>NC_138143.1:14434059-15634059 GCF_964188305.1 Podarcis bocagei
ACTCTCTCTTTCCTCCCTCCATTCCTTCCTCATATGCATTGGTATTTATTCATTGAGTCACCCATTCAATTATTCGTTCAGTTCGGAAGCTTCAGCTGGTGCAGAATTCAGCAGCCATGTTGCTCACTTGGACAAGACAATGTGGTCCAACTGCACTGGCTACCAATTAGTTTCTGGGCCCAATTAAAAGTGCTGGTTTTGACCTATACAGTGGTACCTCGGGTTACATACGCTTCAGATTACATACACTTCAGGTTACAGACTCTGCTAACCCAGAAATAGTGCTTCTGGTTAAGAACTTTGCTTCAGGATGAAAACAGAAATCATACTCCGGCAGCGCGGCAGCAGAGGGAGGCCCCATTAGCTAAAGTGGTGCTTCAGGTTAAGAACAGTTTCAGGTTAAGTATGGACCTCCGGAACGAATTAAGTACTTAACCCGAGGTACCACTGTAAAGCCTTAAACAGCTCAGGACTGCAACACCTTAACTGCCTCTTCCATCTGAACCTACCCAGACCCTGAGATTATAATCTGACGCCCTCCTTCATGCGCCTCCTCCTGGAGAGGACTGGAGGGTGGCAACACGAGAACGGGGCCTTCTCTGCAGTGGCTCCCTGTCTGTGGAATGCTCTCCCCAGGGCAGTTCACCTGGCACCTTCATTATATATATATTTTAGATGCCAGGTGAAAATGTACCTCTTCAACCAGACTGATTAATATTCTACAGCCTTTAAATGTGTTTCTGGGAAGAGGAGGTTACTGATTTGCTCTTTTGTTTTAATTATTTACTTGTTTTTATCCTGTACTTAAGTCTGTGAACTTCCCCGAGATCTTATGCTGAAGGGCAGTATATAAATCAAATAAATTATTATTATTACTAAACATTTATATCCCACTTTTCCACCCAGGAGCTTGAGGTGACGCACCTAGTTCTCTTCCTCCCCATTTTCTCTTCACAACAACCCTGTTATTTGCTATGGCTGACACAAAATAAAGATTTATTCAATTCAATTCAACCCTGTGAGGTAGCTTAGTCTGAGAATGAGTGACTACCCCAAGATTATCCACAAAAGGCAACTGGTTACTTTAGTCATTAGAATGCCATCTCGTTCGCTCAGTGCCTTCGGGATCCACCTAAAACTTGCATTGCAGAATCAGAACGTCCAGCATTCCTTTTCTAACACAGCAGCCAACTTGATGTCTCTGGGAGCTTCTCCTGTGGTTCATCTGATATTTGGAGTGGGGTGTCTCTCCATATATCAAGGTTGGTGATCCTTTGGACACCAGCGCCTATCATGCCTGATCATGCTGGTTGAGTTCTTAGAGTCTTTCCCCTTCTGGACACATCAAAGTGCAAGTAGATAAATAGGTACCGCTCCAGCAGGAAGGTAAACAGCGTTTCCGTGCGCTGCTCTGGTTCGCCAGAAGCGGCTTAGTCATGCTGGCCACATGACCCGGAAGCTGTACACAGGCTCCCTCGGCCAATAAAGCGAGATGAGCGCCACAACCCCAGAGTCGGTCACGACTGGACCTAATGGTCAAGGGTCCCTTTAGCTTTACCTAGTATCTACAGCATTCCCACACATGCTACTTTCTTTATTCATAGATGTTTGTTCATTTATTATTATTATTACACTGGGCAACAATTTTTTACTTTTTGAATGTTGTCTAGATTTCTACAACTGATTTAGGGTATTTTTGCACTGCTGAATCAGGAAATGGCATCCGTTTCTCTCTATCAGGTCAGGTTACTGTAAACTGAATGGTGGGCATTGATAAAGGTAAGTACACGTAAATTGCATGTTGCTTCACCATTTTTCAAACTTCAGGGCTTGAACTTCCATTTCTTGGAACTCCTGGAATGCTCAGCGGCAGGGAGGTCTCTCTTCAGAGGCCAACAGTAGTCAGCCATCATGACTGCGTCCCAACGACCCTGATACCTGGTCTCCATCTCTTTCATGTCCTGATGGAATCTCTCCCCCTGCTCGTCACTCATTGAACCCAGGTTCTCAGGAAACCGGTCCATATGTGAAAATAGGTAGTGCATGTTGCAGCCCAGGTTTCTGAAAGCAGTCAGCATGTTGTTGACAAGTTCTGCGTGGTTTCTGGCCTTATTGTTGCCAAGAAAGTTCTTCACTACCAGAACAAATGCCATGCTTCCAGTTCTTCACTACCAGAACAAATGCCATGCTTCCAGTTCCACTTCGTTCATTGAATTTCCAAACTCTGGATCTCTGATGAGCTGACAGATCTGAGGACCGTCAAAGATGCCAGCTTTCAACTTCTCCATGGTCAATCCTGGAAAAGCCTGGCACAAGTAAGTGAAACAGTCACCATCCTTGTCTAGAGCCTTGGTGAACTGCTTGATTAAGCCAAGCTTGATGTGCAGCGGTGGGAAGAGTATTCTGTCTCTGTCCACCAGAGGTTCGTTGATGACGTTCCTTTCTTTGCAAGGCACCAATTCCTCCCGCACAGGCCAGTCCTTCTTCGTGTAATGCTGAGCACGGTCCCTACTATCCCACATGCACAGAAAACATGGGTACTTGGTGAAGCCAGGCTGTTGTCCCAACAAAAAGTTCACCATCTTCAGGTCAACACAAATAAACCACTTACACTGATCATAACCAATTTTCTCCAGCACATACTTCACCGCTTCAAAGTTCTCCTTCAGTGTACTTTAGTGAGCCAGGGGTATAGAGGCAAACTGGTTGCCGTTGTGTAGCAGAACACATTTCAGTGATCGCTTGCTGCTGTCAATGAACAGTCTCCAATCTTTGGGTTCATACTGCGGCACTCATTAATTTTACAATGTTTCTGAAACATTGTATTTTACAATCTGAAATGGAATACCCACGCAAGAAGAAGAAGAAGAGTTTGGATTTGATATCCCGCTTTATCACTACCCGAAGGAGTCTCAAAGCGGCTAACACTCTCCTTTTCCTTCCCCAACAAACACTCTGTGAGGTGAGTGGGGCTGAGAGACTTCAGAGAAGTGTGACTAGCCCAAGGTCACCCAGCAGCTGCATGTGGAGGAGCAGGGAAGCGAACCCGGTTCTCCAGATTACAAGTCTACCGCTCTTAACCACTACACCACACTGGCTCTCAAGAGCTGCAAGGCATGATCCTTCTGGTTATGCAGCTCTGCTCCAATAGCTGACAGCATCCCATGGTCTCATCAACAATGCTGATCTTTTATTTGCTCACATTTAACGTCTTCCGCTGATTCCCTGCCAGCCTTTCTTAGGGCCAGCCTGCTCTCCATGTGAGTATTAGAACTTCGTTTTTTGAGCGCTGAACCAGGCAATACGTCAAGTCAGCAATAAATGTAGTTCCTTATAATCTCCACAAATGTCTTAAGTAGCTTGGCAAGTCTCTGGTGCAATAAATTTCCAGCCCAGCCATTTTTAGCATATGGCTTTTTAAAGTAACTCTGCCGTGAGTACTCTGCTGAGTTTGCTCAACGTGCTTCCTCAGGAACTCAGGATGAATGAGATAAAGGTTGCAAGGCCTTTGTGCAGACTGTGGAAGACACACTAGCCTCAGTGAAGTGAAACAGAATATTCATTCATTCATTCAAAACTTTTCTGTCCTCTCTTTCCCAGTGCTTGGAGTTGCTTATAGCAGCTCAATTCATAAAACAATTCAATTAAAAAGTGTCTGGAGCTGACTTTTCTTCCAAAATGTTTTGCATTATAAAGGTAATAGGAGCTTGTGGGAGGTAGTTGATGGAAGAAATGGTTTTTTTTAAAGCTCTGCCTCTGCTCCGTGCTAATGGTCCAATCTAATTTAGAGCCCCTACTAAAGACTTGGCTAGTCCTGCCATGGCCTGATGGTCATTGGCTTATGATGATGTGGCGGAGCCTTTTCCCTGGTGGCACCAATGCTACAGAATGCTGAACTAGGAGAAGCTGCCTCTGTAACGGCATTCTGCTGACTTTGAAGATGCACCTTTTACACACACACACACACACACACACACACTCCCTCAATCTCTCTAACTGAGTCCTAATTACTGTGTTGGGATTGTTTCATTGCATTTTATAATTATGGATGTTGATATTTTAATGCTTGTATCATTGGTTTCTATTCTATTAAACTGCAGAGAAGTCTATTCTGGCATTAAATGGCACATGAATAATAATAATAATATGATGTGGTGGTGGTAGTGGTGGTGGTGGTGATAGTGATGGCGAAGAAGAAGAAGAAGAAGAAGAAGAAGAAGAAGAAGAAGAAGAAGAAGAAGAATCGGGATATCCATCATAGATTTCCCTTACCTTGAGTGCTTTGGAAATAATGAATTAACATTTAAAATTCAGCTACAGGATTACTAATACTCCCTGGAGAATGCTTTTGCCAGGAGTTTTTCGTATATAGCTGTGCTATACAAATCTAATGTGTGAAGGATGAATTAGAGCCCGTTTGCTCCAAAGCTTGACAGTGTCTGTTTGCAGCGCTCAATGATCTGGATTCTGTACGTTGGTCTGGGGAGAAGGCGACAGTTGGGTAAATGATCTTGCCTTTGCAGCACAGGTTCAGGTGAGACGACCTTCTGATTCTTTCCCTTTCCATGGCAGTTTGCAGGGCTGTGTTTTTTGGACATCCATTAGGGACAGAGGCTGAGCAAGCAAGTAACCAAAGGGTTTATTCCTGGCAGCTCCCCAAAGGTGGCTGCTTTCCTTGCCAATTCCCCATGATGGAAAACCAGTCCCTTAACGGAATAGCAGTGAGGGGCTGTCAATGCCTTTTGCTGCATCTTCCCTCTTGGGAGTGTGGACAAAGGTGGAGAAGGTGTGTCAGGAAAGAGGTTGATCTCAAGGGCCAGGCCAGCTGAAGAAAGTGGCTTCCTGGCCCAGGATTGTAGTCCCTGCTATGTTAATTAGTAGCTGGAGCTTGATGGATTGCCAACATGGTGTAGTTTGGAAGACTTGAAACAGCCCTGGGTGTTTAGCGCTCCATTCGCTACACCCAGAGACCTGAAGGGTGTGTTTACTTGCAAATGTATCACTTTCCAAGAAGGAAATATTCCCTGTTCCCTCCTAAGATGTCCTGCGGAGAAGGCCTCTCCTGCAAGCACTGAACGCTTTGGCACGAAAGTTTAAGGGATGTGCAGCAGACGAGGAAAACAGATGAGTTTGAAAGAAAGGTACAAACACCCGCTGGCCAGTTCCCATCATAACTTTTCGGGAGGGAAGCAGTGGACTAAGTTCTTTGTAAGCACAAACTGGTTTTACCTTGTTTATTTATTACTTCTCACTGAGTTTCTGTTGCTGACATATTTGCGGAGGGCAGTGATTAAAGGAACAGGAGCCCCACCCCTCCAAAAAAATATGCAACTTTTCCTAGGGTCACCAGCTTCTTTTGTTGACCTTGCTCCTGCAACTTTACCAAAGGGCCGAAAAGAAGAAATTATTCAGGTTAAGTTTAACACACACCCCCATCACTTTATTTATTTACTTACTTTATAAACTGCTTACGGTGTATGCTTTTAAGCAGTTTACAACTATGAAATCAATACATGAATAAAATGAACAGGAATATATCCATTGGGGCATTAAAAGACCCTTCATTGAAAAAATGCAATAAAACAGTTAGAAAATAGTTAAAGCAGTCAAATCGGAAGTTCAGTTTGGGGGAAGGCTTCCCAGCAATATCGGATCCTTGCTATTTTAGCTACTGTTTTCAATTCCATAACCTTGCTGAAAACTTGATGCATAAGGAGGTGTGAAAATTATTGGTGTTTGTGCTTTTGGAAGAAAAAAATCCCAAATCCATATTAGGGCTTTTATTAGGTGAGTCAGAATGTCACAAAATAGCACAAGCAGGTTTTCAGAACTCCTTTTCAATCCAGATGGTAAACAGAACTGGGGAACTAGCGGGGGGGGGGGGCAGGGGCTGGGGAGCAAGATAAAAAGTTGGCTGGTGGTGAAGCTGTGAGTTTGTATCTTGTAAGTGTCTTAAGACGGGATGTGGAAGGAGGTAGCAGACACTCAAATGAGGCCGTGCAAATTTGAGGGTGCCGTGGGGCCCTTTTGGGAAGAAGAAGCATACTATGTCCCACTAGAGCAAATTCCAGGGACTGTGGGTGTTTTAGCACTCACAATAATATATTTGGAGGGGGTGCCCCTCCAAAAAAGTCAATGGGCAAAGTTGAAGCCCTTTGCTATAAGCACCCACAATCTTCGGCATGAGATGGCAACTATGATATGTCCAATTCCCCATCTCTGGGAATACAAAAATCAGCTGCTAGCTCTATCCCTGGGCAAAACATTCGGTGGGTGGGAGAGAAACTATGCAATTTTTATATTAACATAGGTGCAGACTGATGAAGATCTAAAGAAGCCAGTTCTGGAGAACTTGAAAGCTTTCACACTACTTTAAGTAGTAGATAGGTAGCCGTGTTGGTCTGCCATAGTCAAAATAAAAAAATTCCTTCCAGTAGCACCTTAAAGACCAACTAAGTTAGTTCTTGGTATGAGCTTTCGTGTGCATGCACACTTCTTCAGATACACTGTGTATCTGAAGAAGTGTGCATGCACACGAAAGCTCATACCAAGAACTAACTTAGTTGGTCTTTAAGGTGCTACTGGAAGGAATTTTTTTATTTTTACACTACTTTAAGACATTTTGGTTGGGTTGATGAAGGTTTGCCCTAGCACGGATGTCCAAATTTCGCCTAAGAAAAGGCCGTTAATTTTGCTAGCCATCAAAATGGTCCTTCCTGTATTCTCAGCATCTCTTTTGCAGGTGTTGGTGACTCTCGTAGTCCTTGTCAAAGATGTGCAGACTCATGAAAAAATATGTTGAGTATTCCTTTTGTTGTCATGATGAAGGACAGAAAAGTCAACAAAAAGTACCGTACTTTTCCGTGTATAAGACTATATTTTTTTCTTGAAAAACAATGCTAAAAATTTGGGGTTGTCTTGTACATGGGTAGCGAATAGGGTGGACGTTTGATTGGTTGCTGCTGCGGCTCTTAGAGGCTATTGTGCGTGGTGCTTGTGTTTTTTTGCTGCAACAGCAACAATGGATGGTGTTGATTGGCTGGCGCTGCGGCAATTGGGTGGGCGATTGGCAGCTTCTGCTGGCGAGGGGTCAGACGGGAGGCGGATTTTGTGATGCCAAAAATGCTCAGCAACTCTGCGTAACCCCCCCCCCCAACAAAGCTCAACAACTCTGGGGAACTTTCCACAAAGAAAGCTGAACATCTTTCCCCAATTTCTGAAATTTAAGTCCCCCCAAATAGGGAGCGTCTTATCCACAGGGGTGGAATTAGTATGGTAAAAGACAGAAAAGTACAGTATCTCCCACAAGTTATAGGTTCTTGAAAGCCTAGAGAGAACTATTGCTCTCAGGTGTGCTGGTCCCGGGGGGTTACCGTGCGTCGTGGTCTGAGTCCAGTCTGAGGTTGAGGGTGTGGTATGGAGGCTGTCCGTCAAGGCTGAAGCGGGGTCCAAGGCAAGGAGTCGGGTGAGGTCAGGAACTCTGGCAGAAGAGCAGGACAGGGTGCCAGCAGGAACAGGTTACCAACAACGTTGCTCCCGCAACCTGGGATTGGGCTGACTGGCCTTTATCTCCTCTGAGGCATAGGGCGGCCCCAATCCTCTGGTGACTTGCATCTCCTGGCCTGGAGGCGAGCACTCCTCCTGCGAGAACTTAGTTCCCTCCGCCTCTGCCCTGAGCCTCTGCAGCTTAGGAGAGGCTGGAGGGTTACCGGACCCAGAGGCAACCTCACCTTCCCCTGATGGGGCTGAGAGTGGAGCACCTGCAGGCAATGGGTCCTCGATCACCTCCGGAGCCAGAGCAGATTCAGCTGGTGTCTGCTCCTGAGGATCCGGCACAGGTGAGGGCCCTTCAGGTTCAAGCCCCAGCGGGGACTCCTGTGCAGGTTGGGATTCCTCAGGTTCAGCCTCTGAATCCGATTCTCAGGCCATCACACCAGGGCTGTCTTAAGCATATGTAGTGCCGGGGTGCAAAGATCCGCCCGGTGCCCCTCCCCAGTTGCCCAGTCCCAGGCATGCAGGAGGGCAGAGCCGGCCGGCCGCCTCAGCATCTCGCTGGCTCGGTCGCCCCCGAACTCACGGCGCAGAGCTGCCTGCAACAGAAGAGCCCATCGCGGCACTCCAACTGATGGGCGGGCTCTTCCGTGGACTCAACTCTCGGGCCCCGGACTCTCGGCCTGGTGCCCCTGAGAGCCCGGCGCCCAGGTGCCCCACACCCCTAGCGCTTATGGGTAAGACGGCCCTGATTGATTCCATCACTGTGGCAGCGCTGCAAGGCAAAAACGGACACCGACTCTCATGGCCATGATTCAAAGAGACAGGCTACCTGTGATCATTCAAAGGAAACGGCTTTTAAAGGCGTATCCACTGACAGAACCTGCAGTAGATTACCCACCATGTGGCCCATCCAGCTCCCTTGGCTGTTGCACCAAGTCAACATCTGAGCTGTCATAAATAACGCCTAGGCAAAACCAGATGTGATCCCGTGCGCATTTCATGGGGGACGCATTTGTTATTGCTACAGAAATGATGGATCAGCATGTGATTGTGATGAACGGCAACCTGGTGTATCTCCTCAAGCTATGATGGGGTCTCAGCAGAAAAAGAATTCAAGATAAAGAGGTACAGTGGAATGCTCAACTTCTCCACTCCGGACCGCATTTCTCCCACCCACCCACCCCCCCAGGGTCAGATCAATGCTCCAGGGTTATTTCCACAGAGCAACAGTGACCTCAAGTGTCCAGGTTTCCATTACCTTTCAGAGCTCTCCTCTGTTTACATTTGCATGTTCTGAAGGCACAAGCTGAAGGCCTATTGCTGACATCGGATGTCTGTGGGACCTCTTTGCTGACTGGACTGGAGGAAACTGAGGTCTTATCTACATGGGCAGCAAAACAAACTTGTGGAAAGTGGAGTTGGTAAGGATGGACTGCACCACGTCAAAAAGAAGCTGATATATTTCAATATAAAGTTCTCCGAGCTACTTAAAGTAATGATGGCTTGCTTTCTTGTTACATTCCTGGGCAACATGGATTCACCTAGAGCATGGGTAGGCAAACTAAGGCCTGGGGGCCGGATCCAGCCCAATCGCCTTCTAAATTCAGCCCTCAGACGGTCCAGGAATCAGCGTGTTTTTACATGAGGAGAATGTGAGCTTTTATTTAAAATGCATCTCTGGGTTATTTGTGGGGCCTTGCCTGGTGTTTTTACATGATGAGAATATGAGCTTTTACAGTGGTACCTCGGGTTACATATGCTTCAGGTTACATACGCTTCAGGTTACAAACTCCGCTAACCCAGAAATAGTACCTCGGGTTAAGAACTTTGCTTCAGGATGAGAACAGAAATCGTGCTCCAGCGGCGCGGCGGCAGCAGGAGGCCCCATTAGCTAAAGTGGTGCTTCAGGTTAAGAACAGTTTCAGGTTAAGAACAGACCTCCGGAATGAATTAAGTACTTAACCCGAGGTATCACTGTATTTAAAATGCATCTCTGGGTTGTGGGGCATGGGATTTTGTTCATTTCGACCCCCAAAAATAGTCCACAGTGGCGTAGCGTGGGTTGTCAGCACCCGGGGCAAGGCAAGTAATTTGCACCCCCTAACCCGTGGATTTGCGCCCCCTAACCCTAACCCCCAGATGTTGCGCCCGGTGCGGCCGGGCCCCCCTGCACCCCCCACGCTACGCCACTGATAGTCCAGCCCCACAATCTGAGGGACAGTGGACCAGCCCCCTGCTGAAAACGTTTGCTGACCCCTGACCTAGAGCAGCGTTTTCAATCCCTGCACTTCCTTGATGGTGCCATGCCTAGCTTGGCCTGGCACCAGACACAGAGTCCTCAGAGGACGAGCCAGGTCAAGGATCTTGGGGAACAGGCGGGGGGCCCTGAATCCCATGCTGAGAACCCCCCCTTGAAGGGCCCTCTGGGTTGACTCCTGATGGAAAAACCCCTGGAACGTTCAGAGAAGAAGGTGGAGCGTGTACACGCCGGTCTCGAGGGCACCATTCCCAAAGGTTCAAGCTGAAGAGCAATGGCACAGTATGCCCCCGTTGAGGGAAGGGGAGATTCAAAAGTGGCAACCCCCCCCCCATCTGTAGTCAGAAGCGGTAGAGACCATGCCACTACTTCTGACCCCGTTCTGCAGCATGTTAAAAACTGAGTCTTTTTTTCCTTTTCTTTTTTTAGATAATATTTATTAATTTTCACAAAGACAAATAACATATAATACAAATGATACAAATGAATAAAAACAACAAAGTAAGAAAAGTTAGAAAAACAAACATAAACAAATGCAATATATTACACTTACATAACAAATTAAAATATGCAACTTCCAATAATTCTCATTATACTACTTATGTTATCTGTATTCCTTGCACAGATTCATATTATTTTATATTGTATATATACAGTGGTACCTCAGGTTACATACGCTTCAGGTTACATACGCTTCAGGTTACAGACTCCGCTAACCCAGAAATAGTGCTTCAGGTTAAGAACTTTGCTTCAGGATGAGAACAGAAATTGTGCTCCGGTGGCGCGGCAGCAGCAGGAGGCCCCATTAGCTAAAGTGGTGCTTCAGGTTAAGAACAGTTTCAGGCTAAGTACAGACCTCCGGAACGAATTAAGTACTTAACCCGAGGTACCACTGTAATCCACTATTACATTTTGAATAATTCTTGGTTATCAGTATCACTCTATTTCTGCAAGTATCTTATTGTTCGTACAGTACATTTTCAAGTATTCTTTATATATTTTCCATTCCCTAAATACCTTTTGGTATGACATTCCTCTACGTTTTCCAGTCAGTTTTGCTTAGTTAAAAACAGAGTCTTGTGGCACAGTACTGGCCAGCAGGGATGGGCAGTGCTGAGCACCCAACTTCCACCAGTGGTATTGGTGCCACTTACTGGGCGTGGGATTGGCGGTGTGGTGGCACACTGGGAGAGCCAATCTGGATGATCTCTCAGCTACCTCGTCCCTTCCTGTCTCCCTCCTGGTAGGCCGCGATGATGTCACAAATAGGAGACCACCACCCTCTAATGTGGAAACTGAATCTCAGGCCTTTTGCATGTGAAATTCTACCCTTGCGCTATGGTTCTTCCCCTAGATGTTTAATCCTATGCCATGACAAGTTTCAGCAGCGCTTCTTGCATTTTGCAGTTCTGTTAAAGACACAAAGTGTTTGGGGCTTTCAAACTGGCCAGCTGGCAACCCTCGGAGCAAGAGAGAATAAATATGCTAGTGATTTTGGCTGATTTTTTCTGCTCCTCCTTGATTATTCCCCATTTCACTAGGCAAAAAGCTGAGGGAGGACTCTATAAAAATCTGATTTCCCCCCCCAAAAAAAAAATAATTAGTGGTTTTCACAACATTATAAACAAACACATAAGACAAACAGACATATTGAAAATTACACTTATTAACATTGTTAAGTGACTTCCTCGCTTCCCCTTGGTTGAATTTCATTGCATATCCTTTTAACGGTTTTCCAAATCACAGTTCTTGTAAAATTTAACTTAAACAATAATAACCTTAGATCTTCTCATTATGAAATTAAACATATTAATTCATCACTTAACATAAATAAAATCCTAAGCCAATTAAGTATCTGCAAGCTGTTTTCAGTTAATTTAACTTAACATATTTAACTAAGTAATCATTAAATTTAATCCACTCTTCCTGATACTCCTCCTCCTTCTGGTCGCAGACTCTTCCGGTTAGGTCGGCTAGCTCCGAAAAATCCATCATCTTCATCTGCCATTCTTCTATCGTTGGTAATTCTTGGCTTTTCCACTTTTTAGCTAACAAAATACGAGCAGCAAAAATCTGATATTAACAATCCAGACATCTGAAAGGGCACATGCTCAGAATAGGAACTCCCTTGGCTTCCTGAGTATGCAAACCTTTTCATTTACTTTATTTTTTTAAAGCTAATCTTGAATAGCTTAGCTCAAGTAATATAAGAGCAAAACAAAAGGGATGAGGAATTCTCTGGGCATCCTTCCAGGGATGTACTAATAAAATATCCTAAAACCTCAGCTTGAGGTATTGACATTTAAGGCAATTCTGGAAACCATACGGTTACAAACTTATATATAAAAGCTTGGGGAGCGGGTGGTGCTGTGGTCTAAACCACTGAGCCTCTTGCGCTTGCTGATCAGAAGGTCAGCAGTTCGAATCCCTGCAACAGAATGAGCTCCCATTGCTCTGTCCCAGCTTCTGCCGACCTAGCAGTTTGAAAGCACCAGTGCAAGTAGATAAATAGGTACCACTGCGGCAGGAAGGTAAATGGCATTTCCATGCGCTCTGGTTTCCATCACAGTGTTCCGTTGTGCCAGAAGTGGTTTAGTCCCGCTGGCCACATGGCCTGGAAAGCTGTCTGGACAAACGCCGGCTCCCTCGTCCTGAAAGCGAGATGAGTGCCGCAACCCCATAGTCGCCTTTGACTGGACTTAACTGTCATGGGGTCCTTTACCTTTTTCTCTTTTTTTTAACCTTATATATAAAAGCAAAGCAAGGAGATGATCTCAGCTGCATTCTACAGGTTTCTTCCACTAGATGGAGTTAGAAATTCTTCCATCCTCATTTATTATTCCAAACCAAAAGATACTGGAATAGAGAGAGTAGCAGCGGAGGAGGAAGGGAGCTTAGCTGTGCAATTATTCCGCAGGTGCTCAGTGGAATTCCCTGGGCTGCCTTCTGCCAGGGAAGGGGGGGGGGGTAGGATGGCTGCCTAACATATTCTGCTCACAAAGCACTGGAACCATCAAAGACTTCCTTTGATAAGACCCCTATTTATTTAGACCTTGGTGCTGCTGCTAATATAGGGAGAAAATCCATGTCACATAGCAAACTGCTTCATTAAAGCTGTCTTAGTTTACTATAAACTGCTGGTATTTCAAGTGACATTACCAAGTTAAGAAAGTGCATACTCACTGTTAAATATTCAGCACTATTTTAAAGTAACCAGATAAACTTGCACACTTAAATAGAATCATAGAGTTGGAAGGGCAGGGCTCTCAACCAAAACATCCATGACAGATAGCTATCCAACCTCTGCTTAAAAACCTCCACTGAAGGAGAGTCCAATGAATATTGCAATAAATAAGTGTGAATACTGTTGTTAAATATAATATCTCAATTTGGCAGGCTTTGCACTATACCTGCAGCCCACAGATCCCAGGTTCCTGATGAGTTAAGGATTCAGAAGGAATAAGAGAGACTGAATGGTGGAAGGCTTATAGGAGATCAATTGGAGAAGGAGATGGACTTCCTTGTTTTAGAATAAGTCAGTAATTTTTTTCTTAAAAAAAAAATATGTTTAGGGATACTCTCATTTTCCTACTGATATTGAAATATTGCCCCTCAATGAGGCCAAACTTAGATTCACAAAATGTTTAGGAGTATGTGTACCCCTGTGTCCCCCCCAGAAAAAAGCACTGGAGTAAGCAAATACCCATCTTCCCTCCATGGACACTAATAATATGCTTATATCCTTTCTCAGTATGTGTAATATAATCTTAAAAGGTAAAGGGACCCCTGACCATTAGGTCCAGTCTGACTCTGGGGTTGCAGCACTCATCTCGCTTTATTGGCCAAGGGAGCCGGCGTACAGCTTCCGGGTCATGTGGCCAGCATGACTAAGCCGCTTCTGGCGAACCAGAGCAGCACATGGAAACGCCATTTACCTTCCCGCTGGAGTGGTACCTATTTATCTACTTGCACTTTGAGGTGCTTTTGAACTGCTAGGTTGGCAGGAGCAGGGACTGAGCAACGGGAGCTCACCCCGTCGCGGGGATTTAAACCGCCGACCTTCTGATCGGCAAGTCCTAGGCTCTGTGGTTTAACCCACAGCGCCACCCGCGTCCCTTAATATAATCTTAGGTTTATGCTATTTCTTTGTCTAGGATATATATTAGTTGCCTGAGATGCCACCTTTTCTTTCCAGCCAAACTTTGTTAAATGGACATGTTTGTCATGAGGCTTTGCTTTACAGAGCAGAATCCAGCATTCCTCTATACAGATGATTCCCCAATTCTGTAACTTGCCTTGCAGGCAGATGTAAAATTCCACTACATTCATTCATTCCAGAGAAGTGAAGAGAACAGGAAGCACGAGTCCTTGCGCTCCCTGTCCTCACACAAACACCTTCATATGTCTAGAGCTAGTGCCAGCCTACAAACACCCCCTGGAAATTCCAAGTCCATTATCAATCTCATTTCTAGAGCAAAGGATAACAAGTTCCAGATGAACTCAAATGTCAGTTGTATTTTCTTTGAATGCAACTTTCCTTTATGTGAACCTGGGCTGCAGCATTTCAAAATAATCAGTTCTGATTTATGTCTGATCTTCCGGGAGGATCCCTTCCTAGGGAACTGTGTCTCTATTTCCCTGGTTCAGAATAATAGTGCAGAGAGATTATTGCAAGTTGCTCTTAGCCTTTAAAGAAAAGCATGGGCATCCTTTGTAAGTTGGGAAATAAATTATTGGGTGATAAAGGATTGACTCATAAAAGAGCCCCCAAAATGTATGATTACATTTTTAATGACTTCTGCTGTGCCTTCAACACATGTCAAAACAGTGGTACCTCGGGTTACATACGCTTCGGGTTACATACGCTTCAGGTTACAGACTCCGCTAACCCAGAAATATTACCTCGGGTTAAGAACTTTGTTTCAGGATGAGAACAGAAATTGTGCTCCGGTGACGCAGCAGTGGCAGCAGGAGGCCCCATTAGCTAAAGTGGTGCTTCAGGTTAAGAACAGTTTCAGGTTAAGAACAGACCTCCGGAACGCATTAAGTACTTAACCCGAGGTACCACTGTATTAGCAAGGAAAACTTTTCACGCCACTTTGTTTCTGTGCTGGGAAAAGCTTCACATTATATGCATCTCCATGCAAAGTAGCAACCTCACTATCTACACATTGAATCATTGTGAAGTTTAAATATTTTGCTAACAGCTCTTGAAAAGCACAACAATGGTCTAGATCAGGGGTCAGCAACGCTTACCGGGCATGGGCCAGATCACTCCCGCGGAGATCCTCTGTGGGCCAGACTGGCACAGTGCAATGCTAAAAACCGAGTCTGCGCATTCCCAGACACTGAAAACCACGCCTGCGCAGAAGCGATTTTCAGCATCTGGGCATGCTCAGAAGAGATTTTCAGCACTGCGGACATGCACAGGCATGATTTCCAGCATCTGGGCATGTGCAGAAGCAATTTCTGGAGCCATGGAAGAGAGTACCCGTGCCGTGCTGTGCCAGTTTAGCACAGCTCAGGGGGACTCACCGAGTGGGCAGCTTGGTTCGGGGGCGGTTCATGGGCCGGTTAAGCAACCCTCATGGGCCACTTCCAGCCCATGGGCCTTAGGTTGCTGACCTCTTGTCTAGATCCCAGAAAAAGGCAGGCGCTACTATTTTTTTTCAAAAAGTTTTTATTGGTTTTCACAACATTATAAACAAACAAACACATAAAACAAACAAACATAAATCATAACCTTATTAAAAATTACACTTATTAACATTGTTAAGTGACTTCCTCATTTCCCCTTGGTTGACTTTCATTGCATGTCCTTTTAACGGTTTTCCAAATCACAGTTCTTAAAATAATTTTACTTAAACATTAACATCCTTAGATCTTCACATTATGAAATTAAACAGATTAATTCATCACTCAACTTAAATAAAATCCTAAGCCAATTAAGTATTTGCAAGCTGTTTTCAGTTCATTTAACTTAACATATTTAACTAAGTAATCATTAAATTTGATCCAATCTTCTGGTCATGGACTCTTCCGGTTAGGTCGGCTAGCTCCGAAAAATCCATCATCTTCATCTGCCATTCTTCTATCATTGGTAATTCTTGGGTTTTCCACTTTTTAGCTAACAAAATACAAGCCACGGTTGTGGCATACAAAAATATTTTAACATCTGTCTTGGGCTATTCCAAATTCTGGTTTCTTTATAAATGTATATTTCAAAAAAAATTTCAATTCGTTATATATCTTTCCCCAGAGGTCTTTCACCTTGGGGCAGGTCCACCACATATGATAAAATGTTCCTTCCTTTTCTTTACATTTCCAACATAGATTATCACAGTTATGATATATCTTTGCTAATTTTACAGGAGTCAAATACCATCTATACATCATTTTCATTATATTTTCCTTTAACACAGTACATGCTGTGAACTTGACCCCTTTCTTCCACAATCTTTCCCAATCTTCAAACATTATATTATGTCCTACATCTCATGCCCAGGGCAGACACTACTATTAGTGTTACCACCACAGTAGCCCTGGAGTCAGAAGAGTTTATTAGTCTTTAGTCTCCATTGGGCATAACAAAATCATAATATGCAATAGCCACATAGAAAACTTTAAGAGAACCACTTGTCATCGTAACAATCTGCACCAGAAACACTGTATTTGCAGCAAGGAACAAAACAGACCCCTTTCATAGGCTGTGGACTCTCCTTCCTTCTCCTTTTTAAGCAGACGTTGGATAGCCACCTGTTAAGTATGATCTAGTTGAGATCCCTGCATTGCACAGTGTTGGACTGTGTCCCATCCAACGCTACGATTCTATTATTCTGAACCTTGCTGAAACTAAACTGATCTGGGTGTGGTCAATGCCTGTACAATGCCTCCTGTCCAGGCTCCAAAGAATCCTATGTATATCCCCTTCATTTCCAGCAGGGACTAAAGAGAGAATTTTTTTTTAATGTGTTTTTATTAAAGACTTTCTTGATTTACAAAAGTGTGTGCAATGTTTCTCTCTCGTATTTTTTTTCCATGTAACATTTTCACAAATCAGTTTCATTAGTTGAGACATTAGGAAGAAAGGGGGGAAAGAGGTGGAGGGGAGAGAGATGAGTGGGGGTGGGGTCAGGTGACAATGTTTTGATTTTACTTAATATATGTAGGGTTTGGTTTCAGCGTTGCTTGTGCAGGTTCTTTGCTGTTTACTTATGTTCATTTGGTGGTGAGAGAGGTTGGGGTTGGCCTACGGTGTGGTTGATCATTTTGTTTTATTTTAAACCACCCTGTGTATTAGCCACAGATAAACCTTTTGGTTGGGCCTCATGGAGAATTGCATTCTGCTGTGCCACATCACATCCAAATCTCTGCCTTATCCACTTTTACAGTGTAAAAGTCGCACATTATTTTGTTCTAAGCAGGAAGGAATCTCAGGAATATCTCAGGAATACGTAAACTGCTTGCTGCTGAGTCGAGGAGTTTCTGAATCATTTCCACTGGCTATTTATTCAAGGGTGTTTCTAGCAATCCATTTGTGATCTACACTCTAACTGCCATAGCTTAGGGGATATTAGTGGCGTAGGCAGGGGGAAAACATCTGCACATAAAAAGTAAAGCGCTCATACTGTATCTGAAGTATTTTTGAAGCTCTATCTTCCCCAGTAAGGTAAAGGTAAAGGGACCCCTGACCATTAGGTCCAGTCGTGGCCGACTCTGGGGTTGCGGCGCTCATCTCGCTTTATTGGCCGAGGGAGCCAGCATACAGCTTCCGGGTCATGTGGCCAGCATGACTAAGCCGCTTCTGGCGAACCCGAGCAGCGCACGGAAACGCCGTTTACCTTCCCGCCGAAGCGGTACCTATTTATCTACTTGCACTTTGACGTGCTTTTGAACTGCTAGGTTGGCAGGAGCAGGGACCGAGCAACGGGAGCTCACCCCATCGCGGGGATTCGAAACCGCCGACCTTCTGATTGGCAATTCCTAGGCTCTGTGGTTTAATCCACAGCACCACCCACGTCCCATCTTCCCCAGTAACATACCGTTATTCCTCTGTGACTTCAGCTGCTCTCATTAAATAGTTGCAGAAACTGCTGCCATTATTGTGTGAGCACTAGGTGGAGCCATTGTCTCAAGATTATTCATAGAAAGTGCAGCAGAGTTTCCTTCTGTCTGTCCTAAAAGAACAACATGTTTTCACTTCCAGATGATTGTAGCTTTTTGCCAAAGGTTTTTCAGCTTGCCCAAATCAAGTCCATTTAATGTACCCAAGCTGGGATTTATTTTAGGTCTATGTTGCATTCATTTGGGTTCAGTATTCTTTTTAAACTTCACCAGGGACGTAGTAAGGTATTCTTTCTATTCCAGAATTTGGATGGGGATTCTGTAGCCAGAATTTTCACCCAGCATTCTCAAGCGCACATTATTTCTTTCTGGGTCTGTAATTTTCAGTGTCCAGTGGGAGCATGTCAGTTTCACTTTAGTATTGTGAAAGAATACAAATTGTGAAGCAAGGTTTCGAGCAACCACAATATCCAGAACTCATTATCAGTAAATAAATAATAATAATAATAATAATAATAATAATAATAATAATAAATAATTTTTATTTATATCCCGCCCTCCCCAGCCAAAGCCAGGCTCAGGGCGGCTAACAACAATAAAATAATACAACATTCTAAAATCATTTTATTATAAAATTAATTCAAACCAAATTGATGGCAACCATTGGGCTAGAGTTCTGTGAAGATTGCTGGGCTGTGCTTGATTAAGTTTGGTGCTTTTACTTTTGCTATTTATTTTGTGTTTTAGTTTTTCAGGCTTTTTCGATAAATTTGTTTTTGTGACTGTGTGGGACCCAGTTCAGCTACTGATTGATTGATTGATTGATTGATTGTGTGACTGTGGAAATGGATAAAATCCCCGCATCCAAACAATGACTATCATCAGTGCAGGTAAGAAAAAATTGTAATTAAAATTTTCATCATCTGCAATACTGTCTTATTTATTTTATAGTACAGTACATTGATTATTGCTTTCATTTTATGGATCAATGGTCTCATTAGATAGTAAAATTCATGTTAAATGGCTGTTTTGGGGGTTGTTTTTAAAAGTCTGGAATGGATTAATCTGTTTTGTATTACCTTCTATGGGTAATACTTCTATGGTTTCGGAACGCTTTGGTTTTGGAACGGACTTCCGGAATGGATGGAGTTTGAGAACCAAGGTACCACTGTAGATATACCTGGGTAGTTCCCTATCCTTGAATGGTGGGAGGCTCAGGTAGTCCCTCTGGATCCTCTCTGGCCTATCAGTGTAAGGATCAGTGCCCTGCTGGTATGACTGTCCCACCTGGCAGCATCTTCCTTGGAGCAGAGCTCAGTCCATGTCAGTGGCTTACCATTGGCCAGGGTTAAGCAGCTGCCTCAGGTGGCAGATGGGGAGAAGGGGTAATGGCTTCCTTGGCTATAGCTCCTGAGCCTCCCTACTTTTTCCTCTGAGTGCTGTGTGCGCTGTGCATCTTGCTTTGCATCCACCATGCTCACCTGTTGGAATGAAACCACTCACCTGCTTCACTCACCTGCTGCCCTGAGGTGCAGAAGAGGAGGCTGTGCCATCGCCAGTTTTGAAGTACAGTGGTACCTCGGGTTACATACACTTCAAGTTACATACGCTTCAGGTTACAGACTCCGCTAACCCAGAAATAGTGCTTCAGGTTAAGAACTTTGCTTCGGGATAAGAACAGAAATTGTGCTCTGGCGGTGCAGCGGCAGCAGGAGGCCCCATCAACTAAAGTGGTGCTTCAGGTTAAGAACAATTTCAGGTTAAGAACGGACCTCCAGAACGAATTAAGTACTTAACCTGAGGTACCACTGTAATCTTCACCTGCCTGTCCATGCAAGGGCCGCATCCTATCCTTTGCCTCAGGGGGCAAACTGTCTTGAGTCAGCCTTGCATTACAGTATTTGATGTATTACAGTATTTTAATATTTTTTTGGAAGCCGCCCAGAGTGGCTGGGGAAGCCCAGCCAGATGGGCGGGGTATAAATAATAAATTGTTGTTGTTGTTATTGTTGTTGTTATTATTATTATTATTATTATTATTATTATTATTATTATTATTATTATTATTTATTGCAGGCAGGATGAGGAAACAAAAGCTGATATCCCTCAGGCCACTTGTTCAACCTGTTGTTAAACTTGAGGGCACAGGTGGCCACCGAGTCTCTTGGGTTTGCTGATCAAAAGGTCGGCGGTTCAAATCCCTGTGACGGGGTGAGCTCCCATTGCTCTGCCTCAGCTTCTGCCAACCTTGCAGTTCAAAAGCATAACAGTGCAAGCAGATAAGTAGGTACCGCAGTGGCAGGAAGGTAAACGGCATTTTCGCCCGCTCTGGTTTTCGTCATGGTGTCCCGCTGCACCAGAAGCAGTTTAGTCCTGCTGGCCACATGACCTGGAAAGCTGCCTGTCAACAAACACTGGCTCCTTCAGCCTGAAAGCAGATATGAGCGCTGCACCCCATAGTCGCCTTTGACTGGACTTAACCATCCAAGAGTTCCTTACTGTTTTACCTTTAAACCTGGGGACCCTCTTGAGTGAATGTGGCTTCAGATTGGAATGTTGCATTAACAGCATGCTGTAACCTTAAGCCATGCTTGGCCATCATTCATCAGCACATTTGAGAAACATTGGACTGGGGAAAAGTCCCTCTCCTCCATAACCAAGCACTCACAACTCAAGATCAAGTCATAAAACTTTCAGGGCCAAGCAATAAGCAAGTCGGTTTTTGGATATAGCTTCTAGCCTCCATAGTCGTTATGGAAACAATTGACATTCACTTATCACAGCATTGGCAGGGACTGTCGCATTGCCTCTGACCCATCATCCTTCAAGCAGATGTCAAGTCATGGTCCTTCCCAAGTCTCAGCACAACAAACACCTTCCAGAGCCAGACAAACAAATAAGTATCTCGCCCGTATAAAGGTCAAGGTGCCAATCACAATATTTCCCAATGGCCAAGAGTCCTGGGATAATGTTAACACGCCATATCAAGTAAGTACATTATAAGGAAGGGGAGTGAATAATATTTGAGGGAGTTATGTGTCCACTAGAATTGGAGTTTGGGGTAGCTTGCATTCAGAAATAATTTTATTTCCCCGTAATGACAATCTCCAGCACCCCATAAGAAATGAAATTGAAGAATTGATCTTATTTTTCAAACACGGGATGGCTTCAGTATTAAAATTAACATATAAATTTAGCATCCATCTTATTTCTCCTCTCACGTCTGCCAAGCAAAGGCATATAAAGTATGAATCACTGAAACAGTGTAATGGGATGGGAGGAATCAAACTCATTTTTCAGAAATGTCGAGACAAATGCAAACCGAACGTGTTTACCATGAATGCAACAGATGTTCTGGAGGTGCCCCTGGGGGCGTCTTGGGAGGACTTGCTCTGAGGCTTGTGGTCAGATAGGAAAGCCAGACCCACCAAGCGGCAGGTCCTGGAAGAAGGAGAGCGAGGAAGTTGGGAAGTTGCTCTTTCCAGTCAAACTATTTGTCCACCTAGCTTGGTGTTGCCTCCTCTGAGTTGTTCTCAGCGTCTCAAGCATCAAATCCCTCTTAACTCCTTATACTTCAGGCATAGGCAAACTCAGCCCTCCAGATGTTTTTGTTTTTTAAAAAGATATTTATTAAAGTTTTTAAAATATAACAATGAAAATGAAAAATAAAAATAAAAAATACAACATAAAAACAGTTAAAAAACAAATAATTTTCCATAACATATCTTCCTTACACTTATTTCCCCAGACCTCCTCATACCTCCCTTCTTTGTATTCCACTTCAATTTGTTAGTTCAGCAAATCCTTACCATTAAGCTTTTACCCATTTGTAAACCCTTTTTTTTTCCGTATCTCCTAATGCATTACAGCTGGAAACCCCTTAGTTTCTATCCAACATCCTTCTAGCATTCATTAATTTTACAATATTTCTGTAAATAGTCTTTAAATTTCTTCCAGTCTTCTTTCACCATCTCTTCTCCCTGGTCTCGGATTCTGCCAGTCATTTCTGCCAATTCCATGTAGTCGATCACCTTCATCTGCCATCAGCCCTCCAGATGTTTGAGACTACAGTTCCCATCTGTCAGCTTCGCCTTTGAGCCAGTGCTACCGACTGGGCTCAACCTCTTCGGCCCCGACTGGGCCTGGCGAGCTGGAAAGCACTTCCAGAGACCTTCCACGCAGGAAGCAGGTCTAAGTGCTGTGGACTCACAACTCAGAGCTGTGAGCACCAAACTCGCTTCCAGTAGTCAGCGGAGCACAGCAGAGCATGAACCACACGAACAACAGCTTCTGTAGAATAACTTCTTTTATTCTCTACAGCTACTATACAAACTAACTACGGACTAAATGGAGACGCTGGACTGCACTGAGTGTTACAGCTGCATGAGCAGCGACCTTATCTATACACAGATAACACTCAGACTCCCTTTGAAGTCAGGCTGGAGCAGAATAAGTAATGAGCAAAATCCGCCCCCTCCTTTCTGAAACATCAGCAGATTCTTGCAATGGGTGGGGTGAAATATCTTCACCCTCATCCTTGACCACTGGTCCTATTAGCTAGGGATGATGGGAGTTGTAGTCCCAAAACATCTGGAGGGCCGAGTTTGCCTGTGCCTGTTCTACCTGGTCCTTCTTAAACTAGAGATGCCAGGGGCACCGAACCCAAGACCATCTTCACCTTATGACTGAGCAAGGTCGCTTCCCCAAGCTAATTTTTAACAAGGGGATTCTCTAGAGTTGAGTCAAGGTTCTGCCTACTCCTGACTCCCTCCCACAAGCACTGAGAAAGAGGCAAAAGTCTCTTTCAGTCCTGCCTCCCACAGCATTGGGCATCTCAGCTAAAAGACAACAGGAAAGGGCACTTTCATTCTCACTAGCTCTCTGTACAGGTCTCGTGCATGGGGCAAATGGGAGGGAGCAGCTGAAACGCAGAGATGGAGGACTCTGGAGTGCCAAATTATGCATTATGATGAACACATTTTAGGAGCAAAAAAACTGTGCTTAAACCAGTATGTTTTTGGCAATTTTGGATGCTTCCCAGCCCAGATTCAGGGTCCTGCGCTGCTTTCCTGCCCCAAATCTTTGCCAGTTTGTATTGCCCCGATAGTGACAGCAGTCACGAAATTAAAAGATGCCTGCTTATTGGGAGAAAAGCAATGACAAACCTAGACAGCATCTTAAAAAGCAGAGACATCACCTTGCCAACAAAGGTCCGTATAGTAAAAGCTATGGTTTTCCCAGTAGTGATGTATGGAAGTGAGAGCTGGACCATAAAGAAGGCTGATCGCCGAAGAATTGATGCTTTTGAATTCTGGTGCTGGAGGAGACTCTTGAGAGTCCCATGGACTGCAAGAAGATAAACCTATCCATTCTGAAGGAAATCAGCCCTGAGTGCTCACTGGAAGGACAGATCCTGAAGCTGAGGCTCCAATACTTTGGCCACCTCATGAGAAGAGAAGACTCCCTGGAAAAGACCCTGATGTTGGGAAAGATGGAGGGCACAAGGAGAAGGGGACGACAGAGGATGAGATGGTTGGACAGTGTTCTGGAAGCTACCAGCATGAGTTTGACCAAACTGCGGGAGGCAGTGGAAGACAGGAGTGTCTGGCGTGCTCTGGTCCATGGGGTCACGAAGAGTCGAACACGACAAAACGACTAAACAACAACAACAATTGCCCCAATATGTGCTGCTTAGTGATGCCACCTTCAGATCACCGCCACCATCTGTAAAGGCTAATTAGGAACCTTGTCAGAAAGGAATCAAGCAGCACAACTTTATGTGGCAAAATGGCTATGGTTGTTCCTCATTTCAGCATCTGAAAGAGTTGGAGGCAGTGCTTGTAGGTTTGTTTGGTCATTAATTTGCAAAGATCCAAACTGCACTTACAAATAATTCTGTACCTGGTTCCAGAAAAGGTGAGATGCAAGCTTTTGGCAGCATGTGTGTGAGATTTGTATAGACTAATATGAAGGACATTTTTATTATAGGGATTAATCTGTGTTTATTGTTTTCATCACTGTCTGTTGAAGTCTTCTGAAATGGAATATTTTATGAGTCAAAGCCACACTTTGTTGATAAGGCAAGATATAAACGGACTAATCCAAACTATATGTCATGTGCTGGTTTTAAGGCATCCCATATGGTATAAAAAGTAGTATAAGCAGACAATCCTGCTTATCTGGAGCCCAGTCACCAAGTATGTCAGGGATATTGCTTATCAGTGGCAAAACCCCCAAAACATTTACATATGTTAAGACCTTATGCCAGCCCCTTACTTAGCATCGTATTTTAATTAACAAAAGCATTCACCAAGCCATGCCTTATTTATCATAGGTCTAATAACAAGCTTTATTTGCAGGTAGGACCATAATTTTATTTCCTGTGCTCATATTTTTTTCTGTTTATTTTATACATATTCACATTGATTTTATTACCATTCATACATCATTGTTGTTTTTTTGTGGTGGGAGAATTTCATGCGGAGATTTGTTTAAAATTCTTTGGAAACAAAAAGTTCCTTTAAGTAGGTTCCATTGCACAATATCGACATTTAGGCTGCTGTCATGCTCATGAGGATGAACCTAAGCAAATAAACGGGGAATTTCCCCTCATGACAGTAGGGAGGTTTATATAGCCATAGAGCTTGGTCCGTTACTGTGCTGCAGAAGACGGTCGTGAGAGACATTCCACTTCCCCCCAGGAACATCCCAGTCATGGCTGGGAGCCAGCAAGCATGCAACCCAGTGGATGTGCTCCTTACAGCAACACTGCTGCATCACAGAGGAACACTTCCAACATGTTAGGTCTGTGTTAGTCCCTTGCATTGGGTTACCAGACGTCCCCAGTTCCCGGGGACAGTCCCCGGATTTGCAAATCTGTCCCCGGACAAATTCCATCCCTGGAATGTCCCCAGATTTGCAAACCTGTCCCTGCTGAGGCTGCCACTGCCAAAGGGAACCGGGGACATCCGGCGGTATAGATCTCCTGCCCCCCTTCCCCCTTTGTTTTGACTGATTGGGGAAGGCTCGGGAATCGCAGGTGGCTGGCCGTTGCCCAGTTTTTTAAAAACTGTGCATTTATGTTTCACAGGATGTGAAAGAAGGGCTTTGCACCTTGCCTGGCAGAGAAACCACATGCCTTGTGCCCCTCCTGGGCAACAGCTGCCCACCCGTGACTCCTGAGCCTCCCCCAAACAAAAGGGGAAGGGGGCAGAAGATCGGGGAAGGCTTGGGAGTCACGGGCGGACAGCACACCCTTGCCCAGGGTTTTTTTTAAACTCTGTTCATTTATGTTTCACAGGATGGGAAAGAAGGTCTCTGCACCTTTATACAACATGCATGTGTACTCGGGGCCAGGGTCTTTTGCCTCGCCATCCCCACTACTGACTCCCTGTTGCTACTCAGCTTCCCAAAAAAGTGTCCCCAGATTCATTGAAAAAAAATCTGGTAACCATACCCTTGCAGTGAAGGCACGGCATTCTGACGCAGCATGCATTTGCCACTGGGAGCTCATCTGCCGCAACAGCCACCAGCCAAGGCATGTCGGTGCTTAATTCCTGCACTGAGCAGTTGCAAGTGCACCAGTGAAACAGCGCAGCAAAAGTGCCCTGCAGTATTCTGGCAACAGGGCTGAATGACAACAAAGCAATATTGTGTTGTTGTTGTTGTTGTTGTTGTTGTTGTTTAAAAAAAGGACTGTGTTCTTCAAGTACAAAAAAAGAAAATCTTGCAAAAATCAGATCTGCCCCTAGGTATGTAACAAGGGTGTGGGACAGCTCTTGAATTTGTATATGCATGCAGAGGTGAAGCAAGGTGGGTGCGGTCCGCCCCAGGTGTCATCCTGAGGGGGGGGGTGACATTTGGCGTGGCATGTGCGCCTTTGCCCCCACTCCCAACTGGAGGAGACAGGCAGGCAGGCAGGCAAGAGGATGAGCTGCGTGGCTCCTCCCCCTAACGGCTTGGGGTATGCTTGGGAGTCACGGGGGGGGGGGCCGCCAGGGCACCATTGCCCCCACTCCTGGCTGGAGGAGGCAGGCAGGCAGGGAGGGGAGAGGACAGGTGTCTTTCCTGAAGGGGGGTGACATTTGGCACACCCACTGCCTGCGACTCCCAAGCCTACAGTGAGCGGCGGCCCATCATGGCTGCCAGCAAAGCGGCAAAACTCCCTTCCCCCAGCTCGCTGTAGGCTTGCGAGTCACGGGATGGGGGGGTGACCAAAAAAATTTCCACACTGGGTACCACCTGACCTTGCTACACCTCCGTATGCTTGATTGACTTGAATTTAAGTCAACTCTTTAGTCCTGAGAAAGTTGCTACCATCAGAAGGTTCCACGAAGCAAAGATGCCATGGAAAACAATTGGGGTTGGTTCTCTGGTCCCCAGACTCAAATGCTGAATATTGTATGGTTCTAAGGATACTCTTCCTAGTCCCCTGACTTCACAAACCAAGAGGGAATAACTTAGTCACCTCATTTGACTGTGCCCAAACCACCTTATATTGAGGAAGGACATGTCACATTTCAAAAGTTGGAGTCCCCTCCGACAATAAGCCAGATTAATAGGCCATTTGCGACCTCCCCATTATGTACATGAGAATTGCCTAGTTGGATCAGTCTCAAAGTCGATCTTGCCCATGGTATCGATATCAACGGTCACCTGAAGTAATCTGCCAGGTGCCCCCAGGAAACACAAGGTCTCCTGACCAAGACAGCCCCAGCTATCTACTGCTCCTGGCTGCCCTGCGTCATATGGCTACTTCCACCCCCTACTCTGTAAAGTACTTACAAGAGAACGATGTGTAAAGGTCCAAGACATCACGGCAGCAAAATAAAGGAAGGGAAAGGCTGGCTCCTTTGCCATACACACAAGCCCTCTTTTCTCCCCACATTGCAGCTGGGTAGCATCATCTATAGTTTGGACTTGTGGTTGCACAGAAGGTCCCCTCTGCCCTTGTCTGGTCAGTTTTGCAAGGCTTTATCTGATGCACTAAAGGGAGACTCCCACATCTGGAGTGGTGGGTAATTTCAGACAAGCAGAGCCCACAAGAAAATCAGATAATAAAATCATGGCACGAGGGGTTTTTAACAATTCAGGCAGACGTATGAAACTGCCCTTAGAAATCCTGCATTGTAACTACATAAACTTACTGGTATTAAAGGCCGCCAAGATATTAAACTGCAGCAGTGCAAACATAGTGCCGACATTATGAATTCTCTACCACACTCAGCTAAACCCCAGTCCTTTGTCTCCACATCTCTTCTCATTCGACCCTATCAGTTTATGTACGCACCCGGTTCTCAGTTCAGCAGGCTGAAACTTCAGCTCAGAATGGTCTGTCAATAAAACCAGACTCGTTTATATGCTGTCCACACGTGCCATCCCTCTCCCAAATATAAATGACATGGTTTAAAAAAATAAAAAATCGAGATCATCATCCAAGTTTATTTCCCCCCCCCTAGAATCCTTAGCATGCTACAATACCCCAACAAATGTTAATCATGAGCTCATTTCTCACAAGACATTTTCATGCAACTCGCAGCTGTATTTGACTTTCCATTGACATTATACAGGTTTCTATCTAGCCATGTGAATCGTGTTGAAGGTGTCTCCAAAAAGTGTGCACGCTTCCATTGCACGGGAGCGACAGACTCTTGGCCAGTCTTTCATGACTCTTGGTTTTAAAACCAGGGTGATTATTGTCATAAAGTCAACAAGGTCCTTCTTAAGTCCATTTGCCAATGAATTATTTGCTTTTGATATCTTATGTCCTGAGGAGTCCTCTTCTCAAACACTGCATTCAAGTACAATATCAACATTCCCAACTGTCTGCAAGGCAAGACTTATTTGCTCCACTCTAAAATGTTCTGCAATCCCTGGTTCCTCACATCTATGCTTAAAATTAATCTTTCCCCCCTTTTTTCTGCAATAAACATTCAGCACTAAAGCCATGAAGTGGTAGCTATTTGGCATTTTCCAGTGAAGTGCAAGAAATAAAATAAGTTATGTCTTTATTGCTAAAGGATAGTAACAAGCAAAATCGCTTTTTTATATAATACAGTAACAAGAGCCGTCATTCCTTCCTCTTGACACCCAGTAGTTCTGCCACATTGCTAAATATCATTGTAAATTGTCGTTCTAAGAGGATGTGTTTAGTATTCTAGAGTCTGAGGAGTCCGATCTTTCATCATAGTCATCTTCTGTATAAATAGGCTGCTTGGAGACAATTGGGCAACCATCGTCAGGGATGGAGATTCTGGGATCTTCTGACGGCCGCGTAGGAAGCACTGGAGAACTTCGGAAGACGCTGGTGGTATTGGTGGAGAAAGGGCTGACATACTGAGACCTCAGCTGGTACTGCTGCTGCAGCGTCATGGTGTTCCACAAAGTGACATCGTTGGGCAGAAACGGGCTGGATTGGTTTCTTGCCAAAGTATTCCTCAGCATCAGCGGGTACCGAGGTGGCTGTGGGAACGGGTGCTGTAAGGGGACAGCCAACGGATTGGGCACAACATTACTAGCGTCAGCAGAAAACCTCAGTGTGTCTGGAACTCTGAAGGCAGACCCTACAGACCACTTGGAGGAAGAGATGGGATAGGAACCCAACGTGTGTTCAAAGAGGTGTCCATTTGAAGGCAAAACCAGACCTTCTGATTCTGAAGAAGTTCGGTCCCCCCCAGCTATGGAGGACCTGCTCGAGAGAAGAACCTCAACTGCACTCACCAGGTCACCCCCACAGCCCTTCAAGATTAATTCAAGCACGGTTGGCTTTTGGTTGGGAAATATCTTTTTTAACACCTCAAGGGGTGGCCGGTTGGCTTTCAAGCCAAAAGGCAGAGAAACTGTCCCTGACGGACCTTCGATCAGGAGGTGGTTTGGCTCTGGCTGGTACTTGGGGCTCTCAGGCCTGCTGTCGGCACTGCCGCTGTTTTTCTGGATGGCGTAGCCTCCTTCATCCACGGACACAATCTCTGGGCTCTCTGGAGCAAAACTGCTCTTGGCTTTTGTCAAGTCTGGGGTGCTCCTTTGGTCGGTGTCTTTGTCACTGTAGGTCTCGGCACTGTCCACTCCACTGGCATCCCCCAGTCGATCTTCGGTCATGTCTGTAAAACAGAGGGCAGATTTGTTATGCCAGGAACAGCTCTTAAAAGGAAGGGGAAGTTCCAGTAAGTATTAAAGGAGGCACTTGATAATAAAGTCAGACTGCCGGTTCAACACTGGGTCCTTCCCTATATCTGCTACCTTGAGGGTTGTTATGAGCACAGCAAATCAGAGATGGACCATTTTATAGTTCAAATCAGGGAAAATAAATACAGTAAATCAACACAGTACAAAGATTCACAAAATGTTTAGGGGTATGCGTACCCCCAGGAAAAAAAGCACTGGAGATGGACATAACAAAGCTATTCTGTCTGTCTCTGTGTCTCCCTATAACAGTTATATACTTACTTATTTATGATTTAATTCATAAATAAGTAAGTATATAAATAATTTTCACAAAGGTTATGCTGACAAATAATTTTATTTCAAGGCTTGAACTGTATCTGCATATAAAGACAAAATGGAAAATATAGATAAATATGCTGACCGAGGCCCCCTCTGGAATCGGAGGCCCGGGCCAAGTGGCCCATATCCCCCCTCCCCCCCGGTCTGGGCCTGCCTTTCCATGACAAAAACCACAGACATGCAGAATGTGCTTGACAAAGGGGATGTTCTCTTTTTCTCCTCTCCAACTTTCCTTCATTTAGGCAAATTCTGTGGAGCTCATATCTCGATGCAATACTCTGTTTAAATAACCAAGCATAAGCAGCAAAGAACCTGTGAACACCCGTGCCTTATGTTCTAACACATTGAACTCTATACCTACCCCAGCACAAAAATATTTATTTCCAAGTTTGTAAAATATGTACTCTTATTTAAGCTCATGTATCCTATGACTCTCCCAACCACCAAATTTCTGGGGGCTGGAGGGTGAAGACTCATAATACTATGAATCATAAAGGTGAATCATTATTAGGTCTAGAACATTTTCAGTGTGGTTTGAAAGAAATGCTTTATGTTAAAAATTCTGCTAATATTTTGGCTGTCCTTGAAATTACACATCCAGTGCCTTGCTATTTAATTTAGCAGGGCTACAAGGCATGATTAGCGATGCGGGTGGCGCTGTGGGTTAAACCACAGAGCCTAGGACTTGCCGATCAGAAGGTCAGCAGTTTGAATCCCTGCGATGGGGTGAGTTCCCATTGCTCGGTCCCTGCTCCTGCCAACCTAGCAGTTCGAAAGCACGTCAAAGTGCAAGTAGATAAATAGGTACCGCTCCAGCGGGAAGGTAAACGGCGTTTCCATGCGCTGCTCTGGTTCGCCAGAAGCAGCTTAGTCATGCTGGCCACATGACCTGGAAGCTGTACACCAGCTCCCTTGGCCAATAAAGCGAAATGAGTGTCTCAACCCCAGAGTTGGTCACGACTGGACCTAATGGTCAGGGGTCCCTTTACCTTTACCTTTTACAAGGTGTGATTAGAACCATTTGCTGCACCCCTGCAGCCAATGCAGTGTGTGTGTGTGTGTGTGTGTGTGTGTGTGTGTGAGAGAGAGAGAGAGAGAGAGAGAGAGAGAGAGAGAGAGAGAGAGAGTCTTACGTACCAGAAATACCGGTAGTTTTGATAAGATTAGTTAAGGTTAAAACAAATTTTACAAGGTTGGTAAAATAACAGTTTTTATTACAGCCAGTTAGTATTCAGAATGCACTCTGCAAGTTTCCATGTTGCATAAAAAACTTTCATACATGGGTCATTCATTGAAAAATATCTGTAAAAGAAACAAGAGATGTTTCTGAAAGAAAGTGCGTATTCCACACTTCCGTGAGTCCCGTGTTTAAATCGGAACAAGGGACAATCCACAGAAAACTTGATTGCCATTTGTTCCAACTTAGCGCAGGGCAAATGCAAAACCACTCAAACACACGCCTAGAAAACAAGGGGCATTTCTGCCATTATTTACAGGGAAATCAAGGAAGTTCCTACAGGTCAAGTTGGGAGCTTACATAGTGACTGAAAGTATTTGCATGCCTATATGATTCTATTCTGTCTTATACCTGATAAATCTATACACCTTAACTCTCTGAATAGCAGTTCTAGCTAAAGGACTTAATGTTTAGTTACGATTTATTGCTCCTTTATTCATTTTGATGTTGCCTTGCATATATCAAACTGTATCCTAGTTAATTCTTCATTGAAACTAGAAGTCATTCAGAGTATAAGTTGAAACCTAACTTTGCTTAGAGGTCAAGCTGATTAAAATAGATTTTGTTTTTTATGAACTGAAACTGCTTTGCACCCGGGATTCCACACAGTTTTGCATTTTCTAAAACTGAACACTTGAAAAATAGCAAGTTTGTTATTGGACTTGAGGCAGGTTCGGAGTCAAGTCCACAAGCAGTTTCCTCAAAAGTAGTGGAGCATCTCCTTTAGCTAAAATAATGTTAATAATAACTTGGACAGATTAGACCCTAACAATAAAATGTTGTGCAAACAGTGTTATTTATGAGCAACAGAAAGAGCAAAGGCATCTACTGATTTCCACTATCACTTTTTATTTTAAAACATTGCACTTGATCGCTTTGTTTCTTTTAACATTTTGCGCATGTCAGCCTCAAATTGTTGTTTCTCATTGAGGTGACAGTTCTTTGACACTGTGCATACTCCTGGATCTGCCAAGGAAGCACAAATGATTTCTGGCTGAATAAATAGCTGAATTTATCCCAAATGAATGTATTCAATTTTTTTTTGTATTGCCTGTCGCTTTTCTGGTTTTGCAGCCCTCATTGTTGCTTTCCACCATTCAGGGGTTCACCTTCTATGCAGCTTCCTATTGTAGTTTAGAATATGGATATATTCACACTCACCCATAAAACAGCCTTTGCAGATTTGACGCCATGTGCCACAGTCGCGTAATACTTTGATGGTTCTGAATCTGTGTGTCCCCAGAGAGGCAGACCTCCAGAGCAGCTCCTCATTTCAAGAAGCAACCCTCTAGCCGGAAGGAGTTCTCCAGGACATTTGATGGATGAAGATTTCCCCCTCCCCTCACCTCAAAGCCGTTAAGCAGAAAGTGCTGACTAGCTGGCAGGGAAGAATTTCTCATCAATGCTCTTTGATTGTATTTTGCAAACAAAATGCCTGGTGCCTGGTAACATTTCACTTGAGCCTGACCTTCCCCAAAAGTTATTGCTATCAGATTCGATTTACACTGTCCTCCCATGATTACTGTAATCTTTTAAACTGGGGAGTTCATTTATCAGGGAGGCAGCGAGTGCGAGTCAATCGTGCTTCTATCCATCAGATTTATAAGCTTCTTGCACTTCAGAGGAGCTTCTGTTCTCAGGCCACGTCCCTCCCAAAAACTGCTGGAAATGCCGAACCGCCTGTGGACTTCAGCAGTACTCTTTCCTGTGGGAATGTTCAGGGAGGCAGGAGAGGATATATTGTTTATTAATATCCTTCCTAACTTGCCCTTGGGACACGGGTGGCGCTGTGGGTTAAACCACAGAGCCTAGGACTTGCTGATCAGAAGGTTGGCGGTTCGAATCCCCGTGACGGGGTGAGCTCCCATTGCTTTCTCCCAGCTCCTGCCAACCTAGCAGTTTGAAAGCACATCAAAGTGCAAGTAGATAAATAGGTACCACTCCGGTGGGAAGGTAAACGGTGTATCCGTGCACTGTTCTGGTTCGCCAGAAGCGGCTTAGTCATGCTGGCCACATGACCCAGAAGCTGTACACCAGCTCCCTCAGCCAATAATGCAAGATGAGCGCCGCAACCCGAGTCAGCCACAACTGGACCTAAGGTCAGGGGTCCCTTTACCTTTACCTAACTTGCGCTAACAAGTTCCTTTGCTGAGCAGAGTTTACATTCCCCTTTTTAATTGCACAGCAGGTAGCTGGTTGCAGGCTTGTGTAAGCCTCTCACTATCATACAATTCAGTACAGTCATACCTCAGGATAAATGTGCTTCAAGTTAAGTATTTTCGGGTTGAGCTCCGCGGTGACCCGGAAGTAACAGAGCACATTACTTCTAGGTTTCGCCATGCGTGCAAGCGCAGACAGTCAAAATGAATTCGTGCACATGCGCGGAAGTGGAAAAACGTGAAACGCAACATGCGCACGCACAGACGCAGGTTGCGTTCGCTTCAGGATGAGAACGGGGCTCCGGAACGGATCCCGTTCACATCCCAAGGTACCACTGTATTGATGTTCCTGGTAAGTTCCCTTTCATCCGTCTTAAAAGAATAAACACACCACAATCTTGTATAAAGCATATAAAAGTAGTTTACTCACATTCTGTTCACAGTTGGATCCCAGAAGGCAGACTTAGTTACGAAGTATATACATGTGGATCCTATCCCAGGCTTCCTCAACCTCGGCCCTCCATATGTTTTTGGCCTACAAGTCCCATGATACCTAGCTAGCAGGACCAATGACCAGGGATGATTGGGAATTGTAGTCTCAAAACATCTGGAAGGCCAAGGTTAAGGAAGCCTGATCTATCCCATATGGGGGTAATCCTAGGGTCCTGGGATTTTTCTCATATCTAGCTAAAAAGCTGCTCCAACAACAGAGGAAGTCAAAAAGGGAGAGAGTGCAGCATGCCCTGTACTTTTGTTACCTGGACAGGTAAGGTCATGCCCACCTCTAAAAGGTAAAGGGAGCCTTGACCATTAGGTCCGGTCATGGTCGACTCTGGGGTTGCGGTGCTCATCTCACTGTATTGGCCAAGGGAGCTGGCGTACAGCTTCTGGGTCATGTGGCCAGCATGATTAAGCCACTTCTGGCGAACCAGAGCAGCACATGGAAATGCCATTTACCTTCCCGCCAGAGCAGTACCCTATTTATCTACTTGCACTTTGACATGCTTTCGAACTGCTAGGTTGGCAGGAGCAGGGACCGAGCAACGGGAGCTCACCCCATCGCAGGGATTCAAACCGCCGACCTTCTGATCGGCAAGCCCTAGGCTCTGTGGTTTAACCCACAGCACCACCCGCGTCTAGTCACATGCAAAAGAAGTATGTCCCAGCCAGGAGGAAACAGGAAGTTTTTGACTGGCTGGACCAAACATTCCCTGCATGTCCACTCTAGGAAAACAAGGAATGTGGTACTTGACTGCTACTTAGGTATCACATCCCACGTTTCCAAAGTGAAGGAGGGGACAATGAAGCCCTCCAGGGTTGTGTGGCCTGGAACGCAGGACACAAATCTCAGAGGATGCTTAGGGACTCACGAATGCAGGGCCGGGGACCTGTGGCCCTGCACAGGCAGGTGGACCACCTTCCATCAGTCCCAGACAGCATGGCCAATGGCCAAGGGAGTTATAGCAAAGGTGGAACTAAGGGAGCACAGCCGGTTTGGTTGCACCGGGTGCAAGGCTTCTGGGGTGCTGCAGAAGACGAGAGGGCAGGGGTGCCAGATTTTGGTGCTGCACATGGCGCCACTAGCATTTGAGATGCCAAGGTGCGCCACTGGTTATAGTTCCACACTGAGGGGTAGTGGGGCAGGCAGGCAGGGACAAAACACCACCACTTTTTCCACAACATGATGTCATCTCATGGGACACTAGTTGCCAGTCCTCTGCACTGCAAATAAATAAACTTCTCTCTGGGAGAAACCCACCAAATCACTTAAGCAGAAGAAGAGGAAGGTTACATTAGCATAGGGATTAAAGTGCCACTTTTATTTGGAAAAATCCCCAAGTCATTTTACCATGACCAACCAAATTGTCAACTGATTTTGTTGGGGACTAAAAAAAGAAAGAAAAATGACTAAGGTTATCCTTCAGCTGCGGAGTTTATAATGATAACTCATCAAAGCAATTATATTTTTTCCCCAGAGGCAGATGCTATCCATACTGTTTAAGTAAGATACTGTTTAAGTAAGTTAAGGGACCAGCTTTCATTTAAGCAGATGTCAGTATTACACGTTATGAATTCTGCCCTGCGATCTGCTGGAGGAAAGTGGTAGTCATTGCTTCTTTAGCCCAGAATCCTGAATGTGTAACCTGTTATCTGTAGTACCTGTGGGTGGGGGAGGGGGGGCACTTGCTCAGATATCTTTAAATTTCCAGGAGGAAAAAAAGAGATTTATTCAGCCTTCAATCAGCCCATAAGGCAAATGAGTCCTGAAGCTGACCTCATGGCAGCAACATCTGCTTAATTTTTGTATACATACACTCCTCCTCACTGCCTGCTTTGTGTTAACATCTTGCCCGATGAAGATTTCTGATGGAGATTTCGATGAAGAATTTGAAAACTTGCCACACTTTTATGATATTTTGGTTGGTTCGAATGAAGGAATTGCCCAGGTGCTGATTTCACAGGCCTTCAGTTTCAAGGAATTGGCTTAATTGTTAAACAAAAAAATTGTCCAAGAATAATTCTAATTACATGGGACGCGGGTGGCGCTGTGGGCTAAAGCCTCAGCGCCTAGGGCTTGCCGATCGAAAGGTCGGCGGTTCGAATCCCCGCGGCGGGGTGCGCTCCCGCTGCTCGGTCCCAGCGCCTGCCAACCTAGCAGTTCGAAAGCACCCCTGGGTGCAAGTAGATAAATAGGTACCGCTTACCAGCGGGAAGGTAAACGGTGTTCCGTGTGCTGCGCTGGCTCGCCAGATGCAGCTTTGTCACGCTGGCCACGTGACCCGGAAGTGTCTCCGGACAGCGCTGGCCCCCGGCCAATAGATGTGAGATGGGCGCACAAACCCCAGAGTCTGTCAAGACTGGCCCGTTCGGGCAGGGGTACCTTTACCTTTAATTCTAATTACAGCACTGACTCTTTTTTTTGTAAAAACAAGGCACTGAACACAAGGTGACTTGCAAGAGCACAACTTTCTTCTGAATTTCGCTCCTTCTCTTTAAGCCCACAGAACAAGGGATGCTGCAGGTGATGTTTTGTTATATAAACCAAACCATGGCAACAGAAAGCCTCCGCCACTCCACAATAAAGGATTTATTACATTGTTTAAAATCTTTAGATGGATGTTCAGGACAAGAATATAACAAATATAAAACCCCAGAACACGTAAAAATCTTTTAAGTATTATATTTCCATTCATTCACGCTGGAAAAAATAGAATAAAAGCAGTAAACATGTATCTGCAGAAGGATGCAAACAATCTCTGGAATCCTTCTCCCTCTTCTAAGACTTTTGGATTGAATTTAAATGTTTAAACATACTTCTCCCTTTTCAGGGAGAGTCACTGCGTTTGACACGTCTGTGCAAGCACAAATCAACCCCCTTCAATTAAACTGTTCTTTTCTTCTTCTGTTTTATTAATTTTTTATTTAAAATCAGCAGCAAAATACTGGAGAGGTGGGGGAGAATTATGGGTGCCCTCGCAGAAAGAAGGGAATCAATGTATCATGGGTCCTAATATACTCAGCGGAGGACTTAGAGGCAGGAACTGCTAACATAGAAGAAAATCTTTAAAACAGCCATGTGTCTGAGTTATGTACTTGTAGATTCGTACTCCAGAACTTTACACACATCGTTTAGAACCGGATTGGAGCAGCAGGAATCGCGCCAAGGCGAAATATGCAGATAGCAAGTTTCCTTTCTATCTACGTGTCTCGCTATTTCATTCTCCCCACACCTTAGCGGCTTGTCGGCTATGTGGTTGACAATTGACAATTTGACAACTGACAATTTCTCAGTGGGAAATCCCATTTAAATCAAGAGGTCATCGTCCCAAGCAAACTGGGACCGGATAATTGCAGCCTTATGGAGAGCAATCCTAAACATGTTAAGCGGGAGTGAACCCCATTGATCTTACAAAGCAACCCTCTACATTTTTACTCAGAAGTAAGCCCTATCGATCAGACTTTCTCCTAGAACTGCAGCCTTACTCCGCAGTGCGAGTGCTTATAATTGTAGCCTCGCTTTGCTTACTGCAAACTTTAAGGCTGCGAACCTGCTATGCACATTTACTTGGGAAGAGGAGAAAGAGTCGGGAATGAAACCCCCAAGAACACTCTTAACGCTTTTCCCCTAAAGTCCTACTAAAGGTAAAGGTAAAGGGACCCCTGACCATTATTAGGTCCACTCTTAACGCTTTCCCCCTAAAGTCCTACTAAAGGTAAAGCTAAAGGGACCCCTGACCATTAGGTCCAGTCGTGACCGACTCTGTCCTACTAGCTGCCGTCAAAATGCCTGCAGATTCGGAGGCAAAACTGGGGAAGGAAAAGCTCAGTCAGTAGGTAGACCATTTGACTCTTAATATCAGGGCCGGGTTTAGGTTTGATGAGGCCCTAAGCCTCACCAAAGGAATGGGAATGGGGCCCTTTATATGTCCAGCTGTCCTTTGTCCACAACAAATTGTCGCTGTTTTTTGTGTTGAATATATGCTATATGGTAATTTATGGACCTAAAAGGTATCTAAAGCCATTTGCACATAACAAAAGATGCATTTTTATCAAAGTTTTTGATCCAGTACATCCAGGTTTTTTTCCTTTACATTTTTTTTTGGGGGGGGCCCAAGAGAGTGGGGCCCTAAGCTATAGCTTGTTTAGCTTATACGCAAATCCGGCACTGCTTAATATTGCTGAGATTTTTATAGAAACTAGGAGAGGGTATATAGATATAGATAGATATAGATATAGATATAGATACTGTATTATCATTCCTTCCTCACGTTTGTAAATTCAGCAGAACGTATCCCTTTGTATCTTAGAATGAGGAAGCTTAGACAGGCCAGTTTTAGCCTGTTGGTTTAAGTAATCCGGGATTATTTTAAGGCAAACTGGATTCCCCTGGTATTTCCCATTTTCTTAAAACAATAACCACACAAACAGTCTTGCAAAAGGTAAAAATAACATTTACTCACTCGGAATACTTGTTGAAGAGTAACAGATACAGCAGCTTCGTTCAGGCAAGCTTAAAATGGTAACCAGGTTACAAAGACATACTTGAGTCTGGTTTAAAATGGTGTCTGAGCAATGCAGCTCGGACATCCAGATGTTCTACATTGCTGAGATGAAGTTGAAAGGGCAAAGGGCAGAGAGGAAGTGCCCAGCCAGGTGAGGAGATTATAGGAATGGATACGCCTTCCCCTAACAGGGCACTGTGGGAGCGTCTCTCAGGGGAACTTACAGGACTCTGAGATTCAGCTCCTCTCGTGCGCCTATGTGGCAAACATGCATCGTTGGTTTGACTGCATTGTAAAAATCCCACAAATCTGAGGTTCGTGGGATCGAGCCCATTGGGCAAAAAGTTCCCTGCATTTTAGGGGGTTGGACTATATGACCCCTCGGGTTCCCTTCCAACTCTACAATTCTATTATTCTTTTTTATGCCAATTCTTTTTTTTATTGATTCTCCATAAGTTTTAACAAATTGTCACCAGGCTGTTACAAATTAATAGAATTATTCTAAGCATCACACAAACTTTTAAATTCATGCTTATTGAATAGCGCGCATTTCCAAAAGTGAAGCTGGAATCAAGTGGGAATATTTATTCTGGATCCATAGGGAAAGGTGACTATTCATTCCAAAGAACCCTTTGGAACTGGAGTGTGGAACGCGATGCGCTGGACACGCAAGGCTGCAATCCTATCCAGAAAACAACATCCATTCGGATTTTCGGAAATTAAAAATAAATAAATCCCCAACTTCTTCCCAGTGCATCGCGTATAAAAGTGAAAACCGAAGAGGACTAAGTCGCGCGCCCCTCCTCCCCCAAAAAAACCTGACAGTTGAGGTTACGCAGTGTGTTGCAATATTCTCTTCGGCCCCGAAATATCTAAATACCCCGGAGACGCGGCGGCCTACATTAATTCTCCCCACCTCTGCCCCGAATAATCAGGAGCCTGGGCACCAGCTTACCCCTCGCCTGCCTCGCCCTTCCTAATCTAAGCGCCTTTACGCAGCGCCGCAGTCCAGGCCCCCTCGGAGCAAGGTCGACGGCTCCAGGGTTGTGTTCGAGTTCTGAAACCTCTCCCTCTCTTACGCACAGAAGCAGCCTCGTCTAAGACGACCCGGTGTTTGCATGGGGTAGAGAGGGCACGCCACACTTTTCTTTGTATTGTATGTATCCCATCCCAGCCACGCTTTCCAGAGGCCGAAATGCGCGCAAGTACCCAAGGTCCGGGCGGAAAGTCTTCGAGGAAGGGGTCGAGCCAGTGGCGTAGCGTGGGGGGTGCAGGGGGGGCCGGCCGCACCGGGCGCAACATCTGGGGGTTAGGGTTAGGGGGCGCAAATCCACGGGTTAGGGGGCGCAAATTACTTGCCTTGCCCCGGGTGCTGACAACCCACGCTACGCCACTGGGTCGAGCTAGGAGACCGTCCCGCTGTGTCCGCAGCCCCTTCCGCGCTCCTTCGAGGAAAGGGGTTTGTTACCAAGGGGCTGGTGCGCTGGATAGTCAAATGCACCTGCGAGTCTCTCCTTTCGGAGAAAGAGTCGTCGCCAGGTTTAATGGGAGAAGGAAAATTCCCAAAAAGTTTCCTGACACAATCCGCCACGAAAGGGCCACGGCAGTTGTACAAAAACCAGCATTCCGTGTGTTAACTCCGCACACGCACTCACCAACGTCTAACCTTGAAGGAACGCGACGCAGCGCACTCCTGAACTGTTGCTACACGAAAGTAACCTCGCTTCATTTCGAAAGAGACTTGGAAACCGAGGAACGTCTTAGGTCGCCAGGCCTAAGATGAGGCAGGGAGGCCCCGAGATCCGCCGCCTCGAAGCCAGTTCCGGATCAGGCCCACTTCTTGAAGTCAAAAAGCGCTCGTTTCCCACTCAACGGGCGTCGTTGGGGATCGAGGTATACTATAAGTTGACTTAAACGAGGAACATCCAAAGCGCAGGGCAAGATCCGGCAGTGCGCCTCAAACCTTTGCTTCCAAGTGCAACGGAACTCCGGAGAAGTCCATTGTCTTCAGGGGGTCTTCTCCGAGCAAGACTAGCGTTAGATGCCACCCATTGATCTTCATGCGAAATCAGCACGGTTATATTTTAAATCCCCGCACCTGGAGCCCAGAGCCACTGCGCATCCTGTTCCTCTGCATGTTTACTCGGAAGTCGGACCCAGCAAGTTTAATAGGCCTCTCCCGAGAGGAGGATACTATTGATACAATTTTGATTTTCCCCCACTTCCTACCCCTTATCACATAAAAAATAAACGCACATTAGCAGCCTCCTAATTGTTTGATGGGCTAAGAGAGGAAAGAGTTTAGTTACCTATCTTTTTTGGCGGGGAACAAAACTAAATTGACAGTTTTACAACAATTCCGTTTGGCCCAGAATGCAGCAGGTATGACAGCCAGCAGAACACGGTGCTGAGCGCGTACGAAGCCTATTTCAGAAGCGCCCCCGCCGTTTGTCAACCCTGCCTGGCGCTCTTCGGAACTGGTTATCCTCTCCAAGCCTTAAGCGTTTGGTCTAGATGCCCAAGAGGGCCTTTTTCGTGCCGGCACCTCAAGAGTAGGACTCCTTGCTACGGGAGAGACTCGCTCTTCCCACTGTCGAGGGAAGACGATTCTGCTTAAGCGAGCTTTTAATTAGCCTTGTTCTGTAATCCGGACTCTGCGAAGTTTTAAATGTTTGGTTATTTAAAATAATTGTAATTGTTTTGTTATGACTGTTGCATTGGTTGGTGGGGGGGGTGGGTGATGGTAAGCGGTTAGCTGCCCTGGAAATGCACCAGATAGGGTTATTTAAAGAAATAAAGATCAGGAGGGTTAAACGTTTAATTTATAATTATGAAGGTGAGTGAGAGTTTGGAGTCACAGGACGTCACCAAGAAGAAAACTGTCTACAACGAATATACTCCGGGGTTTATACACCCTCTCCCCCGCCTTGTTTCCCCGCCTCCTCTTTCATTTTCCAATTAAGCAGCAAAGGTTATTTCTACTAAGTCCCCTGCAAGCTAGCAGAGTACTTTGAAACCTGAGAAAAGTCGCGAGAGGGGCCTTGATCTTGCGGGGAGCCGGCTCTCTCCACACACCCGCGCGCGAACAGCAAAATCACATTGGACAAAAGGAAAACAGGGCGATAGTCGTTTCCTGATGGAACTGGCGGGACCAGGGCGGCTTGTGAGTCTCTCTGAATTTCCTAGAATGGGCCACAGAGGTGATGGCGCAGGTTCCGCGCAGAAGCAGCTGCCGAGACGGCAGATAAACCCCATAAATCCTCTCCCAGGGAGCTGTGAGGTCCTGAGGGGATTTTCCCTGCTACCCTTATTAGCTCGTTACAGCCTTTATTGCAGCGCCGCAGGACTGCTGCTGCTGCAGCCGAATCAGCCGGACCCTGAGCGCCGACGGGTCTCCAATTTCACCAGGATGTTGTATATTTTTAGGACTCACTATTCGTCGCAGTCTCCTCGCCGATTTGACACAGGTCGGGGACTTGTGGCCTGAATCTTTCCTGTTTCCACCAAGTTTCTGCAGCAGAAAAATCTGGCAGTGAGTAAAAGCCTACTCGGGATCCTATCCCTAAACAGGGCAGAAAACATTTTGATTCTAAGCGCACACCTGGCTCCCCAGGTCTTTGCATTATCTGCAACAAAGCTTGCCCTGCGATCCTATGCATGCTTACCAGGGAGAAAGGCCTACTCACCAAGTAAATGTGGATAGGATTGGGCAGTAAGTCCCTGCTGCTTACAGTCCGAGTCTTGGTGCAGTTAGGCGCGCTGAATCTGCGCAACACGGAACTTCCCAGCGGCTGCACAGGCTCAGGGACGCCACGACGCCGGCTTAAGTACAGTGCAATCCTGAATACGACCACTCAGAAAGCTCGACGGACCTTCCAAGAGGGCAAGGCGAGGTCCCAGGGGCCTTTCTTACTCAGGATCCGTTTTAAGGGCCGAACCTACTCACACGGGCTCTTCTTCTTCCAGAGCACAGCAGCTCAGCTCACTACAGCCAAACAAGATAACCGTCCGTTTCTCGCGCTAAAAATAATGGCTTCGAACGATCACTAACCCGCATTTCACAGCTCAGTATTTCTGGTTACGCTCTTTGATATTTCCCCCACCTCTTCCAACTATTAAATTCCCTGGGTCGACAGGAATGTAAATTGCAGTCTCCCCCTGTCTACCCCAAAACAGCATCTCCTCGCCAGTCGCTTCCGACTAGCTAAGTGCTGCGGTCTGCCTGTCTTTCCAAAGCCAAGCCATGGAGTCCCTACTTTTGAAAAGTGTGATATTTCTATGGTAGTTTTTGTTACGTGACTCGCACCATGTGGCCCCCTGGGTGGGTTATGCGGACTCGCCGGGGCTCACGGACCACCAATTGGGAATTACTGTTAAGCACTGGGAAGAAGCAGGCTGGACCGAGAGGGGGTCGGGCTGGTTTTATTTATTTTTTAAACGAACCCGCAAACAGCAGCTGCTTGGCCCCCGAGGACCAGCAAAGTTACGGATGGGCTCCCTGGGCTAGAAGGTCCCTATCCCTGGCTCAGTATTTATGGATCCCCTGGATCCTTGACTCCAGTCACCTTGGGGTAGCCCCCCCGGGATTCCGCTTCACAGGACGGAGCGCGCAAAGGGACGGTCAGCCTCTGCAGTCAAGATCGCGACAGGATCGAATAGATCCCACGAGTTGTTATTCGAAGCGGAGGCCCCCCAGAGCTCACGAAGACTTACTTCCCAGTCGGGGAGTTTAGAGTTCATCCTGGACGGATAGGGACACCTCATTTGTACTGCGGATCTGTTACAAACCATACCGACGTCTCTGAGAGACGTCGTGGAGGGGGGGCATCGAAATATTCTGAAATATCGGGTTCTAAATGGCCGGAGGAAGATGTCCCTGGGTCCTGGCGAGGCAGGTGAACGAGACCTGATCACACCTTTATTCACGGAGGAAGAATCGCTGTGGAGGCGCTGTCCTGCTCCTTCAGCGCCCCTCGACGGCAAGGGGGCTGAGGCGCCCCATGCTTGGTGACCTGGGAGTAAGCATCACTGGACCCAACAGCGCTTACTTCTGAGTAAACACGTGCAATGTTGTACTGTGTGGGGATATCGCTTCTTTCCTTAAGAAAAGCTCACAGAGGGCCCTTCGGGGGTGGTTGTCTCTCAGCCTCCTCCTTGTTGTCCCGAAAAGAACTGGCGTCCTTGGGAAAGAGGAGCGTCCGCGGGTGCCGGCGAGGCAGAGACCGAGGCCGGGTCCCTTCCGCTCCTGTCCTCGGCCTCGCACACAGCAGCTTCCATCCCAAAATCCGGTCCCGGTCGGGAAGTGAAGGGCCTGCCTCACCTCCGCCTGTCCTCACTGCGCTTCTTGGAGTGCAGGCGAGCACTCTTGGCAAGCTCAGAGTCTCCCTCGCTCCCCGGACAACGGGACACGCCGCCCTGCCAAGGAGAGTCGTCGGGGGACCAAAGGCGCCCCATCCCGGCGATTCTAGTTGCCTCCCAAGTAGGAGGCGGGAGAAGATGCGTTTCCTCCCCAGCGCAGCACCCACTTCCCAATCGAGACCGTTCCCCCGCCCCCGCTTTGCTCTTCCCTTTTCCTTCCAGACGGCAGAAGAAAGAGGCCGCCGCACACCAGAGAGAAACCTCCCCACTCCCCACCCCCAGCGAAGTTTTCCACGGCCCGGAGCCCACTTAGGCGCGCGTGGATCTCCCGATTCATTACAATACCCCTTTAGCCTTTGCCTAGGGATCAGGCCCCGACGCCGTAGGCATACAGTTTAAGCCGGAGAGCGACTTGCAACTAAGTCTCCACTAGATTTCAACCGGATTTGTTTTTTTATGTCAGCGAAGTTACGACGGCTGCCTACAGCTCCGCTTCGGAAAGAGCCTCCGTCCTCACCACCGTGTCCCCCGTCTATGTCTGCGGGAACTGCCTGTTTCCTTAAATTCCGGGCCCCGCCGCCTCCCCAGTTCCGGGGCTGAGATATGGTTCTGCCGCCTGAGCCCCGGAAGCCGATGAACCCTTTATAATCCAGGTGAAGTCAAAGCAGCCTAGTTGAAGCCCCTCGCCCTGCTGCTTGTGGGGCCCGATGCGCCACTGGTAGCCTCTGGGCGCCTTGCCCCCCCGCCCCCCCCCCGCACTCCCACTTACCTGCTTTGGGCAGCTGCGGAGGCTGGACGGCGGCGGGCTGCTCCGAAGCCCAGCGGAGGGCTGCGGCGGCCAGCTCCATCGGCGGGCGATGCGGTGTGCCTGGGGGTCCCTCCGAGGGGACGGCGGCGGCTGCAGCGGCTCCTGCTGCTGCTCCTACTCCGGGGTGCCCCGTGGTCGTGGCCCCGGCCGAGCCGGGCGCGGCGGCGGCAGCGGCGGGCAGGGCGCGCAGGGCGTCGGGGATGAGGCTCTCCAGGCTCTCGTTGGCCTGCTGCCTGCGCAGCGCCACTTGCGCTGCCATGACGCGCTGCCGCTCGATGATGAGGATGCACTTCTCGCACGTGCAGTCCTTGAAGCGGCAGTAGCGCTTGTGGCCCTTCAGCCACGACAGCACGCCGTGGTTGCGGCAGCGCGCGCACTTGGGCGTCCGCTGCAGGGGCGCCCTCGCCGGAGGCGCCACCGGGCCGCCCATGTACAAGTAGGGCGAGCCGTAGCCGTTCATGGCACGCTGAGAGGGCACAGGCGCGCGGCGGGAAGGCGGGCGGGTGCGCAAGCCAGGGAGCGCAGCCTCGACGGCAGTCCCGGGACAGCCACTACGGCCTCGGCCCGCCGCTCGCCCGCCGCATCCTCACGCACAAGGGTCTCGCCTGTGCGCGCCTTCGAGGCAGAGCTGGAGTACCGCTGGCAGACGGGCTCCGGCTTGCCCGCCTCTTCCTCGACGCTCCTCCTCCTCCTCCGCGGCTGCGCTTTTTGCTCTCGTCGACCAGGCAACCACTCCGCCCCTTGCAGCTCCTTCCCTCCGCAGGCGCAGAGATCAGCGGCGCCCCCTGCTCTGCCCTCCGGGAAGCGGCCCTTCCTTTCTGGAGAGGTCGAGGGAGACGGAGCGCGAGAGATGGGAAGGGCGGGCGAGGGGCGCCGGTGCGTCTTAGAGAGCGCGGGAGGTTGCTGGGCGACGCTCAGGGCGTCTTTTCCCTTCCACCGCCTGCGCGCAACGGGATCTGATGACTGGTTCAGCAGCAGCTAAGCGGAGCGGAGATTGCAGCTGCCTTGAGCTTTCCCCGACGCCAGGTCTCTGTTTCTCGCTCCTTCTCGCGCGAGCCAAGCACCAGACACAGCCCAAAAGGAGCTCCGCAATCCCACACAATCTCTGGATCCCGCTTTGACCGGGGCGCTCTTGGGCCAAGAGTCTTGGCAGCGCAATCTGCCCGCAAGATTGCAGGCTGACGCGTCTGGCGCGCCCGTCTGTACCCAGAGGATCCCGGCTAGGAAATAAGCGGCGCCCCCCGGCAAGCCTCGCGCGGGGGAGTTGCTGGGAAGCGATTGGCTCCGTTCCGCCCCCTCCTCTCAAACTTTGAGGACTAGGGATTGGTTAGGAGCTGCCTAAAGCCGGAGGGCAGCTTCGAGGCTTAACCCTTTCCTCTGGGCCGTCTGTTTTTCACCAGCAACCGCCTTGCTACAAATGTCCAAGTGCCTATAGGGCCGGCCCAGCCCCTCTTGAGTGTTATCCCCTCCATCGGAAAGAAAGCAGGAGAGGGATGCTTTAAATTGGCACGATATTATCTGATGGGGGTTGGAAATAAGGAGTACATGGCAGGGAACAATGCTTTCCTCAGGAGGAGCGGGAGCCAACATCCCGGTGCAGAATTCTTGTATCTTACGCACTGCATCCTTAAACCAGCCACTCTGGCACAATCCTGCAGCCTCCAGTCTGACCTGCAGGTTAAAAGAGCTTATTTTTAAATGTTCGCCGGACCAGCGCCCGTGTCTTTAACAAAATACCTCCTGTCCGAAATAAAATTTAATAACGCTCATTTTTTAAAAAAAAAACAAAAACCCAGCAACTGGTTAATAGTCAATTTCTCAAAACGCGCGGCTAGAAAGGCTGTGGGATTCTACAAAAATCTAAATACAGTGACCATGCGCACGTGACAAGCTTATAGAAATAATTCCGCAGGACTATATATCTTTGCAGCGGATATTTTTTTAAAAAAGAAAATGCGCTATTATGGAAACGCTTGATTTGCTCGGGTAAATACACCAGTCGGTTTTCTTACCAAACGCAAGAGAAGAGCAAACGCTCCCGGTCTCTTTATCCTGTTTGTTGGCTGCCGGTTTGTTTGGTTTTTGCTCCGTGTTCCGGCTGCCTGCGAATATCAGCCTTTGTTATTTAATCAGCGGATGGTTATGTTATTCTCTCCACCAAATGCCTCCAGAACAGACTGGGAGCCTTATAGTAGGGAGCTCCTTGTCCCTTACTTTTTAAGCGCCAACCCCGTTTTAGTTAAACTTTTCTTTCGAAATGCCACCGTTAGGAAAGTTAACAAGGTCTGGTAAAGGCCGGCGCCGGGGGATCTATTTTGTGCAGGCCGTCCAAGCAGGAAACAAGGCAGGATCAGGCCCCTAGACCCACCTGGCCCGGGAACCTGTCCTCACCGTGGCCAAACAGGTGCCCGCGGCCTGGTTGAGCGAGAAGGTGATGACTTAAAATCCCACGGAACGGGGAGAAGCATGGAAGGAGATCAATTTAAGTTCAATAACTCAAAAATAACGCCTGCAAGTGCGTCGATAAGTGGCTTGAGGAGCGCTCTGAATCGTGTTTTTAAAAATTACTGTGGAAAGATATAGGCAGGAGCATCCTCCTCCACAAATCACAACGGGCGTCCAGGCAATTTTTTTTTAAAAAAATACAATACTGCAGCAAAAGCTCCTCATTATATATCGGGCTTCTTTAAGACGAGAAGGGAAAGGAATCAATTTAGCAAAGAAAGAAATATTTCTTGCGAGTGTAATAAAGAGAAGCGGTGTGGCTGAGAGACAGGGGACGGCGGAGCGAATGGATGGATGGATGAAACACATCTCTGGCTCCCTGCAGGATATTTCACTGGCCCCGATCCAGATGAAATCTTGCGCGCTGGCGACCCTCACCGCGCTCCTTTCGACGGCGCTGCTGTTGGAAGCGGCGGGTCTTTCTGGCAAGACAGGCGCCCCCCGACGCCGTTGCTGAGCTGCATCGCGGGGGGGAGAGGGAGGGAGGGAGGGAGACGATCTGGCGGCCCCTGGCCTCTCCCCTACCTTAGCTCCCGAGGGGGCTTCAAAGGCATGTTACGCAGTGGGGCGCGGGGAGGGGGGCGCCCTTTCATTGGGGTCCACCTCACGGCCCTCGGGCCGTTGGATGCCTCGCTGTCCCCTTCGGGTGGGAATGGCGTCGGGGTCCCCCTCTCTCTCCCTCCCAGCCCCTCGTATTTGACAACATCTCCCCACAGGGCCAGGTTCGTATTTATGTTGCTCCGACGTCCCCTGCCTGAGAGTCTATTGTAACCCAACACCTGACGAGAGCGAGTCCCATTGCTGCGCGCAGAAAAGGTTTAGTCAAGCACATAATGGGATCGCAGCAGAAAGCTTTTCAGAAGCGGGGCCCGCGGTAAACTTCACCACATGAACTCCGTTTCCAGGGCTGTTAAGCTTTTAATTGGGGGGAAGAAAATCAGAAGGAGAGAGGAGGAAATTTCAAGGCGACGAAAACGTGTTCGCAGTTAGCGCCCCGAAGAATAGCTTGAAAGGAGATGAATGCTCCAAACATATGGTCCCAATCACGTCGCGGGGAGAGAGAGAGATTTGGTCAGCCCAGGGGTCCTCCGTTGAGGGATGGATGGGAAAGAGCTGCGACGAAGCCGAGGCGAGGGGAAGGGGCGCAGGAATCCGCCCGAGATCCCCTCCCGATCTTTGCCTCCTCTAGCTGATCTCCTCCAGGCATAATCGACGGCTTGTTCCGAACGGCAGCGAGGGCGTTTTGGACTTGCTTCACATCTCATTGAGATATTGTTGTGTGGCGATTATTTAGGAAACCTCAGAAGCACACGGCGGGGGGGGGGGGGCTGGGCAGGGCAGCCGGGGAGAGTGGCGTCAACTCCGTGGTACCAGTTGCCCAACTGTCCGCGTGCCAGTTCAATCAACTTTCCTAGGGGAGAAACCCACCAAATTAGCTCAGCAGAGGAAGAGGCCGGTTACATTTCGCACGCCTGGCTAATACGCTGCCACTGTTTATTGCGCCCGATCCCCAGGTTTCTTTGCTGCGTGACTAATGGAAGGTCTCAGGGCGGTTACTGAAGCCATAGCAGCTGCCTTGGTCAAAAGTTCATTTTTGTTAGAGAGCTTCTGCGCTCCAGAGTTTCCCACTACGCCACTTAAGGAAGCGGCGGTGTCGACCCAAGTCGAGCCAAGGAACTGACGCGCTTCGAAGGGGGAGAAAGGACCTATCAGCGTTTTCAGAAGAGGTCCTTCACTGGTGAGAGCGCTATGCAGTCAAATACACCCTTGGCCGCAACAAGCCCCACTGACGAAAGTCTCACGAACGTACTGAACTCTCAGAACCCCGTGCGCAACGTGAGACGCGCTCTCAGGCTCAGAGAAATCGGTGGGGCGCAGAGCCCGCAGGATGTTACGCTGCAACCTGACCCCACAGGGGAGGCGCGTTTTACTTCCGAGGAACGGGGCAGGTGCTCTGTCTCTTTAAATGGCCACAGTACACGGCGGAGCATGTATTCGGAGTTCGCTTATCACCACCACCAAACATAGTTACATTTCGATTCTACCGTCAACTTTATAGGGTGCTAAAAATAATAATTAATAATTAATAAACCCAGGATAGTGGGTGCGCTCGAGAGAAGTAAACGCAGCGTTCAGGAAAAGCCTAGGCATTTTGACTGATAACTTTGACTGAACCTCACCAAATTCGGAATAAACATACCCGGGATGCAGTTGTCCTGGTGCATGCTCTCTCTAGTTATCTCCCGCTTGGACTACTGCAATGCGCTCTACGTGGGGCTACCTTTGAAGGTGACCCAGAAACTACAACTAATCCAGAATGCGGCAGCTAGACTGGTGACTGGGGGAGGCCGCCGAGACCATATAACACCGGTCTTGAAAGACCTACATTGGCTCCCAGTATGTTTCCAAGCACAATTCAAAGTGTTGGTGTTGACCTTTAAAGCCCTAAACGGCCTCGGTCCAGTATACCTGAAGGAGCGTCTCCATCCCCATAGTTCAGCTCGGACACTGAGGTCCAGCACCCTGGGCCTTCTGGCGGTTCCCTCCCTGCGAGAAGCAAAGCTACAGGGAACCAGGCAGAGGGCCTTCTCGTAGCGGCACCGTCTTGTGGAACACCCTCCCAACAGATGTCAAAGAGATAAATTATTACCTGACATTTAGAAGACATCTGAAGTTCAGGGAAGTTTTTAATATGTGACATTTTTAATCTTTGTTGGAAGCCGCCAAGAGTGTCTGGGGAGACCCAGCCACATGGGCGGGGTACAAATAATAAATTATTATTATTATTATTAACTTGATATTGCGTATGTTCTCTGACATCAGACCATAGCTGTCAACTTTTCCCTTTTCTTGCGAGGAATCCTATTCGGAATAAGGGAATTTCCCTTAAAAAAAGGGAAAAGTTGACAGCTATGCATCAGACACTTTAGGAATACAAGTCCCACTTACAACCTCGGGGTTTATTTCCAAGCAAATATACGGGCCATTGTCGGTGCGATTTGAGCATTATCTGCCCCATTTATTTGACAGAGCATTCACTTCCCTGGAAAATTACTCCTCAGTATAATGACCTTAGGATCGGGACTCTTACATCGTTCCAGGCGACGCCAGAACGTTCTAGTTTTGCCATAGAACCGGTTTACAGCAGAATGTGGCTATTACACGATTCTGACCAGAGGAAATCAGTTGGCCGTTTTTCAAGCTGCAGTTGTTGTTTTTCAAAGACTGGGCTGGAAGAAATGGAACAAATGCTTCTCTCCCTGCAAAGTTTGGAAAGGGCTGCGCGTTAGTCCGGTCTGGACATCTGGGGCAAGAATGTCCTGAGCTGGAAATGGCTGCCCCACAGCTTGCCCGTTCCTGGGGAGCGTTTGACTTTCGGGGCACAAAGCAAGTAGCCCCCTCGTTCCCGAGCAGGACTTCGGTGGGATCGGACCCCCTCTGAGCTGGAAATGAGCCACGCATTGAACTGTAAAGGCTGCGTTTATTTATATTTTTTATTTTGGTTTTTTGTATGGAGAAAAAAAATCACACAGCCGAGTTTATATAGTCTGGAGAACGAATGAGTCCCAGCTGCATAGTAAGCAGCCGTGGAAACCTTCGGAAAATGAATAGAATTAATAAAGGTCACTGCTCACCAGCCATTCATAAATATTTGGTGACACGTTTCTTGTTCAGGTTAACTCGCCGCCCACGCCCGCTTTAATATACAGGGAAATTACTTGTTTCTAGCATGCAAAAAATACAAGGCTGGATCAGTTTCTACAAAAAGCAGGGCTTCCCTTTTCTTTTTGTTAAATATTTGCATTGTTGCTTATTGCTTTTTAAACAGGTTACAACTCCGTATTAGGATCTCAAAATAGGCGAATCGGAGGAAGTCTCGGCGTGAGTATAGGATGAGGGCCATTAGCCCGGTCCAACTGACTTTTTTTTTTAATGGGGTGGTTTAGAGAACAACATTTTCGCTGTGTCCAATAGGGTCTTACTCTGAGCGCTCAGGATTTCAGCCACAGAGGTGCAAGGCAATCGAGATTTGGAGAAGGCTGCGCGTAACCCAGCCCAAGAGAGAAACTGTTCTGATAGTCACATTTTTTAAATTTTTTTAACCGGACTTCCAAACGAAAAACTGTTTAACAATCCCCCCGCGTTAAAATCCGTTGGTGTTTGTTTGTTTGAGAATGTTCTCGAGGTGCTTACAGTTTCAAGAGGACACGAAAAACACCCGTGGTGGCAGGACCAGGTAGGAGGAGGACCCATTCCTTTGGCTCGCCCCCAACCCCAAGCCGGGCAGACCTTTCCCCTCTCCACCCAGTTCCGCCCTGCCCCCCCATCCCCCTTCAGGCGCTTTCCCCGGGGAACTCATTGCACCCCCCGCCCCTTCCAGGTTCCTCCACGCCAACCTTTTTGGACCAACCTGCTAAAGAGACAGTCTGCTGCGAGCAGTATTTGTGCGTCTCGTTATACTTTTATAAACAGGCCGTGGAATATGACTGATGAGTAGAGGTTTTGGGCTTGATCGGTCATATGAAGCCATATATTTGCCCAGGAGGAGGGGGTGGAAGAATGGAAAATATACAGTGGTACCCCGCAAGACGAATGCCTCGCAAGACGGAAAACCCGCAAGACGAAAGGGTTTTCTGTTTTGGAGGCGCTTCGCAAGACGAATTTCCCTATGGGCTTGCATCGCAAGACGAAAGCCCATAGGGAAATGCTGGCGGTCGGAAGCAAAGACTTTCACCCACAGCCGGCCTTCAGAAGAGGACCTCTTCTGAAGGCCGGCGGGGGGCAAAAGTCTTTGCTCCCCCCGCCTGCCTTCCCCCCCGCCTGCCCCGGGCGATCTTAAAATGCTGGCGGGCGGGAGCAAAGCGTTCGCTGCCGACCCCCAGCATTTTAAAATCTCGAAGGGACAGCAGAGAAGTCTCTGTCCCGGGGAGATTTTAAAATGCTGGGGGTCGGGAGCGTTCGCTGCCGACCCCCAGCATTTTAAAACACTGTTCCGAAGCGGGGGGCGGGAACAGCTGCCCCATCCGCCCCACTTCGGAACGATGTTCCGAAGGGGGGAGGTGGGGCGGGAACAGCTGCCCCATCCGCCCCACTTCGGAACGATGTTCCGAAGGAGGGAGGGGGGGCGGGAACAGCTGCCCCATCCGCCCCACTTCGGAACGATGTTCCGAAGGAGGGAGGGGGGCGGGAACAGCTGCCCCATCCGCCCCACTTCGGAACGATGTTCCGAAGGAGGGAGGGGGGGCGGGAACAGCTGCCCCATCCGCCCCACTTCGGAACGATGTTCCGAAGGAGGGAGGGGGGGCGGGAACAGCTGCCCCATCCGCCCCACTTCGGAACGATGTTCCGAAGGAGGGAGGGGGGGCGGGAACAGCTGCCCCATCCGCCCCACTTCGGAACGATGTTCCGAAGGAGGGAGGGGGGGCGGGAACAGCTGCCCCATCCGCCCCACTTCGGAACGATGTTCCGAAGGGGGGAGGTGGGGCGGGAACAGCTGCCCCATCCGCCCCACTTCGGAACGATGTTCCGAAGGGGGCAGGGGGGGCGGGAACAGCTGCCCCATCCGCCCCACTTCGAAACGATGTTCCGAAGGGGGGGCGGGGGGGCGGGAACAGCTGCCCCATCCGCCCCACTTCGGAACGATGTTCCGAAGGAGGGAGGGGGGTGGGAACAGCTGCCCCATCCGCCCCACTTCGGAACGATGTTCCGAAGGAGGGAGGGGGGGCGGGAACAGCTGCCCCATCCGCCCCACTTCGGAACGATGTTCCGAAGGAGGGAGGGGGGGCGGGAACAGCTGCCCCATCCGCCCCACTTCGGAACGATGTTCCGAAGGAGGGAGGGGGGGCGGGAACAGCTGCCCCATCCGCCCCACTTCGGAACGATGTTCCGAAGGAGGGAGGGGGGGCGGGAACAGCTGCCCCATCCGCCCCACTTCGGAACGATGTTCCGAAGGAGGGAGGGGGGGCGGGAACAGCTGCCCCAGCCGCCCCCCTTCGAAACGATGTTCCGAAGGGGGGAGGTGGGGCGGGAACAGCTGCCCCAGCCGCCCCACTTCGGAACGATGTTCCGAAGGAGGGAGGGGGGGCAGGAACAGCTGCCCCAGCTGCCGGGCTTCGTAGCGCTGCTGCGAAGCCGGGCGGTAGGGTGGGAACACCTTCTGAAGGCGGGCAGGGGGCGAAAGTCTTTGTCCCCCCTGCCTGCCTTCCCAGGGGCTTTTAAATCGCCCCGACAGAGGAGAAGTCCTCCGCTGTCCGGGGCGATTTTAAAATGCCGCCCACCAGCATTTTAAGATAGCCCCGCACAGCGGAGAAGTCCTCCGCTGTCCCAGGGTTTTTTAAAATGCTGGGGGTGGGAAGAAAAGCCCTTGTCCCCCCCCCAGCCTTCAGAAGAGGTCCGGGGACAGACTGTCCCCGGACCTGGCCTGAAGGTGGTTTCCCTAGGAACGCATTAATTGATTTTCAATGCATTCCTATGGGAAACCGTGCATCGCAAGACGAAAAACCCGCAAGACGAAGAGAATTGCGGAACGAATTAATTTCGTCTTGCGAGGCACCACTGTATAGAGCTCTAGAGGCCCGGAAGGGAGGGCGGTGGGATGGAGAGAGAACGATCTACGCCCTCCTCACCTCCCCCGTCACTTGCAAGACGTATTGGCGCTAAGAAATCAATGACAAGTTCAGGACTGGCGAGCCCCGAGGTGGGAAGACGGCGTCGAATTCGGAGACGCAGCAGGAGGAGGCAGCCAGGGAACTTTTGCAAATTGCGTAAAAGCGGGAGACGGGTGGGGAGAGATTCCCTGGAACCTGAGACCGGGGGCGAAAGGGAAGTTTCAGTTTTCCAAAGTCTCGGGGTCGAGCTGGTCTTTGGTGCGCGCGCCCCTCCCCGCTCGCCCCCCTGACAGGCCAGGCAGCTCGCCTCTCCATTGCCTTCTGCAAAGCGTGCAAGGGAGCTAATTGGAGAGCCCCGGGAGAAAGGTTTCTCCTGAAGAGGAGACGCGCTGCTCTGCAGCCTCCCTGCTCTGGGCGCACCGAGGGGAAACCGGCAAAACCGGTCGGAGGGCGCGAGGAACTTGGCGCAAGAAGCGCAGGCGTCGCAGGCCCGTTTCCGGACTGCTGCTAAGCGTAAGCGCAAGAGATTTGGGCCGAAGATGCAACCAGACCCAAACGCACCGCTCGCCTCTTGCGCGTCGGCTGCAGATCAGCGTGGCTAGTATAAGAGATGTCATTTGAAGGCTACTGCATAAGCCACGTGTCAACAGGGTGGGGGCATTGCCTGCCCTAAACCCAGACGGCTGGGGCCGTAGCTACGCAGCACTCCGTACATGCGCAGGGGTAGCCTAAGGCAACTTCAAATGCCGCACGTTTGTATTGCTCATCCTTGGTTTGTATCTGTGTAGGGAAACATAAAACATTAGCGGTGGGGAGGTCAGTTTTTGCAACGCAGGAGAAATGCTCTAATAGACACTTGAGCAAGTTAGCCCCTTGACAAAATATAGCCGGCTGAAGATCCGTTTGCAAAGGAGCTCACAGCAACGTTTTGCTAGCAAGATTCTTCTCCATCCGAATTTTTTTCTGCATGACTGATGCAAATCGGCATTTGTGTTTTGGAATCATGTTTGCCTTTTCAAAATATGCACAATTTTCATTTTATTGAAACGTAAGCTGATGATAACTGAACAGCTACTTGCGGGAAAGTTCCATTTAAATCTATCAGACCAACTTCCAAGTAAATGTAAAGAGAATCAACTGACTCCGATACCAGAATCTGGCACTAGTGAAAAGTGGCTGCGTGTAATTAATGAACACACTCTGTCACTCCCCAAAAGAGAAGTAGTTGCCTCTTCTAGCACAATCGGACAAAGTATTTTTCATTCTATAAAAATGTGGAACAGGAAAAAAGGGGCATTCAAAATGTAACAATAGAGGAATGCGACCAATTTCTCATAGACAGCAGTGGCAACGTTCAGTCCAAGCATTTTAAGATGACCATAAAACTTTTGTGTCCCAAGTGCAAGACAATGGAGGGCAAAATTAACGTTTAATATACTCCAAAAATGAAGAATTTAGATTTTTTCAAGTTGTGAGATGCAGGCTGCAGTGCTCCACCCACAGACCTGGAAGTTCCATTGAACTCACTTCTGAGAAGACATGTATAGGATTGCACAGCCATTGTTGCAGATTCAAGTTTGGATTGTCTAATCTTGGTTGTGATTTTAAAAATAATACTGCATTTTCCCATCTTGATTTAATAACCCATTCTTCTGATGGGCTGTATCTTCCTTTCCAGGGGAACAGCAGCTGCATGGATATGGCTGGATAACTCACCTGAGGAGTGGGGCAGGGGGACAAAGACGCCTCATCTTTTAAGTGACCCCCCAAGTAACCTAGAGTTAATTTCCTACACGCAGGCCTCTTTAAAACTGGCCCTCTTTCTGTTGAACCTAAAACCTGTATTGCTTAGAACCTCTATGTACAGTGGTACCTCAGGTTACATACGCTTCAGGTTGCGGACTCTGCTAACCCAGAAATATTACCTCGGGTTAAGAACTTTGCTTCAGGATAAGAACAGAAATCGTGCTCCGGTGGCACGGCGGCAGCGGGAGGCCCCATTAGCTAAAGTGGTGCTTCAGGTTAAGAATAGTTTCCAGTTAAGAACGGACCTCCAGAACGAATTAAGTACTTAACCCGAGGTACCACTGTATTGGCAATAATCACACATGGCAAGAACAGTCCGTGTGGCTCTCATATATATAGAAGATGGTCTGAGATACAAATGAATGTAACAGGAATGGTATGAAGTGGTATAAACACAGCTGTGCTACCTCTTGCCTTGCCACTATTTTAGAGCTGCAATGACAACTTTGTACGGTACTTCTCCAGCATTATTTTCCATGTGAAAATGATTAACTCAGTTAAGGGTTTAAACCACATGTTGGCACATGCAGCACTAGTTCATTTGGACGAGCCACAACTAACAGTGGTTGCTAGCAGTTGCTTGAAGCATTGAGTTTCACTGCGCAACCGAAAGAAATCCAGCAGCTTATTGTGTCTTGCTCCGAAGCATGGAGTTGCACCGATGGGAAAATTTATTCTAGCCTTGCTGCGGTTCCAGAGCCAGCCCGACCAGGAAAGAGAGGCGATAACTCTTAACTGCTTTAGAGCGTGTGAAAAGGAGATCCCAAAAGATCCTTTTTCCTGCAATACTCCAGTGTCCTAGATCAGTGTAACACTCTACTCAAGGAGTTAGATCCCTGAGGCTTTTCTTTTCTTTTCCTAATACAGTGGTACCTCAGGTTAAGTACTTAATTCGTTCTGGAGGTCCGTTCTTAACCAGAAACTGTTCTTAACCCGAAGCACCACTTTAGCTAATGGGGCCTCCCGCTGCTGCACGATTTATGTAACCTGAAGCACAGTGGTATCTCGGGTTACATATGCTTCAGGTTACATACACTTCCGGTTACAGACTCCGCTAACCCAGAAATAGTACCTCGGGTTAAGAACTTTGCTTCAGGATGAGAATGGAAATCGTGTTCCAGCGGTGCAGCGGCAGCAGGAGGCCCCATTATCTAAAGTGATGCTTCAGGGTTAAGAACAGTTTCAGGTTCGAATTAAGTACTTAACCTGAGGTACTACTGTACAGTGGTGCCTCGGTTCTCAAATGCCTTGATACTCAAACAACTTGGAACCCAAACATTGCAAACCCGGAAGTAAGTGTTCCAGTTTGCGAACTTTTTTCGGAAGCTGAACATTCCCTGTTTTGAGTATTACCCTTCCGTTTTGAATGACACACTTCCGTTTTGAGTGTTACGCTGAGGTCTGTCTGTTTCTATTTATTTTGCCTTTTTGTTTTTGCGGCTCTTTTGTTTTTGTGATTGTGTAGAACCCAGATCAGCCACGGATTGATTGTGTGACTGCAGTACATTGTTTATTGCTTTCATTTTATGGATCAGTGGTCTCGTTAGATAGTAAAATTCATGTTAAATTGCTGTTTCAGGGGTTGCTTTTAAAAGTCTGGAACGGAGTAATCCGTTTTGCATTACTTTCTATGGGAAAGTGTGCCTTGGTTTTGGAACGCTTTGGTTTTGGAATGGAGTTTGAGAACCAAGGTATCACTGCACCCAGACTGTTCCACAAACACATTATTGTCCATGTATATATGGCTTACTTTGCACAGCTGCTAATGCTGGTCAGCGCTGATATTAACCACAGTGCACTCTCACCCGTTTATATGAGGTTAGTGAGGTGTATCGCATTTAGATTTAAGATTTAGATAGTGTCATCTCGACCCGCTCTAGTAATCTTGCACATCCAAGTACAATGTTACTCATCCTATTTCCCTGCTTCTTTCTTTCTCTCTTGCTGGCTTTTTAAAATGCTGTTTTTACCATACACTGCTTTCCACAGAAAAGCAGTATATACATTTACAAAATAAACCCACTCACTTGGATATGCTTATTCCAGCAGGTACTTTAAGGTAGCGTTTGGTTTTATGATGGATTTTTATTGTTTTGTCCTCTGCATGGCTTATTTTTATGTACACTGCTTTGAAAGGCTAGTGATTAAGCGTCATATAAATGTATTAAATAAGTTGCCTTGAATGGCAATAGCTGTTAGCCTCAGTTCTCCATTTGTGCAATGGGACTCTAATTACCTACTTTGCTGGCAATGGCTAGGTTAAATGATGTGAAGGCAGTTTGCCTTTAGCCCCACAGAAACAGAATGGGTAATAACGTAGTTTATAAAAATAGGAACAAATTCAATCAAATCTTTCTACTTGTATGGATTGCAGACGAGAAGCTGTGGTAAACATACGTAAAGGACTATTTTAACGGAATGGATTAAGGGGAAATGTTTTTGTGGCCTAAACTGGACACATTTTCATGCTGATGTGAGTCTGGAATTTATATAAAACCTGGTGTTTTGCTTGCTGCAGAAACCTCATTTAGCTTCTTCCTTCAATATACTGCAGATTCTCTTTTGTGATCGGGAGAAACACCAAAACAGCCTTAAGACACAAAGATAGATTATTTGGAAAGGGCTACGGTCCACAGAGATTTGCTTGCAAGTGAAGGTATGTTCACCACAAAAAAGACCACCCTCCCAAGACTTCAGCAAAAAGCCTTTGAAGCAAATGAAGGATCCAACACGTAATCTCAGTTAAACACGGGAAACATTGCAAAGATAAAAGAGCTCAGCCAGGCCAGTATTTTGCAAGGACTGTGTCTGTGCGGTTAAATTCCCATTCCTATTGCTCACTGACATTAGAGCGTCAGAGTCGCAGTGTAGAAAACACACATTTCCAAAATATCCTTTGTCTTGCTACCTATGTTGGCGGCAGGGGCAAGCTGCAAGCTCCCCCAATAATTATGGCATTATATCTCAACAACTATTTAGAAATCACAACACGGGGCTGGGGCGTTGGACGTGGCGCGGATTCCATCTCCCGGCTGCTGCAGCAGCAGCCTCTTTTACGACACAGTCCAGCATCTCCAAGCTGATATTTTTCTTTACCTGCCCTCTGCTCCCCCTGTTCTTCTGTCACAATGGCAACAGCAGGGAGCTTGCGGCAGAAGGGCACTCGACTGCAGTGGCTGCTGGGCTGACAAGTGTGATAAAATGATCTTCCTTAACTAAACTCGTAAAGCACTGGGCAATAAAACTCAATCTTCTGTAAAATCCAATTAAGTCATTATCTGACTGATTGTATCTTTAATTGAAAACAGAAGTGACAGTAAATTTCTGTGATATATCAGGATCAATCGATACCGCTATACAATCCAACCCCGAGAAGTGATTTATAATGTCAAACCCATATAGGTAACTCGACATTATTCTCTCTAAAACCACTGGTGGATGAAATTAAGAGTAAGTGCATTTAATAAAAAACAAGATGGTCAGGTTATTGATTACAACAGATGGGGGTGAAATCAAATAGATGTTTTCAAAGCACAGAGTGAAGAAAATACAAGTAATTTCTTTTTTTCCTGTTTAATACAGCTTGCCAACTATACACAAGAAAATTTGGTCATCAATAACGTTTTTATTTCAGGTACCGCTGCAACTACAGAGAACAATGAATTTTTTAAAGACTAGTTTCATTTCAGCTTGGCTTCTGTAACCCAAGAAAAAGTACATGCTAAGCAGTTTTTAACAAATACCGAAAATCTGTAGTAACTTTTAAATGCTTTAAGCCAAGATTGTAGCAAACAGGTTAACCTAGAAAGTACTAAATTTATGTTAATTTTATGCTGTTAGCAGAATAAATGCCTAGCCAAAATCTAGCATCTTCCATAAAAACATCCAACCATGAAGGTAAATCACCAGATTTTTGTTGAAAGTATTATTCTTACTTAAACTCCGCCCCCTACTTTTGAAGCCTACAAATAGATAGAAAGCAGCATTTATGAAGGGGTTTGTAAATCCTAGAACATTACTCTGACTCGCACATTCTGTTTTACTGTCATTAAAAAATAAAAGCTGAAAGAATTATTTTGTGATAAGAGAATTATCAACCTTTCTGCCAATTTCTTAAAATCTTCATCATACCGAAAGCCCTTTTTACAATTTTATCTTGTCTTTGTCGAAGAACTAACTCTTGTGCGCTGTAGAAATCTAGCTTATATAACTAGCTTAGCCATTCACTTAACTTTGATCACAGTTTATCTGCAAAGTATTATCTTTTTTATACCAGGATTAACCCCAAGGAACTGCCAGGGCGCCCCTAATGGGAAAAGACTTGTGTCCTTAAACTAAGAGGTTGCAAATCACATTGTGCGGAACAATACAAAGGGAATAAACTCAACGTTTTCTCAACGGTTACATCGGCATCAATCATCCCAAACCAAACACATCTCAACAAGAAGGCACTTTCCAAAGACATCCAAGGAGGAGCTTCTTCAGAGCTGCTCATTCACCGTCTTCCATGACAGAATGAACAGTGAAGGTCCCAGAATCGGAGGTCGACTCGCACTCCAACACAGCTTTGGTGCTTTCGTTGCTGATGGGAGAGCTGCTGGAAAGGGAAACCAAGCCAGAATCTTGACTACTGGGTGGTGAAAATACTGAGGAAGCAACGAATAAAGGGGAGGGAGAAAAAAGGGAACACATAGTTAAGCGATCTAGATCAGTGACGGTCTACACGAATACACCCAAAGGCATGGAGTGATGAGCCGCCGTCCTTTCCTAGGCAGGTTCCCATCCATATATCTCTTCTGTCGTCACATGCACCTGTCTGCAAGTGACTGCTGCCATGCTCATCCTGTGGGATGTGATCCATGAGAAGCAGTCAAGTACAACATTCCTTGTAATGCTAGAGAAGACATGCAGGGGAATGTTTGGTCCAGCCAGTCGAAACTTCCTGTTCCTCCTGGCTGGAGCATCCTTCCTCTTGCTTGTGATAGAATGTGGGCGTGACCTTACCTGTCCAGGTAATGAAAGGACGAGTCGTGCAGCACCCTTCCTTCTTTTTTACCTCCTTCTTTGTTTGACCAGCTTTTAGCTGGGACTGCTCTGCTAGCTTCTCATCTAGCAGAAGCACTGGGATTATTCCCCCATATGGGGTAGATCCACATGTACACATTTATAACTGCCTTCAGGAATCCAACTGTGAACTGATGTAAGTAAATTTCTTTTATTGACTTTGAGTAAGATTGTGGCGTCTTTATTCTTTTAAGAGGGATTCAAGGGAATTTACCAGGAACGATCAGCCATCTGCTGTGCATGTAAAAGGGGAATGTAACTCTGCTAAGTAAAGGAACTTGCTAGTGCAAGTTAGGAAGGATATTAGTAAACAATATATCTTCAACTGCCACTGAACTTTCCCACACATCCCCCCCCCTCACCCAAACAGAAACTGACATGTCAGAGTAGACTAGATGTCATTAGGCAATGTTCAGGTCAAAGTTGTTGACCTTTTTTTAGGGGGGAAAGTCAAATTTGTTGATCTCTTTCTTTTGGGGGGGGGGTTCAAGTCAAAAATATTTTTTAGAGGGGCAGTTCAAAAATGTAAAGCTGTCTTTAGGGGGAAAGGAGCAAGTCACTCGCCGGAAAAGCAATCAGGAAACGAAGAGCCTCACAGCGAGTACTACGTCTTCCGTTCAAGCGATCATGTGCGAATGAAGGACGGGGTGAGGGGGTGGGGCTGGATCCTCTGCCCCCCCAAACGAAAAAGAGCCCGCGATCGACCCAAACCTCCTGGGGATCAACCAGTTGATCGCGGTTGACCGGTTGGACACCCCTGTTCTAGACTAATCTATCCATTCTTAATTTTTATTCATTTATGTAGATCTCAAGGCAGCTCACAACATTAATTACTGTTTGCTGTGTGACTGGATGAAGTACCATTTTTAATTGGGGGGGGGACCCTAAAAATTTCAGTGCTATACAAAACAACACCTTTTTTTGGGAACCCACTGTTGTTGTTTGATTTTTAAAAAAGAGAACCATTCTATGGAATAAATGAAAACGTGGCTAGAAGAAGCCCGCCTCCTTCCCTCCATAATCATCCCTGTGAAATTACGGTGCAGAATCCCTGATGGGGTACCTGCCAACTGCCAGCCTGTCAGGCATGCACGGCTTCTATTTTTTTATTAACATATAAAACACATACATATACATTTACATATACAGTGGTACCTCGGGTTACATATGCTTCAGGTTACATACGCTTCAGGTTACAGACTCCACTAACCCAGAAATAGTGCTTCAAGTTAAGAACTTTGCTTCAGGATAAGAACAAAAATTGGGCTCCGGCGGCGCGGCGGCAGCAGGAGGCCCCATTAGCTAAAGTGGTGCTTCAGGTTAAGAACAGTTTCAGGTTAAGAACGGACCTCCAGAACTAATTAAATACTTAACCCGAGGTACCACTGTACATTTACACAATACACAATACACATACACAACACACTACCTTATTTTCATAACATAAAACATACCTACATTGCTCTATATAATACCTACCTATACTATACATATCAACATACCTACACACCTACCCCACACAGACACCCACCAAGCAACTTGACTTCCAGCCGTTCTTGTTACGCTATTTTATTTTTCCAACTAGCTTAAACACATTTCATTATTTCTTTACTCTATTCTTTTATCTTAACTTTCTTCTCCTTTCACTCTAATCATTTTCTGGATTCACTCGGTATCTGTCAGAAATTCTACTTTTCCCACATAATTTTTGATGTATTCCTTAAAGATAGCCCACTCCTTATTCACTTTTTGTACCATATCTCCTCTTATCCTCCCTGTTAGTTCAGCAGAATGGAAGTATTCCATCATTTTAGATAACCAGTCTGTTTTAGTTGGGACGCTGCTGCTTGTGAGTCAAGGACCCTCCAGGATTATAATAAGACACACAGACACGTTATTTTAGGTTAATGGGCAAAATTAGGCCACAACTTTTATTGGTTACAGCATGTGAGTGGTATTGGCTTAAAGGTAAAGGGACCCCTGACCAATAGGTCATCGTGGCTGACTCTGGGGTTGCGGCGCTCATCTTGCTTTATTGGCCGAGGGAGCCGGCGTACAGCTCCCGGGTCATGTGGCCAGCATGACTAAGCAGCTTCTGGCGAACCAGAGCAGCGCACAGAAACGCCATTTACCTTCCTGCTGGAGTGGTACCTATTTATCTACTTGCACTTTGACGTGCTTTCAAACTGCTAGGTTGGCAAGAGCAGGGACCGAGCAACGGGAGCTTACCCCGTCACGGGGATTCGAACCGCCGATCTTCTGATCGGCAAGTCCTAGGCTCTGTGGTTTAACCCACAGCGCCACCTTTGGATAAAACAGCAATACCAGACTCCACCCCACACAGCTGGGAGTCATATCAGGGTAACAACCAATGGGAGGAGCTTGCTGATGCAAATACAACTGGAAGCTCCCCTGATGTCACCAGGGGTCGTGCTATGGCCCTAGCCACCAGCAGGGCATCGGACAGGATCCATGACCGCCGGATTCTTTTAACGGAATACCCAAAAGAGGAGGGGTAAATGATGGCGCATACCCAATCCTCCAACACAGAACACATATTCCAATGCCTAACCTCCAATGCCAGAAAGTTGTGACGAATTGCTACGAGGTAGGTGAAAAAACCAAGAGGCTGGTGCCAATTTGCCAAATGGATAAAAAAAGTCCTACCAGGCCCCTTGGACAACCAAGACAACCAACCGAAGTCCATAGTAAGGTCAATACGCAAAAAGAAGCTGACCTAAGAGGGAGGGAGGGCGGGAGATCCGAAGAAAGCAGGAACAGACTGGGAGCTGACTGCTTTTGCGGCTGTTTAAATGCATTTAGCCCCGCCCACCAGCCGGCCCTATTAGTCGGCTGGGAGGCTTGGCCGCGGCAGCAGAAGCAATCAGGAGCAGGGAGCTGAATATGCCTCCTCTGCGAGGAGGAGAGGCCTTTCCCCATTTTTGGCAATCAATAACCTTGCCGCTATAGTTGCATATATAAATATTGGTCAGACTGTTTCCCAGTCTGCCACCTCGGCCACTCCGCTCCTCCTTACGCCGCTTAATGTTGTATTTTAATCTTGTTTTTTTAAGTTGTATTTCGATCAATTGTTTTTATATTTGGTGTTAGCTGCCCTGAGCCCGGTCTTGGCTGGGGAGGGTGGGGTATAAATAAATAAAATAAATAAAATTTACTATTATTATTACAGTGGTACCTCGGGTAAAGTACTTAATTCGTTCCGGAGGTCCGTTCTTAACCTGAAACCTGAAGCACCACTTTAGCTAATGGGGCCTCCTGCTGCTGCCGCGCCGCCGGAGCCCAATTTCTGTTCTCATCCTGAAGCAAAGTTCTTAACCTGAAGCACTATTTCTGGGTTAGCGGAGTCTGTAACCTGAAGCGTATGTAACCTAAGGTAAAGGTAAAGGGACCCCTGACCATTAGGTCCAGTCGTGACCGACTCTGGGGTTGCGGTGCTCATCTCGTTTTATTGGCCAAGGGAGCTTCTGGGTCATGTGGCCAGCATGACTAAGCCGCTTCTGCCAAACCAGAGCAGCACACAGAAATGCCGTTTACCTTCCTGCCGGAGCGGTACCTATTTATCTACTTGCACTTTGTCGTGCTTTTGAACTGCTAGGTTGGCAGGAGCAGGGACCCAGCAACGGGAGCTCACCCCGTCGCGGGGATTCGAACCATCGACCTTCTGATCGGCAAGTCCTAGGCTCTGTGGTTTAACCCACAGCGCCACCCGCGTCCCTTAGGTACCTAAGGTACCACTGTATTATTATCCACAGACAACGATGAATAGGATAAGGGCAGAGGCAGAACTGGATGACTGGTTCCACCCCTCTGGGCGCTGAGCCTAGGGGACACTACAGGACGTGGCAATGATGGCACGACATGGGCAGAACGGAGCGTGACAGGCAGAGGCACCACATTTGTGCATCGATGAAATACCAAAGTCTGCCCCTGCTAAGGGTTGCCACATTTCTGCTGCCAGCAGCGCTCCTCTGACTTTTAACAGCTGCATGAAAGGAAGATGAATCTGCTCGCAGCATGGCAACTGAAGGTGGAACAAGGTTTCTGCTTGCCTTGTACCTATTATAATCACAAAATTTCCACCAGAAAATAAACAAGTTGACTCTCACTTAGCAACTGAGACCTGTGGATATAGGGCAGTATACATATTTAACCAATTATACTATTAATAGTTATAACTGCCAGCCCCAGACCTCTCCTTAAGAAGGCATGAGGACAAGGAGTAGGTTGTGAATTGTGCAAGGAATAAAAAAACCCCCAACCCAACCTCAATTCAACTTCCTGATCTGATTTTAGGATGTATTTTAATTGATTGCCTGATTTTATGTTAATGTGTTGTACATTTGATGTCAGCCACTCTGAGCCCGGTTTTAGCCAGGGAGGGCGGAGTATAAACATAAATAATAATAATAATAATAATAATAATAATAATAATAATAATAATAATTAGCGTGATTCAGTTAAAGAGGTTCTTCCCACACATATAAACGGAATGAGGAAAAAATGTTCCATTATGATTATTTATTTATTCCGATTCATCCTACCCTGCTGGTTTTAGCAAAATAAAACATTGCAAGTCATTTAGAAGGCATGTTGCATAAAAGTAACGTTGACATAAGCTATCCAGCAGAAGAAAGCAGAAACACTTGAACAACTTCTCGTAAGCGGCAGAAGGATGATAAAACCAACATCGCCTTAGAGCAATAAACGTCAGGGACAATAATAAAATTGATATCCAAACACAATTAAAAGTTTTCCGGCAGGTGCTAACGGAGGCCAACAGTTCTGTGGAGAAAGAAGACGGTGAGGGAAGCAGGGAGGCCGAGACAGTGGCAGCATAGCTGTCAACGTTTCCCTTTTTTTAAGGTAAATTCCCTTATTCCGAATAGGATTCCTCGCAAGGACAGGGAAAAGTTGACAGCTATGAGCGGCAGAGCCTGATCCAGCCACTCTCCTCCTCTCCACCAACTAACAACTCCCCTATGGAAAACATGAACAGGCATCAAAACTCCTGCAGTAGTGGAGGTTGCATTTTAATGTTTTAATGTATTTTAATCTTGTTTTTAAGTTGTATTTCAATCAATTTGTTTTTATATCGGTTGTTAGCCGCCCTGAACCTGGTCTCGGCTGGGGAGGGTGGGGTATAAATAATTTTTATTATTATTATTATTATTATTATTATTATTATTATTATTATTATTATTATTATTACTGTCCTTTTCAATTTTTCCAAACTTTAGCACAAAGCAAAAGGAAGATCCATTTCTCTCCCAAATCTTCTGAAAGTGCAGAGAAATCAGAAAGGGGTCTTTTCTCTCTGCACTGGGATTAAAAGATGGGATACACATTAATAAACACATGACCCTCACCACGATGTGTTGAGCACCACTAGTAATAGTTTCTCTACCACCATCCATTTGCAGATTTCTGCCACTCCCATCATGGTTGGAATGACCAAGGAAATGCGTGGAGACACTGACGTGTGTCAGTGGCTGCCCATTCTGACATGGAAAGGGCGCAGGGCAAAGAAATAGAGGAGTCCAGGGCCGGCCCTGCCATGTGGCAATGTGGAGCAATCTGCTTCAGGTGGCACCATGAGAAGGGGCATGCAATGGCCGGGGAAAGGAAGGGAAGCAGGAATTAAGTGTATGAATGCTGCAGCAGGACTTTTTCAAGTGTTTGTCCTGGGGAGTGGGTGCCATTTGGGTTCTTCAGGCTGGAAAATGTTCTGGGCTGGGGAAGCGTAGAACACCCTCTCACCAGATGTCAAGGAGATGAAGAACTACACAACTTTTAGAAGACATCTGAAGGCAGCCCTGTGTTGGGAAGGTTTTAATGTTTTATGTTTTATTACGCTTTTTATATGTGCTGGAAGCCACCCTGAGTGGCTGGGGAAACCCAGTCAGGTGGGTGGGTTATCAATAATAAAATTATTGCTATTATCAAACAGGAATCTTGCTGCTGTGATGACATATGAAACAGACCAAAACTGGTGTAGATCTGCTGTCAAGCAGAGGGCAAGGAAAAAGAAAAGCAGAAACGAAACCACAAGTGTCCCGTCTCCGGAAAAATGAAAAATAAAAACAGATATGAAATATTGGAAGAATTGGAAAACTAATACAGTGCAAGAAATACTGGCAACATTTCCATCTCCACTAGATACAAAAAGCAAAGCAAAGGGGTCTCTGACCTTGCTCACCTTTGATGAGTCAAGATCCACGCAACGGCACTCCTTTCCCGCCTGGCGTGGATGTAATTAAGGGGAAGCTGCCGTGGTAATTTCTCTCCTCATTAACTTCCTGATTGGTTTGAGGCTCAGATTTCCACCAGGCTGCCGTTTGTCACCAAATCCAAATGGCCAATCGTTAAGACTAATGTTTGTGTAACTAACTGCCGGCATCTGCCGCACGGCTCCTTGTACAACAATAATAGGGAAAGCGAAACATTAAAGCTCCTGTGTTAATTCAGCACTTATTCATCACCGGGGAAATCTATGGTGTAATTAGCAAAATGCATCGCTAGACAAGTGCACCAAGAGTCCTTTGGAAAAAGCTAAATCACAGGAGAGGCTGTCTGAGAGCCCTCAATGCGTTAACCATCAGGACTTATTCCACTCTGAATGCTTGTCGTTTAGTGGGGGGCCAACGCCAAGCTAAGATCCTTTAAAAAGGTAACGCGGAACAATTCACCTCCCGTTGACTCCATTGATTGACAGAGGCCAGATTGCACAAAGTTGCTTAAAAAGATGTGGTCAACCTGGCAGAATCAGGCATGAACTTGTAAGGAATGGTGGTAATGACCCAAATTCTGTTTTCAGGCAGAGACGTCTTCACTGCAACCGCTGCAAACTCGACCTGGCAACGATCGGAAAAACAGGCAAAGTTCCCATTGTAGAAAATACAGTATTTTCTAAGTGTGGAAAGCTGTTTTTATTCTCAGAGCAAGCCCCTGTGATGTCCACCCATTTCAGTGGCAACGGTCAAGTGCAAACGAGGCAAGGAACCTGTTCCAAATGAGAGATTCCTCATAGTCTGTCCCACAGGAAGGGAATGTCCTTGCCTCCATTGGCGACTCCCATCCACACAGTTTCCTTCTGATTCATGATAAGAAAACAAGTCCGTCCATCCCCCAATGCTTTGTGCCCTGGAGGGGCCACAATTGGGAGATTCCTCCCTTTCTTCAGTTTAGATAACTATGGAGAGAAATCTCAAATTTATTTGCTGAGCCCAAAGGCAGCCGGTAGAAGAGACTTGCGCCATCTTTTTAAGGTGCTCACTTGATCTCCTGTGTTGCCCATGCCTCTGCTGGGAGGGCCAAAACTGGGATGGTACAAGTGCATCAGCGTGGTCCATCCATTACTCCTGCCAGTGGCAAGACCTGTGGTTTCCAGACCACCAACCTCTGGCCTCATCAGTCGCCACTGAACCGACTCTTCAGATTTTACACCATGCACAAACCCTAAAGAAGGGGTGCAGTCATGGCCCCCAGACCTTGCTAGACTCCAACTTTCATCATTCCCAGCCAACATGGCCGATGGCAAGGGATTATGGGAGCTCGAATACGGGGGGAAAGTTGTCCTGGTTGAAGTCCAAAGAAGGACAAGGGACACACAAACACACGCACACTCCCGTATTTCTAGGGGTGGACGGCAACCCTAATTCCAGCAGATGGACCTTTACTCTTCGCTATGACAAGCTGCATCTCCCCAAATTGCCCCTTCCACTCAGCTACTAAGGTACAGAAGCCCTGCTCTCTTTTGCTTCTGGTCGCCTTACGAGAGGGCACAGCTTGTTCAGAGATGTCCTTTGTTCCTCACCTTTGTGACATCTGGAAAATTGGTGGAAGCTGTAAGAGATTTAGGCATTGGAGGCATGAGCAGCTGAAGCGTGGAGCAGGGCTCTGCCTCAAAACCACCCAAAAGGCAGCCCTGCCACAACACATAGGCTGGTTCCATCTCATTCTCGTTTCTCCCAACTGGTCATTACTGTTTTCTCGTTTCATGGAAAAATAAGGAAATCAAGCATTGCCTGCTAATCCACCCGGTTTAGTCCACAGCTGGTGGACTGAGTTATGAATACCGATCTCCCAGGAATGTGCCAAGCCTTGTACTGTTGTCTCAGTCTTACTACAAAATAAATATTTGCATGTTTACCTGGGCACATGCAACTTAGCGGCTAATAATTAGTATTTAGTTTGGAACTTGCGTATTTTTCCCTTCCTTCCTTCCTTGTATGATATTGGTTACATTTTGGCCAAAATGCAAAAACAAAACAGAACACATAACCTCCAAAATAAAAGTCATCAATGAACTGAGATGCCATACAAAGAACTGCCTAGACTTGAGTGATCTTCTGTAAGTCAATGGCCTGGAAAGCGTAATATGCTTCTAGTGAAGTGAGAAACCACTAGGATAGTCATGCTTAGAAGGCAAATGTTCTTTGTGTTTACATTTAAAAACCATTAGACTCTTAATAAGAAGCAATTTTTTAAAGATTTAAGCTCTCAAGTGTTACAGACCATTTATTAAAGCTCTTTCACCTTCTTATTCAGGGAAGGAAATAGAAGGCACATCCATTCTGCAGACTCGCTTGGAATCTGGATCCGAAGGCTCATTTCTACATTAAGGCTGCAATCCTATTGCCACTTATCTAGGAGTAAGTGCCGCCACTGCCATCAATGGGGCTTACTTCCAAGTAGACAAGTATAGGCTGGCACTGGAATCAAAACAGAGCACCGACATGCCCAAAAGATGGTCTATAAAATGTGGCGAAGGCTTTTCCAAATGAAAAGCTTTGCGGTGAGGGCATAGATTAAGGTTGGTTTTCTGAATGCAGATAACCAGGAGCAGATGGAAGCCAGAGTAGGTCCAGTTTGGAAGTGCAAATATGTAAAAGACAAAGGGAGTCCATCGCATTCTCCCCGGAGCGTTACCTATTTGAGGAAGGGCTTGTTGATTAATAGAAGCAGATCCGGTTGATTTCTCAATAAAACAAAGGAGTGAGTAAATCTATTCTGTCTGTTTTGATGGGAAAAGGTCAGGCCGGGATGGGAAATGGAAGGTACAGTGGACCCTCTGGATGTGAACTTAATTTGTCCCGGGGGTCTGTACTTACCCCGAAAAGTCCGTAACTGGAGGTGCCGCTTCTGCGCATGGCGCGATAAGGCGCTTCTGCGCATGCGGTGTTCGTAACTCGAAATTAAGTTACCATTTAGGGAAGATAGACTAAAGGATTCCGCCCAAGGCCTCAAACCGCCACCCGAGACGGCAAAGGTGCTGCACACGGTCCCATAAAGGACGCCCACAAATGAAGGTGTGAGCGCTCATTACATGCACTCTAATGCCAACTCAAGGAATATTATTGTATATTCAAGGGCAATAGTGCACTAATAATAACCAACATTTGAGAATTTAACGGGAAACCATGTCAATACTTTGGTTTAGCACAAATATTGTTTTCTTTTTAAATTTAGGTTTTATTATTTTTGCTTATCTTTGTAGGATACAGATTTTGTAATTGGGGCAGAGGCGAGGGAGAAGGGACTGCTGTAATAGGGCACCAGTGGGCTTCAGGAATATAGGGCGGAAGTTCGGAGAACCCACAAACTGGTGAGCCGTTTGAGATAAATTATATCAAAATCCAGGATTTTCCAAATATATTCCTCTGCTGACTATACCCTACATTACAGTGATCCCAGTGAAATATTTATTTAGCACATGGATGGATCACAGACCCCAAATGTTCCAAATGACCATCTAATTACATCATTCTGAATATTGGGATAAGTTATATATATATTTTCTTCTTATCCAGTCATATGGTGGAAAATGCGTAGGTATTTTCTCCCCCCCCCCAACAGGTCACAGTACTTTCTAACACTGTAAATACGTATTTGCAGGGCCATATCTTCTCAATATAGTATGAAAAGCAGAAGGGAGAACAAAATTTCCACACACCACACCCTGCACAGACCTCTGCCATAATGGGTGGGACAGTTTAAGACACCGGTGCTGTCCAAAATGGCAGCCAATATTAAGTTTTCTCCCCCGTCTATAATGCGTGCTGAAACATATCCGTACCCTGGTGACAACGGGCAAACCAACAAGACAAGGCTCATTTGTTTCCCTACACTTTACAAAAATCCCTGTATACTGAGCTGCCACTTTCAGCCGTAGCGCCATGCTTATCAGAACACCTAGTTCTGCCTTGAATACGCCTATTATTTCACAACAGAATCTCTGGCCGCAGCTGATCTCCCCTTCTCACCAACAGTGTTAAAAAACCATTAGGATTATCTCAAATGCCTGCCACTCGACTGATTCACTGTGTACTTTCGAACTGGATTTCATTCTTGGCATTTAGTGCGCAAGGATGAATGGATGGCTTCGTTCCATCTGCCCTATCAGAGCTCATATCATCCTTCCCCAGTACATGCCAGTATTTGTAGTTAGCTGGAAAGCTTGCTGTTAAGTGATGGAACAACTAAAATTAGCTAAGAAAAACTAAATTCTCTCCGCCCTGGACAATAGATCTCCTGAAAGCTATTACTTGAAACAAATACCTTTCCTGTTTCCCTTGTTTAAAACAGAAAGAAAAAAGAAATAGGGGGAGGTTGACATGTTGGGGAAAAGCAAACAGCAGACTGACCTAGAGTTCCTTGCCTACAAATCTAGATGTGTCAACAGCAGTAGTTTGGCCTTTCAAGATTTGACACTTGTTATGTCACGGGCCAAAGAAAGGAAGGACATTGGCTCTCCTTTTCCCCTCAGTGCGTAATAATGCAGTCATACAGAGGGAATGTTATCGATAGGGGTTTGCCATATTGGGACAGAAAACATAATGATCGCTTTGGACCTACAGTGGTACCTCGGGTTACATACACTTTAGGTTACAGATTCTGCTAACCCAGAAATAGTACCTCGGGTTAAGAACTTTGCTTCAGGATGAGAACAGAAATCGTGCTCTGGCGGCACGGCGGCAGCAGGAGGCCCCATTAGCTAAAGTGGTGCTTCAGGTTAAGAACAGTTTCAGGTTAAGTACAGACCTCCGGAACGAGTTAAGTACTTAACCCGAGGTACCACTGTACAGAAATGTCCTTTGGGATGGAAGACCATCTGCCAAGTCTTTCTTTCTTCTTTCTTTGGCGATCACTCGTAGCCGAGTAAGATTGTCTTCCATGAACACGGTTTTAACAGTGAGTCCGTAACTGACTGTGGAGGCCAATTCTGGATCCACACGTCCTTCCACAGTGGGGACATTGGTTTCCGGCATAGGCGCCGACTCCATGGGGCCTGAGGGGGCTCGAGCCCCCTCAAAAAATTTTTTGGGGGGGCTCAGCCCCCCCAATAATCTCGGGCGCCCTTCCAGCAGAGCACCGCCGCCGTCCCCCGCCTCCTCCCCACCTGCTCCCTCGCCAGCCAGCCAGCCAGCCGCGCGCCCTAGTCAGAGAGCCCCGGCCGTCCCCCGCGAGATTAGGGAATCCCCGGGGGCGGGGGCTCCTGCCTCGCTGCTTCGCAGCACCGCCGCCACTGCCAAGGCACTGCCGGGGGGAATTTCCTTCCTCCTGGCGGTTTCAGCCCCCGCGAGAACGACCGGGTACCAATCGGCTGGCTGGGGGGGTGTGGCTTGCCCTATTTAGGGCCGGAGCGGAGGGGGCTCGCCCTCTCTTCTCCGGCTAGCCCCACGTTTCCCGCATATCAGCTGTTCCGGAGCTGATTAATAGGCGCAGCACGCTCTCCCCTATTCGCTCACGAGGAGGCGGCGCCACTTTATTTGCATATTCATGAGCTTATTTATTATTCATGAGCTTTCCCGGGCCCCCCCCAATATTTTTTATAAGTCCGCGTCCCTGGTTTCCGGGCAGGGTTTCTGGTGAGGGTTTGCCAAGTGTGCCTTCCTCTTGGCACGTTTCTCCCTTGCGTCCTGAGTTTGAGTGTCTTCAAAGCCCATGACACCTTTGGCAAAGGCTGTTCTCCAATTGAAGCGCTTGCAGGCCAGTGTTTCCCAATTGTCGGTGTTTATACCACATTTTAAAAGATTTGCCTTGTGAGAGTCTTTGAACCTCTTTTGTTGACCACCAGCATTACGATTTCCATTTTTAAGTTTGGAATAGAGTTGTTGCTTTGGAAAGCGATAATCAGGCATCCGCACAACATGACCAATCCAGTGAAGGTGATGTTGAAGAATCATTGCTTCAACACACTGACCAGAAACTATAGCTGCCCCCCAACCTGAACAGCATATGCCCCAATGACCCGCACTGGCCGGTGCAAAAACACAGGGGAGTCGCAAGGTGCAGGAGATTCAAGATCAAAAGTAGGAACAGTGCTGAAAAACAAGGACCGTCTTGCCCTGGTTCAAAACCAACCCTTCAAAACTAGGATTTTCTGCTCCTATTGTAAGGCACTCTAGACCTTAGCAGTGGTGGCCTAGTTCCATGAAGGAATTCGACTCTGTTAGCTGTGTAAACTTCTACCATTGCTTGATTTCCTTGCCAACAATTGTATGTATTCCTATTTGGCCCAGGAAAGAATCCACTGGAACAGGTCCTGTTATTGCCAGTAATGTCTCTGGAGCAAAACGCTGCTGGGAGAGAATGAATCTTAGCCTCCAGTGTTAGAAACTGAGATAAGAAAGCTAGGAACTCAAGGGCACCTTAAACCAAGGTTATGGGCGCAACAATGAGTGTCTAGGCACATTTTTTATAACAAGAATATAAAGCTGAAAATGAATGAACTGCAGCTAAAATATCATGTTCATTTTTCACATGGTCCGGTCCTTCCCCTGCCCACCCCCCTAATATTCTGAAGAGGGTCTCTTCTCCAGTCTTCAGAGAGTAGCTGGAAGTGGGGAGGCAGAAAAAGCTCCTCCTTTCCTTCCAATCTGCAGTTTCAATCTCAAATCTTAGGCGCAGTATTGCGCCCAGAGCTCAGAAACTGCTCATGTTAATGAAATACCCTGTTGCAAAGTTTAAGGCACCAGAAAGTGTATAAAGAATGGATAACCTTTAAAGAAAATCTAAAACAATATTGTGAAAATGCAAATCTCATGACAGGTCTAGATTGAATCTTGAATATTAAGGAAAACTATAAATGTAGAAAATTTTCTGGATGTGTAATGGATATAACATGAAATGCGTCAAGGTAAAGAATATGTAGAAAGCACAATGAGGTGAATCGGAAGTCAAAAGTGTGTGTGATGTTAGACGATGTCTTGTTAGTTAATGTTCATTGTCATTGAGGTATTGTCTTGTCTGTCTGCGTTGTTATATGTAAACTGTTTTGCAATAAAGTTAAAATAAGAAGAAATCCCCTGCTGCAAAATGCACCTGGAACAATGGGAGTTTCGAACACTGTTAGCCTCCTAGTGGCCAATCTAGCTGGCAGCATGCTACTCACACAGGGCACCTGCTCATTTGGGTCCGAAGAAAGAAAGTTTGGCTTTCACTCTTTGAGAACAATTGGCATGAATGAAAACAAAACAAGGCACTTTATGTAGGTTGTATCTGAGAGGGTATACCATATTTGCTGCAAACACCAGAACACATCAGCAGAGCTGGGTGATACCTGGTTTTCAACATTGTAATATATATCCACCAACTAAACATTGTGATATATTATGATGTCTGAAATAAGGGTGGAACTATGCATATGCCTTGTGATTTTTGCTGGCACCTGCTCTCGTGATTTGCGTGAGGCAGGGGAGATTTGAGCTGGCAGACTTAAGAGGGGCTGCAGGAATCAAGAGAGAGAATTGCCTGGCTTCACTGTTTTCCCCACATTGTGATTTCTGATTCGCACATGCACAGATACTTATCACGATTCACAATATTTGGCCAGGTCAAAAATTATGAAACCAGTATCACGATATGGGCTTCAAACCAGTTTGGGACGATATATCGCCCAGTCCTACACATGAGTTGAGGCCTAAGCCCCAACTCAAAATGCAAAATCACATTTAGTAAAATCAGAGCACAGCTCTATTTCAACAGAAATAAACTGAGCCAGTTCAGCTCCAAGAGACCATTACCAACTGTAAAAGAAATTCTAGCATTTAACTTTCCAGCCTAAGCTGAGATGACAGTGTCATTATAAACATATGAGGCTATTCACGTACATGGCACAGATATACCTTTTCCTAAAAATGTCAGTGGCTTGCTAAGAAGGAAGAAAATGAATAGAATTCATTCTTACTGCATGAAGAATTAAGCGTTTGGCTTTATACCAGCTAGGCAAGTTAGTCTGAAGGCCCGCTGCAATGTGCAGGTCTTTAAAATGAAAACCTTTGTCTCAGTAATATGAGCATATTGCTGGTACGTGAAGCCGACACGCACAAAAAAATTACTTACAAGCTTTAGAAAATAGAAGCTTTGGCATTTGCATGCCTGATCTCCTTCAACAGGTCTACAGGGAGAAGAAATATAATTTATTAGAGCTCATTTGGCTCAGCAACAATGGCTTCTTCAAAAAAAAAAAAAACACAAGGGGAAAAGAGAACATTGTAATTGAAAATAAGTGCCCTCTTTAGCGAATAAGCCTCCAGCGCCTGAGGCGGAGAGGACTACAACTGATGTACTACAAGGCATTACAAGAGTGCTGGGTGCTATAGCCAGCAATTATCCTGGTATTTAACCAAATCTATCGCTCATCAGCAAAGCGTTTAGTGCGGCAGTCGGAGCGAGACAGGCTGACATGGAGCACAGTTACTTAACTGTCCCCTGCAGCGATTATGCTTTTCCACAGCTCAAGAGTCATGTCAAATTAAACAACAACGCATTGACTTTTCGCTTCTAGAAACATTACGGTGTGATTGACAACTCAGGGATGCTGCAAGCTGGCCGGTCGCTAGAACCTGCTGCCGGAGGTTCTTCTTATTTGTGAGGCTGTCTTCCTCATCTTACCTCTTTTCTGGGGGAATTCCCTCCTGCGCTATTTTACAATCCTCTATCCCTTGAAGAAGGGACACGGGTGGCACTGTGGATTAAACCACAGAGCCTAGGACTTGCCGATCAGAAGCCTGGCGGTTCAAAACCCCGCGACGGGGTGAGCTCCCGTTGCTCGGTCCCTGCTCCCGCCAACCTAGCAGTTCAAAAGCACATCAAGTGCAGCGGCGTAGCGTGGGTTGTCAGCACCCGGGGCAAGGCAAGTAATTTGCACCCCCTAACCCGGGGCAAGGCAAGTAATTTGCGCCCCCTAACCTGCCACCGCTGCCAGCTTCTTCTTGCTGCTGCCTGGTCTGGTGTGGTTCTCTCCCGCGCTCAGTGCTGCGCGGCCGCTGCACTGTCCCTCCCCCAGATAGTCCCCCGCTCTCTCTCCGCACCTCACGCCTGGCACCCACCCCCTCCACAGTGGGCAGCGACCCAGCGGCTCGGATCGGATTCGCACAGCCAGCACTGCAGTGAGAGAGAGAGAGTGAGTGAGCCAGGTAGGGGCAGAGAGCTGCGAGTGCGAACGCGCCTCCCCAGATGTTGCGCCCGGTGCAGCCGGCCCCCTCCTGCACCCCCCACGCTACGTCACTGGTCAAGTGCAAGTAGATAAATAGGTACCGCTCCAGCGGGAAGGTAAACGGTGTTTCCGTGCGCTGTTCTGGTTCGCCAGAAGCGGCTTAGTCATGCTGGCCACATGACCCGGAAGCTGTACGCTGGCTCCTTCAGCCAATAAAGCGAGATGAGCTCCACAATCCCTATCGGCCACGACTGAAGCTAATGGTCAGGGGTCCCTTTACATTTACCTTTATCCCTTGAAGGCTCCTTATTATCAAGTGATATTCTACTCAATGGGCAGGAGGAGCAGAAGCCACAATCTGCTTTCCAAACCAGACACTCTTCCCTTTCCCAGATAATCCAGTTTGCCTCCGTTTGAAAAACCTTGCTGTTGTTGTTGCATCCAGTGCCCCAAAGCAGCCCCCTTCTCAATGGAGCTTGGAACCCTGAATTGCAAGAGAAGAGCAACAGCTACTGGTTCATCTTTTCAGGACGTTTCCTCAAATGGAATTTCCACGCTGGGTCCTCCAATTTCCCTAGGGTTGCCACGAGGGATAAATGCAGGGCCAACTGGCCTGAAGGTCTCTGGAATAGTCCTATACAGTACAAAAAAACCACACACAAACCTATCCATATAGCAAGTATCCACAGGTAGGCAACGACTCTGGGATGCAAAACGTGCATTTAAAAAGCCATTTCCTTGGCTGTGTTTCTCTCTGTCGTACTCCAGGGAGCCAAGGAGATGGAAACTCGGGGCATGGCCATGTAGATGAAGGAATGCAGCTGTAAAATGCATATGGCGTGCAAAACGTATATGGAGGGCCAATCCAAGACTGGTCCCAGAGACCCTCTGCATAATCCAGAACCCCCTATTATTATTATTATTCCAATAACCCCCCCCCAATAACCGTTTTCAGAGGCAGCCCTACGCATTGCAGTAATCTAAGGCCGTGACCCTTTGGCTTGGAACGCCCATTTATGCCAGCTTTCATCTTTCATCTCTTGGGTGTCAATGCTCTTCTGGCCTGGGGACTCTCCTGTGTGCGAGCGTCTGCACATGGGAACACCAACCCGTCTAAGCCAAGGGGCCGATGCCCTTTGCCAGATGCCACCTCTGTTCAGCAGGGACACTTGTCCCCACAAGAGGGCTTTTAGGCAGCTATGGAACCCCCTCTCCAGGGACGTATGCCTGGCATCAACTTTATGGTGGTGGCCCTTAAAATTAACCCTGGGATTTAAAACACGCTATTTAAGACTCTCTGATTCTTGTGTGCACTTTTATCTGGGGTTTGCTTTGTTTGTTGGTCTTAGGACTGCAAAAAATAAAGAAAAATTTAAAAAATTGGACCCTGTGTTGATGAATGTATGTATAGGTTTCAAATGAATGCAAAAAAATACATAGTGATGGAAGACCTGGACAGAGCATGGTCACCCAAAAAGGCTCAGTGCCATTTTGCACCCAACTTGGTTCCCTAGACAGGCTTACCTGTGCTGGTACCTGCATTCCAACAGCTCTCTTTATCTATCAGCGGCAGTTTGGCAGGCTAGAGAAAGAGAACAGTAGCTACACGGGGTCATTGCCTAGCAAGGGTCCCACATTTGAGGCCCAGCAGCAGAGATCAGCATTGCTAAGCATCTGCTGAGAGCTATGGTTTGACTGAAGGTCCATCAGATACACCTTGCTCCCTCCCAAATTCCTACTGTTCCTCTACAACAGCCTTTCTCAACCTGTGGGTCCCCAGATGTTGTTGAACTACAACTCCCATCACCCCTAGCTAGCAAGGCCAGAGCTCAGGGATGACGGGAGTTGTAGTCCAACAACATCTGGGGACCCACAGGTTGAGAACCGCTGCTCTACACCTTCCCCACCCCCCTCTGCTCTCTCACCTGCCTGGCAGGTGGCGGTCGGAGCAGCAAGGCTCCTCCATGCTTCCACCTGTCACAGTCCCATCAGGTACAGAAAGAGCCAGCGAGGAGGCATCTCAACAGAGCCACCCGATGGACCTTCTCACCACCATGGAAAGAGCTCAGTGAGGACAGCGGCAAGAATGAGGCCCCCTGCACCTGCAGGGAGAAGAGTGAGACCACAAGCTCCCAGGTGTGTATGAGAGAGGGGGGCAATTGTGGGTCCCTCCCCTAGGGCTTGCCCTGCTCCATCTGCCCCCCTCTAACTTCTATTCCACCTCCCATCTTCTTTGGCTATCTCCCTGGAACCTGAGTTGGGAACGCAAGAGTCCAGCAGCAACTCTCCAACCCCACCGCAGGCAGGGTCTCTGGAAAAAATGCCACCCACTGCTGACACCTCGGTCTTCTTTCTCAGGCTCGTTTTAAAAACCACACCTTCATAGTCTGGGAACTGGTGGTTGGGAAAAGAACCCTCCAGGAATTCACAATGCAAAGCAAGCCCCACATTTGGAAATTGTGAACCAAGTCTACTTCCCTATAAACTCACGTCCTTGCTGATGGTGGCAGGCCGTACTTAGTTAAATAATGAGGGTGAGTTTGGGACAGAGTCCAAAATCTACCTTAGCTTTCCTGACTTCTATACTTTATGTGGAAGGGAGAGAGAGAGAGAGAAAGAGGGAGAGAGCGCAAATCATGGAATGTGACTAGCCAATTTGATTTTAACCACCTGTTCAATAGGAAGCCGAGACTATTAAAAAAGGCAAGTCATTCAAACACAGCGGAAAGCTTTTGTCTGGGTGGGAACAATGGAGCTAAAAAACACACTTGCGTTTGAAGTAAAATGACTGAATCCCAAGATTTGCTGCACTGGAAAAAAAACCATTTCTTTATAGATGAGATTGTACCAGCAGAGACTCGCCAGGCATGAAGTTATGTTAGGTTATGCACTGGGGGGCCAGCTGCAGTTGTGATCTTAGGCAACTGGTTCCCCAGGTAGCTTTTCAGGTGATATATAATTACACACATAATGAAAAGCCAATAAGCACACAATACACAACATAGCACCAAAGAAAATGCATGCACATATACAGATACATAGAAGAGGTACATGCGCACCACTCCATAGGCGCATGCCTGCTTACAGATACATCTGAGCAAGGACAACGGTGTACGGGCCCTCTGGCATCTATGTACATATGGAAACTAAAGCACATTATATATTACCTAAATATATATAAAGCTAACTTTTTAGTCTTGGGAAAACAAAAGCTATCCTCATATAACAGCCAAATTCCTACATAACTCAATTTCGACATCTCATCTGGTGTGAACTGCACTCATTCCTAGTGTAAACCCCGCCGTGCTGTGCAATGATATACTGTAATGTCACCTCGCAATCTGGATTTACTATAAAGGGCTTCTGACGAGTTTCAGAGCAGTAAACATTGCAGCGAGGTGTATTTCACACTGAGCTGGTTTTTATGAAGAACACTTCACCGCCCAGCCACGGCACCCAGATGATGAATGGTGAAAGATGCATGACAAGCTTCATCATTGTTTGTAAATCTTAACTGTTCCTGCTCACTAACTCTGCAGGCAATTTTCAAAGACAGCGGCCGACAGAAGGACAGCACAGCTTTCCTGAAGGTTATTCAACTTGTTCTTGGCCTAAGCTCTGCCTCCCAGGAGCTAAGCACTGGAAAATAAACTTGCTGGTTACCAGAACCCCGGCATCAAGCAGGATGCTAAGGAGAGCAAACTTAAGAAATGCCATCTCTAAGGTACCTTTGCAACAAACACTTCCATTGCCTTTTCGCTGCTTTTTTACTCAGCTAGTATACAGGCACAACAGAGTTCAAAATGTGCTAAGAGCAACTAAGGCCGGGCTAAGTGATTTTGTGCATCACTCTTAAAACTGTCTGCACAAATTGCACAGCTGCCTCAAACTACTTGAATTGCCATCATGGACATTAGTTACCCTTAGGCAACAACCCCTTTAATCTTCTATCGAGCATAGAAGACATAACAGCAATTCAGCTTTGATGTCTTGAGTCAACAGCACTTCCATCCAGACATGCAAGAAATCCAAGGGCTTTTTAGACCTTCCTCTTTTGTGTATCCCTTTGGGTTAACAGAGAACTGAGTTAACAGCAAAGGGGAGGGAATTGCATGCTGAGAAAAGCAGAAGCATGACTGGGATCTCAGGTATGAAGCAGAACTGACTGCAAGCACCCAGGTAAAGGTAAAGGGACCCCTGACCATTAGGTCCAGTCGTGGCAGACTCTGGGGTTGTGGCGCTCATCTCACTTTATTGGCCGAGGGAGCCGGCGTACAGCTTACGGGTCATGTGGCCAGCAGGACTAGGCCGCTTCTGGCAAACCAGAGCAGCGCATGGAAACGCCGTTTACCTTCCCGCCAGAGCGGTACCTATTTATCTACTTGCACTTTGACGTGCTTTCGAACTGCTAGGTTGGCAGGAGCAGGGACCAAGCAACGGGAGCTCACCCCGTCGTGGGGATTCGAACTGCCGACCTTCTGATTGGCAAGTCCTAGGCTCTGTGGTTTAACCCACAGCACCACCCGCGTCCCCTTGCAAGCACCCAGAGACCCACATAAATGAGCTTGATTCCCAGATCATCACATTCCCAGGCCATGAAGGGTTGCTGATTCTAAGTAACAAAATAATGCCATCAAACCCATATGAAAATTGTTGTGTGATCTGCAGCTCTACCTTGCTTTTCCATATCAAACCTGGGAAGCCAGGGAGGCCCTGAACCACAGCTGAACATTGGTAATGAACTGGATGTGATTTAACGAACTGAAAATAATTTGTGGCAAGTCTAAAGCTGCTCTTGGTCAATAAGCCTTTTGATCCAATAATCAGATTTCAGCTTGATTTGGATGGGATTGCCCACCTCTTGAAAAATCACTTTTTTCCAGGATGACGAGGAACCGTTCATGAGAACTGGGTTCGGTCAGTCAACCAGCTACAAATCCCCCTAACAGTTACCTTGTTCAACCCACATTTGACCAGCTTCCACACGAGAATATCATGGGGGACTTTGTCAAAAGCCTTACCGAAATCAAGATACACTATGTCCACAGCATTCCCCTGATCCACCAAGTTTGCAATTCCATCATAAAAAGAAATGAGATTGGTCTGGCAGGACTTATTTTGAGAAACCTATGCTGGGTTTTAGTACTCACAGCATCCTTTGCCAAGGGCTCACAGACCAACCATTGACTTTTCTGTTCCAGGACCTTCCCTGGTATTGATGTCAAGCTCACCGGTCGGTAGTTACCTGGGTTATCTTTCCCCGTTTCTGAAGATGAGAACACTTGCCTGCCTCCAGTCTGCAGAGACCCCAACAAGTCATAAGTTTAATCTAAGATTCATGTATTGATGGTCACTGTGTTTTCAATAGGAACTGACTGTGGTCTCTTGTTAGTATTATTTTGATCACCTCTTTCTTTTTTAATTGCAATGCATCTCCCCCCCCCTTCCTTCTTAAATCTGCAAATTTTATTTTTTAAACTCCTCTTTTAATTTATTCATTATCAAGGCTTATATCCTTTCCATCATCCTAATGTCACAGGGCAGGTAAAGTACCAACTTCACTGGCCGCTGGCCTGATTCTGGGTGCACTTCAAACTGATCATCTCGTCTCCTTTGCCACTCCTGCCCCTTTCCATGCAAACTTACAGCAGCATTAGTGATGGGAGAGTCTTGTAAGAAGCACATTTACTCATAATGAAATCATGGCAAACGACATGGCTCTTGATGTCCTAATGAGGACATCAGATGCACTAGGAACCATGTTTCCCTAAATTAAGTTCCCTAAGCTTTCTTTTCCTTTTCTTCCTTTTACTGGGTTTTATAAACAAGAATAATGTTATACAAACAAGTATACCAAGTTTTCTCATGTCATTTGTATATCACAAAAATAGCATAAAAAATGTGGAAAAAGATCTACAACATATGTTTCATTAATGGTGGTCAATATATAGGTTCTTGGTTCATGAATTGGTTTAAACAGTTATAAAGGAAGGAAGGAAGGAAGGAAGGAAGGAAGGAAGGAAGGAAGGAAGGAAGTTTGGTTAGGTTCCCTAAATTAAGGGTCATCCCCAGAACCAGATTTTAGCATGTAATGGCAGTCTCATTGCAAGACTTTCCATCGCCACTGATGGCACGTGTATTTGGGAGAGGGGAAAGAACTGGCCGAGCCAACGGGAAACTGACCTGAGGGGGGGGGGGGCGGCTACTGCCTTACACAAAGGGGTATTTTCAGGATTTAATCCTTTAAGATTATTTTCCAAACCATTTGTTTCTGAAATCTTTATTTGCCTCCCATCTCTAAAAAGATGCCGTGGGTGGAAAGACCATTGGCATGGCTATGGGACCACCAGATTCCCCATTCGAGACTGAGCCACCATCGTTCTGTAATTAGAAAGCATCATTTCCTTGGAAGCTGCAAGATATAATAATAGCACAGTATAGAACCTTGCGTGAAAAAATAAAGTCAGAAGCTTCTCACAAACTTCCCGCTATTCACAAAAGAAAAATATAAATCAGAGGGCGGCTTATATCTCCTCCCTATGAGCGCAAACACAGAGAGAGAGAGCATAAGCAGGCAGTTAACTCAGCAGAACAACATTAATGAAACGGTAGGTCTAACGGTGCTAATATATGAACTGGCGAAGCCGCCATAAAACGAAAGTTACACCTCAGGATTCGGAAGCAAGTAACAGACTTTGTGAATTATGAAGAAAACGCCGTACACTTTGGTTATTAGCTGTGGTTTAAAGGACATTCCTCCCTCTCGTCTCCCTCTGTCAGATAAGAAATCTTGCTGCCTAATAACCACAGTGGCTGCAACACTTGAGGAATAGCGGGGGCTCAGAAGTATTTTTGCTGGAACACCGGCTGCTTTTTCAGTTTGTGGGTCAGTATTTCTGCCCCATGCTGTTCCGACAAACACATCTTTGGGCAAATGTATTACTATAGGGAGAGAGCAAGAGAAGCAAAAATAAAAATAAAATAAAGGGTGTGATTGGGGCCACTGAGAGATATTTCTTATTGTCCCTCCCAAGTCAGGAACAAGGTTTGGGAAATGGGACGGGTTTGGCCATCAGCAAAAGAAAAACGAAAGTGACGGATGAAGTCCTATTCAGGAATTTCCCCCCACATAGATGAAGGAATAGCAGAGGTGTTCTTCGCTGCCCTGAGCTGCCTCCGGGTGCAACTTATAGCAACTCTTATTTCCGCAGGGACATCATTAATCAGGGTGATGTTCATATCAATGCACCCAAGGATCAGGTTGAATTCTGCACCCACTGAAGTCAAGTTAGCTAGGCAAGTTGACTTTTTAGGAGAGAACATGTTGTGAGTCATACGACTCACCAAAGGAGCGTCTCCATCCCCATCGTTCTGCCTGGACACTGAGGTCCAGCGCCGAGGGTCTTCTGGTGGTTCCCTCCCTGCGAGAAGTGAGGTTGCCGGGAATCAGGCAGAGGGCCTTCTCGGTGGTGGTGCCTGCCCTGTGGAACGCCCTCCCATCAGATGTCAAGGAAATAAACAACTATCTGACTTTTAGAAGATGGTGCTGACCTTTAAAGCCCTAAATGCCCTCAGCCCAGTATACCTGAAGGAACATTTCCACCCCCATTGTTCAGCCCGGACACTGAGGTCCAGGTTCGAGGACCTTCTGGTGGTTCCCTCACTGCGAGAAGTGAAGTTACCAGGAACCAGGCAGAAGGCCTTCTTGGTGGTGGCGCCCACCTCCCGTCAGATGTCAAGGAGCTTCACAATATTCCAAAATACCTGAAGGTGCGTTTCCACCCCCATCGTTCAGCCTGGCCACTGAGGTCCAGGTTCGAGGGCCTTCTGGTGGTTCCCTCCCTGCGAGAAATGAGGTTACAGGTAACGAGGCAGAGGGCCTTCTCGGTAGTGGCCCTGTGGAACGCCTTCCCATCAGATGTCAAGGAAATAAACAACCATCTGACTTTTAGAAGACATCTGAAGGCAGCCCTGTTTAGGGAAGTTTTTTATGTTTGATGTATTTATTGTGTTTTAAAAATTCTTTTGGGAGTCGCCCCGAGTGGCTGGGGAAACCCATCCAGATGGGCAGGGTATAAATAACAAATTATTATTATCATATTATTATTATTATTATGAGAGCTACAGATCTCGGGCAAAGCAATTTGCTTCATATGCACCAAGTCCCCATTTTGATCCCCAACTGCTTCAGCTGGTGCCAGGAATGTCCCTGGAAGGTCGCTGCCAGTTTGAGTAGGCGACACTATGCTGCATGGACCAATGGTCTGACTCAGAATAAAGCAGCTCCCTATGTCCCATAGCCCTGTCTCAAGAGTGGGGAGCGTTTTTTTACTTGGGGGGTTGCCCTCCCTTCTGGGCAACCATCCAAGGCCCACATTTCTGTGGTGGGCAGAGACAGGGCGGCCGGGGATCTCCCTCTTTTGCCGCCTCCAGCTGCTCCAGTTTTCCCACCCTCCCACCCTTTAAGGTTTTCGTCCTTGACCTTGCTATGGACCTCGTTTGGTCGCTGTTGAGGGGCCTGATAGGAATTTTTCCGCTTGGCAAATTGGCACCAGCCACTTGGTTTTTGCCTACCTCGTAGCAAAGCATCACAACTTTCTTGGTCTTGGCGGTTTGGCATTGGTATTATTCTGTAGATGGAAGAGGGGAGGAAGCGCCATCACCTGCCCCACATATCGAAGGGTAGTCCGATAAAGGATTCTGGGGGGCGTGGCCCTGTCCGAAGCCTATGGAGGTGAGGGCCTAAGGCACACCCCCAAGCGGTGACCCCGGGGGAGTTCCTAGTTGATGTGTATCAGCAGGACTCCCCCTACTAGTGGTTAACCCTTCCCGGACTTCTAGTGGATGGGCTGAAGCCGGATATAGTTGGTTAGGACCAATGCCTAAGCCAATACCGCTCATCACCTGTAACCAATAAAGTTGTGGCCTTATTTAGCCCATTAACCTTAATAATTGTGTCATGTGTCTTTATTTCCACTGGGTGGGGGCAGGAACTTGCCACGCAACACATTGTGTTGCGTTGTTTTAGGGAGCAGAGCGCACACGGACAGCACCAAAGAGATTTGTCTGGCTCCAGACTGAAAAGGCGCAACGTTTGTTTGAAATGATCCATGGGTTGGCAAAGAGGAAGGGCTATTAGGAGAACCATCAAAAAAGTGCACCACGTCTTTTAATTCACACCCTTCATAATTGTACCTGAGCTTCTCATGCCGGCAGGTCCCCCAGCTATGGAAAAACACTCCGTCAGAGCTTGGAAAACACCGCTGGAGCTCAGTAAATTACATCTCCCGGCTTGTCTGCCGCTGATTGATGAGTGAACTTAGGGAACAATATCAGTATGTGGAATATCGTTTGAACGAGTGGTCAATAATGATTGAAAACAGGGCATTTTCTGCAGTTTACTAAGGCGCATGGCACACTTCTCCCCCGCCTAGAATCAAGGCCGCATTTGGGGAGGCATAAATGTACTTTTAAAAGCCCCCACCCACTCCTTGTTTAAAAAAATACCTGATTAGAAGAGGAATTTAACAGGTTAGTAGGAAGGGGAAATACCACGGCAGCCGAAGGGATGCCCTTGTTTTTGGACCACAATTAGATCTGCTGGATTATCTGCTTACCATTTGCTTTTGTTTCAGAGAAAGAGGGGCTCTCCTCAAAGGTGAAAATCTGGGGGACACAGGCAGGAGCCCCAACACTCTGCCCCAAGTAGGAGCTGGAAGGATAGTAAGAATGCATTCTGTACTGGGAACTCACACCATGGCGGTTTTCTGGGCTTTTCACCTGGTTAGAGAAAAACAAGAAGAAAATACACCTGTTAAGCCAATCAGAAACAGGAGAACAAAAATGGAGTTACTTTTAATGCCCCCCAACATAATCTTTTGGTCACCAGGTGGAACACTGTATTTTTCTTGCACTCAATTTGTAATTGAAACTGTCAGTCTGAGAACCCCTTGTGCCTGGAAAACTCAATTTGCTCCCTGCAAAAAGTCATTGCCAGGGTTGGTGTTCTAATTTTCTGAAAGGGTTTTCAAGCTAGAAAGAGATGCTGTTTTCCCCAGAGCTTGGAAAGGAACTAGTGCAAGTTCAAGACGTCCCAAAAGGGAACTAATTCCAGTTCACAGTCGTCCCTCTATGGAATGAACCAGTTCGATTCACCTTCGGTTCACAGTTCAATTGAAGCTCATCCAAATCAGGCATAGGCAAACTCGGCCATCCAGATGTTTTGGGACTACAACTCCCATCATCCCTGACCACTGGTCCTGTTAGCTAGGGATGATGGGAGTTGTAGTCCCAACACATCTGGTGGGCCGAGTTTGCCTATGCCTGATCCAAATGATCCTTGATAATTTATTTCCAACATTCACAATTGTTACAAGCTGCTTTATGAAACATACTTAAGAAGACTTAAGGAAAGATCAAAACATACACACAGAAGAGTGTGAATTGTTTTACTTTATTTCCCCCAACCATTAAGATCTTTAGGCTTAGAGGCCCAAAGATCCTGAAGCTTAAGAAACACATGGAGAGATGAACCAGAAATTATTTTAACTTCTACCCCAAAACGAATTAAATTCATGTTCCATTCACTTAGCATTTACGGGAACTACTTTGAACTGGAGAGATTATTTTAACTAATTCAGAAAACTTGGTTAAAAACGAAGCAGTTGATTCCAAGCACTGATTACGTTTCCCTGTCTACTGTGGTCAAATGACAGCATTATTACAGCTCAAAGGTTTTGCAAGCTTTGGTAGTAGTGATTCTGATATGTGCAATGCTTGCTTGACCAAAATTACTTGAGGGGCAAAAGAAAAGGGGCTGTGCACATCAAGATATTCTGTTCAGCCCACAGGGAAAGAAAGCAGGTTGGCTGTCACAGCACCACAAAGAGATTCTGCTTGTGGGAATGTCCAGGGTGGCAGGAGAGGATATGTTGCTATTAATATCCTTCCTAACTTGCATTAGCAAGTTCCTTTACTTAGCAGAGTTTACATTCCCCTTTTTACATGCACAGCTGACAGCTGGTTGCAGGCCCGTGTGAGCCTCTCACTATTATACAATTCAGTCTAAGATTGAATTGTACGTTCCTGGCAAGTTCCCTTGAATCCCTCTTAAAAAGAATAAAGACGCCACAATCTTATTCAAAGTCACTACAAGAAGTTTACTCACATCAGTTCACGGTTGGATCCCTGAAGGCAGACTTAGTTACAAATACGTACATGTGGATCTACCCCATATGGGGGAATGATCCCAGTGCTTCTGCTAGCTGAGAGCTAGCAGAGCAGTCCTAGCTAGAAGCCTGTCAAACGAAAAAAGAAGTCAAAAAGAGGGAGGTGTGCTGCGTGACTCGTCCTTTTGTTACCTGGACAGGTAAGGTCACGCCCACCTTCTATCACATGCAAAAGGAAGGATGCTCCAGCCAGGAGGAAGAGGAAGTTTCGACTGGCTGGACCAAACTTTCCCTCGCGTGTCTTTTCTAGCATTACAAGGAATGTTGTACTTGACTGCCTCTCATGGATCACATCCCACACTGGTGGGTGAAAAAGGCTGGAAGCAAACTGAGGCCTTTGGATTGAGCTGCTGGCCCCGTCCATGCCAAAGCTTATTTGATGTTTGCAGTTGGACGTGCACAGTCCACACAAATGGAAAAGCAAAGACTAAAGACACCAGTTGAAGAACAACTGGAACCCACTGGGCTCTTTGAAGGCAATAAATTGAGCCCCAACCCTTTTACGTTCATCCCCCCTCAATAATAATAATAATAATAATAATAAATAATAATAATAATAATAATAATAATAATAATAATAATAATAATAATAATAATTTATTATTTGTACCCCGCCCATCTGGCTGGGTTTCCCCAACCACTCTGGGCGGCTTCCACAAATACACTAATATTTCATACGTTAAATACTTCCCTGAACAGGGCTGCCTTCAGATGCCTTCTGAATGTCAGGTAGTTGTTTATCTCTTTGACATCTGATGGGAGGGCATTCCACAGGGAGGGCGCCACTACCGAGAAGGCCCTCTGCCTGGTTCCCTGTAGCTTTGCTTCTCGCAATGAGGGAACCACCAGAAAGCCCTCGGCACTGGACCTCAGCGTCCGGGCAGAACGATGTGGGTGGAGACGCTCCTTCAGGTATACTGGGCCGAGGCCGTTTGGGGCTTTAAAGGTCAACACCAACACTTTGTATTGTGCTCGGAAACGTACTGGGAGCCAATGTAGGTCTTTCAAGAGTGGTGTTATATGGTCTCGGCAGCTGCCCCCAGTCACCAGTCTAGCTGCCGCATTCTGGATTAGTTGTAGCTTCCGGGTCACCTTCAAAGGTAGCCCCACGTAGAGCGCATTGCAGTAGTCTTCCATGTATGTACACAGCCTGTCCTCTGTTGCGATGCTTCCACATTACACAATAACTCTCTGCACAGGTTGGTTTTTCAAGCCTGCTCTCCATGCCATGATCTCTCTTTACTTTCCCCCACCATCCATCCCCTAAAAATAATCACTGGACAAGGACAATATAATTTTAGCATCTATTAAATGGCCCCCACTAGCCGCTGGTGCTGAAAGGAGGTCTGGTTTGTTTTCCTTCTCCAGAGGATGTGGGCAATGACCTGTTTCCTTTCAAGCCTTCTTGTTTTCCTCTCATCTCACCCATTCCTTAAAAAAAAAACCACCTAAAATCCCAGGACCCAATGAATTATTACAACTATTATTATTAGTACGTGGTCGCTGGCTAGCAAGAGACATGTTTTATAATCTTATTATCCGCACCAAGTCTGTGAACCACGGTACGACCGACAGACGGAGGCTAGGCTCTGCAAACAATATGTGCTGGATTAACCACTGGAGAAAATCTAGAAAGCTTTAGGCTTTGTTTTATTAAACTGTTTAGAATATATACTACAGTAAATCTGAGCCACAAGGTTTCCTTTTTATAGAGCTTAGCTACCCTGTTTTATAGTAACAGTAAAGAACAGGGGAGACATAAAAATGCTTGACCTTAGCTCTGCATTACAAAGGGGACCAGAAAGATCATTTGCCCAATGAAGATGACGGGAGTCGCGTCTTTTAGCTCCAAAACGCACTGGACATCCTTGCCCTCATGTACCACGGTGTGTGTGTGTGTGTCAAAAAATACACCATTGATTCTGGTGGCGACGGAAGAGGGCAAAAAGATCTGAACAGGGAATGAGTAACTGTGACTCTTTTCAGAATGAGAAACTGTGCGCTGATGCAAATCTTCCCAATGCCCCTTGTTATAGACTTCTTCTAGGTTCATGTTCCACAGCCAGGATGTCCCTGAGACCAATGGAAAGCTGGACTTGTTGCGTGCCCTCAGGGGCATTATAACATAGGTGTGCCTTAGTCTTGCCGCATGTTCCTTGCCTCTCAAAGGAAATGCATCTGTTGTTCATGACTCCCTGGTCCTGAATGGGGTAACTGAAGGACCAAGTGCAAAGCCTGGGAGTCATTTTGGACTCATAGCTGTCCATGGAGGTGCAGGTCAATTTTGTGTCCAGGGCAGCTGTCTGCTAGCTCCATCTGGTACGCAGGCTGAGACCCTCCCTGCCCGCAGACTGTCTCGCCAGAGTGGTGCATGATCTGGTTATCTCCCGCTTAGACTACTGCCATGTGCTCTATGTGGGGCTGCATTTGAAGGTGACCCGGAAACTACAACTAATCCAGAATGCTGCAGCTAGACTAGGGACTGGGAGCAGCTGCAGAGACCATATAACACCGGTCCTGAAAGACCTGCATTGGCTCCCAGTATGTTTCCAAGCACAACACCAAGCATATAACACCGGTCTTGAAAGACCTGCATTGGCTCCCAGTACGTTTCCGAGCACAATTCAAAGTGTTGGTGCTGACCTTTAAAGCCCTAATTGGCCTCGGTCCAGTATACCTGAAGGAGCGTCTCCACCCCCATCGTTCTGCCCGGACACTGAGATCCAGCTCTGAGGACCTTCTGGCGGTTCCCACCCTGCAAGAAGTGAGGTTAGAGGGAACCAGGGCAGAGGGCCTTCTCGGTTGTGGCACCCGCCCTGTGGAACGCCCTCCCATCAGATGTCAAGGAAATAAACGACTACCTGACTTTTATAGGACATCTGAAGGCAGCCCTGTTTAGGGAAGTTTTTAATGTTTGATATCTTATCTTTTTTATTATTATTAATATTCTGTTGGGAGCCACCCAGAGTTGCTGGGGAAACCCAGCCAGATGGGCAGGGTATACATAATATAGTGTTGTTATTATTATTATTATTATTATTATTATTATTATTATTATTATTATTATTATTATTATTATTGCATGCGCCTAATTCTGGGAGTGGAGAGAATTGCTAGTTCCTGTGCACATTCTCTCATAGTAGGGCAGGTTGTAAGGCTGGCATCTCCTTTGCTGCATCTGGAAAAATCCCAATTCTTCATTAACTGAGTCCGCAGGAATATCACAGTCAGACGCAGTCGATGCGTGGCAGCTTTCCAACACCCCAAATCAGTGCCCTTTCTCATAGTTTAACTTGGGGTGGCTAACACCCAGCCTGCAGCCTGCAGGCCTGATAGCCCCCTCTCCACAAATATTGCTCCCCCACACCCCGCAAGACTTCACTGATTTGGTCAAAACTAGAAAATTACGGAGACACAGTATAGAGGTGGACAGAGACGTTTCAACCTGTACACCTAGTCCAGGACCCCAATGAGATATGCAAAGAGCCCCCTTTCCCAGTCATTGGATTGACAAGGTTGCAGGTTCTATTCCTGCGTTGAAGCGGGTTGGACTAGATGATCGCCGGGGGACCCTTCCAACTCTACAATTCTAAAATTCCATGATGTGTGTGCTTGGACAAGGATATGGAGCAGCCACCACCGGCATCCAGCCCCTGAAAGGCTGGCCAAGGGTAAATGCAACCGCCAAGGAAAAGAAATAAAATAAAATAAATTAGGCACCCCAGAGTCACTGAAACCGTGGGTCACTTAGAGCTTCAAAAGTTGGAATTTCCTGTGTTAAATTATGCTAAATTATTACTGCTAAGAACTGCGTGGAGCCACCAAATTTTAATCCTGAGACCTACCGGCGGACCTTTCCACCGTGAGGGGGGAAATAAATAAATGGTGACCTCCCCACCGTCTCCCTTGAATTCCAGGGTGGAAAACGCAAGCGCCATCTATATCTGTCCCCCCGTGATAGACAAACTTAATTAACCTTTGCTATTCTGTTCCAACCTACTGTTTAAGACAAAAGCGTTGACCCACAAACAATATGTTACCATCAGAATCTCAACTGCCGTGACATCAAGAGATATGGCCCTATCAGCACTATTGGAAAATAAACAGCCTAGATTAGCTTCCCCAAGAAATATGGATTATATTCATGTCACACTTGAGCTGTCAGAAACATTAGGTTACTTTTAGCATAAATCTGTATTGTGAAGGCTATAGCTTATAAATACAATGTAGGATTACGCTCCTGGCATGGCAAACCCAGAACATTTTTAGATTCGCGACAGAATCCTGCAATAGCTGAATTTCTTATATAGCTCAGTTTCTTAAATTTGGACAGGCCTTTTTTCCCCAGACTGGTCAAGGGTGATTAAAAAGCAAATCTGTTTCGCATTCAAATGGCAAATTAGCCTTCAAGCACTATCTGTTGTCCCCTTTATTCACACACAAGCACGCTTCATTTAAAAAAAAAAAAAATTAGGTGCAAGCCCTTTCAGGACATGGGCCAGGTTCGTATTTTGGAGGGAACCATGGTTAACGGCTGACCCTGGGTGAGGAGATCCATTCAAACTTCACTCCTCCTCTCGGAAAGAGCAGCAGCAGCAAGCCACGATCCTTGGCTTTGCACCGTGTCCAAACCAGGGTTCGCAAGTTTGTTGTTGTTGTGTCGTTTAGTTGTGTCTGACTCTTTGTGACCCCATGAACCAGAGCACGCCAGGCACTCCTGTCTTCCACTGCCTCCCGCAGTTTGGTCAAACTCATGCTGGTAGCTTCAAGAATACTGTCCAACCATCTCATCCTCTGTCGTCCCCTTCTCCTTGTGCCCTCCACCTTTCCCAACATCAGGGTCTTTTCCAGGGAGTCTTCTCTTCTCATGAGGTGGCCAAAGTGCTGGAGCCTCAGCTCCTCAGCTTCAGGATCTGTCCTTCCAGTGAGCACTCAGGGCTGATTTCCCTCAAGAGTCTTCTCTAGCACCAGAATTCAAAAGCATCAATTCTTTGGCGATCAGCCTTCTTTATGGTCCACCTGTTGACCACGGTTGATCGGTTGAACGTGTCTGCCTTAATAGCAACTCTAACCTCTGGAAATAAGTCACCGTCTAAAGGTAAAGGGACCCCTGACCATTAGGTCTAGTCGCGGACGACTCTGGGGTTGCGGCACTCATCTCGCTTTACTGGCCGAGGGAGCCGGCGTACAGTTTCCCGGTCATGTGGCCAGCATGACTAAGCCGCTTCTGGTGAACCACAGCAGCGTACGGAAACGCAGTTTACCTTCCCGCCAGAGCGGTACCTGTTTATCTACTTGCACTGGCGTGCTTTCAAACTGCTAGGTTGGCAGGAGCTGGGACCGAGCAACGGGAGCTCACCCCGTCGCGGGCATTCGAACAGCCGACCTTCTGACCGGCAAGCCCTAGGCCCTGTGGTTTAATCTACAGTCGCCGTCTAGATTTCCACAAATCTGGTAAAGAGGTCTCCAGAGGAGCCCCAAGAAATGGAGATGCCCCCTTTGGTCACGTGAATATCCCTTTCCACCCATTGTAGCCCTCATTGTGGATAGAGGATGGAGACATTTTTGGAGACTCCTGTTGGAGGACTCTAAGGAGGGGAGAGGTGGGGAGGCAACTACTTTCAGAGACCACACTCCAAAGCGCTTAAAAGGATGCCGGTGGTGTTTTTTTAAAAATCCTTCACACACAAGTTGTTTAGGTCAACAAGCTCAACACCTCTTGTAATTAACAATGTAATATATCTCTCGGTACAGCCAATTAATTTTTCATTTTCGCTTTCCGTGGCAGTTGTTTTGCATCTTCTCCCTAATCACTGCCGCAGGAAGGAAATTGAAAGAGAGCTACCCAAAAGGGAACATGATGATTTATAGTTGGTGTATTTTTTTATCATGTTACATTTAAAACATAAAGCTTCAGAGTCTTAATTCATAGCCATCTAGTAATCCAAGGTTTAATGTCACAACCTTTTGGACTCCCTTTTCTTTGCCCGCTGTCCTTGGCTAGAAGAAAAACTTATTAAAGCTTCTACAATAATAAAGGTCATCTGCAGGGGAGACCAGATAGTTGAACCTCAAGGATAAAACTTTCAGCAGAAGGATCCAGAATTCCTATTTGGGTAAGCTTTTTAAAGCTTACTTAAAGGATTCCTGACTGCAGAACTGCGTGAAGATACACATCACACATTGAAAGCATATGGTATCCCCCATTTTAAGGATTCTGGGAACTGTAGTTTGTTTGGGGTGCTGGGAAATGTAGCTCTGTGCTTTAAATATGTGTTGAATGTGTTTTAAAGGTGCTTGTTTTCTCTAAGGCTGCATTCCTGTGCACAGAGGTTATCCCACAATGCCTATTTTTGACAGCAGCTGAATGGGCAGAAAGCATTGGAAAGAGATGTATTTCTAAGCCTTGGTTTTTGAAAACTGGGCCACTAACCCAGGGGTCAGCAAGCTTTTTCAGCAGGGGGCCGATCCACTGTCCCTCAGACTTTGTGGGGGGCTGGACTATATTTTTTTGGGGGGGAAATGAATGAATTCCTATGCCCCATAAATAACCCAGAGATGCATTTTAAATAAAAGCACACATTCTACTCATGTAAAAACATGCTGATTGCCGGACTGTCCGCGGGCCGGATTGAGAAGGCGATTGGGCCAGATCCGGCCCCCAGGGCCTTAGATTGCCTACCCCTGTAACTACAGGAGAAGTTAGTAGACCATAAGCCAAGAAGAAAGAAAAAAACTTTCCCTACACACAGGGCGCCTTTGGTGAAAGGCGTTTGACAACAGCTACCAAGCCCAATAAATATAATATCACGGCTGACTTAATACTTTGACATAATGTGACTCTTTTAAAAAACAACAAATTATCTCCTATCTCCCTGTTTCTCTGCTACTTACTTATTTATAGGTTTGAGTTAGATGCACATTATCTATTTTATATTGTAACAAATATGGTAGATATTTATAGGCCACTTTGTAGTAATTGTTTACGTGTGAATCCTCTTCCCTGAGGATATGGGGCATGCTGCGTTTTCTTTAAATGACACCTTGAACAAATCTCCATTTATTTGTAAACTAAAAAAACAAAAACAAATAGCAAATGGATCCTGAGATACAAAGTCACCATGGATGCTTATCAGAGAGATCTGAAATCATATAAACCGAGGGTTACCAACCCAGCACCCATGGGTGCCATGACACCCATGTAGACATTTACCAACACCCCTGGGTGGAAGGCTCTATATTCTGGGCTTTCATTTTTCTAAAAATGTACGCCTCTTGCCCTCCTAGAAGGAAAGTTATGAAGCAAAATGTGCAGACACCCTTCTGAGCAGCTGAAATGAGAGGTGCCAGCCTGGCTGCTCTCTGCCACTGTTTTTAGCCAATCTGAAACCAGAGCCATGATTTGACAGGGGAGTTATTTGGAATCCTAAAGAGCTATTGTTTCCTACCCCTTTAACATACTTTTCCTGCTTCTGACTTATTTTTTAGCAACCCCTAGAACTGCCTGCTGGACCATAAAGAAGGCAGATTGCTGAAGAATGGATGCTTCTGAATTGTGGTGCTGGAGGAGACTCTTAAGAGTCCCATGGACTGCAAGGAGATCAAACCGATCCATTCTGAAGGAAATCAGCCCTGAATGCTCACTGGAAGGACAGATCCTGAAGCTGAGGCTCCAATACTTTGGCCACCTCATGAGAAGAGAAGACTCCCTGGAAGAGACCCTGATGTTGGGAAAGATGGAGGGCACAAGGAGAAGGGGATGACAGAGGACAAGATGGTTGGACAGTGTTCTCGAAGCTACCAGCATGAGTTTGACCAAACTGCGGGAGGCAGTGGAAGACAAGAGTGCCTGGCGTGCTCTGGTCCATGGGGTCACGAAGAGTCGGATACAGCTAAATGACTAAACAACAACAACAACAGAACTGCCTGCAATTTCCGTTTTCTTCCCCTATCAGCCAGGATGCATCTTTCTCTAAGTAAGCAATCCATACCATACCTGCCACTGGTTTCCTGACTGGCTTGACATATAGGTTGCTGGGAGGCTCCGGAGGCTGTTTTTAACAGGGGACCCCACCAGTGGGCCCCCCATATCCCCAGGGGTGGCTTCGCTGGCCACAGCCATCTGGTACTGGGAGTAGTTGTAGAGGTTGTTGTAATAAGGATACAGGGAGGGCTGGTAGAAGCTGCTGTAGTAAGTGGAGTCCACAACCAAATCGGAGGCGCTCTCCAGGTGACCTCTGCTGGCCAGGGAAGGAAGGTCCGGGATCAGCATCCGGCCCTCTGCAAAGAACAGGGCAGGGAGGGAAAGAGAGCCGTTAGGAAACAGCAGGAGCATCTGGCAAAATACCACTTCTGATCTCTGAAACATATTACAAATTTGCAGAGAGAAAGGCTTGGCAGGAGCAGATGGGAGGGAAAGGCGACTCAAAAGACAGGGCAGAACCAGAGGGATGCGATGAAACAGACCTGCTCCATGCCCCTTCAGATGTCAAAGGAGGGAAGGAGGGAGGGAGGAAAGAAAGAAAGAAAGAGGAGGGAGGGAGGGAGGGAGGGAGGGAGGGAGGGAGGGAGGGAGGGAAGAAAGAAAGAAAGAAAGAAAGAAAGAAAGAAAGAAAGAAAGAAAGAAGAGTGGGGGAAGGAAGGAAAGGTAGGAAAGGAAAGGAAAGGAAAGGAAAGGAAAGGAAAGGAAAGGAAAGGAAAGGAAAGGAAAGGAAAGGAAAGGAGGAAGGAAGGAAGGAAGAAAGAAAAGTGAGGGAGGGAAGGAAAGAAGAGTGAGTGAGTGAGTGAGTGAGTGAAGGGAGGGAGGGAAGAAGGAAGGAAGGAAGGAAGGAAGGAAGGAAGGAAGGAAGGAAGGAAGGAAGGAAGGAAGGAAGGAAAGAAAGAAAGAAAGAAAGAAAGAAAGAAAGAAAGAAAGAAAGAAAGAAAAGTGAGGGAAGGAAGGAAAGAAGAGTGAGTGAGTGAGTGAGTGAGTGAGTAAAGGAGGGAGGGAGGGAAAGAAAGAAAGAAAGAAAGAAAGAAAGAAAGAAAGAAAGAAAGAGGAGGGAGGGAGGTAAGGAAGGAAGGAAGGAAAGAGGAGGGAGGGAAGGAAGGCAGGAAGGTCTTCCCACACATTAGAAACATGGTCACTGGCAATCATTCTGCACTCCTCAGTATTATTTATTATTGTTCCGGTCTTATCCTGCCTCCACCGCAAAGAGCTCAAGGTGGCGCACTTAGGCGACATCCGATGCCCTTTTGAAATGTGTTGTGGGGCTGGTTATTGGGTTGTTTCTGTTTTTAGTTTGATTCAGTATTTTGTGTTTTTATATTGTGATTTTGTCTTGTGAACCACCCTGAGACCTGCAGTTATAAGGCGTAATAATAATAATAATAATAATAATAATAATAATAATAATAATAATGAGGATGGCCCGGTTTTATCCCCAAAACACCCCTGGGAGGCAGGCCAGGCTGAGACACGGTGTCTGGCTCCTTGTCACTCAATGAGCATCATTGGTGAAAAACCCTGCTGCCATGTAATGGAAAATACTGCTGCCCCCTCTTTTCAAAATTGTGTATCATTCTTCTACCCTAATGGTTCTCAGTAAGAAAGTTAGCTTTTTTATATATAGATGGGTTAAATCTGTTGATTTCAGCTGGATTTCCAAAGACTGGCACCATCTGATCCAAACAAGGAAATGCACTATGGGAAAACAACAAGGTTCACACATCAATCCTAGAAATCAGCACTTTGGGTGGACAGTTCACTTCCTTTGGGTTTATATGTTCAGGCACAGAAAACTAACACCAATTAGTTAAAGAATCATGGAACACATAAAAACAGCAAGCAGCCTTAATAATAGTTCTGATTCTAGTTTACAAATACCAGTTTACAATAGTTTCCAAATCCTACCTAGGGCAAATACACCTTGAGGGGCTTCATGCAAGTCAGGGTGGATTTGATTTAAATCAAATCGATTTAAATAACGATTTAAATCACTAGTCACTAAGACTTGACTTAAATCATTTTTTTACAGAAAGACTCGTTCTTGCTGGTATAATCTTAATATTTACAACCAGATGAAGGTTTCATTTTTTGAATAATCAAATTTCAGAGTAGTTTTTACAGTTATAACAAAAAGTACTGATTTGGTTATACTATTAGAAGTACATTGGCAGGTAAGTATGAAATTATGGTGAGGTTTAATAAGTTAACTGTTTATATCCGGACAACTTTTCTGCAGTACTTTATTGGAAGGAGAAAAACAATAATTTCTTTAATAACAATTTAAACAATTTATTTAACTAAAACAATAACATTATAGCATATGTATCCATGTTTGTTAACTGATGTGGTTAAACTATAAACATACACACACACACACACACACACACACACACACACACACACAAAACTTAGGCTGAGTTTTAGCACACATGAAAAACTTTTTTAAAAAGCATTCTTTCCTGATGAATAGCCTTTGGACTATAATGAAGCTTAAATAGAAAACTATCTTTAGAAAGATTTTTCCTCCAAAAGTATTTTATTTTAAAAATCCGATTTAAATTTAAAAAATCCCATTTGAATTTTTAAAATGCCATAAAAATAATAATCCCATAAAAAATAATAAATCCCCCCAAAAATAAAAAATTGATTTTGCTGCACCCTGATGCAGCTGGGGAAATCTTGCAGGGAGCAAGACAAAGCTCTCTCCAAAACAAACTGTTCAGACCTCCCGTAGCCCACTGGGAAGGGAGAGAAAGGCGAGGAAAGGAAGTGGTCCCACCAAGTGCCAGAATACGACCCCTGACAGATTACCTCCAGTATTTGAAATTTGCCAGGCCCCTTTTTGCACCAGGCCATCAGCCGCTGGCGACCTAGTGAAGATGCCCGGGTACCAGGAAGGGGCCTGATGTCTCCACTATCTGGAAGTGCACGGCTGGGCATCCCTGGGTCTTGCGATTTGTGCTATTTTATCTGCCAGAATGACCAGAATGAATTTCAGGAACCAAAAAAGTCCTATGGAAAAATACGACTTTTGGTCGTATTGGTCCCAAAAAATGGCAACTAGGCATTCCTTTTTTGGCGACTGTAACCCCGGTTTAAGGAGCCATTTGGTGCCTAGCTTATATATCCTGAGTTTCTAACACTGCCTTCAAGAGAAGAAAGCTTTCCCCATCCAGTTATAAATGAATTATATGAACACGTTCAGTAAGGTGTTGGGATTATATGCCATTTTCTATTTTTTTAATATCGCACATCCAGTGCCGCTGGTTGTCGTTGCTTTGCAATTCTGTGTTGGGTTTGATCTCTTTTTGCATACGTTCAGGCATGGCATCATCAAACTCTAATATAATATGATGAAAGCTCTTTGAGAAAACATGAAGGAGAGAGGAACTTCTTTTTCCTTCTTCTTTAGAGGCAAACTGCAGCTCCATATTAGTAATGCATTAACTCCTAAAATGTCAATACTGCAATGTATTAAATATTTCAACAAAAATGCCACAGTTGAAATTAAAGGCCTTCTGCAATCAATAAACAAATCACTCCAGGCAACTTGTGGCTAATTCGCTTGTCATAAATCAAGATACTATATGCAGCGTGAGGACAGCATAGTATTTCAAGGCTAGCGCAGGGCTTGAAAAGTGCATAGCAAGGCAACATAAATTATGAGCAATCTAAATCTTCTTCCTTTCCAGAAAAAAAGCTGGAGAACTCTCTGTTTGGGAAAGAAATAGACAATAGAGGGATAAATACAGAAATGCATAAATTGCAACACAACAAACACGGATTAAAAACTGTTGCTTCACAAAATAGTCAGGTTAAATACATGTGCTAGAGATTCCAGGCCCTGAGCTCTCAAGAGAAGCCATTTTGGAGGGCTTGCCAGTGAACTCAGACAGGGCCTTTCCTGTGGTGGTGCCTTGCCAGTGGAACTCCCTCCCACCAGGCTGCCGATACATGAAGACTCATCTCTTCACCCAGGGAGTTGGGGACATTAATCGGCATTGCCAATTCGAAATGGGGTCTGTTTCCTCTTGTTGGCTTCGTATGGTTTTTAGCGTGTTATTCAACGTGTTTCAACGTGTTTCAACATGGTTTCAACATGTTATTGAGCTTTATACTTTTTTATACAGTGGTACCTCGGGTTAAGTACTTAATTCGTTCCAGAGGTCTGTACTTAACCTGAAACTGTTCTTAACCTGAAGCACCACTTTAGCTAATGGGGCCTCCTGCTGCTGCCGCGCCGCTGGAGCCCGATTTCTGTTCTCATCCTGAAGCAAAGTTCTTAAGCTGAAGCACTATTTCTGGGTTAGCGGAGTCTGTAACCTGAAGCGTATGTAACCTGAGGTACCGCTGTAGTTTTAATAATGATCTCAGGCAGCATAGAAATATACTGAATGGCTAACACATCTGAAAACAAACCAGGTCCCAGATGTCACAGGTGTGGAGAAAACCGTAAAAGAGATTAAAGCTTCTGAGATCAGACAGAAGCTTTAAGTTTCATTTATTCATTTAATACATTTATATGTAGCTTTAAAATTCAGGGGTTCTGGGCGATGAAATTTGCACAGGAAGAGAAGGGAGATCTTCGGTCAGGCACAGGCAAACTCGGCCCTCCAGATTTTTTTGAGACTACAATTCCCATCATCCCTGACCACTGGTCCTGTTAGCTAAGGATGATGGGAGTTGTAGTCCCAAAACATCTGGAGGGCCGAGTTTGCCTATGCCTGTCTTTGGTGTTGTTGATTTTATCAATAAAGGAAAAAAATAATAATCAAGATTTCAGCTGTCGGGGGAAGAATCTGTTTTTAACACTGTGACTCAGTTCTCCCTGTTTTAACATCCTTAGGCAGAACATTTGATACCTTCCCCACTGCATTCCTACATTTGAAAATCAGCTGTCTCTTTCATTCCAGATCAATGTCTCATTATTGATCCTCCATGTTCTACAAAAGCCCTTTGGCCATACAGCATATTAACTTACGGCAGTGAGCAATAATTCGTTTCAGGGGAGAGTGTGTATTCCTAGAGAAAGTCTAGCTGTGGGGTCAGCTATAAAATAAGTAAACCAATGGAGAAGTTTCCAGCAACTGGCATTCAGAACCATCCTGCCTCTCACTCAGCAGGCGGATTACAAATCAACCCCAAAACAGGAATTTGAGGGAATGAAAGGGAGGTGTTTGCAATTAGCGCCAAAGAACCAAAACGAAATAAAAACAAGTAGCTCAATAATGTGAGGAAACAGTTAACTTGCGGGTTCTTATGAGCATCGTCTGGAGTCAAAATAGTTGTGGCCAGGGCAACAAAGGAGGTGCTGGAGACCTTAATAATCCCTAAATAGGTTATCAAGTTCTGAGGGCGATGGTGTTTTTTCTCTATATCCCACATGGATCACTGCTGTGTGTGCTATGGTGAACAAACACCACTATTGCCTCATTGTTGTTTAGTCGTTTACTTGTGTCCGCCTCTTCGTGACCCCATGGACCAGAGCACGCCAGGCACTCCTGTCTTCCACTGCCTCCTGCAGTTTGGTCAAACACATGATTGTAGCTTCGAGAACACTGTCCAACCATCTCATCCTCTGTCGTCCCCTTCTCCTTGTGCCCTCCATCTTTCCCAACATCAGGGTCTTTTCCAGGGAGTCTTCTCTTCTCATGAGGTGGCCAAAGTACTGGAGTCTCAGCTTCAGGATCTGTCCTTCCAGTGAGCACTCAAGGCTGAATGGATCGGTTTGATCTTCTTGCAGTCCATGGGACTCTCAAGAGTCTCCTCCAGCACCAGAATTCAAAAGCATCAATTCTTCGGCAATCAGCCTTCTTTATGGTCCAGCTCTCGCTTCCATACATCTCTACTGGGAAAACCATAGCTTTAACTATACGGACCTCTGTTGGCAAGGTGATGTCTCTGCTTTTTAAGATGCTGTCTAGGTTTGTCATTGCCTCATTATGACTTCACAATCCTTGGACTTTACGATACTAATATATACAGAAGATATGATATATTGCCATCAGGAACTGTGCTTTTTGATATGGTGATTAAAATTACAGTTTTATTATTTATCACATTATGTTGCTTTACAGCTAGTTATGTGTGTGTGCTATGGAGCATGGAGTGGTGTGTGCTATGGAGCATGGAGTTCATGCGAGTTTGTGGAGCATGTTTGTGTGAAATCCCTAAATCAGAGTAATCAACCAAATGGTGTGGCTTCTCTGAATGACCGAGCTGGCTAGCCACCATTGCAAACACGAGGAGACTGGGAGTACACAGGATAGCCATCTTCAAACACCTCAAGGACCATCCCATGGAAGATGGAGCAAGCTTGTTTTCTCCTGCTCTGGGAGGTAGGACTCGAACCTATGGCTTCAAGTTACAAGGAAGGAGAGTCCGGAAAAACATGAGGAAGAGCTTTCTGAGGGTGATAACTGTCCAGCAGTAGAACAGATTCCCTCGGGAGGTGGTGGACCCTCCTCCCTTGGAGGTTTCCAAGCAGAGGTTGGATGGCCATCTATCATGGATGCTTCAGCTGAGATTCCTGCACTGCAGCGGGTTGGACTAGATGACCCTAGGGTCCCTTTCCAACTCTTCAATTTTATGCTAAGCTGGACAGGGGCACTGAGTGTCTGCGCCTGCCGGTCTCCTGTTCTGGACATTTGGATGGCAATGTTAAGGCACTGTTCGCATGGGAGTTCACAGAACCCCAGATCTGACATGGAAGCCTTTGAATTCAGAATTGCCAACACTAAGACTGTTTGGTAAAGTTGCAAATAAAGAAAGAAAAAAAGCAGCAATCTGACCGAGTACCAAGATGACTGATCTTGACTCAACCATTTCCCAGCATGCTCCCCCCCCCCCGCCGCCCCCCGGCTTTGAAGCATCCTCCCTCCCTCCATAACAGACCTGCCTGTACTTCAGGCTGCAGCAACCGGCGGCCGCTGAGGTCAGACAAGAGCCTTGAATTGAGGCTGCTGTGAAACAACTCCCTAAAGTCATAATCAGAAACCGGGGGAACAATGTGTGTTTCTCCCACCAGACCTATCATGACAGAGCAATTCTTGTTGCTGAGCCCCTCGCTGGCAGCATTTTCCGGAGGCAAAATCAAGGCTGCGTTTCCCAACGGCAGCGTGGGGAGAAAGGGGGGGGGCGCAGAAGCCTGGCGTTCTACTTGTGTCTCCCCACCACCACCACCACCTATAAGCCCTGCCTTTAAATAAAATAAAACAAAATAAAACCAATTCTCCTTGCAACTTGTGCTGTTTCAGTGCTGAACTTGTAGCTTACCATAAAGTTAATGTACTACGCAATATTCATTCCAGACAAGGCTGGGTGTGCGTGTGTGTGTTTTTTCCACCCCCAAAAAGAGCCATTATCTGTAATTACCCATTACCAGGCATAATTATTTCTCCTGGGCTGCTCTACAACCCCCAGGATTTGATGCAGTTACAGCTCACTGCATTATGTTATCAAGGAAGCTTTTTTGACCTTTAAGAGCTCTACTCTCCCTACATACAAAAGTGGGCAGTAAATTGTTTAAGCGTGTGATTTATCCTGGGGGCCCCACTCGGGTGTGCTGCAATGCTCAGGAGTCAGAAATGTTACTTGTACCCACTGCCAAATGTTCGGGGCAGGACAAGACACCTTCCAGAATTGTTCGCGTCGAACATCCGCATTTGTGCTACTGGTCCAATGTGTGTTTTCGTCACACCTCAAGCTAAAGGTCAGGGACTTTTCAAACGTTTAAATTGCACACAGAATGACACATGGGCAACGGCGCACGGGCCAAAGGATCCAAGTATCTCTCCGACCCGCAAAACACCTGGCAGTCCAGCTAGCAAGTCAGCTGCAAGGCGATCAAAATATATTTTCCCTGCCAAGCTCAACTCAGGCTGGGCTGCACCTTAACATTATCCACTCCAGACACGTCCCACGTTAAAAATCTGCAATTCTGCAAGCGCATGCAGAAGAAGATATTCCTTGTTCAATCTTAGTAGCCTAATATGAATACATGAAGACATGGTGTTGCCGTAAGACAAAAATTCCATTAGTGGAGAAATAAAATAGAATCAATGTTCACTATCCCATAGGCAGCAAAGTAAGAGGCTGCTGGTTTTATATAGTGTCTTGGCTTACGGTATATATGCATGGAATATATACCGGGATGCAGGTGGCGCTGGGGTCTAAACCACTGAGCCTCTTGGGCCTGTCGATCAGAAGGTTGGCGGTTTGAATCCCTGTGACGGGGTGAGCTCCCGTTGGTCTGTCCCAGCCCCTGCCAACCTAGCAGTTCAAAAGCACACCAGTGCAAGCAGATAAATAGGTACCGCAGCGGCGGGAAGGTAATCGGCGTTTCTGTGCACTCTGGTTTCCATCACGATGTCCCGTTGGGACAGAAGCGTTTTAGTCCTGCTGGCCACATGACCTGGAAAGTTGTCTGTGGACAAATGCCGGCTCCCTCGGCCTGAAGCAGAGATGGGTGGCGCACCCCGTAGTCAAATTCGACTGGACTTAACCATCCAGGGGTCCTTTAAAGTAAAGGTAAAGGGACCCCTGACCGTTAGGTGCAGTCATGGCTGACTCTGGGGTTGCGGCACTCATCTCGCTTTACTGGCCAAAGGAGCCGGCATACAACTTCCGGGTCATGTGGCCAGCATGACTAAGCTGCTTCTGGCAAACCAGAGCAGTGCACGGAAACGCTGTTTACCTTCCCGCCAGAGTGGTACCCATTTATCTACTTGTACTTCATGCTTTTGAACTGCTAGGTTGGCAGGAGCAGGGACTGAGCAACGGGAGCTCATTGCGGGGATTCGAACTGCTGACCTTCTGATTGGCAAGCCCTAGGCTCTGTGGTTTAGACCACAGCGCTACCTGCGTCCCTCCAGGGAGCCTTTACCATTTCCTTATATGGAATAAAACGGCATGACACTCCTTCCTGGGCCAGGTACCTATTTAAAAAGGCACATTTGCACTTGCTAGTTCTTGCTCCATCATGGTCTCTTCTCTCCACGACCAACCTGGTCACCGTCCAACAAAGCAAAGCAATCAATGACAACTTCCTTTGAAACTCCAAAGAAAATATGTGATATTCAGGCCATAGCAGTGCTGTTTCTGTGACTATTATCAGGTACCCATGCAAGGCCTATTGGCAAGAGAGAAGAGAGCCGTCTGTGGGCGGACACTGGCTTTATCTAGAAAGACGTCAATGGCTTCAGCTCAAGTGTTTCTCAAGGTTTATCCCTTCTGCCGGGAACAACGCTCAGTTGTGTTTTAAATAGAGTGGAAAAACGAAGAGCCTTTCCCCCACGCCCACCAGCGATAAGTTGGCACCTCCGCCGACTGCAGTCACCGTCTCCAGGAATGAGCTGCTTCCCATTATACCATTGCTTCTACTAATTATATCAAGGTGTCAGAGTTCTCCCATTAGGGAGCGCCGTACAACGTTAATTACTGAGCAATTAGGCACCGCAGATTAGCAACCCCCCCTGGCACACCAGGGAATTTAAAAACAGTTTCCACATGGCTCTCGTAAACCCAATAAAGTAAACCTGGTGTCATTGCTATCTTGGGTTGATTGCAAGTGGGTAGTCCTGTCTGTATGTCAAACTTGGTCCACATGGGGTGGGGAAGATTGGGCACACTGGACAGACCCAGTTCTCCCTAAATCTCCCCACAATGGTTCCAATGAAAATCTAGGGCTGGGGAAAAGAGGTATGCATGAAACCAGAAGGGTTTCCAAATCCAATATACGTCCATATTATTGGCAGCTGTTCTGCTCTACCTGCCCGGGAAGACAGGTGAACTAATACCAGTGTACTGGAAGAAGCAAAGACCACCAGTGTTGAAGCAATGATTCTTCAACATCAACTTCGTTGGACTAGTCATGTTGTGCAGATGCCTGATTATCATCTTCCAAAGCGACTCCTCTATTCCAAACTTAAAAATGGAAAGTGCAATGCTGGTGGTCAACAAAAGAGGTTTAAAGACACTCTCAAGGCAAATCTAAAAAAAATGTAGTATGAACACTGACAACTGGAAAACACTGGCCTGTGAGTGCTCCAATTGGAGAACAGCCTTTACCAAAGGTGTCATGGGCTTTGAAGACACTCGAACACAGGACGCAAGGGAGAAACGTGCTAAGAGGGAGGCATGCTTGGCAAATCCACACTGTGATTAACTGCCACCCAGAAACCAATGTCCCCACTGTGGAAGGACGTGTGGATCCAGAATTGGCCTCCACAGTCACTTACGGACTCATTGTTAAAACCGTGTTTATGGAAGACAATCTTACTCGGCTACGAGTGATCACCAAAGAAGAAGCAGCCTGAAATAGGAAAGGGTACTTTTCAACCTAGTTCTGCCATTGCTGCAGCAACAGAAAATCCTTGATGTTTGGCCCATGCAATGCCAAAACTAAACGTTATGCCTAGCCTAGTTCCGTCATCTGCCGGCAAGAAGTACCAGTGTGGCCTTCTCCTTTCTAGCCAGTTTCCCACTCAAAATCAAAACCTGTCCCAAAAGTAAAACATATGGGGACTAGCGTGTGTGCTACATGGTGCTACATGGTGGAGAAGATAAGTGATAGAGCCACACGTAAACTGAACCCTAAGGGTGTTGTTGTCATCAAGTAGACTACGAGTGCAAGACCATTTGGATATTCTGGAAATTAAGATTTGTAAGGTAAGGCAGCAGAAAAGCCCAGCAATAATGCCTCTTACAATCCCAAAGCAAAAAAAAAACCAACAGCAACCAAAAAACCTTCAGGGGGAGAAACAAAACCAGCGTGGTTACAATCAGAATGGAACAAATTTCATTAAGGGAATATCAAAGGCAATATTGAGAGGGGAGTATGAGCTGTTCAAGTATCTGCAAGCGAAGGCCTTGGAGAAAATACGACTAGGATAAAATCATTATAGCTCACACTAAAAATAAACTAAGGGAGGTGGCAACTGATAGGAACTCACAAGAGGCCACTTCATTAGGAGCAACATGATGAAAGAAGCCCAGGTGGTTTCTAAAAAGCAGAAAATGGCAAGGCAGGGAACATCCCGCTCAAAGCTGAAATAAAGCAGACGGGGGCAATGGGTGAGCTTTGCAGCTCAGAGCCGCTGATGAGAAAAAGCAAAAACTGATGAGAGACCCAAGTTACAAATGCAAAGAATTTGCATTTGGAAGTGACACTAAAAACAAAAGATAGTTTAAAATGTGATCAGCAATCAAACTTACGCTCTATCCTAGAAATACATTTATCTCTCTATGCTTTCCCTTTGCTCAGAATTAATCACAACCAATTTAAAACAGAATCAGCTTTCTTCCTTTTTTGCAAAGCGGTCCCTGGTGATATGGGCGCAGTAGAAATAATAAATTATTATTATAAATTATTATTATATGGCTGATCCTGGCACTCTGAGAACGGTGCCAATGACTGAGTGAGGCAACATTCACTACTAATCAGCTCAATGTAATCAATTAAAAAATTCTCAGGCCCAATTAAAATATTGGGCACTATTAACGGCTACTAGCTCTTACTCCTCGTAGTTACCTCGTCTGTTCTACAAACAGTGTGTAGAGGGCCGAAACTAAACTTTCCAGCAACTGGTGAAAAACCTTTTCTTTGTTCTTGTTGCCTTTTTCGCTTCTCTGGCATGCCTACTCAGAAGTGAGCCCCTCTATGTTCAATGGGAAAATGTGCACAGACTCCAGCCCAAAGAGGCCAAGTAAGGGATTGCCTTTAGCTCTGCAAAGCACTCCAGGGCTCTCCATACTTGGGTCTCCAGCTGCTTCTGAACTATTCCCATCATCCCTAGCTAGCAGGACCAGTGGTCAGGGATTATGGGAACTGTAGTCCAAAAAAAAAAAAAAATAGCTTGAGAACCAGGTTTGGAAAGCCCTGCACTTGCTTCTCACACCCAAGTATTGCTGAAAAGGGATTGCGTTTGGACGTTACAATTGCAAAAACCTCCAGCTAGCTTTGGCATTGTCAGTGGATGTGTGCGCATCATGCAATTACAGCGCGTCTTTCTCTTCAAGGAATCCGTAGAGATAGCACTCCCAGGACTCTTAACAAACCCTGTGTGGAGGAGGGAATGTGCTTCAGACATGTGGCATGTGCAAAGTGCCCCACAGCCCTAAGGTCATTTCAAGTCTTCCCCATTGCAAAGTATTGCTTACAAATGCAGAACATTTGGAACAAATAGTATAAACGCCATCTCCAACTCCTTGAAAGATTCCATCAACGGGTTCTCCGAATTTTTTTGCACATCGCTTGGGAAAACAGGCAAACTAATGTCAGTGTACTGGATGAAGCAAAGATCACCAGTGTCGAAGCAATGATTCTTCAACATCAACTTCGTTGGACTGGTCATGTTGTTCGGATGCCTGATTATCGTCTTCCAAAGCAACTACTCTATTCCGAACTTAAAAATGGAAAGCGCAATGCTGGTGGTCAACAAAAGAGGTTTAAAGACACTCTCAAGGCAAATCTAAAAAAAAGTAGTATAAACACTGACAACTGGAAAACACTGGCCTGCAAGCGCTCCAGCTGGAGAACAGCCTTTACCAAAGGTGTCATGGACTTCGAAGACACTCGAACTCAAGACGCAAGGGAGAAACGTGCTAAGAGGAAGGCATGCTTGGCAAATCCACACCGCGATCAACTCCCGCCCAGAAACCAATGTCCCCCACTGTGTGGTTCCAGAATTGGCCTCCACAGTCAAGTACGGACTCATGGTTAAAACCGTGTTTATAGAAGACAATCTCACTGGGCTACGAGGGATCGCCAAAGAAGAACCATAAAGGATGCAACCACAGCATCTCTTACTAGTGGCCATCTAGCCTTGAGTATCTCCATCATCTTCATAGGCAGTCTGTTCCACTGGATGAACAGCTCATACCATTAAGTTGGTTCCCCCCCCAATGTTTAGATGAAATTTGCTTCCCTGCTCATTCTTCCCCCTGCAGCAACGCATAACATGCCTGCTCCATCTTCTCTGACAACCCTTAATGTATATATTAATGTATACAACCCTTAATGTATAATGTATACAGGGGACACAGAAAGGGCTGAACTCCTCAATGCCTTCTTTGCCTCAGTCTTCTCCGATAAAGAAAACAATGCCCGACCTGAATAATTTGGAGCAAATGATTCGGCAAAGGAAACACAGCCCAGAATAACTAAGGAGATAGTACAAGAATACTTGGCTAGTCTAGATGTATTCAAGTCTCCAGGGTCAGATGAACTGCATCCAAGAGTATTAAAAGAACTGGCAGATGTGATCTCAGAACCACTGGCAGTCATCTTTGAGAATTCCTGGAGAACAGGCGAAGTCCCAGCAGACTGGAGGAGGGCAAATGTTGTCCCTATTTTCAAAAAGGGGAAAAGAGAGGACCCAAATAATTACTGCCCAGTCAGTCTGACATCAATACCAGGGAAGATTCTGGAGCAGATCATTAAGCAAACAGTCTGTGAGCACCTAGAAAGGAATGCTGTGATCACCAATAGTCAGCATGGATTTCTGAAAAATAAGTCATGTCAGACTAACCTGATCTCGTTTTTTGACAGAATTACAAACCTGGTAGATGAAGGGAACGCAGTGGATGTAGCCTACCTTGATTTCAGCAAGGCATTTGACAAGGTGCCCCATGATATTCTTGTAAAGAAGCTGGTAAAATGCGGTCTTGACTATGCTACCACTCAGTGGATTTGTGGCTGACTGACTGAACCCAAAGGGTGCTCATCAATGGTTCCTCTTCATCCTGGAGAAGAGTGACTAGTGGGGTGCCACAGGGTTCTGTCTTGGGCCCGGTCTTATTCAACATCTTTATCAACGACTTGGATGATGGACTCAAGGGCATCCTGATCAAATTTGCAGATGACACCAAACTGGGAGGGATGGCTAACACCCCAGAGGACAGGATCACACTTCAAAATGACCTTGACAGATTAGAGAACTGGGCCAAAACAAACAAGATGAATTTTAACAGGGAGAAATGTAAAGTATTGCACTTGGGCAAAAAAAATGAGAGGCACAAATACAAGATGGGTGACACCTGGCTTGAGAGCAGTACATGGGAAAAGGATCTAGGAGTCTTGGTTGACCACAAACTTGACATGAGCCAACAGTGTGACGCGGCAGCTAAAAAAGCCAATGCAATTCTGGGCTGCATCAATAGGAGTATAGCATCTAGATCAAGGGAAGTAATAGTGCCACTGTATTCTGCTCTGGTCAGACCTCACCTGGAGTACTGTGTCCAGTTCTGGGCACCACAATTCAAGAAGGACACTGACAAACTGGAACGTGTCCAGAGGAGGGCAACCAAAATGGTCAAAGGCCTGGAAACGATGCCTTATGAGGAACGGCTAAGGGAGCTGGGCATGTTTAGCCTGGAGAAGAGGAGGTTAAGGGGTGATATGATAGCCATGTTCAAATATATAAAAGGATGTCACATAGAGGAGGGAGAAAGGTTGTTTTCTGCTGCTCCAGAGAAGCGGACACGGAGCAATGGATTCAAACTACAAGAAAGAAGATTCCACCTAAACATTAGGAAGAACTTCCTGACAGTAAGAGCTGTTCGACAGTGGAATTTGCTGCCAAGGAGTGTGGTGGAGTCTCCTTCTTTGGAGGTCTTTAAGCAGAGGCTTGACAACCATATGTCAGGAGTGCTCTGGTGGTGTTTCCTGCTTGGCAGGGGGTTGGACTCGATGGCCCTTGTGGTCTCTTCCAACTCTATGATTCTATGATTGTAAGTTTGCTATCGTCTACAACTTATCTTCTCCAGAGAAAGCACCTACAGCTCCTGCTTTTCTTCCAGACCCTCCGACAATCCATTCACCCTCATTCGGACACAGCCCAGTTTGGTCTATTGCACAGCAAAGTTGAATATGGCTGATCAGCTACCTTTGGCCGGGGTGGTAAGCAGAAATATATAACCTCTGCAAGTCTAAAGAGTTGGCTTCAGCACCACCCCAGGCAATTATCTTAAATCCCTCCAGCAATGATGCTTGAAGAACTTCCTTTCCCCCATGCAGGCCATTCAACTGCCTAATTGCATTTCTAGTTAGGAAAGGAAGTGTCTTTTAATTAAATTATTTTCCTTGTACTTTTAGATTTTTTTCCAGTTTCAAGCCACTGCTCTTTGTTATTGCCTCAAACACTGTAAATAATCCCTCCCCCTCTTCCCTATTATTACCTCTCAAATATTTATAGACTGTTATATCAACCTGCAGTCTCTTTTTCTACAAGCCGTACATCATTTTTGTCACCCGTCTCTTGATCTGCTCAGATTTATCTATGCCCACCTTTCATATTAAGATATTCAAAAAAAAACAGCAGCTCAGGGCTGGATTCCAAAGTAGGATTTCAAGAAAACTGGAGAGAAACTGGGCGAGACTCAATCTGTTTTTGTTATTTATTTTGTACAAACTGTACCCTGGACGAACTGTACGGTGGCTTTAAGGCTCAGGTCTAGCAGACTCCATTTGTTCTCCTTAGCCAGGAACTCTGGAATCGGTGTTTTCAAGGAGCTGATTAAAAGACCGAGGGATGGGACAACACGTACCACTTCCGAACATCCACAGAGGACCACATGCTCAGAGTCAATATGGCAAGAAAGAAAAGGGCTGAGAGACAAGTCTTCTCAATGACATCTTAATAATCACGTTAAAAGTCTGATTTTCAACCCACTAATTCCCCATGTGCATATCTGGGGCAAGGGATGCGGGTGGCATTGTGGGTTAAACCACAGAGCCTAGGACTTGCCGATCAGAAGGTCAGCGGTTCGAATCCCCGCGACGGGGCAAGCTCCCATTGCTCGGTCCCTGCTCCTGCCAACCTAGCAGTTCGAAAGCACGTCAAAGTGCAAGTAGATAAATGGGTACTGCTCCGGTGGGAAGGTAAACGGCTTTTCCGTGCGCTGCTCTGGTTCGCCTGAAGTGGCTTAGTCATGCTGCCCACATGACCCGGAAGCTGTATGCCGGCTCCCTCGGCCAATAAAGCGAGATGAGCGCCGCAACCCCAGGGTCGGTCACGACTGGACCTAATGGTCAGGGGTCCCTTTACCTTATATCTGGGGCAACCAAGTTCCATGAGGACTAGAACCATGTGCCCTTTAAATGCCCAATGTTAATATAGAACAAGGTTGCTCCGGAAGCTGTCTGTGGCCATCGGAGCACCCACAGGGCTTGAGTGTGATTCTTACAACGCCCAGGTTACCAGTGATGGGGAAGGAAGAATTCTCCTCTGCTATATTTTCCTATGGAAAAGTCTTCGTTTCTAGAAATGTAAGATTATACAACTAATTGATAAAAATAGATCCAATTAATGAAATTATATATTCAAACGAATCAAAAAAGCGTACTTGGAAATGAAGACTTGGGATGTGTTTGAAAGTATAAACCTTTCACATGTGATTTATCAATTCTTTGTAGGCCACGAGAGAATCCAGAATTGGCCTCCACAGTCACTTACGGACTTTGCTCTTAAAACCATGTTCATGGAAGACAATCTTACTCGGCTACGAGGGATCGCCAAAGAAGAAGACCATTAATTCCCCGCCACCCACACACCTCGTCTCCATCAAGTACAGTCATACCTCGGGTTACAGACGCTTTGGGTTGCATGATTTTGGGTTGCGCACCCCGCTGAACCCCAAAGTAGTGGAACGGGTTACTTCCGGGTTTTGGCACTTGCACAGAAGTGCTAAATCGCGCTTTGTACATGCACAGAAGTGCCAAATCGCAACCTGTGCGTGCGCAGACGTGGCACTGCGGGTTGTGAACATGCTTCCCGCACAGATCACGTTCGCAACCTGAGTGTCCACTGTATCTCAGTTCAACTACTTTTGCTCTTAAAAAAGGACCCACATGCTCACTTCTTCCAGGTGACAGATTAATGCCACACGTCGAATATGACCCTCAGGTCCAGCAGACTATCCCACTGCAAAAATGCTTGGTTCAAATTTTCCTCTAGCATTAGCTAGGAAAGTGGGTTAGAGGCTTCCACGGGCATCCCATCCCCATCATTAAACACAGATATTAATCCATACCTGTTTAAACAGATTTACCCTGAATTCCTGCAAGTGGTGGCCCTTATTTTGGCGCCTGACCATCATAAACTGCCCACATGTTAAGGCTGCAATTCCAAGCACAATTGCTTGGGAGCAAGTTTCTGGAGAACAGGGATGCACAATTTCAGAGCGTTTCCCCCCGACCTAAAGTTCAGGCCCTACTGCAGCTTTTTCCTATTCTTCCCCCCAACTCAGGCAAACTCCTTTTAAAATAACCAGCGTTACCATGACTACAATGAGGTATGTGCCTGCTGGCAAGGCACCACGGCTTCCCGGCCTGCTTTTTTATTTTTTATTTTCCTGAAGAACTGCATGTCACCAGAGCCTAGAAAAATTGTCTCTGGCCTCTCAATGTGCTGTAATATTTCTGACCTGCCAATAAAATGGATACAGTGAGAAAAAGACTTTTTCCCCCGGTACCTTGTATGATTTGTGTGGCTCCTTCACATCCTATTCCTCTCCCTGTAAACTATGTTCGGTGTGATGAAGTTTGCAAGAAAAACTGCTAGACCTCAGGGCAGCAAGGAAGGGGGGGGACCCCGACAAGGTGAAATTGAAGCCGCTGCTACTCTGGAAATGTCAGAAAGGAATTCTGACCCCCGTGGAAATCAACAGACCTACTGAGCAAGAATTGCGGGTGCTCATTTTTGTTCAGCGGCAGTGAATAATTCGATGCTGACAGTCCCCTTCCCATCAAATCCCACAATATTCTCAGGCTGCCTAAAGCACCATAGCTGTCAACGTTTCCCTTTTTTTAAGGGAAATTCCCTTATTCCAAATAGGATTCCTCGCAAGAAAAGGGGAAAGTTGACAGCTATGCTACCGCATTTCTCCGGAAGCAAGGCTCCCTTGAACCCAGCGGAGCCCACTTACGAGGAAAAATGCACATATTTGAGCTGCACACCTGTAAAAAGGCACCTGCCGGAAGCATAATGTGCAGCTGCCCCCCAATATCTGTGTAGCAACAGTAGAGAGCACGACACAGACCTTGCAGTCCCCGTAAGCCTCCTGAACCCTTTTTGACCAGATGCCACATTCCGCAATTTGGCAAACATCGCTTGAGGGTTCCAGGCACAAAATGGCTGCCTGGGAACATGGCACAACACAACACGGACGGCACGGTGCAGCACAAAATCAAAGCGAGGAGTGCTGCCCCGTGTGTGTGTGTGTGTGTGTCCCCCCACTTCATACTTGCTGTGGGAAATCAACTATGTCCTGGTGGTCCGGATGGTGGAGACCACACCGTATTTATCCCCTTCACCAAAAACAACATTGTTTCTGTCTAATAACAACCGGGAGCGTTCTCCTGCGGGAGAAATATACGAGGTGGGCATGCCACACTCTCTCACAAACTGCACAAACACACTGCAGATGACTTCGTTTGGATACAGGATGCAGCGCATAAGCAGAGCACATGCTGCACATGAAGAAAGATCCCAGATCCCTGGCATCTCTTCTTAAAAAATGGTCAGCTAGCATGAAAAGATCTCTCTCTGCTGGGAACACGGAGAGCAGCTGCCGGCCAGAGTCTGTAATACCAGGGTAGATGCAGTGCCGGATTTATGTATATACTAAACAAGCTCTAGCTTAGGGCCCCACTCTCTTGGGGGCCCCAACAAATTTAAAGAGAAAAAAACCTGGATGTACATTTCCAAAATATAAGATAAATAAAAATAAAATAAAATAAAATAAAAGCTACATACAGCAACCATGTTTTGTGTTGTGTAGGCTCCTGTGATATAAGTCATGGGCCCCGACTGCTTGCCTGCTCCCTCAAATATCACTGGATTGTCCTTTCTATATATATAGGGTGCCTACATTCCGCATGGACTGGTTGCACAGCAACATGTGCAAATGGCTTGAGATACCTATTAAAGGTAAAGGTAAAGGACCCGTGACCGTTAGGTCCAATCGTGAACGACTCTGGGGTTGTGGCACTCATCTCACTTTACTGGCTGAGGGAGCCGATGTTTGTTCGCAGTTTTTCCAGGTCATGTGGCCAGCATGACTAATCCGCTTCTGGCGAACCAGAGCAGCGCACAGAAACAACGTTTACCTTCCCGCTGGAGCCGTACCTTGGTCTTTGATGTGCTTTCGAACTGCTAGGTTGGCAGGAGCTGGGACCGAGCAACAGGAGCTCATCCCATCGAGGGGATTCGAACCACCGACCTTCCAATCAGCAAGCCCAAGAGGCTCTGTGGTTTACACCACAGCGCCACCCGCATCCCTCAGATGTGATCCAGAAATTACCATATAGCATGTATTCAGCACAAAAAACCGTGGCGATTTGTTCTTGACAAAGGACAGCTGGACATAGAAAGGGCCCCATCACCTTCAGGAGCTGAGGGCCTCCCTCATCAAACCTAAATCCGGCCATGGGTAGATGGACAAATGATCTCACCTGGTCTGAGGCAGCACATGGTTATGCTCCTGAATGAAAGGCTAAAGGGATAAAAATGGCAATGGCTTCCTATTTGGCATGGGAGAGCCTCTAAATACTGCCATCTTACGGGGTGAGGGCCGGGTCCTTTGGCATCGCGTTTACCTGTGGACGAGGTTGGCACCGCGGAAGCTGACGTGGTGGGCAGTGGTGGGCTGGCACTCTCCAGCAAGAGGCAGGAAGGGCCCCCACTGGCGTTGTTCTCTTTCTTCACGTACATTTCCGTGGCGCTGGGCAATGGGATGGGGTGGCTGATGCCCAGCTCCTCTTCCTGAGCTTGCTGCCTTCGCAGGGCAACCTGGGAAAGAGATGTGGGAATGTTCAAGGATGCAGGAGAAGATATATTGTCTGATAATAGCCTTTCCAACTTGTGTTAACAAGTTCACAATTTAGCAGAGTAACATTCCCCTTTTTAAACTTGCAGCAGATGCATTTGCTCAGGCTCGCTAAAGCCTCTATAATAACTGTTCTGGTATTTTCCCCTTATTTCCTCAAAAAGATAAGACACAACACAGTCTTCTATGAAAGTATAAAAAGAGTTTACTCACATTCTGTTCACAATCGGATCCCAGAAGGCAGACTTAGCTTAGAAAAGTAACATACACCTGGAAACTATCTCATAAGGAGACAGTCCCTTTGTCCTCTCTTGCCAAGAGAGCATATTTGGCTAAGCAGATGTTGCTTCTTTGATGCATGTAGTCAAAAAGAGAGAGATGGTTGCCCTGCCCTGTGTTTTTGTCGTTACCTGCACAGGTGAGGCCATGCCCACCTCTAGTCCCATGCAGAGGAAGTCTGTCCCAGCCCAGAAGGAAACAGGAAGTTTACCTGCTGGCTGGACAAACATTCCTCCCCATGTGTAAACATGTTCACTCTAGGAATGTTGTACTTGACTGCTCTTGTGTTTCACATCCCACAAGAGAAGGGGCAAAACAGTGTTTCCTCTCCAGATTGAAAGAACGACGGCGGCAGCAACTTCAATGGGAAATGCCAGAGCAGAACCGGAACGGCATTTTAAACAGTTTGCATGCACCAGCACAAAAGGAGGCTGGGGGAAGGGCTGCAATACGCACAAACACACCTAATAATAATAATAATATTTTTTTATTTATACCCCTCCCATCTGGCTGAGTTTCCCCAGCCACTCTGGGCGGCTCCCAATCAAGTATTAAGAACAATATAGCGTTAAATATTAAAAGCTTCCCTGAACAGGGCTGCCTTCAGATGTCTTTTAAAGATAGAATAGCTACTTATTTTCTTCACATTTGAAGGGAGGGTGTTCCACAGGGTGGGCGCCACTACTGAGAAGGCCCTCTGTCTGGTTCCCTGTAACCTCACTTCTTGCAATGAGGGAACCGCCAGAAGGCCCTCAGCGCTGGACCTTTCCTCATTTATGATATTTAACTGCATGCGTGCAGAAAGTTGCATATAAAACTGGAAGTTCACATAGGGAAGGTATATATATATATATATATATATATATATATATATATATATACATACATATATAAATTATGTTTTTGTATATGTTGGAAGCTGCCCAGAGGAGCTAGGGCAACCCAGTCAGATGAGCAGGGTACAAATAAAATCACCATCATCAGGACTCAGGACTCCTGACCAAAGACAACAAGGAAAAGATTTCCTTTGCTTCAGTGAATTCTGGATTGCACCTGGAATTATGGCAAATTCAGGCCCGGGTGTGTGGAGAGACTCAAATTCACTCCAATAAAAGGTGAAAACTACTATTGAAATCCAGAGTTCTCCGATTCTGCTCAGATATCTGCATGGTTTCTCTAGAAGAAAAGGAACGGCTGCAGGAAAAAAATAACTGTAGAGGTTTCTTGAATAAAGGACCTAATCCAGTGGGGGGCTTGCTTTAGGACTGAAGTTAAAAAGTTATATTACTAAATAACGTGATTTGATGATTTTAAATCTCTCTCAGGATCATTTTACATATAATTTTTTTGTTGTTTTGCTCTTTGTAAACTGATTTGAGGTTTTTTTTGGTGTGTGTGTTTTACAATCAAGTGGTGTTTCCTCTGGAATGCTTGAAAGAAATGGCATGGGTGATTTTGGAGCAGAGCAGAATTAAATGTTGGGAAGAGTGTCTTTTTGAAAGGCAGAATACGTTACACAATGCAAGGAAATATGGGAGTCTCTGTTTTTCTCCTTAACAAATGAGCAAAGAGAAATCACAGTAATATAATAATATAATCCATACTAAGGTCCTAGCACAAGCCAGCTTAGAAATAAAGTATAGCCGAATGTATTCTAACCGAAAAAGATGGCTATTCCTACATCTCTATTCTGAGATCTGGTTTAATATTGTGTGTGTGTATAATCACTGGTATTTTTTAAATGTATTAAGAACTATTAAGAGAGAGATATGCCTATTATTTAGGTTAATGGGAAACCCACAGAAATTCAAATATCTTAGTTTAACTGCGATTTGAATGTCGGCTACTTGTTATCTAAGGACTGGTGACTGAAACTTTCAAAACGCTCTAAAACTGGGAACTTTGAAAACATTTGTAGCAGATCTTTTCCAACCGATTTTGCATCAGGTCTAGTTATTACATAGCATTTTAAATGGAGGGAGAACAGCCTTATAATGGGAAGAGAAAGAACAAGTCAACAATGTATTGATTTGAGTGGTATTTACACACCGATTTGCAACTCAACACCTAGGGTTGTTTTGCCTTTTTTTTGCTTTTCATTCCTGATGTATTCTAAATGAGTTAATGGCACAAGACCAGAGAAAAAAACTGAAATATTTTTGCTCATATATAACCATTAAAGCCAACCTACTTGCAAGAATCCCAAATCCTAAAATGTCTGCTGAATAAAAACAGAGCTTGAAATTGAGTGTTTTTGTGTCTTTCAATTGCCTTCATCATGGAAGTTGAAGTTTCCCCATTGACTCTCAGCGCATTCCTACACATGCCTACTTAGAATCTTCCATGTGCACTTTTTAGTGTAGCCATACACCTTTCTAGAACGCAAATGACAAATCTTCCCAAGATCCAATGTGATTTTTAAGTTTAGAGAGTTCCCTTAACAACATTCAACCCTTTCCCCTCTATTTTTACATCACATACACAAATTCTAATATATTTTTTTCATCAGTAGATATAGCAAAATAAGATGGAGCCGTTATTCGTAAGTTCTTCGTGGATAACGGTCTACAAAATACAAGCTCAAAATCCTGATATACAAGGGCAGGGAATAAAGAATCAGAGACGACAGAGAGAAATCACATGATGGATATTATTTTAACTAACAAATAAGCAAACTCCAAAACACATTTGTTGTTTTAACAACTGTAACATAATTTTTTCTTTTAATATAACGGGATGTGATGCATTTTCAGATATTATCAAGGTAGCTTCAAATTTGGCAATGAATGGTGGGCTTTTTAGCACCATCTTACTCAGAAGTAAGTTTGGCTGTGTTCAGTATGGCTTACTCCCAGGAAAACCAGCATTCCATTGCAGCCTTTCCATTAGATGATCTGTCACTGGATCCTTAATTTTAGAAATCATGACGCGCACACCCTAAAGTGCCTGAACAATCCAGGAAAAAAGTATTTGGAGTTGTAAATCCTTACTAGGGAGAAAGGCCCAGTGCTATCCGTGGGCCTTACTCCTGAGGAGGAGGAGCACGGATGGACCCGAGTCTTTCCAAATGCAAAGGACTAAGCTGGTTCGCCCGCTCACTTCCCTGGGACTCCACCTGCCGCATTGCAAGCCAGAGCTGCGCGCAAGCGGCCCGGGCATCCTTATGGGGCGGGAAGGGGGTCTCCCCGCATCTCGTCCCCCCCGGGGAGGTTTCTGCTCACCTGGGCGGCCATCACCCGCTGCCTCTCGGCGATCAGGCTGCACTTCTTGCACTGACAGTCTCTCCACATGCAGAAGCGCTTGTGCCCTTTCAGGGGCGAGGAGTAGCCGTGGTTCCTGCACCGCGCGCACTTGGGCAGCCGGGGGGACTTCTTCCCCGACGGGGCGGCCGCGCCAGCCGGACTCTGAGCCGAACCCCCGGCATTGCTGGTGGTTCCCGCGGCCGCCAGGCCAGAGGATTTCCCGAAGGTGCCCACCTTACCCCCCTGGCCGGGATGCTCCGACGGGGCCGACGGCTTGTTGAAGGAAGATTCGTTGGGCATCTCTTCTCTGGGGACGAGTGATATGACCTCGTAGGGATCAATTGCTATTCTTTTTCTGCAGCGGGGATTATGTCTCAAGGACCAGTTAATCTGTATGCCCAGTTTTAAACAGAGGCGTCGAGGCCCTGGAGGCGCCCCTGGTGCCCGGCGGCTGCTCTGGTGCGCGCAACCTTCCTTGCAGAGCCGAGCGCAGTAGCTTTGCGCAAGGAGCAGGAGTTTCGCCAAGGACGCCCGTTGAAAGGAGAGAAGCGGGCACCCGACAGCGCCAGCTCCGCCCCCCACCTGCTCCCGGGGCTGCCCTGTGCAAGGCCCAGCCCGCGCCTCCCTGCAAGGGCAGAGGGCGCTTCCTCGGCAGGCGCCAGTACTCCTGCCAGAGGGTCAGAGTGCACGCGCTCGGCCATCGGCAGATCGGGACTCTAGCATGGGAGGGTAGGGGGTTTTCCTTTTAGCATCCCACGCCTGCAAAATTTGCGCGCGGGGTGGGGGTGGGGGGGACAACAGCTTCCCCTTGCTTCCAGGAGCGTGCACTTATACTCCGAGGGAGCTGCGCGTGCAGGATTGCAACTGGTGCATGCAAGGCTCCTCTGCACACTTCTGGTGCACAGCCTGAACCCTTTGCACTTTGCTGCAAAAGCAAGCAGGCGCCTCTGCTCCTTTGCAGCATGCAAGCTCAGTCTCGTGGAAGGGAGAGCATTGCATTTCTACTTTTTCAGCTGGGGTGGGGAGATCTCATCAACTCATTTTGCGCCCCCTTAAACCCCCCTAATTTTGCAGGCACCAAACCGGCGGTATATTAATTGCACGTCTGTTATATATTCATTCCCAGGGAAATTCCAGAGCCCAGTTTAGCTACTTTACACATGCTTATCTGTAACTTAAAGGAAACATGCCTTTTCAACCATAGGAGGCTGCAGTGTGGCGCGAGGGTGGCCGGATCGGGACCTCACCACGCCCGCTTTTGCAGAGCCGAATTCCCGGCTCCGCACCCGGGAAGGATGAAAACGTTTTCTATGCTACGTTTCCCTTTGCTGAGGTGATAACAGTAAAACAGACTGGAAAGTGGTTTAATAGTTTTATTTAACGGCTTAAATGGCACTGTGCAACCATGGCTTGATCTAAATATCATTCCCTTCCAATCTATGATGACAATCATTTGAAGGAGGTTTTCTAAGAGAGAAAATTTTAGTCCAGGGGTGATGCACTGGTGGGCCTCCAGTTGTTGCAGCAGTGCCGGATTTACATATAAGCTAAACACGCTATAGTTTAGGGTCCCACTCTCTTGCCCCCCAATTCACTATTAATATACTTCTTCTTAATTGTATTTCAGTTAAACAGTTACTTTGATAAAATACATACTTTGGTATTTGCAAATGGCTTTAGATACCTATGAGGTCCATAAATGACCATATAGCATATAAAAAGGTAAAGGGTAAAAGAACCTTGACCATTAGGTCCAGTCGTGACCGACTCTGGGGTTGCGGCGCTCATCTCGCTTTATTGGCCGAGGGAGCTGACGTACAGCTTCCGGGTCATGTGGCCAGCATGACTAAGCCGCTTCTGGCGAACCAGAGCAGCGCACGGAAATGCCGTTTGCCTTCCCGCCAGAGCGGTACCTATTTATCTACTTGCACTTTGACGTGCCTTCGCACTGCTAGGTTGGCAGGAGCAGGGATCAAGCAATGGGAGGTCACCCCGTCACAGGGATTTGAACCACCGAGCTTCTGATCGGCAAGTCCTAGGCTCTGTGGTTTTACCCACAGCGCCACCCGCGTCCCTATATAGCATATATTCAACAACAAAAAACAGTGACCATTTGTTGTTGACAAAAGACAGCTGGACATAGAAAGGGTCCCATTACCTTCAGCAGCTTAGGGCCTCATCAAACCTAAATCTGGCCCTGGTTGTAGGGCTACAACTTCCATAACTGGCCATGCACACTGGCCATGTTTAGGGCACCAGGCATAAAGAGATCCTTGCGCCTAGTGACACAAACCCTCAAGCCGCCGGTGCACGATCTGCGCTGAATTTTTCTGCTGCTAGTGTTGCTATGGCTGCAGCCGCAGCAGCATTCAACACACCTCTTGTCCCCACACCTTTGCAATGGCAGGTAAGTCTCACCTGCAGTGGCAAGCCACCATCTTAATTGGTCTAAAATGCAAAGCCCCAGGGCCTATGTGTTAAGTTGTGGGTGAACATATCAGACAACACAGCAATTCTTCAAACAGCTCTTGTTTATTCACAGGCCAGAACAGAACTGAACTGAAGGGTTCAGCCAGTCTGCTTATATAGAGCTCCACTAGAACGCAACAGTAACCATTTTCTGTAACTATCCAATCACTGAGCGTCACTTTCAATCCCTTATTTGCATATGTGGACATGAACTATCTACAGTATCCCCCTGCTGGCCCAGGGTGAGAACTTCTGTACATAACACTATAGGTTTACAAAATCTGTCAGCTGGGGGCTTTTCGTTGGGGTGAATTAAGATAGTGGGCAGCCACTGTGGCTGGAAGCCAAGCTTGCTTGCCCACCCAGCTCCAAACCTACTCATCAAAGGGCCAGGTGAGTGGGGCAGTTAGTGGCAGCACAACTGGTCACATGACATCCCCAGAAGGCATCAAATAATCCACCAACATCTGGAGAGTCATTGTCTCACCACCCTTGCTATGATCTCTATTGTTGCTTTTGGCCAAGGTGTAGGTTTTTGATAAATACCAAAGCCCAGTTACCTGAGATAGAATTGGAATGATGTATCAGCGACCCTTTTTTCAATTGCCTTTTAATTCTCTGGGGGAAAACAACTATTACCTGTCTTCAGCTTATGAATCAGCTACATTCTCCACATAGTGAAATAAATGTTCAGAAAGGAATAATGTCTTTTGGACTCTTAGCTCCCCCCCCCTCAAGAAGAACATCTTGTGAATATGGTTAATGTAGCGTGGAATGCAAGAAACAACCATTTTTAATTTGAATAATAATTCCTAGGTATGTGGGTCTTTAATTCAAATTATCAGAGGGATGCATACCTTCCTGTTCCAGGGAAGAGATGGCGGTTATTAAAGATGTACATTATCAATTGCTCCTTGTCACTTCTTGTTAAAGAAACTACCTTCCGAGGAAGCTGTGTCCCCCCACGCTAGAAAATGGTGTGTATGATAAAGGAATCTAAAAAACGTTAGCATTTCAGCATTGTATAATGTGTGTGACATTGTTACATACATAACAGCAAGTGCAAAATGCAATTAAATGTTCTGTGTTAAAAAAACCCCAAACAGATCCTTAGTCAAAATGGGAATCAAAAGTTGTGAGGATTCTTTAAAGTTGGAGAGACATAAGAGGTCCCACCTGACAATCAAAGTAAGGTCACTTCCAGCCATCCTGATTTGTTTGCACCAAGTCTGTGAGGATATTATAGGAGATTGGCTGCTTATTTAGCATTTAGTCTGATTTGTTTGTAGGAACACTCTACAGCATTGCATCAAACAGCTGTTATCCCACATTTCCCATTGTGTTTTCCTGACAGTTTCCTTACTGTTAAGTTGTGGGTGAACATATCAGATGACACAGTGATTCTTCAAACAGCTTTTGTTTATTCACAGGCCAGAACAGAACTGAACTGAAGGGTTCAGCCAGCCTGCTTATATAGAGCTCCGCTAGAACGCAACATTAACCATTTTCTGTAACTATCCAATCACTGAACGTCACTTTCAAGCCCTTATTTGCATATGTGTACCTGAGTGAAATAGAGGGACGCAGGTGGCGCTGTTGGTTAAACCACAGAACCTAGGACTTGCCGATAAGAAGGTCGGCAGTTCGAATCTCTGCGACGGGGTGAACTCCCGTTGCTTGGTCCCTGCTCCTGCCAACCTAGCAGTTCGAAAGCATGTCGAAGTGCAAGTAGATAAATAGGTACCGCTCCAGCGGGAAGGTAAATGGTGTTTCCGTGTGCTGCTCTGGTTTGCCAGAAGCGGCTTCGTCATGCTGGCCACATGACCCGCAAGCTGTACGCCAGCTCCCTCGGCCAATAAAGCGAGATGAGTGCCGCAACCCCAGAGTCGGTCACGACTGGACCTAATGGTCAGGGGTCCCTTTACCTTTACCTTTTTACCTGAGTGAAAACTATCTACAGTATCCCCCTGCTGGCCCAGGGTGAGAACTTCAGTACATAACACCACACAAATACTGGATTGTGGTGGTGGTGTTTTTTGCAAGCAGGCTTGCTGGGTAAGAGCACAAAAACCTCTCATTGTGTGGCCTTAATTTGCTGGCGTGTGCTTGAATCCAACCCACAACATTGTGGCAGCCTGAAGAGGCCTAGGTATGATATGAAGGGTTGTTGTTTGCATGCCGTTCAATTTTTGGATTGCTTCAAAAGTGATAATGGGGTAAAAACAACAACCATGTGTCTATTTGTCTGTTTGCCTAAAATCAGCAGCGGGTTGTGGTGGCAAAAAAGGCTAATGCAATGTGAGGGTGCCTTAATAATAGCCATTGTTTCTGCTGGACTTTGTACTAGGTGCTCCACTTTATAAAGAATAGAGTCACAATGAAATGTGTTTGGGAGAGGGCAGCAAAGATGGTCAACAGTATGGAAAACAAGTCCGGGGGAGAGAAGATTGGAGAAGATGCCTGAAGGTCATTTAATGGGCAAGAATCTAGATATAATGGGCTTCTGTGAAAAGAGAGTAGACGTTGCTTGAATATGAGGAAACATATTCAGCGTAGCAAGCAGATTTCTACCAAGCTGGACATCGGTCACTAAGCATGTTAGTAATGGAGATGGGAGGAAAAAGGCGCTCGCCAAGGTTTTCCCTTCCCCTCCGCTATAAAGGTTCCAGGAACCTGTTTGATTCAAGACCTAGCAAGTTTACACCTTAGGGCAGGGTCTATGGCCCTCCAACTGTTGCTGGAACCACAGCTTCAACCACTGATCCCTTGCCATTGTCATTGTGACCAGCTCCACCTGGTACGCAGACTGAGACCCTACCTGCCTGCAGACTGTCTTGCCAGAGTGGTGCTTGCTCTAGTTATCTCACGCTTGGACTACTGCAACGCGCTCTACTTGGGGCTACCTTTGAAGGTGACCCTGAAACTGCAATTAATCCAGAATGCGGCAGCTAGACTGGTGACTGGGACTGGCCGCCGGGACCACATAACACTGAGAGATCTGCATTGGCTCCCAGTACGTTACCGAGCACAATTCAAAGTGTTGGTGCTGACCTTTAAAGCCCTAAACGGCCTTGGTCCTGTATACCTGAAGGAGCGTCTTCACCCCCATCGTTCTGCCCGGACACTGAGATCCAGCGCCAAGGGCCTTCTGGCGGTTCCCTCATTGCGAGAAGTGAGGTTACAGGGAACCAGACAGAGGGGCTTCTCGGTGGTGGCGCCCACCCTGTGGAACACCCTCCCTTCAGATGTGAAGGAAATAAGCAGCTATCCTATCTTTAAAAGACATCTGAAGGCAGCCCTGTTCAGGGAAGTTTTAAATATTTAATGCTGTACTGTTTTTAACATTTGATTGGGAGCTGCCCAGAGTGGCTGGGGAAACTCAGCCAGATGGGCGGGGTATAAATAATAAATTATTATTAAATTATTATGGACTGGTTGGACGCAAGGGAATGGTGGGAGGCAGAGGCCAGGGAACCACCAAGGGAAGAAGGCTCAGAGCCGAGGGGTGGGAGCATGGTGAGAGGTCAGAGGGAGAACAGGAGGCGTCAGAAGCTGGAGACGGGACAGAGCTTATAAACTGGGAGAGTCTGTGGCAGAGAGGAGGCCAGAATTGGAGGCAGAAGCTGAAGCAGGAGAGTGGGAAGAGGGCTAGGCCAAGAGGGAGAGATGAGTCAGGCTGGTGAAGAGTCACGGGTGTCTCCCCCTCCTGCTGCAACAAGCTCCTCTCCAGCCCCGTCTCCCAGAACCAAAAGAGGGCTGAAATGGGTAGAGCAGCAACAGGTCGCAGGTAGGCATAGTCTCTGTCTGCTTGGGGAAAGCCCTGGAGAGGAGAGGACTTAGAGGGCCTGGGGGAGGCAGGGACTTTCAGTAAGACCCACTGGGAATATGCTGCTGCGCTCATTGGATCTGATGCTTAGTCAAGACTGTGCAGATGTTTTGCTAATAAAGAGTTAACTCCAACTTTGAGCTGTGTGTGATTTACTGACCGATGTGCTCTGTGACAGCCATGCTGGAAGGGGCCGATAGCCTTTGTAGTTCACCAGCTCAGCATTCCTGCCTTAAGAGAATACTGAAGCACAAAAAACAGTCACAACTGCAGCCTTTCAGGCTCGGTATAGAATAGTTCAAAATAATATGCTTAACATAAACTGTTCATATAAATAGGACCTTGCAATCTCTGTGTCAGCCAAATGAACTGATCTTTATCTTTTTGCTTTGTCATCATCAATCAAACCTTTATTAGGCATTATGCAAATAAAACCATAGGAGAGAAAATAACATGTAAAAGCCTTGGAATATATATAAAAAGGCAGCAGTTGGCTACATACATATATATATATATACATATAGAATCAGTGGTTTTCCTTGTTAACCTGCTCCTTGGAGGACTGCTACCAAAAACTCGGCTACCCCCGCCGTTACCCTTTGGTCAACGTCGGATAGGCAGAATGCCACACATTCACCTTGCTGGGGTTCCAGACCGCCCAAAAGAGGGGACAGCACGCGTTGACGTGGGATACTGTACAATGGGCAATGAAAGAGAATATGCTCTACAGTGTCCGGGACATTCATAGAGCATCTGCAGAATCTCTTGTTTCTAGGGATGTTTTGATATCTTCCCCAGACAAATGCTGAGGGAAAAACATTCAACCGGGCCAGCATAAAAGCCCTACGTTGGGCTGGGATTATTAATTTAGTGATGTAATTGGCTCTGCTATCTAAGATATTTAAATCATAGAATATGGGGGAGCAAATTTTGTTTACAGCTGCCATAATATTTTGTCTCTCGACATCCTTTAGTCTAGTTAGGATATTATGGAAGATGTATTGCTCATTAGAATTGTACAGGGGCTCCAGCTCGATGCCTAAAGATTCAATCTTTTTTTCGAGGTACTGATACCATCTTGATTTGTAGGAGTCTTTGAGCAAATCAGCGAGCAGGCTTGATGGAGGGCAGCGAAAATGGCAGCGTAACCAGTACTTTATTGAGGTGGACCAGGCCCAGTATTCCATTGTGTGTATGCCTATTTCTGCACACATTGTTTCATATTTGATCACAGCTGGGAGTCCAAGAATACGTCTCAGAAAGCTGGAGTGAATCTTTTTTTAGATCACTGTTATATGCTTGGACCCATAGCGGGATTCCATAGAATATCTGGGCTTGCACTTTTGTTTGAAATATCTGATTGGCCGCAGGAATAAATTGATTACCTTTCTGAAAATAAAAACGGGCAACTGCTGATGAGGTGCACTTTGCCTGTTTTATGGCATTTGTGCGATGATTTGCCCACCCTAAATTGCTCTGGAATAAGATTCCCAGATACCTATAGATTTTCACTTGTTGGATTTCTTGCCCTCTTATTTTCCATTTCTCTAATTTCCAACCATTCGAGAAGACCAAAATTTTTGTCTTCTCATAATTTATAGAGAGTTTATTACATTCGCAGTAAAGGATCAGAGAAGATATAAGACGTTTCAGACCCAAGCTCGTTAATGATAGTAGGACTGTGTCGTCTGCGTATAATAAGAGAGGAACTGGTTTCTGATTAAGTTTAGGGGCATGTGATTCTATTTTTTGAAGGTGATCTGGCAAGTCTGATAAAAATAAATTAAATAGAAAGGGGGCAAGAATACACCCTTGTTTTACCCCTTTCGAGTTTGGGATGTCTGATGAAAGGTGACCTTTGGTGTTAAGTTTGACTTGACAGACATTGGAAGAGTATAGATTTTGTATTAGAATCAATAAGCGCTGATCAATTTTTAGTTCTGCGAGTTTCCTCCACAGCTTTGGGCGGTCAATTGAGTCGAATGCACCACGAAAATCTACAAAAGCAGCATATATCTTAGATTGCCTTTGGGATCTGTATTTTTCAACCAAATGCATAAGTGTAAGGCAATGGTCTAATGTAGAGCAACCTTTGGAGAAACCTATTTGTTCTTTCCCTGGTAAATTTAGATTTTTCATCCAGGTAAGGAGTTTAGATAAAAGGTGCTTAGCGTAGATTTTCCCTATCACTGATAGTAAGCTTATCGGTCTATAATTCCTTGGTTCTTTTGGGTCGCCATTTTTAAAGATTGGGATAATTATTGATCTTAACCATATCTCAGGTATGATCCCATCTTTGTCTATGAGAGTAAACAATTGAGCTAAGGGTTCTGCCCACCAATCTATATAGGTCTTGAATAATTCTATTGGTAGACCGTCTGGCCCAGGAGATTTCCCCGATTTGAAATTTTTAACTATCTCTCTAATTTCCCCTTCTTCTACCCTTGGCCACTCCTGGAGTTTATTGATTTTGTTTTTAGTGGTCTTATTTCCTTTAAGTTTTTTTTTTTTTTTTGCTTTGTAATACAGTGGTACCTCAGGTTACATACGCTTCAGGTTACATATGCTTCAGGTTACAGACTCCGCTAACCCAGAAATAATGCTTCAGGATAAGAACAGAAATCTTGCTCTGGTGGCGCGGCGGCAGCAGGAGGCCCCATTAGCTAAAGTAGTGCTTCAGGTTAAGAACAGTTTCAGGTTAAGAACGGACCTCCGGAATGAATTAAGTACTTAACCTGAGGTACCACTGTATTTCAAACGATAAAAGATGGATTGCCTGCAATAATCAGATGCTTCGAATAAATTTCCGATAGGCCTATCAAGCAATGATGTGGGTTTCAGTTAATTACGTCCTTTAACTCATTATTTTAATAACAAGCCCATCTAGCCTATTAATCATAAAGAAAAGGGCTGTTTCGAGGGTCTTTATACCTGTCCATTCTTTCATTCCCGCTTGGAATTCAAAGTAGACACATTTTGAATCCTCTGCCAAATAATTACTTAGTTAATCAAGTTGGCTAATTGTAACATGTTTCCAAAGCTTGGCTGAGCCTCATTTATAAAAGAGATGTTGAGGGCAGGCAGAAGAAACCGCTGTATTACTCCACAGTGATCTTCCAATTCATTTTAGGTGCAGTAAAAAAATTAATTGGACCAGTGACTTAGAACATTGAGGGCCGCTGCATGACTCATTAAACTGACATTCTGAACATTTGTAATTCACAATACAAGACTGATAGAATCCTATATGCGCTCTATATGTTTGTCCTCTTTTATCATGGGCCAGCACTGGTACAGAGAAGGCCTTCTGATTAGGCTGCCACCATCAATTGAGAGAGAAGACAACCGTAATGTAGCTCGATTTGATAAACCGGCAGAGTGTGACAAAGGAAGTCTCTTTATATAAAAAAAGGCTACGCAATTAATTGCTACCTTCTTTATTTATGATATTTAATTCCTTATTAGATACAGCCGGTTTTCCACCGTGGCGAGACAAGGTCAGGAATAAGAAGATGGTTTCAAGTGATTAAGCAAATGCTTTGCTCTCTGCATTTTTAAAATATGTGATCCATCTAATTAGGGCATATTTTTGGCTGTTGCAGTGGGACACGGGTGGCGCTGTGGGTTAAACCACAGAGCCTAGGGCTTGCCGATCAGAAGGTCAGCGGTTCGAATCTCCGCAACGGGGTGAGCTCCCGTTGTTCGGTCCCTGCTCCTGCCAACCTAGCAGTTCGAAAGCACGTCAAAGTGCAAGTAGATAAAGAGGTACTGCTCCTGCGGGAAGGTAAACAGTGTTTCCGTGCACTGCTCTGGTTCGCCAGAAGCAGCTTAGTCATGCTGGCCACATGACCTGTACGCCGGCTCCCTCGGCCAATAAAGCGAGATGAGCGCCGCAACCCCAGAGTCGGCCACGACTGGACCTAATGGTCAGGGGTCCTTTACCTTGGCTGTAGCACCTCAGCCTGTGCCTGCAACAGCCAGTCTCCCATCTGCATGCAGTTAGGGAACACATTTTTAACTCCCCTGCTTGTCCTGCTGAACTCCTTCCCTTGCGGTTATGCATGTGTGCATGGTTCTGCAGAGAATTGTCAGAAGGAAAGAGCAGCGCCAGATTTAACCAAAAGCAACTGCCCCGCTGGGACACCTGGCAATGAATATTACCACCCAGAGGGGTTTAGCCTGCAATTGCACTGAAGGGGGCACCATCCTTTCTTGGGGAAAGCAGGGCATTCTGGGATCAAATCCGGGGAAATAGGGGCACTTGGAGGGTCTGTGATTCATTTCTGCCCTGGCTTAACCCTGCTCTATGTTTTTGGCTCCTGAGCATCGCTGCCTCGGAAATCTTGCGCAGGTGAACCAGCAATGCCATTTGCCTAATTAAATCTATTTGTATTCATGTGTTTTCATTTCCTTGCTTTTTCTTTTTTAAAAATATTTTTTATTAATTTTCCATTTAAACATATGTAAATCACATCATTATTAACCACTTATTTGGCTCTTTAGAGCCTGTCGCCTTCCTTCCTTCCTTCCTTCCCTCCCACCTCTTGGCTTTCAAAACTAACCTTCATCTCTCTCTCTCTCTCTCTCTCTCTCTCTCTCTCTCTCTCTCTCACACACACACACACACACACACATTTATACACCGTATTTTTTGCACTATAAGACGCACCAGACCACAAGACGCACCTAGTTTTTGGAGGAGGAAAACAAGAAAAAAAATAATTCTGAATCTCAGAAGCCAGAACAGCAAGAGGGATCGCTGCGCAGTGAAAGCAGCAATCCCTCTTGCTGTTCTGGCTTCTGTGATAGCTGCGCAGCCTGCATTCGCTCCATAAGACGCACACACATTTCCCCTTACTTTTTAGGAGGGAAAAAGTGAATCTTATAGAGCAAAAAATACGGTATATATATATATATATATTAGTTTTTTAACATATCATTTTCAACAGTAATTAAACATACTTTTACATCTTATTCAAATTTTTGACTTCCATCAATCCTGTCTGAAAATTTTCCAATCTAATCTCTCTCTTTTTTTTTCCAGGTAAGTGTTTATTAATTTTCCAAAAGTAAAAGAAAGAATGAAATACCAAAGCATAAGAATAAAGAAAAGAAATAACAGCACAAAACGAATATACCATATATACAATAAAAGGTTTTCACCTATCAAATTAACATAGTCGTCTCTTTCTGGACTTCCTTCAGCCCGCCCGTAAATCTTCCGCAATAAGATTCTAGGATACACATTGCCTAGTATGTATTGTCATTAAACATTCTTCTACTTCTATTTATCTTGGACAATACCTCTTCCTATTTCACAGTGCTTCTCTGAATCCCCTTAGCGTTATTTGACCTTCACTAAGATGTTCCAAGTAATCTACATATTTCCCCCAGTCCTTGACAAACTTTTGGTCTCTTAGATGTCTGATCTTTCCCGTTAATCTATCCAAATCCGCGTAGTCCAGTAACTTCGATCTCCACTCCTCTATTGTTGGCATTTCCTTTTTTTTCCACTTCTGAGCAAGGACTATCCTTGCTGCTGTTACTGCGTAGTACATAAATTTGTGGTCTTTCTTTTTAATTTCATTCCCCAACATTCCTAACAGGAAAATTTCGGGTTTTTTATTGAACGTATACTTTAAAACCTTCTTTAATTCAATATACACTTCCTCCCAAAATTCTCTCACTCTCCTGCACTCCCACCACATGTGGTAAAAAACACCCTCCTTCACTTCACACTTCCAACATTTGCTGTCTACTTTGTACATTTTTGACAATTTCACAGGTGTTATATACCACCTGTAAAACATCTTCATGACATTCTCTTTCACTGTCATACACGCGGTGAAGTCCAGACCCTCTTTCCATAGATTCTCCCAATCCTCAAATTGTATAGCATGGCCCACATCATTAGCCCATCGAATCATTACTGTCTTAACTTCTTCGTCTGCCAAATTCCAGTCCAACAGCATCTTGTACATTCTAGATATTGTTTTCACCTCGCTATTTATAATTTCCGTCTGGAATTTTGATTCTTTATCCGCATACCCTCTATCTTTTGCCTCCTTTCTAAACATCTCATTAACTTGGACATGGTGTAACCAGTCATACACGTGCCCCTTAATCTGCTCGTACGGTTTTAATTTCCATTTCCCATTCTCTTTCATTAGCAGTTGTTCATATGTTGCCCAGTCTCCGCTCATGTTGACTTTCTTGAGGCTCATCACTTCAAGGGGTGAGAGCCAGTGTGGGATCTTAGGTTCTAATATATTCTTATATCTTTCCCATACTTCAATAAGTGGGCCTCTAAAAATATGATCTTCAAACCCCTTGTGTATTTTCCTCTTACCACACCACAGATAGGCATGCCATCCGAACCTATTATTAAAGCCCTCTAAATCGAGTAACTCCTTATTCTTTAGCTTAGCCCAGTCTTTTATCCAGCAGAGACATACTGCCTCATAATAAAGTCCTAGGTCCGGTAAGGCAAAGCCTCCCCTTTCCCTTCTATCTGTCAACAGTTTATATTTTATACGGGGTTTTTTGCCCTGCCATATAAATCTTGATAATGCTCTCTGCCATTCTTTAAACATTTTACTCCCCTTAATTATGGGAATGGTCTGAAATAGAAATAATACCCTCGGTAATACATTCATCTTAATAGTGTTGATCCTTCCCCAAAGGGACAGTTTCAGTCTTCCCCATGTTTCCAAGTCTTTTTTTATTTCTCACCACACTGGCTCATAGTTGTTTTTAAATAAGTCTATGTTTTTAGGCGTAAGCCAAATCCCCAAATATTTTATTTTCTTAACCACCTGTATCTGTGACTGTTCTTGAATTATTTCTATTGTTCTTTGATCTACATTCTTTACCATCATCTTTGTTTTCCTCTTATTTAATTTAAAGCCTGCTATTTCTCCAAATTGATCTATTTCCTTTAGGATTTCTTCTGTTGTAGTTATTGGGTCTTCTGTCATTATGACTAAATCGTCAGCAAATGCTTTGGTCTTGTAAGCGTGGTGTCCAATTGTTACTCCTTTGATTTTCCCGTTTTGTCTGATTGAATTCAAAAGTACTTCCAATACCATTATGAACAACAACGGGGAGAGTGGACAACCCTGTCGTGTTCCCTTCTGTATCTTTATTTCCTCTGTCACTATATTGTTTATGATCAGTTTGGCCTTTTGATCTCTGTATATTGCATTCACCCCATTAAAGAAATATCTACCCAGTTCCAGGTGTTCTAGATTCTTCATCATAAAGTCCCACGCCATGTTATCAAACGCTTTTTCCGCGTCTACAAACATCATTATCGCCTGCTTGTCAATTCTGACCGATAGGAATTCTAGCATATTAATTATATTTCTTATATTATCCCTCATATTCCTGCCTGGAAGAAACCCGGCCTGGTCTTTATGGATAATTTCCACCAGTATGGACTTCAGTCTTCTTGCTAGAATACCTGCAAATATTTTGTAGTCCGTGTTCAGCAACGAAATTGGCCTATAGTTTTTAACCTGGGTTAGGTCTGCATCTTGCTTCGGGATGAGAGTAATAAACGCCTCCTTCCAGGTCTCCGGGATTTCTCCTTTTCTTAAAGCATTATTCATGGTCTCCTTCAAAGGGTTCACAAGTACAGATTTCATCTCTTTATAGTAACTTGCTGTGAATCCATCAGGTCCCGGAGCCTTCCCTCTTTTTAGATCTTTAATTACCTCCTCTATCTCTTCTGTTTCAATTAATTTATTTAATCGTTGCTTCTTGTCGGTTGGGATTTTCTGCACCATTTTCTCTTTCAGAAATCTTTCTATCTTCCTTAAGTTGTTTCTGTCTTTCTTTTTATAGAGGTTTCTGTAATAGTCTAGGAACTCTTTCCTGATTCCTTTTGGATCGGTAACCTCTTCTCCCTCTATTAAAATTCTATTTATTGTACTTTGTTCTTTTCTCTTCTTGATCTGCCACGCCAGCCACTTTCCAGATTTATTTGAGAATTCGAAGCTCTTTTGTCTTAACTTTTTAATATTCCACTCTATCTCTCTGTTTATCATCGCAGCAAATTGGGCTTGGAGAATTTTTATATTTTCTTTTATTTTCTGAGAGTTGGGTTTTCGAATTAATTTTTGTTCACAGTCCATAATCTGCCTTAAAATTTCCTCTTTTCCTTTCTCTCTGTTCCTATTTTTAATTGCATTCTGTTGGATAAAGTATCCTCTTATCACAGCTTTGCTAGCGTCCCAGACCATATTAATATTTGTACCTTTGTCTCGATTGTCCATGAAGTATTCTGATAGCTTTTTATGCGCATTTTCTACAATTCTTTGATCATTTAAAAGATAATCTTTTAGTCTCCATCTGAAGGTTCTTCTATCATTACTCTCCAATTCCCATTCTATCGGACTATGGTCAGAAATTACTCTCGGTTTTATTTCAACTTGTATGCATTTCTTATCTTCCCTATTACCGTACATTTCAAACTCATAACCAATATCTCTATCTTTTTCTACTTTGTAACACTTCGTATATTTCTCCTTACAAAACTTCTTGTAGTCCTACTAGCGTAATTTGTTGATTACAGTTGCTCTTCAAATAATTCATATACTTCTTCCAATCTTCTGTAAATCTCTGGTCCCGCAGGTTTCAAATCCTTCCTGTCATTTTGTCCAATTCTGCATAGTCCATTAATTTCATCTGCCATTCTTTTTTTGTCAGAATTTCTTCTTGTTTCCATTTCTGGGCTAATAATACTCTTGCCGCAGTTGTTGCGTATAAAAACAATTTAACATCTTGCCTATTAATATCCTGACCTATAATACCAAGTAAAAATGCTTCTGGTTTTAAAAAAAACCAAATAACAAAACTAACCTTCATATCACAGCATTTTATATATTTTCCAGTTCTAATATAACTCATTCCTAAATACCTCAAAATTTAAATAAATATGGAAAGGTAGAAAATTTCTCATTACAAGGCTCCAGATATCCCTACTAGTGCTGTTAAATGCTTACAACGATCTTTCAAATGTTGTATAAATTTACTCCAGTCTTTTTGGAATACTTGATCGTCACTTATTTGCTTTTTCATGCCAGACTCTCAAAGTGACGTCACGCGCATGCGCAGAAGCGGCAAATCACGACCCGTGCACCCGCAGACGCGGGTTGCGTTCTGCTCAGGTTGCGAACGAGTCTCCAGAATGGATCCCGTTCGCAACCAGAGGTACCACTGTATAAATATGTATCAGAGCACCATTTGTGACAGCAAGCTCATGCCCACTAACAACTAATTGCATGAAGGTGACTCTAAAAGACTTTCAGAGGATACCCAAGAAGAAAGACTTTGGTTTGTTGTTTGTTTGGTTATCATTTGTTAAATGTCTATTCCGTCCTTCATCCTTAGATCACAGGGCAGTTTGCAATATAAAAACACAAAACATATAGCCTAATAAAAACAATACCTCACAGAGATCGTTTAATTAGCCAAAGGCCTGGAAGAAGAGGAATGCTGGGTCCTTTCCTGTCTTGCTGATCACACAGGGAGAGGAGCAGCCAGCCTATGGTGGTGTTTCTGCCAGATATCTCACCTTGAACTTGGTTTCTGAAACCAATGCTGCCAGAGGCCCAAAGTGCAACTAGGCACAAATATTTATAATTGTTACAGGAGGATTTCTGTATCGCCGTATCATAAAAGAGCAGGGCAGTTTGCAATGGTAACATATAAAATTCCATTTTAAAAAATGGCAGGCAATAATTAATAAAAACTAAACAGCTGTCGGCACAAAAAGAGATGTCTAAAAGTCAAACGTGAGATTGGCAGGACCAAGTTTGGTGCTTTTCATACCATTGTCCTCCAATAAGAGAGATGGACGTCAGTTACTTCATACACACATACACACACACACACACTTGGCGTAGCAATTCACAAGTAATGCACTCTAGGCAACATTGTGGCTGTAAGTGAAACACGCTCCTAGTAATTAATGATGCTTTGCTTTCTATATGCATCATTAATACCCTGTTTTTGATAGATCCTACCAGCAGGAGTCTCCCTTCTCCTTGGGGAAATGGCTGCTGCTTTATCTGCAGGACATTAGTAGGTATAAACAGACAGAACAATCCCTGCTTGTGAGTTTCCCACAGACACCTGCTTGGGTGCCATGAGAAAAGGCTGCTGGATATGATTGGTTTGATGGCCGAATCTTCCCTTTTCTTATTTTATTAAATTGTAGCTAAGAGATGCTGAACTGCACGTGATGCCAGAATAAGGTTACCAGATGTTTTTCAAAGAATCTGGGGTCACTTTTTTTTTGAAAAGAGAAAAAAAGCTATTTTAAAAAAATATTTAAAAATATATATTAAGAAGTAATATCTTCTCTTCTGTGGTCTCCTCTGTCGCGCGGCCTTCCTCTGGGCTCCAGCCTGCTCTCCTGGAGCACTAGCCGCCATGGAGTAGGTTCAGGTCGGACCTGGGCTCAACCATGTGCCCTTGCCCTCCCAGCGCTCTCCTACCTCTCTTCCTCAGTGGCGGCGGCAGCGGCGTGGCAAAGTCGGGGCTCCCCTCTTTTTTCTCCTTCCTCTTCCTCTTCCTTCTCCTCTCCTTCTCCCTGCGTCAGCTCTGGGGTTTTCCTGGCCCCGGAGTGCCGCTGGGCAGGTGGCCGCGCGCTCTGGCACACCGGCTTGATTGGGGTCGTGGGGGTGGTGGTCAGCAGTTCCCCCAGTTGATGCGCCAGGCATCCCCGGTTCCCCTTTGGCAGTGGCAGTCTCACCAGCCCGGAGCCAGTCTGTTAGCTCTGGCTGGCTTCAGGAGCTGTTCACTTCTGTGGCGCCTGCCACTTTGCCTCGCCGGAAGTCCCCATATGATGTGTCTTGTGCCGTTGAACCAATCACGCAACATTCATTCCCTACTTATAAATCTACAACACTTAAAATATAAATCCGGGGACATTAAATGAAATCCAGGGACATTCCACAGACGGACTCCCTCATTGCGAGAAGCAGGGAACCAGGGAACCAGACAGGGAACCAGGCAGAGGGCCTTCTCGGTAGTGGCACCTGTCCTGTGGAACGCCCTCCCGTCAGATGTCAAAGAGATAAACAACTACCTGACATTCAGAAGACATCTGAAGGCAGCCCTGTTCAGGGAAGTTTTTAATGTGTGACATCTTAGTGTATTTTTGGTCTTTGTGGAAGCCGCCCAGAGAGCCTGGGAAAACCCAGCCATATGGGCAAGGTACAAATAATAAATTATTATTATTATTATTATTATTATTATTATTATTATTATTATTATTATTATTTTGTTCTGGGACAGATTTGTAAGTCCGAGGACTGTCCCTGGGAAACGGGGACATCTGGTAACCATATGCCAGAACATTCCTGTTTTCCAGTAATACAAGTTCAGTGATAACCTTTTGGGAAATCTTTTAGCAATACGCTATGCATAACCTGGGACTATTTTCTCAAATTCAGCACTGTGCCATTCAAGAGAGACATGTGGTATAAAACCCTTGGTGGCTTGATAAATTTTTAGCCAGGTTTGAGATATATAATTATATAGTGTGTGTGAATATATACTTTCCACAGCACTTTTCAGGATATATAGAACGCCACAATCTCTTCTCTACAGATCTCCTAGCAACAACCCTTCGAAGTAGGCTAGCTAGGCAGACGCGCTGTCCTGCACAAGGTTAACCCCCTGGGAGCCTCGTAATTGTGCAGTGATTTGAAGCAGGGAATCTAGCCAGCTCTTCTGTCCACTGAGTGACACTGCTTGCCCACTGAATGATGAATCCAGTATCTTTCACAGAACTGTCGAGTTGGAAGGGATCGCAAGGGTCATCAACCCCCTGCAACAAAGCAGTCTCAAAAACACAGCCCATTTCAATTGACTAGCAAACTCAGAGGAAACTCAAAGCAAAAATTTGCGGAAAAATGGGATGGTTATAGACGATATGTTCAAAAATACAATAATAGTTTTGACTCCGTGCTAGCATTCGAGTGACATAAGGAAGTAAAAGAAGGTGGATAACAATTAAGGATTTATTATGTTTTCTGAATGTATTGGAAAATTTATATAGAAAGGTTTATTGTTTTGTGTACATTCAATTGTAAGATAAAATATATGTGAAGGGACTTGACAGGAAGTCAAAATTGAAATGGAAAAAAAGATTTTGTAAGATAAAAGGGGGAAAATATTTATTTTCATTATTATTATTATTATTTTCTTTTTGTGTCCGGGTGTGTGTTTTGTATGAAATATTTGGGAGGAAATAAGACGGTAAATAACAAATAATAGCATCCTTCTGGACCGTCTTGAGGGGCTGGGAGCTGGAGGCACTGTCATACAGTGGTTCCGCTCCTTCCTCCTGGGCCGTGTTCAAAAAGTGGTGGTGGGGGATGAGTGTTCAGACCCCTGGGCTCTCACTTGTGGGGTGCCTCAGGGTTCTGTCCTCTCCCCCATGCTTTTCAACATTTAACTTGTTGATATAATATTAATATTTGGAACAACAGACGCAGAGGTAACAGCTGATGGCTTTACTGTTCATCCTGATTTCACTGTTGTGCCAGGACCAGGACTGTACAGGAATTTGCCTGTTCTCCCACCATTGGCCATAGCCAGGATGTGTGGCAAAGCTGCAGAAGCGGTAATGGTCCCACCAGATAGCAGATAGGATTTGGATTGCAGCCTAAATTGCTACCTACACAGAGATCTGCCAAGAAAAAGTGTTAGACCAGCTTTCCCCAACCTGGATAACTCCAGATGTTTTGAATGACAACCACCTCCCGGCCAACATGGGACATAGCTGTCAACTTACAGATTTGAAAATAAGGGACCAGCAGCCTTGAAAATAAGGGATCAGCAGCCAAAATAAGGTATTTTGCTTAGCTTATGCAAGTCGGGGCTGCCGTCGTCCTGGTGCGAGGAGTTCCATCGGCCCTTCCCCACCCGAGAGAGAGCGAGGGAGGAAGAGAGACTCTCGCCCGCGAGCCCGGCATGAGGCAGTTGCGGCGCCGCAGTGGCTGCTGAAGCGCATCCCTTCTGCGTCCCTCCCCATCCCCTCCTCTTCCTCCTCCCTCAGGCCGCCTCCTCAGCCGCCACCGGCTTCCCCTGGCAGCGCGGCGGAAGTCTCGCAAGAGAGGGCCTGCCTGCCCGCCTGCTGACACCTGTCTCCTCACAACGCGCCCCTGAGGGGGGGAAAGGAGAGACGGAGATGCGGCAGCTCGTGCACGCGCTATCTCATGCGGCAGAGGATCCCGAGCTACTGCTTCCCTCCCGAGCCGGGCAAGCATGAAACTCGGGAAATTTAAGGGACATCATCAATCCGGGACAGCAGCAGGACATGGTGCTGGGATAAGGGAGTTTCCCGCCAAATAAGGGACGGTTGGCAGTTATGACATGGGATGATGGGAGTTGTGGTCTAAAACATCTGGAAGACACTCAGTTGGGGGAGCGCGTCAGGCATTTGACATGCGGCTTAGTGGACATTGCTAGGTACTTAAAGGACACAGGAACAAACTCATTACACACATTTGCATATGTGTCCTGTCCTGATTATTGCACCAGGGCAAACATTTCTACTTGCCAGGTGGAATGATTCCGCTCTCTTCTCCCTATGCATGCTCTTCTCCCAAATCAGTTTTGAGCAGGGTGGATTTAATTTAAATCAAATCGATTTAAATCATGATTTTAATCAATAGTCAGTAAAACTTGATTTAAATCTTTTTTTTTTTAACATAAAGACTCATTCTTGCTAATATAATCTTAATATTTACAACCAGATGAAGGTTACATTTTTGGAATAAAAAATTTTCAGAGTAGTTTTTACAGTTATATAAAAAATTACTGATTTGGTTATACTATTAGAAATACATTGACATAATTATAAAATTATGGTGAGGTTTAATAAGTTAACTGTTTATATTTCGACAACTTTTCTGCTGTACTTTATTGGAAGGAGAAAAATAATCATTTCCTTAATAACAGTTTAAACAATTTATTTAACGAAAACAATAGCTTTATAGCATATGTATCCATGTTTGTTAACTGATGTGGCTAAAAGGGTTTTTTTTTATTAAAACAACTTAGACTGAGCTTTAGCACACATGAAAAACTTAAAACAAATCCTTATTTCCTGATGAATAGCCTTTGGACTATAATGTAACCTAAATAGAAAACTATATTTAGAAAGATTTTTCCTCTGAAAGCATTTTATTTTAAAAATCCGATTTAAATAAAAAAAACCCCTTTTTTTTGGTTTTTTTTAATCATTGATTTTTATCCACCCTGGTTTTGAGGAACACAGGGGGAAGGAGATAGTAGAAAGCCCCATTGCACAAGTTGATGTCCTTGCACAGGACTTCCATTAAAATAATTCATTAGCTGAATGTTGGGAAATCAAGATTTATAGAGTCGCCATTTTACCATTCCACCCTTTCTCACAAAAGGAAATTCAGGGCTCCTAACAGCAAACAACAAAACAAAAAACAGTTAGATGATCATAACTTATCATAAACATGCTCAAATCATCGACAGATCCTGCCAATAAAAATAGCAACTGATAAATAGCTTCCTAAGTTAGGCAGTGTCAGAAGTCTCACAGTCCTGTGCATTGCAATGCATACACTTTAAAATAATGTGAGAGTGACCTGCCCCCCCCCCGGGTTTTTAGACGTAAAATTCTACACACACAAGTTGTCATTTAAATGTTGTAAGGAAATGGAAAAATTCCTGAATCCTCTCATGGTCTTCCGCTCTGATATTTGGAGATTACCATGAGATTTTTTTGTGCCTGTACCAACTGGTCAATTAAAAATACAGTATTTTTCGCTCTATAGGATTTGTGGAAGGGGCTCAATTTCTCCTGCCGCTTCGCTGAAGGGGCACTGAGCAGAGAGGGGGAGAATTTTCTTTCTTGTTCTCCCCCTCTAAAACAAGGTGCGTCCTATGGTCGGGTACGTCCTATAGAGCAAAAAGTACGGTACATATATATATATATATATATATTTGCTTTCGTAGATTTTCACGGGTACAGGAATGTAGGTTTTGGTGTCTTCGGGTGTCTTCCCGTGTAAGAGTTGGGGTGTCTAGGCGACGTTTCGACGAGGTCTCACTCGTCATCTTCAGGCTGGTGCTTTCGGCTTCTTGTTACTAGAACAGAGCAGGATCTCAGTGTTTGAGTTCCTATAAATACTGTTGAGGGGGTGTGGTGTATAGCCTCCAACGTTCTGGGCAGAGAGGCTATACACCACACCCCCTCAACAGTATTTATAGGAACTCAAACACTGAGATCCTGCTCTGTTCTAGTAACAAGAAGCCGAAAGCACCAGCCTGAAGATGACGAGTGAGACCTCGTCGAAACGTCGCCTAGACACCCCAACTCTTACACGGGAAGACACCCGAAGACACCAAAACCTACATTCCTGTACCCGTGAAAATCTACGAAAGCAAATATATATATATATATATATATATATATATATATATATATATATATATATGCAGGTTTTGGTGTCTTCGGGTGTCTTCCCGTGTAAGAGTTGGGGTGTCTAGGCGACGTTTCGACGAGGTCTCACTCGTCATCTTCAGGCTGGTGCTTTCGGCTTCTTGTTACTGCCTAGACACCCCAACTCTTACACGGGAAGACACCCGAAGACACCAAAACCTGCATTCCTGTACCCGTGAAAATCTACGAAAGCAAATATATATATATATATATATATATATATATATATATATATATATATATATATATACTGCTGACTGGTCCTGTGGGTATGCTGCTGTGATAACCAAGATAATTATGCCCCGCCATTGGCTCTCTAAAATTTGATACTTTTCTAAAATGTACATTTCTTTAAGAACACAGACTGCTCCTGCAAGTCCTCTTTTGGAAGGCGGCCTTAAGAAGTGCAGTTCATCCATACCTACTTTATAGACTCTCAAGGGGGCTGTTGTGACCACAGCCCAAAGTAAAAATAGAATGGGGTGGGAGAGAAGCTGGAGATCTGTGGTCCATCACCTGGGCTTCAGGTCCTCTTAATGTCGCCACTACTGCGTGAACTTCCAGAGAAACCACCAAAATTGCAACAAGACCTGAGAATTGTTCTGAATTTCAAAATCAGAGGGATGTGTGTGGCCGGGGAGAAAGCTTTGGTATATGCGTACATTCATGTGAGCTGCTCCAGATCAGATCAGATCGTCAGATAGCTTATATTTTAATCGAGTCCTACTGCTTTTCTGACCGCAACACTGGGGTGTGCCCCTCCATTTTAAAAGAGTTATCTGGCAAACCTTGTTAGTTCAGCAAGTGGGCTGTATCTCTTTCGTCTGATGACTAGGCAGGCCTGTGGTCAAGTAAGGTCTCTGCCTTATAATCTGCAATAACCATGCTTTTTATATTGCCAGTGGGCTTGAAAATTGCTGCCATGCTAAATAAGCAAACAGGCCACCATATGATTAGCAATTTCCTTATGGCAGGAAGCTCAGCTAAGTGGGTTCTGGCCACAAACCTATTCTAAATAAAACTACTCTTCCCAGTAAAACGGAAAATAGAAAGCTGGTTCTGTTCCAGATACTCTTGAGTGCACATGCACCTGTTTAGCTCGAGGGCAATCAGGAAAGCTACACCTTCAAGTAATCTGAACTGGCTTTGAGGGGCTAGTTTGACATTCTTCCTCCCTTAACACACAATCACTCCAAGTGTGGGGTGGATACAGCGAGTCTTTTACCATAGAATAGCTACCATAGTGTGCATGCAACAGCTCTCCATTGCCTTGCCCAAATGACTGGAAGAATCCGACCACTTCCTCACATTCCGAACCATGGGGGCCACACTCATCATGAATAATAATAGTTTAGAGGTCCCAGGCCCTAAGGAAGTCAGATTATCCACCACCAGGGCCAGGGCCTTCTCAGTGATGACTCCGGCCTGGTGGAATGCTCTGTCCCATGAGACCAGGACCCTGCAGGATTTAACTTCCTTGCGCAGGACCATAGCTGTCAACTTACAGATTTGAAAACAAGGGACCCGCAGCCTCAAAAATAAGGGATCAGCAGCCAAAGTAAGGGACTTTCTGGGCACAGGTATGTTCAACTTCTGAGCCCCTCCGAGTCAAAGGCAGAAAGCCCAGCCAGCAGCCAAACGAAGCCTCAAGCGGTGGTTCCCACAGCGCAGCAACCCGGCAAAGGGGATGCAGCAAGGAAAACCACGGTCACCTCTCTGCTGGGAAGCGCTGAGCAAAGGCAAGTCCCCAGGCAACGCGGCCGATTTGATCGGCACAAGGCATGCAAGCTCCACCCCCCCAGTCGTTCTTAGACTCCTTATTGGGTGAGCAACGCAACCAAGCAACACAGTTGGAGCCTTCCTCCTCCCTGGCCGGCAGGGAGGGAGGGAGAGGAGATGTTGCCTTTGAAACCCGGGAAATTTAAGGGACATCATCAATAAGGGACAGCAGCAGGACACAGCGCTGGGATAAGGCAGTTTCCCGCCAAATAAGGGATGGTTGACAGCTATGCGCAGGGCCTGTAAGACAGAGCTATTCCGCCTGGCTTTCAACTTGAACTGAGCCTGATCTTTTATTCCCCTTCCTTCCCTTTTTATGAAGATTACCCACTCTGGGATCCCAGAGCTAATTCTCCCCTGGTCTCCACGCTGGCCCAAATAGGACTAACGTAGCCAGCTAGCCCTGATGATCTTCTTATGTTTATTGGATGGATTTCCCGCCTAAATTGATTTTTGAATTCTGAATTTATTGTTATTCACGTTTTATACTGTATTTTATGCTGTTTTTTGTTGCATCAATTAAGTGGTTTAAATTTGTTGTTAGCCGCCCTGAGCCTGGTTTTCTGCACCGGGAAGGATGGGGTATAAATAAAAAATTATTATTTATTATTATTATTATCACGTGGCAGGGCATGTCAGCAACCAGCTAAACCTGCTCACTGGGTTTAATGCCCTCCAGCTGTTGCTGAGCTGTGGCTCCACAATGTCTGACTGTTGGCCACGTTAGCTGGGGCCAATGAGAGTTGGGTCCCACCATGTCCGGAGGCCCGCAGGTTCTGAGGGGTAAAATAACCCTCACCGCATTCTGAGAAAACTTTTGCTGCTTTCCTGAACAAAGGAATTTCTCTGGGATTCTTGTTTGCTGGTATTGGCCTTCTTTCCTGCTACTTAGTTGCAAGCATTTTGCTTTGCCTTCTCTTGCAAACATTCGGTAAGATTACAGAATTGCTTCGATAGCTTAATGCCTGTAAGATTTGTGTGATCAAGTCTCTCCTCTTTCTTTGCTACTTAGTTGGGAATTCACTCATTTCTATTTTGTGCAAAATGTTACACTTAAGTTTTTCTTTTTAAAAAAATCATTTTTATTGATTTTTCCAATAAAAAACATCCAATTAATATATCCAATCATAACACTTCAATTAAAATAAAAAAACTAAAATAAAAAGATCAAATTATAGTCCAAATTGTATTTATTAATTTTTCGGAGTTCCCCATGGTCTGGAAGTTTTTCTACTGCAGAAGGCAGGTCTTTCTGCTGCCTGCGGTTGCCTTAAGGGCTGAGCTCATAATTTTTGTTTTCGACAATTGTTGTGGCATTTCCCCAGTAGCAGCATCTCCTACAGCCAATGTTCAGGAATGTTTTAACCAGTATGGCTCCCCTTTATCACATACACAGCCCAACAGGACAGTGACAATAATCCACCAACAGCATACAAATCAATATGGCTAACCTGATCCAAAACACCCACCCACCTCACCCACACACGAAAACAAAGATCACCACAGCCAATCACAAGCAAACAATCACACCCTAGGCCAACCCCAACCTCTCTCACCACCAAAGGAACACAAGTGAACAACACAAGCAACGCTGACACCAAACTCTACATACATTAAACATAATAGAAACACCGCCACCCGACCCCACCCCTATCCATCCTCCCTCTCTCCACCCCCCCTTTCTTTTTTCTTTTCTTCTCCCCCTAATGCCTCAACAAATGAAACGGATTTGTAAAAATGTTACATGAAAAAGAAAAAAATACGAGGCACCACACTTCTGTAAAACAAGAAAATCCTGAATAAAATAAAAAAACAAACAAACCAGAAATAAGGGAAGTTATAAGCAGCACCCGGCATGTCACACAGCAGCCAGTTTACAAATATGCCTGGCAGTATTTTGGGCTGTTTTATACTCTCCCCAAGGCTCTCTTGTTCTGCTGACATAACTGTAGGCTTGGTGTCCTGTGTCTTGTATTTTTAAAAACTGCTGCTGAGTACCGGTATTTTATTTCAGGGTTAGGCCTTTTGCCATTATCTTTTTAAACAACCAAATCATGGTACTTATTATATCTGCCTAGAAAAGTTTTGGATAAAAGTGTAGCGGCCAGTTCTATTGCAAGGAAAATAGCTAAGCTGGATATCATCATTTTATGACTATTTCTTTTCATTACCCCTTAGTTGACAGATATTTATTTATTTGCTTCAGTATTTTAGGTTGTATCTTCAGTGGCACTGCTAAATACAGTGGTACCTTGGGTTAAGTACTTAATTTGTTCCGGAGGTCCGTTCTTAACCTGAAACTGTTCTTAACCTGAAGCACCACTTTAGCTAATGGGGCCTCCTGCTGCTGCCGCACCACTGGAACCCGATTTCTGTTCTTATCCTGAAGCAAAGTTCTTAACCTGAAGCACTATTTCTGGGTTAGCGGAGTCTGTAACCTGAAGCGTATGTAACCTGAAGTGTATGTAACCTGAAGCATATGTAACCTGAAGCGTATGTAACCTGAGGTACCACTGTAATACAAAAACAGCCATCACTTTTGAGTACCATTTCTGCCCTGCCCACAGTGGTGGTGCTCCTCTTTGCTTTGTGTTGAATTTTCACAGAGCTGTGAAAATATGTTCAGGCTGCTAAATGCACCTTAACATAGTGCAAAGCCAAACTTTTATTTTTAATCAGGTGTTAAATAAGCCCAGTTATTTCCAGAAGATCAATGCTACGTCTTCAAGAAACTTCTTAGAAGGTAAGTTTTATTTCATTCAAGTTCCCTTGCAATTCAAGTTTCTAGCTCTCAAGAGGTTAGTGTGCTATTAAAACACATGAAAAGCAAAGGGCGAGTAAAAAGCAGCCCCAAATCATTGCTTTTCCAATTCCATAAAACAACAGAAGTCAGGAATAAAATAGCATAGGGAAATTTTATTTTGAAAATATGGCAAGAGTCTAAGGCACTTCAAACATTAAAATGCACATGACTGAAGTGAACATGACAGAGAAATAGCTTTCCATATATACGTGCCCAGAACTACCTTTGATTTCATTAGAGATGAACATATCTTCCAATATATCTCAGGGATCATGTATATAACAGTTAATAAAATCTAGTTAACAATTGTGTAATGTATTATTTTAATTACAATGGAATAAAAAGTGTCAAAAATACTGACTTAATCTTTGATATAAAAGCTATACAAATCGGCAGCAACAGTTTATTTAGCAAGTTTCAGACCCATCTTCCACTGTTAAGCCATCAACCCACCAGCTGAGATTCCAAAGAGCTGACAACATAATCAATTGCCACTTTTTAAAAAATAAGCATGAACACACTCAAAACCGTTTTGGAATGACATTTATAATAAAAGAGTTCTTGCCAACAATTCCAACATTAGCAAATATAAATATCTGTAAAGAACATACCTTAAAAAAAGCTAACAAGATTTGTCCAGAGGTGCATTAAGGGGGAGTACAGTCATAACTGAACAGATAGCTTAAAAACTGTACGCAAAGTAACAGAAGATATATTCTGCAGCAAAAACATCATACCATTTCCTAGAGGCTGAAAATGTGGGCACTGGGAAGACTCAAAGGGCTACAGATGCCACACAAAGGCTGCATGAAAATACCGTATTTTTCTGGGTATAACACGCCCCCATGTATAAGACGCCTCCTATTTTTGGGGACTCCTAATTATGAAAATGGTTGTTGACCTTTTTTTTTTTGGAGAGGATTTCCCATAGTTGTTAAGGGTTTTTTGGGGGGATTAGCCCAAAGTTGTTGAGCAACCTATCACACGTCGCCCTGATGCACCCCCAAATTTTTAACATAATTTTGAATAAAAAAAGAGAGCTCGTCTTATACACAGAAAAGTATGGTAGCTACGGCAATTATCCAGCTAGCAGTGACCTTTGTGTCCAGCAACTTGCCCTGTCATCAGATACTTCCCTATACCTCACTGTAAACCTGTAAGATCCTGCACTGGCATGGGGAAGTCTGCCCAGGCACACATGCATGACCATGGCCACGCTATGTACACGGATCCAAGGTGACTTTGTTAGGAAAGGTGCTATCCCGACTTTTCTTCCTGTTGACCCTTCTTTGTCTTTAGCTCTAGACGTTTGCTTTCAGTTTGCTGGTGAGCTCAGGCACAAGACGATTACATTCAATATCTGTCACTGTAAAACAGTAACTGCTAGCAGCTTGGGAGAGGTGACACGAGAGTTTACAGATACATGTGCATTAGCAATCAAATGTGCCTCTATGTGTAGGACCAGGAGATGGCTTTCTTCCAAGCCTCGGGGTGCCCTAGAAAAGAAAAAGGAGACGGCTGTTAAAGATGGGGAAATAATTAAGGTGGCCGTAGAAAGCCACTGACCCTAGTTTAAAACTTACTAAATGCTTTTATTGGCACAAAGATATGTGCAGCTCCATCAACTTCAGTACAGTTCTGAAGTGTGGGATGTGATACCTAAGTAGCAGTCAAGTACAACATTCCTTGTTTTCCTAGAGTGGACGTGTAGGGGAATATTTGGTCCAGCCAGTAGAAAACTTCCTGTTTCCTCCTGGCTGGGACACACTTCCTTTGCATGTGACTAGAGGTGGGTGTGACCTTACCTGTCCAGGTAACAAAAAGGACAAGGCACACAGCACTCTCTCTCTCTCCTTGACTTCCTCCGTCATTGGAGCAGCTTTTTAGCTAGAGATTATCTCCATATGTGATTGATCCACATGCATATACTTTGTAACTAAGTCTGCCTTCAGGGATCCAACTGTGAACTGAATGTGAGTAAACTTCTTTTATATACTTTATACAAGATTGTGGCGTGTTTATTCTTTTAAGAGGGATATAAGGGAACTTACCAGGAACCTAATAGTGAGAGGCTTACACAAGCCTGCAACCAGCTATCCACTGTGCGTTTAAAAGGGAAATGTAAAACTCTGCTAAGTAAAAGAACTTGCTAGTGCAAGTTAGGAAGGATATTAATAAACAATATATCCTCTCCTGTCTCCCTGAACATTCCCACATAAAGCAGTGAAAGAACACGGCTTTCATGAGACAGTGGCCACAGGACATCATTTTTCGATTGAAGCCATCATAGCAGATAGAAAGAAAAACAGCAAGAAACAGGAACAGTCGTGGATTTTTATAGCAAAAAAGGGAGTATGAGTACCCTGGATCGGGAAAGTGACACAACCTCCACCCTGGAGACCAGACTATCCAACACTGGAGGTGGGTGTGGGCATGTTAAGTATAATTGGTTTAATTCACTCAGAAATGGGGAAATGTCTGAGAATTAATGAAGGTTTAAAAAGGAAAATGGCTAAATGTGTATTGGCAACATTGGCTTTCTAAGTGGTTCCTGGGCTTCTTAATGGGTTGATAACTAGCTAACTGTTGTTTTCTGCTTGCTCTAAACTGAATGTAACATTTGATCAGGTGACAAAGGTACTGAGTTGCAAACTCGCCATCTTGTAAGAGTGGTGGCCATTTTCTTTCTCTCAAACTCTGTGGAGTGAGGATGTAAATGAAGCTCTGCATATAAAAAGCCTAAGGCAGGCTGCAGGGAGAGACAGACCTCTGCTTCTAGATCTGTTTGGATTATTTCACATTTTCTTAGATGCTGAGCCTGTGCTGGACAGAACAAGACACTGTATGGGTATTTTGGATGTATCATTTGAAGTTTTTGTTATGCTTTGAAGAAAGTTCTGCAAGTAAAAGTTGGAATAATATCTAATGGGCCTGGACAATGGTTTCTTCCAAAAGGAGTCAGTTCTTATGCTTCCAGTTGCTTCAAACTGCACAATATATTAGTACCTGCAATGGGGCACACCTTTCTCATCAGTTACAGGTAGGTAGCCATGTTGGTCTGCCATAGTCAAAATAAAAAAATTCCTTCCAGTAGCACCTTAAAGACCAACTAAGTTAGTTCTTGGTATAAGCTTTCGTGTGCATGCACGTATCTGAAGAAGTGTGCATGCACACGAAAGCTCATACCAAGAACTAACTTAGTTGGTCTTTAAGGTGCTACTGGAAGGAACCTTTCTCATCAGTGTATCTTTTAATAAAGATCTTGTTCCAGCAACCATGGCAGAAAAATTCCAACCATCACAAGAAGAAAAAAATACTGAAATGAAGAATAGCAGCTACAGTGACACCAAGCAGAAGGCTAAAGTGGGAGAGACATACCAAGATCACTACTGGTTAAGTTTCTAAACTTTGAGAGTCGGCACTGACTTGGACGAAGACTCAAAAATCCTTTTGCCAACCCTGACCACATAAACCAAAGAATTATGTGTGGAATGTAACCATGTAACTCACCGGGGACTGTGTTTTGGAAAAGTTCACGTGAGCATAGAGAAGAACAGCTATATCCTTGTGCCCTGCCTCCAGGGCTATCGAAAGTGCCGTACTGCCATCCTTAAAAAAGAGAGAGAGAGAGAAATAATGTGCATATGTCCATCTAGAACTTTCTTAAAAGTGCAACAGCCTTTGAATGTTGAAAGAGAGCAAAATGCAAGTCCTGTCATTCAGCCAGCCAAAACCATATAGAGTAAGTTTCAAAAACATTTATTATAATTGGCAAGATTTGTGTTTCTGTTTTGTGAGGCAATGCAATGGTCAGGGGGTCTTCTCAACGAGGGAGCAGGATTATTACAAGAACACTGGGACCACAAGAACACCAAGTAATTTGGTGACCATTTTAGGAAGCTGAACATTATATTGCCCAGAGGAAGAGAAATGGGGTGATAAAATGTTCATCAAATCTTAGAATTGGCTGTGATAGTTCCAGTTAAATTAACCACCTTCTTAAATTTCAGACACTCCCAGAGGGCAGGTTTCTCTTTACGCCTTTCCTACATGTGTAATCTTGACACAAAAACAAAAAAACCCACCGTTGTCAGAATCACAGGGTGCTATATTGCCTTATAAAGACTTCAAGATATAATGACACAGCCAGAGGTGCCAGCTTGCAAAGGCGATGGAGGTGGGTCGACTTCAGGGCGTTTGGGGGTGGAGCTGAACATGATGGCAACGCAGCTTCAATGGCCGGTGGCTCCTCCTCCTCCGGCCGCCACCAGCTGGGGGCTGATTTGACCCTCCTCCCCCTCCGCAGCAGGCCTCTGATGGCAACTCACATTATCCTCCAGCGTGCCATTGCATCCCGGCTGAGCAAGCAGAAGTTTGACTATTTCCACGTGTCCGTGTTCGCTAGCGCACATCAAAGCTGTGGAGCCCTCGTCATCCTGGATGTTGACATCTGCGCCACAAGCCAGCAGAGCTTTCACCATATCTATTCGCCCATGGCTCACAGCAAGCATGAGAGCAGTTTGGCCAGCCTGCATGCAGGAGAACAAAAACGATACACGTTTCCTGGAGCACAGATTAGCATAGTGGAGTCATACCCAGATCAAACTTGGTCCAACTCCTCGAAAGATTCCATCAACAGTGTCTTCGAAACATTTTACACATCACTTGGGAAGAAAGGTGAACTAATGCCAGTGTACTGGAAGAAGCAAAGATCACCAGTGTCGAAGGAATGATTCTTCAACATCAACTTTGATGGACTGGTCATGTTGTTCGGATGCCTGATTATCGTCTTCCAAAGCAACTATTCTATTCTGAACTTAAAAATGGAAAGCGTAACGCTGGTGGTCAACAAAGGAGGTTTAAAGACTCTCTCAAGGCAAATTTTAAAAAAATGTAGTATGAACACCAACAATTGGGAAACAGTGGCCTGCGAGTGCTCCAACTGGAGAACAGCCTTTACCAAAGGTGTCATGGGCTTTGAAGACGCTCAAACTCGGGATGAAAGGGAGAAACACTGGAAGGCATGCATGGCAAATCCACACCGTGATCAACCCCTGCCTGGAAACGTACTGTATTTTTCGCCCTATAGGACGCACTTTTCCCCTCCAAAAATGAAGGGGAAATGTGTGTGCGTCCTATGGGGCGAATGCAGGCTTTCGCTGAAGCCTGGAGAGCGAGAGGGATCGGTGCGCACCTACCCCTCTCGCTCTCCAGGCTTCAGGAAGCTCTCCCACTGCTTGTGGAGAGCTGCCTGCACCCAGAAGCCTGGGGGCGCTGAGCTCAGCGCCCCCCAGGCTTCGCGCAGCTCTCGGCAAGCAGTGGGAGAGCTGTGCGAAGTCGCGCAGCTTTCCCACGGCTTGCGGATAGCAGCCTGTTCTGGGGGCTGGGGTTGGGGGAAGCTCGGGCTTCCCCCGCCCCAGCCCCGCGCTTGGGGGGGGGAATAATTTTTTCTCCTTATCCCCACCCCCAAAAAACTAGGTGTGTCCTATAGGCGGTGCGCCCTATGGGACGAAAAATACGGTATGTCCCCACTGTAGAAGGACATGTGGAGCCAGAATTGGCCTCCACAGTCACTTACGGACTCACTTTTAAAACCGTGTTTATGGAAGACAATCTCACTCAGCTACGAGGGATTGCCAAAGAAGAAGAAACTCTGTCCGTTATTATACAGTCTTACAAAACAGAATACTGACGTCTATGCATCTACAGTGGTGCCCCACAAGACGAATGCCTCGCAAGACGGAAAACTCGCTAGACGAAAGGGTTTTCCGTTTTTGAGCTGCTTCGCAAGACGAATTTCCCTATGGGCTTGCTTCGCAAGACGAAAACGTCTTGCAAGTTTGTTTCCTTTTTCTTAACACCGTTAATACAGTTGCGACTTGACTTCGAGGAGCAACTCGTAGAACGCAGTGTACATAGTAGTCTTTTTTGAGGTTTTTAAAGACTTTGGTGATTTTTGAAGCTTTTCCAAAACTTCTTTTGCAGCCATTTGGTAAGTTAAGCTTTTAAAACTTTTTTGGGGGGTTTTGGATTTTGGGTTGGGGTGTTTGGAATTCAAGGACTTGGTGTTGGGAAGGGGTTTGCAAGAATCTGGAAGCTTGTGTGTGTTTTTTCTGCATTTTTATGATTTTCTGTGACCATTGGGCCACTCTGCTGTTTTTTTAAAAAAATCTGGATTTGAATTTCTGTGTGCTGGGTGGCTGGGGGAACAGTTGGGGAGGGGTTTGCAAGAATCTGGAAGCTTGTGTGTTTTTTTCTGCATTTTTCTGATTTTCTGTGACCATTGGGCCACTCTGCTGTTTTTTTAAAAAATTCTGGGTTTGAATTTTGAAATGCTCTTTACAGTATGTGTGACTTTAAAGAGCACTTAATAAACTCTTGTTGTACCAAATTTGGCTTTGTTTGGACTTTTTTTGACCATAGGAACGCATTAATTGATTTTCAATGCATTCCTACGGGAAACCGTGCTTCGCAAGATGAAAAATTCGCTAGACGAAAAAAATCGCGGAACGAATTAATTTCGTCTTGCGAGGCACCACTGTATATACCCAGCTAATCCTCCTACAGGTGCCTTCTCACCAGGAGGTCTGTTCTGTACAGTGTTAGAACCAGGCCTTTAGTGGGGCAGCATGTCCTCTCCAGAACTCTCTCTTATTACAATATAACCATCTCTAATAACATCATCATCATCATTTGTACCCACCCCACATAACTGGGTTACCCCAGTCACTCTGGGCAGCGTTTCAGCACCGGTTGAAGATGTTCCTTTTTCAACAAGGGAAGATTTTTTTATCCCAGTTGGTATATGTATTAGATGTGTAATTGTTTTAACTGATTTTATACGCGCAAACTGATTGAAAGCTGGCTTCGCCCCACTGCAGATGATATTACACCTCTCTTCATTCTAAGTTACTGTAATAGATTCAGGTCTAGGGGAAGATGTTGACTGTGTGTGTATATTATTTATTTAATTAGGAGCTTTGTCCTACGAGGCAACTCAAAGTGACTTCACAATACGATTAAAACTTACATAAAACTATTGCACACACATAAAAACAGTTAATACAATTGCGGATATAAAAACATCCATGAAGGCTCAACTTGAATAGTAGAAACACAAAAATGCGAAGTACGACACACAAGCATGAAGTAATTTACTTATGTTTGCGGGTGGGGGGTAGTAATTTGCATTTAATGCTTACACCTTTTACCAAAATCCTATTAAAAATGCAAATACACAGATCAAAAGAGGGTCTGGTTGGGTTCTGGCATTTTGCATTACTCACAAAATTTACTAGCAATGGGTTATAATGGGCAGCAACCAGCATTGCACAAGGGGACTCCCACTCCCACAGTGGGATTTCCCCTCCCCCCTTGCAGCCCCACCTTTGCACCCACCAAAATCTGCTGTGGGGCTACAAGATAATTGGGTGTACTCTTCGCACCTTGAATCAAATCTATGCTTCCAGGTGCCATAAAAAAGCTGCAGAGATAGTGCAGGATAGTGCACACCCCGGAAATGATCTCTTTCAGCTTCTGCCTTCTGGAAGAAGGTACAGGGTTATAAAGACTAGGACTAGCCGCCTGAGAAACAGTTTCTATCCAAATGCGATTTGGGTTTTAAACACATTGTAAGGAGTCTGTATGGGAGTATATTGTATTTAAAAATGGCGTATCAGAGTTTTTAGGGGGCTAAGCAGATTGGGATAGCTGGGATAGCAGGCTTGTTGGGTTTTGAATGTCTGATGTAGATTTTTCAATTTCGTTGTTCTGTATGGCACAATGACAATAAAGATTATCGAAGCGAAGCGAATCAAGAGGGAGGAGAGGAAAGTCCTACTGTAGGAGCAGAAATCTGTTGCCCAGGCAGGCAGGCAGACTCTAGTGCCTGGCCAGCAAAATATGCCAGGAAATTGCAGTTTGCATGGGGTAGCAAAGCAAAAATAAGAAGCGGTAGCTTGTTTTAAGTGATCTAGTGAAGTGACATGGAAAGAAACACTAACAGGCGGATTGAGCCTGAACGTCTATCGCTGCGCAATGAAGGCTGAATTCAGCGGCACCAACCTGGCTTGCTTTAGCGTTCACATCTCCACAGGCAAAGAGCTCTTCCACTATTCTCATTTCTTTCTCTGCATCTACAGCTGCAAGAGCAGCCAGCATAATGGGGGTGTAGCCAGCCTTGTTCTGGTGATTTACATTGCAGACATCTGCAGAGGGGAAGAAGAGACCGTCTCTTGAGAAAGTTGGATGCAATTGTGCAAAAGAACTGAATCGTCTGTTACTAGAGCAGCCCTTCTGGAAGTTCAGCAATTGCTTACATAATGAAGATGATTCAGAAGGACTTCCAAAGGAGGCAAGCGTGGTTCTTGAGCCAAGTAAAGCAAACAACTCTCGTTATTGTATGCATTATAGGAGAGAGAGGGCACAAAGCCACATTTCATGTGACTGCTAAGGCAGTTAGCTTGAAGGCAATTGTTCAAAAATTCTATGAACAGAACTGCAGGCGGACAGTACCAGCTTCTGCCAGAGTTTCAGGTATGCAGGGATAGAGCTTCGGATTTACGACAGGAAACATCACACAAAACAGTGAAATAGTGGCCGAAATATATAAAAGTGTCTGCACTGTTCCCCCCGCAACTTTACACCGCAGTATAGCCATTAAGGAACACTTTTTACATTTCCAAAGCTTTCAGACATGACTTGCCGGTTAAATGGCTTTCTTCACTGAACAGCATTTGTGTGGCTTCAAATGCATTCAGGTCCCCTGAGGAACTGCCAAAAGCGAGGAAGCAAATTCCTAGCGTCAAGGAAGCTACTGCTTTTGCCTAGCACACCAGTTTATTATCTTTGCCCAAGAGTCTCTAAAAGGAGCTCTGAAGGCCTTCAAACTTGCTAGCTAGGAAGTCTTGGATGTGCTGATTCGAATTATTTTTAAAAATGTGGACAGACGGAGAGCACATATTTCTATAAGATGACTAGTTACACAAACTTCAAATTTATTGGCTGCTGTTTCCAAGATAAATATTCACATGTGACATTGGGACGAGAATGGACATTGAAGCAATGACTTCTCTGAAGTCATAGCAGCAGATTAAGCCAATAATTATTTGTAGAGAACTGTAAACTACAGTTTTAAGCCAGTTTCCACTGCAGAGAATATTCTTTAAAAGGTGCAGTTTTCAATAAACATTTAAATGGAAACATTCAAATGCAAACAGTTAAAAATAAAATATCTAATTAACCTTGAGGTTACAAAATAAGCATACACTATATATTAAAGCGATCCAAATTTTAATTCAATAGGCCTCTTGCCTCTGAAACGTCCAGGACTCCACAGATTCAAATATGGGAAATTATCCCTCAAAGATTCAAATATGGGGAATTATCCCTCAAAGAGTGTTGTAAAAACTTTTGATTTCAGAACTTCCCAACTAAGACACCAGGTGTTCATCAGCATCCAGTTCTGGCAAGTTGTCTTATAAGCCAACCTGGTAACAGAAGGGTCTGAGTTGTCCATATCATTAAAAGCTCATTTAACTGTATGCAGAATGAAGAAAGGCAGTTTTCAATTGCAGCCCTTATTGAAGCAACATTCATCCACTAATGAGAGCTCTAGTAACCTAGGTCTGAACTGGAAAGAAGGGACAGGTGGCTTCAGGAGGTGGTTATCTGCAGCTGCTTGCTGGGAATTAAGATGCTAGAGATCAGTCGGTGCTTAAGGAGTGGTGGCACAAATTATAGAAATATTAAATGCTGATGTTGTGTTGCCCCCGTCACGTGCCAGGACTTTTATCTGACATTCTTCTGGAGAGGGACCCAGTGCTCTGCACGGAGATCACACAAACATTTCAGAACAGCCAACTTACTTGCATCTAAAAGCAGCTTCACAATTTCAAAGTTTGAGTGGGAGACGCTGTAATGGAGAGCTGTGTTCCCATTGCCATCCGCCATGTTGATGATATATCTGAGGACTGCAGGAGAAACCTCCAGAAAAGCAGCGATGTAGTCTCCAACCATTGCAGGAACAGCCGACTTTTGGCTGGAAACACGAAACCACTCGTGCTGGATGGTGTTTAAACAAAATCTCTGCCAAAGACACACAAAAAAGTTTTTCAAAGGGATGGCTATATTTGCAAGCAGTTTCTGTCCAGTACTGAAATTACAGGAAAAGTAGCCTTCTCCTTTAAATCAAAAGTTGTCAAAAATTCCTAGGCCACCACATTACAGTGGTACCCCGCAAGACGAATGCCTCGCAAGACGGAAAACCCGCAAGACGAAAGGGTTTTCTGTTTTGGAGGCGCTTCGCAAGATGAATTTCCCTATGGGCTTGCTTCGCAAGACGAAAGCCCATAGGGAAATCTCCGGGGACCTCTTTTAAATGCTGGTGGTGGGGAGCAAAGCCTTTCCCCCCCTCCGGCCTTCAGAAGAGGTCCAGGAAGGCCGGCGGGGGCCGAAAGGCTTTGCTCCCCACCGCCAGCATTTTAAAAGCAGTCCGGGATAGCAGGGAAGAGCTTCCCGCTATCGCGGACGGCTTTTGAAGGCAGGCGGGGGGGAGCAAAGACTTTCGCCCCCCGCCCGCCTTCAGAAGAGGTCCAGGACCTCTTCTGAAGGCGGGCGGGGGGCAAAAGTCTTTGCTCCCCCCTGCCTGCCTTCCCGGGAGAGCTTTTGAAGGCAGGCGGGGGGGGGGGGCAAAGAAGAGGTCCTGGAAGCGATCGTGCGCGCATCGGAGGAGGAGAAGCCTTGATCTCGCCGCCGTACCTGCGCTGCTTAGCTCCTGGATGCCCGGACCAAGGAGCAAGGCGCCCCGATCGCCTGCTTTCTTCCACCCCAGCCCCCTGCGGGATCGATGCCTGGAGGATCGCCGCCTCTGCAGGGCTCTCGCCCGGAGGTTTCCTTCCGCGAGCTCCAGGCACCGATCCGCTGACGGCGCCGGTGAAAGGGGCCCGCCCACATCAGGACGGGAGAAAGGGAAAGGCATCGCAGAAAAATGAAAGCCACGCCTTGTCCCTTTCGACCGGTTCAAGTCCCTCTCTCCCTTCGCGGAGGCTGTCAGAGTAAGCGCGGCTTCTCTCTCACCGTCTGGGCTGCGTCTCATTCACAACGGTGTGCTGAATGCAGAGGGAAAGGGCACCTCTCTGCTCTGTCCCCAGGCGCAGCGTCTCGATCAGGTCCTGAGAGGGTCGCTGTGCCTTTAAGAGTTGCACGGAAGGCAGAATTCCGTGAGGTGCAGCTCTCCCCCCCCCACACCCCGCACGCGGGAGCAGCTGCTGCATCGTTCACCGTTGTGAATGAGACGCAGCCCAGACGGTGAGAGAGAAGCCGCGCTTACTCTGACAGCCTCCGCGAAGGGAGAGAGGGACTTGAACCGGTCGAAAGGGACAAGGCGTGGCTTTCGTTTTTCTGCGATGCCTTTCCCTTTCTCCCGTCCTGATGTGGGCGGGCCCCTTTCACCGGCGCCGTCAGCGGATCGGTGCCTGGAGCTCGCGGAAGGAAACCTCCGGGCGAGAGCCCTGCAGAGGCGGCGATCCTGCAGGCATCGATCCCGCAGGGGGCTGGGGTGGAAGAAAGCCGGCGATCGGGGCGGCGCCTTGCTCCTTGGTCCGGGCATCCAGGAGCTAAGCAGCGCAGGTACGGCGGCGAGATCAAGGCTTCTCCTCCGATGCACGCACGATCGCTTCCATCCGAGGCGGAGGCGCAGGCGGGCGGGGGGCGAAAGTCTTTGCTCCCCCCTGCCTGCCTTCCCGGACGGCTTTTGAAGGCAGGCGGGGGGGGGGGCAAAGACTTTCGCCCCCCGCCCCCCTTCAGAAGAGGTCCAGGACCTCTTCTGAAGGCGGGCGGGGGGCGAAAGTCTTTGCTCCCCCCTGCCTGCCTTCCCGGGAGAGCTTTTGAAGGCAGGCGGGGGGGCAAAGACTTTCGCCCCCCACCCTCCTTCAGAAGAGGTCCAGGACCTCTTCTGAAGGCGGGCGGGGGGCGAAAGTCTTTGCTCCCCCCTGCCTGCCTTCCCGGGAGAGCTTTTGAAGGCAGGCGGGGGGGCAAAGACTTTCGCCCCCCGCCCGCCTTCAGAAGAGGTCCAGGACCTCTTCTGAAGGCGGGCGGGGGGCGAAAGTCTTTGTCCCCCCTGCCTGCCTTCCCAGGGGCTTTTACATCGCCCCGGACAGCGGAGAAGTCCTCCGCTGTCCGGGGCGATTTTAAAATGCTGCCCGCCAGCATTTTAAGATCGCCCCGGACAGCGGAGAAGTCCTCCGCTGTCCCAGGGTTTTTTAAAATGCTGGGGGTGGGAAGAAAAGCCCTTGTCCCCCCCCCAGCCTTCAGAAGAGGTCCGGGGGCAGACTGTCCCCGGACCTGGTCTGAAGGCGGTTTCCCTAGGAACGCATTAATTGATTTTCAATGCATTCCTATGGGAAACCGTGCATCGCAAGACGAAAAAACCGCAAGACGAAGAGACTTGCGGAACGAATTAATTTCGTCTTGCGAGGCACCACTGTATTATTATTATTATTATTATTATTATTATTATTATTATTATTATTATTATTATTATTAACTATTTTTCTGGCTTCTGTACTATTTTAGAAGAAGAAGAAGAGTTTGGATTTGATATCCCGCCTTTCACTCCCCTTCAGGAGTCTCAAAGCGGCTAACATTCTCCTTTCCCTTCCTCCCCCACAACAAACACTCTGTGAGGTGAGTGGGGCTGAGAGACTTCACAGAAGTGTGACTGGCCCAAGGTCACCCAGCAGCTGCATGTGGAGGAGCGGAGACACGAACCCGGTTCCCCAGATTACGTGACTACCGCTCTTAACCACTACACCACACTGGCTTTTAGCCACACAAAGCACGAAGTGTAAGTGTCTGCTTTAACAGGGCTTGACTTTTACCTGCCTCCTGCAACAATTTTGAAATAACTATGTTCATGGACATTCGGAGGATAAAGAGAGTGTTTTGGTGGTTGACAAAATAGTGCATTTGCACATGGGCGAGAAAGCATGCAAGGAGCCTCCTCTTCTCTTGCCAAAGAAAAGGGAACCATCCATGGTGAGATTCATCTCCCCCTGATCATTAACATTTATGCAGCATTTGAGAACAGCTCCATTTGCCCAGGCATTGGGTGGTTGAAAGACATTGTTTCTGCAGCTTTGAAATTATTGTGAGGATACTTGGGTTTGTTTTTCTTTTTTTAACACTGCATTGCTTTTATTGGTGCTAAAAGCAGGACCAGGGCAATAGACAACCACAGGCCATATGTCTCTAGGGAGTGCTCAACTACTTCAACAAAATCTGGTGCCCATGGACAAAAGCCATACTTTTAACATAGGAAGCAGCAGAAGCTCTAGTGTGCAATACGAACTAATATTGTGTGATACAGAAGAAAGGGAGCCAGCAGGGCAGATGTGCGACTGGTGTGTCCTTTAACCCAGAAAATCTGGCTCTTGAGTCAGGATTGACATAAATTGAGCTTTATTGGCTATGAGCCCTCCAGAAATACTAATTATCTCTAAGGTGGCATTTGCATACATGTTCATCTGTTTGTATACATTTCACTAAAATGATGTCAAAAACCAGGAGACGGCAAACGAAGGCCCACAGGCCAGATCAGGCCCAATTGCCTTCAGGATCCGGCCCGCGGACTGTCCGTGGATCGGCGTGGGGATTATGTTGGTTCAGGCTGCGCTATTCCATTCCCCCCCCACACACACACTGCGGCAGCAGCTCCTCCCTCCCTCCCTCCCAGTATATCTGAAGGAGCGTCTCCATCCCCATTGTTCTGCCTGGACACTGAGGTCTAGCTCCGAGGGCCTTCTGGTGGTTCCCTCCCTGCGAGAAGTGAGGTTACAGGGAACCAGGCAGAAGGCCTTCTCGGTGGTGGTGCCCGCCCTGTGGAACGCCCTCCCTTCAGATGTCAAAGAGAACAACTACCAGACATTTAGAAGACATCTGAAGGAAGCCCTGTTTAGGGAAGCTTTTAATGTTTGATGCATTACGGTATTTTAATATTTTGTTGGAAGCCGCCCAGAGTGGCTGGGGAAACCCAGCCAGATGGGCGTGGTATAACTAATAAATTATTATTATTATATTATTACTCCTGGCTTCTCCCCGCCCTGACGAGAGGAAGGGGGCTGGGCTGAGCCGGTTGGGCGCCATTTTAAGCAGCCCCTCTCCAGCCCTTTCGCGCCGCTCATCTTCCCTCCACCGCCGCCCTGGGCCAGAGAGCAGAGCTCGCTCTGCCTACACACAAGCAGCAGCAATAGCGATGGTGGCAGCCCCTGGGAAGGTAAGCACAGCGGCTGGTGGGGAGGACTATTTGCCCAACTTGCCTCTTCTTCCAGCTCCCCCCCCCCCAGTACTGCTTCCCCTGACCACCACAAGGTCTGAGGGACAGTGCACTGGCCCGTGGCTAAAATTTTTTGCTGACCCCTAGTATAAACAGTGTGAAGGAAAGCCTGCCAGAAAGCTCAGACACAGTGCAGGTTATCTAGGGACACCTGAGGCTGAAGGGCAAGTATTGGCCCATCGGCCTTGATCTGCTCGTCTGCGTGGCACAGATCATATACTTCAGCCCAACTTCAAAAATGGAGAGATGGAAAGAATTTCTTCCTGTGCTTGGCTAGAGCTGGAGTACATACTTTATACTTTCATAATCAAGAGGAATGCAAACTTCCTATCCTGAGTACTTTCCCAAACATGTTAGGGCTGCCAAGATCAGAAGCATGACTAAGTGAATGGTAGTTCTGCTTTCAGCAGCTTGAGGATGCTTCATGGGGCTTTAAAACAAGCCCTTTAAAAAATGCTTTCCTTCTTTTAATAGCTGCATTAACTAGCGGCACAATGATGTTTGGGAAGGTAAGTGGACTGAAGTCTTTTTGGATGGGACTGAAATTAGATTCAAGCCTCCATCACGCTTATTGAAGGGAAGGAATGCTTGGGGTTCAGCATGCCTGGTCATTTTGGCACACAAATGTGGCTACCTTCATTCTACCATGGTCCCTCGAGTGTCCACAGTAGATTAAGCAGGTCTACTTCTTCAGTACAGTGGTACCTCGGGTTACATATGCTTCAGGTTACATACGCTTCAGGTTACAGACTCCGCTAACCCAGAAATAGTGCTTCAAGTTAAGAACTTTGCTTCAGGATGAGAACAGAAATCGTGCCCCGGCAGTGCGGTAGCAGCCGGAGGCCCCATTAGCTAACGTGGTGCTTCAGGTTAAGAACAGTTTCAGGTTAAGAACGGACCTCCGGAACAAATTAAGTACTTAACCCGAGGTACCACTGTATCTGAAGAAGTGTGCATGCACATGAAAGCTCATACCAATAACAAACTTAGTTGGTCTCTAAGGTGCTACTGGAAGGAATTTTTTTTATTTTGCTTTGACTATGGCAGACCAACACAGCTACCTACCTGTAACCAGGTCTACAACGGATAGCTTTGCTGCAGGAAGCAGGAAATGCAACCTGCTATTTCCAGGGAAATTTCCCTTTTATGGGCCTTTTTAATTTTTGCTTCATCTGAGCAGGATCCGGCAAGCTGCAGCAATCAAGGCAGTGATGTCTTGGCATATAGACAGCTCCATGAAATAAGTAGCTAACCACTTCTCTTAGGCAACTCAGATTTTAATGTGGCAAGTAATGAGTGCATATATTATTTTCAAATAGCACTGGACTTACTATCTCTTTGCTGAGCATAGCCTTTGGATCATCGATGCTTCCTTTAAGAAGATGGCAGGCAGACAGCATCTTTTCACTCAATTCATATCTGAAGGAGGGGAAAAAAGAGGTTATGTTTAGACAACACACTTTCTGACATTCATGTTTGGGGTGGGGGGGATGAAAAAAATCAACCGCTGCAATTTGGAATTTTTTAGGGCAGCAGAAGACAGTGGAGGTACTCTGAGAAAGAAGAGGAGTGGAGTACAGTGGGACCTCGGGTTACATACTCTTCAGGTTACAGACTTTGCTAACCCAGAAATATTACCTCGGGTTAAGAACTTTGCTTCAGGATGAGAACAGAAATCGTGGTCCGGTGGCGCAGCAGCAGCAGGAGGCCTCATTAGCTAAAGTGGTGCTTCAGGTTAAGAACAGTTTCAGGTTAAGTATGGACCTCCGGAACGAATTAAGTACTTAACCTGAGGTACCACTGTACAGTGGTGCCTCGCAAGACGAAAAGAATCCGTTCTGTGATTCTCTTCTCTAGCGGTTTTTTCGTCTTGCGAAGCAAGCCCATTGACGGATTAGCGGATTAGCGCTATTAGCGGCTTATCTGCTGATCGGATCAGCTGATAAGCGGCTTAGCGGCTTAGAAAAAAGGGGGGGAGGGGAAAAAACCAGCAGGAACTCGCAAGACATTGTCGTCTTGCGAAGCAAGCCCATAGGAAATTCGTTTTGCGAAGCACCTCCAAAACGGAAAACTCTTTCGTCTAGCGAGTTTTCCGTCTTGCGAGGCATTCGTCTTGCGGGGCACCACTGTACTCTCATTTTCCTACTCATATTGAAATACTGCCCCTCAACGAGGCCAAACTTAGATTCACAAAAGGTTTAGGGGTATGCATCCCCCCAGAAAAAAGCACTGGTAAAGGCTGTATAGAATCAGCAGTTGTGTACAACACCTTCGTACTTGAAAGCCCTTATGCAGCATCACTGTTTAGAGGACTGAAGGCAAGCAGGTAGATACAGGAGCTATTGTGCAATACTTGTGAAGACCCCTCCAATGTAACAAGAAATCTGGCTGCCTGAACCTATGGATGGCTTGCTCCAATGTATGTGACATAAGAACATGGGAAGCTGCCTTGCACGGTGGAACCTTGGTTCCCGAACGGCTTAATTGCTGAACAAATCGGCTCCCGAATGCTGCAAACTCGGAAGTAAGTGTTCTGGTTTGAGAATGTTTTTCCAAGGCCAAATGTCCGACGCGACTTGAGTGCAGGGAGCTCATGCAGCCAATCGGAAGCCATGCCTTGGTTTTCGAACCATTTCGGGAGTCAAACTGGATCGGATTAAGTTCGAGAACCAAGGTTCCACTGTACTGAGTCAGACCTTTAATTCATCTAGTTCAATATTGTCTTTGCTGACTGTCAACAGCTCTCCAGGAACTGAGACAGCTCTACTTGGAGACACCAGGGATCGAACCTGCGACCTTCTGATTGGAAAACAGCTGCTCTACCCTAGAGCCATGGTCATGCCATGACATATTATGTTACATTGCAAGCATCTCTGGCAAGATGCACTTGAAGTCATTCAGGTCGCCGTTGTACAATCGTGCCAGAGACTAATTTGCAAAGGATGTTTGTGTCACGAAGGACAGGATTGTCAATTATCCTGGAGCAATCATCTATTATTTCCAGCTTTATGATTCTAAACTGTGCAATACATTTGAATTATGCCATCTAATCAAGTGGTGGATGTTTAATTAATAGTAATGATGCAAACATTATTGAGTGGCATCTGATTAAATGGCACTCATCACTAAATAAATATGCATTGTTTGATGGCTACTGAAATATCAACGTTTGATTTCTGCCATTATTGTGCTACCATTTCTGCCATTTATTTAAGTCTCTTGACACACTCTTAACTCTACATGTTAGCAATGTTTCCCCCCCAACTCAACGGGTGTTTCATTTTGGCTCTCATTTGCAAACCATATTTCTCGCTTAAGTTTATTCATTATGTAAGAAATAATAAAAACACATACAGTACTACAATGCAAAGCACAGCGTGTGTTTGAATCCTATTTATTAGAGGTGCAAACAAATTGTGGGACAGCAACTTAACATTCATAGAGTTTGGGTTTAATAGACCACACTCAGCATATTTCTCAGTCTAGAAAGCTTAGTAGACATATCCAGACTTCAGAAGGAGGAATTACACAGGAAACCTAGGAGCCAGCGTTAGAAGAGGAAGAATCTTGTGGCTATGAACACAGTTTTGGATGGAGGCAGCTGTGTAGTCCTCCTATCTGCCCTTTGTCCAATGACCAGGTAGATTAAATATCCTTAAAAATTACATGCTTTTAACAGGTTTATAAAAGAAATTGGAAGGACTTACAAGGGGGCTTGAGGTATCCCTGGTTCACCCTTCTTTTTTATTGTACTGGGGAACAGGTCTTATGGGGAGGGGGAAATAAGAGAGGTACAACTGGTATAAATTCCAGATACAGCAACTTGAAAGTACAGAGAAGTGAAATTATTATTTTGGATTTGATGTCCCGCCTTTAACTCCCCTTAAGGAGTCTCAAAGCGGCTAACATTCTCCTTTCCCTTCCTCCCCCACAACAAACACTCTGTGAGGTGAGTGGGGCTGAGAGACTTCAGAGAAGTGTGACTGGCCCAAGGTCACCCAGCAGCTGCATGTGGAAGAGCGGAGACGCGAACCCAGTTCACCAGATTACAAGTCTACCGCTCTTAACCACTACACCATACTGGCTCTCTCTTTAAATAATGCTTTGAAAATTCATCAGAAATATAAAAAGAGATTGTAGTGACTCCTGCTCTGAATATTAAGCAAAACACAAAGCAGGAATTAGCTTCCGGGTTCCGAAAATAAGTCTTACGTTCAACTTGGCCCCCAAAGCTTAGGCTGTAGACAACTACCAATGGTCAGAATTGGGGTCTAGTTTCCCTAGACACATAACATTTTAGAATGCGTAAATGACAACGGTACCTCTCACGGATTTCCACTTTCTCCATCTCTGCCTCTTGAACCTCCACCATTTCTTCCACCCTGGCAGACTTAACATCTCCAGTGTTTATCTCCTGCTGCTGTCCTTCCACCGCAAGCAAACTCCCATTCTCTTCAATTTGAGCGTATTCGTTCCCGACACACTCATCATCCGACTCAGATGAAGAACTCTCTTCTGAACTGGAATCGTCACTCGATGTTGTTTCATACCTACACATGACAAAATTCAGTTGTCTATCGATGCTGCGTATAAATTCATTTCATTTAATAAGCAGCTTATTAAAAATGTCACTTATTTCATTTCACTTAAGTAGCTGAGAGATTCCAGTTGTTCACAGATTGCATTTATGGAGGAGGAATAAACTATGTCCAGAAAAGTCTGGTGGCTTCTCTCCAAAAGGTTCAAAAGTGAAGATTTGTAGTAAAGCACTGTCTAGTAGAGGAGAAATCAAGCACCAGAATGGTAGGGGCAAACAGATGTTAGTCAATGCTAACAAAACTACAGTACGACAACAAATCTAACTTTCTAAAAACCTGACTGGTTCATGCAAATACCGTGTGACCCCATGAAGATTACAACATTTCAGCAATAATAGCTGTTTTGTATACAGTGCCATTTCCAATTGTTGTTGCGAATTGGTCTTGTCAGAAGGCAGAAATGTTGCAGAAAATCCAATTTGTTTTTATGAAAAGGAAGACACGCTGAAAGTGGGCAAGTCTACTAGACACATGGCAAATTGACAGCTGTGTTCAGTTAATCTGAAAGACCATAAAACTGGAAAATTCATGGGCATTTAGTGTAAAAGGCATTAGCCAATGAGAACCCTGCAGACCAGGAAGTGACCAGGCCAAATATGAGGTCGCTGAGTGGGTACTCGCTGGGCGGCAGACTTTAGCGTAAGGCTATGAAAGGAATTTTCTCCCCTGTTACATCCTTAAGTTTGCACTAGCTGTGATCTACTATCAGTAGCACAATATTATGTTGTCCACTTAATACATTAGAGAAGTTTTGCTACAAGAGAATATAATGTTTTTTAATGCCTTAAAATACACAATGCAAGATTCAGGCTCCTCTCCCCTGAAGAGGAGAAGCACAAAGCCTTTGTAATGGTTCTAGGGGTTGCTCGTGCGTAAGTTGCCACCACTCCTGGCTAGGTTACCTGGTTGAACCCTTTCTGTCTGGGCACCCTCTAGCTTCGTGGCTGTCTCAGTCGCTGGCAGAATCCGTCAGTGGGCGTTTCTTGAACTTCTTCCAGCAAAGAAGTTCTTTGACGCCAAGTCTCCTCCTACTCTCCCTGCGCGGAAGTCTTCTGCGCAGGGAGGGTGTGGGCAGTGGAGTACCCGTACTCTCTTCGCTGGTCTCCGGCGAGGAGTCTTGGAGCCTCCTCTCCGATTTCCCCCATCTGCCCCCCTTCTCCACTGGTGTTACGCTGATTTCCTTCCCCAGCAAATGGGCTGCTTCTTTCCCTACTGGGATCCTCTCCGGCATCCCTCTGGAGCCTTCCCTCCACCTCTAGCTCCGATGGCAGTTCCCTGACAGCCTTGAAAGAGTTGAATTTTATTATTTTATTTTATTTTTAAAAGGAAAAAGAGAGAAGGCTTATGAAATGGTGTGGAATTGCTAAAAAGGAACAGGATATTCTTCTTCCTGACCATAGGGTGTGGGGCACGAATGTCACAATGGGGAAAAGGAGCAAAGTGCAGCCACATTCTAGGCAGCTCTCATTCCCGACATCATAAAAAGCTAGTTGTGGAAAGCATGTCGTTGTTTGAGGGCTAGAAAAATGGGGATTTGCATGCAGAGGAAACTGTACACAGCAGAGAAACACATGGAACCCACAAAACAAAGCGGAACTATTGCACGGAAAGCTAATCCTTATCCTAATCGTGAAGTCTCCTTTTGTTTTTATAATGGACATTACAGTCGTACCTCAGAAGTCGAATGGAATTTGTTCTGGAAGCCCATTTGACTTCCAAAATGTTTGGAAACCAAGGCGCCACTTCCGATTGGCTGCAGGAAGCTCCTGCAGCCAATCGGAAGCTGCAGAACCTACGTTGGATGTTCGGGTTCCAAAAAACATTCACAAACCGGAACACTCTCTTCTGGGTTTGCAGCGTTTGGGAGCCGAAACGTTGTTCAACTTCTGAGGTACGACTGTAGTCGGTTTTGCTGATATGACTTTGAAAAGGAAGCAGCTTATTTCAGACCTGGAACTCCTTACCCTCCATTAATACCGACAAACTGCAGGTTCTTCTTCCCATTCTCTTCCTTTTTCCCATCCTTTTTCTTCATGATGGACTTCAACATGCCCTCATTTGCACATACTGGGAGAGAGAGACAGAGAGAGCCACAAGAACTCATTTAAGTAAAGCTTTCACATCCCTATGTGTGCTGCTGTTTCAGATCTTAAAGCCAAGCTGCTCTGGTTCACCTACAGATTTAAGATGTACTGGTGTGGCTAAAAGGTAAAGGGACCCCTGACGATTAGGTCCGGTCGTGGCCAACTCTGGGGTTGCGGCGCTCATCTCGCTTTATTGGCTGAGGGAGCCGGCGTACAGCTTCCGGGTATGTGGCCAGCATGACTAAGCCGCTTCTGGTGAACCAGAGCAGCGCACGGAAACGCCGTTTACCTTCCCGCCGGAGTGGTACTTATTTATCTACTTGCACTTTGATGTGCTTTCAAACTGCTAGGTTGGCAGGAGCAGGGACCGAGCAATGGGAGCTTACCCCGTTGCGGGGATTCGAGCAGCCGACCTTCCGATCGCCAAGCCCTAGGCTTTGTGGTTTAACCCACAGCGCCACTCGCGTCCTACTGGTATGGTTATAAGCACGTAAAGTTGTGTCCCAATGAATAATGCACTGGAAATTAGCCCTCCCCTGACCCCTCTTCCCCATGGCCAGCTGCCTCCTCTCCCAGCCTTTGGATTATTTATTTAAAAAAAATCCGTATACTGTAATTTCACCCAAAAATAAAAAATTAAGAAAGCAAAGAGGTTTGAAACATTTATAATACAACAAACACCAAACAAAAATTGAAACAGATCACCAGCTAGTTATTACCTAAAACATTTTTCTGAACTGTTTGCATATGCCTGGCGGCAAACATGTAAAAGGGGATTCAAAAGGGATTTATAAGTATGAGACACAAGTGTTTTTAGAGCTTACTTTGAAATACAGTCGTGCCTTGGAAGTCCGTTCTGGAAGTCCATTCGATTTCCAAAACGTTTGGAAACCAAAGCACGGCTTCTGATTGGCTGCAAGAAGCTCCTGCAGCCAATCGGAAGCACCGTCAGACGTTCGGCTTCCCAAAAAACGTTCAGAAACCGGAACACTCAACTTCCAGTTTTCCATCGTTCGGGAGCCAAAACGTTCAGCAACTAAGCCATTCGAGATCCAAGGTACAACTGTATACATTTCCTCCGTGTTGTAAGAGACAGGTGTCATTATATTTGGGTTGCTGAGATATTTATATTGTCTGCAACAATAGAATCGTAGAGTTGTAAGGGACTTTGTGGAATATGCAACTGCCCCAAACTTTGCATTATCAGCGTCATCCTCTAACCAAATGGGCATGGAGCAAGGGTATAATTCTATTATGAATTACATTTCTCCTGCTTGAATTAATGACATTTTCCCTAAAAGAGTTCCACTTGAGAGTGGTGCACGAAGAAGCCATAATGGCCAGATATGTTTATTTACAAACTAACAAGAGCACAAGTAACAACAAAGCAAAAAAGAAATAAAGCAATAATAAATAAATTACCATAAAGCCCAGAGGCCAGCTGGTCATCTGTAAGATTAATTGGCGACATGGTGCTGTCTTGGGAGGGCGAGGCTGTCCGGTCCAGTCCTGCTCCCACTAGGGTGGTCTTCTCCTTGCTTACTGTCCCCATCTCCTGACCCAGTTTCAGCACTTGGGAGCTTGAAACTAAATGAGAACTACCAGGGTGGCCACGAGGAACGTGCAACAAATTGTCCGCTGTTAGCAAAGAAAGGAGTGGATTACTGAACCATGAAAGCTTCTGGTTTAATGTTTCTGCTATACAGTGGTCCCTTGGTTCTCAAACGCCTTGGTACTCAAACAACTTGGAACCCAAACACTGCAAACCCGGAAGGAAGTTTTCCAGTTTGCGAACCTTTTTTGGAAGCCGAACGTGCTCCGTTTTGAGTGACACACTTCCGTTTTGAGTGTTACGCTGAGGTCTGTCTGTTTCTGCTATTTATTTTTCATTTTTGTGGCTCCTTTTTTGTTTTGTTTATGTGACTGTGTGGAACCCAGTTCAGCTAATGATGGATTGTGAGACTGCAGCACATTGTTTATTGCTTTCATTTTATGGATCAATGGTCTCATTAAATAGTAAAATTCATGTTAAATTGATGTTTTGGGGTTTGTTTTTAAAAGCCTGGAACGGATTAATCCACTTTGCATTACTTTCTATGGGGAAGCGCGCCTTTATATTGGAACACTTTGGTTTTGGAACGGACCTCCAGAACGGATTGAGTTTGAGAACCAAGGGACCACTGTACTCAATTTCTAGTATTTTGTTATAAATGGAAATACCTCAAATATCCACAATGCACAACAGTTTGCTCCTGTTTGTGCTCGCTTGGCCTCTTCTACATTGAAACCAACTTCTTAAACATGCTCACATTTCACTGGATGCCAGGAATAGACACCTCCCCCTCTTGCATCCTGGTCACAGAGGCTGTGGCAGTACAGTGGTACCTCGCAAGACGAATGCCTCGCAAGACGAAAAACTCGCAAGACGAAAGAGTTTTTCGTTTTTTTAGTTGCTTCGCAAGACGAATTTCCCTATGGGCTTGCTTCGCAAGGCGAAAACATCTTGCAAGTTTGTTTCCTTTTTCCTATGGGAAACCGTTTCAATGCATTCCTATGGGAAACCGTGCCTCACAAGACGAAAAATTCGCAAGACGAAAAAACTCGCAGAACGAATTAATTTCATCTTGCAAGGCACCACTGTAGTAGTAGTAATAATAATAATAATAATAATAATTTTATTATTTCTACCCTGCCCATCTGGCTGGGTTTCCCCAGCCACTCTGGGCTGCTTACAGCATATATTGAAACATAATAAAACATCAGACATTAAAGACTTCCCAATACAGGGCTGCCTTTAGATGCCTTCTAAAAGCTGGGCAATTCTTTATCTCCTTGACATCTGATGGGAGGGCGTTCCACAGGGTGGGCGCCACTACCAAGAAGGCCCTCTGCCTGGTTCCCTGTACATAAGTCCAGTGAAATAACTTCAAATGTTATCTGTAAAACAATTTGAACAGATAACATCTGAAGTTATTTCACTGGACTTATTTTTTTTTAAAAAAAAATTACCATTTTGCTTTGCTTTTCAGAATTCAAGGACATCAGTTTTTACTTGTATAAAAAGGCACTGCTGTTCAATGACCACACACAAAAAGTTAATAATAAACAGTCCCTCCCATGGGGTAAATCTAACACCTGGAAATGAAGCTGGTTACTTCTATATCTCACACTTCTATCCTCCAGAGAAAAAGATGCTCTTGGACTTTCTGCAACAAGGTAGCTGCCAAAATAGGGGGTGGAGTATTCATTTATTTTATTTAAAGCATTTATTAGTCATGACTCAGAGTGCTTACAAAGCGAGACATAAAATGTAGCAATTTTTTTTAAAGAGACAATGGCCCTTCAGCATATTGAGAATAAATTATTTCTAGTTTCTTCCAATAAATGTGGAGTCTTTGTGGAACACCATTAAAAGCTAAGTTTTGAAAGCCGACTGATTCATGACAGCAAAATGCATCCAATGAAATGTGGAAGGATACAAATTCCAAGTTTTAAGAGCTCTTCCTGGAAGATGCTGTAGGCAGCTGGGAGAAGCTGGAATGGACTTCTGCCTTTTCTTCTTCCTCACCCCCAAGAAATGGCCCAGTAAAATCCAGCGTCTTTCAAAATGTGCTTTTCCTTCTGGGAAACCGTGATGTTTTTGTTTTTCTTATTATTATCCTGGTACATCTCCTATACACACATTAAACAACTGCAAATATTTAACAAGATGTTTCCATTGTGGTGGTTTCCAAGAAGGAAAGGGGGGGGGGAACGTTTTGAAAGATACAGGACTGTTGTTGCAAAACAAGGCCAACTCTCAAAGGCTGCATGAGACTTGGTCTGACACATGGAACTACTATTACTTAACGCATTAAGAGACTGGGCTGCCATTCATTTTAAGGCCTCTAAATATTTTAAGCTGGAGGTCTGTGCGGAAAATATTTTCTTTAAAAAAACAAGTAGCAATGTAGCCCTCAATAGCCACTATATGGCACGCTTGAATAAAAACAAATAGTGGAAACTTGTGTGACTTCCCACACCAATTTTAAAAGTTACTTTGTGTAAGTAAAATGATCAAATCTCTTTTGTAAATCAATTAAGGGCTTCTAAAATCAAAAGCAGTGGGAAAAGTCAGCAAATTAAATTATACTATTAATTAAATTAAATTAAATTAAATTAATTAAATCATAGTAGAACCAGCGAGAGCAATGAGCCTCGTGTCACTCATGATTATTAATTTCAACGGATCTACGTTGTTGGCTAACACCCAGCAGGTTTAGCTTCTGCTAAAATAAAGGCTTAATTTCATGCAAGTGTCTAGGACCTAGTTCTCTCTAAAGTGGGAAACCTACATCTATCATAAACAGCCACTTAAAACTTTTATTTTTTTTTAAAAAAAATAAAGATTCCTGCAAATTGGACAAAGAGAAGATTGTACCTGCGATGGGGATTTTCTGAATGGAAAAGCACTTGAGCTAAGTGAGCCCCTACCTGCAGCCTGAAGCTGTAAGGCCTGGGCCTTACAGAGAACATAAGACTAGGGGATTAGGTGCAGTGGTGCAAATTCATTGTTAAATAATGGAGGGTTGGGATAATGGTCAGCGTATGATGGCTGTTCAGAGAAATCACTTTAAAAAGACCAGACCACCATAGGGAGGTACGAAATCTGGACACGTCCCATTAAGACACTAATAATTACAGGTCACACAGATAATTGTGTGCGTAATAGCCAGCATCCCTAGGACATCTGCCCTTAGTACAGAGGACAGGAGAAGCAGTTTAATGACAGACCTGCCTTTATCTGCAGTTAAGCAACACTGAGAAACAGAATTAGTTATGACGAATCAAAAGTATAAAGGCAGTGGGAGCAAACGTCCCTAGTCTGCAAAAAGTTCACAGAAATGAGACAACTGTGGTAATAGCTGTTCTACTCTATAAAATACCTCTGGCCGTAATTTTAGAAGCACTTCCTGCCATTAAGAGGGGTCTGAGCTCTTAAGATCTTGAACTATATAAAGGTTAAATTCCCAGGAAAGAGGACAGACGATTATCCAGTCACTGGGTATTTTTAGGCATTTTAGGTATTCAAGCACTGACACCGCTATTATCTATTCACTGCAATCTAAGACTGGCATCTCCTCCCCAATCCTTTCAGTCCTGGAAAGGCAAGTCATGACATAAGCAGTTGGGTGAGAGCAACTCGTGCCCCTCCTTTTAAGGCACCAGCAACCTTTAAGCAAACGAGAAAGCCCCCTCCAGCATACCTGCTGCCGAAGTTCTCTCCGCGCACTGCTTCGACATATCCAAGTTGCGCAGTTCCTCGGTGCTTGCATACTTCATGACGCTGTTGATGGAGGACAGAGTGCTGATGAGCTGAGAATTAATAGAGCCGATCTGTGAGTGGGGCTGTCCAAACGCATCAGCTAACTCAGAATAGTTTTCAGCAAGTAGCATCTGCTGCTCTTGAACGAGCTTCTGGACCCGTTCGATGTAATGATCCAAGCCGGTCTTCATCTCAGGCTGAGAGAACGGGCTGTCCAGCCCAAGGTTCCCCCAGTCAGAAACAGAGTCATCTCCAACACCAATGCTTCTCGTGCCGGGCGGCACTACAGACACCGGAGGAGGACCACAGGCAATGTTTCTCATTTTCAGGCCCACTAGATAGTTCTCGTTAATACTGATCTGGCCCACGCCACAGTCTTTGGTCTTTGTTAGGGAGGGTTTGTCAAAGCTGGCCGTGCTAGAAAGCACTGTCCCCACGCCAATGGAGCGAGTTTTAGCCACCGTATTTACATCCTTGACCCTTCCATCCCCTATAGCGACTGTCCTCATCTCAACAATCACAGTGTTTGTCTGCTTATCGCAAGTGCTCAGGAAAGTGTTGGTGCCAGAATCCGTCAAGGGAGCTATGTCCGTGTTGGTGAACTGGTCAGCTTGTTCTAACACTGTGTTGGTTCCCTGGGTCGCCGTACGAGGTACCGCCATGACTCCAGTATCTGCCTTGCAAGCAGGTTCCGTGTTGGTGCTGCGGGAAACGGCCTTGCTTGCTGGGCAGACTGTTTGGACGGGAGAGTCTCCGCAGCCTATGGACCGAACTTCCTTGATTTTCAGCTCCGTCTTGCGCAGGCTTAATCTGTCCACGGATTCCTCCGTATTGACCCCTGTTTCGCAGACGGACCTTTCCGTGCCCACACCCTTGTCACACATCTCAAGAGAGCTCCCAGTGCACCGATCACATATTTCTTTTCTCTCCTTCACAATCCACCAATTCATAGGCACATCTGGGCCCGCAGCTGAACTGTGCAATTGAGGCCTGCACAATACTCCAACGCTGCTCATCTGCAGATGGCTCCCCACGCATGAATCAACCACATCCACGTGACCTCCCACCATTTGGTCTTTTGTTTGTACAACTGCTTCCACCGCTCTGCTGAAGACAAGGGGCTGCGCCATCATCGCCTTGTCCATTTTCTTCCTGGATCCAGCTGCCTGGAGCTCATGCTTTAATTTGGTCATCTCTCTGTCGTGAGTCGTTTCCCTCAGCTGAACTTCCAGCCGGTAGATCTTATCTTTAAGGGCTTCGATGGTCTGATGCTGGAGCTCTAGTTCCCTCTCGGCCTCTGTAGGCAGGCCAAGCATCCCCTCCGTCACCCCGACGCTCGAATCTTTAGTCTTCTGCTCTGTTCCTACTGCTACATCCCTGCACTTTATCAAAGCTCTGTTGTACACAACAACGTCGTTCATGTTCTCCTCTGTGCCCACGGCAACCGATCTGCTCTCTTTCGCTGCACTCGCTCGGTTCACTCGCAGGTTAGATGGAACGTCGTAGCTGCTGTCCTGGATCTTCTTCTCCAAGGCTTGCATTTCAGCAGTCAACTGCCTGAACTCTTCCACCCTCTCTGAGCTATGTTCCACGCTCCCCATGTCTTCCTCACAGTCTATATAGAGTTCGCCACCCCCTCTGGCTGGAGAGAGGGGCTTCCACTGCTCCGCATTTCCTGCGCTATAAGATCTCTTTCTGAAATGGCCTGCGTCGTTCTGGTTGGCGACCCTTTGGCTTTTGAGCTTCTCCACCATCTGCCTTTTCTCCTCCTGCAACACTGAAATCTTAACCTGGAGCACAGGGATAGTCTTGACTTGCTCCTCAAGCTCCTTGAGGCGCTTGAGGGCAATGGCCATTTGTTCCCTGATGTGTTGCAGGTGCACCGGGCTGACGTTAGTCACCGGTGTCGATATCCCTGAGCTCAAGGGGCTGTGGCGGATGGAGCTCCCTAGAGAGGATGCAAGATAAAGATTATATTCCCCATTGCCCTGGTATCCGTTCTGAAACTGCTGAGACATCTGGTTGTGGCCGCTGGACCCCACAAAGGAAGGGAGGGAACTTGTGGAGCCCATGGCTCCAAAACTGGAAAGCCTCGGCCTCCGAGATTCTCCTGGAACTGCTTGCATCGCCATCTTCTCCTGCTCCAATCTCCTCCGTGTTTCCATGAGAGTTTTCGTAACGCGGAGGTTGTGGCGAGGCGGCTGTGGCGAAGGAGGCCGGAGCTGTTTGCTTTCAGGGATAGTTAGGAAGCTTGGAGAGGCTTCAACGGACAAGGACGGTCTTGGGGCGGCGGCGGCTGGGCTTCGTGCTGCAAAGAGCGAAGACGAATGTTTGTTTTCATCACTGTTGGACGAAGACAGAGATTCATTGGATGTCCATCCGCTGTACTGGCCAGAGGTGTTTCTGCCGGCTGCAAAAGGTGGCGTCACTTTCTGCTTTTTCTGAATGTTCAGTTTCTTAATAGTATTTCCCTTCTGTATATCCTCCACATACTTGAGAAAATCCAAATCAAGCTGGTAACCGTAAGGTGTTTCCACAAAATAGGGGTCCTTCTGATTTCTGTCATCCTCCCCATTCAGAGCATTTTCATCTTTTTCTAAAAGAAGGAAACACACACACATTAAGCATAAAATCCTACATAAAAGGGTTTGTTTGTTTCTTTTGCTAAATTATAAGCACTCTATAATTTGGTAAGTTATAAGCACTCTACTCAGACAGCAGAATCAGTGTTCCACACTGGAAAATCTATTGCATGTCTCTTGATTAAATTTTTAGCATGCACACATTTTCCTTTTAAGACTGCGTCAGCAGAATTTTAAACCACAAAGCAGGTGGGTACATTTCTCATAGGTTTTACATAAAGCTGTATTTTTAAAAAGAAACAACAAGACCCTGTTAATACCATGAAGCAATACTTTAAAAAGGAATTCTGTATTTCTACGACATCCCCAGTATAGTTTCCACGTGAAGTTCAACTATTTGATATGCTGTGGTGTTGTGCAAGGGAACTCAATACATCTCAGAGCTCTTCCTAAGGGCTACTTCCCAACCCCCCCAAAACCTTTCTTGGTTTACAAATGCTAAAAACAGACAAAGTTATTTGGATTTCAAAACAAGACAGTCCAAAGGAGGAGGATCTCCCTAGCACATTCATCTCTGATTGTTCATGCAACCTATTTTATATTCCTATACGGTGCAGAGTCGACACACTGAGAACTATGCAGGCAGACCATTTCCAGAGCAGTCTAAAATATCTCAGATGAAAGAGAAACTGTCAGCTCAGATGTCAGGACAGCCCAGCTTCCTGGAGACACGGGAGAGGCATGTCGCACCAAAGCAATCTAAATAAAACTGCAGCAGATCTGCCGAGCTTCTGTAGGAACGATATTTATGCCTAGGATGGCTCTGCAACCTGCTTCCCACTCTCAAACACAGAAACGCAGCAAGAACTTCAGAGCAAAGCCTTCATTTACATCAGCTTGAAGTTTCTCTTTCCGTCCCTCCACGCTTCTGTTCAAAGTCTAAACTGGCCTCGCTCTATTTCCTGCAATCGCAGCTCCGTACGTCACGCAAGCTATTTTGCCTGCGAAATCCCTGCCTCCCAACTTTCTCATTCTTCAGCCCTTAAAGGGAAAAAGTACTCGGCATTTATATAAATACAGCAAAACAGAGCACAAATGTTTCATAGGCTGAGATTCCTCCAATGAGTTCATCAGCTCAGATCTGGAAGGGGGAGAAGCTTTTCATTTCTCTACTCCTTTCCAGCACAGATCTCTCTCTCTTTATTGCAGCAGCCACCTCTTTAAAAGGCTCACAAGTCCCACTCTTTTCATTAACATTTCTTCAGATTTGAGGTTTTGCTGTTGTTGCGCTTTTTCAGCGCAACATAGTTTGCGTTCATAATGTTTAGGAAGCTAAGTGTATACTCTGAAATCATGAAATACACGAGCCATTCTTTGATATCTTAATGCAAGCTGTTGAAAAAACAAAAATTACAGTGGTGCCCCGCAAGACAAATGCCTTGCAAGACGGAAAACTCGCTAGACGAAAGAGTTTTCCGTTTTGGAGGTGCTTCGCAAAACGAATTTCCTGTGGGCTTGCTTCGCAAGATGACAATGTCTTGCGAGTTCCTGCTGGTTTTTTTTCCCTCCCCCCTCCCTTTTCTAAGCCGCTAAGCCGCTTATCAGCTGATCCGATCAGCAGATAAGCCGCTAAAAGCCGCTAATAGCGCTAATCCTTCAATGGGCTTGCTTCGCAAGACGAAAAAACGGCTAGACGAAGAGAATCACAGAATGGATTCTTTTCGTCTTGCGAGGCACCACTGTAATCTGCACACCAATGATCCTTTAAAAATGACACAAAAGTGGCTGCATCATATGCCATTTCTCTTGTGTGTGTTTGTGTGTAGGGAAAGCTAGTTTATACACACCTTTTAGAAGGCAGCCCTGTTAGAGGGAGGTTTTAATGATTGATGTTTTCATTATGTTTTTAGATATGCTGTAAGCTGCCCAGAGTGGCTGGGGAAACCCAGACAGGCAGGGTATTATAATTATTATTATTATTTTACACATCACTTGGGAAGACAGGCGAATTAAGGTCAGTGTCCTGGAAGAAGCATAGATCACCAGTGTCAAAGCAATGATTCTTCAACATCAACTTTGTTGGAGTGGTCATGTTGTGCGGGTGCCTGATTATTGTCTTCCAAATCAACTATTCTATTCCCAACCTATGAATGGAAAGTGTAATGCTGGTGGTCAACAAAAGAGGTTTAAAGATTCTCTCAAGGTAAATCTTAAAAAATGTAGTAACAACAACAACAACTGGGAAACACTGGCCTGCGAGAGCTCTAGTTGGAGAACAGCCTTCACCAAAGGTGTCATGGGCATTGAAGACACTCGAACTCAGGACGCAAGGAAGAAATGTGCTAAGAGGAAGGCACACTTGGCAAACCCTCACTGTGATCAGCTCCTGCCCAGAAACCAATGTCCCCACTGTGGAAGGACGTGTGGATCCAGAATTGGCCTCCACAGTCACTTATGGACTCATTGTTAAAACCGTGTTTAAGGAAGACATGTCCACAGGTGGCACAACAGTGTTCATTGCCCATCCCTGGCACACACACTGTGTGTACTCTTGTAGAAAGAGTATTTGCAGATAGCAGCTCATGGAACACATACGGTACATATCCTTAATACTGTTTTTGTTTGTTCGTTTGTTTTTAAGACAGGTTTTAAAGCAGTTGTTTCTGTGTGAGGCACAAGGGCCAAGCAGGAATTTTGAGAACAAAGTGTCTAAAGAAGCAAGAAATAATAACACATCCTGAATTCATACACGTTTGACTCCCCTCCCTCACCAGCAAAAAAAAAAAAAAAACCTTGAACAATTTAAAACATTAAGAAAGGCGGGTGGGGTGGGGGGAATACTCACAAATAAATACATAATCAGATATCCCTCTAATAATCACCTTCTAATATTGGAAGTCAGGTGGTGAGTGTCAACCAAAATGGAGCCCAAAGGGGGACTGGCTGGGGGGGGTGGATATTAAATAATAAATCTAGACATGCTCACCTGTGTCCTACGAGATAAAACACAATAATGTTTCTATAAAAGCGGAAATGTTTTGTGAATATCACAGTAAAGCAAAGCCGGCTGGCCAACTTACGCAAATAGATTTATTTGCATTCTGAAGAGGGTCAAACAGTTGCCCAAACAGCTGTTTCTTTGTTGGTCTAACCAGCAAAACTGCATTCTGGCCAGTAACCAAGACCTTTACCGCACACCCAGAAAATCTTCCCAAGGCAGCTTCATCTGCTTCCAGGTTTTTGTTGGTCTCTGGATACAAGGCCATCAGCTCCTCCCTACCATACTAGCACCTGATGGAGAACCGGTGGCCTCACAAGGGGTGGGTGAAGGATGACAATTATTATTATTATTATTATTATTATTATTATTATTATTATTATTATTATTATTATTACCCCGTCTCTCTGGCTGGGTTTCCCCAGTCACTCTGGACAGCTCCCAACAGAATATTAAAAACACGATAAAACATCAAACATTAAAAACTTCCCTAAACAGGGTTGTCTTCAGATGTTTTCTAAAAGTCAGATAGCTGTTTATTTCCTGAGAGGGTGTTCCACAGGGAGGGAGCCACCACCAAGAAGGGCCTGTGATGAAAGCGTATTAAAAGAAAACAATCGCCAGAAAATCACCACTTCATCCTTCCAAATCCACCCCTTAAAGATGTTAGCGGAGGAGCTAAGAATTTGAACTCAAGTCACTTGCTCAGTATTAAAAAGATATGCTCCCTGGGCTGGGTTGCCACTTAATCCAATCGCCTCCACCCTCAGCCTTGTTGTCCACCACCGCAGTGCCCAAGGATTTCCCACAAGAAGATAGCAGGTGTCAGATGGTGGTGGTGGTTGCTCGTGAGCAACCAGGCAGGACTCTGACCTGGCTTTTACAGGTTTTAATTGTGCAAACTATTTACAGTGCAGATCAACAAAGTTCATTTCTGTCTTAGTCACTTGCAGCGTCCAGGAGTGGCCCCTTCCGGCTTCTCCCCCAACCTAAGAACTTTGACACCCCAAACCTCCACCTCCTTGCATTTCACCCCTCTGCGCAAGCTGGGCGACGGAAGTGGCGTGCGTCCCTCCTGGCCAGCCTGGCGAGGTGAGGCACTGTTGCTCTCAGCAGCATCCTTGAGCTTGGCTGGCCCCTTCCCTCTCTTCTCTGCTGGAGGCGTGGCTTTCCCCACCACCGGAAGAGGTGGGCACCACAATTCAAGAAGGACACTGACAAACTGGAACGTGTCCAGAGGAGGGCAACCAAAATGGTCAAAGGCCTGGAAACGATGCCTTATGAGGAACGGCTAAGGGAGCTGGGCATGTTTAGCCTGGAGAAGAGGAGGTTAAGGGGTGATATGATAGCCATGTTCAAATATATAAAAGGATGTCACATAGAGGAGGGAGAAAGGTTGTTTTCTGCTGCTCCAGAGAAGCGGACACGGAGCAATGGATCCAAACTACAAGAAAGAAGATTCCACCTAAACATTAGGAAGAACTTCCTGACAGTAAGAGCTGTTCGACAGTGGAATTTGCTGCCAAGGAGTGTGGTGAAGTCTCCTTCTTTGGAGGTCTTCAAGCAGAGGCTTGACAACCATATGTCAGGAGTGCTCTGATGGTGTTTCCTGCGTGGCAGGGGGTTGGACTCGATGGCCCTTGTGGTCTCTTCCAACTCTATGATTCTATGATTCTAGGATCTGCTCCTCAGGAGTTTCGGAGGCTCCCTGTATCACAACGGTGTCCCTGCCTCCCTCCCCTGTTCCGATGGCAGTCCCCTGGCATCCGGCAGTAACTTGACCAAGCTAGAGAGGTTTTGTCAGGGAACTGCCATTGGTTCAGGAGGGAGAGAGAAAAAGCCGGATGGATTACAGAGAGCCCCCAAAGTTCGTAGAAAGCAGCTCATCCTCTGCGGGGGAGAGTAACCACACCTCCAGTGGAGAGGAGCTTCAGGGCTCGGAGGAGGCGAGGCGGCGCCAGGACACCTTGCCTGGGCAAAGCAGGGAGGGGAGAGGTCTCTCTCCCATTACCCACGCCCTCCTTGCGCAGTAAGCTTCCACGCCGAGAGGGGAGGCGCAGACTGGGCGTCAAGAAATTACTTTGCTGGGGAAAGTTTAAGCCCCGCCCACTCACGGAGTCTGCCAGTGAATGAGCCAGCCATGGGAGAGTGGCGCTCTGGACAGAGAAAGTTTATTTTGCACCAAAAGCAAGGCTTCACAGCTGAACAGGGAGGTATTTGCCTGCTTGCTCTCAAGCAACCCCTTGGAAACCTAACAGCTTTGGACTCTGGCCTTGGCTAGGTGGCTTGACTAGAGGACAATGTCCCCAATGCACCTTGCAAAATTGTGCCTCGTGGGACTGTCAAGTGTCAACGTCCGCAAACGCAAGCCTGTCGGCACGGAGGGGAACAGAAGAGACACGGAAAAGGGGGACAACTTCGTTTCTTTCCAGATGGCTTCCTTTCTTCAGCCTAAGAAGCCCCGCTTTTAATTAACGGAGACACACCTGGGGGCTCCAAAGTAGCTCTTAAGCGCATGCTTTTCCATCAAAGGTGACGAAGAGATCAAAGCACTTGGGGGCCCCCCATTGCGTCATCTTGACATGAGCCCCCCCCCCAATGCTTTGGTCTCTTAAGGGACATGCGCTGTCAGATCGCAAGTAATGTAATGTCAATTTCTAGAGGAGGTTAATCAACGGTTACATTTCAAAAGATCTAATCTTAAGGAAAGAACCATACTGTATAATTAAGATTGGCAAATTTTTAATTTAATTTTAAATTTATACAATTTATAAGTCCGTCGCATATGCTATACAAAAAGCAGATACTCCTGCAATATTATTCCAGTTCTGGGACTCCTGGGCACTTTTCTTCCGAGGTCCAGAAGAGAATTTCTTTGGCAAAGTATTTTAGGTTATCGAACAACCTTCCTTTATGCTTGAACTGCTGGCAACTTCTCCTGAACTGGAGCAATTTTGGTGCAATGATTGTCAAGTTCTATTTCACTGTTTGCTTTGCTTTGCTTAAGCACTTAAAAGACCATAAAACGGCCTCTTTCCCTCCTACTTAAGGGGTTATTTTTAGCTTCTACCATATTAGGATTAGCCGTACTTGTTATTTTCTTGGAAGGATGCAAACATGGGCTCAGAGATTTCAAGTGCTGAAACTGTGACCATAGGTACTAAGAGAAAGAGTTGTGCTGAATGCAGGCATAATAAGCAGTATACCAACATTATGGGATGGAGGGAGGGAGAGAGGACTAGATTCTGCAGCTCTGACAGGGCTTCTCTCAGTTCTTAATATGTAAAATTGTTCTCTGAGATATTTGCAAAAAAGTCCAAAAAGTACTTGTGATAAAGATTAAGTGAGATGTCATTAAAGGTTGGTTTCCCCCTGCAGTGTATGGAGATTTCTCATATATTTATTCTGTAGAACTTTGGGGTAGGATGTAATTTGGGTTTTTGATTTTTAGTTTTAAGTAGATGAGAGATCTTGCTGTTTCTAAATATACCTTAAATTGTATTTTTGTGCTGCCTGTTTTCTTTCTTTAAGAATTGTTTTATGCTTTGAGTGCCATCTTGGGGGGGTCTTTCCGGTCAGAAGGCAGCACAAAACAAATTTATGACATTAATACTCACTTTCCCGCTTCTCCAAACAAGAAAAATCTATTGCTTACATGTAGGCAAGGGAATGTGTGAAACAGCCGGTACAGAACTTCCTCCGCTTGGCAAAACCAAACAGTCACAGGCAGATATTGGAGTGATCCTTCTGTGGCAGCGGAAAAAGCTGTATTGTAACTTTTGAATAAATTGTAACTTTTGTTTTTAAAAAAGGTGCCCAATCAAATAAGGCATAACTGTAAAAATCATGCTCATTTGGCTAGTATATCTGAGGTAATAACAATCATCACTCCTTTAACTTTTTTGCATATTCAAACAAAGCACTGCCCTTGAGTGTGCAAATATCTCAAAGAAAATGGGTAGGTCTCTTTAGTTAGATGTTTGACATTGATGCATTCTTATTTGAAAGTGCTTCAGGGGGGCCAGTCGCAAAATAATTGTGTGTGTGTGTGTGTGTGTGTGTGTGTGTGTGTGTGTGTGTAATAACTATGTTCTGGGAGCCTTTTTGGCTGAAGAGAGGGGTACAAATCCTTTCAATAAATAAATAAAACAAGCCGTGTGGCGTAATGCAAAGAGAGCCATTCCTAAGATAGCCTTATGCTTTCTGTAGGAAGTCCGCTATCTCCTGCTTGTCTTGTTTGTGGAGAACACACGATACTGATCTTACACACACACACTACTGCTGTCTATTAGCAACAGAGAACATTCCTAAGTACCAGGAAAAATATGCAAGGTAGACACTCCACACTGACTCTCATCAGTTGCTTACAAGGTTCCTTCACATTTTGCCCGAGAACATTCTTTCTAGGAGGGCCACAGACTTGCTTTTAAAAAAGAAGAAAGCAAGCTTGGAGCCTTGGGCACCTGCCCAGGGGAACACCAGCAAAATGCTCTGCAGCCTCCACAATGCCCCTGGGCACTGGGTTGGCAATCCCTGGTCTAGAGGCACTATTTCGGAGAGGATTAATGAAAAGAAACACACATTGTTCTCACAGTTCTGCACTGCTGAAGCCTTGAGACCTGGCTAGTCACTCTGACTCAGACAAATTTGCCTTCTCTGCTTGCAGAAGACAGAAATCTGTGTAGTACCAACTCCTCAAAGTTCTCAAAGCCCTTGCTTTGGCTGGGCCATCAAGAATTGAAAACGGCTTGCTCCGAATGAGTGAACCAAGATTCACTGTATACCTAGAGGAGAACCTTGACAGTGAGTAAATTCAACCAGTGTACAAGAGCAGCTCTGAAGGAAACCTTGAAACCATCACCTTCCTCCCTCATGGAAACAAACCACAGGAGTGGAGCAGGCATGGCAAGGGAATATAACCCTCCCAGAAAACCAAACATTCCCGAGATGACGACAACTTCTTCCTGGGAAACGTGGATGTGTCAAAGACTTCACTCAAAGACACTCTGTTGGGAGTTCTGTGCTGGATTTTTTTTAAAAGAGAAGTATTCCAAAGAGAGAGGAAAACGGTTTGTATGAACAGGCAGTAAGTTTGCAATGTGCTCACAAATGATAAGGGGCACCAAGGTGTTCCAGACATACAATCACATTTGGTTAATTGCATTCCTGTTGAGTGTTCAGAGTCCTGGGCCGCTGCATTTGAGCACCTCTTTATGCCAATAACAAGGTCAGTAATTTTATAATTTCAGAAAATACTCCTCTCCCAACCCCTTTCCCCCTTAAGGTGAACAAACACTCCCAGCTCAGGTTTAGTTATGTCGAAAATGCTTGGTAATTTACAACACAAGCTATTCATTATCGAAGCAATTGCCTGAAAACAACTTACTTTTTTTTCAAAAGAAAGAAAAAGAAAATATATCCAGCTTGTTCCCTAGGTTAAGATAGCTCACTCTGCTCAGTTAAACTTGATTTAAAGAACATACTATCTCCTAACACACTATAATGCCACAGGCAAAGAAAATATAAACTCTTCAAGAATGCCTCAGAACAGAAGCACTGAGATGTTTCGCTTAGAGATACCCACCATGTCTCACGTACCTTGCTATGTCCAAGCAGAAACGGCACATTAAAGCTGAGAATTAACTCTTTTTTTAAAAAAAGTACACGCAAACATTCACTTAGAGGATGGAAGTTGTGTTAAGCAAGGGGGAAACAGGCTAAAAACAGAGACACGCTCGGCTGTTGCAGAGGTAAATTGGAAATAGTCACTCTCCTATGGCCATAAGTCTAACAGAGTTACTTTGTCCGAGAGAACAGTGCTATCTTTATGTTAAAAGTCGCAGTGAGAAAAGCAAGCAGCCAGCACAGGTAGGAGGAGATAATTCTTTGGGGGGGGGCAATGAAACAACAGAAGTTACGAACTTACATTCCCTAAAATTTAAGTCGTTCATCCCCCACCCCCAATCTGCCAGTGTTACTTACTTATTCGGTGAAGAGCAGAAAGTTGCCGTGTGTTTTCCTTGCAGGAAGTTTGGCTTGAGGCAGACTTTCCTTAGCTTTGCAGGGAATATGTGCTTCTGACACATAAGCAGGCAAGGAGCCCAAGGCTCGCTGTGGAGAATTTATTTATACTCATTTGGAATTTCCTGACAAAATTCTCCCCTGCCTGCCAGGCTCGGCTAATGGAGCTCCACGGCACAACCTCTCCCGGCTTGTGCAACATCATTCGCTGCACCGTCAAAACGTAGACGGCCGCTGTTCAGGAGGAGCTGGATTTCAGAAAAACAGCTCTATAGCAGGAGGTCGCATCATGTGAACCACGAAAAGTTGCACTCCTCTGATCATGTCGAACAAGCCAAATCAGACAAGAGGGAAAGAAAAGGCAGCAGGACTCCTCTCGCCCTCCTCATTCCTTCCCTTTTGACCCCACCTCCCATCACAGGCAAAGAAAGGTTCGCGGAAATAATACGGTCAGGATAATTGTCTCCCTTGTAACCATACCACAGGCTGCTTTCAAATATTCCTGGTTTCCTTTGCCACATGCAGTCTGTTTTTGCTCGCTTTTGTCCAGCCCAGCTTGCAATTTGGAGGCTAAAAATAAAAGCTTTATTCCGCCTGGGAGGCAGGCAAAAATATTTTGCTGGAGGATGTGGCCAAAAATGAGACAAGTGCGCTTTCTAAAAGGGGGAGGGAAATTTGTCCGAAATAAAAAGACAACCTTCCCAGAGCTACTATATCAAAAAGGCTTCCCTGAACATGCATTTTTTTTTTTAAGTTTTCAAACATTACGTTATCAAGCTAACCGTGTGCCCAAGCCCAGATATCCGACATTGACAGCACCGTAACAAATCAATTACTGGGAAATGTCAACTAAATCTCTTCCATCTTTTTGCCGATATTGCAGATTAGGAAAATATTAACTGATTTGTTTTGTTTTTAGTAGATTATTTCCAGTGTAGGTCAGCTGTTGAGAGAGTCCAAAGTGTAGGGGCTTCGAAAAATACCCTTATCTCGAGGAAAGTATCAGAATTTGGAAGTACGTTTTAGTGACTGGTTTGAACTGTTTGCAAAGGAACATTGTGCTCTACACCAAACTGCCGCCGTCAGTATGGGAAACAGCCCTAGTAGAAAAATTAACTAATAAACTGAAACTGACACGGGGACAAACAGAAGAAGACGCCTTCACCCCGGTATGGCTCCCCTTTATCACATACACTGCCCAACAGGACAGTGACAATAATCCACCAACAGCATACAAATCAATATGGCTAACCTGATCCAAAACACCCACCCACCTCACCCACACACGAAAACAAAGATCACCACAGCCAATCACAAGCAAACAATCACACCCTAGGCCAACCCCAACCTCTCTCCCCACCAAAGGAACACAAGTGAACAACACATACATACATTAAACATAATAGAAACACCGCCACCCGACCCCACCCCTATCCATCTTCCCTCTCTCCATCCCCCCTTTCTTTTTTCTTTTTTCTTTTCTTCTCCCCCTAATACCTCAACAAATGAAACGGATTTGTAAAAATGTTACATGAAAAAAAAAATACGAGGCACTACACTTCTGTAAAACAAGAAAATCCTGAATAAAATATATATTTTTTAAAAAAGGGGGTTCAGGAGTGCAACACAGTTTCACAAGATCAAGCCCCCCCCAACCGTTTCCAAATGATCTGCCAAGAGCTCTGCAGCAACAGCAGCACATTTCTGCACAAACCCCAAGGGTTTAAAGTGGAAATGACCAACGGCGTTGGCATGTTGGCATGACCAACAGCATTCACGTCCCTCCGTCTGAATCAACGGTGTAGCTGGCAAACCAGCTGGCGCTGGTAATAAGCCCCTCAGGACACAATCTGTTGACTAGAGGAGCAAGCTGGCCCTTCAGGGCACAAGCCTGGTCCTTTAGTAGTACAGTGGTACCTCGGGTTAAGTACTTAATTCATTCCGGAGGTCTGTTCTTAACCTGAAACTATTCTTAACCTGAAGCACCACTTTAGCTAATGGGGCCTCCAGCTGCCACTGCACCGCCGGAGCACAATTTCTGTTCTCATCCTGAAGCAAAATTCTTAACCTGAGGTATTATTTCTGGGTTAGCGGAGTCTGTAACCTGAAGCGTATGTAACCTGAGGTACCACTGTAGTAGTAGTAGTAGTAGTAATTTGTTTATACCCCACCCATCAGGCTGGGTTTCCACAGCCACTCTGGGCAGCTTCCAACAAAATATTAAAATACAATGATTCATGAAATATTAAAAGCTTCCCTAAACAGGGTTGCCTTCAGATGTCTTCTAAAAGTTAATTTTATTTCTTTATTTAGAGTTTATTTCTTTGACATCTGGTAGGAGGGCATTCCACAGGGAGGGTGCCACTACCAAGAAGGCCCTCTGCCTGCTTCCCTGTACTTCTTGCAGGGAGGGAACCAATGCCAGAAGGCCCTCGGAGATGGACCTCAGTGTCCAGGTTGAACGATGCGGGTGGAGACGCTCCTTCAGGACTACTGAGCCGAGGCCATTTAGGGCTTTCAAGGTCAGCACTAACACTTTGAATTGTGCTCAGAAATGTCCTGGGAGCCAATGTAGGTCTCTCAGGACTGGTGTTATATGGTCTTGCCAGCCGCCCCCAGTCACCAGTCTAGCTGCCGCATTCTGGATTAGTTGTAGTTTCTGGATCACCTTCAAAGTTAGCCCCACATAGAGCGCATGGCATTATTCCAAGTGGGAGATAACCAGAGCATGCACCACAATGGCAAGACAGTCTGCGGGCAAGTAGGGTCTCATCCTGCATACCAGATGGAGCTGGTAAACAGCTGCCCTGGACACAGAACTGACCTGCGCCTCCATGGACAGCTGTGAGTCCAAAAGGACTCCCAGGCTGCGCACCTGGTCCTTCAGGGGCACAGTTACCCCATTCAGGACCAGGGAGTCCCCCACACCCACCTGCCCCCTGTCCCCCAGAAACAGTGCTTCTGTCTTGTCAGGATTCAACCTCAATCCTGAATCAATGGTGTAGCTGGCAAACCAGCTGACGCTGGTAATAAGCCCCCCAGGCTACAATCTGTGACTAGAGGAGCAAACTGGGGTCCCTCAGGGCACAAATCTGGTCCTTCAGGGAGTGAACAATCGCACCCAGAATCACCATTTTCCTGGCCAACCCGTCTGCTGTGTTTCCTGCCCTAGTCACCTGTTTCTTATCTGGTTTGAGCTCATTTCCCCTATTGCTCTCCATAATTCATTTCAAATAGTTCTTCAAAAATGTTGCTGCTCCACTTGGATCTGATGACAAGGAGAAAAAGCACTGGCGTCACCAGTAAACTCCATGCTCCTAGACTGCAGCTCCCAGTCCTTATTAATAATTATAATATTTTTTTATTTATATCCCGCCCTCCCAAGCCGAAGCCGGGCTCAGGGCGGCTAACAGCAATACAATAATACAGCATTCTAAAACCATTTCATTATAAAATTAATTCAAATCAAATTGATGGCAACCATTGGGCTAGAGTTCTGTGAAGATTGCCAAAGGAGGGAGTCAGGCTGTGCCCTGGCCAAAGGCTTGGTGGAACAGCTCTGTCTTGCAGGCCCTGCGGAAAGATGTCAAGTCCTGCAGGGCCCTAGTCTCTTGTGGCAGAGCGTTCCACCAGATCGGAGCCACAGCCGAAAAAGCCCTGGCTCTAGTTGAGGCCAGCCTAACCTCCCTGTGGCCTGGGACCTCCAAGATGTTTTTGTTTGAAGATCGTAAGTTCCTCTGTGGGACATACCAGGAGAGGCGGTCCCGTAGGTACGAGGGTCCTAGGCCGTATAGGGCTTTAAAGGTTAAAACCAGCACCTTAAACCTGATCCTGTACTCCACCGGGAGCCAGTGCAGCTGGTATAGCACCGGGTGAATGTGATCTCGCAGCGAGGACCCCGTAAGGAGTCTCGCTGCGGCATTCTGCACCCGCCGGAGTTTCTGGGTCAGTCTCAAGGGCAGCCCCACGTAGAGCAAGTTACAATAATCCAGTCTGGAGATGACTGTCACGTGGATCACAGTGGCTAGGTCAGGGCGAGAGAGGTAAGGAGCCTACTGCTTAGCTTGGCGGAGATGAAAAAATGCCGCCTTTGTTAAGGCAAGTATTTTCTCATTTCAAATATTTATGAATCACACACAAGGCAGTGAAAATATTAGAAGAGGCCAGATAAAATTATTTTTCCAGAAATATTTACTGAAATAAAAGATACTTCAAAATTCATACAATATCTACATTTAAAAGCTTGGGAGACCAAACTGTTGAAAACTGCTTCTCAGAAAAGGCCACAATGGTACAATACTCTAGCCTGAAAATGGTACTAAATGGTTGATGGTACTGAAAGAACCAAGAATCTTTTTCTCTGTATTGGCCATCTGGCTGGGCAACCAAAGCAGTTCCTGTACTAAAGCAAAAATATTCAAAAAATATCCACCGCATTGCTCTCAATCATCTGTTTAGCCTTCTGTATTTTATCTGTGTTGTTTTAATTTGTGTAAATCACCTTGAGTCCTAATCTGGGGGGAAAGAGGAGTGTTGTTGCAGTTTTGTTGATAGAATGAGAGTAACAACTATATTTTATATAAAGTTAGGGAGGAAATCAGGTCATTTCTTAGCCAGATGATTATTAAACTCAATTCATACAGATCACGTCTTTTTATTTTCAGTCTTCTGGGGTCCTGGTTTTGCTTTCAGCCTTTAGGAGTGAGCACTAGGCAGCCAGGTCACCAAACCCTGCTACCATTCAAAACAAAAGCAAGGGGAGCAAATAGTTCTTTAGGACAGAAAATCTAATATGCTTGCAGTAAACAGATGGTTCGGTGTATAGAACGGACCCTGTCAATTCTGCCAAAGGGAGGAGAAGAGGTTTTCCAAAGCAGAAGACAAACACAGCAGCAAAAACACTCTCTTTGCCATCTTCCATAAAGTCTAATAAGGGACACATTTCTGGGAACATGCCCACTGGGAAACTGTTAAGAGAGAGATTCACAGCACACTTTGAGTGAGATTTCTTCTTTTGCCTGCTCATGGCCCTTAGAACGGAACCCTAAACCTGCATATATGGCAAAGGGTTTTCAAGTGAAATACAGTGGTACCTTGGTTCTCAAACGCCTTGGTTCCCAAATGCCAAAAACCCAGAAGTGTTCTGGTTTTTGAACATTTTTCAGAAGCTGAACATCTGATGCGGCTGTCGGCTATTGTTTCTGGGGCGCCTGCACCAATCAGAAGCTATGCCTTGGTTTTTGAACATTTCAGAAGTCAAATGAACTTCCGGAACGGATTAAGTTTGGCCCTTTTGTTTTTGCTATTTATTTTGCGTTTTTGTTTTTGAGGCTTTTTCGGTTAATTTGTTTTTGTGACTGTGTGGAACCCAGTTCAGCTACTGATTGATTGTGTGACTGTGGAAATGGATAAAAGATCCCCATCCAAACAATGACTATCATCAGTGCAGGTAAGGATTTTTTTAAAAAAACTTTTTAAATCATCTATAATACTGTCTTATTAATTTTATAGTACAGTACATTGATCATTGCTTTCATTTTATGGATCAGTGGTCTCGTTAGATAGTAAAATCCATGTTAAATTGCTGTTTTGGGGGTTGTTTTTAAAAGTCTGGAACAGATTAATCCATTCTGCATTACTTTCTATGGGAAAGCCCGCCTTGGTTTTGGAACGCTTTGGTTTTGGAATGGACGTTGGGAACGGATTAAGTTTGAGAACCAATAATAATAATAATAATAATAATAATAATAATAATAATAATAATAATAATAATTTATTATTTATACCCCGCCCATCTGGCTGGGTTTCCCCAGCTACTCTGGGCGGCTTCCAACTGAATATTAAAAACAGTACAGCTTCAGACATTAAAAACTTGCCTAAAGAGGGCTTCCCTAACCAAGGGACCACTGTACTTTCATTTCACAGGCACCTTCAAAATCCCTACCTCTCTCATTCTCCTCCACAAAGGTAAGCTCTGCAGTCACAAAGTCTTCCACCTTGACACCCACAGGTGGAATGTCCACGCCAAACAAAACCACCGGAAGCCTCCAGGTCTGCCTCAGAGCCACCAGGTAGCAGCCGCTGAGTTGGGCAGAAGTAGTTACGTAATAAGGCAGTACTAGCTTGTTACCTGTTTACTCCACCTTTCCTCTAAGGAGCTCAGGGCAGCATTTATGACCTGCCCTTCCCATTAATCCTTAAGACAACCCTGTGAAATTGTGAAGGCTGGAATATAGGGAATAGGCGGTGTCCACATGTTACACCCAAAGCGTGTTCTCTCAAATCTTGGCCACCATAGTAGCTCAAGGGGTTGCTGGGAACTGTAACTCTGTGAGGGGTAAACTACAGTTCCCAGAATCCTCTGAGGGGTAGGGGGCTTTGGCTTTTAAGATAGAGGGTGCCTGCAGCCTACATATAATACTCTAGGCACTGCACTCTAGGCACTGTGCTTTTTAAATAATTATTGGTTTTTTTAGACCAATTATCTCACTGAAAAATGTTCAGTGTTTTCCTTTCCCATGGAAAATTTTCCATCCCATAAGTGCATTATTAACAATTGCCAATTGCAAGTGCGGTATTAGGCAAGGCTGGCGGTTTCAAAGCTTTAATTAATGTTTTTCAGGGGATTATCTCCAGCAGATACACGAGAGAAGCATATTTCAGGTCAAACATCTATGGGGTACTGAGACAAAAACATTAACGGTGGGCAGTTTTTCTAGCCTGGTTTACTACAGATAAGTAAAATAAATGTGTTAAATGATATCGCTCTCATCAGGAAACGTTCCAATGCAAATCATGTTATGCAAAGGAACCCAGTTCAAAGTTCTCCTGAAAATCTGCAGCCCTAAAGGGGTTTCACAACAAAGTGCCATCTCACAATTCATTCACAGCCTGAACAACCGATGCATAAGTAAAGTAAAGGGACCCCTGACCATTAGGTCCAGTCGTGGCCGACTCTGGGGTTGCGGCGCTCATCTCGCTTTACTGGCTGAGGGAGCCGGCGTACAATTCCCAGGTCATGTGGCCAGCATGACTAAGCCACTTCTGGCGAAGCAGAGCAGAGCACGGAAACGCCGTTTACCTTCCCGCCGGAGCGGTACCTATTTATCTACTTGCACTTTGACGTGCTTTCGAACTGCTAGGTTGGCAGGAGCAGGGACCGAGCAACGGGAGCTCACCCCGTCGCAGGGATTCAAACCACCGACCTTCTGATAGGCAAGTCCTAGGCTCTGTGGTTTAACCCACAGCGCCACCTGCGTCCAAACCGATGCATACCTTAACACACAAAAAAGTACAGTGGAACCTGGGTTGTCGAACGCTTCAGAAGTCGAACATTTTGGCTTTTGAACGTCGAAAACTGTAAGTAAATGCTTCCATTTTCAAATGCACCTTGGAAGTCAAACGGCTTCTCCATTTTTTCAATGGATTTTGCCGGCCGGCAATTGCGCCTCCGTTGTCGAATGTTTCGGAAGTTGGTCTTCCGAAATGAATTATGTTTGACAACCGAGGTTCCACTGTACAGATAACTAGGCTGTGACAAAAAACGTGAGAATAGAGAGGTGCTAGCATGATCCAGTTGTGCAGTTCACACATCACAGAACCATGATCTCACACAAAAGCTGTATATTTAAAAGCACAGGTGAGCAGGTTATTCCTGAATCCACTCCCTGTAAGAATAGGTGCCAACAAGCAATAGGTGCCAAGAAGCAAATGCACTTAATATGCAAAATGTACATGAGAAGATTTCATAAATGGGCAATTGATTTCCACACTTAATCTTCCTCTCCCACACAACATCTACTGATCATCAATTTCTCCTGATGATCTAGAGACCTAGAAAAGGAGAGACCAAGAACTCCAGGGCTACCCATTGAAGGGAGCAGAGAAACAAGACAGGTTGCTTATAGAAGAGTGTGAGGTAAGGAGAACGTCCATGGAACTTTGTACGATATAGAGGTCAAGGCAGCTGGAAGAGAAATGCAAAATTTCCTGAAATTCTGATGTCATGGGGAAAACAGGCTTATTGGGGGGAGGGGAATGAAAAGCATGCAATGTTTGTTTAGCTCCCTCTACAGCTCAAAAGTCACTGTTACTCGGGTAACATAGAATGGGTGTATAATCTGGTTTGCCATTAAATCACCATGTTTGGTTTATTTATTCAGTAAATAATTACAATTTCAGTTTCCTTTTATTTGTTATTTTGTTACAAATGGAGCTATAAGACACTGAACTGTTTTGCAGGTTTTTGAGTAGGCAAACAATTACAAAAACGGGAGAAACCTTGACCTTTGTAGCAAAAAATGAAAATTGCTATGCATTCTGTATGGATTGTGGAAAACTAAGTCCTACTTAGACCAGACCCATTGAAATTAATGAAGTCAAATTAGTCATGTCTATTAACTTCAGCCGGTCTGAGTAGGACTTGTGTTGACTCCCACCCAGTGTCTCCCTCAATCCTCCACAGTCAAGTAGACGTAAAGCATTCATTTCCATAAAAAGAGCTGTGAAAAGAAGAGGGCAGAGAGCCAAAACTCAATTAATATTTCAGAAAGTAAGACTCGTTAAATGCCATGTGCTATCTGTTTCCACTTCTTCTACATCTTCATATTTATCATCATATTTATCATGGCTTTCTACCTTTTCCGATTTCATAGTCCAACATTTTTCAGTTTTTTCAACATTTCATAGTCCAACATTTTTCAGTTTTTTCAACATTTTTTGGGCTATCACATCTCTGAGTCCTGGGGGAATAGGGTGGTATCCAAATGTAATAAACACCGTATTTTTCGCTCTATAAGACGCACCAGACCACAAGACGCACCTAGTTTTTGGAGGAGGAAAACAAGAAAAAAAATATTATGAATCTCAGAAGCCAGAACAGCAAGAGGGATCGCTACGCGGTGAAAGCAGCAATCCCTCTTGCTGTTCTGGCTTCTGGGATAGCTGCGCAGCCTGCATTCGCTCCATAAGACGCACACACATTCCCCCTTACTTTTTAGGAGGGAAAAAGTGAGTCTTATAGAGCAAAAAATACGGTAATTACGATGGTGATGGTGATCTCTAAGTAGAAGCTTGCTTTGAATATAGTGCATATTCACAGAGCTGAGATCATCAGTGAGGAACCTCTAGACAATTTGTGGGGCAATGAGTTCATGCTTATTGCAGCAAAAGGAACAGATACCAGGCTTTGTTCTGCTCCTCCAATGGACAGCCTCAGACGCCACAATTAATTTTGCAACATATGTCATATGCTGGGAGGGACAAGAGAGAATGTGCCCCGTTACAGCATTCCCTGAAATGCACCTAGTCACTGTTTGCATCCTGCTTTATCTGCAAAACGTCAATATTGGGTCAATCTCATCCTCAGGTTAATTTTTAAATGACTTCCTAAAATGGGAACAAATGATGCAATGCAGAGAAATGTAAAGGAAAGGAGAAAGGACACAGGTTCTATGTCCTAGGTAAAGGGACCCCTGACCATTAGGTCCGTCGTGGCCGACTCTGGGGTTGCGGCGTTCATCTCGCTTTATTGGCCAAGGGAGCCGGTATACAACTTCCGGGTCATGTGGCCAGCATGACTAAGCCGTTTCTGGCAAACCAGAGCAGCGCACGGAAACGCTGTTTACCATCCCACCGGAGCGGTACCTATTCATCTACTTGCACTTTGATGTGCTTTCGAACTGCTAGGTTGGGAGGAGCAGGGACCGAGCAACGGGAGCTCACCCCATTGCGGGGATTCGAACCGCTGACCTTCTGATCGGCAAGTCCTAGGCTCTGTGGTTTAACCCACAGCGCCACCCAGAAGTATTTGCACCTAAAACACTGCCAAATGAAAGCTTCAAAGCAGACACAATTCTTTACATTTGCACCCCACAAAGTCACTTGCGTGGATCCAAAGGTGACCTGTTGGTAGTCAAGATGACCCCACAATTAATTGCTAGTTGCTATAGCAATGAGCTCATATGTTTGCTTTGATGCAACTTAATTGGTTTGGTTTGAAGGTACCCTTATCTGTGGGTCTGAGATACAGGGCTCTGAGCCCAGAGAGGGGAGAACAGCTGTGATGTGTTGGGCACCGGCCACTTGTGCTCCCATCTAGTTAGGGCAATGGGACATAGTCTGCTCCACTGTACGAAAAATTCATAAATTTGGGGATGGGTGCGGACAAACCACCTCCTTGCTGCGGTACCGGCTTGCGCCTGTAAGAGCAAGGAGAACCAATGGGCTGCTTTGGCTGTAAGTCTATACTGATCTTTAATAAAGCATTAGAACCGACTATTCTCATGTCTTTCATCTCCTTGGCTAGCACTGCACAGGTCTCAAACTCCTAGGACCTTTCCTCTGGCTCTGGGGCTGGGATGCAGCTCACAACATCACTGTACAGTGGACCCTCTGGATACAAATGTAATTCATTCCAGGGGTCCATGCGCACCCTGAAAAATCCGTATCCAGAGGTGCCACTTCTGTGCACACGCGCAGCGCGATAAAGCACTTCTGCGCATGCGGCAAAACCCGGAAAAATACTTCCAGGTTTGCCGCTTTCGCAACCTGACGTTTACATTACTCGAGAGTAACGTAATCCGAGAGTCTACTGTACAATGAAGAAGTTCCGTCAGCAACCAGGTGCCCACCCTTAGTTCCATTGCCATCCTGTACACATTTACTTGGAAGCAGTCTCAATGGACTCGGTCGGGGTATGACTCTTCTGCTTGTTCCAAAGAATTTCCACAGGATTTGGATAATTCACGGGCTGCATTCATATGTTCCATTCTGAACTATTGTTTTAGTGAGAGGTCAACAAGCCTGGCCTCTTCTCTCCCGCATGGCTGCAATAAGAAATCGGGAGCCTCCACTTCTGCTTAACCTCTAAACAAGTAGAGCAACATTGAATGCTCAGTGCTTGGAAACACCAGTGGAAGCTGCCTGGGAAAGTTTACAGTCGTCATTCCAGCCCACAGAAAACTCACTCAGTGCATGAGTCAATTCTTTTTACTAGAGAGCTGAGAGTACAAAGAAAGTAGGAAGATTCTACAGCATTAAAATTTGGGGGACGCTTGAATTTTCCCAGGTGTTTTGAACAAGGGTATTTTGAAGTTTCACGGGCCAACATTCTTTTGCAGAACTATGCTGTAGAACAACATTCACTTAGTCCTCATTTTCTTCATGTAATTCGTCACCACAAGACGTGGAGCTACAGGGAACCAGGCAGAGGGCCTTTTCAGTAGTAGCACCCAACTTGTGGAACGCCCTCCTGTCAGATGTCAAAAAGACAAGTAACTATAGTATATAACTTTTAGAAGACATCTGAAGGCAGCCCCGTATAGGGAAGCTTTTTAACATGTAAAGTCTTATTGTGCTTCTATATGCAGTCGTACCTTGGTTTTCGAACAGCTTAGTTCTCCAATGTTTTGGCTCCCGAATGCCGCAAACCCAGAAGTGACTGTTCTGGTTTGCGAACTATTTTTGGAAGCCCAATGTCTGACGGGGCATCCGATTGGCTGCAGGAGCTTCCTGCAGCCAATCAGAAGCCGCGCTTTGGTTTCCGAAAGTTTTGGAAGTCAATGGACTTCCGGAATGGATTCCGTTTGACTTCCAAGGTATGACTGTATGTTGGAAGCCACCCAGAATAGATGGGGCAACCCAGTCAGTTGGGCGGGGTGCAAATAATAAAATCGTCATCATCATCACAATTCACCTCCCCAAATTTAAGATTAATACTACACCTTAATTAGGTAATCAGAATCTTGATGGGAATTGATCGTGCTCCTTAAAAGTCTGATAGCTTTCTAAACAAGCTGGACATTTCCAGCCTCTGTGGCTTAAAAAGATAAGATCAGCTGTATATTGATCAGGTTCACAGTGAGCTACAAAGCAAGATGCTTGCAACCATTGGGAAAGCGGAGTTAAAATGCAACCAAGACTGCAAAGTTAAATCTGAAGGCTGAAAACTAGTTGTATAACGTTGTGTCCCCACGCAAATGGGGCTCTCCCACAGGAGTGCGAATATTGCCTTTGTGCTTATAAAGCACTCTCATTCCTTAGCTGGTAAAAAAAATCCACTGTGTACCTACAGTTTTCTGATGATGGTGAACAGCACTAGATATTATAGTATATGGTATCTTCAAACGATTTGACAGCCACTTCAGACCATCATTCGAACAAGTTGTATATGGAGACAACAAACTAAAAACGCGGATCACTTTCTTCTTTGTTGCTGAGTTTTCACGAAAGAGGCCCCAAACTATTTTCAAAAGGTGCCTTCTCAGCTCCATTTGGCAAATGATGCTATCAAGTTAATTAATACACCTACATGCTTTTGAAATTCTTGCAAGCAGGAGGGTGTGTCCTCTATAGCTGCTTTTCAGCATCTTTCCCAGGTTCCCAGAGAATGAAGAGAAGCAAGAAAGAGGGAAAGATATGAGGAGGAAAGACAACCGGGGGGAGTTATTAAAATAAGTGTGAAGCTGTAAACATAACTATGGAAGAATGAAGTGGGAAGACAATGGCTTTTACATTCTTTAGCATTTTCTTCAGCTTGAAATGTGCCCCTCTGTGCCCTATGCAGTCTTTTATATAGCGTATTTTTCGCTCCATAAGACGCACTTTCTTCCTCCTAAAAAGTAAGGGGAAATGGTGAGTACGTCTTATGGAGCGAATGGCGCTGCGCAGAGAGGTAGAGCTGAGCAGAGCCCCTTCAGCGAAGCAGGAGGAGGAACGGAGCCCCTTCTGTCCTGGAAGCTGGAGGAGGAACAGAAGGGTCTCTTTCTGTTCCTTCTCCAGCTTCGCTGAAGGGGTGCTGCGCAGTTCTCCCTCTCTGCGCAGAACTGTGCAGCACCCCTTCAGCGATGCGCCTGTCATGCAAAGCCGGAGGAGGAACAGAAGGGTCTCTTTCTGTTCCTTCTCCAGCTTCACTGAAGGGGCGCTGCACAGTTCTCCCTCTCAAGAGGCTTCTTCTGCCTTAGCCCTGCGCAGCCTCTTCGGGCAGGGGGAGCCTTCATCCCACTGCCCTGAAGAGGCTTGGTGTGGTTATCTCAGAAGCCAGAACAGCCACACGGTATCCCAGAAGCCAGATCCCTCTTGCTGTTCTGGCTTCTGGGATTCAGAATAACTTTTTCCTGTTTTCCTCCTCCAAAAACTAGGTGCGCCTTATGGTCTGGTGCATCTTTTGGAGCGAAAAATATGGTAATGCTTCTAGGTTTAAGAACCCAAGTTACATTTTTTTAAAAAAACAACCACCAATTTGTATTTATAAAGGTGATTTCTAAATGCCCCGTTCCAAGGCCTCTCCCCAATACGAACAGCACCTTGCCCCAACTTGCCCATATGTCTCCTCCTCAGGGAATGGCAAGCTTTTCAAACAGGGAGCAAACTGTTCAGTTTTCTTGGAAGGAAAAAGAAACCTAACTGACCAGGAGACACAGTTAGAAGTGACAGAAAATAATGCCTAGGCCCAGCACTTCTGTAGTCTCAAGTGTGCATGCCACTGGGAGCTTCTCTATAAACCTGCACCTCATAAAACAAAACCATAATTTCTGCAAGCCACATATTGCTGCAAGGCAGTGTAAAAGCTCCACTCCTAAATTGCTCCTTCCCCGCCTGTCACAACCATAGATGGTTTCAGCTAGGTCCCCATCGTCGTCTTCACCTCCCACCTTGTCTACAGACATCTTCCAACTGCAGTATCATGACCTAGGGCACTGTTTCTTCTACCATGAGCTCATGGAAGAGGTGCTTGCTCCTGATTCCCCTGTATCCTCAAGGTTATTTCATGAAAAACCCTTTAACCTAGTCCCTCAGAAAGATACCCTATGATGCAGAATGTGGTGGCATAAATCTAGACTGTACCACTTGAGTCCAAAATTCGGTGCACCACAATTCAGCCTCCCGGACACTGAGGTCAGGCTCCGAAGGTCTTCTGGCGGTTCCCTCAAAGTGTCGGTGTTTAAAGCCCTAAATGGCCTCGGTCTGGTATACCTGAAGGAGCGTCTCCACCCCCATCGTTCAGCCTGGACACCGAGGTCCAGCGCCTTCTGGTGGCTCCCTCACTACAAGAAGTGAGGTGGGAACCAGGCAGAGGGCCTTCTCGGTGGTGGCGCCCGCCCTGTGGAAAGCCTTCCCAGCAGATGTCAAGGAAATAAAGAACAATACAACTTTTAGAAGACACCTGAAGGCAGCCCTGTATCGCGAACATTTATGTTTGGCATTTTATTATTTTTAATATTTTGCTGGAAGCCACCCAGAGTGGTTGGGAAAATATAATATAACAACAACAACAATTTTGATGCCTTCCATCAGCTTTGGTTGGTGATGCATCTGCACCCCTATTTGGGAAGTGATAGCCTAAGTTCTGTCATCTATGCTCTGGTAAGCTCTAGCTTAGATTACTGCAATGTGTTATATGTGGAGCTGTCTCTGGAGACAGTTCGAAAACTCCAGCTGGTGCAGAATTCAACAGCCAGGTTTGTCACTGGGGCAAGATGGTTTGAGTATACAGTGGTGCCCCGCAAGACGAATGCCTCGCAAGACGGAAAACTCGCTAGACGAAAGAGTTTTCCGTTTTGGAGGTGCTTCGCAAAACGAATTTCCTATGGGCTTGCTTCGCAAGACGACAATGTCTTGCGAGTTCCTGCTGGTTTTTTCCCCTCCCCTCCTTTTTCCAAGCCGCTAAGCCGCTTATCAGCTGATCCGATCAGCAGATAAGCCGCTAAAAGCCGCTAAAAGCGCTAATCCGTTAATCCTTCAATGGGCTTGCTTCGCAAGACGAAAAAACCGCTAGACGAAGAGAATCACAGAACGGATTCTTTTCGTCTTGCGAGGCACCACTGTATTACACCAATTCTGTCCTGGCTGAAGTGGCTGCTGGCTAGTTTCCGGGACCAATTCAAAGTGCTGGTTTTAACCTATAAAGCCTTTAACAGCCAAATGCCTGGTTATGGAGAAACATTTTCACTTTCTTTAATGTGGTATACCACAAGATGGAGCCAGTCCAAGTGGTAACTAAAGACCTTTGCAGCATCAAAATTGATTTGAGGAGAGGTGCACACGAGTTTTCAGGAGCAATCCGAATAAGCAAAAGAAAGCTTAACTGGCCACAAGATACTAAAACGTTTATATTTAGATTTAACTCCACTTTAGAACACATCCAAAATTCAATTAGGATCATATCACACACAGCAAGAAGTGATATCAGATATTCCAAGCACATGCCATAAGTAGTCCAAGTAAACAGGTCCCCTCCTCCCCACCCCAAATAAGTCCACTTTGGAGATTATTGTCCCTTTATTTAAGGCATCCATGAAGGTTCCAGCTGAATTCTGAATAGATGGTCCATTGTAGACCACATTACATGTGACACTGTCAGGATTAATTGAAATAAATCAAAATAAATCAAAATTGCATCACGCATTCAGATCTTTAAACAGATTACTGCTGCGCCATCTACTCTAATTCAACTTACAAAATTTAAGGAAACTTTTAAGTGTATGCATGAGATGTGTCCGAAATCATTGCAAATCTTATAAAACTGACTTATTAACAGCATGTTCTTGTTTAGCTTACCTGCCTAATAAAGCGACTGCCGTTAATCCTGCCTCAAAGCAACGGCGACACAAACACACAACACATCCCTATGTTCTGACAACACAACGTGCAAAGCACAGGGAACACAAGTGCCAGAATAAAAAATTAAAAACCTGCCTGCATATAGTCTTGCCGGCTAAAAAAGAAGATCACACATAATGAAAAAGTCTATTCCCCAAACGTGTAATCGACGACTCATTGCTCACCACCATATGAAATTAGTTCCCAAACATCTGCAACCCCTCTAGAACCTACCGTTCGAAGGGCTACAACCGTCTCCATGAGCAGACACTCTTGACAACGGAATCGGTAAGCCAACGTTCTGGTCTTCGTCCCGATAGATTCAGAGCATGGAGAGGAAAAACCCTCCGCCTGTTTAGCTTGACTTTCTGCTCTTTGAATACAGGGCAATTAAGAAACCTGTTCCGATGCTCTCAACGCCCAGTTGTGGATTACGAGACCAGACTCCCTCACCCGGCACAGCAGAGAACCAATACCAGACGTGCCGGGGAGTCCAACGCTATTATGAAACGCTCATGATCTGAACAAACACACACAAAAAAACCCAAGAATGACACGTTGGAACGGAGAGCTGAAGGGTGTATAATGCAAAGCAAGTCCCGACAGTGTCAGAAGAGCAAAACCCTAGTTAGCCTTTGGTTTGGGTGCTGGGCTTTTTAAAAAAGAAGTCACTCTTAATGAGATACGGGGGGGGGGCAATTTTATTTCTTTTATGCATTTGTTGTAAGAAATATCAGCGTATGTAACGTGGCTGCACATGCAGCAATATTGTTTACCACTTAAAACAGTGGAACAGCCTTACTGGTGTGTGAATTATTCAAAGCAGAGAGATCCGGTTTCATATGTCCCTGACCAATAAAGAAACACGTTGCAGACAACACTCCGGCTGCACTGCAAATCCATCCCCACAAATTCCATGCATAATCATTATCTCCCAAAGGGAAAAATTCCTTCTGTATTACGTAAAAAAATAGTTTCTCGGCCTTCTGAACAGAATGCCAAAATTGAAAGCAACTTCTGCCAAACTAATAGCCCTAAAGGGTTTCCAGTTCCTTTTCAAACACCTCCTCTGACACAACCTGGTGCCCTGTACTGAAGTTCTACGGCTGACATGATTGGTTAACTGAAAGGAGACCGTAGGGTTAAAATCAATTTGGCCTTTTCCATTTGGTTTTATATGTTTTAACCTTATACCTCCAAAACACTGACACAGCTAGATGAACTTGTTATATATATTTGGGGTGTGTGTGTGGAAATCTATACTTAAAGGTAAAGGACCCCTGACCATTAGGTCCAGTCGTGGCAGACTCTGGGGTTGCGGCGCTCATCTCGCTTTACTGGCCGAGGGAGCCGGCATACAGCTTCCGGGTCATGTGGCCAGCATGACTAAGCCGCTTCTGGCGAACCAGAGCAGCACACGGAAACACCGTTTACCTTCCCGCCAGAGCGGTACCTATTTCTCTACTTGCACTTTGACGTGCTTTCAAACTGCTAGGTTGGCAGGAACTGGAACTGAGCAACGGGAGCTCACCCCATCACAGGGATTCGAACTGCCGGCCTTCTGATCGGCAAGCCCTAGGCTCAGTGGTTTAGACCACAGCGCCACCCGCGTCCCATATGTTCAAATATCAGTTGAAGCCTATCTTTCATGTTCAAAATAGCCAGGAAAGACACCGTAAGTGCAATTCACTATCACATTATTACAAATTCTCTGCCTAGGCAAGCATACTACGCTTGGCAGAAGACTGATCCTCCCATTCTGCTGTGTGTTCTGAGGATTCTCCCAACTGCACCCCCCAAAAAAGTCAATTATTTGGGGAGGGAGGCTGCAGAGGGAGGAAAAGAGAGGAAGCCTCCTTGCAGAAACCCTTCCACTGAACTTCAACTTGCCATGATTTGTTAGTAGAGTCTCACCCAAAATGCATTGCAGTTCGGTATCTTTCCTGAGTGGCTGAGATACCACAACTAAAATTGGTATGTTTGTTTACTAATTATAAATTACATCCTACACATCCATTTTTAGAGAAAGGAGGGGGGAAAGTTCAAACTACATTATAGTAGGATATTTGTTGAAGGGCTTCTTGAACATCGTGATTGCCAAATCCTACCCTAGTAAGTTTTCCTGCAGCAACTGGGAGCCAGTGTGGTGTAGTGGTTAAGAGCGGTAGACTCGTAATCTGGCGAACCGGGTTCGCTTCCCCGCTCCTCCACATGCAGCTGCTGAGTGACCTTGGGCCAGTCACACTTCTCTGAAGTCTCTCAGCCCCACTCACCTCACAGAGTGTTTGTTGTGGGGGAGGAAGGGAAAAGGAGATTGTTAGCCGCTTTGAGATTCCTTCGGGTAGTGATAAAATGGGATATCAAATCCAAATCCAAACTGAAGGAAGGAGGGTCTAGAATCATATTTTCTGGTTGGACACATAATATAATAAAATCAGGTAATTCAGCGAGCGGTGCTTAATTTTCTCTCAGATTTGGTGCACCCAGACAGAAGAAAAAAAGCATAGATGCATGGCTTCAGAGTCGTCAATGAGGTGCACAAGGAAGCTGCTGCATAAACCAGTTTTGCAACAGGAGGGGCACACGAACTATTGGCGTGTACACACTGCATGACAGTTTTGTGTTCAGTGCTAGATGCAGGCGCCTTGATGGGGTGCTGTATAGACATCATCCCCATGTCACACACCATTTGTCAATCTAAAGCTCATTCTGCTGGAACGGTTAGAATCCATTTTGTGCCAAGAATGCACTTCGCAAGCACAGGGGCGTTTTCAAGGGCCACCTTCTGCTGGGACAGGACTGCGCCACGCCCCAGCACCAGGTCCAACTTGTCTTTGAATGAAGCAAAATAGGAAGCGGTACGATAGTATCTTAGCTGCCTCTATAGACAGTGGTACCTTGGTTTACAAACTAAATCCCTTTCCCATTCTTAAACCAAAGCATCGTTAAACCAAGGCATGCTTTCCCATAGCAGGGGGGGGGGGGGACACGACTCAATTTACAAATGGAACACACTCAACAGGAAGCGGAACATGTTCTTTTCCAAGGCAAAGTTCACAAACCAAAACACCTACTTCCAGGTTTGCAGCGTTCTTGATCCAAGTTGTTCATACACTAAGCTGTTCTTAAACCAAGGTACCACTGAGATATATATTCGCTGCATAGAAGCATATTAACACGTCATCTCCCAGCCCCTCTCTTCCAAAAGACTGTGAATATGAGAATGTGCATCTGTGGAAAGCCTAATGGAGGGAAGGGGAACAGAGGACACAGTTGCACACTAGTTTGAAAACACCTTGACCTGTGTGCATAGACAATGCAGTTTTCATGCAAAAGTGTTGTGCAACTGCAAACTGCTATGCACAAACGAAAAAAAATGACCCCATGGCATTTGAAAGGCAATGTTTGTTTGGACCCTGGGTGAGAACCCAAAGGCTGAGGGGAAGGGAATATCAGAAAGAAAATGAATTGGTAATTCACTTCTAACTTTGTATTAAAGTAACATTTTTATGTGCAACTGTGTGTTTTTCTAATATGTTTGTTGTTTACGTTGTCCGTTGATGCTTCAGTTTTCTTAAGAGATATTTTTAAGATAGTAAGCAGGATAGAAATGTTGTAAACAACAACAACACATTCGTACATAGCCTGTACAGACTCCTCCTTCTAGCCCAGTAAATGCATTCAGACCCTAGAGGTTGCACCCTCTGCAAAAGGATAATGTCACAAGTGGGAGGGAATCATGACAATGAAAAGATTCCAAGCCTGATAGAGCTTTACAGGACTTCCTTTGACAGAAATGTTCTGTTCCTGGCAAGGAAAAAACAAAACCAGGAATGCTCTGTTTAACTCTGGTTATGCAAGTCTTCATAATGGTGCCATAAGTCTCCCTACTTGCAGTTCTCTTAACGATTCCAGGTCATTTGTTGCTTCTTGTTAAAAACAGAAGCCAGCTTGCTGCTATCAGTTATGCAACTTATACACCGGATAACTTGGATGCAGACATCATGCACAAGACATTCAGACATGACAAAACTGACACGGAAATAACCACATGGTAGGGAGATATTTCATGATACTATTTCAATACTTGGGGGAATAAACATGTACACAGCATTTTAAGAACATGACATTTAAAAAAATAAATGCCCTGAACAATAGGCTTAGTATAGTTTTGCTATACTAGGGAGGTTACTTCTCATAAGGCAAAAAGTTACCTGTGGAGCTGCCGTTAATATTTGCTGGCTGGGCCATGCTTGCTGAGTGACAAATCCAGAAACCGACTGTTAGGAGTCATGCAAATCAAGCATCAAATCCAATCAGGCATGCAACCTGCAAGAGGGGAAAAAAGGTCATCAAAATATTGCAATTCCAAAACTAGTTGACTTTCATTATAAAGCTCACCAGGTATAGGCCCTTGTCCTCAAGTTTAAGCATAGAAAATGTGATAGGCTGATGCATTTTAAAAATAATAATACAGAAGAGTGTGAGTTTCAAAAGTCAAGTGACTTAAAGCATTACGTCAGGCACACCATTAACAGAAAGACATAGCTGTCAATTTACAGATTTGAAAATAAGGGACTAGCAGCCTCGAAAATAAGGGATCAGCAGCCAAAATAAGGGATCAACAATTACTTTGTTAAAATACATATTTTGTTGCGTGCAAATGGCTTTAGATACCTATTAGGTCCATAAATTACCATATAGCATATATTCAACACAAAAAAACCAGCAACAATTTGTTGTTGACAAAGGACAGCTGGACACATAAAGGGTCCCATTACCTTCAATAGCTTATTTAAGGGACATCATCAATAAGGGACAGCAGCGGGACATGGGGTTGGGATAAGGGACTGTCCTGCCAAATAAGGGACGCTTGACAGCTATGCAGAAAGATGAAAATATCTGAGCAAACTGAACACAGATGTTGGTAAACACCACAGACCACAAATCTTCTACAGCAAATATGAAGTAACACAAGCACGCCTTTGGCTTTGATTAGAGGGGCAATTAATAAGGCAGTGATTGTAACAACGAAGCCCTGAAATACACAGAGTCTACATAAACATAAAGGAGCAAAGAACTTCAATTTGGACTAACAAACATCACTTTTATTTGCCTCTAGGTTGCTTGAAAGGCATTAGAGTCCAGACCAGAATCTGACTGAAATGTGTTATTTGAAATATAAAAGCAAAGGGGAGCTAAATTATAGACTGGAAAATTACAGACAGGCCCGAAGGACCTAGACAGTAGCATGAGAAATGTACTTTGCCAATACTGTTTGTGAGAGAGCATGATGTTATGCCACAATAGTTCCAAAGTGCGAAAAATGGATTGGGAAATCCAAATCAGCTTCTGGGCACAACTGTATTCATGTCACAGGACCAATACAACTGAACTGCACACTAGCACTATGTTCACAGTGCAGATTCAGAAGCAGCGAGCTGCATGGCGCTTTCATTCTCACATCAATGATTAAACCATGTGGGGCTTGTTTTATCATTCAGCATCATTTATCTAGCCAGCAATAGGTGGCTGTAATTTAAACCAATCAAGGGGAATTTAAACCAAGAAGGAAAACTGATCTGCAAAAAATATAACTTTGCAATTTGCAGGCAGTGTTCAGCCTTGTGTATGTATATACAGTAGTACCTCAGGTTAAGTACCGTATTTTTTGCACCATAACACTCACTTTTTTCCTCCTAGAAAGTAAGGGGAAATGTCTGTGCGTGTTATGGAGTGGCATGCCTATGGGTGGCATGCCTACGGATTTTCCTCCTCTAAAAACTACGTGCGTGTTATGGTCGGGTGCATGTTATAGAGCGAAAAATACGGTACTTAATTCGTTCCGGAGGTCTGTACTTAACCTGAAACTGTTCTTAACCTGAAGCACCACTTTAGCTAATGGGGCCTCCTGTTGCCGCCGCACTGCCGGAGCCCGATTTCTGTTCTCATCCTGAAGCAAAGTGCTTAACCTGAAGCACTATTTCTGGGTTAGCAGACTCTGTAATCTGAAGCGTAGGTAACCGGAAGTGTATGTAACCCGAGGTACCACTGTACTGAATATCACACACACACACACACACACAATATATATATATTTGTGTATATTGAAGTTTAGAAGGTGTCACACAGAGCGTGCATATTAGAAGAAAGTTTGTTTCTCAGAAAATTAGGCTTTCTGCCCTTACCAATCCTGTGTTCCTACATGCTTGTTTCATACCTGCCTGAGATTACTGTGCTCTGAATACTTCAGGGCAAATGCAAAAACAAGTAACGACTGGTTAGAAGTACTATTTGCTAATAGAAGTTAGATGCTACTCTCAAGGCGGGAGAAGGCATTCTTTATTCCGTATTCAAACACTGAATAGTCAATGTGCCAAGAGTCTCGGTACTGACATGGCTTGACAGGACTGTCAAAAATTGGAACAAATTTCTTTTCCGCACACAGGCAAAAGCTTATTCATCAACGCACGTAGCTGATGAAAGTCTTGAGAAAAAGAAAAAAGGGAAAATAAAAAATCAGGAGACTTACTAGGTCCTTTGTCCACCTATTGCTATTTAAGCCTGTGCCTAAACCACACATTCAGAAGCTGCCATTGACTAGACTTGGGGCCCCTTCATCTTGACTTAGGCTGCTGACTGTACTGCATCCTGTGCAATTAGTATAAATGTACCGTATTTTTCGCTCTATAAGACGCACCAGACCACAAGACCCACCTAGTTTTTGGAGGAAGAAAACAAGAAAAAAAATATTCTGAATCTCAGAAGCCAGAACAGCAAGAGGGATAGCTGTGCAGTGAAAGAAGCAATCCCTCTTGCTGTTCTGGCTTCTGGGATTAGAGTTTGGATTTGATATCCCGCCTTTCACTCCCTTTAAGGAGTCTCAAAGCGGCTAACATTCTCCTTTCCCTTCCTCCCCCACAACAAACACTCTGTGAGGTGAGTGAGGCTGAGAGACTTCAGAGAAGTGTGACTGGCCCAAAGTCACCCAGCAGCTGCATGTGGAGGAGCGGAGACGCGAACCCGGTTCCCCAGATTACGTGACTACTGCTCTTAACCACTACACCACACTGGTCCTACCCAGTCCTACCACACTGGGATAGCTGTGCGGCCTGCATTCGCTCCATAAGATGCACACACATTTCCCCTTACTTTTTAGGAGGGAAAAAGTGAGTCTTATAGAGCAAAAAATGTGTTATATGTCTAATTCTAAGCGTAGGAAAGCCCTCCTTATAATGCACAAACTACAGAAACAAAAATATATAATGCATGTATCCACCATGCATTGTGCAGGGTGCGCTATGGACATGTATGGTACTTGCTCAATTTAACCACTACTCTGTGAGTCCAGTACAAAATTCAGTTTCACTAGATAGCCTTTAGCAAGCCAACAGACTTCCTTCACCTCAATATTTGATCTGCAATATGAGGATTAAAGAAATGATCTGATGATAACCAGGGTAATACGTTCAAGGTAGGTAGCAGTGTTGATCTGACACAGTTGAAATAAATAAAAAAATAAGGAAATTGTCCAGTAGCACCTTAGAGACCAGCTAAGTTTGTTCTGGGTATAAGCTTTCGTGTGCATGTATACTTCTTCAGATACACTGACCCTTATATATAGTGGGAGGGTGGGGTGGGGTTTTTCTCAGAAGAGTAGTAGGAGATGGGTGATTGAAGAAGTGTGCATGCACATGAAAGCTTATATGCAGAACAAACTTAGTTGGCCTCTAAGGTGCTACTGGACAATTTTTTAAATTAATTTTGACAGGGTAATATGTGACATGCTTTAGAAAAGCTCAGCAAGTGCCAGGGGTAGGCAGACACCACATGCAATAGCTTTTTCTGAAGAGTAAGAATTATGGTAAGTGAAATGTTAAGATTATATAAAGTTGCCAAAGCCTGAGAACTGAAATGGCTCCGTTTGCTAGATATAAACTCTAACGTGGGCCATTCCTTCATCAGTGGGAACTTTTAGTTAATCTGCAATTTCAGCCTCCCCAAGTTGCCAGTCGCTGCATGAAGATGTTTTTCTGGGCACTTGGCCAGAGTACAGTGTTTAAAATGTAACCCTGAGTGACGATAAAAACAAGACACACCAGTCCCTGGAACCTCCCACAGCAGGGCATGAAAGGGACTCCTTCAGACATGGCTTGCAGGAAAGTGGGCAGTCAGGTCAGGAATAGCTTACCCAAACCACATCAAGGTACCACTATGGCTTAATTCAAGACTTCACCATGTTTAGAGTAGATCCGCTGAGTTCAGTGGGTTTACTCAATGCAGGGCTATGTCTAGTTCAAATCCCTTGACCAGGCACCCCCAAACTTGGCCCTCCAGATGTTTTAGGACTACAATTCCCATCATCCCTGACCACTGGTCCTGTTAGCTAGGGACGATGGGAGTTGTAGTCCCAAAACAGCTGGAGGGCCGAGTTTGGGGGTGCCTGCCCTTGACTTTACTGCATAAGAATATAGTTAGCATTACATGCAGCTGATGATGACATCCCTGTGGCCCAGGTGTTCCCTTCTGGGTTCGGGAGCTTAGGAGTGAGGCATTTTAAACTGAGCTGAGATTCGTTCGTAGAGTTTAGATGGCAGACTCACATTTACAGAGCTTCAACAATATGCAGTGTTACAAGACTTGTGATGATATGAACTAGTGGTTACACTGTAATTATGGATTGCAATTTTTAAGCAGCGATTGCTATGGTCTCATAGACCCTGCATATACTCAAAACTTTTTATTTATTTGCATTCTTTGTTTATTGTGTCAATAAATGAACTCGACAAACTTTCATTAGCTATGAGAACAGACTTATAGCACAGGAAAATGCTTGCAGAATAACAGCAAAGGCATCACAGAAACAAATGGTAAAAAGCATTGTTTACATTCTTTTAGAAATGAAAGGTTGTTTTTTAACCCAAACACCAACTCTTAAGGCATCATCCCCATCTTAGCTCATGAAATGCAACTGAAGTGCCTGAAGACCACTGCGATTTTGGTATCTGTTCACCGTGAGAATAAAGTAGAATAGCAATTGCTGTTACACTCCCTCCCCTCTGCCGCAAATATCAACTTGCAGCTCAGTAATAAGTGACCTGCATTAAAGTGTGCTATTCAAGTTATGATACGGATAACCATTATGTATGATTCCACTGCCACCATCCTCTTATCAAGTGCCAAGCTGGAATTTTCTACATTTCAAGGTTAAGAGTACTGGAAAATGTACAGTTCTGCTAAATGTGGCTTGGCATCTGTCAGCTCCATAATATGTAGTTATATTGTGCAGGCTGAATGCGACCTCTGACCTAGGTCACAACACTTGTGACACTTGGTACTGGGCAAATTGCTTATTACTCTTTACACCACTGTCAGTGTGCATCATTTTTCAAAAAGTTACTTGTAGAAAGAGGCAACACTACGGCTCTGAAGACGGCAATGATAAATCTCTGAGTCAGGACAAAGTGTCCTGTCTTTTCAGCCACACAGGAAGCTCCAGCAAATTACATTTGGCAAAACTATTTAAGAGCTAAGGCTACAGCTCTGTGCTGATATTAGCTAACACACTATTCAGAGAGCACCCTGTATATTTGTGTACATTCCAAGCTATAATCAGACACCTATTCCTAACAAAAGTTCAGCTCGAAAGGGCAGATTTAACTGCAATGCGACACTCGCCAAGCCCAATCCACAAGACTAGCAAACTTTCTTAGTCTGGATACACTGTTACTTCCAATATTTGATAGCTAGAAAAACCTTTTAACAAAAGCTCATTGTTCTTAGCACAGTTCAGGGAATAAAGATGGAATATTTTTGTTGAGCAGTTAATTACTCAGCAGAAAAGGGGGTCAAAGTGTGTGGTTTTACACCAAAACAAATTCATGCTTTCTATGTAAAAACATTGAAACTAAACATTGAAACTAAGATTTCATGGATTCTTCTTGGGTTTGGGTTTTTTTTTGTTTTTGTTTTTGCATGGTTCACATCTTTACTTCACAGGCGCAACTACCCCCGAAGACAGCAATAGCTTTCATGAAATTGTTCACAATAAAATGAAGTATCAATTTACTCTATGAAGTATCTATATGTGCTTTATACTTGTGTAGTCCAACAGCTCTTAGTTGGTAAAAAGCCAGTCGTTAAATTTCAATCCATCAGCTCAGCTTCGTCACTTCTACCCAGAGATGTTGGGCAGAAAATTTTCTACTCCCCCACCCAAAACCTCCGAGTCTCCTAAATTCATAAGTACAGTGGTACCTCGGGTTAAGAACTTAATTCGTTCTGGAGGTCCGTTCTTAACCTGAAACTGTTCTTAACCTGAAGCACCACTTTAGCTAATGGGGCCTCCTGCTGCTGCTGTGCCGCCAGAGCACGATTTCTGTTCTCATCCTGAAGCAAAGTTCTTAACCTGAAGCACTATTTCTGGGTTAGTGGAGTCTGTAACCTGAAGCGTATGTAACCCGAGGTACCAATGTATTGCTAACTTACCAAGTAGACCGGATGCTTTAGAAAAAAACTCCACCCAGCACAGTTTTTACAACTAGCCTAGAAGTCTCTATTAGGGGGGATGATGGGGATGGGGATGGGGATGATGATGATGATGATGATGATGATGATGATGATGATGATGATAATAATAATAATAATAATAATAATAATAATAATAATAATAATTTATTTATATCCCGCCCTCCCCAGCCAAAGCCGGGCTCAGAGCGGCTAACAACGGTAAAATAAGACAGCATATTGGATGCCCACCAAAGACAAGATTCAGTATTTCAGAAACTGATTTACATTGTTTTGAACTGCCTGTCTTGTCTCAAAGAATAGGAGATGTGTGTTAGGGAGCTATTATGAATGAAAAACAGTTCCAGGCTTTTCTTGCTGTTTTCTGCTCAGCTGATCTACATCCTTTCCAAAAGCACCTTGTCTTTTGTTGTTGTTTGTTGGCCAAATTGTTTTCATTGACTTTCCAAATTTTACCAAATCAGCCACAAATTAAGACAAACCTAATACACCTTTTCCAATCACTTCTTTCTCGCACTCCCTTCTTGGCGCGTCCAAAGTTTCCTCTTGTTGCTGCTTTATTTTCCTGGTTGCTTCTAGTTCACATTCCATTCCTTAAAACTGACCTTGCATTACAATAGGTTCTGTTATTGTTTTAAAACTTAGCATCCTTAACCGTCAGCTATCCACTTGCCCAAAAGCACCTTGTCTAGAAAGAGAACGACAGCCCTGGCAAACTTAGTCCCTGGCTGGACATTCAAGATATCACGCACAACACACACAATCTCTTCCTTTTCCATCCTTTTGTAGACTGTTTGGAGAGATGAAATAACTTTAAAAACAGTCTGAGCTCTCTGGTCCCTGAGGCTTCAGGAGACCTTAGTTCAGTTTAATGTGCCTCAGGGAAGACTTGCTTCACCCCAAAAGAGCTCTGATCTCCCCCAAAACAAACTTCTTTGGAGATCCCTTGTAGCCAAGTAAGATTGTCTTCCATAAACACAGTTTTAACAATGAGTCCATAAGTGACTGTGGAGGCCAATTCTGGATCCACACCTCCTTCCACTGTGGGGACACTGGTTTCTGAGTGGGGTTGATCATGGTCTGGATTTGCCAAGTGTGCCTTCCTCTTAGCACGTTTCTCCCTTGCGTCCTGAATTCATGTGTCTTCAAAGCCCATGACACCTTTGGTAAAGGCTGTTTTCCAATTGGAGCACTCACAGGCAAGTGTTTCCCAATTGTTGGTGTTTATACTACATTTTTAAAAATTTGCCTTGAGACAGTCTTTAAACCCCTTTTGTTGACCACCTGCATTACACTTTCCATTTTTAAGTTTGGAATAGAGTAATTCCTCCAAAACAGTAATTCATCGGATACATGAATTCAAAATCATGCTTTCTGTAATCATACTGAATGAAACATGTGTACCAAGTGTTCGTGGTTGATGCTAAATGGAAGAAGCCTTAATGAAAATCCAACAGGATGCCAGAGGTAAACGGAACAAGAACAATGAAGGGAATAACCTTAGATTAACAGATGGGGGGAGGAGAGGAACGGGATGAGGGGAGGGAGAGAGAGAGAGAGAGAGAGAGAGAGAGAGAGAGAGAGAGAGAAAGAAAGAGAGAGACCTGTGGGCGGCCCATTGGTACCATGGATGCAGATCTGGTGGGCTGTTGACTAGTATCCGATTTGGCAAGAAATTATCCTAGTTCCCTACATAATATTTACATAACGTCTGAGGTTTGGCACATACACAACATTTTATCACTTCGTTTTTGGCAATCTGTAAGTCAATTTCCACAACTGAGTAATTCTGTTGATGCTCTGATTTTTTTGTATTTAAAACTAACTCTACCTACCTACTAGCCTAATCAGCTGCGGGGACTACAGACAGCCTCCAGGCATTCCAGATAGAGAAAGCTTTGTAAAAATGGTGCCTTTCCTCTTTCAGGTGACAAATGCACACCTAGGCAAGGGCACATGGGCTAGTTTTTGTGAACTCATTTTGCAAAATTGTATTAAAACCCAAAATGCTAATTCCAATTACAAAAGGCATGGGTCTGACAGACATCTGGGGACCCTATAAATTGCCATACAATGAAGACATTCTACAGAAGTCCAACCAAGTCAGAGGACTACCATTTTCAGTATAGCAGAATTATTCTTATTTTTTTTTTAAAGTAGCAATGAGGAACAGATTTTTATTTGCTGAGAACTAATTCATTCCCTTGGAGTGCTTTTTAATATATAAAAATCCACAGGGTGGCTATTCATATACACCCTAGGCAAGTCAGGCATGCTAGTACCTCAAACTAACATAAGCAACCCTTTCTAATTCTGTACCTCTTAATTCTATTTCTTTATAAAGGGAAAGAAAATGGGGAACAGGTTTTTAATACCTCCAGGTAATCTATGTGCAGTTTAAAGCAGTCTCTTCCTTGGCACTAAACAGTAGCTTGTAATTTTAAATCTTTACTTACGGAAGTCTATACAGAAAGAGTGCATTTTTATAAAAACATCATATAGTTGCTGCAGATTTTAACAGTATTCAGCCATGTTCAGAAGGTTCTTACCTGCTGCCATCACACTCAAACTTGTTTTTTTATAAAAAAAAAATTAAAAAAATGCTAGGAAAGAAAGGACAGCAGGTTAACACACTAAAATGACACTCTCAAATGTTGAGATTGGGAGCCCTAACTCTCTTCTAAGTATAGATAAAAGTTACCCTAGGAGAGCTAAAGCAAGCTGACCTATTCGGAGGCACCAGTGAGAGCTATTTCCATGAGGTGCTCAGAATTCATTTACCTCATGAGAAACCAAGTTTCAAGCAGCAGATGGCATTGGGAAAAGATCACCGCTATTTAAACACGCCTCGTTCTCCTTGTCAGTAGAAGTTAAGTGGGCTCTAACTTTAGCTTGGAACATGTAGGGCTTAAATTATAATTTAGACATGGCTGCGACATGTAGATGTGAGCATAAATGCACTTGGGGTAAGTTCTTGCTGTCGGCTTTGGGGAAAAGGCTCCATGGTGGAGCAACTGCTTTGCATGCAGAATGTCTCGGGTTCTGTCCAAGTAAGGCTGGTAAAAGATTTCTGGCCAAAACACTGCCACTTAGTGTTTGCAATGATTCTTCAACATCAACTTTGTTGGACTGGTCATGTTGTGCGGATGCCTGATGATCGTCTTCCAAAGCAACTACAGTGGTACGTTGGGTTACAGACGCTTCAGGTTACAGACTCCGCTAGCCCAGAAATACAGTGGTACCTCAGGTTACATACGCTTTAGGTTACAGACTCCGCTAACCCAGAAATAGTACCTCGGGTTAAGAACTTTGCTTCAGGATGAGAACAGAAATCACGTGGCGGCAGCGGGAGGTCCCATTAGCTAAAGTGGTGCTTCAGGTTAAGAACACGGACCTCCAGAATGAATTAAGTACTTAACCCGAGGTACCACTGTAATACCATGCACTTATTCAGGCATAGGCAAACTCAGCCCTCCAGACGTTTTGGGACTACAACTCTCATCTTCCCTGACCACTGGTCCTGTTAGCTAGGGATTATGGGAGTTGTAGTCCCAAAACATCTGGAGGGCCAAGTTTGCCTATGCCTGAATAACAACATGGAATCCAGTAATGTAAGATTATGAATGCATCAAATGAATGCACATGGGGACCACTTTAACTAAAGTGTATTAATAGGGAATTAATTGGTATTGTTATAATTGGGCTATTAATGGGGCAATATTGGAAAACTAATAAAAATTTATTTGAGGAAGAAAAAGCTTGCACTGATGGAAAGATCAACCTAGCACAACATTGAATTCCTCCTACTGACTGGTTCAACAAAAGTTATCACGCCCAATTGGGGTTTTCAGCTCTGCAAAGACCAGAGCCTGTTAAAAGTTTATACACTGTTTTTTCATCCAACATGCTCCAGTTTTATCTTAAAACAATCACTGAGGCACCTCGCATAACAAAGTGCAGTTCCACAGTCAAAATAGGAAACACATGTGTCTGAATACGTACAGCTGGCAGAATGCAACTGTAGAAATAGCACAGTATTAAAACAACAAGACTGCAGGAGATTTTGCAATGCTATTGTGCAAGTTGCGGGACCTGGTACTTGCCTTCCAAACTGCAGAAGAGAAATTGTAGAAGGGAACGTACAAGGGCTTGGTTCAGGCTTTGAGTCTATTTATTTATAGATAAGCTCACCCACCACATGAAGAGGTCGTGCAAAATCCAAGATGTTCTCTCTCCAATGTGGCAAGCATTCCTGAGGTATGCCAACCGTACATCCCAGATCTCAACCTCACCACTCCCAGGATCTTTCTAAGACCTTTCTGACCCATCAAGAGATGATAAATACAGGCTGAAGGTTTTGTGATTCTGCATGCTATGCACTGCAACTAAAGTGTTGTGTTTAGAGTAAAAAAAACATTTTGTGTGATTGGGTTTGCTTTCTCTTTTTATTTAAATTGGGCTATGCCTAGACCATTCACTGTGTAATGGAAAATTCTACATAAAGTTTTAAGAATTCTTTCTGGAACAACATTAAGTGAAAAGCAAATCACACCTCCTATAGCAGCCTCCAACAACCTGGTGCCTTTCATATGTTTTGGACAACAAACCATAGCAGTTCAAGACAGCAGGCCAGTTGCAGTCCAAAATGGATGCAGGGCATCAGGTTGGTAACACTGGTCTTCCAGAAACACAAAATTTGAAGGCACAATGCTAATTATATCCCAAATACATATAAGCTGTAGTTGTCAGAACTTCCTGGCATTATCCCGGAAGGACAAGTTCATTGCAATGAGCCTGAATCCTCACCTTTCCGTTCTGTCAAAATAAAAGAATTCCTTCCAGTAGCACCTTAAAGACCAACTAAGTTAGTTCTTGGTATGGTCTTAGTTGGTCTTTAAGGTGCTACTGGAAGGAATTCTTTTATTTTGACTATGGCAGACCAACACGGCTACCTATCTGTAACTTTCCATTCTGTGTTATCCCTTGTGCACGGGGTCTCCAAGCAGCGGAATGGGTGTTGTGTTTCCTATAAGACAGGGGTGGCCAACTCCCAAGAGACTGCGATCTACTTACAGAATTAAAAACTGGCAGTGATCTACCCCGTTTTGGGGGGGTTAAGGTCAAAGTTTTTGAGCTTTTTTAGGGAGGAAAGCCCCGTTTTTTGGGGTTCTTGGGGAGAAAAAGGAACAGCCACCCACCAACAAATCACTGGGGAAACAAACAGCCTTCCGTCTTCCGTTCTGCAGATCGTGCGAGAATGGAGGGTGGGAAGAGGGGCCGGATTCAATTTAACCAACGCTAAGGAAAGGGACCCAGCGATCGACAGCAATCTACCAAAACCTCCCCGGAATCTACCAGTAGATTGTGATCGACCTGTGCTATAAGAAACAAGTTTAGAATAGGCACTACTTCCTCTGGCCTGAGAAGAAACATGCCAGGGGCTGGGGTATTTAAATAGGATGGAGGCGGCTTATAAAACACAGAATCCTGCAAATCTCTGTCAGTCCATCCTCCCATTCCTCCTGTCTCCATCCCTTTCAGGGGACGTGGGTGGCGCTGTGGTCTAAACCACTGCCTCTTGGGCTTGCCGATTGGAAGGTCGGCGGTTCGAATCCCATTGCTCTGTCCCACCTTCTGCCAACCTTGCAGTTTGAAAGCACACCAGTGCAAGTAGATAAATAGGTACCGCTGCGGCGTGAAGGTAAATGGCGTTTCCATGCACTCTGCTTTCCATCACAGTGTCCCGTTGTGCCAGAAGCGGTTTAGTCCTGTTGGCCACATGACCCAGAAAGCTGTCTGTGGACAAACGCCGGCTCCCACGGCCTGAAAGCCAGATGAGCGCCACAACCCAATAGTCCCCTTTGACTGGACTTAACCGTCCAGGGGTCCTTTATCTTTTACCATACTGTTCCGCCCCACTCAGCTGGATCCCACCCCTATGACCACATTAGGTTTTGCACCACTCCCAGCAACGGTTTTACTGATGAAGTTGGAAGGCGACTGTTGTTAACAAGGACAAAGCAAGTGATGTCACTAAAGCCACACTTGATGGAAAACATTAGAAGAAACATGTGGTTAATTTGACTAACTTCCCAGACTTTCAGCAATCATTTTCTGGTCATCAATAAAGGTTTGGAGATCAAGAATCCATTGTAAATAATACAAATATTGGAATATAACATGCAAGTGGAACCATCTCCCTCAAGAGGCTGTGGACTCTCCTTCCTTGGTGGCTGGATGGCCATCTGTCGTGGGTGGTGTAGCTGAGATTCCTGTATTGCAGGGGGTAGACTGGATGACCCTTAAGGTCCCTGTCAATTCTACAGTTCTATGATTAAAAAGAGAAGTCTCTCTTAGTCCCAGTTCTAGTCATGCTGTTTAGACATTTTCATATGCCAGTATGTGCCATGTATGTTAAGTTCAAGCTTAAATTCGTTAAAAAGTCACTTTGCTTACAACCTCTCACAATTACTGGTGATAATTATTTATGCTCACTTCCTGTGAAAGGTTTACCCCATCTTAAAAATAGGCATTCTTATTTTCCTATTAGTTTTTTTCTTACTTTATTGGCATTTTAGCTGTGTTATGCAAGTAGCTGTACCTTTTACACAAGAGGTTTAAAACTTAAAATTAAAAGCTGTTGATACATACAACTCACAAAGAGGTTCTTTCATATGCAAAGCACTCCAGAAAACGTGGTCAAGAAGGAAAGTGATGCAGGAGCCAAGTATTTCAGCCATTTTGCTGGCTTTAAAGGGAATTATAGTCTGGCTCTTCTATAGGAATAACTACGATGCTAAAATGGAGACCAAAAGTGAAGCAGCAGTTCAGATAGCTTGCTGAAAGTTGAGCTTTAATCCACTTCTAGAAGACAGAAAACAGCTCCCACCCAAAGGAGGATATAGTTTCAGATGTCACCACACCTAATTATTATCATTATTTATTAAATTTCTATACCGCCCTACACCCATAGCTCTCAGGGCAGTTCACAACAAAAAATTACACTAAAAAAACCCACAAAACACACAATAAAAACAAAACCACAACACATTTTAAAAGGGCTTTAGATCTAAATCTGCCAAAGGCCTGGTTAAAGAGGAAAGTTTTCGCCTGCCAACTAAGAATACACAATGAAGGTGCCAGGAGAACCTGACTGGGGGAAGAATTTCACAAATGGGGAGCCACTGCAGAAAAGGCCCCGTTCTTGCGTTGCCACCCTCCAGCAGTGGCGTAGCGTGGGGGGTGCAGGGGGGGCTGGCCGCACCGGGCGCAATGTCTGGGGGTTAAGGTTAGGGGGTGCAAATCCACGGGTTAGGGGGCGCAAATCCATGGGTTAGGGGGCGCAAATTACTTGCCTTGCCCCGGGTGCTGACAACCCACGCTACGCCACTGCCCTCCAGACCTCACACAGAGGAAGCATGTGAAAAAGGACCTCAGAGGCAGCGTTTGAAATTCACTAGGTGTGTTTTGTAGGAGTGTTTTAAATTATAAAATTGTTTTATTTTAGTAGTTAATCAACAACCTTTATTTAGTTTAGGTCCTTACTGTCAGCAATCTGCTTTCTTTTCTGCTGCATTCAAGAATTATAATGTCAGTTAACTGAATCAATGTCATTTTATAACCGCTGAGTCAGAGGCGTAGCAAGGTGGGTGCGGTCGCCCCGGGTGTCACCTCTGAGGGGGGTGACAAAATGTTGTGCGGCACTCAACGTCTGCGGGAGACGCTGTGGCTTTGGCATGCGCAGGCTTCCCGTTGCCGAAACGGTCCGCCCGCTGGCTCTCTCTCAGATGATGGCCGGTTGTTAAGACTCCTCCTTGCAAGGCACACGATCTCCGCTAAAATAGCTCTGGCTGCGCAAAAATTGCTCAACAACCTTGGCTCCGCAAAAAAGTAAAAAATGAAGTCAAACCATTTTTGCAGGCAAAAAATAATAACTTCAATGTGTGGAGGGGTGACAAGAAATTTTCCACGCCGGGTACCACCTGACCTTGCTACGCTACTGCTCTGAGTTCCCTGTCCCATCTTTCTGCCCAAGACAGCCCCAAGACTCTCTGAAGAGTGAGGAGATAACCTAAAACATGCAGGATGGCAGGACTACTAAAGAAATTGGGAAATTGCTCAAAATCTGGCTGGGGTTTTGGTGGTCTCCTCTTCCCCAGCAGACCCTTCGCTCCTCATATCACATTGCTCAGGAGGGTCTCCTTAACTTTCAGAAGGAGTTTTCAGGGGTAACAGGCAACTTTGGGGAAGGGGAGAAGGGCAACTTGGTTTCCATGAAACTCCTTCCACTGACTTAACAACAGCTTGAATATTAAGGCAATTCTGACCTCTGAGACTTAGCAAAACTTCATAATCTTCTCAGGTATGTAGCTAGAGGCCTTTTGGTAAAACTGGAAGTGGGCACTCAGTTGTTTTCTACTAAAGCCACCCTCCAATTAAAGTCCATTGTAGAATTACAATACAATGAAGGGTTGGGCTCTACAAGCCAGAAGTAGTCCCAAATCTGTTGATTAATTTCTTCCTGTCAACGCATCTTAATTGAAGGCATGGCAAAACCTTTGCCTATTCAGTTGTCATTCCACAGTAGGATTAATATTGTTTAAATCTTCCCATGTCAATTGCTTCCTCCATTAGTTCCTCACACAGTTCTCTCAGGAAAACAACGCAGGACAAATGCAATAGACTTTGACGGCATTGCTATAGCATACCAAGCAATTTGTACAGCCTTAGATTTTAATAAGCTGCATCGAGGAAACTGAAATATCATGAACAGGAGAATCAGCCCAGATGCATGGGATTGTTTTATGGATGCCTTTGTCGATTTTACTCTCAAAATGTTGTATAGCGCCTTGAATTTACCGTATTTTCCGCCCTATAGGACGCACTTTTTCTCCTCCAAAAATGGAGGGGAAATGTGTGTGCGTCCTATGGGGCGAATGCAGGCTTTCGCTGAAGCCTGGAGAGCAAGAGGGGTCAGTGCGCACCGACCCCTCTCGCTCTCCAGGCTTCAGGAGAGCCCCACCGCCAGCCCCACAAGCTCAGGGGGCAGCGGGGAGACGTGGTTTGGAAGCTGACGGCGGGGAGACGCGTGCTTCTCCCTGTTGCCAGCCCAGCGCTGGGCTCCCACGCTTGCAGAGAGCTGCATGTTCTGGGGGCTGGGGTCAGGGGAAGCTTGGGCTGGGGGGGAAAAATAATTTTCCCCCCTTTATTTCCCCCCCCAAAAAAATTAGGTGCGTCCTATGGGCCAGTGCATCCTATAGGGTGAAAAATACGGTAAGTTTTTTACGGAAGTGTGGATTAGAAACACATGCATACATAAATAAACTTTATGGAGTAGGTATGTCCATTACTGTTTTTTTGTTTGTTTGTTTGTTAGAAGTGAGGTTGTTGTTTTTTACCAGAAAAAGAAAAATCAGCACCAAGTCACTAAAACAACTATATTTGGGTTATAACATCTCCATGGAACCACCTTACAAAATCACCTTACCACATCTCCATGGAACCACCTTCAAGAGAAAGTAATTTCTCTGGTGGGACAACTGATCGAAAGTGTCAGGTGGAACAATGGCTCTGTGAATCTGGCCGTTAACCAGAAGGTTGGTGGTTCGAGCCCACGCAGGGACAGATGTGGGCAGGATTCCTTCCCCCCCATAAGTTTTTATTGTTAAAATAGTTCATCATTAATACACATATACAAGCATACAAACAAACATTTCATACAATCATTAAAAGTGTTCAAACATACTTACACTCAATCCCACAAATAATTCCTTTTCCCATCACCATCCACCACCCCTCACCCCACCTTTGTGTTGGACTTCCAATCTACTCAATTACAATTTCTTTCCACTTCTATTACTTTCTTTCACACACCTTTAGCCTAATTTCATACTTCTTTTTCTATTACACATTGTTATCCATCTTATTTGATATTTCAGCATTTTGAAACGGAACTTGTTTATTCTAATAGAAGTTCTGATTTTTCGATATGATTTTGCAAGTACCTTTTAAACACCTTCCAGTCCCTATCTATCTTTTCTTTTGAAATCCTTCCAATTTCTTCCATTGTTTTTGATATATTGTAATACTCCAATAATTTGGCCAGCCACTCTGTTTTTGTTGGTATTATACCACTTTTCCAGTTTTTCGCAATCAATAGCCTTGCTGCTACTGTTGCGTATAAATATAAGGTCTTATCTTCTTCCTTTAGGCTTCCTGGTACTATTCCCAATAGAAAACCTTCTGGTGTTTTCCTAAATGAGTATCTAAACATTTTTTTCATTTCATTATATATTACAGTGGTACCCCGCAAGACGAACGCCTCGCAAGACGGAAAACCCGCTAGACGAAAGGGTTTTCCGTTTTGGAGGCGCTTCGCAAAACGAATTTCCCTATGGGCTTGCTTCGCAAGACGACAGCCCATAGGGAAATCTCCGGGACAGCGGGGAAGCGCAGCGCGTCTTCCCCACTGTCCTCGGACCTCCTCCCGCTGCCCGGCTTCGGAACGAATCTCCGATGCCGAGCGGGGGGGGGGGGAACGCCTCCTCCCGCCGCCCGGCATCGGAACGAATCTCCGATGCCGGGCCGGGAGGGGGAACGCCTCCTCCCGCCGCCTGGCATCGGAACGAATCTCCGATGCCGGGCGGGGGGGGGGAACGCCTCCTCCCGCCGCCCGGCATCGGAACGAATCTCCGATGCCGGGCGGGGGGGGGAACGCCTCCTCCCGCCGCCCGGCATCGGAACGAATCTCCGATGCCGGGCGGGGGGGGGAACGCCTCCTCCCGCCGCCCGGCATCGGAACGAAGCTCCGATGCTGGGCGGCGGGGCAGGAACGCCTTCTCCCGCCGCCCGGCATCGGAACGAAGCTCCGATGCCGGGCGGGGGGGGAACGCCTCCTCCTGCCGCCCGGCATCGGAACGAAGCTCCGCTGCCGGGCGGGGACACCTTCTCCCGCCGCCCAGCTTCGGATGGCTTTCCTGAAGACTTGGGGTGGGAGGAGGGTTTTCCTTCCCACCGCCAACATTCAGAATGCTGTTCTGAATGTTGGCGGTGGGGAGGAAAAACCCTCCTCCCACGCAAGCCCCGGGAACAGAGGGAAAGCGCTGCGCACCTTCCCCTCTGTTCCCGTACCTGTCCTGAAGGCTTGCGGTGGGGAGAAAAGCCCTTCCCCGCACCGCCAGCCTGGCAAGCGGTTTCCCTAGGAACGCATTAATTGATTTTCAATGCATTCCTATGGGAAACCGTGCTTCGCAAGATGAAAAACTCGCAAGAAGAAAAAACTTGCGGAACGAATTAATTTCGTCTTGCGAGGCACCACTGTATTTCCCAAAATTGTTTGATGTTTAAACAATTCCACCATATATGTATCATAGTACCTTTTCCCGTGTTGCATCGCCAGCAGACATCGCTACAATTTTTATTCATTTTTGCTATTCTTTTAGGTGTTAAATACCATGTTGCATTTAAGGTAATTTTCTTTCAGTATATAACACATAGTGAATTTCATATCTTCTTTCCACAATTTTCCCCATTGTTCAAACATAATATTTTTCCCAATATCTTGCGCCCATTTAATCATTGATGCTTTAACCAATTCATCCTTTGTTTCCCACTCTAAAATCAGATTATACAATTTAGGTATATTTTTTTATTTTTCTTGTATTAAGTATTCATAGAATTTTGATATTTCTTTTTCAAATCCTAACTTTTTGTCTTTCGCTAATCTATACTTAATTTGAATATATTGGAACCAATCACTAATATGAGCTTTAATTTCTGTGTAATCCTTTAATTCCAATTCTCCGTTGGGCAGGATTCCTGAATGGCAGGGGGGTCGACTAGATGACCCCCAGGGTCCCTTTCAACTTTATGAGTCTATGAATCATGGTTGAAATGTGTCCCCTTATCTTCTGTTGCATCCTGCATTTTCCCTCCACTACGCCTCACACGTCTTGCATATGATGAAAACTTGTATTGCAAAAAAATAATAAAAAAAAAATTCTGTGTTTAAGGCTGTCCCCCACATTAAAAAATAAACTAAGTTCATAAGTACAGTGGTACCTCGGGTTAAGAACTTAATTCATTCCGGAGGTCTGTTCTTAACATGAAACTGTTCTTAACCTGAAGCACCACTTTAGCTAACGGGGCCTCCTACTGCCGCTGCTGCACAATTTCTGTTCTCATCCTGAAGCAAAGTTCTTAACCTGAGGTACTATTTCTGGGTTAGGGGAGTCTGTAACCTGAAGTGTCTGTAACCTGAAGCGTATGTAACCTGAGGTACCACTGTAGTCTGCTGGAATGAAATTCTAATTCCTAGTCTGAAAGCCAGAGGTAGACTTCCTTCAAACAAAGAAATATGTATCAGCTTGGCAAGTCCACTCTCTTTCCCAAACCTCAGCAGGAAAATGCCAGCTCAAAATGCCCAGATATTAACACCAAAGAAATATTTTTCAGAGACTATATTTAATACCAGGCAAGTTCCGGATGTAGGAACACCCTGGTTTCCTGCGGCTTAACAGTGAAAATCAAAACACCAACACCTGCCAGCTGATAAGCAATGCTCAGGAAATTGCTTTTTCACACACGTACGCATGGAGCACAATGTTCAGCTGTTCAGAACTGGGGCACGGCCGACACCTTTCCATTATCTAAGCAAATAACTCCCAGACACGGTTTCTGCTCTTTTACCTTTTGCAGATAAAAGGTTACACATTATTAGTGTCTCCTCAACATACTCTTTGGGAAATGGTAATCAATTTGCAGTGAAAGGAAGTGGAAATATTTTTCCTCTTGGGACTTAAGCACTGTCTCTTGATGATAATAACCCTGCCTTTCGATTTCGTGATTTTCGTTTCAATTATGGAATCAAGGAAATAGCAGAGTGGAGGTGGAATAAAGGTAAAGGGACTCCTGACCATTAGGTCCAGTTGTGGCCAACTCTGGGGTTGCGGCACTCATCTCGCTTTATTGGCCGAGGGAGCCGGCGTACAGCTTCCAGGTCATGTGGCCAGCATGACTAAGCCACTTCTGGTGAACCAGACTAGCACACGGAAACGCCGTTTACCTTCCCGCCGGAGTGGTACCTATTTATCTACTTGCACTTTCACATGCTTTCGAACTGCTAGGTTGGCAGGAGCAGGGACCGAGCAACGGGAGCTCACCCCGTCGCGGGGATTCAAACCGCCGACCTTCTGATTGGCAAGTCCTAGGCTCTGTGGTTTAACCCACAGCGCCACCCCTGTCCCGGAGGTGGAATAGCACGCGTTAATTTTTCCTTGGCTGCACAAGTGTAAGAGAAGGGATTGCACTACGCCACTTTGTTCCTGGCGCCCTGAGAATCATCTATGGGACTTCACATAGGAAGAATCATAGAAGTGTAGAATTGGAAGGAACCCAGAGGAGCCTCTATTTTTTAAAATAATAATTTGTATTAGTTTTACATATACAGTAGACCAGGCATAGGCAAACTCCGGCCCTCCAGATGTTTTTGAACTACAATTCCCATCATCCCTAGCTAACAGGACCAGTGGTCAGGAATGATGGGAATTGTAGTCTCAAAATCATCTGGAGGGCCAGGGTTTGCCTATGCCTGCAGTAGACCCTCAGGTTATGTTACTCTCGAGTAACGTAAACTTCAGCTTTTTGGCTTTAAGGGGAAAGATATGGATGTGATTCTGGGTGGTGGGTATGAAATATAAATTTACACACATACTCCAACGCACAGATATCGACACTTCCAGAATGAAATGATGCCAGTTTGAATAATGATGAAGTTGAAAGCTGCCTTTTTCATATGTACTTGACTAAACTTTGCTGACGTGAAGAAAGACAGGATGCTCGACCGTGGATACAGAACTTTCATCAATAATTTCTTTTGTCACGACAGCAACCGATTCTAGTTTCAAGTACCATATTTTTCGTCCTATAGGGCGCACTGGCCCATAGGACGCACCTCGTTTTTTTGGGGGGAAATGAATAAAAAGAAATTATTTTTTCCCCATCCGCCCTGGCTGCCGCCCCAAGCCTTGCGCTCACCTGCCCGAAGCACGGGGCACCCTCCGGAGGGTTCCCCGTGCTTCGGGCGACAGGCTGCCGCCCCAAGCCTCCCGCGCTTGGCGGGACCTCCTGCCGGGTGGGCAAGGCTTGCGGACACTCGCGGGGGCTGCAGGCTGCTGCCCGCAAGCCTTGTGAGCCCGTGGGAACTCCCACCCGGCTTGCAAGGCTTGCGGATAGCTTCCTGAAGCCTGGAGAGCGAGAGGGGTCGGTGCGCACCGATGCCTCTCGCTCTCCAGGCTTCAGCGAAAGCCTGCATTCGCCCCATAGGACGCACACACATTTCCCCTTCATTTTTGGAGGGGAAAAAGTGCGTCCTGTGGGGCGAAAAATACGGTATCAGAAAGGCAACTGTTCTTACCTGTAGATATCCTTTCTGATTCCAATTAAAAACAAAACAAAATCCCTAAGGGAAAAGATAACAGAATTTTAAAAGCCTACATTAAATGAGCAGCTGCAGGTTTAATTTATTTGGGCCACACAGTATTTGAAATGTCAAAGTGCAGGATCCAAATATACACATCGGGGTCTGCTAATTTTAAAACTAACCAAGGAGCTGGTTCTCATTTTATTGTCTAAGAAGCAGTCTTGTAGTATAAATTCTCTGCTCCACTGAAATGAGTCAGAGCCCTGAAACTTGTTTCCTCCTCAAGATTTGTCCATACATGTGTGTCATTTTCTAAAGGAAAGATGTATACTCTCTAAAACTTCATCAAAGCTGCTGTCCCGTAGTCCCAGGTGGTACATATCTCAGTGAGTCCCACTGAAGCCCTCAGAGTTTACTTCTGAGAAGAGATGTACAGGATTGTACTGCAGATTAATTATATCCAACTCCCAGGGGCTTTATTATAGAAGGAAAGTGAAAGCAATAAATCCAATGCACAACTGCAGCCTCTTGCGTCCTGAGCCAGGAAGATAACGCAACCGTTCTGCATTGGAGAGAAAAGCAAGAGTGAAATCCTGACTAAAGTCATGGCCAGACGTTACTCTTATTTATTACCGTATTTTTCGCTCTATAGGACGCATCTGACCATAGGACGCACCTTGTTTTAGAGGGGGAGAACAGGAAAAAAAAATCTCCCCCTCTCTGCTCAGCGCCTTTTCAGCGAAGCGGTAGGAGAAACGGAGCCCCTTCCATTTCTCCTCCCACTTGGCTGAAGGGGCGCTGCGCAGCTCTCCCTCTCTGCTGAAGCCAGGAGAGTCTTGCTCTCCCAGCTTCGGCAAAAGGAACCCTAAGCCTTCGGAGTGCAGCGTAAGTTCCTGCTGCGCCCCAAAGGCTTCAGTGATAGCCACTTAAAGCCTTCCGCTGGTCCCGCTGCGCCCCAAAGACTTCAGGCGGCTATCCCTGAAGCCTGGAGAGCGAGAGGGGTCGGTGCGCACCGACCCCTCTCGCTCTCTAGGCTTCAGCGAAAGAAACGCGTAGCTTCCGGAGCGCGGAGGGAGCGCTCTCTCTGCGCTTTGAAGGCTTCGCGTTGCTTTTGCTGAAGCCAAGGAGCCTGCATTCGCTCCATAGGACACACAAACATTTCCCCTTAATTTTTGGAGGGGAAAGTCCTATAGAGCAAAAAATACGGTAAATTTATTGGCAAAGGCATCTCAAAGCAACTTACAAAGGAAAACAAAAGGAAAACCCCATACAGGAACATTATAACAAAACCAAAAACCACAATTAGAATGATTAAAAATACCTTAATATAATACTCCAGCGCCTATAAAACATGGCACAAACTCCTGGGCCATGCCATGTTCAGGTGCAGTAATGTGGCACGGGTGCAAACGGGACAAAATAAAACTTATCTGCAAGCAACCGAGTTCAAATTATTTAGTAATTATTGCTGCTTTATACACTCTAAGTCAGGCATAGGCAAACTCCGGACCTCCAGATGTTTGGGACTACAACTCCCACTATCCCTGACCACTGGTCCTGTTAGCTAGGGATGATGGGAATTGTAGTCCCATAACAGCTGCAGGGCCGAGTTTGCCTATGTGTGCTCTAAGTCCTCAGTGTTAAGCAAGTGTTACTCTCTAGTAAGATTCCCTCCTCCCCAAAGCTCTGTAACAACTAATTATGTACAAATTTCTATACGTCTTATCTAAGTTTGTAACTTTTCCAATTTGGAAAGGAATACCCAGGGTTTTGTTGCTGCTGAATGACAAGTCGTTTTGAAAGAGCAGCTTTCTGGTCTGCAAGCAACAACATGCACAAGGCGTTCAGGTTGCACCTGTAGGACGGAGTGTCAAGAGAATCAGTGAGTGCATGCAGTGGTTTCTTAGCCATTGTGCTTCTTGGAAGCAAGTTGGAAAACGTTTTTAGGAAGGTGAACGGGGCTCCTTCTTGGCCCTGCTAAAGAAGAGGTGAGAAGGGAGCCAGTATCCCAGATCTCACCTGCCACCTTTGCAGGGCTCCCTCTTGGAACAGGGCTACTACGCTTGTGAGTTCACTTCTCACACAGGCCTTCTGAAAGTCACAAGCCGAGGGCCTTCTATATTATTAGGCACAGTGGTGCCTCGCAAGACGAAAATAATCCGTTCCGCGAGTCTCTTCATCTAGCGGTTTTTTCGTCTTGCGAAGCAACCCTATTAGCGGCTTAGAGGATTAGCGCTATTAGCGGTTTAGCGGCTTAGCGGCTATTAAAGGCTTAGCGGCTAAAAGGCTATTAGCGGCTTAGAAAAGGGGGGGAAGCGGAAAACAATTGGAACACTCGCAAGACGTTTTCGTCTTGCGAAGCAAGCCCATAGGGAAATTCGTCTTGCGAAGCAGGTCAAAAACGGAAAACCCTTTTGTCTAGCGGGTTTTCCGTCTTCCGAGGCATTCGTCTTGTGGGGCACCACTGTAACAGACAAACCATTCCCACCCCCACCCCCTGCTACCAACCTGGGCAAATAATGTGTTTTTATTTTTTATTTACATTCTGCCTTTTCTCAAATGAGCTCAGGGCAGAATATGTGGTTCTCTCTGCCCCTCCCTTTTTTTAACCTCACAACAACCCTGTAAAGTAGATTAGGTCGCAAAACAGAGACTGGTCCACAGTCACCCACGAAGGTTCATGGCTGAGTATAGACTTGAAACCTGGTCTCTTGGGTCCTAATCTTAAAGAATAACAATTTCCCCCAAACCTCATTTGCTATTTGCCACAGGAGATGCACATGGAAACACACACTTTGGGGGGGGGGCAACTCCAAAGTGAATATTCATCCCCCCCTCCCGCCCCGCCTCAAATAAGAAAAAGGAACTGAAGTGAGATGACATGTTCGTAGCTGGAAAAGGTGCAGTGCTGTCTGGTTTAAATGGTCATAAAGTAAATTAAACCATCACCACTCAGGGCAGCTTCCATATAGGAATTAACATGAAGTCTGTGGATAAATCACATTCAGCATTTTATGCATGGAGATAAATCTAACACCGAACCTGGTCAGATTTTGCATCTCACAGCATAGGAGGAATAACACATTCTCCCTAGACAGTGACTGAATAAAACATTCTAGGACAGAACTGACAAAGGGAAGAATTTCGCTCCCTCTGTAATGATCCCTGCACGATAAACCATGGTTTATTGATCTAAGAACAAGCTATGTGATCTACATATTCCCTCCTCTCCTCCCACCAGGACGCCAAGCTTCAGCAAAGATTTCTTTCTTAAAACCACAGTCTTTCATGGCAACTGTGGCTCAAGGGATCCCTGCAAACCAGGAAATCAGACCAGAATCCAATCCTAGTTTCCTATCCTCCTGTTTTGAAGGACTCCCTTATACCACAGGGACCTGGGTTAGGACGTCACAGGAAAGTGTGGCTTAAGAAATCTTTGCCAAAGCCAAGTATATGAAAGGGAGAAGCGAGAGAGCCCATTTCGGACCTATGCCATGCCTATCAAGACTGGGGTTTTTCCATTTGAACTGGGCCTTCTTCGTTTTTTAATTATCTTTATTGTTATTATACATCAATTTACATAGAACAAATACAATACAAATACATTACATATAACACATACCCTACATATCCAACGTATACACCACAGATATTTGACTTCCAACTCTACTCTTTATACTTTGTTTCCAAACTTAACTCTATACACATCCCATATTAGTTATTCTACCTTTCCTTTATGTTTATGTCATCAGATTTACTATTCCTTCCCTCTATTTTCAAGATTTAGTTTGTATCTTGCGTCGTTCGTATAATTTTTAAGATATTCTTTGAAGACTGACCATTCTTTATTAACTTTTTGAAAGGTATTTCCTTTTGTTCTCCCTGTTAATTTTGCAAGATGTAAATATTCAATCATTTTTGCTAACCAGCCAGATTTTGTGGGGTTATTGTTACTTTTCCAATTTTTGGCTATCAAAATTCTCGCCGCTGAGGTGGCGTACATAAATAAAGGTCTACAAGTTTTCTTGATTTCCATGAACTGGGCCTTCTGCTCATAGGACCTGCGGTTCCCAGGTCCATTCACATTGCCAGAGTGTGTGTTTATAGTCAAGAGTTTCATTACAATTCTCATTTGCAACATGTGAAATGGTCTTAAGCACACCCTGCATGTGGGTTTTTTTGTTTTTTGTTTTAAATAAATAAATAAATATTTATTTATACCCCGCCCATCTGGCTGAGTTTCCCCAGCCACTCTGGGCGGCTCCCAATCAAGTGTTAAAAACAGTACAGTGTTAAATATTAAAAACTTCCCTGAACAGGGCTGCCTTCAGATGTCTTTTAAAGATAGGATAGCTGCTTATTTCCTTCACATCTGAAGGGAGGGTGTTCCACAGGGTGGGCGCCACTACCGAGAAGGCCCTCTGTCTGGTTCCCTGTGGCCTCACTTCTCGCAATGAGGGAACCGTCAGAAAGCCCTCGGCGCTGGATCTCAGTGTCCGGGCTGAACGATGGAGGTGGAGACGCTCCTTCAGGTATACAGGACCGAGGCCGTTTAGGGCTTTAAAGGTCAGCACCAACACTTTGAATTGTGCTCGGAATATAGAGGGCAAGAGACCCGGTTCTAATTCAGAAGAGAATTTAGGAACCTTAATTGCTTAGTATTCTTTGGAACAGCAGTCAGCTTTTATTCTTATTTTAAGATGATGTTTAAATATCCATACTGCCATCTAGTGAATAAAATTGTTCTTTTAAAAAGTGCACAGTACAACCCACAACATTTTTTTAAAAAAATAATAAGATGAAGTTCCCATTTACAAGCTCTTGCCATGGAATTCTGCCCCTTCCCCACCCTATGCAAAATTTGCATTAGTAGTTATATAAATATTTGGGGAAACTGAGTGGGGGGAAGCCCGAGAGCAACCTTTTTCATCTTAAAAACTACAAAAGCCCCCCTTTTTTATATGCTCTAATTAGAATGGAGAAAAAGGTGTGTCTGGGAACAAAACACAGCTCTTCAAAACATACAGGAAAAACAAGGAGCCTCACCCTTGCAGGGCTGCAAATGCAAAGTTCAAACTATTATTATGCATTACATCAGTAATTATGATTATTCTGAAGGCAGAGTACCCCTGGCAGGGATTGCTGCAGAGATAAAGCAAACATAAGCATGTGCAGACAGTTAGACAAGTTTGGTGCATGAGGAAAGGACAGAGAGTGTTAAGTTGTGGGTAAACATATCAGACGACACAGCGATTCTTCAAACAGGTCTTGTTTATTCACAGGCCAGGACAGAACTGAACTGAACTGAAGGGCTCAGTCAGCCTGCTTATATAGAGCTCCAGTACCACGTTACTGTAACAACTTTCTAAAACTATCCAATCACTGAACGTCACTTTCGATCCTTCATTTGCATAACTATCTACAGTATCCCCCTGCTGGCCCAGGGCGAGAACTTCAGTACTTAACAGACAGCTTTGTAGCATAACAAATATTGGTAGTTTAGTGGCTCACTTCCAGCACTCACAACGAATAAGGATTTGTGCTAGCTGAAGCTTCAGCTCCCAGATGTGCAAGCAAACCATGGCTTGGGAGCAATGCGCCTGCTTTCACATTCTGTCTGCTCACCAATTCTCTCTCTTCTGGCAAAGCCCTATGGAGATGGAGCAACTGTAGATACAATGGTTTGTCAACACAAGCCGTTGGCTTGCAAACCATTATTTCATCTACTGGCTTGTCAGATTTAGATATCGTACAATACCAGGCTAAGCTTTGCTAACAATGGATTGGTGTGTTATCTCACTTGCACTCGGGTGTCCTATTAATATTTCAATCTTCAAGGTCCCTTGAAAGGTTTGCAAAGGTTTTTAGCGGGGGCAATTAGAATAAGATCTATTATTTGATTATTGACGTAAACCTCAAAAATGTATTTTGTATAGTTAAGTTTTTTTACCTCTATCTTCAGTACATTTTATTTTGTTTTATTGTTATGGCTAGTGACTGATGCAAATAAAGATTCTTCTGATCTGATCTTCAAAGTCCCAGTTACACTTTGAAGGGGAGTACACACTTAAATCCAACAAACCTATCCATTCTGAAGGAAATCAGCCCGGAGTGCTCACTGGAAGGACAGATCGTGAAGCTGAGGCTCCAAGACTTTGGCCACCTCATGAGAAGAGAAGACTCCCTGGAAAAGACCCTGATGTTGGGAAAGATGGAGGGCACAAGGAGAAGGGGATGACAGAGGATGAGATGGTTGGATAGTGTTCTTGAAGCTATCAGCATGAGTTTGACCAAACTGCGGGAGGCAGTGGAAGACAGGAGTGCCTGGCGTGCTCTGGTCCATGGGGTCACGAAGAGTCGGACACGACTAAACAACAACAACAACACACTTAAATTCCGGTTTAGTTTTTAAAAGTTTTCTAGTAGGACAGGTTAAAATGTTGTACTACTTGCATTTTTATAATAAGTAGTGAGCAGCAGTAGCGCATGAAGGGAGAAAGCACATGAGAAGTGCCCTCCTAGTGTCGCACAGGATTCACCAGGCTGGGGAGGCCTGGTCAGGGGAAGTTTATACAGTGGACCCTCCAGATGCAAATTAAATTTGTTCCGGGGGTCCGTCTGCAACCCAAAAGTCTGTAGGCAGAGGTGCCACTTCTGCACACATACACAGCACAATTGAGTGCTTCTGCGCATGCAGTGAAACCCGGAAGTATATGTATCCAGAGCGGTACATAACTAGAGGGTCCACTGTACAAATAAGAAGAGGGGAACACATCTAGCTTGTACCTATGAAGACAATAAAAGCAACCCTATAAGCAGTCAGCTCTGCCAAGTATGAGGGAATAATGTAATGTTTGAGTCTAATCTAAGAGCATGACTATTGTGATAGCATCAAGATTAAAATAAGAGAACATTAGGAGGAAGTAAAGGCCTTCACACCATTTTAATTATTTTCAAAAAATGTTTTGCTCAATTCATGCTATGAGCTTTAAGTGCTATTCCCCCAAACAGAATCAATTTGGTGCACAAATTCTGACTTTCGCTAAATTAATTTACTATTGCCCATACAGTGGTACCTCGGGTTAAGTACTTAATTCGTTCCAGAGGTCTGTTCTTAACCTGAAACTGTTCTTAACCTGAAGCACCACTTTAGCTAATGGGGCCTCCCATTGCTGCTGCGCCGCCGGAGCCCGATTTCTGTTCTTATCCTGAAGCAAAGTTCTTAATCTGAAGCACTATTTCTGGGTTAACGGAGTGTGTAATCTGAAGTGTATGTAACCTGAAGCGTATGTAACCCGAGGTACCACTGTATTATGTTCTCTTTTAAGTAGGATTACATGTAACCTAACTGGTTTGAGGTTATGCTAACTTATATGGGAATAAGCCCCACGTAACAGGGCTTACTTCTGAGTGCACTGTGAACTGTTCACAGCCCAAATGTCACATTCCACAGGTATGCAAATAAAATACGCTGGCAGCTTGAATGATGTGTCTCAGTTGTGCCCTCTTGTGGGTGCACTTATTGTTTGGATTTGTTTGAAATGAGCCTGGCAGCAATTCTATAGGCAGACTCAAAACCCTATGGATCTTGATTTGACTTACACACTAACACAGGCATGGCCAAAGTCCGTTTTGGGGGCCTAATCCGGCCTGCTGGTTGAATTAATCTGGCCCCCGTGGCAGTGTTAGAATTCCTGCTCCTTGATTGCAGTCATGGGAATTTTGTCTATCACATGACGATATCTGTTTTGACTCCACAGAGTGGGAAGTGACGGAGACAGGATGTTTGTGTTAATGTGTTCTGTGAAGTGGGACTATTGTCCTTCGTTGTTTTCTCTTTGCTGTCTGATGCTAGAGAGGGAGGGAGCCATGTGGCAGTGCTCCGTGTGTGTTTATATGTAAATAAAGTAGATTAGCCAAAATGCTGAGTTGCTGAGGTCTGTCACGCGCATGTTGCGCAAACTCTGTGGATCCCTAAGTGTGCCAGTGTCAGTTGGCATCGGTCGCTGTGATGTTCGGGCTGAAGAAAGCTTATGAAGCTCCCGAATGATTGACCAGGAGGTAAACAACTCCTGCATGTTCACTTCATCAAATCTGGCCCTCTTTGGAAAAAGTTTGGGCACTCCTGCACCAACAGATTTGGAAATAGCAGTGGCTATCAGATAGTCCCTGCTGCACACAACTTGCTTAAGCAAATCCTATAGCGCTGACTAAATATGATGAGCTGGAGATGCAGACCTCCCACCCATTTGGGGTGGGGCCCCGAGATGATGCTGGAGTTTAGGGAGAAACGTGCTTCTGCACCTGAGTAATTTCGTGGATGGCAAAATGCCCAAAATGAGACAAACGTGTCTTGAGCAATCCTGAACAAAACCTGAAGATTAATGCATTATGAAGCAAATATCCTGTTTACATATTAAGGGGGGGGGTAGTGACAAGACTCACCAACCAGTTATTTGTATGACTTATAAAAACATTGCATGCCAAGAAAAGAATACGCACACACTTAAATGGAATGTAGCTGATGGGCAGAACAGATAAACACATATTTCGGGGAACTGTGAAAAAGGCTGGTGTCTTTCTAAATAGTTTCATTGGGGAGGTGGGAACCAATAGCATGGCTTTAAGGGTTAACACTATGCTAACCAGTTTTTTTTAAATTAAGTTTCCCAACAATACATTTATTCACGCATTGATAACAACAATACATTAAACATTGATGCGGGTGACGCTGTGGATTAAACCGCTGAGCCTAGGACTTGCCAGTCAGAAGGTCGGCGGTTCGAATCCCCGCGACGGGATGAGCTCCCGTTGCTTGGTCCCTTCTCCTGCCAACTTAGCAGTTCGAAAGCACGCCAAAGTGCAAGTAAATAAATTGGTCTTGCTCTGGTGGGAAGGTAAACGGAGTTTCCGTGTGCTGCTCTGGTTCGCCAGATGACCTGGCTGGCCACATGACCCAGAAGCTGTATGCTGGCTCCCTCGGCCAGTAATGCGAGATGAGCGCTGCAACCCCAGAGTCGTTCACAACTGGACCTAATGGTCAGGGGTCACTTTACCTTTAAACATTGAACATTGACTTCCCTTCCATCTTCCCATGGTTTCCTTCAAATATAAATTTCTGCTGCATACTATAATTCAGTGGTGTCCAAACTTTTTCCAAAGAGGGCCAGATTTGACGAAGTGAAGGGCCGTGAGGGCCAACCAAAGTTGTTAACCTTTTTTCAGGATTGAAGTTGTTGAGCTCTTTTTAGGATTTTACCCCAAAGTTGTTGAGGTTTTTTTTTTAGTATTTACCCCAGGAAATAAACTGCCACATGGGCTGGATTAAACCAACTGGCAGGCCAGCTTAGGCCCCCAAAACTGACTTTGGACATGCCTGCTATAATTGTACCACACATTCTTTTGCTCATTTCGCTCTCAGTGTAACTTTTAATGCTGGTGGCGCTGGGGTCTAAACCACTGAGCAACTTGGGCTTGTCAATCAGAAGGTCGGCAGTTCGAATCCCCATGATGGAGTGAGCTCCCGTTGCTCTGTCCCAGCTCCTGCCAACCTAGCAGTTGGAAAGCATGCCAGTGCAAGTAGATAAATAGGTACTGCTCCGACGGAAAGGTAAATGGCATTTTCATGCACTCTGGTTTCCGACACGTTGTCCCATTGCGCCAGAAGCGGTGTAGTCATGTTGGCCACATGACCCGGAAAACTGTTTGTGGACAAATGCTGGCTCCCTTGGCCTGAAAGTGAGATGAACGCCGCAACCCCATATTCGCCTTTGACTGGGCTTAACCGTCCAGTGGTCCTTTACCTTCAGCTTACTGCTGGATTTACTCTGAACCTACTAGTGATTTAACCTGTTTACAATAATTCTTCATATTATCTACACTATGCTAACTGCTGGCCATCAAGTCAAGATCTCTGAAACAATACCCAAGAGCCTAGATGCTGCAATACTAACCCTCCTTCTAGGCCATGGGATGACATAAAAATATTCCTGCACATACTTCATAGTACTAAACAAAATGAGAGAGGCTTAAAGGTTTCCTTTTAGTGCCTGTTGTGAGGAATCTTATAGAACGAGTCACCAAAAAGCAAATCCACTATTCAGTCTGCATCCAAATGTCTCCCAAGGTAGCCTTGATGCTATCTCACAAGACAGATTAGCTTGGGAGCTCTCTGTGTTTTCAAGGAACGTATCTTAAAATTTAGGATGGTAGCCTTAGTCTAAGAAGAGCTGTCAGAATTCCAGAAGACTCCACCCAGCTTTAAAAGACTCGACTTATGTAGTAAACATCTCAATTTCATACGTGTTTGGAATTTTTATAGACAGGTGACACTCCACCCAAGAAGCGAGGAGGATGTTAGATAAATTATGACAAGAAAATTGAGGTGTGCATGGAACAGCTTAAGGGGAAATTCACTAATTAGCCGCATTGGGTGTAGCAGCGTATATATAATGAGCCAAATACCTGTGCGTGTGGAACAAACAAAGGGGGGGGGACACATGTTTTACTTGCCTGCCCACTGGCACAGACGGTATGCCTCATAACTTACCATACTTTAAAAGTTGGAGCTAACTTAATTAATATTCTCACAAAAATACTTGTCAAATTTGGATTAGGACAGGGCAGAGGCCAGGAACCTGGACCCAATAATCGCAGCTGCATCACTAGGGAAAGGGGGCTAGGATTTCTGCACCTGAATAGTTGTATAGAAGAGGAATTTATATAGATGTCGCTTCTGAATTTGCTGAAATTCCCTCTTCCACACAGCTATCCCAGGTACAGAAGTGCTGGCCTCTTTCGCAAAGCCATCGTGCTGATGTTGGTACATAAGGGAAAAACAAAAAGCCAAGACAAGTTACTTAAGAAGTTGAAGGTCAGCTAGAAACCAGCTTTCGGACACAAAATTCTAAGGTAGCAGTGGCAGTGGCTCAATTGTGCTACCACAAATGGCAAAGAGAATCTACCAAAACATTGCGGCAAGAATTATTTTAGCCCAAAAATGGAAACAGCAAGAAGTACCAATGAAAGAAGAGAGGCAGATGAAGATGATGGACTTTGCAGACCTGGCGAAGTCGACGGGAAAAATCTGAAACCAGCAAGATCAAGTATTCCAAAAAGACTGGAGCAAATTCGTATGATATCTGAAAGATCATTGTAAGCGATTAATGCCACTAGCAGAGTTGTCTGAAGACTTGTAATGAGAAATTTTATATCTTTCTATATTTATTTAAATTTTGAGCCTTTCTGTAATGAGTGTAATTAGAATTGGAAAACGTATAAATTGCAATGATATAAAGGTCAATTTTGAAAGCCGTGAGGAAGTTGATAGGCTCTAAAGAGCCAGGGCGGTAAAATGAATAATGATGATGTGAATGTATGGAAAATAAATAAAAATTCTATACATAAAAAAGAAAATCTACCAAAACATTGCATTAATTTAACTAATTCCTTATATCATTCACATCATAAAGTGTTTCCTAGATTACATTCTTTCAGACCGCGGGTGACTCGTGTCAGTATGTTTCCTCGTAAGGAAATATCCTGTTTGTTAAGCTAGGTCAAGCGCAAGGAATCTTGCCAAGTCTTTTCATGGAAATAGCATTCTCTTCTCCCCCCCCCCCCGCAGTTAAAAAGCTGTTAAAACTTGCAAAGTTCAACTACACCTAAACCCAATGTATAAATCATGTGCTTATCACAGTTTTGCAAATGGTCATTGATTTCAAGTACTTTGTCAAAGGCACTGTATGGTGCTGAAAAATGCTGCTGAGCAGTAATTTTCAAAAGCTGTCCCATCCAAAATAAAAACATGAGCTTAAAATGTAAAAAGCATTACCATAAGAAGCCTGATTCTCTGCCTCAGCGGCGTTAACTGTTCCCACTTTTCGTCTCTGAGATTTTGGATACCATAGCACAATACCATATCGTTCTGCTCCCAGCTTTTTTCCACCTTTTCAGCTGCCAGTTAAGTTTTGCCATAGTTCTTCTGGATAAATTATATTTCCGTGTTAAGAAGGCTGATCAAGTTTACGCAAATTCCCTCCCCCGCCCCCACTCCCATCTCCCTTTGATATACAATACCCTGACGATGTTCCTGCATCTCTTTCTCCAAAGCGCGCGCGCACACACACACACACACACACACACACAAAATAGCACCACAACACGCCTCCAGGCAAAACAAACATGTCTGAATTAGACCCCGATCACACCTGCCTCGTAGTATGGAATTCCATCTCTGAAGAATCACCGCACGTTATTAAAAATGATGCTTCTCTTTTCTATTTAAGGCACAACATGAATGAACAAACAAGGCTTCACTTTTGCATTTTTCAAATCCATCTCTGCCTTGATTGACAGAAGGTAGTTCCAGTTAGATCGCTTGTAGGCATTCTGAGTAAAGTCAGCTCATGCCAGATGATCAGCAGAACTTGTAAGGAAGCCACAAGCCAAGATCCAGGCAGACACACTTTGCTACTCTTGGCCCTGACTCTTCCATTTACAGCAGGGCTGAGCAACTCCTATTCCTTTTTTAAAATTATATATTTATTTGAATTTATTTTACGACACACATACACACATTAAACATCATCATCATCAACAACAACACTAAAACCTACCAAAAAAAGGGACAAAAAACAGAGAAATACAACTAAAAGATTGCTACTTACAAAAATTATACAAGCAAATGAACATCAATATATATACAGTGGTACCTCGGGTTACATGTGCTTCAGGTTACATACACTTCAGGTTACAGACTCAGCTAACCCAGAAATAGTGCTTCAGGTTAAGAACTTTGCTTCAGGATAAGAACAGAAATCATGCTCCGGCGGCGCGGCGGCAGCAGCAGCAGGAGGCCCCATTAGCTAAAGTGGTGCTTCAGGTTAAGAACAGTTTCATGTTAAGAACGGACCTCCGGAACGAATTAAGTACTTAACCCGAGGTACCACTGTACCACACTTCATTTCTTCTTTTCTTCCAATTGACTTCCTTCATCCTCAACACGGTTCTCTTTTCGTTTTTGGTAAACTGTTTCCTTCTTAATTCCTTATTACCTCTTTTTCTTTCTATTTTTGACTTACATACTTGTAATGGGTATGAGTTACTCGTGCGTAAGCTGGTGCCTTTCTCGGTTAATTTGCCTTGTTAAACCTTTCTGACTGCACAGCCCCTTCTCATCGTGGCTGCCTCAGTCACTGGCAGAATCCGTCAGTGGGCGTTTCTTGAACCTCTTCCAACATAAAAGTTGTTTGACACCCAGTCTCCTCCTCCTCTCACTGCGCGGGAGTCTTCTGCGCAGGGAAGGCGTGGGTAGCGGAGGACCTGGGCTCTCCTCACTGATGTCCAGTGAAGAGTCCTGGAGCCCTCTCTCCACTTCCCCCGTCTGCCTCCCTTTATCCCCGGTGTTGCGCTGATTGGCTTCCCCCTCTACTGAGCTGTTTCTCCCCCTGCTGCTGGGTCCTTCGCCAGCATCATCTGGGAGCCTCCCCTTCGCGCCTCTCGCTCTGATGTAAATTCCCTGACAATACGTTTATTTATTTTCTGAAACAGCATCATACGTTGAAACTAAGGCACACTCTCTGATGAACAGTCTTGTACCCTTAACTAATAAATGTGAGCTGAGCCATTCTTTGATCCCTTGAAGGGGGTGGGGAAAATACTTCATTAACCACCACTAGATTCTACAAAATTAGAGGATCCTACAGAAGCCTAAATAGGCTACAGCCATCTATAAGACAAACTTCTCAATTTGCTGCATAGAGTATTGCAGATTATATCCAAAAACGTTTACCAAAGACAGGAAAAAAATTCCAAAGAAAGCTTAACCAGTCCGGCCAGTTGCACTTTTTCTGCCTTCCTTTATCGTTAGCGCTAAGCACTGTTTTGCACTGTGTGATGTATACAGCTTCTCTTTAGAATATGCCAAACTTCTGCAACACCAACTGGACCTATTGTTTTGTAGTTATTTTGAACAACACAGTTTGCAATAAGGGGCACTTGGCACATTCTGTATCAAAAAAGGCTTGGGGGGAAAGTTATGATAAATCATGGTTCCTGCACAGCATGCCCCCATAACAAACATAGAATATTTATTCAAAAACAATGTGTAAGGTAGTCCTGGACATCTTAGAATTGAGTGACCATAAAGCTAGTGATTCCAGAGGGAGGGAGTAAAGGGAGGAAACAGTGAATCTTTCAAGCAAACACATTCTACAATTCCTTCAAACATCACCTTCCCATGTAGATTTGATATCCTGTTTCTCTGAAAAATTTTACACATCACTTGGGAAGACAGGCGAACTAATGCCAGTGTACTGGAAGAAGCAAAGATCACCAGTGTTGAAGCGATGATTCTTCAACATCAACTTCGTTGGACTGGTCATGTTGTGCGGATGCCTGATTATTGTCCTCCAAAGCAACTACTCTATTCTGAATTTAAAAATGGAAAGTGTAATGCTGGTGGTTAACAAAAGAGGTTTAAAGAGTGCCTCAAGGCAAATCTAAAAAAAATGTAGTATAAACATCAGAAACTGGGAAAGACTTGCCTGCAAGGTCTCCAGTTGGAGAACAGCCTTTACCAAAGGTGTCCTGGGCTTTGAAGACACTTGAACTCAGGACGCAAGGGAGAAACGTGCTAAGAGGAAGGCACGCTTGGCAAACCCTCACCGTGATCAACTCCCACCCGGGAACCAATGTCCCCACTGTGGAAGGATGTGTGGATCCAGAATTGGCCTCCACAGTCAAGTATGGACTCATTGTTAAAACCGTGTTTATGGAAGACAATCTTACTCTGCCACGAGTGATCGCCAAAGAAGAAGAAAGAAATATAGATTTGAAAGGGAAAAACCCATCTTCAAACCTACACTCAAGTATGGAGCTTTACATCACTCTTAAGCCTAAACTCATTATTTATTTTATTTATCAGATAGATAATCATAAGATCTCGGGGCAGTTCAATTTATTTATAGCACCCCCCCAATCTGGCTGGGTTTCCCGAGCCACTCTGGGAGGCTCCCAACAGAATATTATTATTATTATTATTATTAATAATAATAATAATAATAATAATAATAATAATAATAATAATAATAATGTGATAATGTTTGTGACACCTGGCACCCTGAACATGGGAGCAGCAGAACTTACAACTTTGCAATAGTAGATAGGTAGCCGTGTTGGTCTGCCATAGTCAAAATAAAAAAATTCCTTCCAGTAGCACCTTAAAGACCAACTAAGTTAGTTCTTGGTATGAGCTTTCGTGTGCATGCACACTTCTTCAGATACACGAAAGCTCATACCAAGAACTAACTTAGTTGGTCTTTAAGGTGCTACTGGAAGGAATTTTTTTATTTTAACTTTGCAATATTATCAGACCTGCAGGTTCCTCAACATACCTCCCAGTATCCAAGAAGCTTAGAGATGTAGGAATAATTATAACAAGAAACCTGAGCAAACCCTATTCACAAAACTACCCCCCTGTAGAGCAGATGGTTCTACAAAATTTGGGGACAAAATTGAGCAAAACCCATTTTACCCTCCCCGATAGATTAGCGATGGTAAAAATCATTCTCCTTCCAACATTGTTGTGTCCATTCCAATCCCTCTCAATTTGGATCGCCCTCAACCATATACAAAAGTAGAGGGGGGGGGATTAATTCATTCATTCATTCATGTATTTTTTTTCCTACAAAAGACGCAGAATAAATGCCAGTCAGGTTGTTTATCCCCAGCAGAAGAATAACTGTTGGGAGGGCTGCAGAGAATAGAAACACTCCTTTGTCTTCCCCACCTGCAATAAATCTTGTCTCTCTCCATATCAGGTGTTATAACCTTGAAAGACTTTGTTCCTGTACTTAAGAGTGGACGTCAGGCCAAGAGCAGCCAGCCCCTACAGAAGGAAGAAGCCTCTGCCAAAGATAAAGAAGATTGCCAAAATACAGTGGTTCCTCTAGTTACATACGCTTAAGGTTACATACGCTTCATCTTACAGACTCTGCTAACCCAGAAATAGTGCTTCAGGTTAAGAACTTTGCTTCAGGATGAGAACACAAATTGGGCTCCGGCGGCGCGGTGGCAGTGGGAGGCCCCATTAGCTAAAGTGGTCCTTCAGGTGAAGAACAGTTTCAGGTTAAGTACGGACCTCCGGAACGAATTAAGTACTTAACCTGAGGTACCACTGTGAACTACTAAACTATGCAGGACAAATCAGTTAACTCGAAACCCAGGAAAGAAAGAGGACCGTGATATTTTTTTTAAAAGGGGGCAAATGTTTAATGCATCTCTTTTCAGCTTTGTGTATAGATTTTTACATTAGTACAGTCATTTGTTGTTGTTGTTGTTTAGTCGTGTCCAACTCTTCGTGACCCCATGGACCAGAGCACGCCAGGCACTCCTGTCTTCCACTGCCTCCCGCAGTTTGGTCAAACTCATGCTGGTAGCTTCGAGAACACTGTCCAACCATCTCGTCCTCTGTCATCCCCTTCTCCTTGTGCCCTCCATCTTTCCCAACATCAGGGTCTTTTCCAGGGAGTCTTCTCTTCTCATGAGGTGGCCAAAGTATTGCGGCCTCAGCTTCAGGATCTGTCCTTCCAGTGAGCACTCAGGGCTGATTTCCTTCAGAATGGATAGGTTTGATCCATCTCTTCATGGATCACTGTCTTGCCATGGCGAAGGGGCTTGAATAACTCAGAGAAGCTATGAGCTATGCCGTGCAGGGCCACCCAAGATGGACAGGTCATAGTGGAGAGTTTTGACCAAACGTGATCCACCTGGAGCAGGAACCAGCAAGCCACTCAAGTATCCCTGCCAAGAAAACTCCATGGACAAAGAGAACAGTACAGTCATACCTCGGGTTAAAGTTGCTTCAGGTCGAGTGTTTTTGGCAACCCGGAAGTAACAGAATGCGTTACTTCTGGGTTTCGCCGCTTGCACATGCACAGACGCTCAAAATGACGTCACTCGCATGTGCAGAAGTGGCGAATCGCGACCCGCGCAGACGCGGGTTGTGTTCTGCTCTGGATGCGAACAGGGCTCCGGAACAGATCCCGTTCGCATCCAGAGCATAGCTGTCAACTTTTCCCATTTCTTGCAAGGAATCCTATTCGGAATAAGGGAATTTCCCTTTTTAAAAAAGCAAAACGTTGGCAGCTATGATCCAGAGGTACCACTGTGTAACTTTTCAAAGTCACTTGTAATAAAATGAAGAAGGTTTAAAATTGGATTATTAAGAATACAAGCCTCTAAGGACGTGCGTGAATGAGTATTAAAGAATGGAACCAAGAGGGGGAGTAGAGGGAAGTCAAGCAAAAATTGTGGTTTAAAAATTTGTTGATTTTTGTTGTTGTTATTTCTGGAAAATTAAGAAAATGTTATCCCCCCCCAAAAAAAAAACAACAACACACCCATATCATGTGTTGTAACTCTACCATGGTTTGACTTTATCCCAGAAGGCACATTCTTTCATTGTCTCCCGAGACAGAGAGATGCCAACAATGGATAACATAAGATAAATGACTATTACTCATACTTATAGAATCACAGAATTGTAGAGTTGGAAGAGATCACAATTCTGTGATCCTGCAATCTTAATCTATTTTAATCTGAGAATAATCACAAGGCTCCTGATTAGATATTTAGCTATGTGATGTTGAATGTTATCTGTTCTATCCTGTTTCCCCTTTGTTTAGTGTAAGCCCCTGTGGCAGTTTATTTATTGGGGTCAAATCCTAAAGAAACCTCAACCTAACCCTAAAAAACTCAACAACTTTGGGGTAAAATTGTAAAAAACAGGTTGGCCCTCATGCATGTTCACTTCATCAAATCTGGCCCTCTTTGAAAAAAGTTTGGGCACCCCTGGAAGCCAACTCATAAACCCATCACTTACACACTGATCACTGATAATGCACCGTAGTTGTCGACATCACCACAAATTCATCGTGCTAGTTCTGTGATTTACAAACAATATGGGAAGACTCGGGTCTGTTTATTTGTATCATTTGTTGTTCCTATGATCCTCGTTTATAAACCCCCCAAAAAAGTTATTCCAAAAAAAGCAAAAATGTATACATTATGAGAACCTAAAACAGAACTTTCATTTGAATTTGTAACATGGGATTCCTCACTTAATAAATTAATTTGAATTTCCGATGAGTTGAACTTGTCCAAGATTAGTCCTAACCAATTAGCCCAATCCATTTCACTGGGTAAGGAAGGGAGGCTATTTCCGATATTGACACACTTTGTAAACTTTCATCATATCCACACTTTTCTAAACTAAAAAATATACAGTATGGACGAAGCGGGGAGAGAGAATAACAATATAAGGAAGATACTTAGAATGTGTCAACCGTATTCTTCGTTGCTGCAACAATTTTGATGCCTATCGCTACTTACAGTGCTATGAAAATTGTCATGTCTTTCAGGTGGTTCATTAAAAACAATTCTATTCAAGATAAAACCAGCGAAGTTTTTGCCAAGGACAACAGAGAGGATTCTGTGACACACCCAAGATAACCCAAATTTTCCCAGACTTTGTTCTTCTAAACTGCTTCTCCCTTCCATAATCTCACTTTCCTCCCCCTAAAACGAATAAATTACTTCTTTGTGGACTTATTTGTGAAAAATACAGATAAGCTGGAAGCGAGCTATTTGTTTTCTTATATTAGTGAGGTGTGCCATAACTCTGAAACTAACGCTGCAGAAATCCATTCACCTTGAACATTTTAATCATCTCAGACCTACAGCCAGTTGACTAAAGGCCAAGAACGAAGTCAAACTTTTATATTACAGTGTCCATTCTACTTGATTTTTAGAAATATATATTATTTAATTATAAAAGCCAATGAAAAAGGCATTATCTTGTTTAAAAGTCCACACACAGAGTGCCTTTAGTTGTTTTATGTTAAAGGTAGAGAACCCAAATGCATGGCAAAAATCAACCAGCATTATCGTTTTTGAAAGAATCTTGTCAATTAGAAAACAAATTTGAATCTATGTTTTCCAGATTCACCTCAACAAGGACAGACTGCCTAGAGATTGAACCTTAGATTCCAGAGCTTGAAAGTTTGCTTCCTCTTATTTCACATCCTAACATAGACTCTCCCTGTTCATATATCTCAATTCCTGACGCAGCCTTGAGGGAAGCATCTCATTATCTTCTGTCATCACAGACGCACAGTCAAACGCTACAAAGACTGGCAAAGTACCCAACTGTTATCTGATTTATTAAATAGTTATTCTTAGTTCAGTGTATAGAGTGAAGAAGTCGATTGTGAATCACAATGTGGGGGAAACCATGAAGTCAGCCAATGCTGCTGCTTTTTTTTAATAAAAAAATCAATCTTTATTATACAGAAAACTTAAAATACATACAGTCATACCTCATGTTACTGATGCTTCAGGTTACATTTTTTCAGACTGTGTCCTGCGGCGACCCGGAAGTACTGGAAAGGGTTACTTCCGGGTTTCACCGTTGTGCGTATGCGCACAAACACCAAATTGCACCGCGCACCTGCACCCGTGCTTCAGGTTGCCCTCTTTTCAGGTTGTGAACGGGCCTCCAGAACGGATCCCATTCACAACCAGAGGTACCACTGTACAATATAAAACATTACATTTCAGACATTACAAATTCTAAATATACAAAAGAAAATAGAAGAAGAAAAGGAAATAAAAGAAATAGGAAAAAAGACAGAAGGTGGTTTTATTTACAATAAAAAAGAACCTTCCAACTGTACCTGTTGTACTATTTTGAAATTATTATTATTATTTACACATGCTTTTCTCAATTCCTGCAGCCCCTGTTTTAACTCTGCCGGCTTAACTTTTCCCTGCAGAGAATCATAAGAGCCTGGCGCCGGCAAAAATCACAATGCGGGGAAAACCGTGAAGCCGGCCAATGACTCTCCATAGCTTCATTGTATATCGCAATGTTTAGCTGGTGATATATCGTGATGTTGAAAACTGCTTATCGCCCAGCCCTGATTAGCATTAGGAATACATTGTAGATCAGGAAGGCAGGAGAACCAGCCAGCTTTATATGGCAAGAGATGGGCATTAAGACACTTTAAAACTGCATTTTTGTCATGAGTAAGAACTACAGTGGTACCTCTCGTTGCGAACGGTATCCGTTCCAGAGGCCCGTTCTCAACATGAATAGAATGCAACCCGCAGCGGCTGCTTCTGCGCATGATGTCATTTTGCATGTCTGCGCATGCGTGAGGGGCGAAAACCGAAAGGAACTCTTTCCGGTACATCCAGGTCGCCGCGGGACACAACCTGAAAAAACTTATCATGAAGCAAATGTAACACGAGGTATGACTGTATAAATGTTGATTTTACACCATTCACAGAATGCCAATTAGCCACTCACCCATTTTTCACAAAGTTTCAAAACCACATTTTTGTTGTTGTAACTTTGTCTTTAAAGTACGTAAACACAATACAGTGGTACCTCGGGTTACATATGCTTCAGGTTACATACGCTTCAGGTTACAGACTCCGCTAACTCAGAAATAGTGCTTCAGGTTAAGAACTTTGCTTCAGGATGAGAACAGAAATCGTGCTCCTGCGGCACGGCGGCAGCGGGAGGCCCCATTAGCTAAAGTGGTGCTTCAGGTTAAGAACAGTTTCAGGTTAAGAACAGACCTCTAGAACGAATTAAGTTCTTAACCTGAGGTACCACTGTAGTGGGAAAGAGGAGCCTCTGCCCGGGACTATCATTCTACTTGGTTTCTGGTGTCAAGCACTGGATTCCAAATCTTGCCTTTACAAGCGCCACAGAATCAAGCTGCGCTATGACTTCCGGATTCCTTGGTGCTTTAAAAGGATGCAATTGTCAAAAGATGTTTAAAATAACTTTTGTTAAAAGCACAGAAGCTTTCTTACTAGGCATTATAGGTCAAGACCTGCCCAAAGAGAAGAAGAAAATTTTCACGTAAGCGACAACGGCGGCTAGAATATTGCTAGCTCCAAAGTAGAAAAGCGACGAGATACCAACCAAAGAAGAATGGCAAGACAAACTTATGGACTATGCAGAAATGGCCAAATTGACTGAGAGACTAAGAGACAAGGACAAGAGAGACTTTTTAAAAAAGAATGGGAACCATTTATGATGTATTTACGGAAGTATTGTAAAAAAATAAATAAAAATGAACTCACTAGCAGGATTTGACTGAACACTTAAAATTACAAAACAGAAAATATAAAGGGTTTGTAATGGTTCTAGGGGTTGCTCGTGCGTAAGCCAGTGCAAACACCTGGCTGGGTTGCCTGAGTGAACCTTTTCTGTCCGGACAGCCACTCTCCCGTGGCTGTCTCAATCGCTGGCAGAATCCGTCAGTGGGCGTTTCTTAAACTTCTTCCAGCAAAGAAGCTCTTTGACGCCTAGTCTCCTCCTACTCTCTCTGCGCGAAAGCCTTCTGCGCAAGGAGGGCGTAGGCAGCGGAGGACCTCTACTCTCCCCGCTGGTCCCCGGCAAGGAGTCATGGGACCGCCTCGCCGATTCCCCCATCTGCCCTTCTCCACTGGTGCTTCACTGATTCTCTTCCCCAGAAGATGGGCTGCCTCTCCCACTCCCGGGACGCTCTCTGGAATCCCTCTGGATTTTGCTCTCTCCCTCCGGCACTGATGGCTGTTCCCAAAAAGCAGGAAAACTATCATACAACAAACCAGAAGAGGAAGTTGAGGGAAGTCATGGGGGGAGGGGGTTAATTGGGTTTGTGTTCATATATGAGATGATGCGATTGTGATGAAGATAAAAATGTAAAAACCAATAAAAACTATTATTTTTAGAAAAGGATGCAATTGTCTAATGGTTCAGTCGTGGTCCATCATCCACTACATTCTCCATAAAGAAGTAGAAGGAAAGCTATCGAGACCAACACCCCAATCTATTTTTCGGAGCAAAGTTTTAGTTCTCAATGCCCTTTTCACATATCTCATTTCCACCACCACCACACGCACAAAACTTTTATCTGGTGCAAAAACAAGTGTTTTTTTTTTAAGTAGTACTGCAATATTTGTTTCAGGAAATATCTAACCCTACTTACAGGCTATCTAAGAACTGGCCAAATTGGGGCCAGTCAAGAACTGGATAAAAGAATATGGGGTTTATTTTTCAGACATTAAAAAGCTCTCATGAAGTTTCATAACTCCTAAGGGCAAAGACAAGTCTCTCAGTAATTTTGGCCTGTGCAGAAGCAGGGACAGATTTATTCTGCATTTTGCCCTCTAAATAAAGTTACCTGCACCAAAATAAAAGAATAGTTTGTGGAAGGAGGTAGGGAAAGGAGTAGATAACGCTCACAAGCTTCATTTGTTCCATTTTTTCTTAACTTTCTCCTTCTACATTTCTACTAGATTCGGAGTCTTTGTTTAAAGAAGTGAACTTCAAATAATTTAATACTTTATCTAACCCCCTGTACCTTAAGGATTATATATCATAAGGTAAAGGTAAACCTGGTAAGAGATTTACAAAGTCAATAAGAAATCATAACTTCTGCATTTTAATCATACATAGCCAGTATATTTGATTTACCCTCACAACTCCCACTTGAAAATGGAAGAAAAAAGTCTGAAGAATGAGTTATTCTTAATGTAAATCTCCAGCAAGCCTCTGTCAATCATATTAGCTAACTGAGGAAAGAGCTATTCCTGACAGAAACTACACAGCCAGTTTAATTGCTTTGTGACTTATATTAAAAGTCAGCAAGATATGGAATGCTAAGAATTGCTTCCTCCTTGTAGGTCCTTCAGCCAGGGCAGAAGAAAAAATTCCACGATGGAGACCACCACCACCACCCCTTGCATTTATGCATATCAGGTTTGTGCTAGCTTATCCTCAAAGTATAAAAAATGCTAAGAAGAAACTGTTTTTCATACAAACATTTTAAAAATAAATGGAAAGAATTGGATTTTTTGGGTCCCTTTTGGAGGGGGGGGGGGAAGAGACCACCAAAATAACGGATAAATTGGCTGCTATTGAAATGGTAAAAGGAAACAGAGTTACAATTGCTCCCTCATGAAATCCAGTTCTTTGAAATACCAAGCCAAAGATGATGTCCAGTTGTGGTATTTTGCTCATGCAAATAAAATGGCTAACTTCTTGCCTAAACAGACCCCAGTTTGTTAATAGCCTAAAAGATTATCCCCACTCCACCTGAATGATCAGTGAAGAATGCTTACTTGAAAGTAGGAGCACTTGAGGAATCCAGTATTTGCGATTTCCAATACAAACTGACCAGATATACACAATCCAGACTTAATGTAGTGATCAGAACTTAGTTGTTTGAGGACTTCATGCTTTCTGAGTGTTCCAGGATAGCTATCAACACAGAACCACACCAATGTAAGTTTTAAAATGCACATGGTTGTTATTAGGTAGCTCTGTTGAAAAATTAATAAATTGTGTTGTTGTTTTTAAATGCATAGATTAGGTGGTAGTTACCGGTAATGTGATTTACTCAGAGTAGACCTACTGAAATTAATGAATGCGACTAAGGCAGGCCCATACATTTCAGTGGGTGGAATTCAACATCACACTATGCTGAATGTTTATAGTCTGCACAAATCAGCATGAAGGACAGAACGAACTCGACCACCCCTTTGCCTGCACACTGTTCTGGGGGTTCTCCCCCCCCCCCAAAAAAACCTGAACCAATTTCAGGAGGCATGGGAGGAAAGCCCCACTACACAAGCAGAGGTCCTTGTACATAACAACAGCAGCAACAACATTTTATTATTTGTACCCCGTCCATGTGACTGGGTTTCCCCAGCCACTCTGGGAGGCTTCCAATATAAATAAAAGCACAATAAAACACCACACATTAAAAACTTCCCTAAACAGGGCTGCCTTCAGATGTCTTCTAAATGTCATATAGTTGTTTATTTCCTTGACATCTGATGGGAGGGCATTCCACAGGGCAGGTGCCACCACCGAGAAGGACCTCTGCCTGGTTCCCTGTAACTTTGCTTCTCGCAGTGAGGGAATTGCCAGAAGTCCCTCGGAGCTGGACCTCCATGTCCAGGCTAAACGATGGGAAGTACCGGAAAGGGTTAATTCCGGGTTTCGCAACTTGCGCATGTGCAGACGAGCAAAATGATGTCACACGCATGCGCAGAAGCGGTGAATCAAAGTGCGCAGGTTGCGTTACTTTCAGGTTGTGAATGGGCCTCCAGAACTGATCCTGTTCGCAACCAGAGGTACCACTGTACTCAGTTTTATTTCTGAAGCGCTGACGGTGGAAGTAGCTCGGCAGGCAATATTCAACATTTGTCTCAGGGATAAAAAGTTTGACTAAAGGCATAACAGTGTCCTTGGTACATGATGAAGCGATGTAAAATTAAACCATATCGGATCACCTTTCTGATCACCTAAACTGTACAAATTAGGATTTATTTGGCATTGGCTGAACTACAGCTCACTTTGATAGCAGCTCTGATGGCTGAGGGGTAAGGATCCAAACCAGCTGGAGTTCACCCAACACTAAATAAAACCTAATCTACACAGGTGATCAGATATGGGGCCATACTTCTCCATTTACCATACTCCATTTACAAAACATCCCCCTATTTTTGGGGCTCAAATTTAAGAAAATGGGGGGAGATGGCACAGAGTTGTTGAGGTTTTTTTGCAGAGGATTGCCCAAAGCTTTTGAGCTTTTTTTCAGTGGGGATTAACAAGGGTTGTAAATCGCTCACCCACTCGTGTCGCTAGATCCGCCTCCCATCTGTCCCCCATGCCCCCCGGCGGCAGAAGCCTTAAAGGAAAATATTATGAAAATGATTTACAGGTGGTACATGACCCCAGTCAAGCCAGCAAAAATTTACCATTTGCCTGACAATAAGTGTTGGAAATGTAAAGAAACTGAAGGTACTTTCTATCACCTTTGGTGGACATGCCCGAAGATTAAGGCTTTCTGGGAAATGATATATAATGAAATGAAAAAGGTACTTAAATGTACTTTCCCTAAGAAACCAGAGGCCTTTCTCTTGGGCATTGTCGGCCAATTGGTGTCAAAGAAAGACAGAACTTTCTTTATGTATGCTACAACAGCAGCAAGAATACTTATCGCGAAGTATTGGAAGACACAAGATCTACCCACCTTGGAAGAATGGCAGATGAAAGTGATGGACTATATGACATTGGCTGAGATGACTGGCAGAATCCGTGATCAGGGAAAGGAGACGGCGGAAGAAGAATGGAAGAAATTTAAAATCTATCTTAAGGACTATTATAAACTTGTTGAATGTTAGAATGTCGAGGTTTTGAGAAAGAAAGGGTTACAGCGATACAAGACTAGACTGAAGGAAAGATTAAAAGGACAGAGACTTGACAGAAATACTTAGAAGTTGCTAAAAAAATTTGGACATTGGGATGCAGAAAGGGGAGGTATGGGGGAGTCTGAGAAACAAGGTTCATGAAAAGAAGGTTATGAAACTATACGTGTTTGTATGTCTTTTTATATGTTTGTATTGTTTTAAAAATCTTTTGTAAAATCAATAAAAAATATTATAAAAAAAGAAGCTGCCAATTGCACACCCAACTGCCAGAGCATCAGCCAATCAACACCCACACATTGACGCGGCATCCAATAACACCCACTGACAGCCTTGGCAGCAAGCAGTCAAATGTCTACCCTATTCGCTACCCATGTATAAGACGACCCCCACTTTTTAGCATGATTTTTTAAAGAAAAAAACAGTCTTATACGCGGAAACATACAGTAGCTTGTTCCTCTCTCGGCTGCCCCCTTTAAACTTCTCCAATGAGGGATGTGCAGGAAGACCAAACTGCCTCGTCTCCGGAACCATGAGATGCCAGGCTGAAACCACCTCCGCTCCGAGCTTGGTCCTCCCTTTCCACATTGCAATGCATTGCCAGATCATGACAACTACTGTTTGTATTCTCTTTGCTAGATTTTGGATACTGCATCTTCTAATTTCCTGAAATTTTATGTGATCCATTGCACCTGTGAGTAGCCTGTATGACACTACTAAGGTTCTGCCAACAGTACAGTGGACCCTCCGGATATGAATTAAATTTGTTCCGGGGGGGCCGTACTTAACCGGAAAAGTCCGTAACTGGAGGTGCCACTGCTGCGCACGGTGCGCAGAGCGCTTCTGTGCATGTGCGCATGGTGAAACCCAGAAGTATAACCCGGAAACTTCCAGGTTTGCCGCATTTGCAACTCGAAAGTTACTTATCCAGAGCGGCACGTAACTCGAGGGTCCACTGTATCAGCTTACTACACTTTTAAGTGATTGCTGATCCATGGCCAATTTGATGTACCTTTGGGGACAATTAATTTGGGATGTATTTATGATTGGTTGTTTATAGGCAGGCCTGTCATTTCAATCTCTGTATTGTATTTGAATGTAATGGATTTCATTTCATATTATTGCCAGCTGATGGAGAATTATCATGGAAACAGTCCATTATCCCAGAAGCTCTGTTTGCTGCTGTGCTAAGAACACCCTATTGCGACATTTGGAGCACCCATCTCACGTTTGTAGGGTATCGACTGTGGAAAGGCCTTCTGTCTCCATTTCAGTGATCTTTGACAGTGACTTACCACTCCTACCATTCCTGTTCATGGAGCATTTATTTGATGTGTATTACGTTTGTGACTCCATGCAGATCTTGTATATCTTCTGCTTATGAATTCTGAAACAGTGTTATAGTGCTATAAAAATATTGTCAGTATACTATTAGCCGACTTGTCGCTTGTTGTTGTTCAGAGTGTTCTGTTTTGCAACATGGGGTTTTCTTTGGTGTGTGAGATCATGATGTTTGGCTGGCGATACATCACGATGCTGAAAACTGAACATTGCCCAGCCCTAGTACAGTGGTACCTCAGGTTAAGTATTTAATTCGTTCCGGAGGCCTGTTCTTAACCTGAAACTGTTCTTAACCTGAGATACCACTTTAGCTAATGGGGCCTCCTGCTGCTGCCACGCCACTTGAGCACGATTTCTGTTCTCATCCTGAAGCAAGGTTCTTAACCTGAAGCACTATTTCTGGGTTAGCAGAGTCTGTAACCTGAAGTGTATGTAACCTGAAAGTATGTAACCCGAGGTACCACTGTATCTATGATTTGCCCACCACTGACACAAGTCACTTTGCATAACTCAGAAACTTCAGAGATCTTTCTAGGTGTGATGCTGAGCTAGGGTTCTATTGACTTCTGCAGAAACACTTCAGGCAATAGCACAATCACTCCTAAAGCTCCAGTATTCATTCAGGGAGTGGGAAAAGGATTTGCTCTCTCTTTTTTTTAAGTGACGTTTACTATTTTTATTTTTGAAACGAACCAGGAACAAAATGTGCAACTGGGATCCTTTATGCTTACCAACTTGGGGAGGAGGGGGAATGAAGTGAAGAGCAAGAAAAGGTTTGGGGGGGGCAAATAGTCAGCCAGCTGTTGTGCTGACAACATGAAATAAAGAAATTGTGGAGTTTTATACTACCCTTTATCAATAATGCATGGCTGCACACAGACAATTTATAGCTGTTTTCCATCACTGGGTTCTGTGCGGCGCTAAATTAAGTCCACAAAATTCAAGGACAGTCCACCCACACAGCTACTGTTAACTGGGAAAAGCACTTTGAAATTAACATTTTAAAAGCCCTTTTGGTTTTATTGGCATCTTGAGACACACAGCTAATTGGGTATGTATTTTTTTTATCTTTAAAAAGAGCATTCATCCACCACCACTGAACAGAGAAAAAGAAAACAATCCGATATTCTGCCTGCCTGCCTTCCCCCCACCAATCGTGTTTAGCAACTGAAATTACATGCAGGCGACAAAGTAGAGGCTTACTCCAGCAGAATAAACCTAGAAGCCCTGCACCTTCTTGGGCTATGGCTGCAAAAATAGGTCCAATGCAGTAAAATGGTGGAGGCATAAAAATACTGCCTTGACAAAACTTTATTTTTTAAGGTTTCCTACTGTCTAAATTAATAATGATTTTTAAAAACAACAACAACAAGCCTCCCTATTTTAACTGTGTTCTACAGATTTTTCTTTTCCACTGAGAAAATATATACAGCGGTATCTCGGGTTACGTACTTAATTCGTTCTGGAGGTCCGTACTTAACCTGAAACTGTTCTTAACCTGAAGCACCACTTTAGCTAATGGGGCCTCCTGCTGCTGCCGCGCCGCCGGAGCACGATTTCTGTTCTCATCCTGAAGCAAAGTTCTTAACCTGAAGCACTATTTCTTGGTTAGCAGACTCTGTAACCCTGAAGCATATGTAACCTGAAGCGTATGTAACCAAAGGTACCATTGTGTGTGTGTGTGTGTGTGTGTGTGTGTGTGTATTCCCACATATGCTAAACTCTTTTGTAAACCCACAGCAAGGCTATGTTAGGACTTCCAGAATCCACAGCTTATCCGTAAAATGAGCAAGTGTGTTTCAGAAGGATAATGATTAATGAAACAAACCATTTTCCCTACATGATTTCTTTACCCAGAGGGCATGTCTCTAGCGATACTACATTACTATAATTAAATTTTAATTGTAGCGAGCAGGGTATGATTTGTTGCCATTCAGTTAAGTTCCAACTTATTCATTCCTTAAACATTGAGAAAACTTGTTATCAAGCTTTCATATGATGTCTTACACACACTTGTGAACAGAAAGCTGCATCTTCAAACATTGTTGTTACATTGATTGTTTGATTTGTCATACTAACTCCATGGTGTTATAATTGTTGGTAACTAACATGCAAGCAATAAGTAGGGGAAAGGCAGGCTTTGAGCGAATGCCTATTTTTTAGCACTTTAATGTGCTCGCCCTCCCCCCTAAACCTGCCAGCCGGCCCCCCAACTTGTTAAAGGAACCATTAAAATGTATCTACAGTCAGAAAATTAACTTAAATTCAATTTCTCCTTTATTGACCTGGAAAGCATCTCTCCAAAATGTGCTACTACATCATGATTTTTTTGGGGAAACCCAAAAACCTTAAAACCATCTTCAAAACGGATTATTCAAGGTAATTTGAAAACATGCTTAATGTATTTAAGCAGAAGTAGATACAATCCCTTTTGCGATTTAGTTAAAATGTTAAGGGAAAATTCTGTACTTCGGTTTTGCTGTTTTGGTGGACTTGTGAATGGAGCACAATTGCCACGGAATCAGGTTCTTTTCACATCGGATCAAACACGGAATTGCATTTGTCAACTTGTTTGCAAGTACTTACGTTGAAACGTATTTGCCATTTTGTTGCCAATATGAACATTTGTTATAGATACTTAGCAGATTCCTGTTCAATTAAAAATGTTTCCAGTGAGTACTTTGACTAAGACTTGGACAAATACTCATTGGATGTTATGGATTTAAACAGGAGTCAGCAAACCTTTTCAGCAGGGGGCCGGTCCACTGCCCCTCAGACCTTGTGGGGGCGGCAGACTATATTTTGGGGGGAAAGTATGAACGAATTCCTATGCCCCACAAATAACCCAGAGATGCATTTTAAATAAAAACACACATTCTACTCATGCAAAAACACACTGATTCCCGGACTGTCCGCAGGCCGGATTTAGAAGGTTATTGGGCCAGATCCGGCCTCCGGGCCTTAGTTTGTCAAATTAAAAATATCCAGAGCCAAGAGTAACAGCTTGGTCTGGGTTCCCTGGACTTCCAGATGTTACTGAACTACATCATTTTCCACTGGCTATGGGAGATCTAATCCCACAACATCTAGAGCATGGGTAGGTAAACTAAGGCCCGGGGGCCGAATCCGGCTCAATCGCCTTCTCAATCCGGCCCGCGGACGGTCCGGGAATCAGTGTGTTTTTACATGAGTAGAATGTGTGTTTTTATTTAAAACGCATCTCTGGGTTATTTGTGGGGCCTGCCTGGTGTTTTTACACGAGTAGAATGTGTCCTTTTATTTAAAATGCATCTCTGGGTTATTTGTGGGGCATAGGAATTCATTCATTCCCCCACCCCACCAAAAAAATATAGACTGGCCCCCCACAAGGTCTGAGGGACAGTGGACTTGCCCCCTGCTGAAAAAGTTTGCTGACCCCTGATTTAAATGGTCATGGTTCCCATTTATCTGTTGAATTCTGAAAATGATCCAAATATTCACTTCTATATTTTCGGTGTTGCTCTGTGTGGGGAACAAAATGCCTTTACTCTAACAGTAATTCATTGACATTTAAATGTTCAAAGTTAGAACAGCCAGGGTAATATAATAAGATTCCCAGTTCTCCTGGTGGAAAGGTATTCTGCAAAGCCGTTTTCCCACTCAGCCAGGGGAGTCTTTTAGCAGGATGTGTTGTGTTCATAGCAAAGAAGAGAGGAAACAAAACAAAGAAGGGGAGTTTTGAATTCAAATCATTAGAATACAAATTATGAAGAAAGGAGGTTTAAGAACGTCTGATCAACCAATTAATTTAATCGGTAATAATCTACTGCAGAATCTTTCTAAACAGTTACCATTAACTAGTGTAACAAAGGGACGTGACCTAGCAATAATGGAATGCAAGCAAGATTAAAATTCTTAACAAGCCAGCGGACACTGAAATTAAGCCACATTCTGGTGCTCCCAATTGCTGTCCTTATCTTGCTGCTAAGCTCCTGTTTTAGTCTAATTCTGCAACGCTTCATGTATATCCAGCCTCTAAAGAGATGGCAAGCTAAATGCATGGTGTGTGAATTTTTCTTCCTTTTGTAAACATCCAGAGAAATGTGGGCATATTTGAAGTGTGTGGGGGGCAAGGAATTCCTCTGCAGAGTCAGGAGGCAGTGGAACAAAAGACAAATAATTCAAGATTTCGCAAGAGGAAGCTTCAGTACTTTTCGAAGTTGGAACAGTTATTAGAGGACATTTAGCGTCAATGATTGTTGTTGTTGTTGTTTAGTCGTGTCCGACTCTTTGTGACCCCATGGACCAGAGCACGCCAGGCACTCCTGTCTTCCACTGCCTCCCGCAGTTTGGTCAAACTCATGCTGGTAGCTTCGAGAACACTGTCCAACCATCTCGCCCTCTGTCGTCCCCTTCTCCTTGTGCCCTCCTTCTTTCCCAACACCAGAGTCTTTTCCAGGGAGTCTTCTCTTCTCATGAGGTGGCCAAAGTACTGGAGCCTCAGCTTCAGGATCTGTCCTTCCAGTGAGCACTCAGGGCTGATTTCTTTCAGAATGGATAGGTTTGATCTTCTTGCAGTCCATGGGACTCTCAAGAGTCTCCTCCAGCACCATAATTCAAAAGCATCAATTCTTCGGTGATCAGCCTTTTTTATGGTCCAACTCTCACTTCCATACATCACTACTGGGAAAACCATAGTTTTAACTATACAGACCTTGATATGAAACCAATATTCCTTTGTAAACGTGCAATCTGTTAATTAGTACGTTTAGCCTGTCTCTCAAATAACCTCACCTTTTTAGAAGGAATTTTTGAATTGTACATCTGATATCTTGGAAAATATCATGGAATGGTAAAATGCAGTGCTGGGTTCTATCAAAAGCTTGTCATACAGACAAAGTAGTATCCTATCAGGATGTGAAAAAAGCTGTAAGAGGCAGAAGATCTCTCTTATAGCACAGCTAAAGACAAGCTAAACTGCTCATGGCCTGATTCTCAAGTAATGCTTTCGGGACCCTGAACCCAACCAACACCCAGAAGAGAGAAAATAGGGGCCCACATCACCAGAGAGTAGTTTTCTCTCTGTATAATTTATTACAAAGGTCCATATAGTCAAAGCTATGGTTTTCCCGGTAGTGATGTATGGAAGTGAGAGCTGGACCATAAAGAAGGCGGATCGCCGAAGAATTGATGCTTTTGAATTCTGGTGCTGGAGGAGACTCTTGAGAGTCCCATGGACTGCAAGAAGATCAAACCTATCCATTCTGAAGGAAATCAGCCCTGAGTGCTCACTGGAAGGACATATCGTGAAGCTGACACTCCAGTACTTTGGCCACCTCATGAGAAGAGAAGACTCCCTGGAAAAGACCCTGATGTTGGAAAAGATGGAGAGCACAAGGAGAAGGGGATGACAGAGGATGAGATGGTTGGACAGTGTTCTCGAAGCTACCAACATGAGTTTGACCAAACTGCGGGAGGCAGCGGAAGACAGGAGGGCCTGGCGTGCTCTGGTCCATGGGGTCACGAAGAGTCGGACACTAAACAACTAAACAACAACAACAATTTATTGTTCAAACATGACTTAGAAATGGTCCTTATACTTTAAACACAAACTGAATAAATCACAAGAAGCAACCTCTTCTGAAAAGGGGGATGAGTAGAATTTAGCATATCACAAAATGCAAATCACGCTGTTTAATTAAATCAGGGGGTGGGGCAAACTGGATGACTACAATGGGGTGGGGGAACACAACTCAGAAGTCTGAGGTTCAAAATTTGGCCGTGGCTTATGCACAAGTTGACACATCTCATTGTAATTTCTTGTTCTTAGCAGTGAAAAATCGTGTGGTTTTTTTCAACACAAACACACTCACACTTGGCAGGCATTTCCAATATAAATGAGAGGCCACATTAGCACTATCAAAAAACAAACCACCTCCAGTCTTTTATCCCAACCACCACCTGATGCAACTCATTTGACTGGACGTACCAGCCACCCGCCTTAAAAAGACACCATATCCATTGGGTGTCTTATTGGGATAAGCAGAGGACGAAACTCGTTTTGTTTGAACAATAAAATAGGGTTGTAGCTCACCATTCTGTGGATCACCCAAGCAAGAACGTCTGCTTTACAAGTATGTTGTCATGATCATGTATCATTGATGACCATCGCCTTGGTAACACCCTCTTTTTGTGAGTGGAGAAACAAGATAGCTGGCTCATCCCAACCATGACTCAACTTACCATTTGCTTAAAATAAGTTGCAGGGTAATTAAGATCAGCCTCTTAATAATGGTGTAAATTATGTAAATTGAGCACTGGTCAGACACCACAAACAAATAACGACAAATGAAGCATTAGTAACAGAGGGCGTGATAATTTGCATTTCACACTGTACACAGGCTGTGGGAGGCAACGAAATGTGAATTATAGTCTTCCTCTGCCAATTGCTTATAATATCCGAAGTCAATTTCAGAACGCTTCCAAGATGTAATGACAATAGTATTCCATCTCACTTGAGACCTGTGGAGTTTCCTTAGAACCTAGAGGAGCTGCATAGTATTTTGAAGTCTTAAGCTTCCTCAGAGTAAAAGCTTAATTCGTCTCTCTCTACCCTATCCAGGTGTTAGAAACTCCAATATATAACCTAGGTGCCAAACGGCTCCTTAAACCAGGGTTACGGTTGCCAAAATGGAATGCCTAGGTGCCACTTTGGCGCCAGACGGCTCAAAAGTCGTATTTTTCAGTAAGACCTTTTGGTCGCTGAAACTCATTCTGATTGTGCAGATAAAATATAACGGATAGAATTCTACAGAATGTGTTGCTAATGTGTAAAAACAGTCCAGATCCAAGGACCGCCAGGTAGGCACCTCCAGATGGTGGAGATTTCAGGCACTATCCTGGCTCCTGGGCATCTTCACTTGGTCGTTAGCGGCCGGTAAAGGTAAAAGTAAAGGGACTCCTGACCATTAGGTCCAGTCGTGACCAACTCTGGGGTTGCGGCACTCATCTCGCCTTACTGGCCGAGGGAGCCAGTGTACAGCTTCCGGGTCATGTGGCCAGCATGACTAAGCCGCTTCTGGCGAACCAGAGCAGCGCACGGAAATGCCATTTACCTTCCCACCGTAGTGGTACCTATTTATCTACTTGCACTTTGACGTGCCTTCGAACTGCTAGGTTGGCAGGAGCAGGGACCGAGCAATGGGAGCTCACCCCATTGCGGGGATTCGAACCGCTGACCTTCTGATCGGCAAGTCCTAGGCTCTGTGGTTTAACCCACAGTGCCACCCAGTAGACAGGTGCAAAATGCACCTGGCGAATTTCAAACGCTGCTCTGTCCCAGCCCTTGTGTTTGCTCTACCCCCGTGGAACATGGCCACCGTGGCAAGTAGCTGTTGATAGCCTCATCCTTCATGAATTTATCTAATCCTCTGCTAAAGCCATCCAAGTTGGTGGCCATCCAAGTCCCGAGTGGGTCCTTCTCAGAATCTGGTGCAGCTGGGTCAGCAGAAAACAGCCCACTCTGACAGGTTCTGGCAGATGGCTACTTGAGAATCCAATGGAGGAACCAAAGGTCTTTTTCAGGGCTCACACCGTCACACTGCGAGGCACAATGATGTGCTCAGTTGAGATCATAAAATGCTCTAGGCCAGGCATCCCTAAACTCGGCCCTCCAGATGTTTTGGGACTACAATTCCCATCATCCCTGACCACTGGTCCTGTTAGCTAGGGATGATGGGAGTGGTAGTCCCAAAACATCTGGAGGGCCAAGTTCGGGGGTGCCTGCTCAAGGCCATCATCCAGCCTGTTTTGCTTCCCAGAGCTCCCTGGATGAAAGCCAACAATGGTTTATAAACAAGATGAACTACCATTAAAAACACCAAGCACAACCAGGAGAAACATTTGAACGTGCATTTCTTACCCGCCACCCCTGTTACCAAACGCCCAGTAATAAAACTACAGCAGCATGCATTAGTCACTCAGCAGCACAGATTTATTCATTTTTAACCAGTCTGATCCCTCAAGGCTCAGGGTGAGTAATGTATAATATATTCTCTCTTAAAAAACAAATGCATGTTCCTCTGGCTTAAAGTCAATTCCACACTGGCAGACATCTAGAAAAGCCTTACCTAACCCCACATTAGCTACCAACCACAGACACACAAAACAAGAGCTCAAAACAACGTGCAAAGTTGGGAGTGTGGTTGCATTTAGCACTGAAGATAAAAACAGAATTGTTCAAGTCGCTTAAGGCACGGGGAACATTCATGAAACCAGCCATTTCATTAGCGTGAATGTAAAACAGTCTTCATTCCACCAGTTTTCACTGGACCTTCAATGTGTGGGAGAATACTACATGTATATGTAACTATGCATTTAAAAATACAGTGGTACCTCGGGTTACGTTACCTTCGGGTAACGTAATTTCGAGTTACGAATGCGGCAAACCCGGAAGTGTATACTTCTGGGTTTCGCCGTGCGCACATGCGCAGAAGCGCTCTATCGCGCCTTCCCGCTGGTACCTATTTATCTACTTGCACTTTGACGTGCTTTTGAACTGCTAGGTTGGCAGGAGCAGGGACTGAGGAACGGGAGCTCACCCCGTTGCGGGGATTTGAACCACCGACCTTCTGATTGGCAAGTCCTAGGCTCTGTGGTTTAACCCACAGCGCCACCTGTGTCCCACGTTGTAGTAGTAGTAGTAGTAGTAGTAGTAGTAGTAGTAGTAATTTATTATTTATACCCCACCCATCTTATGCTTTGGAGGAATTGAGCCCCAAAACTGCATGATCTGTGCTGCAAAATACAGTCTCTGCCTCTAACACGCAACACACACTGCTTTACTGTATTGTGTTCCCTGGAACTTGACCTCTCTGGGAAAATGGGTGGCATTTTATAGACGGAAACAGTAGAAAGTCAACTTCTAATGAGTTGACATTTCCTATGTCCTTTGATCCACAGACAAAGTATAATTAAAGTCTGAACAGAAAGTTACTCAGATGTTTAAAGCTGCGCTTTCAAAAGTCAAATGAAAATGAGTGTTCCTTTCAGAAGATGTTTCATACTTGACATTTTCCCGAGAAGTAATGGTAAGCAAAACTCAAATAGATTTCAAAATCTGGAAGGCTGCGCCTATTTTAACACACCTGCCGTGCTTCTGCAATCTTTTTAAAGTTGTTGTGTTGCATGAGACCGTGTCCTGGAAGCATTGCCGAAGGGTAATATGTAACTCTTCTAAAATAAATAAAGTAGCTCTGTAATGAGAATATTTGCAACACTTTTTACAATTTGGGGGGCATTAATGAGGGGGGGAAAGTTTTTTGCAATCTTTTAGCAATAGACACAGCATGCAATATGTAACTGAATCGTAAAAAGAAAACCTAATTCTCCAGTAAAAATCATCCATTTACTATCACATTGATCAGAAGCGGAGCTGCCAGCTTAGAGTACAGAAATAAATGTATAAATGTTAAGGAATGGTTCAAAACTATGTAAAAAACTGCAAGGCTGAAGTCCTCTGTGGCCTGTAGCTGCCTTTGCATGAAACAAAGAATGCTAATCTCTCAGCTTCTGAATGAAATTCCTTTCCTTTTGCTGTTGTTGTTCTTCAGAGAAATACCTAACGCTTTCCTTGCATGGCGCCTTGGGGCTTGTAGAAATATTCTGTATTCCAGTGCAAGCCTAGGCAATGTCATATTAACATCTGCCATACACTGGAGCTGCAGAAGCACCAGTCTGAGCAGTTACACCCTCAGTCCTTGTTTTATAACATCACTCGCTTGTGGAAAGTGGCGGAGACACAAGCCAAAACAGGTGGTACCATGATGGCACCAGCACGTTCTCAGGTTAAGACTTCTCAGCGCCATAAATGTGTTAAGAATGGCAATTAAGTTTAATGGGAAACACAAACATTTTCCACCTTGCATGTTCAACCTTCCTACACCCTCAAGCTAATTGCTGGCATGTATCATACGAACCTTATAAGCCACTCCTTGCTCTCCACTGTTGCAGAGTTCCCACCAGAAATTTACCCTGGGCATCTTGCGGAAAATATTTCCCACCCTCCCAGATTCAAGTGCAACATTCTTCACAACTCTTTCTCTTTTATGGGACTCTCTTAAGTAAAGGTAAAGGGACCCCTGACCATTCGTGACCGACTCAGGGGTTGCGGCGCTCATCTCGCTTTATTGGCCGAGGGAGCTGGCGTACAGCTTCCGGGTCATGTGGCCAGCATGACTAAGCCGCTTCTGGCAAACCAGAACAGTGCACGGAAACGCCGTTTACCTTCCCACCGGAGCGGTACCTATTTATGTACTTGCACTTTGACGTGCTTTCGAACTGCTAGGTTGGCAGGAGCAGGGACCGAGCAACGGGAGCTCACCCCGTCGCGGGGATTCGAACCGCCGACCTTCTGATCGGCAAGTCCTAGGCTCTGTGGTTTAACCCACAGCGCCACCCGCGTCCTGGGACTCTCTTAGGCAGGTCAAATTTCATGGGGTGATTTGTCTAGAACAGTGGTGGCCAAACTTGCCCTCCAGCTGTTTTAGGACTACAATTCCCATCATCCCTGCACACTGGGTCTTGTTTGGCCACCACTGGTCTAGAACCTTCTGCTTGTCCTGAAACACTGATTTAGCAGCAACCCCCCCCCCAAAAAAACCCCTTTGTATTGAAAAAGCAGCTTTAAAAAGTAAACCCCAAAGGCTGTCTTCACAACCCATTTATCATTCAATTGGTTTACTGTGAAGGTGAAACAGGCACCCACTTCATTTGTTCCCCTTATCAGACTGGGAGTGGCTGCCAAGACCGTATAACACCAGTCCTGAGAGATCTACATTGGCTCCCAGGAGTTTCCAAGCATAATTCAAAGTGTTGGTGCTGACCTTTAAAGTGTTGGTGCTGACCTTTAACGGCATCGGCTTTGGCCGGGGAGGGCAGGATACAAATAAAATTATTATTATTATACCTGAAGGAGCGTCTCCACCCCCATCGTTCTGCCCAGACACTGAGGTCCAGCTCCAAGGGTCTTCTACTGGTTCCCTCACTGAGGGAAGCAAAGTTACAGGGGACCAGGCAGAGAGCCTGTGGAACGCCCTCCCTTCAGATGTCAAGGAGATAAAGAACTATGCAACTTTTAGAAGACATCTGAAAGCAGCCTTGTATAAGCTTTTTATGTTTAACGTTTTACATTTTTTTATGTGGTGTAAACCACCCTGGGGAAACCCAGCCAGATGTGTATCATCATCATCATCTAGCAGGAACAACAAACCACTATCCCTGGCTTTGCATTGTTCCATACAATCCATGACTGGCTTGATGATCATACGATTGCAATATATGCATATATAAACTGATGAACAATGTATTTGTAAATGGGGGTGCATTTGGTAGCGGGAGCTTCATGCTAGCTAGTCCATCTGTTTTTGCTTGTTAGCATGGGATGCTGAATACACTACTATTCACATAAACTGAATTTTCAAAGCAGCCTTTTCGTGCAAGCTTTTTTTTTTTTTTTAGCCTACATACGTCCGCCTTGTTTTTTGTGCAAAAGGTTAGCTGAGATTCCTGCATTGCAGGGGGTCAGATTACATGACCCCTGGGGTCCCTTCCAGCTCTACGATTCTAAGTTTCCTCAAAGCAGTTTGGGCAAAGTAATAGTAGCGTAACATAAGCTGCATTTATTTGACAAGTTAACGAAGTATACCCTCATTTATGGAGACAGTATTCCATTAAAGGAATCGCATAAGCTTGTGTCCTACATAATCTTGTAATCAATAAGCATTAATATCTTTGTTAAAAATAGTACTGGCATCTGGACGGCTTTGTACCAGGCCTTTATCCCACAGTTACCAGGGCTATTAGTGAGTTAAAGGTGCAATGCATTTTAGTGATATGAAATGGTATCAGCAGTACAGACTTGGGAGGTTGGTTTAGCTAATAGTACACATAAGAAATACCGTATTTTTTGCTCTATAAGACTCACTTTTTCCCTCCTAAAAAGTAAGGGGAAATGTGTGGGTGTCTTATGGAGCGAATGCAGGCTGCTATGCAGCTATCCCAGAAGCCAGAACAGCAAAAGGGATTGCTGCTTTCGCTGCACAGCGATCCCTCTTGCTGTTCTGGCTTCTGAGATTCAGAATATTTTTTTCTTGTTTTCCTCCTCCAAAAACTAGGTGCATCTTATGGTCTGGTGCGTCTTATAGACCTATAAAGGTAAAGGGACCCCTGACCATTAGGTCCAGTCGTGGCCAACTCTGGGGTTGCAGCGCTCATCTCGCTTTACTGGCCGAGGGAGCCAGCGTACAGCTTCCGGGTCATGTGGCCAGCATGAATAAGCCGCTTCTGGCAAACCAGAACAGCACATAGAAATGCCATTTACCTTCCCGCCGGAGCAGTACCTATTTATCTACTTGCACTTTGACGTGCTTTCGAACTGCTAGGTTGGCAGGAGCAGGGACCGAACAACGGGAGCTCACCCCATTGCGGGGATTCGAACCGCCGACCTTCTGATCGGCAAGTCCTAGGCTCTGTGGTTTAACCCACAGCATCACCTGCATCCCTTTCTCTCTATAAGCAAAGGCAAAAAAAATAATAAACAAAATTATTTGCATCTGTAACACAGGAAGAAGGCAAGCATAGAAGGAGGAGGAGAAGACTCTTAATCTCAGGGTTGTGGGTTTGAGTCCAGCATTGGGTAAAAGCCCCCAGATTGCAGGGGGTCCCTTCCAGCTCACTGATTCTATGATTTGTTGGGTGTCTAAATTACGATGGCTTCCAAATCATTTATTTTGATAAACCCCTGCCTCATCTAACACTATGACTACCAACATGTGCATTGCGCTGTTCACTTTCTTCCAGAGGACTAGAAGGGGACCTAAAAGAGTAAATAATCATATGAAGAAAGTCCACACCCCTAGAACGGGCCTTTAATTTTTTCACTTCTTAAATAAGCCATCCGTCTCCTGCCATTGCACGCTTCACCTCCTCCCTCAAGTGCAAGCCTGATTAGCCCTATGGGCACCATATGAAATTAGACACGTCAGATTTGTGCGAAAGACAGAGATCGTTCATGTGTCAAGAGCTTTGACGGGCCTCGTAAATATGTCAGGCGATGTTTACATCCAGGCCAAACTTGCGGTTTGGCAAAATGGTTCATTTGCCCCACCAGGGCTTTGATCTCCTGACAAATCATTTCCTGATGCAAGTTTAAACAACAGGCAAGGACTTTGGACACCGACCAGCTGTCACGGTTGCCCTGGGAATTGGCACCGGGTGGCCGAAGGGAAAACAGAAAGTGAAAAGAGGCTGAGTCCACTCACCTTGCAAGCAGGACGGCCAAAACGGGAGCAAACCATTTGTTTCTTTCCAAAAACGGAAAGCACAGACACATCTCTCTCTCTCTCTCTCTCTCTCTCTCTCCATCCTTCTGATGGTGATATGGGATACAGCTTTCAGAGGAAAATGGTTAATGTTTTCTCCTCCTCCAAGAGTTACAGGCAGCATTCCAGAAATGGGTGGGTTTTTTAAAAAAGGATCCCTGGATGGTTAAGTCAAATCAAATTTGACTATGGGGTTGTGACACTCATCTCGCTTTCAGACCGAGGGAGCCGGCATTTTCAACAGATAGCTTTCCGGGTCATGTGGCCAGCATGACTAAACTGCTTCTGGCGCAAGAGAACACCGTGACAGAAACCAGAGCACATGGAAACGCTGTTTACCTTCCGGCTGCCGTGGTACCTATTTATCTACTTGCACTGGTGTGCTTTCAAACTGCTAGGTTGGCAGAAGCTGGGACAGAGCAACGGGAGCTCACCTGATCACAGGAATTTGAACCACCAACCTTCTGACTGGCAAGCCCAAGAGGCTCAGTGGTTTAGATCACAGCACCACCCACCTCCTCATAAATGTTTACAATAATTCAACAACAACAAAAGCAACTGTATTATTTATATCCAACCCATCTGGCTGGGTTTCCCCAGCCAGTCCGGGCGGCTTACAACACGTAAAAAATTATCTTTTGCCGCTGCATATTGTAACTAATCCATGCCCTTCTTTTATCAACTTTATTCTCAAAGCAAACTTTACTGCTGAACTTTCTTCAAACCTGCTAGCATGCTAACCTATTCACAATTAATAATTGAAAATAATAATCTACAAACATTTTCCACTCCTCCTTGAAAACTTCCATTTTGTTCTCTGGTTTTACTAGTTGAAACTTGTTATTTCCGCACAGTCCATCCATTTCAACCGCCACTCCTCTTTCACAGGTACACCAGTTTGGGGGCATTTAATGATCTTGCTGCAGCACTCACAGACATAAATACATAAATTATTATTATTATTATTATTTGAATTTATATATCACTCTATACCCGAAGGTCTCGGGGTGGTTCACAGAACAAAATCAAAACATAAAACCACAAGATTTGCTCTTTGAGTTAACACCGGGTAAAGGTGCAATCTGAAATCCTTCAAAGAACTACCTATTCCTTATAAGATACAGAAGCTCAGGGAAATATTAGGAGCTTAAATCAGTGGTTCCCAACCTTTTTTTTGGCCATGCCCCACCTAAGCATCTCCAAAATCCTGAGGCACCCCCGCCCCCCGTCACATAAATCTTACTATTCAAAAAGTAAACTCCTATTAAAAGACGCCTGCTTCTTGGGAGAAAAGCAATGACAAACTTCAGACAGCATCTTAAAAAGTAGAGCCATCACCTTGCCAACAAAGGTCCGTATAGTTAAAGCTATGGTTTTCCCAGTAGTGATGTATGGAAGTGAGAGCTGGACCAAAAAGAAGGCTGATCACCGAAGAATTGATGCTTTTGAATTATGGTGCTGGAGGAGACTCTTGAGAGTCCCATGGACTGCGAGAAGAACAAACTTATCCATTCTGAAGGAAATCAGCCCTGAGTGCTCACTGGAAGGACAGATCCTGAAGCTGAGGCTCCAATACTTTGGCCACCTCATGAGAAGAGAAGACTCCCTGGAAAAGACCCTGATGTTGGGAAAGATGGAGGGCACAAGGAGAAGGGGACGACAGAAGACGGGATGGTTGGACAGTGTCCTCGAAGCTACCAGCATGAGTCTGACTAAACTGCGGGAGGCAATGGAAGACAGGAGTGCCTGGTGTGCTCTGGTCCATGGGGTCACGAAGAGTCAGACACGACTAAACGACTGAACAACAACAAACTCCTATTCATGTGGAGGAAGCCTAAAGGGCCATTAACTGTTAATAACTCATTCTTGAACTGCCCCCCTTGGAAATCTAATTCCCCCCCCCTCCCGTGGGGCACGTGCCCCATGCTGGGAACCATGGGCTTAAACAGACACTGTAAAAAGACATAAGGAATATATGGGGAAGGGGCCAAGAGGCAAAGGAAGTGTGGTCTCCTTCTTCTCCTCTCCTTCCCTGGTCCCCCCTTCTCTCTCATCCCAGAGAGGAATAAAAGCTGTTTTCCTTTCCTTCCCCTTGTAGCAGCTACTGTTTTGATATTCATAATTTAGAAGCTGGGAGCCGGTGCAGAAAAATAAGGTAAGAAACTGCTCTTAACAGCATTACTGCTATTCTGGCAGGTAACAAAGAAAGCAGCCTTCACAGTCCCCAATGGCCATCCCTACTTGAGCCTGTGGTTTGGGAGGACGGGACTGGTGGTCAAGGTTTCTTGGAGATGTGTGTGTGTGTGTGTGTGTGTTAAAAGGCAAAGTCAGAAGACTTTTAATTAACACCAACAGAAGGATCCGTGAGCTTTGGGGGAGCAAAGCCTCTTTTCGCGGTATTCTCCTAAACTCCCCTTGTTGTGGGTGGCGGAAAACAACATTCCTCACTCCCATGAGCGCTGTCTTTGTTTGCATAGAGCCATTTCTAATTAAAGAAGAGTTTTTTGCAACTCCAGAGCAAACACTTCTGTGGATATCACATCAGTTATAGAAGAAAGCATAAGGCCAAACAGGAATACTCAGAGGAGGGGAGAGGAGAGGCCGGTAAATGACCCTGGGAGATGTTAGAATAAGTAGCAACATGAATATAATGAAATCTTGCCTCTGAGCACTCACACTCTCATAGTTACACTTATAATAAAGTGTGATGCCTTAAGCATGGACCATAGTTACTAGATAGGGACGCGGGTGGCGCTGTGGTCTAAACCACTGAGACTCTTGGGCTTGCCAATTGGAAGATTGGTGGTTTGAATCCCTGCGACAGAATGAGCTCCTGTTACTCTGTCCCAGCTCCTGCCAACCTAGCAGTTCGAAAGCACACCAGCACAAGTAGATAAATAGGTACCGCTGTGGCGGGAAGGTAAATGGCATTTCCATGCACTCTGGTTTCTGTCACGGTGAACTGGGCCAGGAAGGCAGCTCAGGAAATTTGGCCTGAGAGCAGAACCACTTAGCAGCTGGCAGCCAGCCACGGTACCTCTCAGGGCCTTAGAAATGGTCATCCTGCAAATGTGAGACTCCAATGATGGTGGCTACCTAATAGGAAGTCTCTCCTGAAAGGCACTTGGCTCTCCCACGTTGGCTTTGTTTGGGCACAAGGTGAAAAAAAACCTTTCATTTCCTCAGACCTTTGCAATGCAGCTAACTTTCTGTATTCAACGGCTATTTTCTACCCCCACTGTTCAGGAGGCAGTAAGCTTCAGAAGACAGTGGTATTTGGTTTTCGAACGTCTCAGAAGTCGATCATTTTGGTTTTCAAGCACCGAAAACCCAGAACTGCTTTGGTTTTTGAACGCTTTTCGGAAGTCAAACATGCCACGCAGCTTCCATATTGAGTTTTCCATAACTAAATGCTTCCAGAAGTAAATGCTTTGGTTTTCCAACGTTTTGGAAGTCGAACGGTCTTCCGGAATGGATTGCATTCGAAAGCCGAGGTACCACCAAGTCTGAGGAACCACAACTGGGCTGATGGGAATTGGAGTCCAACAAGACTGGGAGGGCCACACCCATGGCTTGCTACCTCTCATCTCAGAAAATAAAAGCGTATTGTGGGGAGGGGGGAGGCCATGGCCCCGGATGCAAAATTCTGAGGGGACGCAACCAAGTTCCCTCATGCAGGCATTGGCTTCCGTGGGGATCCCTATCCCGCCCCAGCAAAGGTGTTATAGCACCCCAGGCTCATGGAGGGAGGGAGGTGGGCAAGGAGTGACCTCAGCCCAGCCTGGCTCTCCTCTCTGTGGGCCTTGGGGGGATTCATCTGCCAAGGGCTGTGTTGGCCAGCCAGGATACCCCCTGAGTTAAAAGGCAGGCGGATTAGTGCAGCCCCAGTTAAGAATAAGAATAAATTTTCTTTTTATCCCACCCTTCGTAGCTGAAGCCAGGCTCAGAGCGGCCAACAGCAATAAAAGTAACACAGCATTCTGAAATCAATTCATTCTAAAATCAATTCAAAATCAAATTCATGGCAACCATTGGGCTAGAGTTCTGTGAGGATTACCAAAGGAGGGGGTCAGGTTGTGCCCTTGCCAAAGGCCTGGTGGAACAGCTCTGTCTTGCAGGCCCTGCGGAAAGATGTCAAGTCCCGCAGGGCCCTAGTCTCTTGTGACATAGCGTTCCACCAGATCGGAGCCACAGCCAAAAAAGCCCTGGCTCTGGTTGAGGCCAGCCTAACCTCCCTGTGGCCCGGGATCTCCAATATGTATTTATTTGAAGACCGTAAAGTCCTCCGTGGGACATACCAGGAGAGGTGGTCCCATAGGTACGAGGGTCCTAGGCCCTATACGGCTTTAAAGGTTAAAACCAGCACCTTAAACCTGATCCTGTACTCCACCAGGAGCCAATGCAGCTGGTATAGCACCGGGTGAATGTGTTCCCACAGCAAGGACCCTGTAAGGAGTCTCACCGTGGCATTCTGCACCCGCTGGAGTTTCTGGGTCAGCTTCAAGGGCAGCCCCACGTAGTGTGAGTTATAATAATCAAGCCTGGAGGTGACCGTCGCATGGATCACAGTGCCTAGGTCAGGGCGAGAGAGGTCAGGAGCCAACCGCTTAGCTTAGCTTGGCGGAGATGAAAAAATGCCGCCTTTGTTATAGCTGCAATCTGCGCCTCCATGGAAAGGGAGGTGTCGAAGATTACACCCAAACTCTTAATGGACGGTGTCTCACTTGGCGAGGGGGGCACTCTGGCAGCATCAGCAGCTTGTCTGCCCTGGGCACCAGCAACCCACGCTACACCACTGGGTGCATCCCCCCCTCCTCCTGAGTGCACCTCCCTGTTTATTACAGTCTTTGTTGGGTAGAAGACATAGTCGAGTACAGAGCCTTCCACAAGGTAAATGAGTTTTCTAGTGCTTTCTAGACGCAATGCTATTTCTGAGACTAAGGGGCGAGAATCCTCTCTACCAGTTAGGTTGTTTTTTCCCTGGGTCTTTGTTTAAAGAGCTAATTGCTTGTGGTTTTGAAATGCAACTCCATCACAGAAAGAGAAGCAAAGGCTCGGCTGTTTTCGACGGAGATAAATACACTTCGCCAAGTGGAACCTCAATCCTGAACGCTACCAAGGAAACGCTCACAGGTAGGGCTTGAGGAGAGCAGTAAGGACAAGACCTGGAATGTACGATGAGTCAAAATGCCGTGACTGTTTTGCTTAATTAGCTGCCTAACATTTACAATTTGCACATCATTTTCAGGGACACACAACAAACAGCAAGCCAGTTTGGCAACATACTGCCCTTGCTTTACAGTGCACTCTGCAAAATGATGGATTATGGGGGGGGGGGGAGTTCCATGCCAAAAGTTGGAACTTGTTCATATCCTGCTTAGTTTTTCTATTATTCCATCTAAGAAAAATATACACCCAGCCCAATGTTTGTTCTTTATTGGAAAGAACATGCAAGAGTGATTAACCGATAAGGTGCTGAAATAACAAAGAGATTTTGAAAACGACACTTTCCTGGACCTTACATGACAGCTTCAGAAGGCACTGTGTTTCTCCACCCAACCTTTAAAAAAATATGAGCAAGTACAAATGGTTGATATCGAAGTATGTGTGCAAGCTCTCGTTAAATGCCACTACTTAATTCCATTAACTAAATTACTAAAGTCCAGCGAGTGGTGCTGGCAGTATACATTTACAGCAGTTCCCAATTAAGTGATTGTGCTTCTATAAAACCCGGCAGTATGGAGGGCTGCCCGTTTGTGACAGCTCCACCTACCCTATAAGCAGTGGAAAAAAGCAAAAAGAAAGAGGGGGGAAATCGCTTGCATCAGTTACTAAGCAAGTCCTTCATTAGAGAGATTTCATTTCACTTCCTACATCTATTATTTAAGATGGGCCATACATACCCTGCAAGAATGGAAAGGCCAATAGGCAGGAGTTTAGAAAGCAGAAAGAAAGGAAAGCTGACAGCATAGTTTGATTCAGAGGGCATTCGTAAATACAACACAGAAGAGGTACATCTTCAGTTTCCATCCAGAGCAAAAACATCTGAACTGATCCTGCAATGCCAAGTTGACAGCAGCGCTCCAAGCGTTAAGAGAAACAATACAGTGGTACCTTGGGTTACATACGCTTCAGGTTACAGACTCCGCTAACTGAGAAATAGTGCTTCAGGTTAAGAACTTTGCTTCAGGATGAGAACAGAAATTGTGCTCCGGCGGTGTGGCAGCAGCAGCAGGAGGCCCCATTAGCTAAAGTGGTGCTTCAGGTTAAGAACAGTTTCAGGTTAAGTACGGACCTCCGGAATAAATTAAGTACTTAACCCGAGGTACCACTGTATCTTCAGCTTTAAGAGTAATTAGGTATATCTACACAGGCGCAACAGGGGATTGTGAATACCCAGCAACTCCTCTTAATTATTACTATCGTTGTGGTTATTTGTTAATTTATATTCTACTTATTGTGCCAAAACTTTGTGGCCGAAGGAGTAATAATCATGGCTACGGATCAATACTGAAAAGCTATTTCATATTCCAAGGAAGAGTGTTGTTGCTTTTTAATTTGCATACCCAAGTTCTACAGTATGCAAAGAACTCATACTTTCCTTCATGCCAGCTGCTGACAAACACACTCATCCTTTGTTTTCCGTTTTGACCAAGCCATCTATCTGTCATAAGATGGAGATGTGGAAGGAATTAAGTCAATTCTTCTATTCAGATCAATTAAAAAAACTAGCTTCTGCTTCTTACACATACCATACCCTCCAACATTTCTCCAATGAAAATAGGAACATCCTATTCCATTATTATTATTATTATTATTATTATTATTATTATTATTATTATTAAAAATAAGGAAAAGCGGGACATTCCAGGATCAAACCAGAAACTGTCCCTGGGAAAAAGAGGCACTCGGAGGGTCTGAGCCACGATCTGTTAAGTTTCTTGCAGAGCAGCCACAAATCCAGAGCCCCAAATGGCAACTGGTTTCTTTGAGGCGGTTCCCATATGGACTAGGTGAATCTTTAAACGTTTCCAGCCAGTGCCGGATTTACGTACAAGCTAAACAAGTTATAGGTTAGGGCCCCAAGGGAGTGGGGCCCCCAATGAAATGTAAAGGGGGGAACTGGATGTACATTTCCAAAATGTAAGATAAAGGTAAAGGGACCCCTGACCATTAGGTCCAGTCGTGGCTGACTCTGAGGTTGCGGCGCTCATCTCGCTTTGCTGGCCGAGGGAGCCGGTGTACAGCTTCCGGGTCATGTGGCCAGCATGACTAAGCCGCTTCTGGAGAACCAGAGCAGCGCACGGAAATGCCATTTACCTTCCCACCAGAACGGTACCTATTTATCTACTTGCACTTTGATGTGCTTTCGAACTGCTAGGTTGGCAGGAGCTGGGACCGAGCAACGGGAGCTCATCCCGTTGTGGGGATTTGAACCACCAACCTTCTGATCGGCAAGTCCTAGGCTCTGTGGTTTAACCCACAGCGCCATCCGCGTCCCAAAATGTAAGATAGGTAAAGGTAAAGGTACCCCTGCCCGTACGGGCCAGTCTTGCCAGACTCTAGGGTTGTGCGCCCATCTCACTCAAGAGGCCGGGGGCCAGCGCTGTCCGAAGACACTTCCGGGTCACGTGGCCAGCGTGACATCGCTGCTCTGGCGAACCAGAGCCGCACACGGAAACACCGTTTACCTTCCCGCTTGTAAGCGGTCCCTATTTATCTACTTGCACCCGGGGGTGCTTTCGAACTGCTAGGTTGGCAGGCGCTGGGACCGAACGACGGGAGTGCACCCCGCCGCAGGGATTCGAACCGCCGACCTTTCGATCGGCAAGCCCTAGGTGCTGAGGCTTTTACCCACAGCGCCACCTGCGTCCCCCAAAATGTAAGATAAAAACCAATAAAATAAAACCTACATACAGCAACAGTGTTTTGTGTTGTGTAGGCTCCTATAATGTAAGTCATGGGCCCCGCCTGCTCCCTAAAATATCCCTGGTTTGCTCCTTTCTATATATAGGGTGCCTACGTTCTGCATGGACTGGTTGCAGGGCAACATGTGCAAATGGCTTGAGATACCCATGAGGTCCATAAATTACCATATAGCATATATTCAACACAAAAAACAACAACAATTTGTTGTTGACAAAGAGCCCCATTACCTTCAGTAGCTTAGGGCCTCATCAAACCTAAATCCAGCCCTGTTTCCAGCACTTTTCCCAAAAACATGGAGCTGCAAGACACTGCTACATATCCAAGCCTATTCATACAACAATGGCTTAGCACTCTGAGTTTCAGCAACACAGGTGCCCTCACAAGAAGCCACTTCCGCAGAGACCCATCTGTAAAAGCCTGTATAAGTCGGTCGTTTGCACCCACCACTTCAAGTCCATGTTTAGGACCATGGGCAGGCAAACTGATGCCCCGGGGGCCTGATTCGGCCAAATCGCCTTCTAAATCCGGCCCGCGGATGGTCCGGGAATCACCATGTTTTTACATGAATACAATGTGTGCTTTTATTTAAAATGCATTTCTGGGTTATTTGTGGGGCATAGGAATTTGTTCATTCCCCCCCCCAAAAAAAATATAGTCCAACCCCCCACAAGGTCTGAGGGCAGTGGACCAGCCCCCTGCTGAAAAAGTTTGCTGATCCCTGGTAAACTATGCACAAGGCGGCTTACAACATGACACGGTTTACATAATTACAAACATAGCATGTCATAAACAATAAATAAAACACATGAAAAAGTACACAACCAAATGGAAACAATTTCCAGGTAAATCGTAAGATCTAAAACTAAAGATACAACAGTAATATCAATAACAGCAACAGCTCTCTCAAACCCCCATGAACACTACTCCAGCCCAAGAATCTGTTCAACAGCTTCAGCTTTTGTAGCTGGAGTCAGTCAGCACTCCACTCTTCCAGACTAGATGGGAAAGGGCCAGCAAGGCAGGGTGCAGGTCTTCCAGGGCTTACAGCCCAGATGGTCTCATTTAAAACAACACAGGTAAAAATTAAAAGCAATTGAAAAGCAGCTGCAACTTTCAGGCACCTGGTCGGCCACCGTGAAACAAGGATGCTAGACTGTAAGAGCCACTGGCCTGATCCCGCAAGCTCTTCTCATGTCCTCATATACCACCTGGCCAGTGCTAGAAATTAGCCAGGCGCATTTTGCTACTGGAGCGAGCGGATCCAATTGCAACTACGTGGAGATTTGTGGGCGCCGGGTTGGCAACCACAGTTTAAAAACCCCTGCCTTAGTCCACAGTTAATACCATGTCCACTGTGTTTCTCCTTCTTGCATGCTGGGACAGGTGAATTGTATGAAAAGCGAGTCAAGCAATGTAGTTGAGATCATAAAATCCATAGATCTTTGGAAGGCACCCCAGGGATCAACTAGCCCAACCCCCTGACGAACAGGGAGTGAACTAACCAAGTTTTAATGTGTCATTGCACCTGAATAGGTCACCCCTATTTGTCACCCAGCTTATATATCTGAGTTTCTGACACTGCACCTGACATAAAAAAAAAAAACACCAACACGTTCAGTGCAGGTATGCAGAATACAGGTCTTACATACTGTGGTACCTCGGGTTACATACGCTTCAGGTTACATACGCTTCAGGTTACAGACTCCGCTAACCCAGAAATATTACCTCGGGTTAAGAACTTTGCTTCAGGATGAGAACAGAAATCATGCAGCGGCGACGAAGCGGCAGCAGAAGGCCCCATTAGCTAAAGTGGAGCTTCAGGATAAGAACAGTTTCAGGTTAAGAATGGACCCCCGGAACGAATTAAGTACTTAAACCCGAGGTACCACTGTACTTTTAAGAAGCTCCCAGTTTGTATCAGGACTCTTCCAGGGAAGAAATGGGAGCGTGATCAACCCAAAATCAGATAATTGGCCCCATAATTAAGTCCGCAGGTGGCACAGCAAGGAAAAATAAAAATAATTTATTATTTATACCCTGCCCATCTGGCTGGGCTTCCCCATATCCAACAAAATATTAAAATACAGTAATGCATCAAACATTAAAAGCTTCCCTAAACAGGGCTGCCTTCAGAGGTCTTCTAAAAGTCTGGTAGTTGTTGTTCTCTTTGACATCTGGTGGGAGGGCGTTCCACAGGGCGGGTGCCACTACCGAGAAGGCCCCCTGCCTGGTTCCCTGTAACTTGGGTTCTCGCAATGAGGGAATTGCCAGAAGGCCCTCGGCACTGGACCTCAGTGTCCGGGCAGAACGATGGGGGAGGAGATGCTCCTTCAGAACAGGCAAAGCTGCCTGGTGGGGGTCTCCTTTCTGCAAGCCCTCCTGCATCTCCCCCTCAAGAATGCACTCAGTATGTCTCTCCTGGAAAGGGGCGCAATTGCCATGTTAGCCACAGAGGTAAAGGTAAAGGTAAAAGGACCCCTGACCATTAGGTCCAGTCGTGTCCAACTCTGGGGTTGCGGCGCTCATCTTGCTTTATTGGCCAAGAAAGCCGGCGTACAGCTTCCGGGTCATGTGGCCAGCATGACTAAGCCACTTCTGGCAAATCAGAGCAGCACACGGAAACGTCGTTTACCTTCCCGCCAGTTTACCTATTTATCTACTTGCACTTTGACGTGCTTTCGAACTGCTAGGTTGGCAGGAGCAGGGGCTGAGAAATGGGAGCTCACCCCGTCGCGGGGATTCAAACCACCAACCTTCTGATCAGCAAGTCCTAGGCTCTGTGGTATAACCCACAGCACCACCCGCGTCCCTTATCCACAGAGGTAAGTAGAGGAAATAAAAAGCGACCTCACTTTCAGAAGACATCTGTAGGCAGTCCTGCTCAGGGAAGTTTTTAATGTTTGGTGTCATGTTGTATTTTGATTCGTTGGAATATGCCCAGAGTGGCTGGGGGAACCCAGTCAGATGGGCAGTATATAAATATGTTGTTTTTGTTGTTGTTTTCAGGAGGCAAGCAGGACCATAAACGAATGGACCGTAATCCTGCTACTATTCTAACAACTGCACACAAGCAAAGTTTAAGTGGTAACCATGGAAGTTATCACAGAAGTAGACCAAGAAGTGTTTTCTCCTCAAAGGAAATGAATGAATGGCTGGATGCACCCTTATAACAAACCTAGGCTTAGAAAAGTGTTCAGAGAAGACCATGTGAAGTTTAAGCCTTGTCTGTACACACACACACACTAAGACAATTTCATATTCAACTATTAATCTCATTGTTTTGTCCCTGTTTCCTAGATGCAACAATCACCATACCTAAGGAAGCCTTTTAGTGGTCCAAACTTTTCATCCACATAAACGTTCACATTTACACACAGCTATTTGCACAGCAAGGTAAAAACTGCTGGTTTTGAAAGGATGGGCAGAAGAATCCAAGTTTAAATTCAACATTATTAAAAGCAGCCAGGCTACGCGAGGGGGGGGGGGGCGGATTTTCGATTTTCCTACAGTTTCCCAACAGACTGCTTAAGTAATAAGACTGAGCAGCAGATCAATAAACTTCCAGGTCTGCATAAAATGCAGCTTCATTAGCTAATTCACGTGCCCGGCAGCCAAGAGGGAGGGAAAGAAAGTTGAATTCTTTTTCTCCCTTCAGCAAAGAGAGGGGGAGAGAGGGAGGGAGAAGGGGGGGGACCCACAATGAAGCGCTGATAGGCACCATCTTTCTCGCCTCCAAAATGTTGCGTTCCCTTCGACCTCCCCCCACCCCGCACCTCAAATACCTTTGATGTTTCCAGAACAAAAGCTTCCCTCTTTCCTGCTGTTCCAAAGAACGGAGGGAGAGGTGAACCAGCAAAAGGAGGAATGGGGAGGGGAAGAGAAAGAGAGAAGGGCAGAGGAAAGAGAAGCAGCAAACCCCTCCGAGCACACCCCCTCCCCCCCCCAAAGGCCCGGGCCATTGCAATGTCAAGTGAAGGGGAGCCCGAAGTTCTTTGCAAAAAAAATAATATACAAGAGCGCGGCGCGTTGCTGCAGCTCCAGGCTTTGCAGGCAGAGACAGGACAGCGAGGCAGAGACTCGCGCAGAGGGAGCCCCTGGCAGCCCCCCCGCGCAGGAGATAAGGCACCCAAGAGAAAGGAAAGGGGGCGTGGGGGGAGGCAAGAGGGCGCCAGTCGGAAGGTGGAGAGAGCTGTCCTGCCTCCCCACCCCCACTCCAAGGTGGAGAGAGTTGCCACCTGCAAAATGCTACGTCCCGTACGGAGAGATCCCGGGTCCCCCTCTGTGCCAAGTTAGGGACCCTCTCTCCAGCCCAAGGGTGCGCAAAAGGCCACGCATTGAAACTCTGGGTTGCCAAGCGCAGGCAAGAGTTACAAATGCATGTTCGCGCCCCCGCGCGTCTTGTTAGGCTGCGAGAGATCGCTTGGAAGGTGCAGCAACAAAAAAATCGCCCCCTCCCCTGTCCTGCATTTTGCCTGAACAAAGGTGGCCACACTCGATGGGGAAGGAGCGGGGGGGGGGGTGTTCCCATGCTGCGTTTCCCACGACAGAGTTGCACAAACTTTCCTTTCGAGAGGAACCCGCCCCCCCCCCGGGAATTTGCATGGGGGCGAAAGCGCAACCGGCCCCCCTTTCTTGCAACCCCCCCCAACCCTCCGGGAGAGGTGGGAAGAAAGACTCACCTCGGAGTTCTTGAACCTGCTGGGAAGCAGGAGGAGGAGGGAATCCGGCGCAAGTCCGAGCGCACACGGGCGGGGAGGCGGGCGAGGGGTCTCCCGGAGGCGGCGGGGGACGGGCCAGGGACCGGCTGCTCCGCACAGACGGAGCCCCGCGACCCCGGGAGTGCGGGGGGAGCAGAAGCCGCCGCCGCCGCCGCCACCTCCGCGACTCGGGACTTTGGCGCTGCAAAAACTCCTCTTGGAAGCAGCTGCAAGCGCACCGGCTGGGAGGCGAGTGCGCCTGCGCTCCGATGCCAGGCTCTCCACCCCCACCCCCCGCAAAGGGAGGAGCAGCTGGAAGGAGAAATCCCCCGCCCCCGAAACGTCACGGATTCCACGGGCGAGGAGGTTCCAGTCACGTGGCCCTTCGGCCGGAGAGGGGGCTTGGCGCGGAGCAAAGGGGGAGGCAGCGGGGGACGGGGTGGCGGGCGCCAAGTTGGGGATCTGGTGCCTTTGCAAGATTGGGATGGGGGCGAGGAATTGGAAGAAGGAAGGGAGGGGGAGGCAGCCGGCCGGCGAGGAGCTGCGCCTTCTGCTGGGACGAAGAGCTCTGTGGGGCTCCGAAGCCGGCGTGCGCGCGCGCTCTTTTGCTCAAAGGTCGCCCCCCCCGGGAAGCGTCCTCGCCTCCTTCCCAGCTGGAAAGGATTCTTCGGAGGAAAGCGCGTGCATACAGTGTGGATGGGACCTAAGAAACGCAGGGAATCAGTGCCGGATTAGCTGTATAGCTTAGGGCCCCAATCTCTTGGGGTCCCCCCCAAAAAAAAATTAAAGGGGGAAAACTGGATGTACTTTTACAAAATAGAAGATAAAAAACAAATATATTAAGACCTACATACAGCAACAGTGTTTTGTGTTGTGTAGGCTCCTATGATGTAAGTCATGGGACCCGCCTGCTAGCCTGCTCCCTAAAATATCACTGGTTTGCTCATTTCTATATATATATAGGGTGGGACGCGGATGGCGCTGTGGGTTAAACCACAGAGACTAGGACTTGCCGATCAGAAGGTTGGCGGTTCAAATCCCCACGACGGGGTGAGCTCCCATTGCTCGGTCCCTGCTCCTGCCAACCTAGCAGTTTGAAAGCACGTCAAAGTGCAAGTAGATTAATAGGTACCGCTCCAGCGGGAAGGTAAACGGCGTTTCCGTGAGCTGCTCTGGTTTGCCAGAAGCGGCTTAGTCATGCTGGCCACATGTATGCCGGCTCCTTCGGCCAATAAAGCGAGATGAGCGCCACAACCCCAGAGTCAGCCACGACTGGACCTAATGGTCAGGGGTCCCTTTACCTATATATATATATAGGGTGCCTACGTTCTGCATGGACTGGTCACATGGCAACATGTGCAAATGGCTTTAAATACCTATGAGGTTCATAAATTGCCATATATCATATATTCAACACAAACAACAACAACAATTTGTTGTTGACAAAGGACAGCTGGACATAGAAAGGGCCCCATTACCTTCAGGAGCTTAGGGCCTCGTCAAACCTCGTCCACCCTGTGTGGATGGGACCTAAGAAACATAAGAATGGGATGAGACCTAAGAAACGCTTTGCCTTGCGTGCAAAGCTTGCATCCTTTAGATGAGCACAAAGTTCCCAATAATCTGCCTTGTGGAGGCATCTCCAGTCTTTGGAGCAAATTATTTTCAGCATTCTACACCAATGAATTAAATACTATTAAATGCGGCTTCAAAGTTTGTGCAGTACACACACACTTTGAAGCAAGGTACATACATGGGTGGAGCCAGGATTTAGTTGGGGGGCAGGCTTCATCTTTTGGGGGGCAGAACCAAGTTATCTGTGATGCGATTGGTTACTTAGTTAAGTGTTTTTATTTATTTACTTGATTTAGGGAGGCAGATGCCTCCCCGTGGCTGTGATTATGCATATATACAAGAACACACACACACTATTTAGCACAGGAGAAAACGTAAAATTGCTCATATTCTGCCACTAAGGTAGTTTTTTGTTGTTGTGTGTGTTGAACAGAAAAGGAAGCCCATTTTTCCAAGGGGAAAACTCCCTTTGCTTTGCATCCCTTTCCTTGCTCCTGCGTCTCTGGCTGGCCCTGACCTCGATAGAAAGTTGCTGCGTTTCTGTGACAACATCAGCACCATGTTCCCGTTTCCATAGGACACAACAGATGTCTGTGTTTTCCAGCTGTCTCTATAATTGATCGGTGTAAGCAATGATGCGCCCCTGGCTGCTGCTTTCCTGAAACTTAAAAAAAGCAGCACACATTTAGATCAGCGGAGATTGCCTGCCTTGCGTTTTGTTGCACCTGTGTCAGGTTTTGGTCCCCAATTCCGGTCTCTAAATATTTGCCCCTTGGCCCACTGGTAAAACCCTCAGCCACTCAATTGCTGTAAAGATCAATTTCCCTTGCATATCAAAATATCAAACCACACAGAGGGCCTTCTTGGTGGTGGCGCCCTACCACTGACATAACTTTTAGAAGACATCCGAAGAAAAAGAAGAGTTTGGATTTGATATCCTGCTTTATCACTACCCAAAGGAGTCTCAAAGCGGCTAACATTCTCCTTTCCCTTCCCCACAATACACACTCTGTGAGGTGAGTGGGGCTGAGAGACTTCACAGAAGTGTTACTGGCCCAAGGTCACCCAGCAGCTGCAGGTGGAGGAGCGGGGTTCACCAGATTATGAGTCCACCACTCTTAACCACTACACCACACTGGCTCTGGAAGTTTTTAATGTTTAATATTTTATTATGTTTTTAATATTTGGTTGGGAGCCACCCAGAGTGGATGAGGAAACCCAGCCAGCTGGACAGGCTATCATCATCATCATCCAAAAAAAATAATAATAGAGCACTACAACATGTGGGGCCAGAATAGACCCAGCTTCAGGCCTTGTTGTTGTTGTTTAGTTGTTTAGTCATGTCTGGCTCTTCGTGACCCCATGGGCCAGAGCACGCCATGCACTCCTGTCTTCCACTGCCTCCAGCAGCTTGGTCAAACTCATGCTGGTAGCTTTGAGAACACTGTCCCAACCATCTCGTCCCAACATCAGGGTCTTTTCCAGGGAGTCTTCTCTTCTCATGAGGTGGCCAAAGTATTGGAGCCTCAGCTTCAGGATCTGTCCTTCCAGTGAACATTCAGGGCTGATTTCCTTCAGAATGGATAGCTTTGTTCTTCTTGCAGTCCATGGGACTCTCAAGAGTCTCCTCCAGCACCAGAATTCAAAAGCATCAATTCTTCGGCGATCAGCCTTCTTTATGGTCCAGCTCTCACTTCCAGACATCACTACTGGGAAAACCATAGCTTGAACTATAGGGACCTTGATATGAAACCAATATTCCTTTGTAAATGTGCAATCTGTTAATTAGTACATTTAACATCTCTCTTAAATAACCTCACCTTTTTAGAAGGAATTTTTGAATTGTACATTTGGTATTTTGGAAAATATCACGGAATGGTAAAATGAAGGGCTGGCTTCTATCAGAAGCTTGTCATACAAAGTAGTATCCTATCAGGATGTGAAAAAAGCTGTAAGAGGCAGAAGATCTCTCTTATAGCACAGCTAAAGACAGGCTAAACTGCTCAAGGCCTGATTCACCGGGTACCACCTGACCTTGCTACGCCACTGCCTGCCTTGTGGACTAGATGAGCCTCAGGGTCCCTTTGAGCTCTACAATTCTATGATTCTGTGAAGCACCATGCAAGGACTCTTTGTAAGGGTGCTCTGCAGCTCTGACAATGATCCCCTGATGTCACATTGACAGTTGGGTGTGAGGGGTAGGGGAGATAAGAATAATAGAATTGTGGAGTTGGAAGGGACCCTGGGGGTCATCTATTCCAACCCCCTGCAATGCAGGAATATGCAGCTGCTCCATAAAGAGATCGAACCTGCAACCTTCGTGTCCTCAGCACCATGCTCGAGCCGACTGAACTATCCCCTGTCAGATCCCTTTCCACACTCCTGAGTTATATTCCCATGGGTGGAGGATCTCTTTAAGCCTAAGGGCCGCATTCCCTGTTGGAGAGCCTTCCAGGGGCCACACGCAACTGGTTGGTGCCGCAAGCAACGGCGAACAGAACAAACCTGGCTTTCCCCCTTTGCACACCAGGCTCATTCCTACACACCAGCCCATTGCACCACCTCACCCAGGAGCAGTGAGGGGTGCGGCCCCTGGTGAGTCCCAAGGGCCGAATAGAGGCCCGCAGAGCCACATTTGGCCCCTAGGCCTGAGGTTCCAGGGTCCCAAGTTGGGCCATCAAAACAGAGGAGAGCATTGTGGGAAAAAGGTATTTTGGGAATCCATCTTACATGCAGATAGATAGTCCTTTAACCCCTTTGTTCCATCTAAATGAGAAGTGCTCCCGTCCCCAGTTTATCTCAGTGCCGCTGCTCTGAATTCCTTAGGTCTCTCAAGCATAGTTACTTCAGGATCTGAGTGTGCTGGCTAAAAGACCTGACTTTACCATTTCAATTCTGCAAACTCCTTGCATTAAATATAGGGCCTCCTGACCATTAGGTCCAGTCGTGACCGACTCTGGGGTTGCGGCGCTCATCTCGCTTTATTGGCCGAGGGAGCCGGCGTACAGCTTCCGGGTCATGTGGCCAGCAGGACTAAGCCGCTTCTGGCGAACCAGAGCAGCACACGGAAACACCATTTACCTTCCCACTGGAGAAGTACCTATTTACCTACTTGCACTGTGATGTGCTTTCGAACTGCTAGGTTGGCAGGAGCTGGGAGAAAGCAACAGGAGCTCACCATCATGGGGATTCGAACCACTGACCTTCTGATTGGCAAGTCGTAGGCTCTGTGGTTTAACCCACAGCGCCACCCGCGCCCCTATTGCATTAGGAAGTACTGTAGTTAACAAATGAATTAATGGACCCAGAACAAGTGGCTCACAATGGACTCAACAACTGCCTGCATTGTGAAGAGTCCTGGTCTTTCTTTTCCGACTTGGATGCACAATGTTGCTGGTTGATCAGGCAAGGTAGTTGTTCCATCACTGACAAAGCCTCAGCTGTTAAATATTGGGCCTCTCATCTCCCTGTTCCTTTCTCTATTCCACTGTCAGTCACTGGCGTCTTGTGACTTTCTTCTCTAGCTGTTCCTTGTTTCTCCGTTTGATTTCCTTGGCCACTGGAGGCTTCTCCCGTAAATGCCATTGTCCAACTTTTTCTACAGCTGCAATAAACTAAAGAAAAACCCACACATATCTGTTTTGCCAGTTCAGAAGTCATAGCACAAATCAAGCTATTTCGATTTTATGAAATGAAATATAAGAACGTTCTAAAACAGGGGGAGAGAATGGTGTTTTTAACCCAGTGTGACCAGTTTAAGGTTAGTGGAGATTAATTTTTTATGGGATTGGCACATTTTAGTTCCTGGGTTTTTTATGATTATTATTAAAATGGAGGGTTCCCAAGCCCTAAGGAATGCAAAGTTTCCATCCTCATTTCAAAGTCTGAAAAACATCACCCAGGAAATTCCACTCCATTATTACATCTTTAAGCTAAGCACTTATGATGCAGTTGCAGCAAAAGCTATTTCTATAACCACTTCAAGCGGCAAGCCAATGCCCCATTACGCGTGTGGATAGCTTTTATTTAGAAACTAAAAATATCGCAGGAAATACATTTAAAAAATTGTATTTTTAGAAACACCTCCATGCTTCAACTCTTGCTTACCCAAGTAATTATTAGCACTTACCGTGGTGTATTTAAGAAAACGCGTTAATATTTTATGCCTGGGTTTTCAACTGCTGAGAAAAGGGTGCGTCATCCGTCTCACAAACGTAGTCAGAGCAACAGGGAGGCTGTTCAGCTTGATGAGCATGCTACAATTCTCTTTCTGTATATGCAAACGACAAACTCCACTCTCAATTCTAAATGCATTTTCTTGAGCATGAGCCCCGCTACGTCTAAGCAAGCTTACTTCTGAGATGAAGAACCAGCGGCGTAGCATGGGTTGTCAGCACCCGGGGCAAGGCAAGTAATTTGCGCCCCCTAACCCCTAATCTGCCGCCGCTGCCAGCTTCTTCTTGCTGCTGCCTGGGCTGGTCTGGTGTGGTTCTCTCCCGCGCTCAGCGCTGCGCTGGGTGGCCGCTTCACTGTCCCTCCCCCAGATAGTCCCTCGCTCTCTCTTCGCACCGCACGCCTGGCACCCACCCCCTCCACAGTGGGCGGCGACCCAGCGGCTCGGATCAGATTCGCACAGCCAGCACTGCAGTGAGAGAGAGTGAGTGAGCCAGGTAGGGGCAGAGAGCTGAGAGTGCGAGCGCACCCCCCCCAGATGTTGTGCCCAGTGCGGCCGGCCCTCCCTGCACCCCCCACGCTATGCCACTGTGAAGAACCCTAAGTAATTATAGGAGGAATAATAAATCGCAGTCAGTGCCAGATTTACGTATAAGCTAAACAAGCTATAGCTTAGGGCCCTACTCTCTTGGGGACCCCAAAAAAAATTAAAGGGGAAAAACCTGGATGTACATTTCCAAAATATAAGATAACAAAACAAACAAAATAAAACCTACAAGCAGCAACAGTGTTTTGTGTTGTGTAGGCTCCTGTGATGTAAGTCATGGGCCCCACCTGCTAGCTTGCTCCCTAAAATATCGCTGGTTTGCTCATTTCTGTATATAGGGTGCCTACATTCTGCTATTTATAATTATTAGTAGTTTGCATCATATATTTGCACCTATTATTATTTCATGTTATAGCAAGTTTCTAGAGACTAGATTATGATTCTTTGTAAATTGTGTTTCTAAAGGAACTTTTGTTCTTGCCAAATGCCAGTGTGTTTGCATTATTAAGTTTGTTATGAATTAAAACATCATTTTAAGTTAAAGCTTAATAATTATTTTACTATTAATATACTTCTTAATTGTATTTCACTGTTAATATACTTCTCCTTAATTGTATTTCAGTTCAACAATTACTTTGATAAAATGGATATTTTGTTATGTGCAAATGGCTTGAAATACCTATTAGGTCCATAAGTTACCATATAGGATATATCCAACACAAAAAAACAGTGACAATTTGTTGTGGACAAAGGACAGCTGGACATAGAAAGGGCCCCATTACCTTCAGGAGCTGAGGGCCTCATCCAACCCAAATCCAGCCCTGATCCCAGTAAAACTCATTGCGTCTTACTTCCAAATACATTTGCATGGGACTCCTCTGTAGTTGTGCTTAGAGGAGTGGGTGTTGTACCACACAAAGCCCACCGCTGCAGCTGCCCCCTTGAATAAGGGCTGCCTATGTGAGTATCCGCTCAAAGGTCAGGTCCCGAGACTAATAAACAGATGAACTTAGGACATCATAAAGAGCCAAGCAAGGCAAACAAAGCACCCTCTTTCTTGCTTTTTTTGACTCATTCAAAAGCTTCCAGCCAGTGACAGTTCCAGTGGATACAACTGAAAAGGAAATCAATGGTAATCTTCCCTGCATAAAAGCTTCGGGGTTTGGAGACAAGCAGGATTAGATGTCCCAGAGATAGGAAGGGTGTTCAGTTTTGCTGTCCGTCGTGAGCCAAGAAATACACACAACAACAGAGGGATGTTTCACTGCAGAACACAAGCAAGCAGTATTAGGCAGGCACAAGACTGTGATGCAACTAGACCACAGCACTGCCTGCTTCAACTGGTTCCCAGAGATCAATAGTCTTTTAACAGTTCTGGGATTGGATATAGACCCTTCGGCAGGCAGGCGAGCATTCTGCCGCTGAACAATGGGCCTGGCCTGACCGGCAGCCTCTGTGGTACAGAGGAGTTCCTGACATGATGGGCAATCTAGGGTCTGTGTATCAATCCCAAATACAGCGTTCGAAACTATAAGTCAACTCACACAACCCCTCTATAGCATGTTCAGAATCTACATACGCTCCAACATTTCTCTGATTAAAATAGGGACATCTTATATAATACAGTGGTACCTCGGGTTAAGTACTTACCAGAATTCATTCTGGAGGTCCGTTCTTAACCTGAAACTGTTCTTAACCTGAAGCACCACTTTAGCTAATGGGGCCTCCTGCTGCTGCCATGCCGCCGGAGCACAATTTCTGTTCTTATCCTGAAGCAAAGTTCTTAACCTGAAGCACTATTTCTGGGTTAGTGGAGTCTGTAACCTGAAGCGTATATAACCTGAAGCGTATGTAACCCAAGGTACCACTGTAATAATAATAATAAAATACAGTCATACCTCTTGTTATGTTTGCTTCAGGTTAAATCTCTTCAGGTTGCATCCCACTACGACCTGGAAGTACCGGAAAGGGTTACTTCTGGGTTTTGCCGCTCTAGCATGTGCGGATGCTCAAAATGATGTCACATGCATGCGCAGAAGCGGCAAATCATGTCCTGGAACGGATCCCGTTCACAACCAGAGGTACCACTGTACAGACATACCTTAGAAGTCGAACGGAATCGTAACCCGTGGAAACCCGTGTCGGGTTGCAAAGAACGCTCGCAAATCGGAACACTCACTTCCAGGTTTGCAGTGTTCAGGAGCCAAAACATTTGAGTCACAAGACGTTTGACTTCCAAGGTGTGACTGTATTTAAAATTATGCCCCAGCCACATTAAACACTAAATGCTTCCCTATACAGAGCTGCCTTCAGATATGATCTTCTAAAGGTTGTCTAGTTACATATCTCCTTGGCTCAGGGGTTGAATAACTCCATACCTTCCAGCATTTCTCCAATGAAAATAGAGACATCCTAAGGAAAAGCGTGGTATTCCAAGATCAAATCAGAAACCAGGACAGTTTCTGTACATCTGGGACGGTCCCTGGAAAATAGGGACACTTGGAGCGTCTGAAAAGCATAGGCAAACTCCGGCCCTCCAGATGTTTGGGACTACAATTCTCATCATCCCTGACCACTGGTCCTGTTAGCTTGGGATGATGGGAATTGTAGTCCTAAACACCTGGAGGGCCGGAATTTGCCTATGCCTGATCTAGACTATGTGGAGCCCTCCAGAGTTTGATATGAGCTGAACTGTGATCTGGGAAGCCAGATCATATGCAGTCATGAAGCTCACTGGGTAAGCTTGAGCCAGTCACAGCCTCTTAGTCTAACCTAGCTCACAAGGTTGCTGTGAACCATGTAAACCATCACCTTTAGTTCCTTGGTGGGAAATGTGATATAGAAATGTAAGAAATAGTTAATGATAAAATTGGGCGGTCCCAAGTCTGCTAAAACCGAGTTAACTGGAAATAAAACTCAAGTTTAGAGTGAAGTAGTCAGATGATCAGTGGGACATGTTCTAGGTTCTGCATTGGCCCATTATAAATATGGATTGAGTAGGCTGCACCGGCCCCCTGCCCAATTCCAGATAAATTATGGGGTAATTTGACCCGGGTGGCGCTGTGGTCTAAACCACTGAGCCTCTTGGGCTTGCCAGTCAGAAGGTCAGCAGTTCAAATCCCTGTAACGGGGTGAGCTCCCTTTGTTCGGTCCCTGCTCCTGCCAAGCTAGCAGTTCGAAAGCACATCAAAGTGCAAGTAGATAAATAGGTAGGTACCACTCCGGCGGGAAGGTAAACGGTGTTCCTGTGTGCTGCTCTGGTTCACCAGAAGCAGCTTAGTCCTGCTGGCACATGACCCGGAAAAACTGTTGGCGGACAGACGTCAGCTCCGTTGGCCAGTAAAGCGAGATGAGCGCAGCAACCCCAGAGTTGTCCGCGACTGAACTTAATTGTCAGGAGTCCCTTTACCTTTTAAGGCTATATTTGGTTAAGCAAACTGGTCCCAGCTGAGCCATTAGGGAAGAAGACTCAACAGTAGCATCTCCCACTTTGTTCCTTCCTAGTCCAATCTCTCACCCTCCCTTTCCATGGATTTGTTGACAGAAAGGACAGTCTCTTTGCTCTAGCAGGTGGGTGGGCAGCGGGGGCTGCTGGGACCAGAAGATTGAGGGGAAACAATGGGAAAAGCTGTTAGCAGCAGCTTTTCCTTTCACAGCTGCATCTCTCCTAAATAAACAAGTGGTGAGAGCCAGAATTAAGTGCTAGGAACAAAAATAGTGTTGTGAATTTGCTGTCTGGCTACTGAGAATGGGTTTTGCCTGATTTGCAAAAGATGATTGGTGCAAATGACTCTTAATGTTCTTACATGGCTGTGGATGGTTCCCAAAAAGGAAGGTGCTTGGGAAATTACGTGTGTGAGAGAAACAGGAGTTTGGGGTTTGAAAGAGAGAGAAAGAGAGGTGGGAAATGGCCAACTGAAGCCCTTTAGAAAGCAGGTTCTGCCACTAGGAATCTGATCCACAGCCTTGTAGGAACAATTTCCTTACCTCTGTTGATGCTTTCATACCAGTAAGCGGTTATTCTGATTGGTTCAAAATTGGGAAAGGAGTACGACAAGGCTGTATATTGTCTCCCTGCATATTTAACTTATATGCAGAATTCATCATGTGAAAGGCGGGGTGGGATGAATCCCAAGCCAGAATTAAGATTGCCGGAAGAAATATCAACAACCTCAGATATACAGATGACACAACATTGATGGCAGAAAGTGAGGAGGAATTAAAGAACCTTTTAATGAGGGTGAAAGAGGAGAGCGCAAAATATGGTCTGAAGCTCAACATCAAAAAAACGAAGATCATGGCCACTGGTCCCATCCCCTCCTGGCAAATAGAAAGGGAGGAAATGGAGGCAGTGAGAGATTTTACTTTCTTGGGCTCCATGATCACTGCAGATGGTGACAGCAGCCACGAAATTAAAAGACACCTGCTTCTTGGGAGAAAAGCAATGACAAACCTAGACAGCAACTTAAAAAGCAGAGACATCACCTTGCCAACAAAGGTCCGTAGAGTTAAAGCTATGGTTTTCCCAGTAGTGATGTATGGAAGTGAGAGCTGGACAATAAAGAAGGCTGATCGCCGAAGAATTGATGCTTTTGAATTCTGGTGCTGGAGGAGACTCTTGAGAGTCCCATGGACTGCAAGAAGATCAAACCTATCCATTCTGAAGGAAATCAGCTCTGAGTGCTCACTGGAAGGACAGATCCTGAAGCTGAGGCTCCAAGACTTTGGCCACCTCATGAGAAGAGAAGACTCCCTGGAAGAGACCCTGATATTGGGAAAGAAGGAGGGCACAAGGAGAAGGAGATGACCGAGGATGAGATAGTTGGACAGTGTTCTCGAAGCTACCAACATGAGTTTGACCAAACTGCGGGAGGCAGTCGAAGACAGGAGGGCCTGGCATGCTCTGGTCCACGGGGTCACAAAGAGTCGGACACAACTAAACAACAACAAAACAAAGCAGTTAGGAAGAAATGTACTGTGAATCTCAAGTGCTCATGGAAATAAATCAGAGAACTTCTCTAGAACTTCTCACCACCTGGGACGGGATGCTGCTCACAATAGCATATAGCAGATTACAGGTGTCAAGGACTGATTTAGCCTAATCTGTAAGCCAGCCTGTATCAACAGTAAACTTTTAGGCACCACGCCATGGCTCTTAGATCTCCCCATTTCACCCCCTCCCTCAATATTTCCTCAACACAGTCCTCCTCTTATCTCCATCAATGGTCCTGTCTTTTCCTTTGAAATACAAAATTTAAGGTCTTATATATATATAATAAATGTTCATAAATGTACCAACCAAGCTCGTACATAGATATGCGGACCACATGTCTGGAGCAGCACAGGAAGACCTTCCTGAAACCATTTTGACTCCCCATCTCACCAAATGTTTTCTCTGCAAGGAGGGAGGGGGTGAGGGAACCTTCCCATTGTCTCAGGAACTGGGAAATCACCATCTCAAAGGAATGGGCAGACTACCAGGAAAGGCAATCGGATAAAGCATTATCAGATAACCTGACAGACAGGAAAAACAACAACATTTCTGTGATGTAGGTATGATGTATGGAGGGGTATGATGTAGGTATGATGTATGGAGGGGTGGTCTTGAGTTCCAGGGAAGGCAATTTAAAATGTCTATATAAGGGCGGGCACACCTTTGTTCTGGGTCCTCCTCCTTTCCTGCTTGTGAAGGGGGCGCCCTGTTGCAACAGATCAATAAAGATCAGGCTTACTAGCTGCTTTGCTTCTCAATATTCTCTGCTTGGCCTCTATTATTTTCTCCGACCGAGGGAGAGCCTACAAAGGACTCTATAAGGGCTCTTGTGTCCCCCATAAGGGAATAAGGGCAGGTTTTGTTTATTACAACTTCTTATAATAAATCATGCATTGTTATAGAGCAGCGGCAGAGCAGGCCCCCCCCCCCGACACCCAGCTGCTCCCCCATGACCCCTCCTGGCGCCCGGTGCGCTACTGAATTAGAGAGTACAAATCAGGTGGATGGCTATGATTGTTTTAAAACATTTAAAACCAAGTGTTGTTGTTGAAGTCCCTGCACTGTATCCGTCTAGTAAACATCCATGGAGCCAGCTCTCAAGTCAGAGTTCTTATCTAGGGTTAAAGAGGCATCATCGTCTCAGAAGACAACTGTCTTGATTCATGTCAAGGCTGGTGCTTGTGACCGATTCCTTTCTCGCGTTTCCTGTCCTTTAAAAAGGACCTGTTTCACGATACAAAAAGAAATCAGACCACAATCCCTTAATTGTACGGCTGAAAGCATGGACTGCTTGGGTGTGATTAATTCATTAGACTACCGATGACAGAGGGACAATGCCATCCTAATTACAGTGTGACGTGCCTGAAGCAGACAGAATCATACCAGAGCCCTGGGGGGACGTTTCGTGGGGAACTTTTGTGAAGGAGCTCAGCTTTGTTATTGTGCTGAACAATAACAAATTGATTTATACCTGACTCTCCCCCCCCCCTTATTTTTCTAAGTTTTAAAAACTTCCTCACCTATTTTGGGGGAAGAAGCAAACAATCAAATGACATATTCTTAGAATTTCAGAGCTGTAAGAGACCCCCTGGGTCATCTAGTCCAACCTGCTGAAATATAGGAATCACAGCTGAAGCATCCATGACAGATGGCCGTCCAACCTCTGCTTAAAAACTTCAGCCCAGTTCTATTTGGAAGATACACCCCTGGCTGTGGGGGCTGTAGGATTAGGCAGAAACCCTGCTACAAGAACGAAACCCCTGCTACACACTGCTGCCATGACAGCTAGGGCAACGGACCAGTGGTGCTTAGCTAGCATTTCGTGTAAAAAGAATGTCCTTGGCCAAGAATGCCCATTCCTCCACCAGGGCCAGGGCCTTTTCAATGATGGCTCCAACCTGGTGGGATGCTCTTTCCCATGAGACCAGGGCCCTGCAGGATTGAACTTCCTTCTGCAGGGCCTGTAAGACAGAGCTATTCCACCTGGCTTTCAATTTGAATCTGGCCTGATATTTTGTTCCCCATCCTTCCCTCCCCCTCCCCTTTTTGTGAAGATCGCCCACTCTGGGATCCCACAGCTGGTTCTCCCCTGGTCTCCATGCTGGCCCAAGTGGGACTAATTTAGCCAGCTAGCCCTGGTGATCATCTAATGTTTATTGGATAGATTTCCCCCCTAAATTGATTTTTTTATTTTATTGCTATTTATGCTTTATACCGTATTTTATGTTGGGGTTTTTTTTTGAAGCATCAATTGTTTTAAATTTGTTGTTAGCCGCCCTGAGCCTGGTTTCCAGAACCGGGAAGGGGGAGTATAAACAAATTATTATTATTATTATTATTATTATTATTATTATTATTATTATTATTATTATTGACAGACCACTTCCTGGTGAAGTTTGGACAGGCAATGGCAGTTAAGATGGCGCAGATTTATGAACAATTTAGGAGATTTTCCTCTCTCTTTTTAAAAATATTTTTATTGATTTTTACAAATAATTTCCAAAAATCATATAACATACTTTCTTATCTTATACAATGTTTTGGACTTCCATCAACTGCATCTGAAGATTTTTCAGTCTTGATCACTTAATCTGCATTTCATTATTTTCAGTATTACATTTAATACTCCTTCACTAATAATTCTTACCATAGTTTTCTCTGCAATATTTCGCATAATCCTCCTTACAAAACTTCTTCCGATCCTACTAGCGTAATCTGTTGATTGCAATTGCTTTTCAAATAATTCATATTTTTACTCCAGTCCTCTGAGAATCTCTGATCCCGCATGTTTTGCGATTTAGGAGATTTTCCAGCTGACTTTGCTGGTGTTCCTGTTGAGGTCCTGGTCTTCCAGTGAGTAACTCAGTGAGTAATTCAGTTGCTGCTGTGTCCCACGCACCCAAGGAATCCAAGCTCATTTCAAGGTCTGTGGGTGTTTTAACAAAAAGCACCTTGGCCTGTGTCAAACTGGCAAGAGCTGGGTTGCAGGTGAAATGGAAAAGCACTGAGGAAAACATTACAAATCGTTACAAAGCAATGCACAATTCAGACAGCCTGCCTCCAGGTTAAACAAGCATTTTGTTCAGACTTAAAGATAGGGATCATTAGTTCTTGCAACCACCGATAAAAACTTTGCCACTGCTAATGTTCTAGCGTTTGTCTGGTCTTCCAATAGGAACCTGACATAGTGAGCCTCTGATTTTCCTGGGAAAGGTACCAGCAAGGGTAGTATCAGTTCAGCCCTGGCTTGCTCATATTTCACACAGTGCAGCAAAATATGTTTTATCAAATCAATGTCTTGGGCACACGAGCAAAGTCTGTCCTGGTAGGGAACTCCTCTCAACCTGCCATCCAACACTGCATAAGGAAAGCTGTTTAGTCTGGCTTTGGTGACTAACCTTCGATAATTTAATTTCAAATCTGCGTTACACAATGGTGTCGTCCCTTGTGAAGCCATTTCTACCTGTGGATAAAAGGGAGATGGCAAACTATTCAATGGTTGTTTGACAGTGCTGAAGGACCAAGAGGAAAGTTTCTAAAATGCCTAGTTGCATGGCCAGAAGTGACAATTCTGAAAGCTTAACAAGTCAGTTTCATTTTCATTTATCCGCCCTCTTTGCTTTGTAGAGAAAGTGGTGACTTCTGGGAGCCCAGTTAACCTTCTTTTTTTTTAATTTTTAGCCACAATGCAGCACTCTGCAAGGTGTATGTTTCTGAATGGGAATGGATGAATGAACGAATCTTTATTTGCTTCAGCCATCGACCATAGCAAGAAAACAACAATACGATATACAGTGGTACCTCGGGTTACATACGCTTCAGGTTACATACGCTTCAGGTTACAGACTCCGCTAACCCAGAAATAGTACCTCAGGTTAAGAACTTTGCTTCAGGATGAGAACAGAAATCGCACTGCGGCGGAGCGGCGGCAGCAGGAGGCCCCATTAGCTAAAGTGGTGCTTCAGGTTAAGAACAGTTTCAGGTTAAGAACGGACCTCCGGAACAAATTAAGTACGTAACCAGAGGTACCACTGTACAAAGAATAGAAATAAAAAGCCACTTATATAAAATACATTTTAGGGTTTTGAATCAATAGTCAAATAGTGGATCATATTCTAATTGCCCCAGCTAAAAACCTTGCAACCTTTGCTGTCACCTGCTCATCTTGATCTGCCAAGAGAAAGCTGAATGGGAACTTATAGGACATGTTTCACAAACACAAAACATGGCCCTGTCTTCCTGCGACCGTCTTCAACATTTGCATCTGTGCTAACTTGAAAGGGCAACATATGCCAAATGATGTGGGCTTAGCCACAAGGTGTCTGGCTTTTCAGGATCTCCTTTTTCTCTCCTCTGGGGGACTCTTGCCTGCCCGCTAGATCTTATCTGAGATCCCACCATTAGGTTTGCGCATATCTATGGCTCAACAATATGCTCGATTTGTGCATGAATGCACAAGAATGCCATTCCAGAAATAATTTACTAGACAGAATGTAACTCCTTCCTTACTATATTTAGCCAAACCTTGTCAAGACGCTGTCCCCCCAGGATCCGGCCTCTCTTAATGGTTTTAATGAGTTGTTATTACAGCCATGACTCAGAGTTGCATCTCTGCATAGCTGTTGGAACACATATAATAATTCCTGAGCTATAAAAGGTTAATAGGGATGGAGTCCGTCCCCCCCAGGTCACACTGCCTATGTTATTTCCAAAGCTATAATTTGATAGCTATATTCATGGGAATATTTTTATTCTGCTTCACAGAATCTGGTGGGTCGCAGTGGGAAAGGGACTTGATTAGGGTCTGCAGCATTTAGGAGCCCATTTTGCAGAGTCCAGATTTTCACTTTAAGATTAGAAGGGGTGGGGATAAAATTGAGGGCTCCCCCCTCAATACTTTGGTCGGAATGAATTGGTCAAACTGACCAGGTTTGTAAAGCAGGTTTTTTATGGCTTGTTTGGTTTATGCAATTGATTTTGAGAACAATTTCAGTCCTCTGAGATATTTTTTTAAGTCTGGAGGCAGGGAAATCATCAAACCTTGCCAGGGAATCATCGAGTGCATGTTAAAGTCAGGGACTGGGACCTTAACAGGATGAATAAACTTACATTACGCTGCAGAACTGACCCCCCCCATCACCTTCAAAATGCTGTTTTGCCGTGTTCCATTAACACAACAAAACGCAAGGGCACATGTGAGCCTAAACTGTGTGTGTGTCAGGGAACTGACATCGGAGGGAGAGGCGAAGGGGAGGCTCCCAGATGATGCTGGCGAAGGACCCAGCAGCAGGGGGAGAAACAGCTCAGTAGAGGGGGAAGCCAATCAGCACAACACCGGGGATAAAGGGAGGCAGACGGGGGAAGTGGAGAGAGGGCTCCAGGACTCTTCACTGGACATCAGTGAGGAGAGCCCAGGTCCTCCGCTACCCACGCCTTCCCTGCGCAGAAGACTCCCGCGCAGTGAGAGGAGGAGGAGACTGGGTGTCAAACAACTTTTATGTTGGAAGAGGTTCAAGAAACGCCCACGGACGGATTCTGCCAGTGACTGAGGCAGCCACGATGAGAAGGAGCTGTGCAGTCAGAAAGGTTTAACAAGGCAAATTAACCGAGAAAGGCACCAGTTTACGCACAAGTAACTCATACCTATTACAGTGTGCATGGCAATTCCACAGCATGAAAATAATCACTTCCTAAGTGCAGTACCAGGACGTGGGTGGCGCTGTGGTCTAAACCACAGAGCCTCTTGGGCTTGCCGATCAGAAGGTCGCGATTCGAATCCCCCGACGGGGTGAGCTCCCGTTGCTCGGCCCCTGCTCCTGCCAACCTAGCAGTTTGAAAGCACGTCAAAGTGCAAGTAGATAAATAGGTACCACTCCGGCGGGAAGGTAAACGGCGTTTCCGTGCGCTGCTCTGGTTCTCCAGAAGCGGCTTAGTCATGCTGGCCACATCACCCAGAAGCTGTACCTCCCTCGGCTCCCTCAGCCAGTAAAAAGAGATGAGCACCGCAACTCCAGAGTCATTCGCGACTGGACCTGATGGTCAGGGGTCCCTTTACCTTTAAGTGCAGTACCAAAGGGGGGCAGATTTCACAGCCCTCCTTCAGTTATTATTATTATTTTTTAAACCCTCCCATGACACTAATGGAAGAAGAAATCCCTACACTGTTTCCAGAGTTGAAAGACTCCCCCCCCCCTTTCTAGTTGCATGTTGGAGGGGGGGAGTTTTGGATGCTACAGACCAGGGGTCGGCAGCCTAAGGCCCATGGGCCACAAGCGGCCCACAGGGGTCATTTAACCGGTCCACGAACTGCCCCTGGACCGAGCCGTCTGCTTGGTGAGTTCCCACACGCTGCACTAAACCGGCGTAGCACGGCACAGGGATCCACTTCCGTGGTGCTGAAATCGCGTTTGTGCATGCGTAGACGCCGGAAGTCGTGTCTGCGCAGACACAGATGCCGGAAATCGTGGGCGCACGCGCAATCCAGCCCAAGGAGGGATCTCCGCTGGAGTGAACTGGTCCAGGTGAGGTAAACCTTGCTGATCCCTGCTATAGACGCAAGGCATCCCCAATCCCCTCCAACACCTGCCCAGAAGACCCTATCTCTGGGCCTTCCACCCTCAGAGCACCACCTGTGGGACAGCAACTGTGGCAGTGGTTTCTACTGCTGCACCTGAGAGACTTCTGCCTGCAGAGATGGAGGTCCGACTGTCTGACTCCTATGCAGCCATTTGGTAGTTTAAAGATAGGAAAAGGTACTATGTCAGGATTAATCTCCCCTTATATTTGATATTTGTGTATTTTTTTATATAAAAAAAACTGTACCAATTTACCGTATTTTTTGCTCTATAAGACACACTTTTTCCCTCCTAAAAAGTAAGCCACAGACACAAAAATGAAAAAGCCACACAAACAAAAACACAAAAAATAGCAAAAAGAATAGCACCAAATATCACCTCAGAACACTGCAGTCAGAAATGGAAGGCTTTAATTAGGATGGGGGTGGGACTTAAATTTGCTCCTTAAGGGTAAAATGGGAGCAAATAAGCCTTTACTTACTATGCAGGGGACTCAAATTTGCTGCGCAACAGTGAAAACTGAAGCTCAGGAGCACGTTCAGCTTCCAAGGCAAAGTTTGAAAACCAGAACACTTACTTCCGGGTTTGCAGTGTTTGGGTTCCGAGTTGTTTGGGAACTAAGCTGTTCAAAAACTGAGGTAAATATATTTTAAAATACATTTTAAAATATATTTTTAAATACTTAAAACAAAACAAAACTTGACGTCTTTTTCCTGAGCAAAGACTACTGCATAAGCTGGCGTTTTTGAAGAATGTAAAAGCATGTAGGTGGCATCGCTCCAGGCTGCTGAAAGACCTGCAACCTTTGACGAAAGCAACATCAGCTTATTCCAATTGTACCGACTGTTCTCCTTGCCAATTCCACTCATTCTTCTTGTACTGTCTCTGCTGGGAAAGATGCCACCTTATTTTCAAATGGAGGATTGTGTGTGTTAAACCAATGAACACAGTGCATTCGCAGGGAACGTTTCCAGGCTGTCTCAGTACCTGAATGAAGACTGTTCCGCCATTATCAAAGCTGACCTGCAACGGAAAATGAAATTGGCTTTCTGCCTTCATGGCTATGTTTTCGGCATTCAAAGGAGTTTGACAAGGTTACGTTTGTTTTGATGTGCTCTTCTAACCTCAGGACTACTGGGAATTGTAAATTTAATAAGAGAGCCTTTGCCCTTAAAGCAGTGTTTATCATCTTGAACTAAGATTTATTTGGACATTTTAATTAGTTGTCAAGAAAGCTTAACCAAACCCAATGTTATCAGAGATTATTAATAAAATTTCAGATTTTCACATCACTGCTACTTCTGCTATGTGTCTCATGCAAAAGAGCAACCAAAACTGATGCAACCAAAGACATAATTTGGTTAAGTGTCACAAGACATACATCACTTTCTCTCTTCTGGGTTCTCTAGCAGTTTCTAGCACTCTTAGGCCTCAACTATTCCTTTTACCCCTCACTTCCACTACATGCAGCTGCGAATAGATATACAGTGGTACCTCAGGTTAAGTACTTAATTCGTTCCGGAGGTCCGTACTTAACCTGAAACTGTTCTTAACCTGAAGCACCACTTTAGCTAATGGGGCCTCCTGCTGCTGCTGCGCCGCCGGAGCCCGATTTGTGTTCTCATCCTGAAGCAAAGTTCTTAACCTGAAGCACTATTTCTGGGTTAGCAGAGTCTGTAACCTGAAGCGTATGTAACCTGAAGCGTATGTAACCTGAGGTACCACTGTATAGAGAAGAAATGTACTAGGAAGTCTCTATAGCTTCTGAAGGAGACTGGATTTTATGGAATCAACTCTTTCAAGAGAACATCTTCCAGTTTTCCTTCATCACTGTAGGGTGGCTGAGGGCGCGTGTGCACCATCGTTATGGGCACTGCTCGAGCGTCGTCTGTATCGGCGTCGCTCCAGTGCTGCCGTATCAGCATTGTGCATGCAGCGCCAGGCGGTTTGCCCCGCCCCTCGACACCCCGCCCCAGATGCCAGAGAGCCTTCCTTCACCACTGTCTACAGTGGCAAGCACTGAGATTTGCAGCTGCCGCTCTAAGGACTGTATTTGTGCAATAATTTGCTGAAGTACAAGAAACAGACAATCCACATTATACAGTCAACACTCGGATTGCGGACGTGATCAGTGCAGGATGCATGTTCGCAACCCGCAGCGTTTGCAACCCGCAGCAGCGCGTCTGTGCACACGCGGGTTGCGATCTGGCGCTTCTGCGCATGCACAACCACCGAAACCCAGAAGTAACCCGTTCTGGTACTTCCAGGTTTCAGCGGCCCACAGCCCGAAAAAGTGCAACCTGAAGCATCTGTAACCCGAGGTATGACTGTACTATGCAAGATTATTATTTTTCTGTCAAGGGCCACCATTCCTGGGGGGCAATGTACTGGGGAGCATAGGAGGTTGGAGCCAATAGGGGGCAGGGCCAGAACCAAAAGTGGGTGGGGCTTTTTCTCTCTGCCACGCCCTTTCCCCCATTCTTGCCACCTATTGTGGCCCTTGGGACTCTCCCCAGGCTGGTGAGTGTGGGGTCTCTGGGGTGTGAGAGAGTGATGCAGGAGGGTGTGTAGAAACTATCTGTTATGTCCTGAAGTTCTTACCCTGGGCCAGCAGGGGGATACTGGAGATAGTTCAGGTCCACATATGCAAATAAGGGATTGAAAGTGACGTTCAGTGATTGGATAGTTACAGAAAGCTGTTACAGTTACGTTGTACTGGAGCTCTATATAAGCAGGCTGGCTGAACCCTTCAGTTCAGTTCTGGTCTGACCTGTGAATAAACAAGAGCTGTTTGGAGAATCGCTGTGTTGTCTGATATGTTCACCCTATCCTATTGCAGAAAGGTAAAATTTACATTTGTTGCTGTGCCCACTTCTTAGACCCTGTGCCCTGTGGACCCAGAAAAGTTGTCTAGATGTGAATTCAGCCACCAAACTAAAAAAGGACTCCCATGCCTGTTGCTGCTATACAAGTTAATACTGTTCTAGATATTACCATTTGATATTATTTCTTCCTCGGAGTTCTCTGTGTGAAATCATACTTGTTTATAATAATTTTTATTAGTTTTCAATTACAACAATCCAATAATAGCCTCATTATAACAATGCCAAATTATGATACAATTAATAATACCAATCATTCAGATGCCAAATTATACAATTTAGGTGCCCCCCCCCCACCCCACATGCTAGAATTGATGGTTTGAGGTGATAAATTGAAATTGCAGAGTTATGACAAACTCAAAGAGAAGGTGCGAGACTGGTTACACTATTTTCAAATAAGAGAGGTTTATAATTTGGACAATTTGGAGGAGACGGTGGAGGAAGATTGGAAGAAATTTAAAATTTATTTGCAGAAATATTGCAAAATTTATGAATGTTAAGGACATTGAAATGAATTGCAGGGGCTTTAGCAACAAAGTAAAATGTAAGATTGGATTAACAACAGATAAATTAATAGCATATGAATTTGCTGAATTGATTTCTAAAAAGGGATACAAGAATGGGAGATGTGAGGAAGTCGGGAAAATAAGTTAATTGAAGATGAGAAATTAAGAAAGAGGGAAATTTTTGTTTTTTTTAAATATATGTGTTTTTACTTCTTTTCCCTTTTTTCTTTTAATGTGTTTAATGTTTGCATTTGTGTATTGTATTGTTTTCTGTGACTTCGTATCTTCTTTGTCTTTGTACGCTTTTTTATTGTGAAACTTAATAAAATATTTATAAAAAACAAAAACAAAAAATAGAATTGATGGTTTGATTTACTTTACTTCTGTGTTCCAGAATCTTATAAATCCCAATTTATAAATTTTGGCTCCAGTCAAAATAACAATCCCTTATATCGCAACTGCAGTTTTAGCAACTTCCATTTGTAATGACACATTAAATGCTTTATACACCTACAGATGAAGCATTCAAACTCTCTCCTTGTTCTTCCTGAGCATGGTGATTATTCTGTCCGTAATGTTTCTTCCTGTCCTTGTAATATATTATGTCTATCTTTTGTGAGCTGTTGCTGTTCTCCATCATGCCTTGGGCGGAGCTAGTGTCCCATTGTAGTTTCATAAATTCTCCATTGCTCCATCCCTGATTCATTGTTTTGCAACTTTAGCAGCAGCTGCAAAAATCACACTGTCCCAATAAATATCCTGCTTTCGCCATTTCCCTCTCAGCCTGGGAAGGAGATTAAGCTGTCAAACTTCAAATAACTCAGTAATGAACCTTATCAACTCCTTGGCAAGCTCGTAGGTTTCTCTCATCCCTCTGTTCAGCCAAAGATAAGCCGATTACTTTGCATCATGCCCTCTGTATTCATTTTTTTTGTTCTGTTTACATCCAGGTCTTCCTCCAAGGAGCTTGGAGCAGGGTTTTATCTTTGCAGCATCCCGGCGGGGCAGAAAAAGTTCGCCAAGGCCACAGAAGTTGGAAGTTGCTTCTGGCTTTCAGTCTAAAACTCTAGCAGCTATGGCACCATGGTGTCTTTTAGGATAGCTAGCAGTTCGAAAATGGGCTTTTTAACCGCATCATTCCATGCTGACTATTTAGCATGTGGTGCACATCTACAGAACACCGGATGACACGAATGAATCAATGGCCTTTAGACTTGTAGGCAATGTACTTCATGCAATATTGGTTGCCTAAGCTGACAAGAATTGTTGTTAGACTTGTTCAGGCCTCCCTGCAATTTGCATGTCTCGTTTCCTGTATTAAGCAGAAGCTGAATAGCAAATTTGCCTTTCTTTTTCATCAGATCGGGCTCCTTATCATCTCAGCCGCGTACTCCAGTGTTCAGGAAGCTGGTGTGTGTTTTGAGGCCAAAGTGTCCTTAAAAGCCCTTTGGAGGCTGAAGATGTTCCCCTCGGTTTGTTCATTTAAGAACCCTACTATGAAGAACCCAAGTCAATGCTGGGAATCTAAAACAAACAGTATTTTATTTTTATTCTTACAATCACTTAAAGCCTGCTCACCTGTGTGTTACTAATACTTGAAACTGAAAAAGAAGCAGGGCAAGGTCGCTGTCAAATATTTGGCTGCGGTTCCCCTTGAATGTTAAGTATATGCAAGAACTAATGAAGACTTCAGAATGTTCTTTTTCCATGAGAGGGTCTTATAGACAGAATGTTCTCCTTTGACAGAACATTTCATTGCATTTAAAGCTCTGCCTTCAGCTCTTGTTTACTGCGATGGGTCTTGTGCAAGAGGGGCTCCACGTATGAAAAAATAAATTTTACTTGGGTGCAGGTTCAAATTATATAATATTATTCATGAGCCAGATTTACGTATAAGCTAAAGAAGCTATAGCTTAGGGCCCCACTCTCTTGGGGCCCCCAAAAAAATTTAAAGGAAAAAATCTGGATGTACAGTGGTACCTCGGGTTAAGTACTTAATTCGTTCTGGAGGTCCGTTCTTAACCCAGAAACTGTTCTTAACCTGAAGCACCACTTTAGCTAATGGGCCTCCTGCTGCCGCCGCGCCGCCGGAGCCCGATTTCTGTTCTTATCCTGAAGCAAAGTTCTTAACCTGAAGCACTATTTCTGGGTTAGCGGAGTGTGTAACCTGAAGCGTATGTAACCCGAGGTACCACTGTACATTTCCAAAATATAAGATAAAAAAAACCAAATAAAATAAAACTTACATACAGCAACAGTGTTTTGTGTTCTGTAGGCTCCTGTGATGTAAGTCATGGGCCCCGCCTGCTAGCCTGCTCCCTCAAATATCGCTGGTTTGCTCCTTTCTAACAGCGACAATTTGTTGTTGACAAAGGACAGCTGGACATATCAAGGGCCCCATTACCTTCAGTAGCTTAGGGCCTCATCAAACCTAAATCCGGCCCTGTGCATAAAGTATCTGAAATGTGGAACAAACTTCTCAGCGACACTAAAATTGCTGATCTCAAAACGGGTGCCCAGGGATCTTTTCGTTGTTTGCAAAACACCTTTTCTCACTGCACCCACCCCACCCTTCGCTTCCTTCTCAAGGAGAGCTGGGGAACCTGTGGCCCTCCAGATGTTATTGAACTACATCCTTGACTATTGGGCAATGCTGCCTTGGGCTTATGAAAGCTGTAGTTCAGCAACATCTGGAGGGCTACAGGTTCCCCATTCCTGTTCTAGAAGCAATAAGAAGCAGCAGGATTCCTCAGAAATGAACTCCACCAGCCTCCTCTCCTCCCTTTGACTGTCATTTGCTGAACTGGGCTGCAGAAGAAGGGGAGCTGGGAAAATGGGCCATTCCATTTGGCCCCTTCTCTGCCTGAATTAGGGACGCGGGTGGTGCTGTGGGTTAAACCACAGAGCCTAGGACTTGCTGATCAGAAGGTCGGCGGTTCGAATCCCCGTGACGGGGTGAGCTCCCGTTGCTCGGTCCCTGCTCCTGCCAACCGAGCAGTTCGAAAGCACATCAAAGTGCAAGTAGATAAATAGGTACCGCTCCAGCGGGAAGGTAAACGGTGTTTCTGTGCGCTACTCTGGTTCACCAGAAGTGGCTTAGTCATGCTGGCCACATGACCCGGAAGCTGTACGCCGGCTTCCTCGGCCAGTAAAGCGAGATGAGCGCCTCAACCCCAGAGTCGGTCACGACTGGACCTAATGATCAGGGGTCCCTTTACCTTTACCTTTACTGCCTGAATTGCTTCCATTTTAGCCAGTATTTCTAAGAACTATAACACGGTTTTCAGAACTTGTGGCTTTGCTTTTCCCCCCTTTTCACTCTGTGCCCTCTTTTTCTTTTTGTGTTTCTTTTATACTGCAAGCCTTCGGATTATAAGCCACTTCAGGGGTTTTCTTAAAATCCAGTGGTACAGAAATTTTGTTAAAGAAAGAAAGCCTTCAGACAGGAACTGTGGCGCTTTCAATGGAGCTTACACAAGCTGCTCGGGGAGCCTTCTTGGCTGGAAAGGGGATAAAAATGTTTAAATGACTAACACCGTTGTTGCATCTTGGAGCTTCTTAGCACTCTGCCCTCGAGGAAGTCATATTCTCTTGGCGTCCAACGCCTCTAAAGTCTCGCTGGCACTTTGTGGCTGTAAAAGTTTTGCAGTTTCATTTGCCTTGAGAGTTCAGATTGTTCATATCTGATGGAGGAATACATTACACACAGCTCAATCTTAGAGGTGCGCTTACCTTCCCAGGGGCTGCCACCACCAATGTGGCGGAGAGATGATGAGTGGCGCGAAAGGGCTGGCTCCGGAGAGGGGCTGCTTAAAATGGCGCTCAGGCAGCTCAGCTCCCTTCCTCCTCTAGGCAGGGCAGGGAGAAGCCAGGAGGAGGGAGGGAGGAGGCGGCGCCTGGGTGTGTGACGGAGGGGGGGGGGAAATGGCACAGGGAAAAAATGGCGGCACAGGGGGGAAAATGAACAGAATCCCCACACTGATCCACGGACCGTCCACAGGCCGGATCCTGAAGGCAATTGGGCCTAATCCGGCCTGTGGACCTTCGCTTGCCGACTCGTGGGGTAAACAGACACTTACCAGAATTAGTAAGCTAACCACGTGGCTCAAACTGGTTGTCAGAGCTTATGCACAGAATTTCTTCCATTGAGATCTCACAGCGTATAAATATGTGGATGCTGCAAATGCTGTTTGGCCAGGTATACAATTGGTTTTCTTTTCTCTTTGGCCCTACAGCTAGTCATAAAAACTAAATGTTCAAACGGCAAAACCAAACAGAGGAGGGAACAAACTGGAATGTGTTCTGCCCTCTTTCGCTCTTCATCTTTGTTCTTTGTATTCCCAAAGATACTCCCATAATCCCTTGAGGGACAGTGCTAAAAAAAGGCACAGTGCCAAGGCATGCCCAGACTTCATTAGATTACTAGATGTTATCTAGCAATCTTGGTTTACCAGTGTTCTCAAAGCAACTTTGTTAAAAGCACTGCCACTTTGAAGAGGCTTCTGTTGGCTTTCATCTAGGGTGCTTCTAAACAGGTGTTTGTTCTGGGATGGGTGTTCCCCACGTATCCAACTTTTTCTCTCTCTTTTTGCAGCATTTACACATTATTGGCATCAAAACACCAGCCTGTATTTTCTTCTCTCCATTTAAACTGGATTTAGCCTTTCTGGTTAGGTTAGCACCAGTGCTTAAAAGCTGACACTGGCTGACCATGTGACTATGGGCCCAGTTCTAGGTTCTAGTCCAGTTTACAAGTTGTTTAACAATTTGTGTCCAGGATGCCCTCAAAAGCTACCTCCTTATATCCCTGCCCAATCACAGAGGGAGTCACTTTAGGGGTCCACCGCGGGTGGCACTGTGGGTTAAACCACAGAGCCTAGGACTTGCCAATCAGAAGGTCGGCTGTTCAAATCCCTGCAACGGGGTGAGCTCCCATTGCTTGGTCCCTGCTCCAGCCAACCTAGCAGTTCGAAAGCACGTCAAAGTGCAAGTAGATAAATAGGTACCACTCTGGCGGGAAGGTAAACGATGTTTCCGTGTGCTGCTCTGGTTCGCCAGAAGTGGTTTAGTCATGCTAGCCACATGACCCGGAAGCTGTACGCCGGCTCCCTTGGCCAATAAAGCGAGATGAGCGCTGCAACCCCAGAGTCGGTCACAACTAGACCTAATGGCCAGGGGTTCCTTTACCTTTATGGCTATGCCTCAGGAACCGTTTGCATTCAGTATTGTGGGTCCAACTCTCCGAAACTCCCTCCAGACTGCGATCAGACTGGTTCTCTCCCTGTTCAACTTCTGGCACCTGGTAAGTCCTGATTACATGGTTCATTTTGGCAGATTTCATCTCTATTTTATCTGTGTTGTAACCTGACTATGCTGTTACATGATATCTAGATTCTATGGCTAACTGCCACCATCCCTGACCATTGGCCATGATAACTGAGGCTGATAGTCCAACGACATCTGCAAGGAACCACACAGACTACCTCTATCCTATACTGTATTTTGCTATGATTATGGGGGGTGGGTGTGTGGCTATTCTTATACCTTGAAATACTGTTAATGTTCACAGTAAATTTATACAGCTCTGGGATCTTCCTCTCAAACGTTGGTTCTCTTTCAACTTGTTGCAGTTCTTTCTAATTTCTTGTCGATTTTCCTTTTGGTCAGCAGTAATCAGGCACTAGGGACGCGGGTGGCGCTGTGGGTTAAACCACAGAGCCTAGGACTTGCCGATCAAAAGGTTGGCGGTTTGAATCCCCGCAACGGGGTGAGCTCCCGTTGCTCGGTCCCTGCTCCTGCCAACCTAGCAGTTCGAAAGCACATCAAAGTGCAAGTAGGTAAATAGGTACCGCTCCGGCGGGAAGGTAAATGGTGTTTCTGTGTGCTGCTCTCGTTTGCCAGAAGCGGCTTAGTCATGCTGGCCACATGACCTGGAAGCTGTTCGCCGGCTCCCTTGGCCAATAAAGTGAGATGAGCACCGCAACCCCAGAGTCGGACACGACTGGACCTAATGGTCAGGGGTACCTTTACCTTTTAATCAGGCACTTATTTTTCTCCACTGCTTCACTACACCTATTCTCTAAAAACAAAGGGAAAAATTGCATGTTGATTAACTTTACCACACAACATTGGAGCATGTGCATCTTGTTAATAAAGTTACATTGTAGGCTGGGACCAAGGTTTTTAATGGCACGGCTCTGAAGAAGTCAGAAATGGATAGGGGGTTAACGAGGCACTTTTTAGTCTTGTAATGAGGAACAATTTAGTGTCTGAAAACAGTGGGAGAACAATTTCACCAGAGACTGCCCTCTGTGCTACTGTGGGGATTGTGCAACTTGTTTATACCTTTGCTGTTAGGCAGTTCACACCCAAGAATGTGCGGACAGAGTGTAATTGCAATTTTAACAGATTTTACTTTGCTACTTTACTTACCTTTTATGAATCCTTTGACGTGTAACCTCAGCTTGTTGTGATGTTGATTAAAGTTTTGGAACTTCTGGAATTCCAGCCAGGTATATGAGCCTGCACACATTCCTGTTTGTTCAGTCATGGATATTCATTGCTATTCCCTTCCTTGCCATCCACATCAGTCAGTGGAGTTAAAGAATGTTTCAAGAGGTGGGGGTTTTTTTGTTCTCTTTCTTTTTTATTTTCTTCCACAGTCATTCTTCTGAAGGAAATCAGCCCTGAGTGCTCACTGAAAGGACAGATCCTGAAGCTGAGACTCCAATACTTTGGCCACCTCATGGGAAGAGAAGACTCCCTGGAAAAGACCCTGATGTTGGGAAAGATGGAGGACACAAGGAGAAGGGGACGACAGAGGATGAGATGGGTTGGATAGTGTTCTCAAAGCTCCCAGCATGAGTTTGACCAAACTGAGGGAGGCAGTGGAAGACAGGAGTGCCTGGCGTGCTCTGGTCCATGGGGTAACGAAGAGTCGGACATGACTAAACGACTAAACAACACAGTCATTCTTCCTCTGGCTTAGGTACCTGTACATGCACACCTTTGAATTCCTACACCCCAGGAAATGCACAAGGCTGCCTATAATCGACTCTTTTAAAAGAAACAAAGAGAAAAAAATATGTAGTTAATTTCAAAGAAATCAGCTCCCTCTTCCTTCCCCCCCCTTCCTCCAACCTCTCGCAGCAGGACCACCTCCCCTTACTTTTACTGACAGATTTCTTCTTTTTACAGCTTCAATTTCAACATAACAAATTATCAATTCATATAATCATATACATTCCCCCCCTTTTTTCCACCTCCCTTCCATCCCTCCCCCCCCCCACCAGGGACTTCCCTCAGCTCCTCTCTCTGATACATATTATTCTCTGCATGTTATAAAATTATACATATTGTTGTCTATCTATCATGTTATCAACCAATAAATTTGTGTATGTTTCTGAAAACCTGCCAAGGAGTCCAGTTCATTTTGTTGTCTTTTTAGATAATTTGTAAAAAGTTCCCATTCTTCCTTAAAGTCACAGTTGTCCTTGTGGGCACAGGATGATCTTAATTTAATCCAGTTACGGGAGCCAAACCACTCCCTGTGTCAGGGGCGCCAACTTGAATAAAATATTGTGGGGGCCCAGGTAAGCCCCCCCTCCCTGAATAATCGATCACATGATGCAGTGCACACACACCATTTGAATGGGAATGCCCATCAACTTGGGGGGGGGGAGAGCCCAGCCCCCTCAAATATTTATTGCGGAGAAGAATGGCAAACTAAGTTGATGGACTATGCTGAAATGGCAAAATTAACTGGGAAGCTCAGAAATCAAGAAGACAAGAACTTTAATAAAAGAATGGGAAAAGTCTACAATCTATTTACAAGACCATTGTAAGCAGGTTAAAACACTGGCAGGATTTTAATCACACTTGTAAACTAAAGGAAAGTATGGATAATTTGGAAGGATAAAACGTGGATAGTATTGATATGTTGTTGTAAATATTACCACTAGGACCCATGGAAGGGATGGGTGGAAGTCAAGAGATTCAGAGCAATCTCAATATTTGGATCTTGAATTGTTGTTTGTTTTTTGTTTATTATTTTAAAATTACACACACACACAGTGTGTACCTCGGCTTACATACGCTTCAGGTTACAGACTCCACTAACCCAGAAATAGTACCTCGGGTTAAGAACTTTGCTTCAGGATAAGAACAGAAATTGTGTGGCACGGCAGCAGTGGGAGGCCCCATTAGCTAAAGTGGTGCTTCAGGTTAAGAACAGTTTCAGGTTAAGAATGGACCTCCGGAACGAATTAAGTACTTAACATGAGGTACCACTGTATATATAATTGTTTATATTTTTAAATATGTTTTAAGTTTTCAGTTGCATGGAGACCTAGTGACTATCAAGTCAATTAAATACATACATAAATAATGTTTTATCTTGCCACATGACATTTCTCCATACAAACTATCTAGTCCACAAATTAACTTCCTCCCATAATTCAAGCAATTATTACCAGTATGTATTGGCAGTACACTTATTTCTTAATGAATGTTTGCTAGCAACACATTGTTTGCCTTAAAGTTCAATTGTTAGCCAAGCAGTGTAGCTCCTGCACCCTTATTTCCCAAATAAATCTTTGTTTTCAGAGCAGATTGTCCTGTTTTTTTAGGGTGGGAAGACTCAGGGAAACAGGTTGGCAACAAAATATCCTGGCTTATAAACCAAGCAAAATTAATAGCCTTCCGACAGAGCAGGAACCGTAGGGTGAATGTTGGTAAATAAAGTTGATGATGTCCTTAGATGACTTGTTTTGCCAAAGGCGGAGCATTATCGTAATTAATCCGGAACAAACCTGAGGCCTGCCTTGTTTACTCCTTTACTTCATGCCTAAAATAAATAGTTTTAATACGCAAAAACATAAGACGTGTTGTTCATCTACCGTAAAATCTGTTATTGCTTAAGAGTCTGGTTTGAAAACATGTATGGGCATCTGCAGGGTTTTGACAAGGCAAGTCTGTCAGCAAATTCTGAAATATCCCAAAATGACTTTAGAAACAGGCTATGTTTCTATATATTTCGTATGAAAAAGGGGAGCTCTCCTCACATCTTGAAAGAAGACTACAGATTTGTTTATGGCAGAACAAAAAGCAAGACCTAGCACAAAGCAAGATTGGGTTAGCTCAAGTGTACGGCCGCAGAGATCTGCATTCAGACCTTACAGTGGTAGCTTGGTTCTCAGACTTAATCCCTTCCGGAAGTCCGTTCCAAAACCAAAGTGTTCCAAAACCAAGGTGCGCTTTCCCATAGAAAGTAATGCAGAATGGATTAATCTGTTCCAGATTTTTAAAAACAACCCCTAAAACAGCAATTTAACATGAATTTTACCATCTAACGAGACCATTGATCCACAAAACAAAAGCAATAAACAATGTACTGCAGTCACACAATCAATCCATCAGTAGCTGAACTGGGTTCCACAAAGTCACAAAAACAAAACAAAGAAGCCGCAAAAACAAAAACGCAAAATAAATAGCAAAAACAGACAGACCTCAGAGTAACACTCAAAACGGAGCACGTTCCACTTCCGAAAAAAGTTCCCAAACTGGGACACTCACTTCCAGGTTTGCAGTGTTTGGGTTCCAAGTTGTTTGAGTACCAAGGCGTTTGAGAACCAAGGGACCACTGTACCATATTCCTCAGGCTGGAGCAGCCGTCTATGCCTAACCCCAGATCTCCATCCATAAAATGGGGGGGGGTGTCCTATGGCAAAGTGACAAGGTAAAATCTTCCCCCAAACAAGGATGTTGTACCACCTCACTTCCCTTTAAAATTATCCTTCAAAACCCACCTTTTCTGTGAAGGTTTTAGCTTAGCCGCAATTCTCTCCACAACCAAACAGATCCTCAGCAGATTTAAGCGCCCTTGGCCTGTATTTGTCTCACTGCTGCCAACTTGGGACCGGGTACTGCAATGGCATCTTGTCCACAATCTGTTTCTAAGCCTAATTAAAAAATGTTGGTGTTGCGAGAGTAGATGGCAAACAAATACAATCTACTCTTTCATAATGAAATTTTCCAAAGTCGTATTTGTGATGGAATTTCATTTTGCCTAGTGCATTATATCTTACCTTTCCTCCAAGGGAGACACACATGGTTCTGCCCTACCCCAACAACAACCCTGTGAGGTAGGCTGAGAGTCTGGGACTGGCTCAAAGTCACTCAATTAGTTTCATGGCTGAGCAGGGATTGTAACCTTGTTCTCCGCGAGTCTGGGACTGGCTCAAAGTCACTCAATTAGTTTCATGGCTGAGCAGGGATTGTAACCTTGTTCTCCGCAGGTCCTAGTCCAACACTAACTGCTACACTGGCTCTCTTTGTTGGGCTAATCTACACAAATGGGGTATCATAATTCTCCCCCCCAAATAATAATAAAAATTTATTATTTATACCCTGCCCATCTGTCTGGGTTTCCCCAACCACTCTGGGCGGCTTCCAACAGAATATTAAAATACAATAGCCTATTAAACATTAAAAGCTTCCCTAAACAGGGCTGCCTTCAGATGTCTTCTAAAAGTGTGGTAGTTGTTTTTCTCTTTGACATCTGGTTCAATCTGTGACAATTATGGAATTTGGAGAGGGGGCAATGACCAGAGAATGTGGTCGTGGCCCGTGAGACCTTGCAGGTAGACATAACTACCATCCTTTAGGTTTCGGAGGTAAACGATTTGCTACACCAGGGACGTCCAATTCCCAAGAGACTGCGATCTACTCCCAGAATAAAAAACTGGCAGTGATCTTTTTTTTTTGGGGGGGGCACCAAAGTTGTTGAGCCTTTTTTAGAGGGGCAAGTCAAAGGAGGGGCAGGTCAAAAGATCACTCAGCAAACAAGAAGAAACCGTGCAGCAATAACTCGGGCTTCTGTTTTTGTGATCGTGCCCACGATTGACCGCTAGCAGCCGGGGATCAACCTGTCGATCACGGTTGACCGGTTGGACATCCCTGACTTACACCAAGGATGTTACAAAACAGAAACCCAGCAAAGTTGTGCTTTAATGCCAATATCCATCAGAGCTGTTTTGCCACCAACTCCACGACTAGATTCTGGTTGGCCAGATCTTGCATTGTTCAGGGCTGGTTCCTCATTTAAGGTAAGGTTACCAGATGTCCCCGTTTCCCCGGGACAGTCCCTGGATTTACAAATCAGTCCCCTGACAAATTCCTATCAATCAATCAATCAATCAATCTTTATTACGGTCCAGAGACCCAACAAATCGTTACAAAGCAATGCACAATTCAAACAGCCTGCCTCCAGGTTAAACAAGCATTTTGTTCAGACTTAAAGATAGGGATCATTGGTTCTTGCAACCACCGATAAAAACTTTGCCACTGCTAATGTTCTAGCGTTCAGCCGGTCTTCCAATAGGAACCTGACATAGTGAGCTTCTGATTTTCCCAGGAAAGGTACCAGCAAGGGTAATCTCAGTTTAGCACTGGCTTGCTCGTACTTCACACAATGCAGCAAAATATGTTTTATAGAATCGATGTCTTGGGCACATGAGCAAAGTCTGTCCTGGTGGCGAACTCCTCTCAACCTGCCATCCAACACTGCAGAAGAAAATTCCTATCATTTCTACTGAAGTTGAAAAGTGTCCCCAGATTCATTGAAAAAAATCTGGTAACCTTAGTTAGCAAAATGCTGTCCGTGAGCTCTCTTCACTGAACGTGCCCATCTCATCGTTTCTCGCCATTATTGCCACTGCCCTTTTAACCTGCCTCTCCCTCCGAGACAATCCGCAGAGGATGGGACATGCAGAGATTTCTGCTCCTCCTCGCTCTTCTCATGGCTTCTTCACTTCGAGAGAGCAAGTGAACACATTAGTAAGGAGGAGGAGAAACATCAAGAATTGGCAGTGGGTCCACATTGGGAACATGGGTCTTGGCTGGTGCCGGAGAATGCGGGCCTCCAATAATGGGCCCTGCTGCTGCCTCTTTGGGTTGTGTAGTGGGTATGAGTTACTCGTGCGTAAACTGGTGCCTCTCTAGGTTAATTTGCCTTGTTAAACCTTTCTGACTGCGCAGCCCCTTCTCATCGTGACTGCCTCAATCGCTGGCAGAATCCGTCAGTGGGCGTTTCTTGAACCTCTTCCAGCATAAAAGTTGTTTGACGCCCAGTCTCCGCCTTCTCTCACTGCGCGGGAGTCTTCTGCGCAGGGAAGGCGTGGGTAGCGGAGGACCTGGGCTCTCCTCACTGATGTCCAGTGAAGAATCCTGGAGCCCTCTCTCCGATTCCCCCATCAGCCCCCCTCTATCCCTGGTGTTGCGCTGAATTGCTTCCCCCTCTACTGGGCTGTTTCTCCCCCTGCTGCTGGGTCCTTCTCCCGCGTCATCAGAGAGCCTCCCCTTCGCCTCTCACTCTGATGTCAGTTCCCTGACAGGTTGGGAGCAAGACACTAAAGGGTTTTCTTTTTTTGGATATAATTTTTATTCAATTTTCTGTTTCACAATTTAAAATACTCATTTGAACCTCCTTAAAGTATCAGTGACTTCCCTTCTTTTTCCATGGCTCACTTTGCACATCATAAATCCCTGCATATTTTACAAAAACTAAACCATTCAGTATTACATCCACCAAAACTTATTTGCACTGTTGAATTTATCTTAATGCTGCCAGCGTTTTCAAGTGTACACAATAAAAGGATGGAAATGGTTTCTGGAATATTTGCAGATAAATTATAAACAGATAAAAACATTCGCAGGATTATTGTAAGAACCTGCAGTTTCATAAGAGTATATACTTAAAGAAAATGAATAAATGAGCAAATCAAGTTAATTTGGACATGCAGAAGATATTAAAAGCTAATTTAAGGAACCGCAGAAAGAGGGGGAAGGAAGTCAAGTTTTGAAATGTGAAAATGATTGTAAAATTAGTGAAATTTGCAAAATTAGTGAAATGTATAAACTTCAAAAGAATAAAATAAAAATACATAAATTAAAACAAAACAAAACAAAATGGTTGCCTCTCCTATTCCCTGAACATTTCACTCTCAACCCCTGTTTGTGGGTCTGTTGCAAAGAATCTATTTCCTGCTCCCCCTGGTGGTGAACAATTAGTTGAGTTATAATAATAAATAAATTTGGGTTAAGGGTCCATAAGCAGTGCTGAACTAGACAGACCTAAGTACCACTGTGTACTGGGCAGGGGCGCCAACTATAGGGGGTGCAAGGGGCTTTGGCCCCCTCAATATTTGTGGGTAGGGGGCTGAGCCCTCCCCCAATATTGAGGGGGGTGGGACCAGGGCCGGATTTAGGTTTGATGAGGCCCTCAGCTACTGAAGGTAATGGGGCCCTGGATATGTCCAGCTGTCCTTTGTCAACAACAAATTGTTGCTGTTTTTGGTGTTGAATATTTGCTATATAGTAATTTATGGACCCAATAGGTATCTCAAGCCATTTGCCCATGTTGCCCTGCAACCAGTCCATGCAGAATGTAGGCACCCTGTATATAGAAAGGAGCAAACCAAGGATATTTTAGGGAGCAGGCGAGCAGGCAGGGCCCACAACTTACATCCTAGGCTTCTTCTTCTTGATTGCTTAGCGCTGCTCAGCTTCTTTAGTCCTTGAGCTTCTTTCTAGGAAGTGACCAGAAAGCTGACTTGATCATTGTCTCAACTCCCCAATTTGATCCTGTGCCCATTTAATGAGGATGCGCATGGAACTAGCTCTCACCTGCTGGTGCTGCTTGCCTTGGCTGCCAAAAGCTTTATTCTGTTTTTTTTATAGAATATTTATTGAGATTATGCAAAAAATTACACATAGAGAGAAAACAAACAAAAACTAACAAACACAAGCCATCAAGAAAGTTAACAAAAAAGCAACCTAGAGAGAAGGGGGAAAAGGGGGAAAAAAGAAAATGATACAAAATACAAAAAACAGATAACTAAGAAATAGGAAAAAGAAGAAGGAAAAAATATTTTAAAAAAGAATAAATCCATTTTTCAGCATCTTTAGCTCATTTGCTTATTTCCTTGACCTCCTCACATCTCCCCTTTTGTATTCCCATTTTCAAAGTCTTTTCAGCAAATCCTTACCCTCTTTCATTTATCTTTGCTCTATAACTTAACCTATTATAACTATATATTTTCATCCGTATAACTATCTATATTTACCTATTCTTATTAACCTTATTACCAAAACCACTTCTTTTCGGTCCAACATCATTTTAACATTCATTAATTTTACAGTTTTTCTGCAGATAGTCTTTAAATTTCTTCCAATCTTCCTCCACCATTTCTTCTCCCTGGTCTCGGATTTTGCCACAAAAGCTTTATTCTGGTAGCCAGGAGAGGCAGCGATCAATACTAGAGCCACTTCCACAGAAAGGTGAACTGGGACTGGTTGTCAGACATTCTTTCTGCTTGTTGCAAGAAGCTGACTTGCAAGGGTTCGTTGCATACATTTTTTTTCATTAAGAGGGTACTGGAAGAATCCACCCTATACCTTAGCCAGTGTGGTGGTCCCTGGTGTTGTTGGACTACAACTCCCATCATCCCTTGCCATTAGCCATACTACCTGAGGCTGATGGGAGTTGTAGTCCAACAATATCTGGGGAGCACCACGTTGGTTACCCCTCCTGTACCTCACTCAAGTCTGGACTCCTGAGCCTCATTTCCCTTGTCTGCCTCTGCCCAATATTTCGCTTCTAGGTTGGTTTTATTTCCTGGCTCTGAGCCCCAACCAGGTCTCATTGTTCTCAGGGGCACATTGTTCCCATCTGTTGTGTTTCAACAATTTCATATCAAATGTGCTCTTTTAGACTGGGTGTAAAAAGATACACCTTCCTTCGCAGCCAGCACAATGGATGTAGCCTCTTGCAGAACTCATATCAGTAGGGAAATGTTGATATTAAAGTTTCAATGTGACTCTATGTACATTGCCCTTGTGGGGAACGCTAGATTCCCAGGGTTGAATGAGAACCTGCGATGGAGGAAAGAACAGACACACTGGCGGCAAGCAAACGAGAGGCTAGATAAGTAAGTAATTTAATGAATTTATAGTGCTTTAAACCAGAGCAGCTTCTCTCCGGAGCCATCTAGTTTCATTCCCTGAACCAAGGCAGGAAACTCTAACCTTAAAGCATCCAGGACTGATACGTGTGCGGCTGTGTTTGGTAACCCCTAAACTGTGGTTCTGAAATCCCTTTATTCTTTTGTCCTCCTCTTACTAGCAGTGGCGTTATCAGAACTTGTGGAAGGTTAGATTTAAATATACCATATTTTTTGCTCTATAAGACTCACTTTTTCCCTCCTAAAAAGTAATGGGAAATGTGTGTGTGTCTTATGGAGCAAATGCAGGCTGCGCAGCTATCCCAGAAGCCAGAACAGCAGGAGGGATTGCTGCTTTCGCTGCGCAGCGATCCCTCTTGCTATTATGGCTTCTGGGATTCAGAATATTTTTTTTCTTGTTTTCCTCCTCCAAAAACTAGGTGCGTCTTATGGTCTGGTGAATCTTATAGAGCGAAAAATACGTATGTAAATATTGCAGAGTGAAGCATCCAATAAAAATACGAGTGCATTCTTCCTCCCACTATAACATTATCTGCATTCTCATCTCATATCGTCTTCTGGTTTCCCCAAGAGCCAGCAACAAAAATGAAATGGAATTAGGCCATTTCCATGTTTCCAGGACTGGTTTGGTTAGTGCTAGAGATTACAGGGAAGAATGGACTTCTACAGAACTCTTCTTCCAGTCTATTGGTGCACGATCATTGCCACAAGAAAGGCTATGTTCCAAAAAGGAAGAGGAGAATGGCACACTGCCAGAGGTTTGGAAGGGTGATGTGTAAGTTGTGCCAGTACCAATTGAATGTTCCACTGAGGCCATCGTTTCCATCCTTGTGGATGAAGGTTGGACAGCCCTTTGAGAAAATACTTGATTAATAGGTGTACAACCAGAAACCTGCAACAGACAGATAAGCAGCAGAAAATGCAACCAAATGCAACCCAACAACAGTTCAACAGTTAGACAGTCCGTGGTAATGCCAGGGAACATCACCTGGAGTGCAGCCCTGGACCAGTGAGAAGGAAGGATTCAGCGCAGGGAATATTATGGGTAGCATAACTAAAACTCGGCACTGTCAACTCCTACAGTTCAACAGTTGAAATATACTCAGAGTCGAGAGTGGGTTTCATGCTCTTTATTCAGCTCATAGTGGGTGGAAGGAATGGAAGTCCCCTAAAAAAATCTGCTGTATATACATTATTTACACAATGGGCTGCATGTGATTGGCTAATTCTGGAATTCTCCTGTAGGCCAATCAGGTTGTGGATTCACTTCCATCTGGAGCTGGATTGGGTGGCTCCTGCAGACCAATCATACTGCTGCATTGTTCTAGGACCAATCAGACTGCTGCATTCTGAATCCTATTGTTCTAGGACCAATGAGACTGCTGCATTTTGGATCCCATTCAACTCAGTACATAACAACAGTATTGCTCCCACAGCCCGGTCTCTGGGGAAAAACCTACCCTTCTGCTTCTGCGTCCAGGGCAGCAGCTGGTTCAATGAAGGTTCACCCTGTGAGGAAGTGTTGGTGCCAATAATCTGCTGTCAGGTCAAACTTGTTGGCAAGCTCTTAATCTTGGAAAATGGAGCAGGAGCTTGAATTCTGCAAAAGGAAAAAGGAAAACGGTCTTTGCATTCAATTCAAATGCATAGATGTAGTGACAGAGTTGCTCTCACTGTTATCACACAGTTGCACATTCTTTTGTTGTTGTTGTTTAGTCATTTAGTCGTGTCCGACTCTTCGTGACCCCATGGACCAGAGCACGCCAGGCACTCCTGTCTTCCACTGCCTCCCGCAGTTTGGTCAAACTCATGCTGGTAGCTTCAAGAACACTGTCCAACCATCTTGTCCTCTGTCATCCCCTTCTCCTTGTGCCCTCCATCTTTCCTAACTTCAGGTTCTTTTCCAGGGAGTCTTCTCTTCTCATGAGGTGGCCAAAATATTGGAGCCTCAGCTTCAGGATCTGTCCTTCCAGTGAGCACTCAGGGCTGATTTCCTTCAGAATGGATCGGTCTGATCTTCTTGCAGTCCATGGGACTCTCAAGAGTCTCCTCCAGCACCAGAATTCAAAAGCATCAATTCTTCGGCGATCAGCCTTCTTTATGGTCCAGCTCTCACTTCCATACATCACTACTCTTTAAGTGCATCAAATAATGGGTAGAAATATTGCTTTTTATAAGATCCTTAAATTATTATTTTTTTAAAAAACGAACCAACATAAAACTGTTCAGCTCAACAAAGGTCCACATCATTGCTCTCAGCTAATTCCATTTTGTTTTACCACAATGGGGCACTCGCGATCTCAGGTCTGACCCTCCTTTCCCTGTGTTCTGGCGAAGAACCCTGAAGAATGCAAAAACCTGTCATGTTTTTGTGATGTTTTACACTTAACTGTGGGCTTCAAAGTTTGCACAATAATTAATATGTATGGAACTTGCCTTATTTTTATTATTTTCATGCCCCATTAGCCACTGCAGCCAATTGGAGCTCCCCAACGGTTGTTCCTGGATATTCAGGGGGTCAATCCATGCATTTACCATGAGAATCATTGATGAGATACCCATGGAAATCAGCTACTGTGTAAAATATGAAACAGGTCTTAGATCTGCAGTTGCTGATCAGTAGTGGCTCATATCCTCACAGGGCAATGAAGGAGCCAAGACTGCTTGCTTCAGCTATTAGCAGTGTTGGCAGGTCTACTAGGGCAAATGGGGAACTGCCCTACCAAATGAATACCAGATTCAGGTAGGTAGGCGTGTTGCTCTGATGCAGTCAAAATAAAAAAGGAATTAAAAATTGTGCACTAGCACCTTATAGACCAACTAGGTTTATACCAGAACAAACTTAGTTGGTCTATAAGGTGCTACTGAACAATTTTTTATTTTATTTTTTATTTCAAATGAATGCAAGTTTGCATTCATCCAACCCGCTACCTGCTGCCCTTTTACTTACAACCAGTTCATGGGGAAGCACTGCCAGACAGCATCCACCTCCTGTGGATTTTCTCCCACATGCCTCAAAAGGGAGGATTCCCATCAGCGCCAGGCAGCATAACCAATGGCCAAGGCGGGTGAGAGCTGTAGACCAGCAACATTTGGAAGGCCGCAGGTTCCCCATCCCTGCTCTAGATTAACACAAATCATCTGGAGAAATCTAAGTTGAGCCCCAGCCAGGGCCGGATTTAGGTTCAATGAGGCCCTAAGCCAGTGTGGTGTAGTGGTTAAGAGCAGTGGACTCGTAATCTGGTGAACCGGGTTCAATTCCCCGCTCCTCCACATGCAGCTGCTGGGTGACCTTGGGCTAGTCACACTTCTCTGAAGTCTCTCAGCCTCACTTACCTCACAGAGTGTTTGTTGTGGGGGAGGAAGGGAAAAGGAGAATGTTAGCCACTTTGAGACTCCTTAGGGTAGTGATAAAGCAGGATATCAAATCCAAACTCTTCTTCTTCTTCTTTTTCTTCTTCTCAAGGTAATGGGGCCCTTTATATGTCCAACTGCCCTTTGTCAACAACAAATTGTCACTGTTTTTTGCGTTGAATATATGCTATATGGTAATTTATGGACCTCATAGGTCTCTAAAGCCATTTGCACATGCAGCCAGTCCATGCAGAATGTAGGCACCCTATATATAGAAAGGAGCAAACCAGGGATATTTTAGGGAGCAGGCGAGCAGGCGGGGCCCATGACTTACATCATAGGAGCCGAGCCAACACAACACAAAACACTGTTGCCGTATGTAGGTTTTATTTTATTTGTTTTTTATCTTCTCTTTTGGAAATGTACATCCAGGTTATTTTTTCCTTTCATTTTTTGGGGGCCCCCAAGAGAGTGGGGACCTAAACGATACAGTAGAACCTCGGGTTGCGGACATAATCTGTGGAGGCACATCCACAACCTGCAGCGTTCGCAAGCTGAAGCGCCGCATCGGCGCATGCGCACAGCGCGGTTTGGCACTCCTGCACATGTGTGAGCAGTGAACCCCGGAAGCAACCCATTCCAGTACTTCTGGGTTTTCCGTGGTCCGCAACCCAAAAACACGTAACCTGAAGCAAACATAATATGAGGTATGGCTGTAGCTTGTTTAACTTATACAGTGGTACTTCGGGTTACATACGCTTCAGGTTACATACGCTTCAGGTTACAGACTCCGCTAACCCAGAAATAGTGCTTCAGGTTAAGAACTGTGCTTCAGGATGAGAACAGAAATCGTGCTCCGGCAGCGCAGCAGCAGCGGGAGGCACCATTAGCTAAAGTGGTGCTTCAGGTTAAGAACAATTTCAGGTTAAGTACGGACCTCCGGAATGAATTAAGTACTTAACCCGAGGTACCACTGTATGCCAATCCAGCACTGGCCCCAGCCAGAGTCAGCTCAAGTGCCATACAAGGAGGCAATGGATCATCACACAGCAATCCCTATTAGCCAATGATGCATGTAATGGGAATTGGGATTGCTTGTGCGTAAACTGCAAACTGCTCCAAGCTGGTTGTATAGCTAAACATTTCCCTGGTTTGACAGCCCGTACAACGCGACTGTCTCAGTCGCTAGCAGAATCCGTCAGTGGGCGTTTCCTAAACTTCTTCCAACATAAAAGTTCCTTGACTCCAAGTCTCCGCCTAGATTCTCTGCGCGGAAGCTTTCTGCACAGCCAAGTGGAGGTCCTGTGCTCTCTCCGCTGATCTCACTGGAAGAGTCTCGGAGCCTTCGCTCCGCAGTACTCTCAGCCTCCCCTTTCTTCCTGGTGTCCCCTGGATTTCCTTCCCCAGCGGAAGCTCTCTCTCTCTCCTTGCTGGTTCCCTCCCCTGCATCATTGGGGAGCCTTACCTCTCGTCTTGCCTCTGATGTCAGTTCCCTGACACTGCACAAAGCAGGAACTACCTCTTTTATCTGCAGTGCAGGCATACCCCAAGCTGGCAGAAGTTCTGTAAGGAGACCAGAATTGTTTAGCTGGTAGCCAGCTGCAGTATTAAATCATGCAATTCAAGCAGAAGGCACTGCTGACTTCAGTAGGTTTACCTTGCAAGTCATTCTTAAACGTAAAAGGAGATGGTGTCCTTATTTAGCAGGAAGAGTTGCCTTGAATTGCTACTTTCTCAGCTCTGGATTATGTTCCAGCTGTGTTGCCAACGTGTTTCATTTTGACGTTGGAATCTAATTTCCACTTTTGGTGCCCGGGATCAGTGCTAGGCAAGAAATTTTAGAAACGTCTTGATGTTTTTCAGGTATTTGGAAAAGAGGTATCCAAAAACCCCCACAAAATGTCCCTCTCTGTATAGCTAAGTTACAGTGGCCTGCAGATATAGGGAATTACTTTTATAACTCTTGATGGGAAGTCTAGATGTTGGCTTCGTTTTTTACCTTTTATTTTCAAAGTTTCAAAAAAACAACAACAGTTTTACACACACACACACACACACACACACACACACACACACACACACACACTCTTTCATAAACCATGGCCATATCAATACCTTAATGGGGTTCCCTGAACCCCCCAACTTCCCTCCACCCCTCCCTTGGTTTCCAAGGTTCATTTTCCTTTTTATCTGCATATAATTACATTTATCCAAATTATTATACTTCATGTTTATCCTTTGTTAATTTTAAGTTACAAGTGTTATGTAAATCCTGCTAATGTTCTTAGACTTTTACAGTGCTCTTTCATATATTCTATAAAGTTATGCCATTCTCTATTAAATTTATTGTCTTCTTGGTGCCTGATCTTCCCGGTCAGCCTTGCCACCTCCGCATAATCCATAGTCACTGCATGTTGTTGTTGTTTAGTCGTTTAGTCGTTTAGTCGTGTCCGACTCTTTGTGACCCCATGCACCAGAGCACACCAGGCACTCCTGTCTTCCACTGCCTCCCGCAGTTTGGTCAAACTCATGCTGGTAGCTTCCAGAACACTGTCCCACCATCTCGTCCTCTGTCGTCCCCTTCTCCTTGTGCCCTCCATCTTTCCCAACATCAGGGTCTTTTCCAGGGAGTCTTCTCTTCTCATGAGGTGGCCAAAGTATTGGAGCCTCAGCTTCAGGATCTGTCCTTCCAGTGAGCACTCAGGGCTGATTTCCTTAAGAATAGATAGGTTTGATCTTCTTGCAGTCCACGGAACTCTCAAGAGTCTCCTACAGCACCAGAATTCAAAAGCATCAATTCTTCAACGATCAGCTATCACTGAACACCTTTCTGCAAAATATACTATGAGAAAGAATCCATTGTTTGTTTCATTTGCTATGATATCCCCAAATCCATTTGTACCTGTGCAGTATACTTTATGCAAATACAACCGCTGTTATATTTGCATAAAGTATATTTGGCCAAACTGGCTATCAAAACAATATTTTTTCAGTGATCGAATGGCTGTTGTGCTGGCAGTCTCTGGTGAGCAACCTCTAGGGCTTGAAGGACATTTGCCAGCCTGCATTCTGCCAAATTCTGCAGTTCCCCATTTGTCTGGGTGTTGTTTTAAAGAAAAAGGTGGCAGTACTCTCCATGACAGTGTCATGAAATTCTACTCAATATTGATCCTTCTTCTTTTCTTTGGCCATCCCTCGTAGCCAAGTAAGATTGTCTTCCATAAACACGGTTTTAACAGTAAGTCTGTAAGTGACTGTGGAGGCCAATTCTGGATCCACACATCCTTCCACAGTGGGGACATTGGTTTCCAGGTGGGAGTTGATCCCGGTGTGGATTTGCCAAGCATGCCTGCCTCTTAGCACGTTTCTCCCTTGCGTCCTGAGTTCGAGTGTCTTCAAAGCCCATGTCACCTTTGGTAAAGGCTGCTCTCCAATTGGAGCGCTCACAGGCCAGTGTTTCCCAGTTGTCAGTGTTTATACTACATTTTTAATATTTCAATATTGATCCAGAGTAGATTCAGACATATAGTTAGCAGAGTAAAACCTAAACACGTTGCAGGATTCCCCAAAAATAGACCAGAGGCAATTGTATCTCACCCAGCAGAGCTTTACTGCTACTGAAGGCAAATGAGCATAATGGTCACAAATCCAATACATTTAGGGAAGATTTTAATGTTTGATGCATTACTGTATTTTAATATTTTGTTGGAAGCTGCCCAGAGTGGTTGGGGAAGCCCAGCCAGATGGGTGGGGGAAAAATAAATTATTATTATTATTATTATTATTATTATTATTATTATTATTATTATTATTATTCAGGACTGGCACTGTCCATAAGAAATCCAGTTGCAGCAGACTTAAACTGACTATAACTTATAATAAGACTAAACCTTAACACTCCCACATATTTGCCATCTTGCTCCCTTAATGGCCCATCACCCAGGCGATCACCTCAACAGGAGACTGGCCTGGCTATTCCAAGAAGCAGAAGCCTTGGTTAAATCCTAACACTTGTTATAAGGGTCTAGCTCACAGTTTAATGCCCCAAACCAGGGGTCTGCAACCTTTAAGACAAAAAGAGCCACTTGGACCCGTTTCTGAAGAAAAAAAACCTGGGAGCCGCAAAACTCATCATTATAAAAATAAGTTTTTTGTCACTTTTTTATTATTTCTTTGTTTGACCCCTCAGAATTACTCCTCCTCATAGAAATAAACGTTAAATTAACAAGTTACCTTTTTTTGTGTGTGTGTTCTTCACTCCCCTTCAAAACAGTGACCAGCGTACATGCCCCTTACCATGCAGTGGGCGGGCGGGCGGGAAGGTGACGTTGGGACGGTGCGTGACTAACGCACGCACTGCCCCCATGCGACGTCACAGCCAGTACAGCGCCCGCCACAGTGGGGAGTGTCGGGGCGCACAATGCGCCTCCTCCCCTCGCTAGTATCCGCCCCGGAGCCACGGCAAAGGTGTAAAAGAGCCACATGCAGCTCCGGAGCCACGGGTTGCAGACCCCTGCCCCAAACTCATAACACTATCCAGTAGATGATTGCTGATACTTACATACCTGGCACACCTGGTGTAACTGAAGGAGTGGGGAAATACCTGAGATGACAGAGGAGGAGACGGATATGTTGGAGCAGATCTTGAATTCAAAGAAAAGATTCAAATTGGGGTGATATTCATGATTGCAGAGAATTCAGAGGAACTCAAGTCACATGGAAACCAGTGTTGGCAGAGTATTAAGTTTATTTGGCAACTTAAAAACAACATTAAAAAGGAAAACATGACTGGAAAGAATAATTGCATAGAAATACCCTGTCTCCAAAATTAGCATCAATTTTGTTTAATAAAAATAACAAAGGAGCATCAAATACTGTAAACTGCTCCTTTTAATACTTGCATGTTGTAAGTTTCCATCCATTAGTAATCTAATGATTCAGTGCTCTTTGCCACTGGTAATGTTTTATCGCTTGGCCGACTTCCCACGAATGCAGTGCCTCTGAAAATTTGTCCGGAAAGTAATTTTCTAGAGTATTTTCCCAGCTTGTGAAATTAAAAATAACTCTTGCGATTGTCATCAACTGCATTACGCCAGAGATCTTTAGGGAAGTAAAATTGTTGTTTTTCATCTACTTGTGAAGCAGATTCCAACCGCTGTATGCCAGTTGCGGCAGCTGCCACCCTCCACAGACATCTATACTCTATAACCACCAAGGGTTATGTTATGTTTCTTCCTGTGAGGTAAAACTTTGATACTTGGAGACTCAGGCAGAAGTTGAACAAATAATAGATTTCTTTTACAGAACCAGGTTGGCAAAGCAAATGATTTGTCAGGAGATAACGTTCTTTCAGGAAACCATTAACTTAATAATTATACTAAAACTAGTGGATGTTTCAGGCTGCTACCAAGGCAGTAGCACATACAGCTTCTTCTAAACTTCAGTTATTGCTCTTTGGTTTGATGTTACAGGTTTCTAGACAGGATAGTAAAAGCTCAGCTCACTTCCAGGTATTTCCCCTCAGTTCCTTAACTTTGTTGCATAGGTGTTACAGCTCAGTACTTTGGTTCTTAAACAAAGCGGTAAAGGTAAAGGGACCCCTGACCATTAGGTCCAGTCGTGACCGACTCTGGGGTTGCGGCGCTCATCTTGCTTTATTGACCGAGGGAGCCGGCGTACAGCTTCCGGGTCATGTGGCCAGCATGACTAAGCCGCTTCTGGCGAACCAGAGCAGTGCATGGAAACGCCGTTTACCTTCCCGCCGGAGTGGTACCTATTTATCTACTTGCACTTTGACGTGCTTTCGAACTGCTAGGTTGGCAGGAGCAGGGACCGAGCAACGGGAGCTCACCCCGTCGCGGAGATTTGAACAGCCAACCTTCTGATCGGCAAGTCCTAGGCTCTGTGGTTTAACCAACAGTGCCACCCACGTCCCTGCGGTACTTTCTGTCAAATTCCCAACTTTTCAACAATCACACTCCTGAGGTAACTCCTTTTTGTAAGCTGTAGTGACTCCACTGCCATGAAGATGGTGTTGTGGATCTGCCCCATCAGGCGAGGTAAAGGACCCCTGGATGGTTAAGTCCAGTCAAAGGTGACTATGGGGTTGCGGCACTCATCTTGCTTTCAGGCTGAGGGAGCCAGCATTTGTCCACAGCCAGCTTTCTGGGTCATGTGGCCAGCAGGACTAAACCACTTCTGGTGCAACAGAACACTATGACGGAAACCAGAGCGCACGGAAACGCCATTTACCCTCCCACTGCAGTAGTGCCTATTTATCTACTTGTGCTGGTATGCTTTCGAACTGCTAGGTTGACAGGAGCTGGGACAGAGCAATGGGAGCTCACTCCGCTGCAGGGATTTTAACTGCCGACCTTCTGATTGGCAAGCCCAAGAGGCTTGGTGGTTTAGACCACAGCGCCACCCGTCTGGGCCACAGAACCCCGGTGTGCAAATGTTGCAAACATGGTCAATAGTTTCCATGTTGAAATGCAACACTAGACACAGATTTTTTGTTTTTTAAACTGAATCACACACACACACACCTGGCATCATACAGTGGTACCTCGGGTTACATATGCTTCAGGTTACAGACTCCGCTAACCCAGAAATAGTACCTCAGCTTAAGAACTTTGCTTCAGGATGAGAACAGAAATTGTGCTCTGGCAGCGCAGCAGCAGCAGGAGGTCCCATTAGCTAAAGTGGTGCTTCAGGTTAAGAACAGTTTCAGGTTAAGAACAGACCTCCGGAACAAGTCCTTACAGTCTTATCAGCGACCCAGATGACCCAGACTCTTAAGCAGAGCCTAAAGGACTCTCTGCTGTGCTGTTGGAAAAATGCTCCTGATTCCTCAAAGGCTATTCCCTCACCGCAGCTCCTTTCCTGACTAAGCTGCTGTCATTTATAGTTTGCCCATAATTCACACTTTCATATGATGGATTACGAAGAAAGTCTTCCAGGGGCAAGGAACCATGCTGGGTTGAAAGCTTCCTTCGCCTTCGTTCAGTTACGCCTCATGCAGAAAATGCATTGAACTCACCTGGTTACTGAACAAAGCACCGTTATAAAATCTTGCCAACAATTCAAAGAAGAACCAGAATGTCTCACATTGTCAGTGCAGACTCCCATCTGAAGTGCTAACTCTTCATGGAAGCGCTACACAGGATATTATAAACCAAAAATGTGGCGGTTTTCATTATCCGGTTTTCAGCACTGGGCTGCAACACATAACTCTGGGTGGGGGAAATCTAAAATGGGCGCCTTTTTTTTATTAGTGCACCCAAACTCACACGCATAGATTAAGATTAATGAAAACAGAAAACCGGTTGATGAAAAAGTAGCCATCTATTACTCGGCTTGGGAACACATTTTTAAAAGAAAAGCCTGGCTAGCTTTTCAGATACCTTTTAGCTGAATATCTTTCTAAAGAAATGTCTGAAGTAACTGATATTACAGTTTGAAGTCTTGTTTATTCTATTACATTTTACTCCAAGAAGACCCATTTATCCTAACCCAATAAGGCAAACATGTATGTACCACACACACACACACACACACATTTAATATGATCCAATTGGGATCCCAAGATGAAATTTTGCAGGTAGCTCTTAATTTTTTAAAAATACATTTTTTTGGAAATATTTAATCACGTAAATTTTTTAAAATCACTTTCACATTTTCAATTTTGTAACTTAAATTTAAAATTCAAAGTAAGTCGATCATGTGACATATATTAAAGCCCATGAAGTTCCGAAGAGATTTGCGTATTTAGTTTTTATGTATGTCAATTCTGGGCTGAGCTTTTAAGGTTTTTGTGTAGTCCAGCAAGGCCAAAATTGTCAATTTAAAAAAAATTCAAAACCCCATGACTCACAAAGGGGATGAGATTAAAAAAATTAAAATTTTAGATTTAAACTTAGTTTTGATCATTCAACAAATGTATGAAATATTAAGAAAATTGGATGACATTAGGTAAAACAGTTGGATCACTTGATATGGACTGATGCAATGTCTGATAAAATGTTCTGGCAGAGAAATTAAGTTGCCCGATGAAGGAGGCAAGAGGACATGCTGACATTTTCAGAATGGTTTGTTTTATTTGTTGTGTTAATAGAGTAGATCCCCCAACTGAGCCACCTTCAACTCATGGCTTTCTCTGGAGGGACACACAAAACTAAATCAATTGGACATCCTATAGGAAAATGTTGTATCCAATAATACTTTAGTTGGTTGTGGTTGTTTACATGCTGTATGTTTTATGAAAACTGAAAAAAGTAAAAAAATAATTATTATTAAATGTGCAAATGAACACCATTACCTGTGTAAGTGTGTAAGTGTTGCTATAAACTCAATAAATTAAGCAATGCAAATACACGACTGCCCCCATGTGTTTCAGTTTAGTACTGTATTCCCAGTTTTCGTGCTGTCTCTCTCCCATCCAGCACTGAGTGAACTTTTCGCTCATAGCCTTTAGGTTCAGATGCATTGATTGCCTATTATGTAGACTAAATACACCAATAATAATAATAATAATAATAATAATAATAATAATAATAATAATAATAATAATAATAATAATAATTTATTATTTATACCCCGCCCATCTGGCTGGGCTTCCCCAGCCACTCTGGGGGGCTTCCAAAAAAATATTAAAATACTGTGATACATCAAACATTAAAAGCTTCCCTAAGCAGGGCTGCCTTCAGATGTCTTCTAAAAGTCTGGTAGTTGTTGTTCTCTTTGACATCTGGTGAGAGGGCATTCCACAGGGAGGGCGCCACTACCGAGAAGGCCCTCTGCCTGCTTCCCTGTAACTTGGCTTCTCGCAGTGAGGGAACCACCAGAAGGCCCTCGGTGCTGGACCTCAGTGTCCGGGTAGAACAATGGGGGTGGAGACGCTCCTTCAGATATACTGGACCGTTTAGGGCTTTAAAGGTCAGCACCAACACTTTGAATTGTGCTTGGAAACGTACTGGGAGCCAATGTAGGTCTTTCAAGACCGGTGTTATATGGTCTCGGCGGCTGCTCCCAGTCACCAGTCTGGCTGCTGTGTTCTGGATTAGTTGTCACCTTCAAAGGTAGCCCCACATAGATCACCTCTGAAATAGAATAAGTTTTATTGTGGAAATAGCAGAGAAGTTATCATCTGCTTTTAATATACAACTCTCTAACACAGGTATTGATTTGCCCATTGATCCGAAACAATGCTGAAGGTACCAAAAGGGTGAAAATTAGTTATGGAACATGGCATGTGGAACATGGGGATGACTGCAGTTTTTGTCTTTTTTTGCCCTGTTTTAATATGAAGCTATATGAAACTTTTGGGGTGAATTTTGGATTTTATTCCTTTTAGTTGCACTTGGGGGGGAAAAAAATGAGAGGCACAAATACAAGATGGGTGACACCTGGCTTGAGAGCAGTACATGTGAAAAGGATCTAGGAGTCTTGGTTGACCACAAACTTGACGTGAGCCAACAGTGTGACGCGGCAGCTAAAAAAGCCAATGCAATTCTGGGCTGCATCAATAGGAGTATAGCATCTAGATCAAGGGAAGTAATAGTGCCACTGTATTCTGCTCTGGTCAGACCTCACCTGGACTACTGTGTCCAGTTCTGGGCACCACAGTTCAAGAAGGACACTGACAAACTGGAACGTGTCCAGAGGAGGGCAACCAAAATGGTCAAAGGCCTGGAAACGATGCCTTATGAGGAACGGCTAAGGGAGCTGGGCATGTTTAGCCTGGAGAAGAGGAGGTTAAGGGGTGATATGACAGCCATGTTCAAATATATAAAAGGATGTCATATAGAGGAGTGAGAAAGGTTGTTTTCTGCTGCTCCAGAGAAGTGGACACGGAGCAATGGATACAAACTACAAGAAAGAAGATTCCACCTAAACATTAGGAAGAACTTCCTGACAGCAAGAGCTGTTCGACAGTGGAATTTTCTGCCAAGGGGTGTGGTGGAGTCTCCTGCTTTGGAGGTCTTTAAGCAGAGGCTTGACAACCATATGTCAGGAGTGCTCTGATGGTGTTTCCTGCTTGGCAGGGGGTTGGACTCGATGGCCCTTGTGGTCTATTCCAACTCTATGATTCTATGATTCTAGTTCAATCCCATAATTTCCTTTATTCTGCAACACAAAGTGACTATCATCACTGTTAAAAGCAGTGGCATCATCCTTTGCATTCGCTGCCTCAAATGAGATCAGTAAATGGTTCTAGCTGTTTGGTGATCCAATAATGTAAACATCAGGAATCTAATGGTTGATGCAGCTGTTAAACAGCTGCTATGATGTGCTTAGTTCATGAAGCGACTCTGCTTGTTCCAATATACTGCACCCAGGCACATTAGATATTGGGTGTAGGAACTACAGTGGGACCTTGGTTCTCAAACTTAATCTGTTCCAGAAGTCCGTTCCAAAACCAAAGCGTTCCAAAACCAAGGCGTGCTTTCCCATAGAAAGTAATGCAAAACAGATTGATCCGTTCCAGACTTTTAAAAACAACTCTTAAAACAGACATTTAACATGAATTTTACTAACTAACAAGACCATGGATCCATTAAATGAAAGCAACAATCAATGTGCTGCACTATAAAATAAATAAGACAGTATTGTAGATGATAAAAATTAAAATATTTTTCCCTCTTACCTGCACTGATAATCGTCATTGTTTGGATGGGGGTCTTTTATCCAGTTCCACAGTTGCACAATCAATCAATCAATCAATAGCTGAACTGGGTTCCACACAGTCACAAAAACAAATTAACCGAAAAAGCCTCAAAAACAAAAACACAAAATAAATAGCAAAAACAAGCCCATTTGACTTCTGAAATGTTTGAAAACCAAGGCACAGCTTCTGATTGGTGCAAGCACCCTGGAAACAATAGCCAACAGCTGCATCGGACGTCCAGTTTCCGAAATTTGTTCAAAAACCGGAACACTCACTTCCGGGTTTTCGGTGTTTGAGAACCAAGGCATTTGAGTACCAAGGTACCACTGTATAAACACCAGAAATGAAAGCCGATTCTGGATTTCAGCTCTGCAGAATTTTATTACCTCCCCTTACCCTTGGAGACATGATGCTAGGAGACTGTTTCTGCCATGCAAATCCTTGCTCAGGTCCTTGCTGTTGTAGAAGCTGTCCACTATCACAGCTACAGATTCAAAAGCAAACTGGGAGAAGTTGGCTGGAGACAAAAAAGAAAAAATTTAGTTTCTGATGCATCAAAGAAAAGGCAACAAGGTAATCCCCGCATCTGGAGCCAGGGCAGGCTCAGGCCCCTCACTCTGCCCAGCTGGTGTTTGTTGCAGGGGAACCTGTGCAGACTGGGACTCTTCAGGATCAGGCCCCAGACTTGGTTCAGATGCCGCCTGAGGCAAAGGATCCGGTGTGGACTGAGACTCCTCTGGCTCCGAGTCCGAGCCCAAGTCCCAGGCCATCACACAAATAAAGACCCTGTCCTCACAATGCTGACATAACTCTGCAGAGACATGAAGCAAAGGAATGAAAGAGGGAGAAATTCTTCGAGTGAATCCAGAGAACCGATTGCATATCAGAACTTAAGACGAGTCCAGCTGGATCAAGCCAAGGTAAAGGTAAAGGGACCCCTGACCATTAGGTCCAGTCGTGACCGACTGGGATTGTGGCGCTCATCTTTATTGGCCAAGGGAGCCGGCATACAGCTTCCGGGTCATGTGGCCAGCATGACCAAGCTGCTTCTGGCGAACCAGAGCAGCGCACGGAAACGCCGTTTACCTTCCCACTGGAGCGGTACCTATTTATCTACTTGCACCTTGACGTGCTTTCAAACTGCTAGGTTGGCAGGAGCAGGGACCGAGCAATGGGAGCTCACCCCGTCATGGGGATTTGAACCGCCGACCTTCTGATTGGCAAGTCCTAGGCTCTGTGGTTTAACCCACAGCGCCACCCGTGTCCCTTAGGATCAAGCCAAAGGCCTGTCTAATTCAGCAGCCTCACTATGGCCAACTAGATGTAGATGTGCAAAACCCACAGGCAGGACAGAAATGCAAGAGTGTTCTCCCAGTATTTGTGACTCCCAACCACTGGAAATCAGAGATCCATTGCCTCATAGTGGAGGAGGCAGAACACAGCCGGCCTGGCTAGCAGCCATGGATCAAAGGGATTGCATGTAGAGATCACCCAAATAATATCCCACAACCCAGCTGAACTAGCGAAGGCACTATGACTCACAAATATCACTACGCCTTAATAAATATTTCACTCAGCACATCTCTCACTCGAGGGACTGGGAAGTAAGAGGAAGGAATCCTAGGGACTTTCCCCCCTCCCCACAAGGAACAGACTTACAACCTCTGTTTAAAAATCTCCAAGAATGTTAAAAAACCCGCAAGCTAGCAGGCCCAAGAAAAATGCTATTAACAGGAAGAACAGAAAGGAATATTTGGTCTGGTTTGCATTTTAATTCCATTTTAATTTTAATTCAAAACCTAAACCACACCCCCAAGAGCAAAATGTGAGCCGAAACATTAGTAGCCTTTAAAATTGATATGACATTCTCCGAAGGGGAAAATGCGTACACTAACACTTTTATTAAGTAAATGCAAGCCTAAATATACATGCATGTTTACAGACCAATGCAACAATTCATTATATTGCTGGGCTCATATACGAATGCTCACCTAAAGCACAATTTCCAGAGAATGCATTGTGTTCAGGAATCAGGACCTGCATGTATTCAGAATGTATTTTGGTTATCACAGTTTCAGTATTACACACTGTTTTTAAAGACTTCTTTAAAATTTCAGCTGCACACATGGCGAGTAAATATTATATGGAAAGTCCCACCATGACACAGTCACCGGAACAAAGTTCTCTCAGATGACCTTATCTGACCACACTCCCCCCCCCCCCGCTTTGTGAGAGATTCGATATTGCCACTAGGTGCCAGTAGAGCACCCGCTCAGAAATAATGTACACTGATAAATTTGCTGATACATCACTTTCTGCAGTGCATGAAAGTTATGAAGTTTTAAAAAACGGCAACGTTTTACTTCAGCAGTTGTTGCTGTTGTTTCGTTTAGTTGTGTCTGACTCTTCATGACCCCATGGACCAGAGCACGCCAGGCACTCCTGTCTTCCACTGCCTCCCGCAGTTTGGTCAAACTCATGCTGGTAGCTTCGAGAACACTGTCCAACCATCTCGTCCTCTGTCGTCCCCTTCTCCTTGTGCCCTCCATCTTTCCCAACATCAGGGTCTTTTCCAGTGAGTCTTCTCTTCTCATGAGGTGGCCAAAGTATTGGAGTCTCAGCTTCTACACCAGTATTAATAGACCATGCAGTGGCAGGTAATACATTGGGTGGAATGTGTGAGTTTCTGCATAGGCAGGGGTCACTTTCCGCGGCACTGTGCCTTTAAGTGAAATTACGTATATAGGGAACACCACTGGAAGAGCCTGCAAACAGGAAACTTTTGAAAAACAGCATTCCTTCCAAATTTCCTTCCTCAAACTTCAACTCTCCACTGGTCGGTGCAAAGGCTCCTGAGATTCCTGGACGCCGTTTCCATGCCATTTCCACCTCTTCACACTCTTTTCAACCGGTTCCTTCCCTTTCCGTGGACACTTCTGTTTTCTCAGTGATGCAGCATGTGTGCAGTCGCATGTGACTCAAATGTGCATCAATGGGGACTTGCCTGTATTCAGGAAGCTCAGTAATAAAATTGGGCTGAAGTTCAGTGGTAGAGCATCTGATTTACACGCTGGGTTCAACCCCTGGGAGAAAATGTTTGTTTGAAACCCTGGTAAGCCAATGGTAGTCAGGGTCAACGATACTGAGCTGGATGGACCGTTGTTCCAGCTGAGTGGAAAAAGACTTTGTTTTCCTGGACCATACCTTTGGGAGCTTGGGACACGGGTGGCGCTGTGGGTTAAACCACAGAGCCTAGGACTTGCTGATCAGAAGGTCGGCGGTTCAAATCCCCGCGACGGGATGAGCTCCCGTTGCTCAGTTCCTGCTCCTGCCAACCTAGCAGTTTGAAAGCACGTCAAAGTGCAAGTAGATAGGGTGGTACCACTCCAGCGGAAGGTAAACGGCGTTTTCGTGCGCTGCTCTGGTTCGCCAGAAGCGGTTTAGTCATGCTGGCCACATGGCCCGGAAGCTGTACGCTGGCTCCCTCGGCCAATAAAGCGAGATGAGCGCCACAACCCCAGAGTCGGTCACGACTGGACCTAATGGTCAGGGGTTCCTTTACCTTTTTACCTTTGGGAGCTACCTGCAATCAAATGGAGAAATTCCTGAGTACTGTAATTATTAACCATCTTCCCAAACATTTCCACTGTTGGACTTTCCCACAAAAGGTGAAAATATGAACCAATCTAACCACACCCCTTCAAATTACAGACTACAGTCTGGACCTATTAGATAAAGCCTTGCAGGTGCTTTTCGAAAGCAGAGCTTTGGCCTTTCAAGGCACCGTATAGAGGAATGCACAACCAGACACTAACAGATGAGTCAATGTCTGCTGCTGTTGGCTGACAAAGGGGGCCCTTTATATAACAAAACATTCTCCAGGACTTCAGTTAGCACAGAAGTACTTCCTCCCAATAGGGATGCGGGTGGTGCTGTGGGTTAAACCACAGAGCCTAGGGCTTGCCGATCAGAAGGTCAGCAGTTCGAATCCCCGCAATGGGGTGAGCTCCCGTTGCTCGGTCCCTGCTCCTGCCAACCTAGCAGTTCAAAAGCACGTCAAAGTGCAAGTAGATAAATAGGTACCGCTCCAGCAGGAAGGTAAACGGTATTTCCGTGCGCTGCTCTGGTTCGCCAGAAGCGGCTTAGTCATGCTGGCCACATGACCTGGAAGCTGTACGCCAGCTCCCTCGGCCAATAAACAAGATGAGTGCCGCAACCCCAGAGTCGGCCACTAGTGGACCTAATGGTCGGGATTCTTTTACCTTTTTTTACTTCCTCCCAATATTGGGAACAAACTTACTTCACCTTTACAAAGAACTTTAGGGTGCCCAAAGTGTTTCACATTCACAAGATTAGCAAGGCAGTGATGCTGAGGAACCAAAGACATAGACCAGTGGTAAGCCAGTGCTGAAATGAACTGCAGACTCTCCAAATGTCCCTATTTTCCAGGGACAGCCCCAGATTTACAGAAGCAGTCCTGGTTTCTTATTTGATCCTGGAATGTCCTGCTTTTTTTCCTTAGGACACCCCTGTTTTCATCAGAGAAATGTTGGAGGGTAAAGAGTTATGTAACCCCCCCCCCCGAGCCAAGACTTGTAGCTGATCCCAATAATAAGAAGAAGACAGATGTTGTGCTGAGTATTGTCCCTTTGGGGTCTGTCTTTGGGGGTCTGTCATAATGAACTCCTGAACTTCAGAATTCACCGCTGGTGAAGAGACTATTGCTTCATCACCCCCTGCTTTTCTAATACAGTGGTACCTCGGGTTAAGTGCTTAATTCGTTCTGGAGCTCTGTCCTTAACCTGAAACTGTTCTTAACCTGAAGCACCACTTTAGCTAATGGGGCCTCTTGCTGCCGCTGCGCTGCCAAAGCACGATTTCTGTTCTTACCCTGAAGCAAAGTTCTTAACCCGAGGTACTATTTCTGGGTTAGCGGAGTCTGTAACCTGAAGCGTATGTAACCCGAGGTACCACTGTAATGGGGTGCACAGGGAAGCTTAAAAACAGGGAAGAGGGTGTGCTTATTGCAGGATAGTAATAATGTCCAAGAGATCAACAAAAGGTATGTAAAAGAGAAATGAACTAATCTAGCCAAATAACTTCCTACCTAAAAAAAAAAAGTCAGGAAGTTGGTTATAAAGCAGAATACAAACTTCATGCTGATTACAATGTCCAATAATCACAGAGGGTCTTTTCTCTACTCAGGATACACAAGCCACAGAATTCCGATGACTCACCCGGGAGAGAGTTTTTAACTGCACCGTGGACGGAAGGGCACATTGCTTTTGCCTGAAAACTTCCTGCCAAACTCCAAAACCAAGCAGACGTAAACACTTCTTGGACAAGGTTTAAGAAATAATGAGAAATTCACCTTCCAGAACCCTTCCGGTGAGGGAACTTTGCTCCATTTGTGAACTGCGAGAATGTATCCTGTTTCTCACACATGGTGTGGGGTTTTTTTAGCTGGCAGGCAACTGTGGTTAATAGCGAGATTTTATTTTTTTAAAGAAATATAATTACTGGATTCCAACTACACAGACTTTTGACAGATGGCCAACAACACCCACTTGCTATTTAACAAAGAACCATGCCTGAGATGATCAAGGGGTGAGTGGAATCTAGATACTCTGTTCAAGGAACAGGACTGGTTTTAGCCCTAGGGAGCTGAGTGAAATTCTTATATCTACAGAGGAAAGCATTGGATTCTAAATGTTTTGGCCTGAACATTATTCACAGGGACAACAGAGCAGGGCCATTGAGGAGTATGGCTGGACAGAGAAACCTGGAGGACAACAGGAAACCCTCAGGTTCTCCATCCATGGTCTGAAGCAGTGGTCCTCAAACTTTTTCTCTGGGCCAGACTTTCAGCATAAAAATTTGCTCGTGCCACACTATATATGAAATACATTGGAAAACAACTCAGTATCACTTGATGATCTTCTCTCAATTTGAAGAGGTATATATCCATATTCCGCAAATACAATTATTTTGATACTGTACTAAACTACACTGAAATGTTTAGATGTTTCTTTGACTGTCCTTGAGTCTTCCTGCCACACTTACCATCCTCCCCAGCCATACTCATGGAGAGCCACTGGTCTCCAACCACTGGCAGATCCCACAGGCGATATCAATAAATTTGTTGACACCCAAAAAAATTAAAAGTAAAGCAAGTTGGTTGGAGGTTTACAATTTCTTAAGTAAGAAAGAAGGTAAGTGCTTCGTCTTTTATCCAGATCATCATATTTACACCTCTGGTTGATTCCAGCATAATTCATGACAAAACAAAAATTGCTCTTGAAGGAATGCTCATTAAAAGTAATCAGGATGTAAAATCAATTTTGCAAGAAATATCCATGAGAAGTTAATGTTTGCTCTTCTGCAGAGATCTTTCCTTCGTAGTCTGTGAACCTTCCACCCCCTCGTAAATTGATAATAATGCTACCTCTGGACTTTCGGTCAGCTTTAACCCAGTGATTTGTTATTTCCTTAAACACCCTTTGCCAAAACAGAAAAAATTGTACATATTTACACCCCCACCACGTGTGAGCATAATTCCCAGTTTTCTGGCATCCCCTCCAACATAACACTAATTATTCCATGTTTATTTGATTTAATCTGACTGGTGTTAAATACCATCTCCAGACTAATTTATAATTTATAATAATTTTCTTTTATTCTTATAGACATTTTCAATGTACGATTCTCCCATATTTTCCCCCAGCTTTGATTATCTGGCCTGTTGTCTCCTTTTCCCATACCTCTTTTAATTGTTCTTGAGCTTCCGTTTCTACTAAAATTTTAAAAATTTAACTGGTTGCCCCTTTTATAACTGCATTTTCTTCTTTATCTCCCCTTTCTAATCATCTTTTTTTTCAGATTTTGTATACTCTTTGCAGTTCTTGTTTTCCCTTAACTGCTTCTTTGTACATTGCTCCAGTTGTATAGAGTTAAACCAAGTTATTTTACTTCTTGTTAGAGTGCAGAGATCTTTCCAGCAAAATCATTTTAACAAAATATTTTGTGATATTCCCCCATGGTTTGGGGGCGGAGGGAATGCTGGAACTATGAAATGCCGAAGCATGGCCATTAGTCTGCTTCCGAAGGTCCATTAGAAAGCCAAGAAAGAGGAAGGAAAAAAACAGCTGTTTGGAACACCCATCAAGACGGATCATGAGATTGTAAGAGTCCTCCTGATCAGACCAATGGCCCATTCCAGCACTCTGGAGCACATTGATCAGTTCTACTGTTTGGCAGAGAGTAGCAGTCCTTAGATTGCAGATGCGTGGGAATGGGGAGCAGTTAGAAGGTGCTGGGAGGATGGAACAATAAAAAGAAACTCTGGCCAAAAAAACCACTGTGATGAACCTTCTCTTCCATCTGTTTAGAACTGGCTTGCTTAACCTTAACAAGGTCACTTTAACAGCACAAAACTTCAATCTGATTTGCTTTTAGCAGAGAATGATTGAATCCAGTTTGCTTAGCACTTCCTGTGCTTCCTTCAACATCCAACCTATTTTGGAGAACTCAAATGCTTGCTCACTATTCTGTGACATCTCAGATGGTTTCTATATTACCCTACTGTGGCTTTTTGACACAGATGCAGACACACACACACACTGAGGAACACATACTTAGGAGTTTGGTATAAAAATATGCAGTTAGTCAATTCTGCTCTATTATCTCATCTCCTCCATCATAACTTCCTCCACCCTTTAGAACTGGCTACACCTTTCCTCTGACCAAGGCAGAAGGCAGCCCTGGGAAGGATCTTTAATATCTCTGGCTCCTGTTTCCCATTTGGCTCACAGCTGAAATGTCCAGTCTCCCTGGGAATATGAAAATCTAATTTGTCCAGCTTTTAGCTAGCTAGATTTCAGTCATGTATCAGATTGGACCTTATTTGTGGTGGCCCTGTATCTTTGAAGGACCCTCCAAGTCTACATTTGGATTATTTTCAAATGTATTAAACTGATATACAAAGTGAATAAATATTAATTTCATCTAGAAGTTGGGTGCGTCAAAACACAATGTTGAAAAGACTAAGTGTAATTGCAGTGGGACTTCAGTGTGTTCAAGGTTATGCTTATTTGCTTGACCTTTTGTCAGATGATTCATCTTGAATCACATGATGTGTTTGGAACAACACTGGGATATTCCTATGCCTGATAAGCAAGCCAATAAAACAATTTCATAGTTACCTGAATTGTACTGAATAAACAACAGCCCTTGGATAAGATACAGTAAAATGAGCAAACACTCTAGGATGCTGGAGTCTGTGATCCCCAGTTCATTCCTGAAACTAACCTTTCAGTTGGCAGAGTTTCATTTCCACCTAGTGAATAAAAATCTTTATATAGAAGCAATAAAATGAGCACTGAAACAAGTATCAGTGGTGGCTGCACGGCCAGACAGATGTTTTGTGCCATAGGCAACAATGGTTTAAAAAAAAATCCGAATTGGAAAAAATGTTTAAAATACCTTTCAGCAAAAAACCAGAAGCTTACCGACTAGGAATTACAGATTCAGATATCCCTAAAAAAGCAAAAGAACTTTTTCTCTATGCTATGGTTTCAGCAAGAATACTCATTGCAACAAATTGGAAAAATTATAAAGTCCCTTCTAGATCAGAGTGGATTCAAAAAATGACTGAATATGCAAAATTAGAGCAACTATCAGAATAAAAAAATAAATCAAAGGAAGTATTTACCACAAAATGGGAAGTCTTTAAAATTTATTTGAAAAACAGTAATGACAGTTTGAAGTCTGTTAGCAGCATTTGAATAACTTCAGTAGGAATTTTAAATCTGATGGAAAACCTAGGATAGAATAAATAACATTAAGCCAAAATATGCTATAATATGGCAGTGAGCAATGGATGAGTAGTAGAAGTAAGGAGTAGATGGGAAGTCAGCTATATAGGAAAAAGTCATTTTTATGTTAAATGTATAGTGAATAATATTCAATGTATTGGTGTGGTGTTTATTTTCCTTTTCTTCTTTATTAATTGTTAGGAGGTGTGGATTTTTGTGTATCTTCATATTTTCTTTTTGTATGTGGTGTATTAAAATGAAATAAAAACTTATTTTTTTTAAAAAAGGAAAAGGTAAAGGACCCCTGGACAGTTAAGACCAGTCAAAGGTGACTATAGGGTTGCGGCGCTCATCTCGCTTTCAGGCCAAGGGAGCCAGCAATTGTCCACAGACAGCTTTCCAGGTCATGTGGCCAGCAGGACTAAACACGGAGGACCATGACGAGTGCCAGAGTGCACGGAAATGCCATTTACCTTCCCGCCGCAGCAGTATCTATTTATCTACTTGCACTGGTGTGCTTTCGAACTAACAGGTTGGCAGGAGCTGGAACAGCAATGGGAGCTCATCCCGTTGTGGGGATTTGAACTGCTGACCTTCTGATTGGAAAGCCCAAGAGGCTCTGTGGTTTAGACCGCAGTGCCATCCATGTCCTAGGCATGGAAATATCACCATCATCATCTCTATGCAGCTGCACACCCTCAAGCCCCCTTTCACTCTAATGCCAAATGCATGAATATAGGGAGTGGGTGGGAATGTTTATTAAAGAGTGGAACATTTACAGAAAATATCTCAAAGAGCATTGTAAAAATGTGAATTCTCTGGCAGGCTTAGAACGACCCCCGTAGAGACATAGAAAACATTATAAAAATAAAAATCTGAGACAAGTTTGGAGTGATAACGAAAAGTGTGCTACATAAAAGAAACCTGGGGCCCTCGATGGTGTGACTGAAAGTCATCACAGAAGTTGTGTTGTAAGAAATCAATATTTTTTTTTGTAATTTGCTTTATCCTTTGGTTTTTTCTTTGTAGACTTTCTTTCATATAATTAATAAAGCATTAAAAATACAAAACAAAGGTGACTATGGGGTGCGGCGCTCTTCTTGCTTACAGGCCAGCAGGACTTTAGGTCAGGCATCCCCAAACTCAGCCCTCCAGATGTTTTGGGACTATAATTCCCATCATCCCTGATTACTGGTCCTGTTAACTAGGGATGATGGGAGTTGTAGTCCAAAAACATCTGGAGGGCCGAGTTTGGGGGTGCCTGTTTTAAGTGGTTTGATTTTAGATGCTTTTACAGTTTTTAAATAAGTTTTTTTTCTTTTTAATTGTATTTTTATAGATGTGTTTACCGCCCCAAGCTCCATTGGGAGAAGGGCAGGATATCAGTTTATTTAAATATATAAATTTCTTCGAGAAGGTTAATAAAGAGAATTTGCAATGGGCTAATTGGCACATTCCTTTACTTTTTTGGAACAGCAACATGGGTTATGAAATGCACACAGTGTAATGAACACATTTATGCCCCATTCTGTGTGCCAAGCTGTTACAGTTCTGGTGACAGAGATAAAGATAAAAAGGGGATTTCAGGATGCAAACGTTCAGTGCAAATAGAGTAATTCTGACCACAAGATGCTGTATGTGGGTGGATGTATCCGTTTTGCATCATCATTATTAAATAGCTATGACTTCTAACACAAATCAGGAAATCTTCACTTAAACACACAAAAAACAGGAAGAATGGAGTGGCTCAACATAACCAAATCAGAGAAAGTGGTTAATAAAACATAAAACTGACAAATACAAAATCCATACTATAAACTAGACAGGGAAAGCTTTTAGAAAGGTGGGAAGATATGAGACAGCAGAATGGAATTTCCATTCTTAAGCAAACCTAAAATTTTACTAGTAATTGACAACTTAAAAAAAAAAGATTGTTGCCTTCTGTCAATTTGATGACCTCCTTCTACTGGTCCACAATAGAAAGTGTCCTTTCATACTGCATCACGGTGTGGTACACTGGTTTGACATCATCTGATAGGAAGTGCCTACAGAGGGTGGTGAATACAGCACAAGATATTATGGGCTGTCCTGTGAATCCGCTGGATGAAATAGCGGAAGAACGTTGCCTCAGGAGAGTGAGGAAAATTCTCAGGGATGATTCACACTCTGGCCGGCACTTTCTTGATCTCCTGCCCTCGGACAGAAGATGTAGAAGCATGATTAGTCGCACCAACAGGGTAAAGAACAGCTTCTATCCATGGGCTGTTAGGCTGCTGAATGAAAAGAAAACAACAGGGCAACTGACTTTCGGTTTTGGTGGGTGTGCGTCAGTAAACAGGGGGAATTAAGACTAAGAGAGCTGAGTGAGGGGTGCTCAATTAATCTCACTGTATACAAGTTGTACAAGTGACAATAAAGTATTTCAATTCAATTCAATTTAGGGTGAATATTTTTGATTCACAAATGCACATACAGTGGTACCTTGGGTTACAGATGTTTCAGGTTACAGACACTTCAGGTTACAGACTCCGCTAACCCAGGAATAGTACCTCGGGTTAAGTACTTTGCTTCAGGATGAGAACAGAAATTGCATGGCGGCGGCAGCAAGAGGCCCCATTAGCAACATTTCTGTTACATCATTTACTTACCCTTGGAGATATCCCTCAAACTTTGGATATAGAATCCTTTGGACCTCGTTCTGTAAACTGCATTGAGATGGTGACTCATAGGTGGCGTAAGGTCAAAGGCCTCAAGAAGAATCAGAATCTTTCCTACCCGGCCTCTTTTTCACTCTAACCAAGAGCAAATGCAGGAGGAAGTAAGCCAGATCGGGATCGCGGATTATCTGGCATGTCATGTGTTCGCTGAATGTCCATAGAGAAAAGTTGAAGACCTATGTATCCCAAGGAGATATTAAAAAAAAAAAGAATTTATTGCCAGTTTTGGCCATGATCCTTGAACACCCCTGTTTCTGTCTGAAGAATGATCTATTTTGTATCATATTCCCCTTTTTGTAATAGATAGGCAAGCATTGCAGGACCAGGCATCAGACTTCCCATACCCCAACCCAAAGAATAAGAGACCAGTGAGACTGGTTTTGGCTCAAAACAAGCCACGACTTCATTGAATACAGATGAAAGCGGTTTGGCTTGGGCATGGGAAAATCTAAATACTTCCAGCCCACCCACCAGAAGTGACGTGTGGTCAATCCAGGCAGGGGTTCCTGAGTCTTATATCCAATAAGGTGACCACTGCAGGGACCGCCATCTGGGGGAGTGCCTTTGGCCCTGCTCCCCCCCCTCCCCCAGGCACGCAGACATGGCCACTCCCATTGGATTCCTTTAAAGGGATGCCCCAGTGTTTGGAGGGGCACGCGGAGACTACAACCTCCCCTCCATCCAAAACAAAGGATTGCACCAGTGTTCAACCAGTTGTGATGAATTGCTATGAAGTAGGCAAAACCACCGGATCAGTGCCAGTTAGCCCAGTGGGCAAATTCCTACCCGGCCCCTTGAAGGATGGCGACCACCATAGCCACAGCAAAGGCATTGGCTATCAGCTTAAAACAAGGGTTGTGGGCAGGGGGGAAACCAGGCAAAGGAACAAACAGGCTGAGCCCCAGGCACTGGCTGTGTGCTGGTCCCGAGGGTTAACCGTGCGACGAGGTCCGAGTCCAGTCCAAGGTCGGGGGTGTGGTATGGAGGCTGTCCGTCAAAGCTGAAGCTTGGTCCAAAGCAGGGAGTCGGGTGAGGTCAGGAACTCTGGCAGAAGAGCAGGACAGGGTTCAGGCAGGAGCACGCTACCAACAATATTGCTCCCACAACCTGGGACTGGGGCTGGCTGGCTGGCTTTTATCTGCCCCAAGGCATAGGGCGGCCCCGGTCCACAGGTGAATCACCTCTCCTGGCCTGAAGACAAGCACTCCTCCTGTGGAAACTTAGCTCCCTCCGCCTCTCTGCCCTGAGCCTCTGCAGCTCAGGAGAAGCTGGAGGCAGGGTGCAGGCTAGGATATGGTTCCTAATAGGTGGAGGGGCTTATGCCCCCTCTGCCAATCAGGAAGGGCACAGCCAGTTTGAATTCCCATGTTGGGGGCCCAGTGAAGCCTTTTCCATCGTGCAATGCCACCACATGAAAAGAGTGAGCGGGCTTGCAGGACCAGGCATCGGGCTTCCCATTTGTTGTTGTTTAGTCATTTAGTCATGTCCAACTCTTCATGACCCCATGGACCAGAGCACGCCAGGCACTCCTGTCTTCCACTGCCTCCCGCAGTTTGGTCAAACTCATGCTGGTAGCTTCGAGAACACTGTCCAACCATCTCGTCCTCTGTCATCCCCTTCTCCTTGTGCTCTCCATCTTTCCCAACATGAGGGTCTTTTCCAGGGAGTCTTCTCTTCTCATGAGGTGGCCAAAGTCTTGGAGCCTCAGCTTCAGGATCTGTCCTTCCAGTGAGCACTCAGGGCTGATTTCCTTCAGAATGGATAGGTTTGATCTTCTTGCAGTCCATGGGACTCTCAAGAGTCTCCTCCAGCACCATAATTCAAAAGCATCAATTCTTCGGCGATCAGCCTTCTTTATGGTCCAGCTCTCCCTTCCATACATCACTACTGGGAAAACCATAGCTTTAACTATACGCCCATACCCCAACCCAAAGAAGAAGAGACCAATGAGATTGATTTGGGGTCAAAACAGGCCACAACTTTATTGAATACAGATGGAAAAGGTTTTATGTCTGGCATTCAGCGCAGCTAAGGCAGATTCAATGTAAAAGATGAAATTCAACTTGGGGTGTTTGTGTGTTAATTTGATTTAGAGGTCTACAGTACTGTTATTCAGTGGACAAAGTGAAGTTGCATGTCTTTCTAGCGCCTTACTCTGTTACCGTTCAACAGACTAATAAAGCACACAGAGAAGGCCAGGCAGAGATCTGAAATCTCTCTCCCGCCCTCCCCCCAGCAATAAGATTTCCTAGAAGGCTGAACCACAGACGTCCCTCCCCCCACCCCCCACTGTATCTACATCAAAAAGGATGAGTAATTTCAAAACCTCTTTCTGCTATAGGACTTCTTAGAAGGAAGGTACCACAGATGTTTTGCTCTCTGATGAAAACCCACAAGGTTTTTCCAAATGGTTTCTTTTAAGTTGGCAACAAACAATATCACAAGATGGTTTTACGATTCTGTGACATATTTAAATGGGAATCCTTATGTGTGTCCACTCCACAGATGACCTCCTAACACATGTTTCCCTGAGAGGTGAGATATTTTGGATGGAGACAATTGCATGCTGCTCTCAACATGTGCTTTACTTTTCCTTTTGCTAGGAACACTCTCACACAATTGCTCCTTTTAAAAAAATTCAATTATAATATATTAAGATTATTTTAATGCAAAGTAACTATTGCAATGAAGCATACCCATAAAATCACAGGTGCACTTATTTGATTCTATTGCAACCACACTCCCAAGCTAAAGAGATAAGAGATCCTAATCTATAAATTGAAACGCAGTGGTAGAGTATAAGCAATCATTATGAAAAGCCTCAAGAAAATAGTGATAGATGACGTGAAGTCTTAGCCATCCTTGCTCTGGACAGAACTTTCCCATAGTTGTGTCTGTGCAGGTATGTGATGAGATCGGACTTCGGGAATAGGATCAGGCCCCAGGCCCAGGAACCTTTATTCTCAGACTTCAGATATAAGAGCCGGGGATGGTTTTTTAAAAGAACGAAAACTAGGCTTCTCGGGGAGGTAAAATTCTGCACCTACTAACACCTTCTTCACCTATTCTTTGCCCCCAAGGAATTGCAGGCCTTTTATCTACCTAGACAGGCAAGCCATAAATAATTTGCGGGTAATGTAGCTATGCTCCAGGTGGTTGTTTTTGTTCCATTTATTCTGAATACAATAGGAGATGCAGTCTTATCATTTTTTTTAAGGTGGGACATGCCCTTTTGGACCAGTCAAGGGTGCAGCTACAAGTCTGCCTGCATTTTTGTGGTTTAGAACTAAACCAACGAGTTCACTCGACAATGTAGCAGCCAGGCCTAGAACAGCCCATTGTGGGTGGACTCAGGGTTCATAATCATATTTTTCAATATGATCTAAAGACCGTGAGGTGAACATGCTCCTTTATGATGTAGTTTGGCAAAGGGATTGTTTTTTAAAAAACTGAACCTCTGATTTAGATCGTCTTCTCCATAAACACAGATATATGAAGTAGCTTGGACTGACCCAGTTTAATAAGATCTTCTCATCCCACCAACATTTTCTGACAGCAACCAAACTTTAATCACATTTCTAGTCCACGTTTTCTCTAGGGAGCTCAGGGTAACATAAGGCCATCCTATTTTATCATCCCGAAACCCTGAGAGATTAAACCAGTGGTGACTAGCCTTGGTCCAAGTGGGAGAGCCGCAAGGTTCTGCCGCAGGTCCGCTGTTGTTCAACATCTTTATAAATGACTTGGATGAAGGAACTGAGGGGGTGCTCATCTGATTTGCAGATGATGGCAAACTGGGAGGGGTAGCTAATGCAGCAGAAGGCAGACTCAGGATTCAAGGAAACCTTAATTGGAGAACTGGGCCCAAACTAAGACCTGAATTTCAATAGGGGCAAGTATTGGCTTCTGTATTTATGGTAGTTAGGAATATCCAGCTACACCAATATAAGATGTGGAGACACCTGGCTTGCCAGTAGTACAAGCGAAAAGGATCTAGGGGTCTTAGTAAAAAAAAAAGTTAATTGTCCTACCTGGTGGCAAGTCCTGCTGGCGTATGCAGTACAGTGGTACCTTGGTTCTCGAATATCGAATATTTGTTTAAGGCAAGTTTGCTGTTGATCTTCACCCTTGGCCAGAACATTGTCTATTTGCTGTAAGGAAACTGTACAGTGGTACCTCTGGATATGAACGGGATCCGTTCTGGAGTCCTGTTTGCATCCTGAAGCAAACGCAACCCGTGTCTGTGCGTGCGCGGGTCGCGATTCACCACTTCCGTGCATGCGGGTGACATCATTTTGACCGTCTGCTCATGCGCGAGTGGAGAAACCCGAAAGTAACGCGTTCCGTTACTTCCAGGTAGCCACGGAGCGCAACCTGAAAGCGCTCAACCTAAAGCAACTTCAACCTGAGGTATTGTAGCACCCTGCTTGTGGTTAACGCTTAGCTGGAATGAAATATTCAACGCAGCAATAGAGAAATTAAAATAATTATTTATTTGTCAGACAAATAAATGAGAGGCACAGTGGTATATGGTTACCAAGCTCTGGCCTGGCTCCTGCCATTATGGCCAGCCCTTATATTCCCTTAATCCAGCCCCCTTTGCTCCTCCTTGGGCTGCCTCTGTCCAATCAGCCTGCTTGGATTTCCTATTGGCTGATTGCTATATCCAATCCTAAAACATCCTCCTGTCCTTATATGGAGGACAAACAGCTATATATTGTTACATCTATAAATGACAAATAAGTAGTAATATATCTTACATGTGTCTCAACAAGGAATCTTAATTACCAGCTCACCTCTTGCCCTCCCTGCCCTATTGCCTTCTAAAACAAATGGTTAATCTTAAATTTTTATCTTAAACATATGTCAAGGATCTTGAGTTTCACATCAACATTGAAAGATATCCTTCATTTGAAGGTTTCTAAACAAATGTTTGACAGCCATATATCAGGACAGCCCAGATGGCGTCTCTTTGTCTAGCAAGAGGGCTGGGCTGGTGTCTGACTTAATTCCAGGATAAATACAACTCTTTACAACTATATGAAATAAGAATCTAGCATTTCTAAATCCTTTGCATAATTACATTTAAGCCAATATATTTAAGCTAATATATTTCATACATTATCATAGGTAACCTTTTAAAAGGAATAAAGCTTCTCAAAGTAGAAAGGAAGGAACTCAGTAAAAAAACAGTTTTTAAAGAAACCTCTTCAGTTACATTCCCCCCCCTTCAGCCTCCTTTCCAGCCTCAAAATAAAATAGGAAGAAGCTTCTTTTTCCCCAGCCAAGCCAGTTGCCTTTTCTCTCAGTTTAAGAAAGAAACAGTTTTAAAAAGACTTCCCAGCTAGATGCTTCTCCATTTGGTCTTGGCCTTTTTAACCTTAGAAAGATGATCTGACTCATTTTACTGGGAGGCACATTGGCATCATTTTACTATTTACTCATTCCTAATCATGTTTATCTCTGCCTTTTTTATCTTCTATAACATGTAGGGTCAGTGTCCTTACTCTCAGTCTGTAATTTCAGCTTTTACGACTTTGAGATTTGTTTTCTGCTATCAATCAAAAGGGGCCCCTTGTCTTAGGAGAATGACCAAGGTTTTCTCTGCCTGGCATGGAACATTTGAAAATTAAGCCCTCTTTAATATACAAGTCCTGATCAAACATTAATAAAATGCAGGCTTATGCCTGATGCCTCATTCCCCCCTTTCAAGCTCAAGGACCTTCATACCAAGTGTCCTTGATAGCTTGACCTTCATCATGTTCCTGAGGTAAAGCTCTGTATAGGGCCATGATATGAGGTAGAGTTTCATTCGAAACCATCTTGCTAATTGTACTTCTAAAACATGAAATGATACATGGCATCATACATAAAACCATTACCACTACTGTCAAGAAAAACAAGCAAGACAATAGTATCCCTTTGAGTCCTGTGACATTAGGTAACCATCCCATATCCCATCCTTCCCTTGTTTGTACTGGGACATGTGCTATACTCTCCATCTTTGTGGCCAACACACGGATTGCCTCACCATTATCAGAAATGTTAAAGCAACAGGCATTCCCTGTCAAGTTCAAGACTCCACATAGGCAAGTACATAATCCATTCCCATTTTCAGCTGCAAAATGCGGCTCTACTTTCATCCAACTGTTGTGCAATAAGTCTCAAACTCTGGGCCGTTACATTGGTTACAAGTTCCACTACTGCTTGCAATCGAATTATTCTGTTTAGATTATAAATAGGATCCTGTGCCCCTTGTATGAGCTCACCAGGATTCCAGGAGGCAGGATCATAATAGGCTATAATGCGCTCTGGTGGCCAATCATCAGTACCGCTCCAACTTTGGGTACTTCCTCCTGCTATATGAGAAATATCAGCGTTTCTTCGTGTACGCTTGGCCAAATTAGTGGGCATAATCCACATTGGTGGCAATACCCATCCCAGGAAACAAGTCCCACTCCATTTGGAGGGGAGTTTCTTGTATGCCCATTCTCCACATATCCACCACAACCATGGGTCTGAGGGTTTTGGTATGTGGAGTGCATGAGGCGAAATATCACAAGGGGTATATAGTTCACAGTGCAGTATGTTAGATTGCCTTTCTCTGTCACAGTTATGTTCCATACCACTTTCCATGCATGAATAAAAGGGGTTGCACAGGGCAAGGTATTCCGAGTTCGATAGGTAGTACCGTTTGCCCAGGTATGACTATTCTTAATATAATCCCAAGTATAGTGACAATGAGAAGAGCCTATCATGGTAGAATCAGCTGCATCTTGATGATTTATGTACACAGAATTCCCCTTGTACAGGTATAACTCGTAATGTTTAGTTGAGTTCCATCCGGGGAAATTCTGTACTTCTGTTTGGTGTGGCATTTCGCTTACCATACCAATGGCATTTAATGGTATTGGTAATAAGGGCATACCTCCCTCTGAATCATCTGGCCCAAGAGAGCAAACAAGGCAATTGGTCCTATTTGCACATTGGCTACCATCTCAGCTAAACCTACCCACATATTGTGGTCATAGCGGAATCCATATTTAGCAAATTTGGTCAGATTCAAGGACCCTTCCCCTTCCCAAGGGATCAGGATTAATAATAGAATCATGTTGATGTCTAGCATATGCATTCCTTCCAAAAAAGATTACCTTATAGTGATAGCAAATAAATATTAGTCCCAATATAATTCCCCCAGTGACAGAAATGGGGAACCACCAAGACCAAAACATATATCCCGAGGATCCCCAATGAGTAATATCTCTGATAATTGTTCCACAAGGGGGGGCAGTCAATCAATTGTGGGGCAGTCAATCAATTGTATAAGAGAATCTTTCCTTTCACAATCGCTGGTTCAGATGCTCCTCAAGCTTCAGGCGTGCGCAGGTCAGCCAGCTTCCAGGTTGTGGCTGCAGCAGGCCGGTCGTCTAATGTTGCCCGTGACCTAGCCCGTTCCCGGTAGGGCTAGATACAGGGGTTTTTGGAGAGAGTCAGTTTAAGAGGATTAGAGGGGTCACCTTTGCACGTCCAACTGCCTTCGGACTTCTTCAAACGGGAGTGATGAATCCAGGGGGTCACCTCAGCTACCTTCACCGCTGTTGGAGTAGAGAGCAAGACGGTGTAAGGTCCACGCCACTTAGGTGCAAGTGGATCACGTTTCCACTCTTTCACCCATATGCTATGCCAGCCTGGAGCTGATGAATCGGCTTGGCAATGCTGCACGGCGTGCGCTCGAGGGCCCACCTGTTAAGATAAAAACAAACAAACAAACAAACACGAGAGAGAGACAAAAACACGGGAGAGAGATTGCACTTGTCCCTGTGTCGCATGTTCTCTTATTTGTTTGAGGTCAGTTGGAATATCCTGAACAAAGGAGGGCGGCCTCCCATACAGGAGCTCAAAAGGTGACAACTTAAGTCTTTTGTGGGTGTGCACCGAACACAAAACAGTGTGTTATGGGTAACACATCACTGCTGTGGCTAGCATCACCATCTTTTCCTTCTGCCACTTCTTCTTCTCTTGTTTCTCAGCCTCATCCCTATTCCGATAAACTCGGCGTGCAATGGCCATAATTTGGCTCATCAGCATCCCTTCCCATCCTTCTGATTTCTGAATTTTCTTACGAATGTCAGAAGCGCACTGGGCCACAAATGTAGCAGTAATCATTCTGCTGTTTTCAGGGGCTTCAGGGTCAAAAGGAGTCCATATACGATAGGCTTCTTGCAGCCTCTCTAAAAAGTCTCCTGGACTCTCATTTGGTTTCTGTTCTACTTCTGAGACTTTAGACATATTAGTGGGCTTCTGGCATGCCCTGCGGATACCTTGCACAAGCGTCTGGCGGTAGGTGGTAAGTCTGGCCAGGTGAATTACATTGTTTGGATCCCAATTAGGATCTTCCAAGGGAAAGTTGTCTTGGAGATGACGGTCAATATTATAAATATTTCCCACTCTGGCCTGCTCACGCAAATATATCTGTGCCTTTTCAATTATGTCTCTCCTTTCCTCAGTGGTGAACAGAGTATTCAGGAGCTGGCGGCAATCTGTCCAAGTAGGACTGTGAGTATTTATTATTGAAGTCACCAAGTCCATCATAGCCTGAGGTGGCTGTATTGCTTGCTGACCGATCAAGGTCTCCCTGTAACTTCTGTGATAATTCTCTAGAACTTGGATGTACAGGGGTTTGGGGTGGGCAATTAGTTGTTCCACTAAAGGAGACTGTAGATGGAGTTCTACTGGGACTCACAGGTGGAATAACCACTTCTGCTTGGGCTTCATTATAGAACTCCAATGCCTCCTGAAGATATTTATCATAATCTATCAAGGAATCAAGTTCTGTGACTCCACCCCCATTATTCATTCCACTTTCTTGCCTTGGGGTTACAACTGGTGGAGTGTTTGGATTTATTTGGCAAGATTCCTTTCCTAGCTTTGGCTTTTACAGCCAATAATTTGCATCGTTGGACTTTGCATTCCCTTATCCATGGAGGATTTTTATTTAATGTGCTCAGCCAAGAATCTATATATGAAAATTGTTCTGGGCACCCTCCAGTCTCTTTGGCGATGTTAGACCAAAGTTTGCTTACTAAATTTATATCAAAGGTTCCTTGAGATGGCCATTCAATATTTTGATTCGGCCACTCTAATTCACATAACGTTCTCAGGCGCTCTGGCGTCAGTTTGACTCCATATGCCCCTGAGGTTTTCTTAAAATTATTTAACATACATTCAAAAGGTGTATTTCCCCTTTTGAACCCCCAACTCCCATTGTATGGCCCTGTGAAGTATCCACTCAGTCACTCACACACACACCTTACTGGTAAACGAAGTAGTACTCACTCCACACTTAGGTCAGCTACACATTGTACTTTCTCACACATGCAATGCGCCAGATACTTCACCACACACTACCTCCCATTCTTCCCTTTTCCCCCACCAGATCACCATCTGATATACCCAGCCACCTAGCGTACTCAGTTCCCCTTTACTGAGACGCAGAAGTTTGATCAGGACTTCTCTTCCTCCCAATTAATTGGAGGGCCAAAACCCCTTAGTGCACTTACCCTTAGCTGGTTCCCTGTTTATTTCTCTGGTCCCCCCCGGTCCGTCGCCGTCGGTGGGCAGGGTATCAGACAGACGAGACTGCTGCGTTCCCCTGGAAAAAAATTTTTCCAGTGCGCGCTTGGGTAGGCAATCAGTTGTTCTCTCTCTTGTACCCCGTCCAGTGAGGCGAAGGCGCTGCGTTCCAGCAGACCACTTATCCGAGTCGCAGGCACCATAAAATGTAGCACCCTGCTTGTGGTTAACGCTTAGCTGGAATGAAATATTCAACGCAGCAATAGAGAAATTAAAATAATTATTTATTTGTCAGACAAATAAATGAGAGGCACAGTGGTATATGGTTACCAAGCTCTGGCCTGGCTCCTGCCATTATGGCCAGCCCTTATATTCCCTTAATCCAGCCCCCTTTGCTCCTCCTTGGGCTGCCTCTGTCCAATCAGCCTGCTTGGATTTCCTATTGGCTGATTGCTATATCCAATCCTAAAACATCCTCCTGTCCTTATATGGAGGACAAACAGCTATATATTGTTACATCTATAAATGACAAATAAGTAGTAATATATCTTACATGTGTCTCAACAAGGAATCTTAATTACCAGCTCACCTCTTGCCCTCCCTGCCCTATTGCCTTCTAAAACAAATGGTTAATCTTAAATTTTTATCTTAAACATATGTCAAGGATCTTGAGTTTCACATCAACATTGAAAGATATCCTTCATTTGAAGGTTTCTAAACAAATGTTTGACAGCCATATATCAGGACAGCCCAGATGGCGTCTCTTTGTCTAGCAAGAGGGCTGGGCTGGTGTCTGACTTAATTCCAGGATAAATACAACTCTTTACAACTATATGAAATAAGAATCTAGCATTTCTAAATCCTTTGCATAATTACATTTAAGCCAATATATTTAAGCTAATATATTTCATACATTATCATAGGTAACCTTTTAAAAGGAATAAAGCTTCTCAAAGTAGAAAGGAAGGAACTCAGTAAAAAAACAGTTTTTAAAGAAACCTCTTCAGTTACATTCCCCCCCCTTCAGCCTCCTTTCCAGCCTCAAAATAAAATAGGAAGAAGCTTCTTTTTCCCCAGCCAAGCCAGTTGCCTTTTCTCTCAGTTTAAGAAAGAAACAGTTTTAAAAAGACTTCCCAGCTAGATGCTTCTCCATTTGGTCTTGGCCTTTTTAACCTTAGAAAGATGATCTGACTCATTTTACTGGGAGGCACATTGGCATCATTTTACTATTTACTCATTCCTAATCATGTTTATCTCTGCCTTTTTTATCTTCTATAACATGTAGGGTCAGTGTCCTTACTCTCAGTCTGTAATTTCAGCTTTTACGACTTTGAGATTTGTTTTCTGCTATCAATCAAAAGGGGCCCCTTGTCTTAGGAGAATGACCAAGGTTTTCTCTGCCTGGCATGGAACATTTGAAAATTAAGCCCTCTTTAATATACAAGTCCTGATCAAACATTAATAAAATGCAGGCTTATGCCTGATGCCTCAGTATGACTGTACAGTGATACCTTGGGTTACATACGCTTCAGGTTACAGACGCTTCAGATTACAGACGCTTCAGGTTACAGACTCCGCTAACCCAGAGATAGTACCTTGGGTTAAGAACTTTGCTTCAGGATGAGAATAGAAATCGTGCTCTGGCGGCGCGGCGGCAGCAGGAGGCCCCATTAGCCTAAGTGGTACTTCAGGTTAAGAACAGTTTCAGGTTAAGAACAGACCTCCGGAACAAATTAAGTACTTAACCCGAGGTACCACTGTATCTACAACTGTATGTAACTGAAACTGCATTCTACTCCCTGGGGAGGTTGTGGTTTTTTCTTCCTTGGTGGTTTTTAAGTAGAGCTTGGGTGGCCGTCTGTCATGGATGCTTCATTTGAGATTCCTGCCTTGCAGCAATTGGACAAGATGATCTTCGGAGTCCCTTTTGACTCTACAGTTCTATGATTCTAAGTCTAGCTGTCTGCCCACTGCACGGAGCAGACTCGTGGGGGTATTTATAGGAAGCATTTGTCTGCTAATTATACAATAGATAGATAAGGTACATTTACTAAGTCTTTTTCTACCTTTTTGCTTTGGCCTCACTCGGAGGTTACCTGTGATGATTTTCAGGGTCGTTGGACTGAAAGGCTTTCCCCACCCTTGTGGCTTGGGTTTGAGTCACCCTGACGGATCGCAGTGGCGCTATGAAAACACTTTATTCCAGCAGAACAATGACTGCTTAACAGGGCTTGCTGTAACCATAAAATAAAGCTCACCTAGGCTTAGAACCCAGCCTGCTTTGAGTGACAGGACTTAATTGTTCAACATGTTAGGACCAATTTTAACATTTGGCATCATGACCAGGGAAAGGGTTATTGTGCCCTGTACTTTTTGAGTTGCACCTGGGAAAGCAGCATGCAGGAATGCTGCCAGAAAGAAGCAGAGCCCTCTGCATATTCAAAACCAGGGTAAGACCTAGCATTGTCCTTGCCATTGTGTTTTTCTGTGTGCAAGGCACTTGTCAGGGACAAAACGCAGAGGGATATAGGAACCTGAACCTGCAATGTAATGTACAGCCCATGACAGCCTGAGTGTTAGGAACAGACTCTGGGGCTAAAAACCCCAGAGAAGTGTGGTTTAGGAACAGCATGGGAAGTTGGTGAGGTCAGGCACTTCCCAGCACCTCACGAGACCAGCACTGAGGGGTAAACTACACTTCCCAGAATTCTTTGGGGGAAGTTATGTGCTTTAAATCTAAGGTAAAGGTAAAGGGACCCCTGACCATTAGGTCCAGTCGTGGCCGACTTTGGGGTTGCGGCGCTCATCTCGCTTTATTGGCCGAGGGAGCCGGCGTACAGCTTCCAGGTCATGTTGAATCTAAGGAGTGTATGACAAAAATAAGGACATATTATTTTATTTAAAAATGTTCAGGGGTACTCTCATTTTCCTACTCATATTGAAATAGTGCCCCTCAATGAGGCCAAATGTAGATTCACAAAATGTTTAGAGGTATGCGTACCCCTGCATCCCTCCCAGAAAAAAGCACTGATATTATTATTATTATTATTATTATTATTATTATTATTATTATTATTACTACTACTACAGTGGTACCTCGGGTTAAGTACTTAATTCGTTCCGGAGGTCCGTACTTAACCTGAAACTGTTCTTAACCTGAAGCACCACTTTAGCTAATGGGGCCTCCCGCTGCTGCCGCGCCGCCAGAGCACGATTTCTGTTCTCATCCTGAAGCAAAGTTCTTAAGCCGAGGTAATATTTCTGGGTTAGCGGAGTCTGTAACCTGAAGCGTATGTAACCTGAAGCGTATGTAACCCGAGGTACCACTGTATTATTATTCCCTGCCCACCTGACTGGGTTACCACAGCCAATCTAGGCAGGTTCCAACATATATAAAAAGTAAAAAACTAAAAGACCCCCCCCCAAAAAAAAACTTCCCTATGTAGGGCTGCCTTCAAGATGTCTTCTAAAGTTTGTATAGTTACATATCTCCTTGGCTTGGGGGGGTCAAATAACTTCATACCCTCCAACATTTCTCTGGTGAAAATAGGGACGTCCTAAGGAAAAGCAGGACATTCCGAGATCAAATCAGAAACTGGGACGGCTTCTGTAAATGTGAGGCTGTCCCTGGAAAATAGGGACACTTGGAGGGTCTGGTTTTTTTGACATATTCTTGATTGTTTCAAAACAGGGCTGGCTCTTTATGAATCAAAACCCCTGCATTAAAACCACCAGCTGTTTCTTAAGTCCAGGTTTTAAGCACATTTTTTAAAAGCACCCTGTTATTTAATTTCCTCTTCATTGTGAAATCAGATACTTTGTTTTCAGTTAAGAATAAGAAGTCATAAGCAGAGTGGACGAAGAATGAGGAAGGGGTGCCTGAATTATACATTCATCAGATTTCTAACCCCACCCCAAACATCAGCAATGTTTGGCACAGCTGAGGTATGGAAAGGACACTTAGAATTTCATCAGTCTGAGCTGATTAAGAGAGATCTGGCATGTATCTAGATTTTTAAGAGCATGTAAAGTACCATCTTTTTTTTTTTAAGATGACCATGTGCAAGAATGAGCTTATCTTTTTGGCTGAGTTATGTTAAGATCCCACTTGAAACACTAACTTTTCAAAACTGAGCTTTTAAAGGTCTTACACACTTTTCAGATGGTTTCAGCAGCAGAAACGTAATCAGGCACATATAATTTTAGAATTGTAATTATTCTATAGATAACATATATATTGCGTGACCAGGCAGCGACAGCCCCAGCCCCCAGGGATCATAATGAAGGAATAAAGACTCTGACAACGTTATATGGAATTGAAATTAGGCCACAACTTCATTAAACTTCTTTAAATAACATTTTTCTTACTGCACAGGTTTCAAAATTTGCCCTGGCTGCAAGTAAGTTGAAGAGCTGGGCACCAAGACAAGTAAAATGGGGAGTGTGAGGTGTGGAGTTCTTAACTTATGCAGGTGCGATTTTGCATTTTTGTATGTCTGTTTTGCTGTTGTTGCTGCTCAGTTTAAAACCAATAATTTGTATTCTGTGCATTGTGGCCAGTTGTGACGGCTTATAGCTTTCAGCAACAAAGATTTCATTCATTCTGAAATATACTCAGAGTCGCAAAGTGATTTCATGCTCTTTATTCAGCTCATAGTGGTGAGGAGGAATGAATGAATGTCCCCTCACAGTATCTGATTTATATACATTATTTACACAATGGGCTGCACATGATTGGTTAATTCTGGAATTCTACTGTAAGGCAATCAGGTTGTGGATTCACTTATATCTGGAGCATGATTGGGTGGTTCCTGCCAACCAATCATACTGCTGCATTGTTCTTGGACCAATCAGACTGCTGCATTCTGAATCCTATTGTTCTAGGACCAATCAGACTGCTGCAATTTGGATCCTATTGTTCTAGGACCAATCAGACTGCTGCAGTTTGGATCCTATTCAACTCAGTACATAACACATTCATTCATAATCCTAGAATTGGAAGGGATTCCTGGGGTCATCTAGTCCAACCCCCTGCAGTGCAAGAACTTCAGCTAAAGCATCCATGTCAGGTGGCCACTCAAGCTCTGCTTAAGAACCTCTAAGGAAGGAGACTCAGAATCCTCCAACATTGCTCAGGTGAAAATAGGGACATTCTATTTTACATCGGTATCAGTGCTTGAGCAATCCCTCCTGGTCAAGTACAAAAGTTATTCAAGGAAATACAAAAAACTGCATAATTCTAAGCACAAAAAACAACTTTGGATTTATGTATTGCATTTAGGGAAGCCTGAGGGGAAAGAAAACCCCAAATCAATAAATACAACTAACTAGCAGTGATACTGATGCAGAACAGAATGCCACTAATTTCATCAGAGGAATGTTGGAGGGTATGGAATCTACTTCTTCTTCTTTATACCCCACCCATCTGCTGGGTCTCCCTAGCCACTCTGGGTGGCTCCCAACAGAATATTAAAACACAGCAAAACATCAAACATTAAAAACTTCCCTAAGTTGCCTTCAGATGTCTTCTAAAAGTCAGATAGTTATTTATTTCCTTGACGTCTGATGGGAGGGCGTTCCACAGGGCGGGCCGAGAAGGCCCTCTGCCTGGTTCCCTGTAACCTCACTTCTCGCAGTGGGAGAACTGCCAGAAGGCTCTCGGAGGTGGACCTCAGGGTCTGGGATGGACAATGGGGGTGGAGACTCTCCTTCAGGTATCCGGCAGGCTGTGCCTAGTGGTATGGAAATCTGCGCATCAAACTCATCCCTTAAAATGCCAGCCTGCCTCCAAAGTGTACAGTGCAGATACAGGGGATTAGGCTTTGCCTAAAACTCCTTTGGGAGCAAATGCACCAGATCCTGTTTGCAAGGGCCCCTCTTTGCCGGCAGGCATCATACCAGAGATGGCATTTGCCAGATCAGTCAAGGAGGCCTCTGGCAACAGGGTGGTCCATAGCTGTCAACTTTTCCCTTTTCTTGCGAGGAATCCTATTCGGAATAAGGGAATTTCCCTTTTAAAAAGGGAAAAGTTGACAGCTATGGGGTGGTCAGAGGACAAGCAATATCCCCAGTCTGTCTCTTCGGCCTGACGCCATTTGCAGGCTCTCAGGACCAGTCCCCAAATGGAGAGGTCTCCTGGTGAGTAAGATAGAAGTTTTATGGACCACAGCAACACACACCCCTTAACCCTCTGGTGCTACCCCAAGTACCCGAACAGGAAAAAAAATGGGTAAGATAGACTCAGCTCTCTTTAAGTTCTTCATTTCATCTCCTGCCTCCAACTGAGATCTCCCTACATCCGTAGAAAGCTAAAATGATGGAAGCGTCAACAGCAGCATCACACACCTTACTGAAGTCTATTCTGCCGGCTATGTCCATTACAATGGCCAAATCCAGAACAGCTTTGTGTATACCCATAAATGGATCAAGAATGATGTGGTGCTTCTCCTCTTTGAAATGAGGAACAACAACAGACTAAATAATACATAGCCTTGGTTCACAGTGTAATAGTCTGATAAGGCATGCAAGTGTTGAGGAAATGATACATTCCATTCCAAAGGAATAAAGCTGTCTTTAAAAAATCTGCAAAGAGGGTTGCTCTATTGGGCTGCATTCCTGACAGTATTTCCCGTTGACAATAGCCATTCCATTGTAATCGATGCTTCATACCCCAAACCCACTTCAAAAGCAATTTTACTTCTTCGCATTTTTGATGAGAAAATCAAAATCCCAGCCTTAGTTATACAGTGGTACCTCGGGTTACATACGCTTCAGGTTACATATGCTTCAGGTTACAGACTCTGCTAACCCAGAAATAGTGCTTCAGGTTAAGAACTTTGCTTCAGGATGAGAACAGAAATTGTGCTCCGGCGGCGTGGCAGCAGCAGGAGGCCCCATTAGCTAAAGTGGTGCTTCAGGTTAAGAACAGTTTCAGGTTAAGAACGGACCTCTGGAACGAATTAAGTACTTAACCCGAGGTACCACTGTATAGCATGTCTTACAGTTCTAACACAAATGTAAGAAAACTATTCAAAAATATGACAGAAGACCTTAACAGATATCAGACCAAACACAGGGCAGAGAGAGGTCACTAACCTAAAATGTATGTTTAGGTCAGGCTTCCTCAAACTTGGTCCTCCAGATGTTTTTGGCCTACAACTCCCATGATCCCCAGCTATCAGGACCAGTGGTCAGGGATGATGGGAATTGTAGTCTCAAAACATCTGGAGGGCTAAGGTTGAGGAAGACTGGTATAGGTGAATTCCTGCATTTACTTAAGCATGTCCCAAGATGGACATGCCCTCCAGCTTTCTCTCTCTTGATTTTGAAAACTGAGAACGGTTCCTGAGTTCATTTTGAACTCTTTGGTGAAAAAGCAGTTGTTTCTCAGAGAATGTAATTGAGAAATTCAGGATTTTAGTGCAGTTGTGACTGGGCAGTAACACGTCAACCCAAAAGCCAGTATAGAAAACAGCAATGAACTGTACTGTAATTTAACTGTGGATTTTGGAAATTCTTTTCATTTCGACACATGCTACAGGTTTCCTTTAAAAATAAAAATTAAAATCAATCATGCTTAGATGTCATATACTGGGAATAACCAAACAGCTGCAGGAGAAAAGGAAGCATGATAGACAGCAGCAATGAGACTAGCAGGCCAGCTGGCCAGCTTTCTTCCCCTCCATGCCTATGTGGGTGTGGTGGAATGTCCAGGATGCAAAGTGCATTACGTTCTAGCCCATTTGTTTGCAAGAGATTAAAGAGGAAATAATTTGGCCTTCCAGATAGCATCTAACACCAATTAGGCTTCAAACTGAACATCTGTGTCAGATGCACCGGCTATATTTTTTACCATAAAAGGGACTTTCATCGGTGGATGATATCTTTGTATTTTAGAACAGGGAGGAGGGAAGAAGACACTATGCAAAGCCAAGGACAATTACTGTTTTAAATGAAGTGGGTTGGGGTTTTTTTTACATCCTGGTAATTAGGTAAAGGTAAAGGGACCCCTGACCATTAGGTCCAGTCGTGGCCAACTCTGGGGTTGCGGCGCTCATCTCGCTTTACTGGCCGAGGGAGCCGGTGTACAGCTTCTGGGTCATGTGGCCAGCATGACTAAGCCGCTTCTGGTGAACCAGAGCAGCACACAGAAACGCCATTTACCTTCCCGCTGGAGCGGTACCTATTTATCTACTTGCACTTTGACATGCTTTCGAAGTGCTAGGTGGGCAGGAGCAGGGACTAAGCAACGGGAGCTCACCCCGTCGCGGGGATTCGAACAACCGACTTTCTGATCGGCAAGTCCTAGGCTCTGTGGTTTTAACCCACAGCGCCACCTGCATCCCAGCTCCTAGTAATTACTAATTAATTAATTAATTAATGGAGGCAGTGAGAGATTTTACTTCCTTGGGCTCCATGATCACTGCAGATGCTGACAGCAGCCACAAAATTAAAAGACGCCTGATTCTTGGGAGAAAAGCAATGACAAACCTAGACAGCATCTTAAAAAGCAGAAACATCACCTTGCCAACAAAGGTCCGTATAGTTAAAGCTATGGTTTTCCCAGTAGTGATGTATGCAAGTGAGAGCTGGACAATAAAGAAGGCTGATCACCGAAGAATTGATGCTTTTGAATTCTGGTCCTGGAGGAGACTCTTGACAGTCCCATGGACTGCAAGAAGATCAAACCTATCCATTCTGAAGGAAATCAGCCCTGAGTGCTCACTGGAAGGACAGATCCTGAAGCTGAGACTCCAAGACTTTGGCCACCTCATGAGAAGAGAAGACTCCCTGGAAAAGACCCTGATGTTGGGAAAGATGGAGGGCAAAAGGAGAAGGGGACAACAGGAGGATGAGATGGTTGGACGGTGTTCTCAAAGCGACTAACATGAGTTTGACCAAACTGCGGGAGGCAGTGGAAGACAGGAGTGCCTGGCATGCTCTGGTCCATGGGGTCACGAAGAGTCGGACACGACTAAACAACAACAATTATTGCTTGTTGTCTTTGTCCATGGAGTTTCCTTGGCAGGGATACTGGAGTGGCTTGGATGACAGAGGACGAGATGGTTGGACAGTGTTATCGAAGCTACCAGCATGAGTTTGACCAAACTGCGGCAGGCAGTGGAAGACAGGAGTGCCTGGCATGCTCTGGTCCATGGGGTCACGAAGAGTCGGACACAACTAAATGACTAAAAAGCAATTACTACTTGAGAAGTTATTGGCTGGCTCAAACTTTCTAGTCACAGTATGGAGCAAAGTGTTATACGTGTTGTGTGGTAGAGGTAAGTAAAGATATATACCGTGCTATTTTTCTAGAAAAAGAGGTGCTGGAGCTCACCGTGAACTTCTCCCTTGTTGTCTTAGAATGGCAATGACAGTGAGCTCCAGTTTTAAAAAGTCCTTGAAACAGTGCTTTTTTCTGGGGGGGGGGGACACAGGGATATGCATACCCCTAAGCATTTTGTGAATCTGCATTTGGCCTCATTGAGGGGCAGTATTTCAATATGAGTAGGAAAATTAGAGTACCCCTATATATATATATATATATATATATATATATATATATATATGCTTTCGTAGATTTTCACGGGTACAGGAATGTAGGTTTTGGTGTCTTCGGGTGTCTTCCCGTGTAAGAGTTGGGGTGTCTAGGCGACGTTTCGACGAGGTCTCACTCGTCATCTTCAGGCTGGTGCTTTCGGCTTCTTGTTACTAGAACAGAGCAGGATCTCAGTGTTTGAGTTCCTATAAATATATATATATATTAGAAAAAAGCACTGCCTCGAAATATAGATCAATCAATATATAGATATATAGATACACACACACAATTTTTCCTAATTATAGAGATGAATGTGAAGAGATTTGCTTCGTCTTAAGATCTAGCAAATTAAACACTTAAACACACACACACCTTTTCCAGCTCAACCCAAATCAAAACGTTGCCCTTAGAATCTGTGTCATGGCATGTTCTGAAAAACTCTAATTCTAATCAACCACAAGAACTGTTAGCAAACTGTGTAGCATCTAGAATGAAAGTGAAGTATCACTATCAATGGCAGAAAACCTGAAATATATGTCTGCTTTATATACATTACATTCACAATGGGCCCCACGTGATTGGCTAATTCTGGGATTCTCCTGCAGGCCAATCAGGTTGCAGATTCACTTCCACCTCGAACTGGATTGGGTGGCTCCTGTAGACCAATCAGACTGCTGCATTCTGGATCCTATTGTTCTAGGACCAATCAGACTGCTGCATTCTGAATCCTATTGTTCTAGGACTAATCAAACTGCAGCGTTTTGGATCCTATTCAACTCAGTACATAACAAAACCCTCTCACTGGATCTGGGGAGAATAGTCACTGTTGCTGATGGCAGGTGGTGCCACAACAATGGAACACAACCAAGAGTCATACATAGGAAAAATGACCAAAGGCTAGGAAACTGAATAGGGAGGACAGGTGGAAGTAGGCTGTACGACTAACATTAAAATTATTTCCCACAAACAGTGATGGCTCCAGAGTTGGGGGGAAGGCCTTGAGTAAGATATCATCAATGGGGGGGGGCTCTCTGAATAGGTCCATGTGATCATTTGCACACCATCCCACTTGGGGCCCGATCCATGCAACTACCCAGAGGTAGGGTGTGTTGCAAGAGGGGAGCACCACTCTCCAACCCTTTCCTCTTGTCTTTGCTTGAAAGACTTTGGTCTTTCAAATGCCCGTGGTGCTCTGTAAGGTAAAGGTAAAGGGACCCCTGACCATCAGGTCCAGTCGTGGCTGACTCTGGGATTGCGGCGCTCATCTCGCTTTATTGGCCGAGGGAGCCAGCGTACAGCTTCTGGGTCATGTGGCCAGCATGACTAAGCCGCTTCTGGCGAACCAGAGCAGCGCACGGAAACACCATTTACCTTCTCGCCGGAGTGGTACCTATTTATCTACTTGCACTTTGATGTACTTTCAAACTGCTAGGTTGGCAGGAGCAGGGACCGAGCAACGGGAGCTCACCCCATCGCAGGGATTTGAACTGCCGACCCTCTAATTGGCAAGTCCTAGGCTCTGTGGTTTAACCCACAGAACCACCTGCGTCCCTCCGTGGTGCTCTGTAGGAGGTAAAAATTTGCCCCCACCCCCAGCCTCTCAACTCTTGTTCTGTTCAGTTTACTACTTCAAAGTTGTGGCGCCCTGCAAGTCCCCTAGGCTTGGCACCCAATGCGGAGGAACCACTCACGCAACCCTGATTCTGCCCCTGCTACTTTCATGTTTCAGAGGGGCATGTGAACAGTGAACAGCAGTATGGGGGGTGAAGCAGAACCAGGTTTTGGGGGGTCAGCAGTGAACCCCTGACAGCTGCCTTCTTCTTATTCAAATAAAATAAAATCTTAGACCAGCATACAGTCATTTAAAATCTGAAAAACGATTTGAAAAGCTAAGAAGAATCAAAAGTCTATAAAAATCTAAAGGAAGCAAGGAAAGTCTAAACAGGCATGGCCAAACTTGGCCCTCCAGATGTTTTGGGACTACAACTCCCATCATCCCGAGCTAACAGGACCAGTGGTCAGGGATGATGGGAATTGTAGTCCCAAAACATCTGGAGGGCCAAGTTTGGCAATGCCTGGGAAGGGTTAGGAACATTAGACAGGAGTGGCAGAACGTAAGAGGTTAGTATATATAAGACTATGGCCAGGGCCAGATTTAGGTTTGATGAGGCCCTAAGCTCCTGAAGGTAATGGGGTCCTTTCTATGTCCAGCTGTCCTTCGTCAAAAACAAATTGTCGCTGTTTCTTGTGTTGAATATATGCTATATGGGAATTTATGGACCTCATAGGTATCTCAAGCCATTTGCACATGTTGCCGTGCAACTAGTCCATGCAGAATGAAGCCATCCTATATATAGAAAGGAGCAAACCAGGGATATTTGAGGGAGCAGGCTAGCAGGCGGGGCCCATGACTTACATCATAGTGAGCCTACACAACACAAAACACAGTTGCTGGATGTAGGTTTTATTTTATTTGTTTTTTATCTTTTATTTTGGAAATGTACATCCAGTGTTGTTTTTCTTCTTTACATTTTTTGGGGGCCCCCAAGAGAGTGGGGCCCTAAGCTATAGCTTGTTTAGCTTATATGTAAATCCGGCACTGACTATAGCTATCAGTCTACAGAGCCCTCTGATATGAGTGCTCATTAAATCTAGTTTGTGGCACAGGTCATCGCCTGACAAATTTTGACCGCTGCTGTGTAGAATCTGGCAACGTCGTATGTTGTAGTAGGGTTGGTATCTGAAAGCAGCAAGAAGGTATAGAATTGTCCTATGCACCCTGAGTACTTATGCAGTGATGGTAAGATGAAGCTAGTACAAATGTCTCTGTAATACAGTCACTGCAGAAGCTCATGGTCTGTTGTTTCTATGTGTACAGAGACACAGGCGCATTGCTCTTCTAATCTTGTTCCCTGGCACCAGCCCTGCTCCAAAAATTGTCATGTGGCAAGATTGTCAACTCCTGGCATTATGGCCAAGGCATGGAGTTGTGGCCAGACACTAAGGTAAAGGTAATGGGTAAAGGGACCCCTGACCATTAGGTCTAGTCGCGGATGACTCTGGGGTTGCGCGATCAACTCGCTTTACTGGCCGAGGGAGCCGGCGTACAGCTTCCAGGTCATGTGGCCAGCATGACTAAACCGCTTCTGGCGAACCAGAGCAGCGCACGGAAACGCCATTTACCTTCCCGCCAGAGTGGTACCTATTTATCTACTTGCACTTTGACGTGCTTTCAAACTGCTAGGTTGGCAGGAGCAGGGACCGAGGAACGGGAGCTCACCCCGTCGCAGGGATTCGAACCGCCGCCTTCTGATCAGCAAGTTCTAGGCTCTGTGGTTTAACCCACAGTGCCACCCATCTCCCTTGGCCAGACAGTAGCTGTTTCCAAATTAGCTCCACCTATAGAAATCTGACAAGTCCTGGAGATGTTCAAATAATATACAGCAGGTGTGAAGAACCCTTGGCCCTCCAGATGTTTGCTAAACTACAAATTCCATCTGACCTCTCAAATATGACCAGTGGCTAGGGTTGGCTGAAGCTGTAGCAACACACAGAGGGCTAAAGGATCCCCACACCCAATACATAATAAAATATTCTTCACATTGCTGTCATTCCACTGACCTCCAGCCTTAGGTGATACACATCGTGAATTCATGTTTGAAAAACTCCAGCAACCGGGTTGTGTAGTGGTGACACCCAGCAAAGCAAACATGTTTATCGAGGTCACCTTAATTCAATATGTCACACAAAAAAGTCCCTTCGTAACGGCACTGCCTTTTGTCTCCATGTGAGAACCCTGTGCACTTGCCACCTAAACAGGACAGAAGAACAGCTTAATCAGGAAATAGGAACTCATGGCAAATATTTGCCTCTACATAAGGAAACAGGTTCATGATATGTTCTCTGTCTGGAAAGGCTGTGCAAGGTAACTAGGAGCTAAATGAGTCCATAAGTCATATGTTTGCAGGAAGACACACCTTCTTTTTATTTTTCAGATTTTGTTTCATTCAAACTGGCTTTTTTATTCTTTTTATTTTTAATACTGTTTTTATTTATTTTCATGGCACAGAAGATAACTTTTTTGTTTTGTTTTTATAAAAAAAATACTTTGCACATTTAAACATTATCATCGCATAAACCATAACAAACAAATACAGTTAAAATAAAAATAGAAAATAGAAGATCAAACATTTTCACAGCTTATTAAATCCATATTTTGGGATTACTCAGATCTCTTGACTTCCCTCCATTCTCTCCCCTGGCTCTTGTGTATTTTCTTATATGGTGCATATCCTTATTTCCTTATCCTTAATTGTTTCCAATTTTAAACATTGTCCTTAATATTACAAGTGGGTTTTTTTTTAAAAAAAAACCTGCTATTGTATTGGAAATGAAGCAGTCTGACCAGCACCAAACTTTTCCAGGTGTTTATAGTATTGAAAACGGGACTGCATATGACTTCCCTGAAACAGCATCATGAGCACAAAAGAACAACTGTAGAGGCTCTGAGACCATTTTATGTACCTAGGCTTTTGAATCTTTGAGATCAATCATACTTGTGTGTGATTTCAGCCTCATCTTCTAGTGGAATGGGGGAGATTCTGGTCCTTTTCATTGTGTTGTTGGATGAGCACTTAGGAAATGTTTTGTACATTGTTTTCTTCCTTTTCTTTTACCCGGTTTTTAACTGATTTTGTATTTTGTTTAGTTGTTAAGTCGCTTAATTGTGTGTGTGTGTGTGTGTGTGTATAGTTGTTGTTTAGTCGTTTAGTCATGTCCGACTCTTCATGACCCCATGGACCAGAGCACGCCAGCCACTCCTGTCTTCCACTGCCTCCCGCAGTTTGGTCAAACTCATGCTGGTAGCTTCAAGAACACTGTCCAACCATCTCATCCTCTGTTGTCCCCTTCTGCTTGTGCCCTCCATCTTTCCCAACATCGGGGTCTTTTCCAGGGAGTCTTCTCTTCTCATGAGGTGGCTCAAGTCTTGGAGCCTCAGCTTCAGGATCTATCCTTCCAGTGAGCACTCAGGACTGATTTCCTTCAGAATGGATAGGTTTGATCTTCTTGCAGTCCATGGGACTCTCAAGAGTCTCCTCCAGGACCATAATTCAAAAGCATCAATTCTTCGTGGATCAGCCTTTTTTATGGTCCAGCTCTCACTTCCATACATCACATATAACAACAAGAAAGTGCAATTTGAAAAAAAAGAATAAATAATAATTCTGCAGGTTCCTCATAGCACAAATGTCATGGGGCCAAGTGGTAGCCTCCCAGCACAACTTACAGAAATTCCCTCATAATGTGGTACCCACCTCACAGAGCCTATCCAGAAGGCTACCAGGAAATAATAATAATAATAATAATAATGGTAACAAATTAATAAATAAATCACCTTCCACACACACATTTCAAGATACAATAAAAACAGCTGTACAGCAGTTAAAAACAACAGAGAAGATAACAGCAGATAAATTTCAAAACAATGTAAAGTTGACACACATAGCACTGGTTTCCTGAAAGTGCAGACAATGGGTGACTCTTTTATCTTGATAGGAATCCTACTCCACAGAACAGGAGCAGTCACACCCAAAGCCCTGGTGCAAGGTGCTGCAGAGCATGCTTCTGAGATCTCCGCAACTTGCAAATGAGCTCTTCACAGACTGCAGTGCCCTAGTGGGTATCAAGACAAGGTAAAACGCAGGTGGCACTGTGGTCTAAACCACAGAGCCTAGGCCTTGCCGATCAGAAGGTCGGTGGTTCAAATCCCCGTGACTGGGTGAGCTCCCATTGTTCTGTCCCAGCTTCTGCCAACCTAGCAGATCGAAAGCACACCAGTACAAGTAGATAAATAGGTACTGCTCCGGCGGGAAGGTAAATGGCGTTTCCATGTGCTCTGGTTTCCATCACATTGTTCCGTTGCACCAGAAGTGGTTTAGTCCTGCTGGCCACATGTCCCGGAAAGCTGTCTGTGGACAAACTCCGGCTCCCTCGGCCTGAAAGTGAGATGAGCGCTGCAACCCCATAGTCGCCTTTGACTGGACTTCACCATCTGGGGTCCTTTACCTTTACCTTACCTTTATCAATATAAGTTGCAGGAAAATTAGCAGAACTTTCCTTGCTCTGTTGCTGTTCATGTTACACGCTGTAGGTGGAAGAGAGTAGGACCTTAAGCAGCACAGATTCAACATGTCAGAACAAGGAGGAAGGGCACTGACTGGTGACCCTAGTTGCAAATGGCAACTCAGAATTCATCTGTTCAGGGAGGGGTGGGAAGAAGTAACCAGGGAGGTTCTTTGAGCAGCTTTCCTGTTAGGAAGAGCACATGAAAAAAGGATGCATCAAGAATGTCGGAATATGACTTCCCCACTCACACCTGTGCTGGTCCCGTGGGTTTCCATGAGGTCCAAGTCCAGTCCGAGGTTGAGGGAGCAGTATGGAGACTGTCCATCAAGGCTGAAGCTGGGTCCAAGGCAGGGAGTCGGGCGAGGTCAGGAACTCTGGCAGAAGAGCAGGACAGGGTGCAGGCAGGAACAGGCTACCAACAATGTTGCTCCCACAACCTGGGACTGGGGCTGGCTGGCTTTTATCTGCCCCGGGGCATAGGGCGGCCCCGGTCCACAGGTGACTCGCCTCTCCTGGCCTGGAGGCGAACACTCCTCCTCCAGGAACTTCGTTCCCTCTGCCTCTCTGCCTTCAGCCTCTGCAGCTCAGGAGAGGCTGGAGGGTTACCGGACCCAGAGGCAACCTCAGCTTCCTCTGACGGGGCTGAGAGTGGAGCACCTGCAGGCAATGGGTCCTCCATCACCTCAGGAGCCAGAGCAGACTCAGTTGGTGCCTGCACCTGAGGATCCAGCACAGGTGAGGACCCTTCGGGCTCATGCCCCAGCCCCGGCTCAGCTGGTTCCTAAGGCGGCGAATCCTGTGCAGGCTGAGATCCCTCAGGTTCAGCCTCTGAGTCTGAATCCCAGGGCCATCACAACACCTGAGAAATAAACAACTTTAATCTAACCAGGAAAAGCCTGGTGACATAATGCATACAAGGCATCTTAGTTTCCGTGCTTATCTTTTTTGGCAGACAACTGATTGGCCGTTATGACTTTGAATGGTTTCTGTGGGTGAGAAACTGAAATTATGATGTATTCTTTTGGCAAAGACCACAGCTCATGGCAGAGCACACACTTTATGGGCCAAAGGTTCCAGGTTCTGCCCCTAACATCCCCAGATTTGAGCAGGGGGACTGCCTTAGACTAGGAACATAGGGTTGGAGGGCCAACTCCCCTCTCTTGCAGGGGCTCAGTTAGTTCCAGCACCTTCCTCAAGAGTTTTGGTGTAACCTTTGACACCTCCCTTTCCATGGAGGCGCAGGTTGCAGCCACAGCAAAGGTGGCATTTTCCCACCTCTGCCATATTAAGCAGATGGTCCCTTACCTTTCCCACCCTGATCTGGCCACAGTGATCCGTGTGATGGTCACCTCCAGGCTTGATTATTGTAATTTGGTCTACACGGGGCTGCCCTTGAAGCTGACCCAGAAACTCCAGCGGGTGCAGAATGGGTCCTTGCTTACAGGGTCCTTGCTGCAGGATCACATTCATCCAGTGCTTTGCCAGCTGCACTGGCTCCCAGTGGAGTACAGGGTCAGGTTTAAGGTGCTGGTTTTGACCTTTAAAGCCCTATGTGGCCTAGGACCCACGTACCTACGGGACCGCCTCCCCTGGTATGCCCCGTGGAGGACCTTAAGGTCCACAAATGACAACATTTTGGAGGTCCCAGGTCGCAAGGTGGTTAGATTGGTCTCAACTAGGGCCAGGGCCTTTTCAGTACTGGCCCCGACTTGGTGGAACACTCTGTCACAAGAGACCAGGGCCCTGCAGGATTTGACATCTTTCCGCAGGGCCTGCAAGACAGAGCTTTTCTTCTGGCCTTTGGTTTGGACTCAGTCTGACCCTTATGTTTCCTTTCCCTTATGGTTTTGATCTATGGGCTACTTTTAAAATGAGGCTGCATTTTAAATTGCATTTTAACATGTATTTTAAATTGGTTTTTTCCCTATTATGATTTTACTGTAATTTTACTGGCATTAGCTGCCCTGAGCCCGGCTCTGGCCGGGGAGGGTGGGGTATAAATAAAAATTTATTATTATTATTATTATTATTATTATTATTATTATTATTATTATTATTATTAGAATACTGGGGACTGTAGTTTGTTCAGGGCGATGAAAAGTGAAGCAGAGCAGTCTTTCTACTGCATTAGTTAATGCAGGATACTTTTGTCTCAAGCTCCGCCTATCATTGGCTCTGTTTCATAAAATTACACACCTCATTTTTATTTTTATTTTTAAAGCCCTCCAAGTGGTTTACATAAAAAGCTACAACAATAAAATCATCAGTATGAGAAACTAACAACCTTAATGTAAGACTTCTGGAGAGTTCAAAGAACAATAGGCTAAAAAGCAGATTAAAAGATGTGTCAGTTTTCCAAACACCTGGGTAGGCTTGTCTTAACAAAAATGCTTTTGCAGGCACCAGAAAGTATACAGTGAAGCTGCCTACCTTGAAGCCAGTGGAACCTGTACTTATGATAAAATGTGGGCTAGCTGGCGGACATTGGGATTTGAAAAAACAATCATTCTTGCAGAGTGGAAATGGCTAGGTGAGAATTGACTCAGACCTTTTCTGCTCTCTTAACCCACCCATCCACCCAGGGTCCCAGTTTAAGAAGCAAATGGGTTGCAGCGTCCTTAAGGAATAATGATATATGAATTAGCATGGCTGGGATGATGCTGACGTCCCATGTGACTGGGCAAGAGGGATCTTACGATTGGGTATCACGGCTCGTACGATTGTTCTGTGACCACTGACTCACCAGAGAGCAGCGGCCTCCCAGAGTTTATGTCAGCCTCCAACAATGTAAAGCACCATTCTTTGTTTTTCTGACTACGTTTCCTTAACATACAACCCACAGCAGACTCAGCCGCACATAGATGTGCCAATAACCTTTCCCCTGAGCTTACTAAAATTAAAGCGCTGTGAAGTATTAGTCCACAGAAACTCTCTCATAGCGTGGTCAAGAAAGAAGGGCTGGTGATTAAAAGACGACAAGCGCATGGGACTTTCTGCAAAGTGAAGATGCATGGGAGTGGGCTGGAAGATGGCAATCGCATTGAAATCAGGATCTTATTTCCCAATGCGCTTGGCTAATGGGAGAAGGAACATTGGTGAGACTGTCTACTGGATAGAAAGCACCCTCTTCTGCTTCATGGAGGCTGTTAGGCTCCCTGGTATACTCCAGAGCTTAGGCAAGGAAACAAGTTGGATACTTAAGCTTCAGGTTACAGACTCTGCTAACCCAGAAATAGTACCTCGGGTTAAGAACTTTGCTTCAGGATGAGGACAGAAATTATGTAGCGGTGGCAGCGGGAGGCCCTGTTATGTACTGAGTGGAATAGGATCCAAAATGCAGCAGTCTGATTGGTCCACAGGAGCCACCCAATCCAGCTCCAGGTGGAAGTGAATCCGCAACCTGATTGGCCTACAGGTGAATCCCGGAATTAGCCAATCACGTGGGGCCCATTGTGTAAATGATGTATATAAAGCAGACATCCTGGGGGAACTTCCATTCCTCCTCACCACTATGAGTTGAATAAAGAGCATGAAATCCACTCTCGACTCCGAGTATATTTCACTGGCGACGAAGGTGGGATTAGTGAAATACGGTGGTACCTTGGGTTACATACACTTCAGGTTACATACACTTCAGGTTACAGACTCCGCTAACCCAAAAATAGTGCTTCAGGTTAAGAACTTTGCTTCAGGGTGAGAACAGAAATCACGCTCCGGTGGTGCGGCAGCAGCAGGAGGCCCCATTAGCTAAAGCGGTGCTTCAGGTTAAGAACAGTTTCAGGTTAAGAACGGACCTCCGGAATGAATTAAGTACTTAACCCGAGGTACCACTGTATACTCGGAGTCGAGAGTGGATTTCATGCTCTTTATTCAGCTCATAGTGGTGAGGAGGAATGGAAGTTCCCCCAGGATGTCTGCTTTATATACATTATTTACACAATGGGGCGAGGGCTCGTCATCCAGCCTACCTGGTGAAGGCTCCATTGCATCCTCATTATGCCATCCAGCAGAGCTTTTCGAGGGAGTGCAGAAAAAAGTCTAGCCCAAAAGGAGGTGACAGAAGTGAGAGTCTCTTGCTGTGACTTATTTACAAGGGATTTGAACCACCGACCTCCTCCTCCTCCTCCTCCTCCTCCTCCTCCTTCTTCTTTTCTCATTACAAATATAACATACAGTTTACATAACGTCTCGCCCTCCCTCCCTTTGGACTTTCCTCAACTTCCATTTCTGATTTATTATCCTCATTATTATATTCTGCTATTTTCTACAAATCTCATATATTTCCTTTTATTACGTTATTTGTTCCCTTTCCATAAAATTGTGAATGTTTATTTAAATCCTGCCATCGAGTCAATATTCTTTCTTTGTTTCTGCAAATATAATATAAAGGGTTCCCACTCTTTTTCAAAATCCCTATTGTCCTTTTCCTGAAGTCTGTCTGTCAGCTTTGCCAACTCCACATAGTTCATCAGTTTTTCTTGCCATTGTTCTTTGGCTGGAATTTCTCCAGTCTTCCAGTTCTGTGCTATCAATATTCTTGCCGCTGCCATAGCATACATGAATAATGTCCTTTTCTCTTTCAGCAGATCTTGTCCTAAGATACCCAACAGGAAGTCTTCTGGCTGCTTAACAAATGTTATTTTAAACATATATTTTTTTTACTTCGTTGTATATCATTTCCCAGTATACCTTAACACTTTTGCAATTCCTTTAAGTAAACTAACCCCTTCTGGAAATTCCCATTTGTAGTTTATTCCAGCTCCTCTCAAAGTTGTTGTTAAATTTCCATATTTCTTTCTCCTAATTCTCAATTTAAAGGGTATTTCTTTATAAATCTCAATTTTCCATCCCTCAAGCAGCAGACCCAATTCATAACTTTTTTGTAAAATTGCATCTTTCACTTTCTTAGTTACAAAAGTTGTCTGCTGGCTGTCTTTTCTCTCTAGATGCTCTTGTTCTGAATATATAAACATTCTCTATAAATTCCTCTAACCCTTCTTGAGCCTTTCCCAGCCATTCCCCCAGTATCTTTCCCACGTAGCTAGCAAAGGCCTTGTTGCTTTTCATTTTCAGGTACTCCCCTTAATCTTACTGTATTTGCATTTAATTTTAATTGGAGAAGCAAATTCTGATCCTCCAGGTCATTTTGCTTTCATTAAGGCCCCCTATTGCCCCCACCAGTGCTCCATGATCCCCCTTTAAACCTTCAACCTCTCCTTCTGATTTTTCCAGTTTTGCAACTTTCACTTCCAGAGCATTAACTTTTTCATCAAGTTTGTCAAACTTCTGTGATAATACCTCCTTACTGTTCTCTATAGGGACGTGGGTGGTGCTGTGGGTTAAACCGCAGAGCCTAGGACTTGCCGATCAGTAGGTCGGCGGTTCTAATCCCTGCGATGGGGTGAGCTCCCGTTGCTCGGTCCCTGCTCCTGCCAACCTAGCAGTTAGAAAGCACGGCAAAGTGCAAGTAGATAAATAGGTACCACTCCAGCGGGAAGGCAAACGGCGTTTCCGTGCGCTGCTCTGGTTCGCCAGAAGCGGCTTAGTCATGCTGGCCACATAACCCGGAAGGTGTATGCCGGCTCCCTCGGCCAATAAAGCGAAATGAGCGCCGCAACCCCAGAGTTGGTCACGACTGGACCTGATGGTCAGGGGTCCCTTTACCTTTACCTTTACTGTTCTCTATATCTGCCCTCACTTCCAGAAATTGCTTATTCATAGATTCCTCCATACTTTTTCTAAATTCTGCAAAGTGCAGGGCCATAAGTTCTGAAAAGTCTGCTTTCTCTGCTTTCTCTGGATTTGTTAATTTTTCTATATCTTCCTGTGCTGATAGGACAATAGTTCATAGGACAATAGTTCATAAGGTCATATTCTTTGTATCCAAAAAAAGTAAAAAAAAAGTGGATCTGTTACTCTTTTGCCCAATGCAGGTTAACTTGTAACAAGGTCTGATGGATTTTCAAAGAGTCTTTAACTCCATTCACAAATCTGCACTGCAGTATCCATTCCCCAAAAGCTGGAATTCAACTTCCTTTTTAAACTCCGTCTTCGCCAAATTGTTGTTGTTCTAAATCCAAATTTTAATTAAAGATGTCTATAGTCATTTGCAGCATCACCTTGCCAACAAAGGTCCGTATAGTTAAAGCTATGGTTTTCCCAGTAGTGATGTATGGAAGTGAGAGCTGGACAATAAAGAAGGCTGATCACCGAAGAATTGATGCTTTTGAATTATGGTGCTGTAGGAGACTCTTGAGAGTCCCGTGGACTGCAAGAAGATCAAACCTATCCATTCTTAAGGAAATCAGCCCTGAGTGCTCACTGGAAGAACAGATCGTGAAGCTGAGATTCCAATACTTTGGCCACCTCATGAGAAGAGAAGACTCCCTGGAAAAGATCCTGATGTTGGGAAAGATGGAGGGCACAAGGAGAAGGGGACGACAGAGGGCGAGATGGTTGGACAGTGTTCTCGAAGCTACCAGCATGAGTTTGACCAAACTGCGGGAGGCAGTGGAAGACAGGAGTGCCTGGCATGCTCTGGTCCAGGGGGTCACGAAGAGTCAGACATGACTAAACAACTAAACAACAACAACATAGTCATTTAGTCATAAATACCTTGTTAGGAAGGTTGACAGGAGCTGGGACCGTCATGGGAATTCGAACCACTGACCTGTTCGGCAAGCCCTAGGCTCTGTGGTTTAACCCACAGCGCCACCCGCATCCCTGTGGGATACCAGCTAACCTGATCCTTGCTCTCTTCCTCCCCTGACACACTCCCTATATGCAATTTTTCATGTGTATTGTTGTTGTTGTTTAATATGCAGGAAAGTGGATGAAACAGACTTCTGACTGAACACCACTGAAAAAACCACTGATTCATCCTTCCCTATCTTACATGAGCTTGTCCTGACATGTTTCGATTCAATTATAATGTGAAAACACAGTACAGTTACAATACAAAGAGAAGACCCAATGATTCAAAAAGTTTATTTTAATGGAAGCTTCTGGGATCTGTGCCAGTTTGTAAAGATCTTAGAGGACATGTATCCGAGACTTTGCTCACATGGAATGTGAGGAATCGGTATGATGCAAATGCAGCCTCCTTCTCTCAAGCCAACCTCAAGAGACCCGAGGAATGTGGCAAGGCCTGGAGAAGTGTGGCGCCCATGCGAGAGGCTGCATGCTCGAAAGTCTTCTGCTTCGTGGTCACTTTGCCAGAGTGATAGAAGGATCTCCTCATGTTCAGCTCTCAAGAAAAAAGTTCCACATTCCACTCTAGTCCTGTGACCAGCTGGTTTCCACTGCCAGTCATAGCAGGAGAATATATTGCTCATATTTAGCGATAGCTGTGAAAAGGGAACTTTGAGAAGCTCCTGCATTCGAGATCTGCTCTGGTAAACAGCTAGTTTCTGTTGCCAGTGATAGAGAATATCTTGTTCCTATTTGGACTTAGCTATGAACAGGGGAAAGGTTTTAATCTCCTGTTTTCAATACTTTTTTAACCACAGTTATGACTATTGGAGGCGTATCGATATTGCTGCTTATTTTACTGAGGATTCGCCTGTCATTTTAGCTCCTGCTCAAAGTCCTCACTGTGGAAAGATATAGCTGGTAGGAGCTTCCCTGGACATGTTGGGGCCTGTCCCTTATTTATCATTGCACAGGGCTTTTTTAAAAAACTATATTTCCAAACAAACCACACTCTTTAAAAAAGTGGGGTGTGTGGCAGGGAAATAAAACTACTGAAAATAAGGAGATAATATGCCAGCCGGCCAGGAGCTGCGCCCTTGGGCAGTCTGCTGTTCTTATTTGAAAGCACTGAGACCTCTTTCTACAACAAGGCAAGCAAGACTCCTGGCTTTTTCCATTGCATGCTTTTTCTTCCATCTTTGGATTAAAGTGAAAACAAATCCTTAAATTGTGTTTTGTCTTTAGCAATTGCTAGTCTTGGGAATTAAAACTTCTGCCAGATCATTCAGCTGCCATGCCCTCTTCCTCTCCTTCCTTTAAAAAAAACAACACCTGTCACTTTATGTTGCTTTCTATGTAGTTCCATCACTTGGCTTTTCTTTTTTTAAGATCACAGCATGGGGAATTTAACACCATGCATTTCTCTCTTACAGAGAACATGTTTTTAGAATGCAGCTGCTGCTACCCAGGGCCATTTGCAATGCCCTGTCCAAGGCTGGTGGGAGAGAGAAAAGAGGGTGTCAGAAGTGGAAAGAGAGAAAACAGGGTGTCAGAAACCTAGGAACAGAAAAGATGTGCCTCACTCCCCCTGTGCCCTGGACCCCACATACTGCTGTCATGTGGGAGGAAGTGCTACTATAAAAATGACAGTCAAGTACAGTCGTACCTTGGAAGTCGAACGGAAACCGATCCGGAAGTCTGTTCGACTTCCAAAACGTTCAGAAACAAAAGCGTGGCTTCTGATTGGCTGCAGGAAGCCCAGTCGGAGATTTGGCTTCCAAAGGATGTTCACAAACCGGAACACTCACTTCTGGGTTTGCGGCGTTCGGGAGCCAAAACGTTCCGAGTACCAAGGCGTTTGGGATCCAAGGTATGTGTTAGGGCTATCGGGTGGTTGCTCGAGAGCGATCAGGCAAGACCCCTCACTGGTCTTTTCCAAAGCTTTATTATTGGTGCAAAACCTTTACAATGCAGAACGCCTCTATTCCATGTCTTGCTCACTCACTAGCAGAATCTGAGAGTGGGCAGTCCTTAAACTTTCCCCAGCAGAGTAGTCTCTTGACCCCCAGCCGACTCCTCCCCTCTCTGCGCGAAAGCCTACTGCGCAAGGAAGGCTTGGGTAAAGGGGGACCTCCCTCCTCCCTGCTTTGCTCAGGCAAGGTGTCCTGGCACTGCCTTGCATCCTCCGAGCCCTGCAGCTCATCCCCACTACAGGCGGGGCTTCCTTCCTCCGCTGAGGAAGTGCTGCTTCCCTCTTGCCTCTGAGTCAATGGCAGTTCCCCGACAGTATGACTGTACATAGAAATGATTCTTCCAGTTGGGTGAACCCCTGCAGACTCTGGTCAAGAAATAATTGGGACCAACTTTCCACACTGCAAAGTTGCCACAGCCCTATCGCTAGGCCCAGGTCTTGCACGTTGATGTGACAGGCTGGCCGAGTCTGGATGTTACCGATAAAGGACTGGCCAAGGACCCAGAAGAGGGTCAAATCCAGTGGTAGTCTGCTAGGGGAGGGTGCAGGGGCTCCATTTACCTGCTCTTTCATCTCGTCTGTCCCCATGGATATGCTCCCCCCCCCCCGCACCATCAGATACTGGACATAGCTCTATCCAAAGGAAGGTTTCTCACTGGTCGTGGCAACCTCTCAGGAGGCAGAGACACTCCCCCCCTCCCCTGGGTTCAGGAGGAGCTAAAAGAGAAGGGAACAGAGGTTTCCCCCTACTAGGCATAGCGAGAGATTGCAGAAACACTCAGTGCCCTAAAATGATCCCACCTGTCCTATATATTTGGTAGCAAGGGTGTGTGTGTGACAGTGTAACATCTAAAGGTGTGGCAGTTAGAGTGCCTGCCTTTGTTGCAGCTGAATTTAGGATTAACTCTGCATATTGCCTTCTGCCAACAGTAGTGCAACATCAAAGCCTTTTTGCAAAGAATCTGTCTTCGAGTCTTTGTTCTTCCGTCAGGCCTGCCCCATCCAGTTATGTTGTTCCTATAGATGGGGAAGAAGAAGGGGGGAACATTTCTTCACCGTATCTCCTGAGATCTGGGTGTGAGTGAGGTGACCTTGTCACTGACCTGAGCTGGAATGAGAAAGAAACCAGTTATGGGTGCTGTCTAGCGGCAGCTAGACTGGTGACTGGGAGCAGCCGCCAAGAGCATATAACACCGGTCCTGAAAGACCTACATTGGCTCCCAGTACATTTCCGGTGCTGACCTTTAAAGCCCTAAATGGCGTCTGCCCAGTAGACCTGAAGGAGCATCTCCACCCCCATCATCCAGCCTGGATACTGAGGTCCAGCGCCGAGGGCCTTCTGGCGGTTCCCTCACTGCAAAAAACAAAGTTACAGCGAACCAGGCAGAAGGCCTTCTTGGTGGTGGTGCCTGTCCTGTGGAACGCCCTCCCATCAGATGCCAAGGAAATAGACAACTATCTGACTTTCAGGAGACATCTGAAGGCAGCCCTGTACAGGGAAGTTTTAATGTTTGATGTTTTATCGTGTTTTTAATATTCTGTTGGGAGCCACCCAGAGTGGCTGGGGAAACCAATTCAGATGGGCGGGGTAATAATAATAATAATAATAATAATAATAATAATAATAATAATAATATTAATAATAATAAAGTCTGCAACTGTGCACTACCATTTCGATCGCTGCCCTTATAGAGGCAGCACAATTTCCAATACAGTGGTAACACGGGTTAAGTACTTAATTCGTTCCGGAGGTCCGTTCTTAACCTGAAACTGTTCTTAACCTGAAGCACCACTATAGCTAATGGGGCCTCCTGCTGCCACTGAGCCGGAGCCCAATTTCTGTTCTTATCCTGAAGCAAAGTTCTTAACCTGAAGCACTATTTCTGGATTAGTGAAGTGTGTAACCTGAAGCGTATGTAATCTGAAGTGTATGTAACCCGAGGTACCACTGTATATCGTCAGCAGGAAATGTGTTGCAGATGGTAGCTGAATGGACTGGGCAGGCAAAAGAGATGTGCCAACTGGAATGGTAAGGTTGAGAGCCATAGCAAGAAGAAGCTAGCTGAGGGCTGATAAGAACATACAGATATTTTATTTTTATGGGTTCACTTACGGCATCGATATCCCACCTCTTTCTAATCCCCACAACAACCCTGTGAGGTAGATTTGGCTGATAGGCCGTGCGTGTCCTCAGGGTCATTCTGTGAGCTGGGCCTCGTCTCCCAGGACTTCGTTTCCACGCTCTAACCACTGCACTACACGTTTGCCATTGGATTCAAATTATATTCTGCATCAGAGGTGAGGCATTTATGCCCTGTCCTCCTGCCCAAAAGTCTCTCAGAGTGCCTTGGAAAAACAAGTCCTAAAGTTGCCCCTGCCTTCAGGCTCACAATCCAAAAGGGCATGGCACACAAGGAAAGGGGCAAGGGGAGGGAGAAGGAGTAAACAAGTTCAAGCGCCAGTTCTTAAAGGAGCATCCGAGGACAATGGTGGTTCCAGCTGCCTTGTCCTTGACATTGAGAGGTCTCTCTCTCAACGCACTCAGACCAGGAACAGAGCTGGTGGCAAGGCCAAGAGGTCAAGTCAGCTCCTGCTCCACACCATTCTTCCCTCAGACCACTGAGTCTGAATCCTCACAGGAAAGAGGGCCTGTTGGTCTTACCCTCCTCCCTTGCCAATGTCCCTGATGGTCCTGAGCAGTACATAGGACTCTGTGTGCATTGAAAATCAGGAACTGTATTTTTAAAAGATGGCTGTTGTTGTTGTTTAGTTGTGTCCGACTCTTCGTGACCCCATGGACCAGAGCACGCCAGGCACTCCTGTCTTCCACTGCCTCCCGCAGTTTGGTCAAACTCATGCTGGTAGCTTCGAGAACACTGTCCAACCATCTTGTCCTCTGCGGTCCCCTTCTCCTTGTGCCTTCAATCTTTCCCAACATCAGGGTCTTTTCCAGGGAGTCTTCTCTTCTCATGAGGTGGCCAAAGTATTGGAGCCTCAGCTTCAGGATCTGTCCTTCCAGTGAGCACTCAGGGCTGATTTCCTTCAGAATGGATCAGTTGGATCTTCTTGCAGTCCATGGGACTCTCAAGAGTCTCCTCCAGCACCAGAATTCAAAAGCATCAATTCTTCGGTGATCACTTCTCCTTAAAGCTTGATTTCCAGCAGATCTGGAAGGAGTTGGATGTTGGGTGCTAACTGGGTGGTCCCTGAAATCGGCATCAGGAAATGGCCTTGCCTTTGACCCCGGCCAACCGACACCCTTTAAGCCCTGTGTCAAATGCGCAGAACCGGGGGCACAGGGTGTGCAGCTGTGGCCTTTGTTTCCACCGTGGGTTGGCATCGGTAACAGGAGATACTTTGAATATTTGCAAATTGATTCAGCAAAAGCCTACTTGGCAGGGAACATTTATTTTGCGTACATACAAGGAATGCACTGGCAGCCCAAACTTGTGACTTTTTTTAAAAAAGGAGCTGGCAGTAGAGAACAGAAAGCAGTTTAGCAGAAGGACAGGGTGGAAAAAGCTCATTCATCGGTAGCTGGCTTCTTTTTGAGAAGAAGAAGCCTGAAACCTTTACACACACACACACACACACACACACACACACACACACACACACACCAGGATGATGAGCCATAACCACAATTGTTTTGAGTCTTAAATGAGCAGCACATTCTTATTTACCTTTTTTTTGTAAATGCATTTTTATTGGTTTTTTCACAATTAATTTCCACAGTTAACTACAAAAGACAAATCCCCCCCATTCACAAACACATTTCAAAACCTTATCTCTTTGAGGTTTTCCCTCCATTCCCTCTTCTGGTTCCTTATATTAACAAAAATTCTTTTGCATTTCCTTACACATACTTCATTAATTATTATTATTATTCTCATTTTATCCCAATTTTGCAGATTGCAAATGTGCGGTCAAAGTCTGCCAATGTATCAATTTAGTTACATTATTTTACACATATACCATAATTATTTCCCTTTCTTTTCCCTAACTTTGGCATATTTAAATTTCACTGGAAGGCAGCTATCCGTTAAATCAGATTTAAAATCCTGCTCACCCTCCTCACAATCTCCTCTTAGTCTCAGAGGCAGCACATTTTTATTTAAAATGCTCTGCATTTGGGTGATGGGATCTATATAAAGGAATCAACAGCAGGAAAGGTTCCCACAACTCTGAGGAATAGGAACCTTTTAACTACACCTCACATTGTGGGGTGAGCAGGGACACCATTGGGGGGGGGTGAGGGGCCTTGAGACCCCCAAAATTTTCAAGGAGGGGGCAGGTTCCCTCAATAGTCCTGCAATGATGTGCACACACTGCAGGGGCATGTCATGTGATGCACTCACATCACTCGGGTATGTCGCGTGACATGCTCACATCATGCATGCAAGCCACTCAGTGTGTGTGAGAGAGACACATCAGTGTATTGCACGGCATGTGAGCGTGGTGTGAGCACGTCGCTCAGTGCCAGCCCCCTCAAATGCGGGGGCATGTTGGCACACCTGGGGGGTGATCTACCTTTAGCTCAGGGCCCCAGAGCAGTAAACTGAGAGAAGACTGAGCTGCTTGGAGCCTGAGGGCTCTGCCCTGTCTCAGTCCACCTGGCCTAGAAGAAGAGGAAGAAGAGGAAGAGTTTGGACTTGATATCCCACTTTATCACTGCCCGAAGGAGTCTCAAAGCGGCTAACATTCTCCTTTCCCTTCCTCCCCCGCAACAAACACTCTGTGAGGTGAGTGGGGCTGAGAGACTTCAGAGAAGTGTGACTAGCCCAAGATCACCCAGCAGCTGCATGTGGAGGAGCAGAGACGCGAACCCGGTTCACCAGATTACGAGTCTACTGCTCTTAACCACTACACCACACTGGCTCTCAATATTGCTCTGTTTCCCTTTGGACCACATCAGTGAGTCTGAGAGGCAGGTCTTGTTGTCTGGTCAGCCCAGGACCTCCAGACACGCTGCCCAGGCTTTCACCCCGGGGAGGTCAATTCAGTGTTGCTAATTCAGCAAAAACAACATGGGATGCAGCAGTTATGAGTTCCTTGTCTCTGCAGCCACAACAGGTGCTGTGATTCTCCAGTGGTTTGATTTCGGCTCCAGAGGCACTCTCCGTTATCTCTCGAGACAGACGGAGAGACATCTCAAGACATCTCACAATAGTGGGGAAGACTGCATGCTTTCTCAGACTGCTGCCCTGGTACTAACTATTGATGGACAACTTCATGGCCACTGCAGGTCTCCCTTCTTAGGGTTCCTTATCTTGAAACTGGACACTGAAAGAGCAGCCTTTAGACACAGGGCTCTTTCCCATACACAGCCCACTGACCGCCCTCACAATCCAGGGCACCCTCTGTGCAGTGGGACGTGTAGGCATTCATTTATGAAGAGGGCGGGATATAAATATTTCCTAGAATCAAGCAGCATATAATTTTTGTTCCTTTACCAAATCTTAAGCAATAAGCAAATAGCATAATTGGTGAGCATTTTGTCTTTCATTTTCTGCAGCTAGTCCACACCCAAAGAAAAGTGGGTTTCTAAGAATACACTCAGTAGACGTGTAATTCCAGGAATGATGCTTCTTAGAATCTTATTTATATATTGTTCCTGAAAAACAACTCTCTGTGACTTAGCACGTTCTGTTCAGCCTCATTCCTTCTAAACATTATTTGCTTTATTTCAGAAATAACTTAGATATGTAGCTCATTTGCTGCTTTTAAATTGTAAAAATCACCTGTGGCTGTTTCAACAGAGCATCACTAGCAATACAAAAAAATCACCATTGGAGGTTTAAAGGTAAAGGTGAAGGTACCCCTAACCATTAGGTCCAGTTGCAGACAACTCTGGGGTTGCGCGCTCATCTCGTTCTATAGGCCAAGGGAGCCGGCATTTGTCTGCATACAGCTTCCGGGTCATGTGGCCAGCATGACTAAGCCGCTTCTGGTGAACCAGAGCAGCGCACGGAAATGCCTTCCCGCCAGAGCGGTACCTCTTTATCTACTTGCACTTTGATGTGCTTTCAAACTGCTAGGTGGACAGGAGCTGGGACCAAAAACGGGAGCTCACCCCTTCACGGGGATTCAAAAAACCAACCTTCTGATCAGCAAGCCCTAGACTCTGTGGTTTAGTAATGCCTAATTGTGGCTTAAAATGTCTACATTTTCTTACGTTGAGCTCATAGAAAAAGTTGTTGCTGCTGCTGCTGTACTCTTAAAAATTGACTCAAAGCATTATCATAAACAAATCAATAAAGACTGGCTATAATCTAAGCATCAGCTAAGCTTGGCACAAGTGAGTTGATGCTCAGTAACCAGGAAATTTGGAGAAGCCGTATATTTCAGCTTCTTAACTCTCATCCTACTCCTGAGTAGACGGTGGGCACCAGCTTATCACTTCCACTGCCTCCCTTTGTCCTGTTCTCATCCCCAAATGTGCTTGTGTAAGCCACGCCCACCCCTTCCTTGTAAGCCCTTTGCATTGCTCTTTAAAGAAAGATAAACCAAGGAGGCAGAAAACCTTCCCATCTCTCCCCATACATAGTTCTTGCGTCTGAGGCCACCCAAGAAGGTGGAAAGCTACATGTCATTTTGTGTTTCTGAAATATACTCAGAGTCAAGTGTGAATTTCATGCTCTTTATTCAGCTCATAGTAGCAATGAATGAATCTTTCCCCAAAACGTCTAGCTATATATACATTATTTACACAATGGCCCCCCCCCCCAGTGATCTGCTAATTCCAGGCTTCTCCTATAGGCCAATCAGGTTGCACATTTACCATCTCCAGAAGCCTGATTGGCTGCTCCTGCAGACCAATCAGGTTGCTGATTCACTTCATCCAGAAGCCTGATTGGCTGCTTCTGCAGGCCAATCAGGTCACTGATTCTGTCCACCTGGAGCTGGATTGGGTAGCTCCTGCGGACCAAACTGCTGCATTCTGGATCTTATTGTTCTAGGATTCAGCTCAGTACATAACAGTGTCCCTGGCAAAATCCATAAGCAGTCTGTAATAGCAGTCACCATATGCCCCCTCAAAAAAGTACACACTTTCTTCCAGTAAGGCATACTTCCTTCCTGTTTTAGATTTCCACAAAACCATTTCAACCTTCTGCTGGTGTGAGCTTTAGCAGCAGATTCTGCTGGTGTGAGCTTTAGCAGCAGATATGCCTTGTCTTTGGACATCTTGAAAGATCTGCAGTCGTTCCATAAGTGATGAGTAATGAGCACTGAAATAAGTCTTCAGACAAAAGAACTAATTTCACGAAGCAAACACAGTGTGTGTTTCTATAGTTCACTGAGTTGAACACCCTGACACACCCCAGACCAAAGGGCGACATGCTAATTTGCCAGCCTCCTGGAATATTTTTGACGATTGCCCTCTCTGCCTTCATTTTCCTTCCTCTTTTGAGTTTCTTACAGTGAGTCCCTTTTGAAAAGGCAGCTGTGGTTGGTTTCCACCTCCCAGTTCCTTAATCCCATGAAAATTTCAGATGAATGAGCAGCCTTAATAAGTCACTGGATTTTCCATACCCCCATATCTCCATCCCTTCAAGATCCACAACAATTCTCTCTAGCCAAAACCAAGTTTTTAATACGTGATGACTCCAGCTGATGCAAATAAGAGGAGGAAGACAACATCCCATAATAAGCTTTAGGGCACCACAAATCATACACTGCCAAAAGCTAGAGAACGTCCTGCACAAAACACTATAGTTTTGTGCTATATTATATAGCATGTAAGCCAGGGGTCAGCAAACTTTTTCAACAGGGGGCTGGTCCACTGTCCCTCAGACCTTGTGGGGGGGCCAGACTATATTTTTTTTGGGGGGGAGAGAACAAATTCCTATGCCCCACAAATAACCCAGAGATGCATTTTAAATAAAAGCACACATTCTACTCATGTAAAAACACACTGATTCCCGGACAGTCCATAGGCCAGATTTAGAAGGTGATTGGGCCGGATCCGGCCCCTGGGCCTTAGTTTGCCTACCCATGATGTAAGCTGATGACATTTTATTCCTGCTGCCATGCAGGAGGTTGTTTCATGTCTGAGTCATGCCAATGTATATATGCTACACTGGAAAGGCATATAACCTTTCTGATTCAGCTGGAATAGAAATCAGCAGCCATCCTTTAAAATCTTGGTCCTACCTGAGCACTTGGACAGCTGGTGCTGGAAATCCAATTCAGATTAAACTAAGAAATTATGTAACTTTAAACATTTCACACTTACCTTTGTATTGTTACATATTTTTTATCCTACTCTCCCACCTACATGACTCGACCCCCCGAGCCACCCACTTTGTCCAGCACATTAACCCTGCAATGTAGGATAGGCTGAGAAATAGTGATTGGCCCAAGGTGACTCAGCAAGCTTTGTGGATTTTCACCTGAACATCTCTAGCCCTGATCCCACACCCTCACCCTCATGCCACACCGTTATTCCCTTCTGTTGATTCAGAGTCAGGGTGTTCACACATTACACTCGGTATACAACCTGTGTACACAACAGCTGAGCTGCAAAATTAAGTTTACTGCCTTTCGCACAAAAACTTGTGTCACAGACAACTTGGACTTGTGTCAGTGCAACATGCAAACAAGCCTATTGATTTGCGATATCCGCTCTCACTATCCCTCTAGGACACCCCTCCAACTGTAAAAAGTTAGAGTAGAGGCCTGGTGTGTCAGAAAAACAACAAGGTGGCTTCTTTCCCCATCTCTTCCTGCCACTCAGCACTGTGCCATCTTGCTTCAGGAGAAGGCCTGCAGGCAGCTCAGTGAGAGAGTCGCTGCCTTGATGTGGGTTGGGGCAAGAGAGTATTCTCCTCCTTTCATCGCTCAGCTTGCAGCACATCTCTCACCATGGCAGCACCTCTTGACCAAGCTATTGGTCTGCTGGTTGTCACCTTCCACAAATACAGTGGCGTAGCGTGGGTTGTCAGCACCCGGGGCAAGGCAAGTAATTTGCGCCCCCTAACCCGTGGATTTGCGCCCCCTAACCCATGGATTTGCGCCCCCTAACCCGTGGATTTGCGCCCCCTAACCCATGGATTTGCGCCCCCTAACCCGTGGATTTGCGCCTCCTAACCCTAACCCCCAGATGTTGCGCCCGGTGCGGCCGGCCCCCCTGCACCCCCCACGCTACGCCCCTGCACAAATACACAGGCAAGGATGGCGATAAGAGCAGCCTATGTAAGAAGGAGTTGAAGGAGCTGATCAAGAACAAGTTGGCCATTGGACGAAAACTTCAGGACGGAGAGATACAGGCACTGCTTTTCATCATATGTGGTGGGATTGTAGCAAAATTTAAAATTTTGGGAAATGATATATAAGGAATTGAAGAAAATGTTCCAACTAACATTTGTTTAAAAACCTGAAGCATTTTTGTTAGGGATTGCAGGTAAAGACCTGCCAAGGAAACTGCAAAATATCTTCATGTATGCGACAATGGCGGCAAGAGTTTTAATAGCACAAGGATGGAAGAATGAAGAAATCCCGACCAAAGAACTGAGGAACTACGCAGAATTGGCAAAACTGACACATAAATTACATGACAAGGATAACTGTGACTTTAAAGATGAATGGGAACCCTTTACAAAGTACTTAGAGAAACAACAAAATGAACTGGACTCCTTGGCAGCTTTTGAAAAAACATACACAAACTTTTTACTGATAACATTTAGATAGATAAATTAAGGATCTGTACAATTCTGTAACATGCAGAGAATAACAAATGCTGAAAAAACAGAGAGAGGAACTGGGGGAAGTCTGGGGGGAGGTGAGGGGAGGTAGGGTTTTCTGTTTTCCAGGGAGGGGGAGAAATGAGGATGATGTTTCTTTGAAAAACTGTTAATTTGAAATTCCTAGTAATTTATTTATTTTTTTAAAAAAAGAGAGAGACAGAGAGATACAGGCACTGAATAAATATCTGAGCCACAATGGGGATGAAGTGTTGAACTTCCAGGAATACGTCACTTTCCTGGGTGCCTTGGCAATGATTTACAATGAAACTTTGGCTTTGTAAATGTACCCCCCAGTGGGGTGAGGTGCTGTGGTTTGGAATCATACCTCTGTAGGCGGTTTCACATCCAATAAAATTTAAGTTTTGTAAAGAAGAGAAAAGAAAAGCAAGAAGGCAATACTTTTCCTACTGCTAACCCTGCTCAAACAACCCAGTGAATGTAGCCTAGACCACCAATACACTGTGGTTGACACATATTTCTGGCATAGTCTTTAGGTGTTCCCGCTAAAGTGTTAGCAGGAATGGAGCTGTCCTTGGTCCTATAGGTTTGAGACAGAGGGAAGGAACGCTGCACCCTAATTCGGTAACAGACAAGCTTGTGTGCAGCGAGAACTCAAGCAAGTCACGAGAGATCTGCTAATGTGCCTTGAGACATAAACAGATCAAAGTGCCCACTGGCAAGAGGTGCTGCCCGCTGTCTCTCTGCATAATCTATTGCTTTGCCTTTTGCCTTTACACGGTGACGTTCTTCCACATCAGGTCGTGTGGCTCATTCAATCCCTCCTCTTGCAAAGATGCAGTAGAACAACCTACCCTCTGAGAAGGCAGCCTAGTATTAGCAGGGGGCACTGGGATCTAAACCACTCAGCCTCTTGGGCTTGCTGATCAGAAGGTCAGCGGTTTGAATCCGTGCGACGGCGGTGAGCTCCTGCTGCTCTGCCCCAGCTCCTGCCAACCTAGCAGTTCAAAAGCATGCCAGTGCAAGTAGATAAATAGGTACCACTGTGGCAGGAAGGTAAACAGCATTTCTGTGCACTCTGGTTTCCATCACGGTGTTTCTGTTGTGCCAGAAGCAGTTTAGTCCTGCTGGCCACATGACCCAGAAAGCTGTCTGTGGACAAACACCGGCTCCCTCGGCCTGAAAGCAGCATGAGTGCCGAACCCCATAGTCGCCTTTGACTGGACTTAACCATCCAGGGGTCCTTTACCTTTTACCTTAATGCAATTAAATTTATATCCTTGCCTACAGCTGGCTTACAGGAATAAAGAAAACAAACTGGCAACCTAGGGAAGCCACAGCTTCAGAAACAAGTCCCAGCGGCCTGTCTCAGTGAAGCATTGTCATATTCCTCCATTATATTCTGTGCCTCTTTTTACAGAAATTTCTTGCCTTACACAGAAAACAGCTTCAAAATGGGGCTTTAAAAACTTGCTTCCTGGTCCTCACTAGCAAACTTCTCTCTCTTTTTGTGAAGAGATCCACTCCCGCATAAAGCATTATTCCTTCGTGCGTTATGCAAACACTGTACCACCTGAGAATATGACATTGAGATCTCAGATGGTGACTTGGCCTCTGGGCTTAATTCAGCTGTTCCCATGACAGTCCCCTCCCTTATCACATTTCTCTGCACTGACATAATTTACATTACCTTTAGCACCCTTGATCGGCCACGGGCAGTGTGCCAGGGAATTTAGACCTCATTTCTGAGAACAAGAAAAACAGGACCTGTGCGGTTCATGAAAAGCAAACTACTGCAATCTCCTAAGTCTCTTCATGCCAAAGTAGAACTCAGAAAAACAAGCCAGTTCCATGCTGTTAGAATCATAGAATTCCTGCAATGCAGGAATATGCAGCTGTCCCATTGGGGGTTTGAACTTGCAATCTTGGCATCATCAGCACCAAGCTCTAACCAACTGAGCTTCACTCTTCATCTTCACTTAATGAACACATTGGATTTGAAGAGTTTGGATTTGATATCCCGCCTTTCACTCCCTTTAAGGAATCTTTAAGGAATATTGAGGCTTTTTATTTGTATTTTGGAAGTTCAGAGATTTAGGAACAATCCATTTAATCCCAGAAGAATATACAGGCAGATGAATAATAAACAGTAAGAGGGGTGCAGACAGGAGGGGGTGCAGACAACAAGGAGGGGGTGCAGACAGAGACACGGTTGGGACAAGATTCATGTGGGATGTGAAACACAAGAGCAGTCAAGTACAACATTCCTAGAGTGAACATCTTTACACATGGGGAAGAATGTTTGTCCAGCCAGCAGGTAAGCTTCCTGTTTCCTTCTGGGCTGGGACAGACTTCCTCTGCATGGGACTAGAGGTGGGCATGGCCTCACCTGTGCAGGTAATGATGAAAGCACAGGGCAGGGCAGCCACCTCTCTCTCTTTGACTACATGTATTGAAGAAGCAACATCTGCTTAGCCAAAGATGCTCTCTACTTAGCCAAAGATGCTTCCAGCCAAGAGAGGACAAAGGGACTGTCTCTTTATGAGATAGTTTCCAGGTGTATGTTACTTTTCTAAGATAAGTCTGCCTTCTGGGATCCGATTGTGAACAGAATGTGAGTGAGTAAACTCTTTTTATACTTCCATAGAAGACTGTGTCATGTCTTATCTTTTATGAGGGAATAAGGGGGAAATACCAGAACAGTTATTATAGAGGCTTTAGCGAGCGTGAGCAAACGCATCCACTGCAAGTTTAAAAGGGGAATGTTACTCCGCTAAGTTGTGAACTTGTTAACACAAGCTGGAAAGGCTATTATCAGACAATATATCCTATCCTGCATCCCTGAACATTCCCACAATTCACTCGCCCACTGTAGGGAGAGAGTAAAATTACCAAGGCATGAGAAAAGAAAAACTAGGCTGTCTTCTTCCTGTGCCTTCAGCAGAGCTTTGAGAGCTCAGTGGTGAAGCTTTTCCCAGCACAGAGCAAAAGTTTGCCATCTTCCAGTTGCTCAATGCAGTTGCACCAGCTGCAGTGAGAAGTGGCAGACATACAGTCTGCTTCAAAAATTGGCAAAATGTACCGCAAGGGAAATTTCCACATACAGGCAGGCGTTGACAGTGATATCAGGTGAGTATCTCCCCAAAGGAGGGGGAGCTGGGCTGAGACGAAATGGAAAACACCGGTGACACAGCACTCTTTTGTTCTTGCCAACTCCTGATGAGCATGTAAAGACGGGAGCCGTCTGTTGCAATGATTTCCTATATGTTTTTCATGTCTTCAAAAGCACCAGGAGGCTTGGCTATGTGCACCATCCTCACAAAAGCCTGATTGCAGTAACCAGTGGCAAGCCAGTTGACCTCCTGTGCAGCTCCCATCTTTATCTCCTAGCATTGGGATGTGGAACCTGAAGCTCTCCAGAAGTTGCTGCACTACACCCCCCCCCACCTGGCTGTTGACCATACTGGCTGCGGCTGAGATGGTTGCTAGGAGTCCAATAACGTCAGGTTCCCCATCCCTGTTCTAGCAAGCTTCTGATGTCTCTGAAAGCAATTACATCAGCCTGCCTCACGTTGCCCAATGGTAGTGCTGGCTCTGCTCTCACTGATGGGACCTTGAAGCACCTGCCTTATTTCCTATCACAGTGGGGGGTTTTCCCCTCAGGTAATTCACGAGCTCACCTCCTGTGAGCCTGATGTTAGAGCTTCATTCTTTCTTATTACATTGGTACCTCGGGTTAAGTACTTAATTCGTTCCGGAGGTCCGTTCTTAACCTGAAACTGTTCTTAACCTGAAGCACCACTTTAGCTAATGGGGGCCTCCCGCTGCCGCCGCTCCGCCGGAGCACGATTTCTGTTCTCATCCTGAAGCAAAGTTCTTAACCTGAAGCACTATTTTTGGGTTAGCGGAGTCTGTAACCTGAAGCGTATGTAACCTGAAGCATACGTAACCCGAGGTATTTTATTATTTATACCCAGCCCATCTGGCTGGGTTTCCCAGGTGGGTGCCTTTCATTGTAAAAAGCCTATCCCTGTTCTGTGCTCTTCTGAAGAGTCATACAATCGTAGAGTTGGAAGGGACCTCAACGGTCATCCATTCCAACCCTCTGCAATGCAGGAATATCCGCTCAAACTTCCATGACAGATGGCCATCCAACCTCTGAGGAAGGAGAGTCCACCACATCTTGTGGGAGTCTGTTCCACTGTCTAACAGCTCTTACTGTCAGAAAGTTTTTCCATATGTTTAGTTGGAATCTTCTTTCTTGTAGCTTGAAGCCATGGGTTCGAGTCCTACCCTCCAGAGCAGGAGAAAACAAGCTTAGTCCCTCTTCCATGTGACAGCCCTTGAGATATTTGAAGATGGCTCTCATATCTCCTCTCAGCCTCCTCTTTCCCAGGATAAACATCCTCAGCTCCTTCAACTCCTCCTCATCAGGTTTGGTTTCCAGACCCTTGGTCGCCCTCCTCTGTGCACCTTCCAGCTTGTCAACATCCATCTTAAATTGTGGTGCCCATAACTGGACACTGTATTCCTATCCTTATCCTGTCACCATTAAGGATCACTTTGTAAAGTCATGTGACTTGTCGAAAAGCACGCTTAAACTGTCAGGTGTAAAGGCTGTGTACAGTTAAAGCACACTTCTTCCCCCAGAGAAGACTGGGAACTGTAATTTACCACTCAGAGAGCTACAATTCCCAGCAGCCTAAATGAACTATAGGATTGTTTCAGGGACGTCATGTGCTTTAAATGTAGGCCGTGTAGTTGTCTAAGTCTGAAGAAAAAGCACCTGTGAGCCCACATGCCAGTTTCCGTCTTAAAAAAACCATATTCTTGCCCTTATAGCTGTTTTTATTGCAGGGGTGCCACAGCAGTGGAGAATTCTACCTGTGATACTACTGAGTGAAACTTTGCCAGCTTCCAGTTTCTAAATGAGTTCCCCTAGGGCAGGCATGGACAAGTAGAGCGGAGGACAAGTACAAGTATATTCAGAGCTGATGAAATGGCTGGGCCAAAGCTGAAACGTCGCTCAGTTGCAGATATGCCTGGAAGCGAAAGGAAAGAAAATTATTTACAATGCTGTAAAGAAAAATATTGCATAGGAACCTGGAATGTAAGATCCATGTACAATGGTAAGCTGGATGTGGTCAAAAATGAGATGGCAAGAATAAATATTGACATCCTGGGCATCAGTGAACTAAAATGGACGGGAATGGGCGAATTCAGTTCAGATGACCATCATATCTACTACTGTGGGCAAGAATCCCGTAGAAGAAATTTAGTGGCCCTCATAGTCAACAAAAGAGTGGCGAAAGCCATACTGGGATGCAATCTCAAAAATGATAGAATGATCTCGATACAAATCCAAGGCAGACCTTTTAATGTCACAGTAATCCAAGTTTATGCACCAACTACCAGTGCTGAAGAAACTGAAATTGACCAGTTCTATGAAGACTTACAACACCTTCTAGAAATGACACCAAAGAAGGATGTTCTTCTCATTATAGGGGATTGGAATGCTAAAGTAGGGAGTCAAGAGATAAAAGGAATAACTGGCAAGTTTGGCCTTGGAGTTCAAAATGAAGCATGGGAAAGGCTAATAGAGTTCTGCCTAGAGAACATGCTGGTCATCACAAACACTCTTTTCCAACAACACAAGAGACGATTCTACACATGGACATCACCAGATGGGCAGCATCGAAATCAGATTGATTATATTCTCTGCAGCCAAAGATGGAGAAGCTCTATACAGTCAGCAAAAACAAGACCTGGAGCTGACTGTGGCTCAGATCATCAGCTTCTTATAGCAAAATTCAAGCTTAAACTGAAGAAAGTAGGAAAAACCACTGGGCCAATAAGATACAATCTAAATCAAATCCCTTATGAATACACAGTAGAAGTGAGGAACAGGTTTAAGGATTTAGATTTGGTGGACAGAGTGCCTGAAGAACTATGGATGGAGGCTCGTGACATTATACAGGAGGCAGCAACGAAAACCATCCCAATGAAAAGGAAATGCAAGAAAGCAAAGTGGCTGTCCAACGATGCCTTACAAATAGCGGGGGAGAGAAGGCAAGCAAAATGTGAGGGAGACAGTGAAAGATACAGGAAATTGAATGCAGATTTCCAAAGAATAGCAATGAGAGACAAGAGGGCCTTCTTAAACAAGCAATGCAAAGAAATAGAGGAAAACAATAGAATGGGAAAAACCAGAGATCTGTTCAAGAAAATTGGAGATATTAAAGGAACATTTTGTACAAAGGTTACCACAACAAAAGACAAAAGTGGAAAGGACCTAACAGAAGCAGAAGACATCAAGAAGAGGTGGCAAGAATACACAGAGGAATTATACCAGATAGATATGGAAGTCTCGTACACTCTAGGTAGTGTGGTTGCTGACCTTGAGCCAGACATCCTGGAGAGTGAAGTCAAATGGGCCTTAGAAAGCACTGCTAATAACAAAGCCAGTGGAAGTGATGATATTCCAGCTGAACTACTTAAAATTTTAAAAGATGATGCTGTTAAGATGCTACATTCAATATGCCAGCAAGTTTGGAAAACTCAGCAGTGGCCAGAGGACTGGAGAAGATCAGTCTACATCCCAATCCCAAAGAAGGGCAATGCCAAAGAATGCTCCAACTACCGCACAATTGCGCTCATTTCACACGCTAGCAAGGTTATGCTTAAAATTCTACAAGGCAGGCTTAAGCAGTATGTGGACCGAGAACTCCCAGAAGTGCAAGCTGGATTTCGAAGGGGCAGAGGAACCAGAGACCAAATTGCAAACATGCACTGGATTATGGAGAAAGCTAGAGAGTTCCAGAAAGACATCTACTTCTGCTTCATTGACTATGCAAAAGGCTTTGACTGTGTTGACCACAGCAAACTATGGCAAGTGCTTAAAGAAATGGGAGTGCCTGATCACCTCATCTGTCTCCTGAGAAATCTCTATGTGGGACAAGAAGCTACAGTTAGAACTGGATATGGAACAACAGATTGGTTCAAAATTGGGAAAGGAGTACGACAAGGCTGTATATTGTCTCCCTGCTTATTTAACTTAAATGCAGAATTCATCATGTGAAAGGCTGGACTGGATGAATCCCAAGCCGGAATTAAGATTGCCGGAAGAAATATCAACAACCTCAGATATGCAGATGACACAACTTTGATGGCAGAAAGTGAGGAGGATTTAAAGAACCTTTTAATGAGGATGAAAGAGGAGAGTGCACAATATGGTCTGAAGCTCAATATCAAAAAAACCAAAGATCATGGCCACTGGTCCTATCACTTCCTGGGAAATAGAAGGGGAAGAAATGGAGGCAGTGAGAGATTTTATTTCTTGGGTTCCATGATCACTGTGGATGGTGACAGCAGTCACGAAATTAAAAGACGCCTGCTTCTGGGAAGAAAAGCAATGACAAACCTAGACAGCACCTTAAAAAGCAGAGACATCACCTTGTCAACAAAGGTCCGTATTGTTAAAGCTGTGGTTTTCCCAGTAGTGATGTATGGAAGTGAGAGCTGGACCATAAAGAAGGCTGATCGCCAAAGAATTGATGCTTTTGAATTATGGTGCTGGAGGAGACTCTTGAGAGTCCCATTGACTGCAAGAAAATCAAACCTATCCATTCTTAAGGAAATCAGTCCTGAGTGCTCACTAGAAGGACAGATCCTGAAGCTGAGGCTCCAATACTTTGGTCACATCTTGAGAAGAGAAGACTCCCTGGAAAAGTCCCTGATGCTGGGAAAGATTGAGGGCACAAGGAGAAGAGGACGACCAAGGGCGAGATGGCTGGACAGTGTTTTTGAAGCGACTAACATGAGTTTGACCAAACTGCGGGAGGCAGTGGAAGACAGGAGTGCCTGGCATGCTCTGGTCCATGGGGTCACAAAGCATTGGACATGACTAAACGACTAAACAACAACAACAGGGCAGGCATAGGCACACTCGGCCCTCCAGATGTTTTGAGACTACAACTCCCATCATCCCTGACCACTGGTCCTGTTAGCTAGGGATGATGGGAGTTGTAGTCAAAAAACATCTGGAGGGCCGAGTTTGCCTATGCCTGCCCTAGGGCAAAAGCAACCAACAGGGTGCCTTTCAGATATTCCAGCGATGGGGCACCTGTCATCCTCCAGATGTTCTTGAACTACAACTCCCATCATCCCTGACTATGGACCAGCCCATCTCGAACTGATGGGAGCTGTAGGCCTCAACATCTGGAAGGCAATTTCCAATAAACTGGCAGAGAAAACAAATGCATGATACAAAATTAGATAAGTTAGAGCAGGGGTAAGCAAACTTTTCCAGCAGGGGGCCGGTCCACTGTCCCTCAGACCTTGTGGGGGATCAGACTATATTTTTTTTGGGGGGGGGAGAGAACAAATTCCTATGCACCACAAATAACCCAGAGATGCATTTTAAATAAAAACACATATTCTATTCATGTAAAAACACGCTGATTCCTGGACCATCCGTGGGCCGGATTTAGAAGGCGATTGGGCCGGATCCAGCCCCTGGGCCTTAGTTTGCCTACCCATGAGATAGCACCTTCTCACCACCACCACCAATGTCAGAAAGCACAGGTTTACTTAAGTGAAGCATCAGGTTTGTAAATAAATAAACACACACAAAGAAACAGAATCGCAAGACAGGCCTGCAGCCGAATATTGCCGTATGGAGTAGTCCTGAATAGAATGTTTCATTCTGTTCCTTGTCTCCCCTCCTTTTCTGTCATTTGCCTTCTGTGGCCAACTGAGCACAGCTCTTGGGGCTATTTTTATTTATGTATTTCTGCACACCTCGGGATTTGCTGATACTTCCGCCATTTTTGTGTGGGTAGTACTGTTTCGGCTGCTTAAACAACAGCACTCTGAACGCTGGAAAGAGAAGGAATGATTCTGCCCCATCTTATGGGCAAAGGCAGCAGCTCTGAGTAAAAAGCCCAAGTCCCCGTCTGTTGCCCTGGAAGAAGATGGAGTTCAGGGAGCACAGCTTCTGCTGCAGCCCTAACAAAAGAGTCAGCTGTATATTTATAGGAGTCTAGAAACTGACTGCTCAGCACAAGTCCGTTTCTGGGAATGAATCTGTAGCATATGACAGGACAAGTCTAGGCTTGTTCTGAGAGGGTTCCCTGTTACGGAACATACTAAATGGAGGCAAGTCTAGGCTTGTCTAGCGAATACATATTCTCTGTCTGGAGTGAAACAGATGACAAGGAGCTTTGCCACTTACAAATGGTTCAGAGGCTTCAAACGCACCGTGCATTGAAAGCAAGTGGCATCTCCCAAAGAATTCTGGGGGTTTTAGTGGACCCTTCACAGAGAGCTACAACGCCAGGTAAGCACCCTTTACAAACTTCAGTTCCCAGGATCCTCTGGGGGAAATCGTGTACTCCAAACATACGGCGCATACGCAGCCAGGTTTGCAGAGAAAGTGGGGTGTCGCAGGAGTCAGAAAGTAGTGGAGGAAGGGAAAGAAAAGAAAAGACGAGGCTGAGGGCACACATCTTGCCCAGATCTTTTTCTTTCTCTTTTTTTTGAAACAGGATACTTTCTTCACGGGTTCCCTCCCCGCTTCCCAACCACCATCAAATCACAGAGCACGTCTCTCTCCATCGCTCTGAACCGGTCTTGCGCTGCCCAGCCGGGCTATGGTGCAAAAGCATAGATCCAAGTCCTTGTGGGTCCCCATATATTTTTTTAACAAACTGTCTCCTCAAAACCACCATCAAGTCACAGGTCACCCGCTACGGCCAGAGATGGGTTGTGCGCTTTGCAGCCATGCTGCGTAAAAATCCTACCTCCGATTAGTCTTTTTGTGGTGCTTGCCAGCAGCGGTCTTTGAATTATTATTATTATTATTTGCTATTAATGTAAATCAACTTGCTTCTGACTTTTGGGGCGGCGGGGTGTAAAACCAGAGGGATTCAACATCACAGCAAACGTTTTGCCAGACCCTTGTGGAAAAGCAAACAATGACTGCACCAAAACTATACATTTAGAGCACATCCTTTCGCACAACGTATCCCGGGAACTGCAGTTTGTTAAGGGTGCTGGGAATTGTAGCTTTTCGGGGGGCAAACTACAGTGTGATGTGGGCACAGCTAATCTCTGTGTGTGTGAGAGAGAGAGGTGTTCCTATGAAGACTTTCTTGTATGTTTGTATGTGAGGAATGCGAGAACGGGGTGGGGGGAGGAGAGAGAGGCGGGGGGACGACGATGATGCACAGAGCACTCTCAAAATGCCAGATGCGCCCACAGCTTGGCGACCCCCCGGACTGTGCATGCAGAAAAGCAGCACCTCAGGGTGGCAGGCTTTATGCTAGCTTGCTACAGGCGAGGACCTCTTCCCAGAGAGCCCTTAAGGGGGAGCGGATGCGCAGGCGGGTCGAAAGTCCAGCTGCCGTTCTCGGAGTGATCCACTTTTGATGGGGAAGTTCCTGCACATTCGCCTCCGCTGTCCCGGTCCTAGGCTTGTTCCTCATCGCGACGTCGGGCCGCCGAGAGAGGGAGCCAGCGGGCCTGGATAGAGACCTGCGGATCCGTGGGAAAAGACGAAGGGAGACGCAACCCAGCGCAGGAAAAGAGTGGAGTGGACGGCTCCGCCCGCCGGGGAAGGTCTGCTCGAAGGGCGTCCGCGCCGTCGGGAAGCGGGCAACGTCGACCGAGAACCGAGTCCTGGTCACAGGCGAAGGAGGGGAGATCGCTGCTGCGTCCTTGCGCGGACGCCGGGAGGGATCCCTCTGATGATCTGACGGAACCTTTGAGGGAGCCCGGCAGTAGGGCACCAAGGGGCCGGTTGCATAGATGCCCTACTGACAACCCGTGAGGTCTTCGGCTTCGTGGGATGGATCCTGCCCCCGGCTCGGACATGGATGGAGGGGGCGGCCGCCGCGAGGCGGATGAGCTGGCCAACGCCGCTGCCCGGGGAGACCTGGAGACCTTGAGGCGGCTGCTGGATGGTGGGGCGGACCCCAACGCGGTGAATCGCTTCGGCAGGGCCCCGATTCAGGTAGGTCCGTCCGGGGACAGTAGGAGGAAGGCCGGAGAGCCATAGATAGGTGGGTGAGAGACTGCGGGGGGGGGGGATAGCCAGGATTTAAGTTGGGGTGCGGGCAGGACACCCACCTGTCGCCATTCTCTGTCGACCAAATTCGGAATGAAATGTCTCCACACCAATTGACTTGCTTTTCACTCTAAGTGGCCAGGAAATAAATGGCCAAAACTTTTCAAATATTCTGATCATTTCTACTTTAACTTAAGTATTTTTTTTATTATTTGATTTAGGTCAGGGCAGCTGACCCCCTGATCCCGCCCATGGCTGAAATTTTAAACGTGAGGTTTAGAGGTGCGGAATATGAGTACCACTCGGGGGCTAAACTAGATTTATTGGGGGCTTTGCGGAGAGGGGCTTATTTTGGGGAGGGGGTTAGTTTTAACAACCCATAGTCAACTCGTGTCCAGTGAGAGTCAGATCCTAGTAGCTGTTCATTCCTAGCTATGCGCACGCCATACATTTAACGCGCATCCATCCCTCTCAAAGAAACTTGGGAACTGTAGCTTAAGGGTGCTGAGGTGCTGAGGACCCCGCATAGTACCGTGGTTAGAGTGCTGGACTTGGACCTTGGAGTCCAGGGTTCAAATCTTCACTCAGCCCTGAAGCTCACTCGTAGTGACCTTGGAGTTAGTCACTGCCTTCTGTCGACCTAACCTACCTCACAGAGTCCTTGTGAAGATTAAACAAGGAGGGGCAGAACCACAGAGGCCGTTTGAACTCCTTGGAGGAAAAAGGTGGGATTTAGCTGCAGTAAATAAATACACAAACTGAAGCTCTGGGAGGGGGGTGAATTAAGGTTCCCAGGATTTGGAAGGGGTATGTGTGCTTTGAACTGTATGGCGTGCACGCAGTAACCCAGGTGTGCTTTAAAATCACCTTCCTGGAAGTAGAAGGCTTATGCAGGGCCCTGATCCAAAACACGCTTGCTCGGAAGTCCCCTCGATGGCACTGGAATTTACCTTCCTAGGCTCAGCCCACGACGCAACCTACAAATTTGGCCCGTTCCAAAACACAGGACTGATCATCCCCCCCACCCAAAAAATAACCACACCCAAACTCAGGTGGAAGAGGAGGAGTCAAACCAGATTACACCCAGATCCAAAATACAGCAATTACCGGTAATCACAGTTTGTGTGTGCTGCTGACTGACCTAGCGAGCGAGCAGCCTGTTTAAAATTGGGGGGGGGGGGGCAGGATTTAACGTCCACCCTTTTAACGTCCATCAGTGGCAAATGGATCCATGAAAAGTTGTTCGGATGAACCCTAAACGCTGGAGGATTGGCTTCCTGCCACCCCCAAGTTTGAGTCCATGTTGCGCAGCTTGCCCTGTCCGAGGAAACTAAAAATAAATAAAATAAAATAGAAAGGTGAACAAAATGATTGGAGAATAAAATTATTGGAGGAATCGCTGTCCCAGGTTCGGACTCTCATCCCCGCGCGCACCGCCAAACAACAGCAACCACAGTGTCGTCTTTGGAAAATACTATATTTAAATAAGGATCTTGTTTCAGTTTATGTTTACGTAACAGAAGTACAGTGGTACCTGTGGTTAAGAACTTAATTCGTTCTGGAGGTCTGTTCTTAACCTGAAACTGTTCTTAACCTGAAGCACCACTTTAGCTAATGGGGCCTCCTGCTGCCGCTGCACGATTTCTGTTCTCATCCTGAAGCAAAGTTCTTAACCAGAGGTAATATTTCTGAGTTAGAGGAGTCTGTAACCTGAAGCGTATGTAACCCGAGGTACCACTGTACTGTATAGAACAGATCCCCACTTCGGAAACAGATTTCAATAACAATTATTAACATTTCAAGTGAGGAGAAACAGCCCTCTAATAATACCTTCAGTTACCAGAATGTGTCCTGTTTTATTCTCAAAACGATTTGAGACCCTCCCAAAGTCCGTCTTCTCAACCTTATAAAACGCAACCATTTAAAACACATGACATCCCCCCCCCCAAGAATCCTGAAATGTGTGGTTTACCCCTCACACGAATCTACAGACTGGGGGTGGGGGGTGGGCTGGAGTCGTGTGCTTCAAATATATGGTGTCTGCCTAGACTGAGAAGAGAGAATGAAAAATCACTGCAACCCCGAAATGACTGGAGACATTAGACTAAAATCTAGAATTAATCATCAACCATATACATATTCATCTCACTCTTATTCATAAGCTGTCAACTTTTCCCCTTTTTTCAGGGAAATTCCCTTATTCCGAATAGGATTCCTCGCAAGCAAAGGGAAAAAGATGACAGCTATACTCTTATTTAACCTCATTGGGGTTTCTTTGTTTTTCACAATGGGAAAAGTTGCTTTTAAAAGTCACCTGGGGGTCACACATCTCTCGAAAACTACCTCCCCTTTTCTGTTCTGGGTTTTATTCTAACTTTTTGATTCGGTAGCTGGAGAGCGAGAAATCCAGCACAGATTTCAACCGACGGCGGCAACTCAGCCTCACTGACCGATTAATTTAAAGTTCTTTGCATGAACACACACGAAAGCTCATACCAATAACTAACATAGTTGGTCTCTAAGGTGCTTCTGGAAGGAATTATTTTATTTTATTTTGTTTCGTTTCGACTACGGCAGACCAACACGGCTACCTACCTGCATGAAATGAGCTAGCGAAACAGAGAAAAGACTTCGGGTATGAAATGCTATTCGTGTCTACTCAGAAGTAAGCCCCATTGAGGTTAGCAGAAGGCTAGCGCTCATGTAAAGTGAGTATTACATGCAATCATGAGAGCCGACTCCTAGGGGCCAAAGTCCCTTCGGGCCCCCACCCCCATAAAATATTGAGGGGCCCAGGCTGCCATGGACGTAGCCAGGGGGAAGCAGGGAGGGGCCAATTAAGTAAATAAATAAAAATACTTAACTGACGGATTGTGTCACAGATAACTGGGTTCTGCCCCCCACCCAATAAATCGTGGCTACGCCCATGGACGACCCCCCCCCCCAGTTGAGGGGAATTCTCATTCAAATGGTGTGTGTGTCACATCATGTGATCGATTATGCGGGGCAGGGCTTAGTTGCCCCCCCCCCAATATTTTAATCAAGTCCCCCCCCCCGCGATTCTAACCGCATTAACCTGGGAGTAAGCCCCGCGCTGGATTTTTTAAGGCTCCCTTCCAGCCTTGCATGTTTTTTAAACTGAGATTTGCAAGCTCATCTTCGGCAATCTGAGTTGCCTCCAAACCTCCAACGTTTTTAAGATCAATGGAGCTTACTTTCGAGTGATCGCGGATTATACGTTCGCGCTCTTAGGCAGCTGCACTTAATCGTAACTCTTTGATTTTATCAACGCGCGAAATCAAGCAGAAAACGGAATTGTCAAGCAGAAAACGGGCATGACATTTCGAAGCAGAGAGAGACAAAAAGAGGGCCAGAGATATCAGTACAGTACTACATTCCAGATTTGGGTATAATTAGAATTACAATAAGTCTGTTTTAAAATAAAAACACAACCCGCACGGATATCCCTTCTTTTACAGAGGAGGGAGCAATAGGTCGTGCTTTTTCATTTTGAAAACAAATGCGTTGTTTTTAAAATGGTGCCGATTTAGCACAATCAGGCGCTTAACTCCTTCCAAGAACCTGCACCTCTCAGCATCCTAACCTTTGGCCATGCTGGAATTCCAACGTCTGAAGGGCCACACATTCCACATCCTTGGTTTAAACTGCAAGCATAGGCAAACTCCGGCCCTCCAGATGTTTGGGACTACAATTCCCATCATCCCTAGCTAACAGGACCAGTGGTCAGTGATGCTGGGAATTGTATTCCCAAACATCTGGAGGGCCGGAGTTTGCCTATGCCTGGTTTAAAGCTTCTGCTGTGACGCGTCTTCACTTTTCCTCCTCGCGTCTATAGTTTGATCCGGCTTCCGGGAAGAATAGTGAATTCTGGTAGACTTTTATTTCACTGCGCCTCTTTTAGAAATGATGCCTTTGTTACTAATGCCAGTCAGTCATTGTATTAAACTGAAGTGGGGCGGTCCACATTTCTCTGATGGTGCTAGCCCGACTGAATGAAAAAGGGCAGCTTTCATGTTTCCAATTGTAACAGCTCGTTCCCTCTCCAAATCACAACCACGCACCAGTTGTTGCATTGCGTTTGTGAATCGATTTACTCTACCTACTCCGCCTCAGCTGGGCTGTGAACAGAGAGCAACGCGGAAGGATGCACAAATTAAATTAAATTAATACTGCTTTTTAGTCCTTTTAGGGTCTGAGGCAAAATGGTTCGTCAAGCAGAGGTTTCGTTTGCGTCCGTCCAGCTTCGCACTCGTCTCTAGACATGGCTGCAGCTTTAAATTTAGCATTAGATTCAAACGTCAACCTTGCAGATATAAAAAGCCCTATTTTGTTCTATTTTTTTAAAAAAGACTCCGACTTCCTTCCAAGAAAACCACCACCTGAAGATCCAGGCCTTTGGTAAACATTTATTTCTTATAACATTAAAAATGTCAATATTTGGCATTTGATAAGAGTGGCTGCGCTCACTCCCTGCTGCTAGTTCAGCTTTTCTTTCTTCGCTTGGTTTCCTCGCTCGTTTCGTCTCCCTGGTTTTCCTTGCTGCTCAAGAACCGCCCCTCTCACTACAGCCCATCTGGAGAGTTTGCAGACCCGCCTTTCCGAAGCAAGCGCAACGTGCGCGCCAGTTTGGGCTGAGATTGATTCCGTGGGAGCCGTCTTTCTCGATGGGAAAGAAGCAGCAGAAGCGAATAAGTTCGACACGGATCCTTTTATCTCCAGCTGGGATCCTTCTGAATAACTCTCTCGAAAGAAAGAATACTAAATTATAATTAATAATAATAATAATTTATTTATACCCCGCCCATCTGGCTGGGTTTCCCCAGCCACTCTGGGTGGCTTCCAACAAAGTATTAAAATAAAAGCCGAGTGTGCTTCCAAAAATATGTATTCTTATTATTATTATTCGGAAGCATGTCCCACCATTTTCAGTTTTATGGGACGCGTTTCCACCCCCAAAAATTGAATGGTATGCACCGTTCGTCATTCTAGGTGTCATGCTATGAATGACTCAACCGGATACCACCTTTAAAAATCTTATTACTGTTGATTATTAAACTTATTAAAACTACTACTACTACTTACTCCATCCCCGAGAGAGAGGTCTATCAGAAACCTTTCTGTTTCTTGAGATTTGCCCAGTTCCAATAAAGAGCCTCTTGCCAATTTCTCCGAAATGGTCCCTTCGAAGGGCGCGGTGTAAACGCAGCTTTAGCCGGATAAAGCCTAGCGGTGTCCTTACCAGACTTTCCGAGGCGTTTGTGGGATGCTTCGCCGCAAGGAAACCCTCTTTATCCCTAGCTTCTGCAACTTGACGTGTGTTCTTTTAGGACTCGCCTTATTTTGTGTTTCTAAGTTATTTTAAACTCTCTTTAATATCGCTTTAATGTTGGGAAACCCCTGGGACCTTAGACGGAGGGGCGGGCAAATAATAATAATAATAATAATAATAATAATAATAATAATAATAATAATAATAATAATAATAATAATAATAATAATAATATGATCGTATGATTGACTTTTCAACTTTGACACTGCACCTTTTAAAGTTCAGATCCAACTTAGGGTACAACAATTCAGGATAAAATAGGGGGGAGGTAAGCCCCGCCCCAATCACATAATCCTATGACGCAGTGCACACACACCATTTGAATGGCAATACCCATCAACTTTAGGGGGCGGCCCCCTCAAATATTTTATTGGTGGGACAAAGCCGCCTCGACCCATAGGAGCTGGCTCCTATGAACAATACACAGATTAGACCCCCCCAAAAAAATTATTTAATCAGAATTATCAGGAGCTAATTAATGCAGCGTGGCGGTCAGGATCTTGGCTATTTCAGCCCGCAGAACATGGCCGCTCCAAGCGCCTAGACGGAAAGCGTAAAGATGCGCAAACCTTGACTTTCCTCCTCTCCTCTCCCTCCAGGTTATGATGATGGGGAACCCCGGGGTAGCTCAGTTGCTTCTGCAAAGAGGAGCGGATCCCAACCGCCCCGACCCGTCCACGGGCACGTTCCCGGTCCACGACGCGGCCCGCGGGGGCTTCCTGGACACGCTGCGGGCGCTGCGCCGAGGGAGCGCTCGCTTCGACGTGCGGGACCGCTGGGGACGCCGCCCGCTGGACTTGGCTGAAGAAAGTGGCCAGAGCCGGGTGGTCAGTTACCTCCAAGAGGCATCGGGCTGAAACTCTCTTGACTTGAGATCCGGGATGAAGCCAGAGGACCAAGGGGAGAGCTCCCCACCCCGCCGCCGCCGGAGGAGGAGAATCGCGGGTGCGTAAACTTAAGACCCTTTGACTTGGCTCTTGAACGCCACCCGTCAGAGACAAGCGAAATGGAGCTACAATTTCGGCGCCAGCATAAACTCTACGATCCTGCTTCGTTTGAAATGTGGCTTGTTAGATGTTTACATGCTTCCACTACGCATGGAGAGTGGGTATGTCGGTTCGTGGGACAGTGTCTCCTGGTCTCTCACCCATGCCAGTCTCCCATGTACAATGATGTTCTAAAAAGAAACAGACAATAGTCCGGGGGTTGGGGATTTATGGCTCCCCAGATTTTGCGGGATGAACAACTCCCATGTATCCTTGACCATGATTCCCCACAGTGGATGGGGTTGGTGTGGCAGTGCTGGATTTAGGGCAGTGTGGGCAGGAGACACACACACCCCACTCCACCCACAGGGCACTGAGCCAAGGGGGTGCAAAATTGAGAAGATCCATTCCGGGGTGCCTGCACAGGGTACCATAGAACCATAGAATTGTAGAGTTGGAAGCCACCACAAAGGCTCACTTAGTGCAACCGCCTGCACTGCAGAAATCTTTTTGCCTAATGTGGGCCTCCAACTCAGGAGCCTGAGATGAAGAGTCAAGACACACACACCCCATCTGCAAGAGCCCCAGTCTCAGATTATGAAGCTCTGCTCTGGTTTGTGTTATGGATGTTAACAGTGTTCCTTGTGTGAAATGTAAATAGCACTTTGAAATGTAGTATTGGGGAGTATTGGGGATGCGGGTGGCGCTGTGGGTTAAACCACAGAACCTAGGGCTTGCTGATTGGAAGGTCGGCAGTTTGAATCCCTGCGACGGGGTGAGCTCCCGTTGCTCAGTCCCTGCTCCTGCCAACCTAGCAGTTCGAAAGCACGTCAAAGTGCAAGTAGATAAATAGGTACCGCTCCGGTGGGAAGGTAAACGGCGTTTCCGTGCGCTGCTCTGGTTCACCAGAAGCAGCTTAGCCATGCTGGCCACATGACCCAGAAGCTGTATGCCGGCTCCCTCGGCCAATAAAGTGAGATGAGCGCTGCATCCCCAGAGTCGGTCACGACTGGACCTAATGGTCAGGGGTCCCTTTACCTTTACCTTATTGGGGAGAATGAAGATTGTGCGAACCTGTCACCTCTTGCCTAAATGCACTCTGCTTCTGTTGCCATGGTTTTCCATTTGCACAAGTTATGCCTGTTAGTTTTTCCTTGAAGGTCCCAAGGGAAAAATTAACAGAGGAACAAAAGGATGAAGGATGGCCTGTGCAATATAATTATGAGGGTAATGCTAATAACACACACATCACCTTGTTTTTTTTATTCATCCGCCAATTTCTTTTTAAGTAGTTCACACAAACGCTTTTGAATTGAATCAAAATGAATCCTTCAATCTGACTATATGAGATAGATAATCCTTATTAACGCCATGCAATCAGGTTTCAAGGAAGCAATGCCTGAATAAATGTGAGACCCTGAAAATGTTAAATATGCAGTCAGGGTGCTTCCAGACAGAAACTGAATATATTGCAAATGGGTCATTGGCAACAAGTTTTAGTTTTTTGCTTTTCACTTATCTGGTTTTTCCTGGAAAAATCTGGATTAAAAGTGAGTGAGGATAGAGATTGCCATTTGTATGCCAACAGCGTTGTGTGACCACTATAAAAAAAACATACATACTCAATAGGTATTCTGGATACCTTAGTCAAACCGGCTGAAATGGGAGAGCGTAATTCATTTTATTTGCATTTGCACACTGGCTTTAAGCAGATAACTTTATTAACATAGTGTAGAATCCAGAGAAAGTTCAGGACTGCATTGAAGCCATGGACAAAGTTAGACATTTAATTCCCAGTTGTTTAATAAAGATTGGTACACACCTAACTTGCACTGGGCTTTGTCTAGGAAAGCAAATCATTATACCCTAAGCCTTCCCTGTAAAAGGAAATCACCGCTAACCAGTGGCGTAGCGTGGGGGGTGCCAGGGGTGCCGACTGCACCGGGCGCAACATCTGGGGGGCGCGAGTCCAGAGGGAAGGGACAAGTTCCTTCCTCCGCCGGGCTCCCCGCCGCCACTGCCAGCCTTGCGCCCTAGCGCGCGCGCCCCCCGCCGTCACTGTGGCTGCGCTCCGCTCACTGCTCGCAGGAGGAGCAGCCGCTGCAGCAGCGCCGACGCCGCCACCGACGCCTGGCCGGGCACGGGCAGCCTCTGCACCCTGCCGCCGCCATCCCCTCGGCCCAGCCACAGGCGGCGGCTGCTTCTGCCTCCATCCTCCTCCAGGCAAGCAGCGTTGTTTGCGCGGCAGCGCCAGCGGCAACTCGCAGGTTAGGGGTTGGGGGGGCGCAAATTACTTGCCTTGCCCCGGGTTAGGGGGCGCAAATTACTTGCGTTGCCCCGGGTGCTGACAACTCACGCTACGCCGCTGCCGCTAACAACTATTTAAGGCAACTTTTTGATTCAGGAAGTGTAAGTTACCGGTAGTTGTTAAGGAGATATCTAGGAATAATCATAAATTAATTAATAATATTTTTTATTTATACCCCACCCTTCCCAGTTCAGAAAACCGGGCTCAGGGCGGCTAACAACAAATTTAAAACACTTAATTGTAGAAGCAGCATAAAATACAGTATAAAAACATGAATAACAATAAAATTCAAAGTTCAAAAATTAATTTGGGAAAAATCCACCCAATAAGCATTAGATAGTCACCAGGGCTAGCTGGCTGAATTAGTCCTACTTGGGCCAGCGAGGACTCCAGGGAAGAATTAGCTGTGGAACGAAACAGGATCCTACATTCAGCATCTATGTGCCCCCTTCAAGGAAAGTGTGGAGGGTGGGAACATGAAAATGGGCCTTTTCATGGTGGCTCCCCACTTACGGATATATGTATCACAGACATGTATGAATGAAAATTGTTTTTTCCCATGTTTTCTGTTGCGCTTTTAATCTTTGCAATGTTTTGTATATTGCTTTGGGTTACATGTTGCAAAGGAAAACAACTATTAAGTGCAATTAATAATAATATTCTGGAAATATTGAAGTGTTGTACCAGCCAGGGAGAGGCAGGCCCTCACAGAGGTCTACAGAGGCCTGGGCCTCTTCCAGATTTTGAGGCCTTTAGTCATAATAACAATTAAAAATGATGACACATTGAAACAAAACAAGGCACTTCCCCAAAACAGTGAGTTGCTTGCTTATATATAATCATCTAATTATATGTCAAGGGAGCCCCACTAATTACAGTCTAATCTTGTGCCACCATAACCAATATATATTTATGAGTAGTTATGCAAAAAAGTAAGTTATTTAATATGAAATTATTCTTTATAAGTTAAGAAATCAAGTCTCTACCAAATCACATCTCTTATTAGCTTAAATTTGCAGCTCTACCCTGAGTGGGTATGTCTCATTTTCATCTGATGTGCACAAAAACAAGTTATGAAACTTATCACGTGCCAAAAAATCTTCAAAGTGGCGCCTTTGAGCTTGAACCTCAGGTCAAATGGCTTTCCTGGCTCCCTTTCAAATTGGCCCTGGGTAGGAGTATGTCATCTGTAGTCAGAGAGCTACTGCAGGTTCTGCTTGCTGAATAAGGAAGAGTGAGATTTCTTCAGCCTCCTTGCTTAGAACCAAAACTCTCTCTCTCTCTCTCTCTCTCTCTCTCTCTCTCTCTCTCTCTCTCTCGCCATGAACCAGAAATAGTGAAATTTCCATTCACGGGTTATGATCCACAGAATGTGTCGTGTACATGATTGACACAGACATCCATGGGTGACGGCTGAGAAATTCAGACATATGAAGTGGTATTCGAGTAAGCTGGACTCAGAGTAGACCTGCTCCAATTAATGAACCTAACTTAGCTATGCCCATTGATTTCAATGTATCTGATAAAAACTTACTTGAATATCTCCAATAGTAACGGACTCTTTTGGTACTATTCATGTGCAGCTTGCAAGTTGAAAACTAGCCTCTGTCATCCCAATTTTCAGCAACATCTGAATAGTAATACGTGTAATATGTGCTCCAGCTCTGGCAGGTTTCGGTGGAAGGGTCACTGCTGAATTATTCTATAGTCATTAAGTATAGAGGACTTGAGTAGAAAATGTTTGATCTGTAGATAATCATGGAAGCATATTCTAAGTGAAGGAATTAATGGTTGGATCAGAGAGCCCAAATGGGATGGTTATGATGCTACCTTTCTGAGCCCATTGAACTCAATGGGACTTCTGAGTAGAGCTCTGTGAAGGATCAGGCTCCGGGGGAAGTGAATCTATCAAGTACTTGGACTAGTTAGTACGGTATTTCTTAGCCTGTGACAGATTACCATTGGGCTTTACTGACTTGTTTTACTGCTGTTTGGTATTCATGTTATTTAAATAAAAGTATCAATGGACCGCTCACAAGAATCCCCATCTGTTTTTATCCAGTGCCTCTCCTCTTCAGCAGTCAAGTAATTAAATTCAGGGTGAACTATAAAATCAGTTTTATTAGATTAATTCACAGTAAAGCAAGCACTTTATTAATTAAAAGCAGAACAGAAAAGCAACCTTTTAAGAAGTTGCAAGCTTACCCAACTGCAGTGGTGTAGCGTGGGGGGTGCACCGGGCGCAACATCTGGGGGGCGCTCGCTCGCACTCGCAGTTCTCTGCCCCTATCTGGCTCACTCACTCTCTGAAAATAAACTTGTATTTAGATGCGTTTTACTTTAATTACATCAATATTTTCATAACAAACAATACATGTGCTTAGGGGGTAAGGGTTTCTTTAACTAATCTAGTGGAAGAGACTCGAGTGCTAAAATCCACGGGTTAGGGGGCGCAAATTACTTGCCTTGCCCCGGGTGCTGACAACCCACGCTACGCCACTGCCCAACTGTTAACAATCTATTTAACTAGAAGAAGAAGAAGAGTTTGGATTTGATATCCTGCCTTTCACTCCCCTTCAGGAGTCTCAAAGCGGCTTAAATTCTCCTTTCCCTTCCTCCCTCACAACAAACACTCTGTGAGGGGAGTGGGGCCGAGAGACTTCAAAGAAGTGTGACTGGCCCAAGGTCACCCAGCAGCTGCATGTGGAGGAGCGGAGACATGAACCCGGTTCCCTAGATTACAAGACTACTGCTCTTAACCACTACACCACACCATAGGCGCCGACTCCATGGGGCTTGAGGGGGCTCGAGCCCCCTCAAAAAATTTTTTGGGGGGGCTCAGCCCCCCCAATAATCTCGGGCGGGCGCCCTTCCAGCAGAGCGCCGCCGCCGTCCCCCGCCTCCTCCCCACTGCTCCTTCGCCAGCCAGCCAGCCGCGCGCCCTAATCGGAGAGCCCCGGCCGGAAATCCCGCAAGAACAGGGGAATCCCGACTGGCCACACCTCCCAGCCAGCCAATCGGCTGGCTGGGGGGGCGTGGCTTGCCCTATTTAGGGCCGGAGCCACTTTATTTGCATATTCATGAGCTTATTTATTATTCATGAGCTTTCCCGGGCCCCCCCAATATTTTTTCTAAGTCCGCGTCCCTGCACCACACTGGCTCTCACTAGAGCTTCACATTTTTGCTGTTACAAAAGCAAAAAGCCCAACCCTTTTGATTTCCCCATGTGCTCAGAGCAGCTGACCACATACTGTATCTTGTGAACACACAATCCCCAACATCTCCACATAGGGCTGGAAGAGATTCCTTCTTTAAAACCCTGGAGAGGTACTGCCAGTCATCATAGACAATATTGAGCCAATAGGCCTTTAAGACTATAGAAGACAGCTCATGATGATCTCCAGGTGCTGGCCTGCTTTTTCACTGTACTTTAAAAACAAGTATTTTAACCAGTGGTTCCAGTTAGATCATTTTAGCATCTGGACTTAGACTCACAGGACAGGGTCCTTTTTAGGTGGCAATATGTAAAACACCAAAGGGACGCGGGTGGTGCTGTGGGTTAAACCACAGAGCCTAGTACTTGCTGATCAGAAGGTCGGCGGTTCGAATCCCCGCGACGGGGTGAGCTCCCGTTGCTCGGTCCCTGCTCCTGCCAACCTAGCAGTTCAAAAGCACGTCAAAGTGCAAGTAGATAAATCGGTACCGCTCTGGCGGGAAGGTAAACGGCATTTCTGTGCGCTGCTCCAGTTCGCCAGAAGCGGCTTAGTCCTGCTGGCCACATGACCTGGAAGCTGTACGCTGGCTCCCTCGGCCAGTAAAGCGAGATGAGCACCGCAACCCTAGAGTCGGCCACGACTGGACCTAATGGCCAGGGGTCCCTTTACCTTTATTATGTAAAACACCACTTACTTCGAAATGAGGGGGCCTTCTGCTCTTTCTGCTGAGAGGTACCCCAGAAGCTGACCCAAAGTCACAGCTTTCAACATGTTTGGGCTGGTTCTTTCCATCTTTATCCCTGTTGGAGAGTAAAGACCAGAGCATGAAGAAATAATACATGAACAACACAAATTAATAACCCTGGAAGGATGCTCCAGAATTCTTAACAGCTTTTGAAATAGGCCTTTTCTCCCTAACGAAAGTGCATACATAGTATTTCAGTGTCTCCCCAGCTTCCAGAAATCCTTCCTTCAAACCCAACCTTTATGTGAGACCTTCGGGTATTATACTTTCACCCTCATACCAGCTGTGATGAAGGCTGAAGTGCACAGAACTCTTTGAGCCAAAAAGGATACAGAACCTTTCACAAAAGAAGGGTTTGCTCACAGTTATCCAGTGATACCCTGGTCTCTTCTGTTCCTCTACATTCCCCCCTTGGTCTATTTCAAATTGAAACAGCTTCCAGGGGTGGGGATTCTCTCTCTCTCCCCCCCCCCCCAATAATCTGAAAACCACTCCTTATTTTAATTGTGCTATAATAAACCACATGATCTTAGGACTTTTCAAACTGAGTAGCCCTTATGCAGTCTGAGAAATGAAACCATGCACAGATAGCAGAGTCAGGACTTTCTTTCTTTTTTTTAATTTTTTTTAAAAAAGATATTTATTGGAGGTATAGAAATTACAGAAAAAAGAAAAAAGGAAAACAACAAAAAACAAAAAAGCACAAAAAATTCAACAAGACATACATTTTCAAAAGAAAAATAAAAAACATAAAAACCAATACAACAATACAACAATAAGAAACACACATCCCATATTCCATATCTTTGTCTTTCATTTGCTTGTTTCCTCGACCTTCTCACACCTCCCTTTTTGTATTCTAGTTTAATTAATTTTTCCAGCAAATTCTTTCCATCTTTCTGAATTTTTGTTAAGTAATTTATCTTAACGGTCTAACATATTAATTCACTCTGCAAATCCTTGCTATCTTTCACTGTGTTCTGTCTTTCAATTTACCTTAATTTTTTTTAACCTTATCTTACCATAAAATACCTTAAAGCTTAAAACTTAATATTTATTTATACATAACTCCTTATATCATTTCTACTAAAGCCAAATAGTTTCATTCCAACATTTTTCCTAATACTCATTAGTTTTACACTAATTCTCAAAATAAGTTGTGTTTTTTTTTAAAAAAAAACTTTCTTCCAATCTTCATCCAACGTCTCTTCTTCCTGGTCTTGGGTTATGTCAGTCCTTACTGTCCATTCCATCTAGTCCATCAACCTGGTGCTCTTGTGTCCGAGGCTCTTAAGTCTCTTCCATGCCCCTTCTGCAGATCTTCTTCTTGTTTATACCTGCACTTTACCTTGTCTTCTGTTGATCTTTTTCTTAGTTTCTTTCCTTTCTCATTGAGGAATAGAACTCGGGGAGACTCCAACCCAAAAATATCTCCATCACCCCTCAGCAGATCAGCCCATTCCCCACAGTCCCATTCCCCACACTCAGCACTGTAGTCCAAAAAGTATTTAAAAGCATGTTTCAAAGACCCTCCAAAATTAAAAGCCCCCACAACTCCAGACCCCCCCTGGCTCACTCCAGATTCAATCTTCAAGAACAGCGGCTTATGCTCCTGCAGGGCCTCGGGTCTCTCCATTTGTGTTACTTGAGGTTCAACAGCGACCTCCTCCATTATCTTCTGCACTTGCACTTGCCCTGTCAAAACAAGTTCCTGAGTTGGTTCCTGGATGGTTTCTATATGGGTATTCGCCATTTGTCCAAAGTTTTTGACTGCAATAGTCATCAAATCCATCTTCTCATGCATCTGCTCCAACAAAGCACTTGTCTTGCAAAAAGCAAGCACCAAAACTTCTTCTAAACACATTTTTGTTCAAGGCCAGAGTCTAGTCTCATGATCCTAATCTTGCAGCTGTAAAATCCCCAGATCGACTCCAGCAAAAATTTAACAAGCTCCCTCTAGAGGAGACAATTTCTATTTGTATCCATCTTTTGTAAACAGGTCCAACAAAAGAAAATTACTTTCATTTTTCATATATTTTGTATCTTTTGATTGCAAAAGGCAACACTGAAATCAGTTTGTTTCTCTTTTTTTTAAACTATCTGTCAAAAGACGTTCCAGTCAATGAACTTCCCCAAGAATTTCTGTCTCTGGCACCCCGTTCCCAGGTTTGAGACGGTCGAAATTTATCTTTCTTTACTCTCTCTCCTGCAGGCTTGAACAATCAAAATTCCCCCCTTTTCTCCTGCTTCCAAAAGGGGTTTTGATGGTTATAACTGAAGGAAAGTTAGTCCTTTATATGCGACTTTCCAGACTTTAGCTTGCAAATTTTTGCTTCAGTCTATTTACAAAAAGCGGAAGGTGGACTTCCTGTTTAGAACCTTCCCGCTTCAGTGCCAAATTAAAATGTTTCTTAATCCAATTTTCCGTTTTACTCACGGGTACTTGTTTAGAGTCCAATTGTCCACAGGAAAAAGTCAGCGCTCTCTGGCAATGGCTGTGCAGCTTCACTCTGTAAAAGTAGCAGTTGATTCAAAACACCGCGCCGCTCACCCCACGTCGCTTCGGATCCCCGAAAAGGGGTTTCCCTGCGAGTAGGGGAGGTGCTCCTGGTGTCCGCCGAATCCGATGTTCCCAGGCTTCCTCCGCCTGGGATTTTTAAAGGGTCTCCGCCTTCGCCGCGGTGGCAAGACCCGATTTTCACGGAGCGGGTTCCTCCCGGTCAGAGGAACTCCGCCATTACTGATGGCACTAACCCGGAAGTCTCAGAGTCAGGGCTTGTTCATCCTGGAGCAAAATGTAGATTTGCACCTTTCTGTCTCCCCATTAATGCAGGGGCCTCCACGTGACACCCCCAATCTCATTGTTGTCTTGGACCTTTCCCTCTTTAAATGTGGGGTTTCTTTCATTGGAAAGTATGAAATCACTGGGATCAACAAACTCTAAATTTAAAAGGAGGGGGTCAGGTTGTGAGAATGTTGAGGAAAGGTAGGAGAGGATATATTGATGAAATATTATCTCTCCTCACTCAGGCTTGTGAGTAAGTAGCAGAGCACATTCCCTTGCACATTGCTGGAATCTAGTTGATGGATTCGTGAGAATCATTTGAGTTAAGCAATCCAATCTGGCTTGCCCAGGCTGGATAGTTCCAGATAAACGTTTCCCTCTTAAAATAATAATACAACAGTCTTCATTAAAGGTAATAGTAAAGTTTACTTACATTCAGTTCATAGTAGTTTCCTGAAGGCAGGCTTTAGCTTATAGTTGCAGTTACATTTATAGAGATACAAAGTGTGGCTTCATCCTCTGTAAGGATAAGGCATGTGTTGTTGGCTAAGAGTCAGCAGAAAGCAAAAGGGCAAAAGTGAACAAAATGAAGAAAAGAAGGGAAGATGGCTGCGTGACTGACCCTTTTACAGGGTCTGCCAGGGTCACACCCATCTACCTGGTCACACACAGGAGGAAGAGGCTCCAGACCAGGTGTGACAGGAAGTACTCCTGGCTGAAGCAACATTCCCCTGTGTGTCCTCTCTGGGCAAACAGGAAATGTTGTATTTGATTGCTTCCGTGATGTTACATCCCACAAGGGCAACACTAGGATGAACAGGGCATCATGTGGACATCCCTACATGAATGGGGATACAGGAAAATGCAAATGCAAGACCAGGTGCAGACCAAAATACCAAGGGCAACCCACTTACTTGACCTAAAGATGGGTCCTTTTTGCTCCAAACTAGTAGGTAACTAGTAGAATACACATAGGAATTATACCAGAAAGATATGGATGTCTTGTACACCCCAGGTAGTGTGGTTGCTGACCTTGAGCCAGACATCCTGGAGAGTGAAGTCAAATGGGCCTTAGAAAGCATTTTGTACAGAGGTTACCACAACAAAAGACAAAAGTGGAAAGGACCTAACAGAAGCAGAAGACATCAAGAAGAGGTGGCAAGAATACACAGAGGAATTATACCAGATAGATATGGAAGTCTCGTACACTCCAGGTAGTGTGGTTGCTGACCTTGAGCCAGACATCCTGGAGAGTGAAGTCAAATGGGCCTTAGAAAGCACTGCTAATAACAAAGCCAGTGGAAGTGATGATATTCCAGCTGAACTATTTAAAATTTTAAAAGATGATGCTGTTAAGGTGCTACACTCAATATGCCAGCAAGTTTGGAAAACTCAGCAGTGGCCAGAGAACTGGAGAAGATCAGTCTACATCCCAATCCCAAAGAAGGGCAATGCCAAAGAATGCTCCAACTACCGCACAATTGCACTCATTTCACACGCTAGCAAGGTTATGCTTAAAATTCTACAAGGCAGGCTTAAGCAGTATGTGGACCGAGAACTCCCAGAAGTGCAAGCTGGATTTCGAAGGGGCAGAGGAACCAGAGACCAAACTGCAAACATGCGCTGATTATGGAGAAAACTAGAGAGTTCCAGAAAGACATCTACTTCTGCTTCATTGACTATGCAAAAGCCATTGACTGTGTCAACCACAGCAAACTATGGCAAGTGCTTAAAGAAATGGGAGTGCCTGATCACCTCATCTGTCTCCTGAGAAATCTCTACGTGGGACAAGAAGCTACAGTTAGAACTGGATATGGAACAACGGATTGGTTCAAAATTGGGAAAGGAGTACGACAAGGCTGTATATTGTCTCCCTGCTTATTTAACTTAAATGCAGAATTCATCATGCAAAAGGCTGGGCTGGATGAATCCCTAGCCGGAATTAAGATTGCCAGAAGAAATATCAACAGCCTCAGATATGCAGATGACACAACCTTGATGGCAGAAAGTGAGGAGGAATGAAATAACCTTTTATTGAGGGTGAAAGAGGAGAGCGCAAAATATGGTCTGAAGCTCAACATCAAAAAAACGAAGATCATGGCCACTGGTCCCATCACCTCCTGGCAAATAGAAGGGGAAGAAATGGAGGCAGTGAGAGATTTTAATTTCTTGGGCTCCATGATCACTGCAGATGGTGACAGCAGCCACGAAATTAAGAGACGTCTGCTTCTTGGGAGAAAAGCAATGACAAAACTAGACAGCATCTTAAAAAGTAAAGACATCACCTTGCCAACAAAGGTCCGTATAGTAAAAGCTATGGTTTTCCCAGTAGTGATGTATGGAAGTGAGAGTTGGACCATAAAGAAGGCTGATCGCCAAAGAATTGATGCTTTTGAATTCTGGTGCTGGAGGAGACTCTTGAGAGTCCCATGGCCTGCAAGAAGATCAAACCTATCCATTCTGAAGGAAATCAGCCCTGAGTGCTCACTGGAAGGACAGATCCTGAAGCTGAGGCTCCAATACTTTGGCCACCTCATGAGAAGAGAAGACTCCCTAGAAAAGACCCTGATGTTGGGAAAGATGGAGGGCACAAGGAGAAGGGGACGACAGAGTACAAGATGGTTGGATAGTGTCTTTGAAGCTACCAGCATGAGTTTGACCAAACTGTGGGAGGCAGTGGAAGACAGAAGTGCCTGGCGTGCTCTGGTCCATGGAGTCATGAAGAGTCGGACACGACTAAACGACTAAACAACAACAACAAAGTAGGCACGCGGGTGGCACTGTGGTCTAAACCACTGAGCCTCTTGGGCTTGTCGATCGTAAGGTTGGCAGTTTGAATCTGCACAACGGGGTGAGCTCCCATTGCTCTGTCCCAGCTCCTGCCAACCTAGCAGTTCAAAAGCACACCAGTGCAAGTAGATAAATAGGTACCACTGCGATGGGAAGGTAAATGGTGTTTCCGTGTGCTCTGGTTTCTGTCATGGTGTTCTGTTGCACCAGAAGTGGTTTAGTCCTGCTGGCCACATGACCCAGAAAGCTGTCTGTGGACAAACGCCGGCTCCCTCGGCCTGAAAAGCAAGATGAGTGCCGCAACCCCATAGTTAAATTTGACTGGACTTAACCACCCAGAGGTCCTTTACCTTTTTACCTTTACCTGCTCCAAACTATGGTCAAACAGTATGTCATGCACACAGGGAGACAACTTGATGTGGGATGTGAAACACATAGCAGTCAAGTACAACATTCCTAGAGTGGACATGCAAGAGGATGCTTGGTCCAGCCAGTAGAAAACTTCCTGTTTCCTCCTGGCCCGGGACAAACTTCCTCTGCATGTGACTAGAAGTGGGCTTGATCTTACCTGCCCAGGCCCAAAAGGGGCAAGGCAGGCGGCAGCACTGTCTCTTCTCCATCTTGCTTTTGACATGTGAGCAGCAGTGACTGCCTGTCTACCTGCAGTGATTTGGAACTAACTCCCATATGGGATAGTTCCACGTGTATATATTTTGTAACTAAGTCTGCCTTCAGGGATCCATCTGTGAAGTGAATGGGTGTGAGTAAACTTCTTTTATACTTTTTACACAAGATTGTGTCATGTGTATTCTTTTTAAGAGGGATATAAGGGAATTACCAGGAATCTTATATTGAGAGGCTAAAACTAGCCTACAACAAGCTAACCGCTGTGCATTTAAAGGGGGAATTTTATAGAACTTGCTAACTGCTTAGAGCGGAAAACATATTTTAAAAATGGCAAAGTTAATGTGACCGTGCTGGTTTTGAACTCAAAATACGATAGACATTTGAAATGTGTTATTGTTTCACTTTTGTCTCCCATGTGAATGGGTATTTTCCCCATCCTATACTTATTTCACTTATTATTGCAAGTTATTTAACACAATTGTGTGTCTACTATCAACTACTATTGTATTTTTACATTGTTCTGTGGTAAGTTACTATAGGACTACTATTGTATTGGTAAGATAGGCCCTCCTCTTTGAAACAGGGCCACTTCCATTTAAAATAGAGCCCTTTCCATTGGAATCTCCTTGAGACATCAGTAGTTGCTATATCACACTTTGCAGTACTGGGATAAACTTTTTCTTAGAGTGTTGAAATTCATACATGTTTTAAACCCTACATTAAAATCCTTTATATTCATGTTATTACATCACAATGCCTCACAAACAAAACAGCCAACAAGTTGTTATAGAGAAAGTCATCTCACAGGAAGAATGAGAAGAGAAACTGTTGCCTCATTTCCTACCCCAGTGTAAGATTCTTAGGACAATGCCCCAATTCAGGGAGAGGAGGAGAGTCAAACAGAAACATTTTTTTTTTTTTTAAAAAAAAATGCTACTAGCCATCTCAAAAGTAACAGCTTATTAGCTAGGTTTTAGTTGTTTTTATTGTAATGTTATGTTGTGAACCATTCTGAGATCTATGGTTAAAAGGTGATATACACATTAATAACAATAACAATAATGAATGTCAGTTATGATTTAGTAATTTGATCATATTTGGACCCTGTCATTCTTCCAAGGAGCTCATCCACAGGAGTCTCAATTTTATCTTCTGGGTATCCTTGATTTCTGGGTATCCTTGATTTTCCAGAAGAGTGACAGATAGCAGTTACCAGAGTAAACTGTCACACATGGACAAAACAGCAGCAGACAAACTATGGTGGACTTAACGGCTTAATATGAAAGCAGGAGGAAACAAAATGCAAGAGGGTGGAGGGTGTTGTGTCAGGCCTTCCTCTGCTTGCATAACGTGGCTGACTAGTTGTACTCCAGCATGCAGGAACCATGTGGCTGCAGCCTTGTGTGAGACTTTTAGAAGACATCTGAAGGCAGCCCTGTTTACGGAAGTTTTTAGTGTTTGGTGTTTTATTGTATGTTTAATATTTTGTGGCTGGGGACACCCAGCCAGATGGTTGGGGTATACAATAATAATAATAATAATAATAATAATAATAATAATAATAATAATTCCCCTGTCCCACACAACCTACACAATATCTGCAGACAGTTTGGGCATGCAGGCACTAATCCTCACTAAGTAAAATGAAAAGAGCATGCTACTCAGAAGGGAAAGAAAAGAGACATGAAAGCAAAGGTTGTGCAGGTGAGCAGAAGGAATGTAGCAGGTGAGACTTTTTAAGTACTGTTAACTCATGATTATTTTTATTATTAATAATAATTGACTTTATATGCCGCCTTATACCCAGGGGTCTCAGGGTGCTTCACAGAACAAAATCAAAATATAAAACCACAAAATATATAATCAAAATAAAAACAACAGCCCAACAACTCCCCTCCCCCCAACCCCCCCCACTAAATCCTACAGAATTAAATGTATCTATTGCTTTTATATCTCACGTTTTTCTGCAACGAGACCAAGGTGGTGTCCTCGTTCTTCCTCTCCTCATTTATACCCCACAACAACCCTGTGAGGTAGGTTAGGCTGAGAAGCAGTGACTGGTCCAAGGGCACCTAGTGGCCATATGAATGCTGGTCTCCCAGATCCTACTCTGACACTCTTAATCAGTCCGTCCCACAAACTCTCCAGTAGTTCAAATGTGCAGAAGCAGATTATTCCATAGATAATGGAGAGACAGGACAACTGACAGTTATTCCTCAAGGAAAATAACCTGGGATGAGCAGCAGAAGATATTTCAGATCCCTCTCCTTGTAATCATTTAAGTCCTGGGATCTACTGCTGGCAGCTGAAATGGCCCTTCAGCCATTAGACACAGAATGAGTTTCCTCCGTGAGGGAGATCGCACCCTTCCTTTTGTTTCTGTTGCAATTTAACAATGAATACTATTCTACTAGAGTTAATAATCGCTTCGGGCAAACCGCAGATCTCATGGGGGTGCGGTTGGGGCACGCAAAATATTTTAGAGCGGCTCTGAAATATTTTCTTTTGTGCGCCCAAGCTGCTGTCGTGGGAATAGAAGACAGATAAAAAGGAGGAGCAGGAAGTTCTTCGGTTCTGCCAGTCTCGCTTAATTCTAAAGCAAACCTTTTCTGAAGGCGGTCGGACGGACACCGGACTCCACCGCTCTCGGGGCTGTTATTGAGATTCACCCGAAACCGAAACGGACGTGCCACGGCGCAGCAGGAAATGCGCCGGCTCTCTTGCTAACCATCTTGCACGAACAGCTTGGGCCTTTTCTTGCGAGCTGAGGGATCTAAACTGGCGTATTCGCGTCCCTTACCTCCACACAGAACGGGGAATGATTTCTTCACGTTGCAGTCAAGACGGCTTGGCGATCCTTCAGCGTCCCCCTTCGGATCTGCGCAAGGAGACAGTGTGGTTTGGGGAGCCCGGGCGAGGTAAGGTCTCCCGAGAAGAAGGCTGAACCTCAGGCGACCAGAGATCTCTCTCGGACTCCTTGCTAGTTTAGCACCAAGTAAAAATCGTTTTATTTTTGTTTATTTTTAACAGAAAAAAAGCGTGGCCAGCTTCCCTTGCTTTCCGTTTCGGCTAGCGGGATGCTGACGTCCTCGGGGCTCTGCGGGCAGAAGCTGACGACGCCCCGGGACGAAAACACGGCTGGGGAGGCCGGTTTCCAACGGAAAACTAGACAAGCCCAGCTTGGCAAGCGCCTCCGCAGCTCCTGCTCTCCACACCCACCACCAAAGGAGCCAACTTCTAGGGGCCGAAGTCCTGTTGCGCCCCCATAACATATTTGAGGTGGCGAGGCTCTCCCAAAGTTGATGAGCATTGCCATTCAAATGGCGTACATGCGCTGCATCTTGTGATCGGTTATGTGGAGCGGGACTTTCCTGCTCTCCCCCCCCTCCACGTTTAATTCAAGTTGGCACCCCTGCCCCCCACCCCAAGAGAAGATCTCACTCTTATCCGACCCGGGGAAGCGAAAGGGGGGCTGTTGCGCCGCGTCTGCCGCTCGCCTGACAGCAGCAACGTCTCCCTTCCAAGCGCCGCCCTCAACGCGGAAATGCGCGCAGCGGATACGCGCGAGCGAGCTCTCCAGTTCAGGCTGCCCGCTACTCGCAGCCTTGCCCCGATAGGGCCGCTCTCGGCCCGCCTCCCTTCCCTCCCCTTCACCGGCGGAGACCGGTTTGGGCCGAAAAGAAGCCGCCCGCTCCCTCTGCGCCACGCGCGCCTGTTCCCCGGCAGCGCAGCGGGCCGAAAGCGAAGTGGCTTCAGCTGCAGCCCCGTTTAAAACAAACAAAAACGCCGAGCGGCTTCCTGATTGGCTGCACGGTCGGGTCAGATGGTGGTGCGTGTTTTCCACCTAGCAATTTCTTCTTTGACGTTTCGAATGGAAACAGAAGAGGAGGAGAGACAGTGGCTGGAGGAGGAGAAAAGGGGATGGCCGTGGGGTGCGATGATGATGATGATGGGGGGGGAGGGGGAAGAGTGCAGAGCGATCTCCTTCTAAAGCTCTTTTTTTCCTCTTCCTCCTCCCCTTCACTGAAACATGGTGTGGTCCAAACGAACAGGAGGAGGACATCTACAGGGGACTGGAGGGGAGGAACGGAAGGGGAGTAACTTTTTGCGCCTGTGGGGACGCGGGGAACGTGAAACCAGGGAGCGTGAAAATCAGTGCCAGGGAGCTGAACCTGCTTACATTAGGCTCTGGAGAGAGGAGCTCCCCTCCTCCAGCCACCCTCCCTCTCCGCTCCCCCCCCCCCCCGTCGCCACACGCTGCTCTTCTCCCCCGGATGCCAGAGCCAGCCCAACCCCCGGGCGCCAAGGAGAATCCGCGTGCGCTCTCCCTTCCAACGGACCCCTCGCAGCTTCGCCCCCGGAGCGACGGGCCCGATGGGCACCCGCGTCAAATGCACCATCCGCTGCGCCAGGCCCAAGAAGCTGCCGCGTCTCCTCAAGCCCCTTCTGGTGAAGCTCATCCGAGATCTCCTGAGGAGCCCGGGCAGGAGAAGGCCGCTCCACCATTCCTTGGTGCTGATCGTGCGGAAGAAGCCATGCCAGCCCGCCGAGCCTGGAACCTCGGCCCGGAACAGGTAAGGGAATGGCGAAGCCCTTTTAGACGCCCGCCTGCCTCTCTCTCTCTCTCTCTCTCTCTCTCTCTCTCTCTCTCTCTCTCTCTCTGTGTGTGTGTGTGTGTGTGTGTTCTATCTATTCTATAGAACTCATTTTCCTAGTGAACAAAAGCCAGGAAAGTTCCATCGGCCAAGTCTCCCCTTCTTCCCCCAAGTGGGGAGCGCACTGTTAGAACTCCTGGAATCTGTTTACGCTGGTTAGGTTTAGAACTGCGGACATCTTTAATTCGACAGTAACTTCATCATGTCCCTGGTCTGGAGTCCTGAAAGGAGCAGACAGCTCATCCGTAATCGTTCTGTCTTTTGTTGGAGGCTAATTTTACCTTGAAATGCCCCAGAGTATGTATGCATGTGCAGAAAGAGATCTGGAGTATGTTTATTTGTGTGCTTTATAAATGAGAGATTCCATGTGTTTTATGTATGGGGGGGGGCTCATTTCGGTGAAAGATGAGACTCGCAGGTAAAACAAACGGCAGAAAGGTAGATGAATGGCATATATCTTTGTACATTAGAAGCAGAACAAATAATTAGTCGGCACATTCAACTGCATAGAAGGCTGCTTAAATGGGGACAAATCATTTTGAGAGAAGAATCTCACAAAAACACCACCAAACATTCATATCGAGAAATCTCCCTAGGGTTGACTAAGGAGTGAAATGAGATTACAGATAATTTGCATAATATTTCAATGCAAAATAAATAGATTGCATTAATAAAAAAATAAAAAATAGGCCTCGAAGATCCGGCCTGCTTCTTTGTTTTCTCTTCCTAGATTAGGTAGGCCTATGCACATTAAAGCAGCACTGCACGTTCTGAAATTCTCGGTGGTTGTGGACCATGACATTTAGTCTCTTGAAATAACCACAATCGTTTATATTCTAGGGGGCTCTTTGTAAATTTAGTACTTATTATTTGGCTGTGAGGGCACAAAACGGAGTTACTGAACTGTGCAAAGCTGAAAGTGTGTATGTTGCAACTGGTGTGTGTGTGGAGAAATCTTTTCCAAAATCCAGTATCTATCTTAATTACATTTTATAGGTGCTCAGCTAGGAATAGATCTGAAAATGTCAACTGTTGTCATCCCCTCTGTTCAAATTTGTTGCTATTACGTACAATTGCATGTTTGTTTTCCAAAGAGCTCATTATTATTGCATGTTGACTTTCACTTTACAAAACTCCTTATTGTACGAAAAATAAAAACTCAATACTGTCCAATGTGGGGGACACTATATAATATTAGAAATTATTATTTTTTAAAATGGGGCAATATTTATTCCCAATGATATCTGGGCATTAGCTGCGCGAATTAATTTCCTAGAAGAGAGCAAAACGTTATCCTCGCCTGGTGTGTGTGGGCTCCTTCGGAGCGTGGCTTCCTTCTGCGAAACAAAGAAACGTGCAATATTTTGAGGTTTATTTCGCTGGAAAGCCGATCTCCGACATTAATTGCCGAAAGCATGAAATTCTGGGATCAAAACAGAAAGGCAAATTGGGAAATGCAGCGGATGAACAGACGCCTTGGAGTCTAATTGACAAGAGTTTAGCACTAACACAGGATATTTTGAAAGGAAACTGTCACAGTTATTTTACACTGATTTTTTTTAATATTACTATTGTACAACTATTTCTAAGTTCAAATATGCACCATAAATATTCCTCGCGCAATAGGAAGATTTATAGATAAGGCAGATGCATTTTACAGTCTCGACCCTCGTTTTTGAAGCTACACTCCTTTTGGGTAGTTTTTCAAGAACTTTCTTGAATTTCGTAAAGTAATGAATTCTCTATTCCACTTTAAATAAACTCTCTCTCTCGTGCTTTCACATTAAAAAAAATAGTTGTAATCATTACGATCATTTGCAGAGAATCTCTGGGCAGTTTTTATGGGCCCGAGCCTGCCAAAAGTATATCATGTCGAGCAACACCGTTGGGGCGAGGACAAGGCAAAATTAAGCACTTTGGCCCAGTTTGAATATTAAAAAATAAAAGTAAAAATCAACAGGCACCTCCCACGGACTTCACTGTGCTAAAATTGCAAACTAAAGAGCAAAGCGAAGAGGGAAATGGTTGAGCTAATAACTTGGAATAGCTGCATTGGTTTGTGGTTGCCTGGTTCGCCTTCTGGCAATTGCCGCTTTAGAACAGCAATGTGGATGGTCTGTCTTCAACCCACTCCCCTCTGCAAAATATTTTATTATAATAGAGAACCGTTATTTTCTCAACTCTGACTAGAATTAGAGGTCACCAAAGCAGCAAGTTTGCGGCACAATCCTACGCGCATCTACTCAGAAGTAAGTGGTACTGAATTCATTCGGGTTTTCCTGCGCGGATCATGCTACCAGGCGTTTATTGCACACACCCCCCCCTGCACGCTTATGCTGTACCCTATGCATGCAATCCTATGTGCATTTACACGGGAGTAAGCGCTGCTGAATGCCATAGGCCTTCCTTCCGATTAAGCACATAGGAGCGCAGTAAGCATTTTAGAGTGCTGCGAGATTCTTCGCTGCAGTAAAGGAATTGGGTTTCCCCGTTGGAATCTACTGGATTCCTGTTACAGTTATGTCTCTTCTCAGAATTCCGACGATGGTAACCTCCTCAGAAAAAAGCTGGAATGCAAACCAGATGCGTTTGCATCCGCTGTAGCTCGGTGCGCTCTGGTCAGACCAGATCTCTACAGATTTAGGCCATCCTTAACGCCCCCCCCCAACTAGGATCTTCGGATCCCGCCCAGTTTGCCCGCCTTACAACGCAATCCTGAGCGACGATCCCAGAGTGTTCAGTGAGAATTACTCCCTCGTAAGCCTGGGTTGGGCCTTTGCAGTCCTGAGAAGTAAGGCTGCAATCTTACTCCCACGTAAATAGAGTTAAAACTGCAGCCTTAGCGCTGCTCACCCAGGAGTAAACCCGCTTTGACTTCAGTAGGACTTACTTCTGAGTAAACATACTTCTGAGCGCAGGACCGGGCTCCACACGCCTGCGTCCCGCAACAATTGAACCAACAGTATAGCTGCTGTTGATCAGCTGGAGCGGCTGGCCCGACGAGCCCTCCTAAGGGTTCCGATCCAAAGTGCGCGCCCAGAGCATCCCGGCACGGAGCGCAAGCGGCGCGTTTGGAGCAAACGCAGTGTCACCCCATTCACTTCTGTAGAGTGCTCTCTGGTGGGGAGGGGGCTCGAGGGGGTCTCGTTGCAGGTGGGAGAGAGGGCTGCGCGGCTCCCTTTGCCAGCCTCGGGAATCTGTCGGAATTTCGGGGAGCGGGGCCCAGCATTTGGGGTGTAGGGAGGCGAGGAGCAAGGACGCCGGCGGGTCTGCACGCAGAACGAGCCACAGGTAAAATCAGCACGCCTGCGCGCATCCTTCTGGTCATTTCTCTCTAAGGCCTGTGAGAGGCGAGGGGCGGCGCGTGGCCTTGCAGGAGATATTCTGCAGGATCGCGCGCACCCGGGGGACTTAGCAGTCCCCGCCTATCCCCAACCAATCATTCTATGACACCTGTATGGGGAGATGCGGGATTGTTTGGGCACGCAGGCAACCGGCCCTGCCCCTGATTTTTAAGAGGGTTGCTCCTGTTAGCAGAGGAATTGAAAACAGGAACTTGGAGATTTCAGAAATGAAGTCGTTGCTGAACGAGGTAGGCGAGTGAGCTCCTGATAGAACAAACACCACTATCACATACTGTATGTATATATATATATATTCCCCCAAAAAAGGAAGTTGCGCAATCCTCTCTTGCAAGCAAGATGTCCTCCCTCCTTGCCTTCAGGAGGATCAAAATGGAGCACAGCTCTTCTTTTATTAGAATTGTTTTAATATGAAAAATAAAAGCAAGGTTTTCCAGAGTGGGCCTGGAACAAAGCTTGGGACAATAAACTATGAAAAGGCAGGAAAGGGTCCCTTCTTAAACGTACAGGGAGTGGATTATAATTAATTAATTTACTTATTTACTCCTAGAATGCATTAAGCTGTTTGTAGCGGTGTGCCTCAGTTTCCCCGTCTGTCAATGGCGAGAGAGGAAGAGGCCGTATTTCAACGGCGCCTGCGTGAGCTTAAGGAGATGGTCAGCGAAGCCGCCTTTGTCTCGGATCCTGCAATCTCCTCATACACTGAAAAGCAAAGGCTGCTGATTTTACTCTCAAGCGAAGGTGGCAGAGAACTCTGTTCTTGTGAAATTCTTCCCTCTCTGGCTCCCTTTCTCCAGAGTAGTCTCGATAAGGTGAATCGCGTTAGCTGTGGGATTCAGAGAAGGAAGATCAGGTGATATCAAATGAGCCCCCGCCTTGCCACCCAATGAATAGCAAAGAAGAGGGGCGGCCCTAGCCCCTCAAAAGGTGTGGCTGGGAGAGACACCCTCTTTGAAACCCCGGAGATCTGCTGCCAGTCAGTGTTGGGCAATACTGACCTATATATTGACTAGTGGCCTGACTCTGTATGAGGCAGTTTCTGCGTTCCCAGGTGTCTGTCCTCTTTAATTTAAAGCGCAATCCAGCACGGATGGGTAGGTCAGTGATCACTGTACCCAGTGCCCTGACTCTTTACACCCTGATTCAAACCGACACCAGCAGGGCGCTGGGCGACTTGGCTGCGAATGAAGGGCATTTTAAGCCAGTGCCGTTCACTGCGGAGCGAACGTGGCCTGGATCCGGCTCTCAGAGTCTTTGCGTTCGCTCTGGTCTCAGCAGCCCCACTGATTTCAATAGGGCTCCTTCCTTTGACCGGCGCGCAGACGGCAGATAAACTCTGCCATCGGAGTAGCTTGACGCGCCAGGATCTCTCTATCTCTACAGTCGCTTTAAACACCATTTTTGTAGGCCCGGAAAGCCTAAACACTTGGCACGAGTGTTCTTTGGGTGTTCATCCCATTTAATGATAATGATAATAAATTGATAGCAAGGTGGGGGGGGACTCAAAGTCACCGTCTTCCCCCCCCTCCCCTGAAGATAATATTTCTCTCTCTCTTACAAATTGCATGCTCTTTCCTAAATTTATATACTGTTTTATAATAAAAAGCTCTCAGAATATTCCACAATTAAAAAGACTTAATGAAATAAAAATATAAAACATCAAATAATCAAACAGCATTTAGAAAGCAGGCAGTAAATAAAGAACACAGTTTGTTTTAAAACATTTCAACAGAGCCTCCACCGTCTTTAGCGCTCCTGTTGAACTTGATCAGGCTTAACGCGTTTGGGGCTCCTATTCCCCTGGCAATTGACAAGGCGGACCATTCTGAATGAAGGCACTTCGGTTGTTTCACATGGGATGCCAGAAGACTTTTCCTTTCCTCTCTCCAAAACCAAGGCTGTGTAGGAAAGCGCTTCTTTTTGCTTTCGTTTTCTTTTTGCCATTTTAATTTTAAGCTCTCAAACTCATTCGGCTTGAGAGAGGCCTACTGCTTCAACTCAAACTTTTCTCTCCAGGGAGGCCTAGGAGCTAAACTACATATCGCACCGCATCCCGGGAGTGCAGTGCCGTACTCGTTCCCACAACCCCTTTTTGGAATTCGCTGCCAGGCGGTTGGGATGGCGGTTGGGTTAGAGGAAACGGACTGAGACTGGAAAGGCGCGAATTCCTAGGAGACGGGCCTTTTGGCCATGTTTATCTCAATGGCTCCTTTTAGAGAGTTCAAAGGCTGCCGGGCTGCCAGGGGTTGGGACACGCAAATGGCAAAGGGTGGATCTTCTTCTTCTTTGGCAATCCCTCGTAGACGAGTAAGATTGTCTTCCATGAACACGGTTTTAACAGTGTCCGTAGGTGACTGTGGAGGCCAGTTCTGGATCCACACGTCCTTCCACAGTGGGGACATATTAGTTTCCGGGCGGGAGTTGATCACGGTGTGGATTTGCCAAGCATGCCTTCCTCTTAGCACATTTTCCCCTTCTGTCCTGAATTCGAGTGTCTTCAAAGTCCATATAAAAAAATTCCTTCCAGTAGCACCTTAAAGACCAACTAAGTTAGTTCTTGGTATGAGCCTTCGTGTGCATGCACACTTCTTCAGATACACTGAAACAGAAGTTGCCAGATCCTTCTATATAGTGAGAAGGTGGGGAGGGGTATTACTCAGAAGGGTGGTGGGAATTGGAGATTGGCAGGTAGCTGAGATGAGCCTGTTGACGACTCAAAGTCCATGACACCTTTGGTAAAGGCTGTTCTCCAGTTGGAGCCTTGGCAGGCCAGTGTTTCCCAATTGTTGGTGTTTATACTACTTTTTAAAAAAAATTGCCTTGGGACACTCTTTAAACGTATTTTGTTGACCACCAGCATTACGCTTTCCATTTTTAAGTTTGGAATAGAGTAGTTGCTTTGGAAGATGATAATCAGGCATCCGAACAACATGACCAGTCCAACGAAGTTGAGATTGAAGAATCATTGCTTCGACACTGGTGATCTTTGCTTCTTCCAGTACACTGATATTAGTTCTAAAGGGTGACTATCGCTTCCCTGACCTGTTGTTGTTTAGTCGTTTAATCGTATCCGACTCTTTGTGACCCCATGGACCACGCCAGGCACTCCTATCGTCCACTGCCTCCCCCAGCATGGTCAAACTCATGTTGGTCTCTTCCAGAACACTGTCCAACCATCTCGTCCTTTGTCGTCCCCTTCTCCTTGTGCCCTCCATCTTTCCCAACATTAGGGTCTTTTCCAGGGAGTCTTCTCATGAGGTGGCCAAAGTCTTGGAGTCTCAGCTTCGGGGTCTATCCTTCCAGTGAGCCTCCCTGACGTATTTGTGGGTTATTCGCTGTTGGAAGCGGATGCCTCTTACTTTAAGAGACGCTAAACAGCTCTTCATATATAATTCTTCTTCCGTTTCTTGATTGGTTTTTGTTTACTACAACTGCTGCGAAAGTGGGAGTCACCTCGAAATGTTGAAATATGAAATGCACCTCGTGTTCAGTGTGCCAGCTAGCCAGCCAGCCAGCCCTGCCCTTTTCTAAGGCACGCCATTCCGCCCCCTGATCCAGCAATCCTTTTTGCCTTCCCTCGCCCACCCTTAAAGAAGCGGCAGGCATTCCGTGGCCAATGAGCGTGCGCTTTCTTCCTCGGTGTAGATTCCGCTTGAGGGTCCCCCTACAGTCAAAATATTATTTGATTGTTTGTAGCTGTACAAACTTTTGGGTCCCCCCAAGCTTGTTGCTTCCTCTGTCGTGTGTCTGGATGGTGCCCTTTTGGCTAGCGCTGGGAGAACTTGCCTGTTCTTCATATGCAGGTATGGGCGTTGCCTGGCTTTATGTTGGGGTAGGTGGAGCAGACCCCTTCATGGATCATGGACATAAAAAAGGAGAAGCTTTGAGAAAAAAGTGAGAGTTCCCAAGGCATGCTCTGGTTCATGGGGTCACGGGGAGTCGAACACTACTAAGACGACTAAACAACAACAACAGGTGGAGCAGAACCTCAGTTAAGTATTTTTATTGATTTGCTTGATTTACTTGCACCCCTCGGCTACGCCAAGTATGTTGGGTGATAAAGATCATCATATTCTGCCCACTTCCTCTGGGGAGCTGATGAGACCTTTCAGGCCTCTCTCATTGGCAGATGAGCGTTTCAGATGCCTTAGGAAATTCCCCAGTAACTGCCGCTGCTTGAGGGTCCGGTCTCAGCTTTAACCATAGAAACCAATAAAATATTTGAGGGGGCCGGCCCACCCCTCTTGTTAATGGGCATTCCCATTCAAATAGTTTCCTTGTGCCATGTGATTGATTATGTGGGGCGCTGTTTACCCGCCCCCAATATTTTATTGAAGTTGGCACCCCTGGCTATAACTCTGCATTAGTGTGGGGTGTGGGGGTGTGGCTGGGGGGTTGCGAGCGAGGGGGGGTACTTTTTTCTTTTTTTCTTACTGTTGAAGCGCCCGTCTTAAGAACCAAGGTGAAGCGGTTTCAGAAAAGGCAATTGAGAGGTGCCATGGGAGAAGTTTTATGGAGTTCAACGTGGCATGGAAAAAGGGAAAAGGGGAAGGTTTTTTTTCCCTCCCTCTCTTCTTGACACCAGAACTCGTGGACATGCAATGAAGCTGAATTTTGGGCGTTTCAGGGAGCATACAGCGCGCGGTCCGACTAGGGAACTGGCTCCCGCAGGAGGCCGTGAGATCGCCACCAACTTGAATGGCTTTCGAAGACGATTGGGCAAGCCTAGGCAGGAGAGAGCGATGGGTGGCTAGCTCCGCGATGGCTCGGCTCTGCCTCCCTCGTCAGAGGCAGCAAAGCTTCAGAAGACCAGTTGTTGGAAAAAAACAGGCGGGGAGAGAGCTCTGGTGCTCAAAACCTGCTTGAGGGTTTCTCATTGGCTGGTCAATGGCCGGGGTGGGGCATTGGTCTGATCAAGACGGCTCTTATGGGGGGTGTGTGTGTGTGTGTGTGTGTGTGTGTGTGTGTGTGTGTGTGTGTTTGTAAGCTACAAGTACAGTGGTACCTCGGGTTAAGAACTTAATTCGTTCTGGAGGTCCATTCTTAACCTGAAACTGAGATACCACTTTAGCTAATGGGGCCTCCCGCTGCCGCCGCGCGATTTCTGTTCTCATCCTGAAGCAAAGTTCTTAACCCTGGGTACTATTTTCTAGGTTAGCGGAGTCTGTAACTTAAAGCGTCTGTAACCTGAAGCGTCTGTAACCCAAGGTACCACTATATTCCTTGGATAACCCAAACCACAGGTCCAATGACATGGGCGTAGCCAGGATTTATTTTAAGGGGGCAGGCTTTATGTTGGGAGCGGGGCAGAACCGAGTTATTTGCGATGCAATCGGTCAGCGAGTTAAGTATTTTTATTTACTTACTTGATTTGGGGGAGGCGGGCAGCTTCCCCCTGCACCCCTGGTTATGTCCAAGACCTGTGATCCGCCTGCCAATGGATGTGACCCTCCTCGTCTCCTCTCACCCTACTCTCCACGTGGAGCCCCTGCAAACTCCTGAAAGATTCCGCCTTCGAGACTGCAGCAGGAGGGTGGGAGCTGTCCGGACGCCGAAGGCGAGCACGATTTCGAAAGGTATTTTCTACTCTTAATATAGGCCTACTTTGAAAAAAAGCTGCAGGATCCTTTTGTCACAACAACACAGTTCTCTTGCAGACACACCAGTGTGGGACAAACCAAGTTTGGGAATTACTGATTTAAGAGTATTAACAAAACGCATGAACGCCATATTAGCCGGAAAGCGAACTCTAGATTCTTTTCCAGAAGATCTTTGCTGCTGGTGGCAACGTATTTCTAATGCAACCTTTTGAGTAAAGAATGCAAAATTAACGAGGACAAATCTTTTCTTTTTCTTTTTTTTGCTGTTGGCTAAGGACTTTGCAAGTTTACTTTGGGTGTGCATTCAGAACCCGCACCAAATATGTGTGGCAGAGTAGACAATTCATTTTACTTCGGGACAGTTTTGAGAAACTGCATGGTTTATAATTCATCACCTCCCTGCTCTTTAACCCTCGCCCAATTCCCAGAAATGTTCGCAAAGGAAAAATATTAATACGTAGGAGCTTCTCAGAGATTAAAAAGTGTGATTTCTTCTATCACGCTTGAAATTTGCGTGTGAATTCACAGAACCAGAGAATTGTAAGGTTGGAAAGGACTCTGAGGGTCATATAACCCAACTATCTGAAATGCAGACGGCCGTCCAACCTCTGTTTAAAAACAACCCGATGAAGGAGAGTGCACCACCTTCGGAGGAAGTCCGTTCCGCTGTCCAACAGCTCTTACTGTCGAAAGGTTCTTCCAGATGTTTAGGTAGAATTGTTGTTGTTGTTTAGTCGTTTCCGACTCTTCGTGACCCCATGGACCAGAGCACGCCAGGCATTCCTGTCTTCCACTGCCTCCCGCAGTTTGGTCAAACTCATGCTGGTAGCTTCAAGAACACTGTCCAACCCTCTCGTCCTCTGTCGTCCCCTTCTCCTTGTGCCCTCCATCTTTCCCAACATCAGGGTCTTTTCCAGGGAGTCTTCTCTTCTCACGAGGTGGCCAAAGTCTTGGAGCCTCAGCTTCAGGATCTGTCCTTCCAGTGAGCACTCAGGGCTGATTTCCTTCAGAATGGATAGGTTTGATCTTCCTGCAGTCCATGGGACTCTCAAGAGTCTCCTCCAGCACCAGAATTCAAAAGGATCAATTCTTCGTGGATCAGCCTTCTTTATGGTCCAGCTCTCACCTCCATACATCACTACTGGGAAAACCATAGCTTGAACTATACGGACCTTTATCAGCAAGGTGATGTCTCTGCTTTTTAAGATGCTGCCTAGGTTTGTCATTGCTTTTCTCCCAAGAAGCAGACGTCTTTTTAATTTCGTGACTGCTGACACCAAATTAAAATTAGGTAGAATTACCTCTCTTGTAATTTGAATCCATTGCTACCCACCTGAGCAGCCGAAAACAAACTTTCTCAGTCATCCACGATCTGACAGCCCTTCAGGTATTTGGAGATGGTTATCATATCACCCCTCAAAACGCTTCGAGGTGTGTTATGGAAAGCAATCCAAAATTTGGGGTTAAATAAGTAAACACAAACAAAACTTTGGAATCCCCCCTCCAGCCTAAAGCTAAACAACGAAAAAGTCAGGCAATCAGATTTATTTTAGCAAAAATGCAAAAGGGTATTGAGGTACATTTCACCCTAATCGGTCTCTCGCACACGGGACCACATGTTGGGCGATGAAATCTTGTCTCATCCCTTGGGCTCCTGAAGCAAAGCCTTTGCTGGCTTGGTCTGTCCCCGTTCGTCAGCAAATGCCTCGGCTTTCCCTCTGCTCTTCAAGAAAGGAGCTCCAGCGAGTCCACCCGGCTCAGTGAAGTCACAGCGCGATTTTATACACCTCTACTCAGAACTAAGCTCCACTGTGTTCAATGGGACTTACTCCCAGGTAAGTGCGTATAGCATTCAGCCTAAGGAAGTTGCTTTGAAATCACTCAGCGTGTGGAGAAGCCTGGAGATGCGTTTACCACAAGGAAGCCTTGGAGAGACATTAAAAAAGAGAGAGAGAAAACTAGGGAAAGCCGCTGAGAACTTGGGGACTTCTGATTCATTTTGTGGACCCTAATAATGGAGCTCTCTAGCAGTCGTCCTTGGTCTTTGCATCATTTTTTCCGCAAATAACCCTGCGGGGTAGGCTAGGGTGAAAAGCAGCGGTCAAGTGGTACACACAAATACACATTAGCAGCAGTAGTCATTCTATCCTGCCGTTCTCCGAAGCTGGGATTCAACGTGGTTTCGTGGAGTGGCTTCTTTTCCTCAACCTAGAAGCTCTCCACGCCCCCAGCCGTCGAAGAAAGGAGGGAGGGAAGCAAATGGGGGCGCAGTGTGGAAAGAGTAGTGGGAGATTTAGAGAGAGGGGATAGGCACGCTCGTGGAGAGAGAGAAAAAACAGTCCCGTTGAGCTCCATGGAAACCTAAGCGGCCGCCACCTGTGCGCATCAGGGCTTGGGTCCTGGGACACTGTTGCAGGCTGAAGTCCGCAGGATGAGGGACGGCGCCCTTCCAGATTTGTCTGGACTCATCCACATGACCAAGGGACTGGAGAGGGGGGCGGTACACCTTCAGGGTCAAAGGCTGCCCATCCTCGGCCTGCTAAGCAAGTTTACTTCGGAGTAAATATCGCCGAGTTCAGTTCAGGCGCCTTCCTATGGCTCTTAGGCCGTTGCCTTGCGTCTGGTTGATTGGAAAGCGAATCTCGCTGCCTGCTTCCGTGAGATTTCCTCCGACATCATCGCGCATAGAACTATAGCCATGCATATAGGATGTTCTGGACATTGATGCGTCTTTTTCTGAGGTTCTCGGTTCTATGCATGGTGCTATTATTATTTAGATTTATAGTCCAGCCCTTCACCCAGAACTCCCCCAGGGTGGTAAACTACAATCCTTTAGAACAGAAGAAATCATTTAAACATAAAATCCTTATAAGGGGGGCGGGAGAGAAACTGACGGCAAAAGAATATGGCTCTTTATATCAGCTGCATAACCTGTACATGATCTGAGAGTAAGCCTCATTGAACTTGCTTCTGCGCAAGCAAGCAAGCATAAAGATTTAGACCGCTGCTTCATACTGAGGGAGCTCTCCGGGGCAAGGACTCCCAGTTCTAAGACTTGGGTCCAAGTGCATGAGACTATAAGGTGTCTTGTGTCTAAAATGGCTTTGCTTTACCAATGAGAGGCTAGAAGCAGGCTCAACACTTCTGGGGGGAGGAAGAGGAAGGGAGTAGGGGAGAATCTGACTTCCATTCATAACTTGATCCCCACCCCTTTCATATCTATCTGTCTGTCTATCTATCTATCTATCTATCTATCTATCATCTATCTATCTATCTATAATTTACCTACATTGTGCAAATCTTTTTAAAAATTATATTTTATTACATTTTCAAAAGTTTAACATATGATCCTCTTGTTAACTCAGTTGGTTAAAACGAGGTGCTGATGACGTCAAGTTTGCAGGTTCGATCCCCGTATGGGCCAGCTGCATATTCCGGCCTTGCAGAGGGTTGGACTAGATGATCCTCAGGGGTCCCTTCCTGCTCCACAAATCTATGATTCTATGATATACACTCCAATACATAATAATTTTTCTTTCTCTTTCGTGGACTACCCACCCCGTTTCCCGTGGTGTTTCTTTTCTATCTTTTATAGCATGACAGCAATACTTTAATCTCTAATTCCTTCTGCTGCTCATAGTTCAAATCCTACTCGCGAGTCCATCCATACAGCCATTCCGCAGTTTCTTTACGGTCTGGAAGGGTTGCAGAAGGAGTGAGATGCCCTGTTCAGAGAGAATTAGGTATTTGCAAGTGAAAGGGCTCTGGGCAGAGAATGAATCGAGACTTCTCTTTTACCCACCGGAAAGGCCACGTGCGCTTTTCGAGCTGATCTCATCTAAGTCAACCCATATCCACAAAGCATTTCCCCGTCGCCCCAATGCATCTGGGCGTCTAGAGACAGCAATCTAGGCGCGGCAATGCAAGGAGACTTTTAAAAAGGCTTGCCACTACAGCTTGCCACTATAGTAAATCTAACCGTCCGAACGCTCATGTAACGCGTGTTAACATTTAAGCTCAGGCGAGACGACCCAGTAACTCTCTCTACAAAAAAACAGCTTGGCAATGCCGCCCGTCTCCCCCTTCCGCCCTCGAGCAGAGCTCTGCAGGCTTTGTGCGGGCCAAGCAGGGCCAAGAGCCACGCCCCCCTCTCGCTGAAAGTGCGCCTGTCATTTGCTGTCCGGGGCGGGGCGGGCGCTGGCATTAAGTTCCTGCACGCAATTGGATCAGCAGTGCGCGCACGGCAGCCGCGCGCGATCGAGGTGGGACCGCATCGCGTCGGCCTGCCTCGTGGACACGCGTGGCGCACTCGGAATGGGGACGCAGCAAGCCAACGCGCTCACTCGCGCGGCCGCCGAAGGGAATTTGGCACAAGCGCGCAGGCTGCTGGACGCGGGAGCGGATCCCAATGGCCTGAACTGCTTTGGCAGGAGTCCGATCCAGGTAGTGGTCAGGGCGGAACGGGCTGCCTGTTTGACAATGAAAGGAAAAAAAGTGCTCAAACCGCGGCTTTCCGTCCTAAGTGCGGGCACGCATCTGGTGCCCAAAGCGCGCTTGGAAACGTTGCAATGGAACCCCGCGGGATGGGTCGGTAATAGGAGAGCGAGAGAATCGGGGGGGGGGGGGAATCTGCGAGCTTACGTCTGCTGCTGTAAAGAAAGATTTTGGAGAACAGGACAAATAAACTTTCCTTGTCGCTGTCAAGGTGACAGATTTAGGAAATTGCCCATAAAAGGATTTCTCTTCTCTTTCGCACCATTTTTCTCCGTCGACAGCAGGGTTTGCACACGCGCGCGCACACTCCTATGTAGCCTAGCTCTGCTAAGCACCTTCTGAAATATATTTCCGCTTCAAGGGATTCCTCCCTCTCAAAGTTTTATCTGCTTTCGTTTCTGACGAGAGATATCCCCTCCTCCTCAACGAATCCCCATATTAAATAGCAATTATCATCTTCTCTTAAGGAGTCGTTTAGGACGTGCGCTTTCTCTAACTTACATTGGTCTTCAGCACGTGGCTTTCCGGGGAGGGCACGTACCCAGGAAATAAATAGAATTTCTTAACTGCCGGCGTGAATGGAGCGTCAAACTCCGGTCGCAAACGTGAGGCGATCGCGCCTTTGATCAATTCGGGTTGCCTCGCAGCCGTCCCGACGGACCTCCATTTTAATCTGCATTATTCTACATCTCAGCAAAATGCTCTTGCCCACCTCCAAAATGGCTGGCTTCTCTGTGGATGGCGACTGTTAGAAACACCCAGGAATTTGTGTGAAACCTATCTTTTTGCAAAGCTGATTTCTGTATTAATTTGTTGGAGGCGGAACAGACACTTTTGCAAAAATAAAATTAAAGGGTGGGGAGCCTCTGAGGCGCAAGACTGCCCGCGAGGTTTAAGCACTGGAGAAAAGTATATATTATATTTCCTTTATAATAATAATCAGAAACCGGAAATGCTCCTAAAAAACATTATAACCAGAAAGGGGAAGGGGGTGTCTAGCTCTCGATCAACGCTTTGCGCAGAAGAGCTGATTCTTAGGCTGCAATCCTGTGCGAACTTAGCTGGAAGTAGGACCCTACTGAATTCGGTAGCACTTGCTTCTGAGTAGACATGGATAGGCATGCGCTATGAATGATCTTTTTCTCGATTATTTTTTTTTAAAAAGACACCTTTAACAACGCGAGTCCGTAGCTGGGAGTCAGCCCTATTGAATTTAATGGTACTTACTCGTGAGTAGGACAGTGCAGGTCAAATTATATGGAACTCAAGTATTTCTGAGAAGATATGGCTAGGCTTGGGCAGGGCTGTAAATTATTTTCCGATTTTTATTTTCATTTTTGCTCCTAACCGTTCTTGGAATTATATAGCTACCGGCGTTGCCGAATGTATCCCACAACTGTTTCCGTCTTTCAAATCTGATAAAAGTTCGACCATATAGTCCCATCAGCATGTGTCTCAGTATGGAGAAAGAGTGTCCCTCGGTGGTACAGCACAATATTTGCGTGGCGGGGTTGACTGTCCTGGAGAAATCGCTGGCTCAAACCCCGGAGAGCCGACTCCAAATACACTGCGATCTGCTCACAGTGGTACCTCGGGTTACATACGCTTCAGGTTACAGACTCCACTAACCCAGAAAGAGTGCTTCAGGTTAAGAACTTTGCTTCAGGGTGAGAACAGAAATCGCCCGGCGGCAGCGGGAGGTCCCATTAGCTAAAGTGGTGCTTCAGGTTAAGAACAGTTTCAGGTTAAGAACGGACCTCCGGAACGAATTAAGTACTTAACCCGAGGTACCACTGTATACAAAACCTGACAGTGGACCAAAGTTGTTGAGCTTTTGTTAGGAAGCCCAAGTTTCCCCCCTATTTTTATTGGTGGGGGGGGGAGATCACTGAGGGGCCAAAGATCTACCAGGATCTACCGGTAGATCACGATCATGCCAGGTCAGTGTAAAGAAAGGGTTCGCTAGATGGACCAGAGGTTTGACGGAGGATGGACCAGCGCTTAGGCGCGTTCCCAGCAGTGAGTAAGACCAGCACCCTCCGTTTCCTTCTCAAAACAGCGACCCCTGCAAGGCAAACTGCTCCCCCGCTCCTCATCACAACCCATCTGAATTCAATTGTGGTTTTCAGTTCGATTCCTTTGCGGAGGAGGGTGTAAAACGGAGGCTTGACATCAATAAATCTACTCAATAAATCTACTCAATCTAACGTTGAGATTCTCGCGTTAATAAAGTCCCACTAACTGAAACCACTCCTAAGTCAATTATTTCGTATTATAACTTTTTTTAAAAAATGTGTTACTTATTTAGAGGTACGGGGAAAGGGTCGGCAGGAGCTGCTCTACAGCTGAGCGATCTTAAGCCTCCTCGACTCCGACGGCAGTCGAATCGCCCATTGAGGTTTCCCCGATTGACACAACGGAGAGACAGCGGTGGATGGATGTTGTTTCTTGATTTCAGTTTGATTATCCAGTTAGTACAAGTGATATACCAAAATCACTACCGTAAGAGACACGCGGTGCTTTCAGAATTATCAAATGGAACTGGGCAATTGTTCTTTTTGACAGTGCTCAAGGGCAGGATCCCTCTAAGGTTGCGCTAAGGTTATCCTGAGCCGTAGCTGTCAACTTTCCCCCTTTTTAAAGGGAAATTCCCTTATTCCGAATAGGATTCCTCGCAAGAAAAGGGAAAAGTTGACAGCTATGTCCTGAGCCTGTCCACTTAGAAGTAAGACTCGCTAGGTCTCCATTCCCTCGGACCCGAAATACCTATGCCAAAAGATTCGGGTAGGTAGCCGTGTTGGTCTGACGCAGTAGAAATATATATTTAAAATATTCTAAAATGTCAACAGGTCTACCACACCTATCAGCCAATCACCCATTCCCACCACCCTTCTGAGTAATACCTCTTCCCACCCTCTCACTATATATATTAAGGTCTGGTGACTTCTGTTTCAGAGCTCATACCAAGAACAAACTTAGTTGGTCTTTAAGGTGCTACTGGACAATTAAAAAATAAATAAATAAATTCTACGCCAAAAGATTAGTGAAATTTAAGGTTGCAATCCTGCCCTTACAGACCTGGGAATAAGTCCCACTGAATTTAATAGGATTCTGAGTAGAGCTGGTTAGGATTCTGCGGTAAATCTCATTGAACTAGTATGCACTTGCCTGGGAGTAAACACATTTCTGCTTAATGAGGCTTCTTTGGAGAGCGGTTTTCTATTATTATTATTATTATTATTATTATTATTATTATTATTATTATTATTATTATTTCACTCTTCATCCGTAGATCTCAGGGCAGTTCACAACATAAAATTGCAATATTAAAAACCACAAAGTACAGAATAAAAATAAGAACAGAACAAAACCGACAATCCCCACTCCCACAATTTACATTTACACCCTAACTTTCCTCAAAGGACCTCAAGGGTGAAGTACATCTCCTCCCTGTGAGGTAGGTTAGGTTGAGAGGGAGTGACTGGCCGAAGGTCCCCCAGTGACCTTCATATATATATATATATATATATATATATACACACACGTGTGTGTTCTATCGTGACCCAAGATAATCATTTAATAAAATCACACACACACACACACACACACACACACACACACACACACACACTGTGTATATATATATATACTCGTGTGTGTGTGTACACATATATAAATATATATATAAATATATAAAATATATATTTATATTTTATAGGTAAAGGTAAATACATATATAAAAACATATATATAAAATACGTTTTTATTAAATGGTTTTCTTGGGCCACAATAGAACATACAGAGTCTTTGTTTTCAGAGACTGATTCAAACAAATCAGTCATATTCATAGTGAGACATTCCTGTTACAGGCAATATGGCCTTGAGGGAAAAGAGAAGAGGGGAGGAAAGGGGAAGGAATTAAAATTTCATTCCTGTACATAGTATATCAGGAAAGCTTTTGTGTCAGCATCACATAAACGCTAACTTTATTTATGGCTGGCTGGGGCGGCGGCGCGGAAACAAGAGGTCCCACGCGTGGTTGGTTTGCCGTGTGCTTTGTTTGGTGTAATGGGGATTTAAGGCCTCGTTTCCCGGATCCTAGCCTAGCACCCTAACCACTACACCACACTACCTCTCTTGCACTGTAGCATTGCACTGTCAATCTGCATCCAACCCCAAGGGCTGAATTATTATTTCACTCTCTCTGTGGCGCTGGGTGAGTTCCCTTCCACCTCTTCAGTCCTGTATTATTACTGTATTATCTCCTGCTATTATTTTGATGCCAAGTCTGGATCCATCCCTTAAGGAGATGAACCCGGAGTAGCTTACAGCAGCCCCTCGGTCGTGGGGGTGCTGTTGTTGTTTAGTCGTTTAGTCGTGTCCGACTCTTCATTAACCCATGGACCAGAGCACGCCAGGCACTCCTGTCTTCCACTGCCTCCCGCAGTTTGGTCAAGCTCATGTTAGTAGCTTGGAGAACGCTGTCCAACCATCTCGTCCTCTGTCGTCCCCTTCTCCTTGTGCCCTCCATCTTTCCCAACATCAGGGTCTTTTCCAGGGAGTCTTCTCTTCTCATGAGGTGGCCAAAGTCTTGGAGCCTCAGCTTCAGGATCTGTCCTTCCAGTGAGCACTCAGGGCTGATTTCCTTCAGAATGGAGAGGTTTGATCTTCTTGCAGTCCATGGGACTCTCAAGAGTCTCCTCCAGCACCAGAATTCAAAAGCATCAATTCTTCGGCGATCAGCATTCTTTATGGTCCAGCTCTCACTTCCATACATCGCTACTGGGAAAACCATAGCTTTAACTATACGGACCTTTGTTGGCAAGGTGATGTCTCTGCTTTTTAAGATGCTGTCTAGGTTTGTTATTGCTTTTCTCCCAAGAAGTAGGCGTCTTTTAATTTCGTGGCTACTGTCACCATCTGCAGTGATCATGGAGCCCAAGAAAGTAAACTCTCACTGCCTCCATTTCTTCCCCTTCCCGGTCGTGTGGGTACCTCCGCTTTAATTCAGAACACCGAAAATGGAATACGTAGAATCGGACCACGCAGCTAGTGGCAATCCTAGGCGGAGCGCGGCGCTGGCGCCTGACTGACGACGCATCTTTTCTCCTTTGCCTTCCAGGTCATGAGGATGGGGGACCCGCGCGTGGCCGAGCTGCTGCTTCGATGGGGAGCGGATCCCAACGTGCCCGATCCCTCCACCGGCTCCTGCCCCGCGCACGACGCGGCCCGGGAAGGCTTCCTGGACACGCTGCGCGTGCTGCGCTCAGGCGGAGCGCGACTCGACCTGCCCGACCGCAGAGGGCGCCTCCCGGTCGACGTGGCTGAAGAGAATGGGCACCGCCACGTCGTGCGTCATCTGGCCCGGCTGGCGATCGGGGAATCCTGGAGATAATCCAGCAACGATCTAACGCTATGGTCAATGCTGCTTATGCTTATGGTAGCACTTCTCCCTTGCATTATTTTGCATGGGTCTTCTTTGTCAAAAAATAAAGCTTTTTTGCAGTAAGTTGCCTCTTCCTTCCTTCCTTCCTTCCTTCCTTCCTTCCTTCCTTCCTTCCTTCCTTCCTTCCTTCCTTCCTTCCTTCCTTCCTTCCTTCCTTCCTTCCTCAGCAACAGCCGGAGGGTCTACTGTTCCCAATGCTTGTTTCAGAGCAAGACACACATGTAGAGAGGATTCCCCCCCCCCTCTTTAAACGCTGCAAAATATATTTTCGGGGAAAATATCAGGCTCACGCTGTTCATTTGCTCTCCTTTGTGCCTGCAGTTGCGATACAAGGCACACACACAAAAATGAGTTCCAGTTAAGGGGCAGGAAAAAGGAGGAGTTTATAATACTTAAAATAACTCAGTTGGAATATGACGTTTGTTCTCCACACCAAGCCTGACGCGGATTTGAATGGCAGAAAGTAGAGTTTGTAAAATTGCAATCGCATAAGCATTCAGGGGCGAGCAAACTCCTTTTGGCAGTCGAAGCGAAGGGCCTTACTTGTGAGTAGACATGTATAGGATCCAGCAATGCAAAACACGCTTATCTGGGAATAAACATCTTAGTAGAGAGGATCTCATTGTCTGGCCTTCCAAGGTCCAGATCATGATTAAACGGAGAGGAAATCCAGGCGGTGGGGAATTCGACTCGAATTCCCTGGTGGGAGCATCTCCTTGTGGATTTCCTCTACAAATTTATCTGTGGACGGCTTAGAGAGCTCTTTGCACAAGCGGTTTAGAAATCATCTTAAGGACGTAAATAAAATTAGAGAGGATTTATTTAGAATACAGTATAGTTTCTCCCAGAAAGCCTTTCTTTAGGAGGCACCGCTGATCACGAGTAGAGTGATACATATTTAACACGTGTCGCTCTCCCCTCTCTACTCGCATGGGCCGAAGGCTGCTAACTGTGCTAACCGTAGTCAAAATAGAGGCCACATACAAAACTATGCGCACTTAAAATTTCTATTGAAATAAATGGTTTCAACCCGCATTTCTGAATTATGGCTGTGGCGTGCATGCTATTTCCTCTTTATTTAATTTTTTTAAAAATGTCTGTACTATGCTATTTCCACTTGATTTACTTTTAAAAAAAACTCTTTACTGCGTCTCAGGAGCGCAACGCAGAATAAGTGGAGGGGAACTGTCTAAGCATGCTGACATCCGATGTCCTTTTAAATTGAGGGTTGTTCTTGTTTTTATTTTGTATTATGTATTTTTTATATTGTGAACCGCCCTGAGCTCTGGGGATATACGGCGTTATCTTAAATAATAATAATAATAATAATAATAATAATAATAATAATAATAATAATAATAATAATTTATTATCTTAACAACAACAACGTCACACAACCCTCCACCCCGCCGCCTCCCACTCCTCCCTCCTATTGAGCATTCCCACGTTATTATAATTCTAGAGAAGTGCCGTGTAAGGCGAACCAGCAGCAGATGACAGTCGCTGGATGAGCCCCTTCACACCATCAAGGAAAGGAGGAATGATAATTTCACGCTAAGCAGCTAACGTAAACACACACTGTCAGTCTCTAGACTACGGTCAAGTGCAAGAGCGACAAACCATTGTCGAGAATGAAGCTATTTTGTTACTTATTATACTTTGGCAGGTGGACTAAAATTAAGTCAATAGCCCCGTCCCTTTTGGAGCCAAAGGACTATCAAGGAATGATTGTTCACGCGCAAGGATCGGGCAAGGGAAAGGATTGATGCCTTTGATCAGCCGGACTTTCAACCAGAGTGGAGTAAAAACAAAAAAGTGGAACTATGCATAGTTCTGATTGTTATGGAAATCTAAACCTCGTTAGGGGCGAAAAAGATAATTATGCCACCACGATAATTAATTGATCCGGCTTCGAATGGGCTGCTTTTAAAGAAAAAGAAAGAAAGAAAGAAAGGAAGGAAGGAAGGAAGGAAGGAAGGAAGGAAGGAAGGAAGGAAGGAAGGAAGAAAGAAAGAAAGAAAGAAAGAAAGAAAGAAAGAAAGAAAGAGACAGTCAACCGTTTCTTTAGGGAAATACACCTATCTATCATCTATATTATCTATCTATATCTACCTACCTACCATCTCTCTCTCTCTCTCTCTCTCTCTCTCTCTCTCTCTCTCTCTCGCCAGCCACACACAGATGCACCAGGCAAAAATATCTCACCAATTTTGTTTAACTAAGAAGGCTAACAAAGGCCTGCATTTTTGGCAAATGAATATATGTAGCTCTATAGGTTGACAGGTGTGTTTTGCTATAGGGTGTGAACAAACTAGATGTCTTATTCAGGCGCCTACTTTTCACTAAGCTTTTACCAGAAGAAGCTTTTACCAGAAAAAAGGATATTTGCATTCGGAAAGATTATTGGAAACAGAGAAAAAAAATGTCAACATCTGGTTAAGAGTGTGGTGTTGATAGGGCCAAGGTCGCAGGTTTGATCCTCCTCTGGCACAGCTGCATATTCCTGCATTGCAGGGGGTTAGACTAGATGATTCTTAGGGTCCCTTCCAACTTTACAATTCTATGATCTTGCAGAGAGAGCTCTCATTTTCTCCGTGCTTGGTAAAGGCGTTAAGTTGTGGGTGAACATATCAGACGACACAGCGATTCTTCAAACAACACTTGTTTATTCACAGGCCAGAACTAAACTGAACTGAAGGGTTCAGCCAGCCTGCTTATGTAGAGCTCCACTAGAACGCAACAGTAACCATTTTCTGTAACTATCCAATCACTGAACGTCACTTTCAACCCCTTATTTGCATATGTGGACCTGAGTGAAAACTATCTACAGTATCCCCCTGCTGGCCCAGGGTGAGAACTTCAGTACATAACAAAAGGAGAATTGATACACACACACACACACACACACACACACACACACACACACACACACACGGCCACTGCAGATCTCAATCTTTCTTGTTATCACGCACAGATCTTGCTTCCCATATGTCGTTTCCACACTCATGGATTCCGAACGGAATTTTTAAAACCTCGCAGCCACCAATGACCGTTGTTTCGTTTTGCCTTTCCACCAAAAGGAGCGGCTGCGATTGCCAAGAGGAACGAGGAGGGCTTTGGCACAGACCCTGCGCCTCCTTCCTTCCCAGCCTTTGGGAGACCACGATTCTCTCCTCCTTACTTGGGAGATGCGCTTTTTTTTAGGCGCTACATGTAAACAACAACAACAAAGCAGTGTAGGAGGAGGGGCTTCCACAGAGGCCCCGCCCCCTTGCCTCTATCTGTGCCCTGGGCGCAAACGTCTGAATGGCGACCGGGCGCCTCCAGGAGGGTCCTTGTCATTGCAGGCGAAGGATCTCTTCCTACTTTGAGATGGCAAGCAGGGAGGGCAGAGGTTACAGTTGCGTTCCCTGCTCTCCCGTTCATTTTAACGACACAGAAATAATACTAATAATACAATTGCTAATAATACACGCAAGTCTGAAGAGAGGAAGGCCGGGCTCAGTTGCAGAGGGGAAGGAGGGGGGCTATTTGGCGTCCCCTGCCGGGGAAAGGAGGTGGGGGATGCGGAAAAGGGATGCAGGGGCGCAGCCAGGGTGCAGGGGCGCAGCCAGGATTTAAGTTTGGGGGGGTGAGGCAGGACACCCTCCTTTCTCCATCTTCTGTCTGGCTCTGTGTAGTGGATTCGAAATGAAATGTCTCAACTACAGTGGTTTTACATTACAGTGGTCCCTTGGTTCTCAAACTTAATCCGTTCCGGAAGTCTGTTCCAAAACCAAAGCGTGCCAAAACTCAGCAAAGAGCAGTTAAAAGAGCTGAACATAGCAGACCTAGTCAAAGAGGCACAAATATTTTATCCCACCACAAAAAAGTCTCTGCTGGCCTCTTGCTCAGCCATGCACCACTTGTATCATACAGCAGTCATTACGCACCTTCCGGAGAGTAACGACCTGGCTAAGGCTTGACACCATCCAGGAGAAGGAAAACTCTGCCCCATAACCTCTGATGCCTTGCAGCTATATTCCTTTGTGAGAAAGCCTTCAGGAGCAAACCCGGAAGAAAAAATTGTACCCCCTGCCTTGTGGGGCATCTTTGGGAGAAGAGGCTAAGGAGGAAACCCAAGACAAATCCCCAGTAGAGTTCCAGATGGTTGGATGGCATCTGGTATGCCTCCTTCCAGCAACTTCTGCAGCCAAGCTGGTGCCACATGTATTGCTCTGCTTGAGGCTGGGAGGAGGGGCTGGCCAGTGTCAGGCAGTGACAGATTTACGTATAAGCAGCAGCGTAGCGTGGGTTGTCAGCACCCGGGGCAAGGCAAGTAATTTGCGCCCCCTAACCCAGGGCAAGGCAAGTAATTTGCGCCCCCTAACCCCGGGCAAGGCAAGTAATTTGCGCCCCCTAACCCCTAACCTGCCGCCGCTGTCAGCTTCTTCTTGCTGCTGCCTGGTCTGGTCTGGTTCTCTCCCGCACTCAGCGCTGCGCTGGGCGGCCGCTGCACTGTCCCTCCCCCAGATAGTCCCTTGCTCTCTCTCCGCATCGCACGCCTGGCACCCACCCCCTCCACAGTGGGCGGCGACCCAGCGGCTCAGATTCGCACAGCCAGCACTGCAGTGAGAGAGTGAGTGAGCCAGGTAGGGGCAGAGAGCTGCGAGTGCGAGCGCGCCCCCCCAGGTGTTGCGCCCGGTGCGGCCGGCCCCCCTGCATCCCCCCACGCTACGCCACTGCGTATAAGCTAAAGAAGCTATAGCTTAGGGCCCCACTCTCTTGCCCCCCCCAATATACTTCTTCTTAATTGTATTTCACCATTAATATACTTCCTCTTAATTGTATTTCAGTTCAACAATTTCTTTGATAAAATACATATTTTGTTTTGTTCAAATGGCTTGAGATACCTATGAGGTCCATAAATTACCATACAGCATATATTCAACACAAAAAAACAGCGACCATTTGTTGTTGACAAAGGACAGCTGGACCTATAAAGGGCCCCATTACCTTCAGGAGCTTAAAGGTAAAGGGACCCCTGACCATTAGGTCCAGTCATGGCCGACTCTGGGGTTGCGGCGCTCATCTTGCTTTACTGGCCAAGGGAGCCGGCGTACAGCTTCCGGGTCATGTGGCCAGCATGACTAAGCCGCTTCTGGCGAACCAGAACAGTGCACGGAAACACTGTTTACCTTCCCACCATCTTATCTTGCACGTGCTTTCAAACTGCTAGGTTGGCAGGAGCTGGGACCCAGCAACGGAAACTCAACCCGTCGCGGGGATTCGAACCACTGACGTTCTGATCGGCAAGTCCTAGGCTCAGTGGTTTAACACACAGCACCACCCGCGTCCTCATCAAACCTAAATCCAGCCCTGGTGTCAGGCTTCATGGAATCTCCCTCCCTCACAGCAGGCTGCCAGTAATGGATGGACAAGGAGTTCTTACCAATGTCTTTTATTCAACATTCACAGAGAGAGGATTAGAAATGTCGTCTCTTGGGGTAATGGTGTTGCTCCAAGTAATCTCCTCCCCGCTTCCCTTCTCAGTCGTCAACAGCACCAGCCCCCCTACGAAGGCTGCTGAAGGCCAATTGCCTCTTAGCCCTCTGTTCTCCTACTTTCACTGTTCACCACGTTCTGGTAGAAGGGGTGTGTGGAATGCTCTCTAGTGATAACATGCCAACCAGCTTCTCCAACTCTGCTCCTCCCCCCTCCTCTTCTCCCATTATTTCCCAGCTTTGCCCCTCTTCTGTCTCTGAGCTGTGACCCTCTGCAAACCAACGTTGTAAATCTATACTGTCCTCCTCTTCTTGGGAAGGTTTCCTTCTCCAATGTCCTGTCCCTGACAGGCAGCCTAGGACCTTCAGGCACACTGCCCAGGCTTGCGCCCTGGGGAGGTCCCTTCAGCGCAGCTAATGCAGCAGAAACAGGGCGGGAGGCAGTAGTTATGAGTCAGCAGTCTCTGCAGCCACAGCAGGCGCTGCGATTCTCTAGTTTGACTTCATGCCTGGATGCACACTCCATTCTCTCTCAAGACAGATAGATGCCAACAAACAACCTTTAGTGCATTTATTTCCTCTTGTTTAGCAAAAATTGGCAGGTGAGTGAGAGATTTTACTTTCTTGGGCTCCATGATCACTGCAGGCGGTGACAGCAGTCACGAAATTAAAAGACGCCTGCTTCTGGGGAGAAAAGCAACGACAAACCTAGACAGCATCTTAAAAAGCAGAGACATCACCTTGCCGACAAAGGTCTGTTAAAGCCATGGTTTTCCCTGTAGCAATGTATTGAAGTGACAGCTGGACCATAAAGAAGGCGGATCACCGAAGAATTGATGCTTTTGAATTATGGTGCTGGAGGAGACTCTTGAGATTCCTGTGGACTGCAAGAAGATCAAACCTCTCCATTCTGAAGGAAATCAGCCCTGAGTGCTCACTGGAAGGACAGATCCTGAAGCTGAGGCTCCAATACTTTGGCCACTTCATGAGAAGAGAAGACTCCGTGGAAAAGACCCTGATGTTGGGAAAGATGGAGGGCACAAGGAGAAGGGGACAACAGAGGACAAGATGGTTGGACCGTGTTCTTGAAGCTACAAACATGAGTTTGACCAAACTGCGGGAGGCAGTGGAAGACAGGAGTGCCGGGCGTGCTCTGGTCCATGGGGTCACGAAGAGTTGGACACGACTAAACAACAACAGCCCTGTGTGCTTTCCCCCCTGCCAGTGCCCAAGCAGATGTTTTGGGGAAGCTCACCAGAAGGGGAGCAGGGCATTAGTCTTCTTGCTTGTATTCCCAAGCAATTGGCATTCAGAGGCGTACTTCCTCTGAGCTTCGCTGGCCTCATGGCCAGCAGCAACTTCATTCTGCACAAATAAAAAAATGGGTGACTCTTACACAGAGATTTTCAAAAGGATATTCTGTGGAACTCTGCAGCATTGATACTTCCTAGAGGTCCTTCAAAGACTTCTTCTTCTTTGGCGATCCTTTGTAGTCGAGTAAGATTGTCTTCCATAAACACGGTTTTAACAATGAGTCCCTAAGTGACTGTGGACACCAATTCTGGATCCGCACGTCCTTCCACAGTGGGGACATTGGTTTCCAAGCGGGAGTTGATCCCGGCGAGGGGTTGCCAAGCGTGCCTTCCAGTGTGGTGTAGTGGTTAAGAGCGGTAGACTCGTAATCTGGGGAACTGGGTTCGTGTCTCTGCTCCTCCACATGCAGCTGCTGGGTGACCTTGGGCCAGTCACACTTCTCTGAAGTCTCTCAGCCCAACTCACCTCACAGAGTGTTTCTTGTGGGGGAGGAAGGGAAAGGAGAATGTTAGCCGCTTTGAGACTCCTTTGGGTAGTGATAAAGCGGGATATCAAATCCAAACTTCTCTTCTTAGCACATTTCTCCCTTTCGTCCTGAGTTTGAGCGTCTTCAAAGCCCATGACACCTTTTGTAAAGGCTGTTCTCCAATTGGAGCGCTCACAGGCCAGTGTTTCCCAATTGTTGGTATTTATACTACTTTTAAAAAAAAATTGCCTTGAGACAGTCTTTAAACCTCTTTTGTTGACCACCAGCATTACGCTTTCCATTTTTAAGTTCAGAATAGAATGGTTGCTTTGGAAGACTATGATCAGACGTCCAAACAACATGACCAGTCCAACAAAGTTGGTGTTGAAGAATCATTGCTTCAACACTGGTGATCTTTGCTTCTTCCTGTACACTCGTATTAGTTCACCTGTCTTCCCAAGTGATATGTATTTTTTTTTCAGAGACACCGTTGATAGATAAATAATGGTGATAGATAGATAGATAAATAATGGTGTGCAACCTCTTCTGAAGCACAGCTTGCCCGTCACTACTAACCTTCCCCTGTAGTGTGTAGCTGCGGTGATCTTTGCTTATTCCAGTAAAAGGTAAAGGACCCCTGGAGGGTTAAGTCCAGTCAAACTTGACTGAGTGCAACACTCAGTGTACTGGAAAAAGCAAATATCAGTGTTGAAGCAATGATTCTTCAACATCAACTTAATTGGACTGGTCATGTTTGGATGCCTGATTATCATCTTCCAAAGAAACTACTCTATTCCTAACTTAAGAATGGAAAGCAAAATACCAGTGGACAATAAAAGAGGTTTAAATATGCTCTCAAGGCAAATCTTTTTTTTAAAAAAATGTTATAAACACTGACACCTGGGAAGCACTGGGCTGCGAGTGCTCCAGTTGGAGAACAGCCTTCACCAAAGGTGTCGTGGACTTTGAAGAAGCACAAACTCAGGAGAAATAGGAGAAATGAGCTAAGAAGAGAGCATGTTTGGCAAACCCTCACCATGATCAACTCCCATCCTGAAACCTATGTCCCCACTGTGGAAGGACGTGTAGATCCAGAATTGGCCTCTACAGTCCCTTACGGACTCATTGTTAAAACCGTGTTTATGGAAGACAATTTTACTCGGCTACAAGTGATCGCCAAAGAAGCAGCAGCAGCAGCTGCGGAACAAACTTCAGCTGTGGTTTTGGAACCGATCTGCTCAGCTAGGGCAAAAGTGAGACCTGTTTGGCTTCACCAGTGCCCGGCACAAACTCAGGGCCTATTTCATTCCTCAGAATCCTCTACAGTGACATGAGTCTTAGGACATGGGTGGGCAAACTAAGGCTAGGGGACTGGATCCAGCCCAATCGCCTTCTAAATCCAGCCTGCAGACGGTCCAGGAATCAGCATGTTTTTACATGAGTAGAATGTGTCCTTTTATTTAAAATACATCTCTGGTTATTTGTGGGGCATAGGAATTCATTCATTATTATTTTCCAAAATATAGTCCGGCCCCCACAAGGTCTGAGGGACAGGGGACCGGCCCCCTGCTGAAAAAGTTTGCTGACCCCTGTTCTAGGACATACAAGCCAATGTGGAAAAGGTTTAAAAATCACTGTTTTAAAGCATTGTGTTTAAGTCTTATTTACTCTGGTGGAAGTAGATCTAAAACCATTCTCTCTATACTGATTGAAGGTGCTGATTTAATACATCTGCGTAGACAAAACAGGGCTATTGAGGGACCAGCAAAGTTTTCAGAAGTTGAAACACCTGTAATTTCCTTTGTTTGTTGAGTTCAGGAGTAAGTGCCAATCCTTGTGTGACCAAAAGAAAATAAAAGGGGAAATCTGTGTATGAAAGAGAGGGCTTAACAGGCTTGGAGGACTTCCAGTGTTTGCATAATTATTATTTTTTTACTTCTGGCAAATGATGTTACGTGTAGGTAGAAGCAACCTTTGAGGTGTGTCTGTGCACTCTCCAAAAGTGTGCTGGCAAGATAGTGGCTGTAGAGTTGAGGGCTGGTGCACTCATCATAAGAGAAATATTCACTGAGTCATCGGTGGCAGAAAAAAGCCACTAAACCGTAGCCTAGTGTAAACCATCCTGGACCTTCAGGCACTTCCTTCTCCTTGGTTGGGGTTGGGCTGTACTTGCAGACACAAGTGCCAACTCTGCCTCTGTGCTTCTCTGGCATCACCATAACCCAATCAGTGAACTCCAATAAGGCTACATTTATAGGACCCAATAATGCAACCCACAACAGCAGGGGCTTCTCACCCTCATCTTTCATTGTGATTGTTGTTGTTGCTTAGTCGTTTAGTCGTGTCCGACTCTTCGTGACCCCATGGACCGGAGCACGCCAGGCACTCCTGTCTTCCACTGCCCCCCGCAGTTTGGTCAAACTCATGCTGGTAGCTTCAAGAACACTGTCCAACCCGCTCGTCCTCTGTCGTCCCCTTCTCCTTGTACCCTCAATCTTTCCCAACATCTATCAGTGCTGCAGAGTTCCACAGAATATCCTTTTGAAAATCTCTGTGTTAGAGTCACCCATTTTTTTATTTGTGCAGAATGAAGTTGCTGCTGGCCATGAGGCCAGCGAAGCTCAGAGGAAGTACACCTCTGAATGCCAATTGCTTAGGAATACAAGCAAGAAGACTAATGCCCTGCTCCCCTTCTGGTGAGCTTCCCCAAAACATCTGCTTGGGCACTGGCAGGGGGGAAAGCACATAGGGCTGTTGTTGTTTAGTCGTGTCCAACTCTTCGTGACCCCATGGACCAGAGCACGCCCGGCACTCCTGTCTTCCACTGCCTCCCGCAGTTTGGTCAAACTCATGTTTGTAGCTTCAAGAACACGGTCCAACCATCTTGTCCTCTGTTGTCCCCTTCTCCTCGTGCCCTCCATCTTTCCCAACATCAGGGTCTTTTCCACGGAGTCTTCTCTTCTCATGAAGTGGCCAAAGTATTGGAGCCTCAGCTTCAGGATCTGTCCTTCCAGTGAGCACTCAGGGCTGATTTCCTTCAGAATGGAGAGGTTTGATCTTCTTGCAGTCCATGGGACTCTTAAGAGTCTCCTCCAGCACCATAATTCAAAAGCATCAATTCTTTGGCGATGAGCTTTCTTTATGGTCCAGCTCTCACTTCCATACATCACTACTGGGAAAACCATAGCTTTAACTATATGGACATTTGCAGTGATCACTGCCTTGCCGTGGCAAAGGGGCTTGAATAACTCGAGAAGCTATGAGCTGTGCCGTGCAAGATGGACAGGTCATAGTGGAGAGTTTTGACCAAACATGATCCACCTGGAGCAGGAACCGGCAAGCCACTCCAGTATCCCTGCCAAGAAAACTCCATGGACAAAGACAACAGGCACACAGGGCTCGTTAAGGCATTTGTCTGATTCGTTAGGTCTCTTTTTAATAATCAGTAAAGGCAACTGACAAGAGAATCTTTCCTATTTGTGGACAAGGGTGGCACCAAAAATGTTGGCTTTTGGAACTTCAAACCTGAGCATTCAGCCTTGTACTTGTTTCCCAGGCCAAGTGAAATGTTTGGATTTATAGGAATTAGGTCAGAAGGGGATTCACAACCAACAGTCAGAAGCCTTCTTTGCCCAAGCATGCAGTGTATTAAGCAACTTTCCTTCCGCCAAACAAGTTAGGGAAAACCCAGAGCCGGCTGCATCAACAAAAACAGTTCCTGCAGTCTGCAAAGAGCAATCCAGCTATAATGCTGGCATTCGTTTATCTTCCTATATACGTAGAAACGCAAGACTGTCGTCGCACAGGCCTCATTGGAAGATTCGTAGTGCCACACCACGCCCCTTGGATTTACATGTAGGCAGGGAAGGGCAGAGGGTCAAAGGAGAAGGCAGGTTTTAAAATGGCGGTGTAAACGAATAAAAGAGGCCTGAATAAAGGTACACATGTGCTGTAAGGATACTGGAGGGGGGCACTTGGAGGAGCTGGAAGGTTACGGGGATCTTGGAGGAGCTGAGAGGATGTGGGGCTGGAAGGGGCTGTGAGAATATGGGGCCTTGGAGAAGCTGTGGGGGGGATTGAAGATGTGAGGGAATGGCGGGTTGGGGTTTGGTGGGGGTAGGGAAGGTTGGTGAGCAACAGAAACAGTGGTAGGAGCTCCTAGGTGTTGTGATGAAAGCAGGGTGGGGTGTTGCTTTTTTGGTCTCAGAGCAATTAGGAGAGAATACTAATTAAATAACTTTCGCCACAAAGACAGGTATCCATTCTAACATTTATGAACTGGATTTTAAAGAGCTATGTGTTCTTTATTTCCAAGAAGGAAAAAAATCTGTAAATATAAGCTGAATATTTGGTGGGCGTAGGACGGGGGCGGGAAGCCTCAGGCCTGAAGGTCAAATATACTTTTGCATATGGTTACACCCACCTCTGCTACATGGCCCCTCAGAAAGCTGCTCACGAGGAAATATGGTCCCTGGACACACACAAAAATTAGGTTCCTCATCCTGAATAGCTCAGGTGGTTAGAGCATGGTGCTGATAATGCCAAGGTTGCAGCTTCGATCCCTGTAGGAGGCAGCTGTCTCGGCAGAGTAGACCTGAAGGAGCGTCTCCTCCCCCATCATCCAGCCCAGAAACAGAGGTCCAGTGCCGAGGGTCTTCTGGTGGTTCCCTCCCTGCAAGAAGTGAAGTTACTGGGAACCAGGCAGAGGGCCTTCTCAGTGGTGGCACCCACCCTGTGGAACGCCCTCCCATCAGATGTCAAGGAAACAGAAAACTATCTGACTTTGAGAAGGCACCTGAAGGCTGCCCTGTTTAGGGGAGTTTTTAATATTTGAAGTTCTATTCTGTTTTAAGTGTTCTGTATGTAGCCACACAGAGTGGCTGGGGAAACCCAGCCAGATGGGCGGGGTATAAATAATAAAAGTATTTATATTATTATTATTGCATGGGGTTGGACTGGATCGACTCTTCCAACTCCACAATCCTGTGATTCTATCCCTGCTCCAAAATATGCCATGTTGGTATAAAGTGTTAAAACTATCTGTAGGAATTGTGCTTGGCAAAGCAAAACAAGCCATTTTTTTTTACCGCCCAGTAATATGGCTGATAGTATCCAAGTTGCCATCATCTTAAAGCAGCCATAGTCCACATTTGTTTTTATGGTGGGTGAAATCTCTCTTCATTTTATCTGACCTCTCACTTGCACATGAAAAACCATTTAGTTTGAATTCTTTCTAACCCCCCCCCCCAAGAAGTCTCGCTTACACACAGGAGGTTACGTTTGGTTTTATTAGATAGAAGAAGCACATTCTTTTTCTTAAAGGCAAGTGTGGGCGTTAAAACAAACACAGTGTAGAAATAAACCGCAGGGATATTATCTGTGCGTATCGCGTACATTCACCGACGCCACTCTAACAAACCGGAATGGAGCCATCGCATTCTTCGGAGGAATAGAGCAGATCGTCACAACACAGTAAGGCAGGTGAAATGGTTTGGTACAGAATTCTCTTAGCGCAGGCCAACGTCTTCCCAAACGCGACGCCTGTGCAATCCCAATGGTCCCCTTAGAAGCCAGCATACCCTTCCCTTCTCTCGCGACGCCACCCTTGGCGGCTAACCAATGCGACTCTTTCCGCATGCTCAGCCATGGCGCAACATGCTCACTTCAAGGAGAAACTCTGGTCCCTTGCGGGGGGCATCAAACAGGAGGCCCCCACCAAGGTCCCTGGAACGCAGTGTTTTTGCTGACCTGGATACAGTCATACCTCACGTTACGGATGTTTCAGGTTACGTATTTTTCGCTCTATAAGACGCACCAGACCATAAGATGCACCTAGTTTTTGGAGGAGGAAAACAAAAAAACCACACCATTCTGAATCTCAGAAGCCAGAACAATGAGAAGGATCGCTGCGCAGTGAAAGCAGCGCTCCCTCTCGCTGTTCTGGCTTCTGGGAAAGCTGCGCAGCCTGCATCCACTCCATAAGATGCACACACATTTCCCCTTACTTTTTAGGAGGGAAAAAGCGAGTCTTATAGAGAAAAAAATACAATAAGTCTTTTCAGGTTGCGTCCTGCGACGACCCGGAAGTACCGGAAAGGGTTACTTCCGGGTTTCACCGCTCGCACATGTGCAGAAGCGCTAAATCACGCTTTGCGCATGCGCACAAGCGCTAAATCGCGCCGCACACCTGCGCAGATATGCTGCTTCAGGTTGCACTCTTTTCAGGTTGCGCACATGCCTCCAGAACGGATCCCGTTTGCAACCAGAGGTACCACTGTAGAAGAGAATAGCTGAGGAGTCAGAAGGACTTCCGGTTGAAGTGAGCATACTTGGGACATCGAGCATGCGCAGAGAGCAGTGGCAGCATGTTGCTGGTGGCCAGCACTAGAATGTCTAACTGGAGTTATTCCATGACCTGCTGTCAGCACTGGGTGGGTGAGTGGGGGTGGGGGTGTTAGCAGCACGTTCATCAGATACCATTCAAACGCTCCCATCTAGAAGGCAACCACTTTTGTAAAAACGTAAATAAATTTATATTAAAAAAGTCTGAAAAGGTCTTAAAAAAATATAAAAAACACAAAAGAACCACAGTTCAAAAAAACAATTTCTTTGCATTTTAAAAAATGCCACTGAACAAAGACATATCAATTCCACTGATTTACAAGATTTTGGGTTTTGGTTTCTGGGTTGTTTTCCTCCCTGTCTGGAGTAGTTAAAGGGTATAGGCTGTCATCTCGCCTATACCTTGACATCTTTGAGATGGGTGATGAGCCAAGAACTTGTTAGAACTGCATACCATGACATCTTATTTTCTTGTTCCATGTCTATAAACAAGATTATTAAATGTTTGCTAATAATTCCTATTGGGTGGTAGTCAGTTCCCGCAATTAATTAAATTCCCAGTCTGGTGGGCATGTTCCACTCCTTAACCTCTACACGTTTTGTGCCAAAACGAAAAGTATTAGCAGATAGAATGAAAATGCTGCGTATTTTAACCATATAATTTGAGGGCATTGCAATGTTCTCAAAAGATGCATCTTCTCAAACCAGCTTCAGAGCATCTTGCCGTGCTTTTAATGTTTTGGTAGCATAACTGACAGCTGCAGAGTATTCTGAAACACAAAAATGAAAAAAGAAAAAGAAAATAGAGGATTACTTTTCAATACAGTTTAAAGCTTTTAATTGCTCAAAGGTATAAATGCTTTATACAAACTTGTTCTAAATTTTGGACAGCTAACTTCCCCCCAAAATTTCCTCCAAGGCAAAATAAACGAGTTCCTTTGAATTGTAAAGGAGCAAAATATTGGTTAAAAGGTAAATCAAGTCATGGAAGTAATTTTAGGATTTAGAGTCACAATAATGAAGCTGGCATTTATTACCACTTTTAAAAGTTCCAGTCACCAGGGACCTTTATGGACCTCAACCCACACTCACACAGAAGATCCTCAGTCCCGAGGGATTTATTTGGGCTTTAGCTCTTAGTTTACTACATACTCCATTTTTTGTTCTACATCTAGAATGCCATGACCTATAGTGAATACATGAAGCAAAGAAGGACAGGGATCCAAGGAAGGCAGGACACATTTTCTCTGTATCAAATGCTATTTCTTGGGAGCTGCAGAATTCCTTCCCACTAAAGGCAAAGGAAGTTCATAAAGTATAAATTTGCCATGTGTCAGGGAACTGCCATCGGAAGGACGGGAGGTGGAAGGGCTCACAGAGGTTGGGAGAGACTCAGCAGCTGAAGAGGGAACCAGCAGGGGGAGAGGAGGAGCTCCGAGGGAAAGTGAGCAGGAGGGATGGCTCAGAGACACTTCCAGCGAAAACAGTGGGGAGGTTTCAGGACCTCCTATAGGGACACCCACTCCTCGCCGGAAACTGTCACGCAGAGAGTCCAGAAGACGTGTTTCCGTTAAGGAGCTTTTATGTTGGAAGAGATTCCGAAAGCAACCACTGTCGGAATCTGCCAGCGACTGACGGAGCCATGCTTAAGGGGCTCCGTTACAGACAGAGGTTTGCGGACTTAACCAAACTCTGAAGGACAAGGATTTTACGCACAAGCAGCTCATTGTCCCATCACACCATGCTAATTGCATGGACCATAAAGAAGGTTGATCGCTGAAGAATTGATGATTTTGAATTATGGTACTGGAGGAGACTCTTGAGAGTCCCATGGACTGCAAGAAAAGCAAACCTAACCATTCTGAAGGAAATCAGCCCTGAGTGCTCACTGGAAGGACAGATCGTGAAGCTGAGGCTCCAAGACTTTGGCCACCTCATGAGAAAAGAAGACTCCCTGGAAAAGACCCTGATGTTGGGAAAGATGGAGGGCACAAGGAGAAGGGGATGACAGAAGATGAGATGGTTGGGCAGTGTCCTCGAAGCTACCAGCATGAGTTTGACAAAACTGTGGGAGGCAGTGGAAGACAGGAGGGCCTGGCGTGCTCTGGTCCATGGGGTCACGAAGAGTCGGACACGACTAATCGACTAAACAGCAACAACAAATTTCTTACAGTGAAAGGTGTGTCCTCCCAGGTCTCACCTGGGAGCACCCTCCTCTTCTCTCAGCGAAAATGAGCAATTCCAGATTTACCCGGAGTTAACCAACTCTCTCTATACACACACACACACACACACATATTCAGTTTTCCTCCATGTGTGGATGCTTAATTTATATTATTCTATGTTGCCCATACAAAGATATTACGTATAAAGCAACCTAGAAAGGACACATTTATGTGGAACAAAGGTAACGTGTTTTAATATAGTTTTGCCTGTTTCCTATGTATATACCCGGGTTATCTCCCGCTTGGAGTACTGCAATTCGCTCTACGTGGAGCTACCTTTGAAGGTGACCCGGAAACTGCAACTAACCCAGAATGCAGCAGCTAGACTGGTGACTGGGAGTGGCTGCTGGAACCACATAACACCGGTCTTGAAAGACCTACATTGGCTGCTAGTACGTTTCCGAGCACAATTCAAAGTGTTGGTGCTGACCTTTAAAGCCCTAAACGGCCTCAGCCCAGTATACCTGAAGGAGTATCGTCCACCCCCATCGTCCAGCCTGGACACGGAGGTCCAGCTCCGAGGGCCTTCTGGCGGTTCCCTCGCTGCGAGAAGCAAAGCTACAGGGAACCAGGCAGAGGGCCTTCTCGGTGGCGGCGCCCGCCCTGTGGAACGCCCTCCCACCAGATGTCAAAGAGAAAAACAACTACCTGACATTTAGAAGACATCTGAAGGCAGCCCTGTTCAGGGAAGTTTTTAATGTGTGACATTTAATGTGTGACATGTATTCTTAATCTTTGTTGGAAGCCGCCCAGAGTGGCTGGGGAAACCCAGCCAGATGGGTGGGGTACAAATAAATTATTATTATTATTATTATTATTATTATTATTATTATTATTATTATTATTTCTGCAGCGGCACCCACATCAATAGGTAAGAAGAGAATAACTTCTCTGGGACAGCATCTCTTCTACCGAATACAAGCTCTTGGTCTATCTATCACGAGCTTCCGGCGCCAGTAAAAATGTCAGGCAAAGGAAAAACAGAGGTCGACTCAGTATTCTGTTTTCCCTTTCCTGCTTTGAAATTCTGCAGCTTTCTTTGGGGCCTTTTTGTCCAGCTAGCCTTCTTTTAATTTGCTGGTTTTTAGTTTTCAAACACACATTAAGCATACACATATATCTGTTGCTCTCCTTTCGCTACACACTAACTTTTGAAACACTTTTAAAGAGTTCAGACACAAAGATATTGGGAGGAATTAAAAATATATTACTTTCAAGTTCTGCTGGGTTTCTGCCCAGTCCATGGAACCGATCAGGGGTATAGTAGTCAGCAGCAAGCTTGTTGCTTTATTGGCGTTTTCCTTCAATGTCTTCAACACTTTATCCACCGAAACCTGGAAGTACAACAACAATGAAAGCAAATTCCACTGAATTAAAAAAAACCACACACACCACCCATATACTTATGAGTTGATATGTATAGGATTGCATACTGGAGAAGTTCAAAACAATATTTAAATGTCTCCGGCATGGGTAGGCAAACTAAGACCCAGCCCAATCGCCTTCTCAATCCGGCCTGCAGATGGTCCGAGAATCAGTGTGTTTTTACATGAGTAGAATGCGTGCTTTTATTTAAAATGCACCTCTGGGTTATTTGTGGGGCATAGGAATTTGTCCATTTCCCCCCAAAAAACTATAGTCCGGCCCCCACAAGGTCTGAGGGACAGGGGACCGGCCCCCTGCTGAAAACGTTTGCTGACCCCTGGTCTCAGGTAAACTTTGTGATGCATTGAATTCAAAAAATTGAGTTTGCAGCTGACTGTTGAGTGGAAGGGGGGAGGAAGAGAGAGATGCTGGCAAACTTCGTGGTATATCAAATGCATTACAGTGGAACCTGGGAAGCCAAACGCCTTTGAACTTGAATGTTTTGGCTCCCGAATAATCAAAAACCGGAAGTGATTGTTCTGGTTTTCAAACGCTCTTTGGAACCCAAACGTCTGATGTGACTTCCGCGGCTTCCGATTGGCTGCAGGAGCTTCCTGCAGCCAATCGGAAGCCGCGCCTTGGTTTCCGAATGTTTTGGAAGTCGAATGGAATTCCAGAACAGATTCCACTCAACTTCCAAGGTACCACTGTACTGCTAAAATATACGCAGGGGGACATGAGAAATCTTCCTCCATGTTTCCCCAAAATACTCCTCCCCATGAAAACAGGGGGCAACTATGTTGATTTTTAGTGCTGAAAGGAAAGAAAGAAAATAAGCAGAACTGGGAAGAAGACGAAACACAAATGAAAGAAGAATGGATTTTAAAGCTAATGGGCTTTGCAAAACTGGTGAAACTAACAGCAAAATTATGAAACTGACATGAGGGACGATGCCTGGAAGAATGGAAGTCCTTTTGGGAATATCTGAAAAAATGCCATGATCAGATGAAATCGCAAGCAGGATTTGAAATATAAGCAGTGGAAGGAAAATGATAATACACTGGTACCTTGGTTTTTGAACGGCTTGGCTCCCGAACAAATCAGCTCCTGAACACCACAAAACCAGAAGTAAGTGTTCCGGTTTGCAAATGTTTTTTGGAAGCCGAACAGACTCCCGGAACGGATTAAGTTCGACAACCAAGGTACCACTGTATTTGAAATGGAAGAATATGTCGTAGGTGAAATTTTCTCAGAGTGCAGTATGTAAATAGGATGGGATTAACAACAGGGTGGAAGGAAAGGCGGGAAGTCAAAAGTTTAAAGAGAAATGTAAAACAAATTTGAAATCTGGAATTTATATGTAAAGATTTAAAAGTGTAGTAAAAATTTCATCTCTGCCAAAAAGGGGGGGGGGGTTCCTTCTGAATATTTTTCGTATCTCCGTAAAACTGGGGTGTCACCACAAACCTGCCAGCGCCTCCCCCTTCTTCTTTTCCCCCCAATTTTTTATTGGTTTTCACAACATTATAAACAAACAAACACATAAGACAAACAAACATAAATCATAGCCTTATTGAAAATTACTCTTATTAACATTGTTAAGTGACTTCCTTGCTTCCCCTTGGCTGAATTTCATTGCATATCCTTTTAACGGTTTTCCAAATTGCAGTTCTTATAAAATTTAACTTAGACATTAACATCCTTAGATCTTCACATTATGAAATTAAACATATTAATTCATCACTTAACATATTAATTCATCACTTAACATAAATAAAATCCTAAACCAATTAAGTATCTGCAAGCTGTTTTCAGTTAATTTAACTTAACATATTTAACTAAGTAATCATTAATTTTTGTCCATTCTTCCTTCCTGATACTCCTCCTCCTTCTGTTAGCGGACTCTTCCGGTTAGGTCGGCTAGCTCTGAAAAATCCATCATCTTCACCTGCCATTCTTCTATTGTTGGTAATTCTTGGGTTTTCCACTTTTTAGCTAACAAAATACGAGCAGCAGTTGTGGCATACAAAAATAATTTAACATCTTTCTTGGGCAATTCCAAACCTGTTATTCCAAGAAGAAAGGCCTCTGGTATGTATGGCGCCATTTTAGCTACCTAAGGATCCCTGCTTGGCAACTGTGAGGGTTTGATTAGCTGCTTGTGCGTGAAAACGTGCTCCCTCAGAGTTTGTGCGCCCCCACAAACCTCCGTGTGTGACGGAGCTTCTCAGACATGTCTGCTCTAGTCACTAGTAGAGTCCGACAGTGGCTGTCTGCGGAAGCGTTTCCAGCAAAGAAGTTCCTTAACGGAAACGCGTCTCCTGGACTCACGGCGTGACAGTTTCCTGCGAGGTATGGGTCTCCCTATGGGAGACTCCGATACCTCACCACTGTTCTCGCTGGAAGCCTCCCTGAGCCCTCCCTCCTGCTCGCATTCCCTCAGAGACCCACTCCTCCCCCTGCTGGTCCCTGCTTCAGCAGTTGAGTCTCTTTCATCCTGCCTGAGTCCCTCCACCACCTGATGCTCTGATGGCAGTTCCCTGACATCCACCTCCCCTCCAGGGCCCCCCTCACCCCCTCCCAATTCCTCCCCCCTGGGAGGTGAAGGGCTAAAACCCCGAAACGAATCTTCCTCATCTTCTGACGTCTCGAACAATTCTCTCCATCGATCGTCGTCCTGGCCAGCTGAATCCTCCTCCTCTTCAGAATCTGGGAACCCCTCCAACTCCTCTTCCTCGTCGGTGGTGGCAAAGTATTCCCTTCGGAACCTCGCTACAGGCTGAGGTTTACGTGGGAACCTCTGATGAAAAGTCTCTATTAAAACCTCGTCATTGACATCCTCTGCCCTAACCCAGGTGTTTTCCGACTCCGGTTCCCCTTCCCACATTACCAAATACTCTACTTGATCTCCCTTCCACCTGGAATCGAGGATCTCCGCTACATGGTAGCTGTGTTCCTTCTCCTCCATTGCTGGTCCCCTAGTGACCCTCCCCTCACTGTCTCCTCTATACGGTGACAACAACGACCTGTGAAAAACTGGGTGCAGCTTCATGTGGTTCGGTAACCGGAGCCTGAAAGCCACTGGATTGACCTGCTGTATGACTTCAAACGGACCCAGCCTTTTGGGTCTTAATTTCTTACAACCTCCTTTGAATGGCAACCCTTGGGTTGACAGCCACACCTGGTCCCCCACCCTGATGCTTTCACCTTCCCTTCTGTTTTTGTCTGCTTGCCTCTTATATTCCTCCTTAGCCCTGTTTAAGTTGAGTTGGAGCTGGCGATGGATCGCTTCCATTTCTTCCACGAACTGTTCCGCAGCTGGAACGCTCCAGTTCTCCCCCTCCCCCCCTGGGAAGGCTCTGGGATGGCACCCGTGATTAGCCAAAAAGGGGCTCATCCCCGTGGACACGTTCTCTGCATTGTTGTAGGCAAATTCTGCCAACGCCAGCTTCTCCACCCAATCATTCTCTCTGTCATTAACATAACACCTCAAATATTGTTGGAGAACCCCATTTGCTCTTTCCGCCTGCCCGTTGGTTTCAGGATGACGGGCCGTCGAGAAATTAACCTCTACATGCAGTAAGCTCATGAGCTTCCTCCAGAACCTGGAAGTAAATTGTTTCCCTCGGTCTGAAACCACCCTCAAGGGGGCGCCATGCAACCTAAACACATTCTCTACAAACAATTTGGCGGTTTCTTCTGCTGTAACCGCATGTGAGCAGGCTATGAAGTGGGCCATTTTAGTTAACAGGTCTACTACAACCATGATGGCTGTTTTCCCTCTAGACCTTGGCAGATCAGTCATGAAATCTATTGCCACTGCTTCCCACGGTCTCTCAGGTGTGGGCAGTGGTTCTAATAAACCAGCCGGCGCCTGCCTCTCCCCCTTGGCTCTTTGGCATTGTTCACACCCTCTCACATACTCCCGCACATCTTCCCTGACCTTGGGCCACCAAAATTCCCTGGTAACCAGCCACATGGTTTTGTGTTGCCCAAAGTGCCCTGCTGTGGGGCTATCGTGCAGCTGCTTGAGTACTTTCTCCCTCAATTCCCCTTCAGGTATATATAACGCTCCCTTATAATACAATGCCCCATTTCTCTCCTCAAAACCACCGGGTTTGTCTTCCTCCCCTCTGAGATCCCTGAGTTTCCCCTGGGCGTATGCATCCTGCACCGTACCCTCTACCAATTCCCTTTGCCCCACCAAAGTCGCCCCACACACCCAGCGGTCCTCTGGAATGATATGGGTTTCTTCGGGTGCTCCCTCCCCCTCCAAATATTCAGGTTTGCGTGAGAGAGCGTCCGCCCTAACATTCTCTGGGCCTGGCACATAACAAATCTCAAAGTTAAATTTGGAGAACTCTTGGGCCCATCTCAACTGCCTTTGGTTGAGCACTCGCGCCGTTCTCCAGTACTCTAGATTTTTATGGTCCGTGCACACTTGCACTTTATGTTGTGCACCAACTAGCAGATGCCTCCATCTCCGGAACGCCTCATGAATAGCAAGCAGTTCTCGGTCGTACACCGTGTAGTTCCTCTCGGATTTGTTCAGCTTCCGCGAGAAGAAGGCACACGGACGCCACTCCGACTCCTCCTTCCCCGGCTGCAGAAGAAGCACCGCCCCTATGGCTCTGTCAGATGCGTCTGTTTCAACCCTTAGCTTCTTTCGTAAATCCACATGCAGAAGTTGTTCTTCAGAGGCGAAGGCCCTTTTCAGTTCCTCAAACGCTCGCTCCGCCTCCGCCGTCCATACAAACTTCTTCTTACTGCTGAGACAGTCAGTGATGGGCGCCGTCAGATGGGCGAAGTTGCGGATGAACTTACGATAAAAGTTTCCAAACCCTAGGAACCTCTGCACATCCTTCTTGGTTTTGGGTGTTTTCCATTCCAGCACTGCCTGTACCTTGCCGGGATCCATGGCCAATCCCTTGTCTGACAGGCGGTACCCCAGGAATTCCACCTCCTTGGTATGGAACCGACACTTCTCCAGTTTGACCCACAGCCTGTTGGCTTGCAGTCTGCTCAACACTTCTCTGACGTCTCTCACATGTTGCTCCTCATTCTCAGAATACACCAACACATCATCTAGAAAGGCAACGCAATTCTTGTAGAGCAAAGGGCCCAGCACGTGGTTCATAAAAGATTGAAAACACGCGGAGCCTGCTTGTAATCCAAATGGCATAACGAGGTATTCAAACGCCCCCAAAGGGGTAAACATGGTGGTTTTCCATTCATCCCCTTTCCTTATGCGTATCAGGTTGTACGCCCCCCTTAGATCCAGCTTTGTGAAAATCTTTCCCTTCCTCACCATGGTCAAAATATCATCAATTCTGGGCATAGGGAACGCCACCGGTTCAGTCACTGCATTCAGCCGCCTAAAATCACATACAAGTCTCGGCTTGTCCGCATTTTTTTTGTCCACAAAGAACACTGGGCTCCCCCCTGCTGCTTTGGACTCTCTGATGAAGCCTCTCTTCAGGTTCTTGTCAATGAACCCTCGCAACTCCTGCATTTCCCTGTCTGACATGGCATACAACTTGCCCACGGGAAGCTGTGCTCCAGGGAGTAAATTGATCTGACAATCAAAGGGTCTATGAGGTGGTAGTTGGTCAGCTTCCTTCTCGCTGAACACGTCGCTGAGATCTGCATACTGTGGTGGTACCTTCACCTTCCCCATTACTTCAGTCCCTGCTAGGGTGGCTTGGGCCCCTACTGAACCCTTCTCCCCTTTGCAGTGTTCTAGGCAATGTGCTGAACCAAAGGACACCACTCTTTGATGCCAGCCAACCAGCGGATCATGTAGAGCTAGCCAGCTCATTCCCAAAATAATGGGAGCGCCTCCCAGGGTGGCCACATTAAACGCTATCAGTTCTGTGTGCCTTGCCACCCTCATTATCATTGGGACAGTCTGCAAGCGGACTCCTCCTCCCAACAACTCCCTGCCATCAATCGTGGTCACCTGCAGGGGGTTGCTTAAAGGGATGGTCTGTATCTGGTGTTCAGCAGCAAACTCCTTGCTCATAAAATTGCAGGAGCTGCCTGAGTCCAATAGCGCCTTTATTTTTAGGGGATGCCCATTCTGCAGCTCTAGCGACACTTCAATCACTAGAGCAGGTCGAGGAGCTTCTGGCACGGGCACTTTCACTGCTCTTTGGCCTGGCTGCAGTGCCCCAATTGTGGCAACCAGGCGTTGGCTTTTACCTGCTCCGCTCCCCCTTCTTCTCCCCCCTCAACAGCTCCCACCATCCCTTGCCATTCCTTCCTCTGGGGGCAGACTCTGGCAAAGTGGCCTGGCTGTTGGCAGAGATAGCATTTCCGGGGGCCCTTTCCCTCCTTCTTAGCTCCCTCGCTGGTTTTTGAAAATGCGCGCGCGCGCGCTGTTCCGATTTCCATCGGCTCTGCCGGCGGGAAAGCTGGCTCAGGAATGTCTGGAATGCGGAACTCCTTCCAACGTTCCCCTCTCCCTTCCCGCCTCTCCAAGGCTCTTGCCTCCTGCCGCGCTCCTATGGTCAGCGCAGATTTGGTCAGCTGATCCATAGACTCCGCCCTGGGGCTCCGTGCCAGCTCGTCTTTCACCCCCGAAGAAAGACCTTCTTCAAATAGCATTTGAACGGGTGCCGCCGATAAATCCCAACTCAGTCTGTGAATCAGCATGGTAAACTCAGTCCAATATTCACGGACAGATCGACTCCCCTGCTTACAAGCCATTAGCTGTCTGCGCACCACCCCTTCCTCAATCTCGCTGGAAAACATGATATCCATTGCACGAAAGAACTTCATTGTGTCCTTTAGTATGTCATTGTGCGTTGCCATTAGGGGTCGAACCCAGTCTCTAGCCCCTTTCTCAAGATGCCCAATTACAAAAGCAACTCGCGATTCCTCATCAGGGAACTCATCGAACTGCACATTAAGGGCATATTGCATCTCTGTCCTAAAAGCATGGTAGTCCTTGGGGTCCCCCCCAAATTTCTGCACCAATCCTGGTACCTTTCTGGGGAATTGAGTGGCTCTCCCCTTCTTGTCTGCATCCTGAGCCCTTCTCTCCTCCAGCCTCGCCGTCTGCAGGGCCAGTTGAACCTCCAACGCTCGGTATCTATCTTCCAAGCTTGGACCAGCTCCAGCCCCTGCTCCTCCGGTTCCGGTTGGTTCGCTCATGATGCCTTCTCTTGCACAGGCAGCGTACAAAGACTGTCGGACTGCTGTGAGGGTTTGATTAGCTGCTTGTGCGTGAAAACGTGCTCCCTCAGAGTTTGTGCGCCCCCACAAACCTCCGTGTGTGACGGAGCTTCTCAGACATGTCTGCTCTAGTCACTAGTAGAGTCCGACAGTGGCTGTCTGCGGAAGCGTTTCCAGCAAAGAAGTTCCTTAACGGAAACGCGTCTCCTGGACTCACGGCGTGACAGTTTCCTGCGAGGTATGGGTCTCCCTATGGGAGACTCCGATACCTCACCACTGTTCTCGCTGGAAGCCTCCCTGAGCCCTCCCTCCTGCTCGCATTCCCTCAGAGACCCACTCCTCCCCCTGCTGGTCCCTGCTTCAGCAGTTGAGTCTCTTTCATCCTGCCTGAGTCCCTCCACCACCTGATGCTCTGATGGCAGTTCCCTGACAGCAACCAAACCTAAAAGCGAGAAGCAACTGTCACTCACGGTTTCTTCATGTTCCTTCCAGCAGTCGTAGTCTGTGGCCATGGCAATGCTTGCATAGCAGAGACCAGCTTCCCTGGCAAGAACCACTTCGGGGACCGTAGTCATGTTGATGACGTCGCCTCCCCAGCTGCGAAACATGAGGCTCTCAGCTCGGGAACTGAAACGCGGCCCTTCGATGGTGATCATGGTCCCTTTGGAGTGGGACTTGATGCCAAGCTTCTTGGCCACATCCATAAGGACCTGGACACACAGAGACAGGACCGTCTTTAGCATATGTGCCGCTAGGGTGCAAAGATCCGCCCAGCGCCCCCAAATTTAGTTTAGCAGTCTTGTTAAAATCTATTTTGGTAAAGGGAGGGACGCGGGTGGCGCTGTGGTCTAAACCAAAAGAGCCTAGGACTTGCTGATCAGAAGGTTGGCAGTTCGAATCTCCGTGACAGGCTGAGCTCCTGTTGCTCAGTCCCTGCTCCTGACAACCTAGCAGTTCAAAAGCACGTCAAAGTGCAAGTAGATAAATAGGTACCGCTCTGGCGAGAAGGTAAACGGCATTTCCGTGCACTGCTCTGGTTCGCCAGAAGCAGCTTATAGTCTTGCTGGCCACATGACCCGCAAGGTGTATGCCGGCTCCCTCGGCCAATAAAGCGAGATGAGCGCCGCAACCCCAGAGTCGGCCGTGATGGGACCTAATGGTCAGGGGTCCCTAAAAGGTAAAGGACCCCTGACAGTTAAGTCCAGTTGCAGACGACTCTGGGGTTGCGGCGCTCATCTTGCTTTCAGGCCGAGGCAGCCAGCGTTTGTCCACAGTTTTTCCAGGTCATGTGGCCAGCAGGACTAAACCACTTCTGGCACAACGGGACACAGAAACCAGAGCAGCGCACAGAAACGCTGTTTACCTTCCTGCCGGAGTGGTACCTATTTATCTACTTGCATTTTGACGTGCTTCCGAACTGCTAAGTTGGTAGGAGCAGGGACCTAGCAAAGGGAGCTCACCCCATCGTGGGGATTCGAACCGCCCACCTTTCGATCAGTAAGCCCAAGGCTCAGTAGTTTAGACCACAGCGCCACCCGCGTCTATTAAAACTATATATATATATATATATATATATATATATATATATATATATAATCTGTTTACAAAGAATTATGACAAAAGCAGCAAGGCACCAGCCCTTTAATGCACCTCTTTAAAAAGTAATATGCAGGTTAACCACAATATCAAGTCCTCCCCCCATCCTTTTTTTTGTAATGTACAAAATATGTACAAATTACCACTGGGGGAGTGGTCATTCTGTATTGATTTGTTTTGGATGTTTGTATGTGATGCCAATAAAAGTTTTGATGATGATGATATGGGTACTATTTCTTGTTTCTCCCTCTTTGCATCTTATATTACTCTGTGTACTTTTGTAATTTTATATTTATTTTTCTAATAATTATAATGATAAAGTAATCTGCAGGAAGAACAGGGAAGTGGCTCAGCATTTATCAAGTGGCAACCCCCCCCCCCCCAATATCAACATTAAATGAAACAGGAGGGGATAAAGCTGGAAAGGAAAACCAGCAACATGTTTCTCTTTCTGTTGAGATTCCAGCCGCAGACGACGGACTCAATAAGCAAAGATCCACCAACCTCTCTAGTTTTGGCGCAGAAAGGTTCTGCCATAGGGATGTGGCAGACTCCCGGGAGGCCGGGACAGCTCCCATCATAAAAGGTGAGATGCCTTTTGGTGGTCCTGTGGGTGGGGAAAAACATTGATTAGAAATTTTAAAAAACACCTGATTGGCAAGGAAAGGTCAGCATGTTCAGTCACTGTAGTATCAATGCCACCCATTCGCCTCTTTTTTCCATCTTGCGAGCCGACAGGAGATCAGTAGAGTAGGGGTCAGCAAGGTTTACCTCACCTGGACCGGTTCACTCCAGCAGAGATTCCTCCAGCAGAGATTTCTGGAGTCTGCGCACCTGCAATTTCAGGTGTCTGCATCTGTGCGCCTGCGATTTCTGCTGTCTGCGCAGATGTGATTTCCGGTGCCGCGGAAGCGAGTCCCCGTGCTGCGCAGGTTTAGCGCAGCACATAGGGACTCGCCGAGCGGGTGCCTTGGTTCGGGGGCGGCTCGTGGGCCGGTTAAACAACCCCCATGGGCCGCCTGTCCTACATTCCTGAGCATTCTCCTACATTCCTAAACATTCCCACACTTAGGTTTCCCCTGAATCAAGTATGTGTAGTGTGCTCTGAGCACCGAAGAATTGATGCTTTTGAATTGTGGTGCTGGAAGAGACTCTTGAGAGTCCCATGGACTGCAAGAAGATCAAACCTATCCATTCTGGAGGAAATCAGCCCTGAGTGCTCACTGGAAGGACAGATTGTGAAGCTGAGGCTCCAGTACTTTGGCCACCTCATGAGAAGAGAAGACTCCCTGGAAAAGACCCTGATGTTGGGAAAATGGAGGGCACAAGGAGAAGGGGACAACAGAGGACGAGATGGTTGGACAGTGTTCTCAAAGCTACCAGCATGAGTTTGACCAAACTGCGGGAGGCAGTGGAAGACAAGAGGGCCTGGCGTGCTCTGGTCCAGGGGGTCACGAAGAGTCAGACACGACTAAACGACTAAACAACAACAACAACAAGTGTGGTCTTGAAGGAATGGGTTTGAACTCCAATAAGGCTACAGTCTTTGGTTCCAGATTCACAAATTGGTATTTCCATTACAACCTCACCACCCCATTAATATCCATATATGAAAAGCAGGGATACTTTGGGAATAAAGCTTCTGCTCCAGCCCAAGATCTAATACAATGATTGCCCAGCCCAGCTCCTCATATAAGATCTCCATCTTTTTTTTTACCTGTCTATGAACTGATCTATTATGACAACGTCTCCAGGCTGAATCTCTTCTCTCAAAGAACCACAGGCTGTGGTCACCAGAAGATGAGTGCAGCCCTCTTCCTTCAGAGCCCACAGATTGGCACGGTAATTGACATGTGTCGGAATGATGGTGTGATGCCTTCCATGCCTACGTAGAGAAAGAGGGGAGGGGGAAAACAGCAAAGCTAAAATTCAAGACAGGGTTGGGGGAAGCAAACAACTCAGGGAAAGATGCGTTTCCTGTTGCGGTTAGGAATGAATTCACCAAACAGTGGTTTTATTCTGTTCCACCACCTCTTTAAAAGCAATTTACTTATGTAAGAATGGTGTGAGGAGAGTAGCTGGGGATCAGGACCAATAGATCTGGCCAATCCAGAGGCTTCAACTTGCTCTCCCATTTCAGGGACAAATGTCATACACCTTGTGTGCCAGAAGCTATGAGGGTTTAGTACATATAGTTTCTAAGGGAGCAGGTGGCGCTGTGGTCTAAACCACTGAGCCTCTTGGGCTTGCCGATCGAAAGGTCGGCGGTTCAAATCCCCGCGATGGGGTGAGCTCCCGTTGCTCTGTCCCTGCTCCTGCCAACCTAGCAGTTTGGAAGCACGTCAAAGTGCAAGTAGATAAATAGGTACTGCTGCGTTGGGAAGGTAAACGGCGTTTCCGTGCACTCTGGTTTCCATCATGATGTCCCGTTGTGCCAGAAGCGGTTTAGTTCTGCTGGCCACATGAAAGCTGTCTGTGGACAAATGCCGGCTCCCTCAGTCTGAAAGAGAGATGAGCGCCGCAACCCCACAGTTGCCTTTGACTGGACTTAACTGTCCAGGAGTCCATTACCTTTTTTACCTATCCATTAGTCCTTCCATGTAGAATAGTTCTCGATCTCATTCATTAATTTTCTTTTGTTTTATGAGTGTTTTATCTTTTTGTCTGTCTTAGGTGATTTTTTATAAGCAGCTTATAGGCTGCTTATATTAAATCAAGGGAGCGGGTGGCGCTGTGGTCTAAACTACTGAGCCGCTTGGGCTTGCCGATTGGAAGGTTGGCAGTTCGAATTCCCACGACGGAGTGAGCTCCCATTGCTCTGTCTCAGCTTTTGCCAACCTAGTAGGTCAAAAGCACATCAGTGCAAGTAGATAACTAGGTACCACTGCGGCGAGAAGGTAAACAGCATTTCCGTGTGCTCTGGCTTCCGTCATGGTCCTCCATGTGCCAGAAGTGGTTTAGTCCTGCTGGCCACATGACCCGGAAAGCTGTCTTTGGACAAACGTCAGCTCCCTCGGCCTGAAAGTGAGATGAGCGCCACAACCCCATAGTCGCCTTTGACTGGACTTAACCATTCAGGGGTCCTTTCACTTTCCCTTTCTACATATAGTTTCTGGTTCAAATCCTCAGCCCTGGGATTCAAGGCCTGGGATTTTAAGATTTTTAGGACTGGTAGATTTTATCATTTTTTATGTTTCTGTATTCTTCTGTCCCAAACTCTCAGGAAAGTTTACATTTAATTTGCACCTATCTGTTAAATTTATATCCCAACCTTCCTTACAGGGCAGCAAAAACTTCTGTGATTAAAAACAAAACTCCACAATTTAAAAAAGAATAAAAACATATTCAAAACATTTAAAAATCCGTTAAAAACAATAAAACAAACTGAAGTACAGATGAAACAAAATAACGTGTCTGCACAGGCCAGCTGAAACAGGTAAGTTTTCAGCAAGCACATGTGTTGTTCAACACAATTAACTGAACTTGGAAGTTCTAAAGAAAGAGGAACAATTTTTAAGGCAGAGAACTCAATAAAGCCAATCAAGAACTATAAACCAATTAAAATTTACTGAAATGCTGGCGATAATTCTCAGCATTTAGCGTGCATCTTTAGCAGGTTAGATGCCTTGATTTAATGCATTTACGGCAAACCTTAATTTTTTCAGTAGAAGAGAAATACAAGTGATGCTTAAGGAATTCTTACCTGGCTAGAAGCACACAGTCAACGTTTTTTATCTTCCCCAAAATCAGAGCATCTGATGGCTAGAGTTAAAAACAGAAATAACACAAGAGAGGGATGGAAGACAACACGTTACAGAATGCCAACTGTGAATTTTAAACAATCTTAATTGCTATTTAGGCATGATTAAGGGGGCGGGGGGGGGAGATTCTTATTATTTATTTATTTATTTATTTATTTATTTATTTTCATTTAAAACAATCCAATAAAAGCCACATTAATACAATACCAAATTAAAATTGAATTTAAAAAGCCAATTATCCAAAAGGCTATTGGTACCTACCTTTCCATAAGGCGTATCAACGTATTTTTCTGTTCGTCCTTCTAATATGTCTGGGTCGTCCAGACCGGTCCCTCCGATAATTCCAATCTTGAGCACAAGAAACACGCATTAGTTTGGAAGACAACTGAAACTATTACTAAATGCTACACCACAATACTGTTTGGTTGTCACCTGCCCCCACCCCACTCGCCATTCCCCCCTTCCCTCTCCCCCTTTCTTCTTCCTCCTCCTAATTGTTTAAACCAATTCATGAATCAAGAACTAATACACTGACCACTAGTAATGAAACATATGTTGTAGATATTTTTCCACATTTATTATGCTATTTTTGTGATATACAAATAACATGAGAAAACTTTCTGCTGTACTTTATTGGAAGGAGAAAAACAACCATTTCCTTAATAACAATTTAAACAATTGATTTAACTGAAACAATAGCACTATAGCATATGTATCCATGTTTGTTAACTGATGTGGTTAAATAATTTTTTTAAAAAAAACAACAACTTAGACTGAGTTTTAGCACACATGAAAAACATAAAACAAATCCTTATTCCTGATGAATAAGTCTTTGGATTATAATTTAACTTAAATAGGAAACTATCGTTAGAAAGATTTTCCCTCCAAAAGCATTTTATTTTAAAAATCCGATGTAAATATATATAAAATGTGATTTTTCAAATTATTTTTTTAATAAATAATTGATTTTTATCCACCCTAATTCCTGCAGAAATCCCTGTGCCAGCGATGGGAAACCGGTGGGACTTCCACCATCCTTGACCACTGGGTACTCTGCCTGGGAGAGAGGTGAGCGAAGGCTGCAAAACCATCTGGAGGGGCTTTGTGCAGAGATGACCTTGGAGAAATCCAACGTGGTTCGAAGTTTAGTAGGATTGTTGGTGGCTAAATGAAGTTGTTTGCTGGGGTGTAGCAAGAACGGGTGATGATTTTATTTTTTTCCAAAAATGTTATTGGTTTTCACAATATTACAAACAGACAAACAAACACACAAGACAAACAAACATAAATCATAGCCTTATTGAAAATTACACTTATTAACTTTGTTAAGTGACTTCCTCGCTTCCCCTTGGTTGAATTTCGCTGCATGTCCTTTCAACGGTTTTCCAAATCCCAATTCTTATGAAATTTAACTTAAACATTAACATCCTTAAAACTTCACCTTATGGAATTAAATATATTAATTCATCACTTAACATAAATAAAATCCTAAGCCAATTAAGTATCTGCAAGCTATTTTCAATTAATTTAACTTAACAAACTTAACTAGATAATCATTAAATTTATTCCACTCTTCCTGGTACTCCTCCTCCTTCTGGTCGCAGACTCTTCCGGTTAGGTCGGCTAGCTCCGAAAAATCCATCATCTTCATCTGCCATTCTTCTATTGTTGGTAATTCTTGGGTTTTCCACTTTTTAGCTAACAAAATAGGAGCAGCAGCTGTGGCATACAAAAATAATTTTACATAGAATCATAGAATTGGAAGAGACCACAGGGGCCATCGAGTCCAACCCCCTGCCAAGCAGGAAACACCATCAGAGCACTCCTGACATATGGTTGTCAAGCCTCTGCTTAAAGACCTCCAAAGTAGGAGACTCCACCACACTCCTTGGCAGCAAATTCCACTGTCAGGAAGTTCTTCCTCATGTTTAGGTGGAATCTTCTTTCTTGTAGTTTGGATCCATTGCTCCGTGTCCGCTTCTCTGGAGCAGCAGAAAACAACCTTTCTCCCTCCTCTATGTGACATCCTTTTATATATTTGAACATGGCTATCATATCACCCCTTAACCTCCTCTTCTCCAGGCTAAACATGCCCAGCTCCCTTAGCCGTTCCTCGTAAGGCATCGTTTCCAGGCCTTTGACCATTTTGGTTGCCCTCCTCTGGACACGTTCCAGTTTGTCAGTGTCCTTCTTGAATTGTGGTGCCCAGAACTGGACACAGTACTCCAGGTGAGGTCTGACCAGAGCAGAATACAGTGGCACTATTACTTCCCTTGATCTAGATGCTATACTCCTATTGATGCGGCCCAGAATTGCATTGGCTTTTTTAGCCCATCTTTTGCCCATCTTTCTTGGGCAATTCCAAAGCTGTTATTCCAAGAGCGGGTGATGATTTTAAGGTGTCCAGCGGGCGCATGGTTAGGACTCGGCTTGCGGGCAGATAGCGTCACTTTAGGATGGAGCCTGACAACTTGTGACTGAGCCAGTTTACGTCATTCAAATGAACTGCCAGACCCAGGGAGGATGATTCCTCAAGAAGGCAGAGTTTGGGCATCTCTGCTACAACAATGAAACCATTCTTGTGCTGGGTTGTGTTTTTTTTAAGGTCAGGAATGGAAAAAACCAGTCACCCTATTTTTAGTCCTGGGCAGCTTCCTTACAGCTGGCTGGGATAGGGAAGGGAAAACTCTGCCACCCACACGCATTTCCTCCTTCCGCAGAGGGCAGCCGGTGTGCCAGTCCGGGGCTTTCCGCCTCAACCAGATGAGAACAGCAAATAGGTATGAATGGGACTGATGGAAAACCAACCAACCCCCCCCCCATTCCCGGCCCCCAGCCTCAGTAATTGGCTCTAGGTCAGGAGTCAGCAAACTTTTTCAGCAGGGGGCCGGTCCCTTGTCCCTCAGACCTTGTGGAGGGCCAGACTATTTTTTTTGGGGGGGGGGAGGAGAACGAATTCCTATGCCCCACAAATAACCCAGAGATGCATTTTAAATAAAAGCACACATTCTGCTCATGTCAAAACACCAGGCAGGCCCCACAAAGAACCCATAGGTGCATTTTAAATAAAAGGAAACATTCTACTCATGTAAAAACTCGCTGATTCCTGGACCGACTGCGGGATGAATTTATAAGGCGATTGGGCCAGATCCAGCCCCCGGGCCTTGGTTTGCCCACCCATGTCCTAAAACTCTTGCCACTGTAGAGGATTCTTTATATTTTTGGTTTTTTTAAAAAAATCATTTTTCATTTTCGTTCATCACATACCGAATTTTTCGCCCTATAGGACGCACCTATTTTTTGGGGGGGGGCATAAAGAAAAAAAATTATTCCCCCCAGCCGCGGCTTCAGCACGCCCCGCGGTCCGGGCAGCAGGCTGCTATCTGCAGCCTAGGGAGCCCTGTAGGAACTCCTGCGGGCTCCCCAGGCTTGCGGATAGCTTCCTGAAGCCTGGAGAGCGAGAGGGGTCGGTGCGCACCAACCCATCTCGCTCTCCAAGCTTCAGCGAAAGCCTGCATTTGCCCCATAGGACGCACACACATTTCCCCTTCATTTTTGGAGGGGGAAAAGTGCATCCTATGGGGCGAAAAATACGGTATATATTCCTCCCTCCCTCCCCTCCAAGACTTCCCCCAACTTGCATTTCTGGTTTGTTTCTATTTTCACCCGCTTTGCTATCTCTCAACAGAAAAAGTTATTAATAACATAGCATCAAACCTTAAAAACATAAAAACAAAATTAAATACATCGTCTTATTTCACTATCTTCCAAACATTTTCTGATGCTAATAAAGTGGATGTTTATTTAAATCCTGCCATCAAGTCTACTGCCTTTCTTTGTTTCTGCAAATATAATATGAATGTTTCCCAATCTTTTTCAAAGTCTCTGTTGTCTTTTTCTCTTAGTCTTTCTGTCATTTTTGCCACTGTAGAGGAGTCTGAGGAATGAAACAGGCACTCAGTTTGTGCTGGGCATTGGTGAAGCCAGACAGGTCTCACTTTTGCCCTAGCTGAGCAGATCGGTTCCTACAGCACAGCTGATGTTTGTTCCGCAGCTGCTGCTGTTGCTTCTTTGGCGATCCCTCGTAGCCGAGTAAGATTGTCTTCCATGAATGTGATCTTTACAATGTGTACGTAAGTGACTGTGGAGGCCAATTCTAGATGCTCACATCCTTCCACAGTGAGGGTTTGCCAAACGTGCCTTCCTCTTGGCACGTTTCTCCCTTGCGTCCCGAGTTCGAGTGTCTTCAAAGTCCATGACACCTTTGGTGAAGGCGGTTCTCCAACTGGAGCACTTGCAGGCCAGTGATTCTCAGGTGTTGGCGGGCCGGATTTAGAAGGTGATTGGGGCGGATCCGACCCTCGGGCCTTAGGTTGCCTACCCATGCTCTAGGTAATAAGGCTTAAGTCTTCCGTTAGTGAGTGGAAGAACTCCAGTACAGTGGTACCTTGGTTCTCAAACTTAATCCATTCTGGAAGTCCGTTCCAAAACCAAGATGCGCTTTCCCATAGAAAGTCATGCAAAATGGATTAACCCGTTCCAGACTTTTAAAAACAACCCCTAAAACAGCAGTGTAACATGAAATTTACTATCTAACAAAATGAAAGCAACAAACAATGTACTGCAGTCACACAATCAATCAATCAGTAGCTGAACTGAAAGAAATTCACGATATATCTGAAAGACAATTGTAATCAATTGACATCGCTTGTAGGGTTACAAGACGTTTTGTAAGGAGAACTATATGAATTATTGCGAAAGAGGACTAAGAAGGAGTTTGCTTAGGATTTGGATTTCATAGCAATAACTATTAAAATAAAATGCAAAATTAGAAAGGAAGTTAGAAAACCACCAGTCGAGGTTGAGGGAAGTCCTAGGCGGTGATAGCCAAAGGTCTGTTATGTTTTCTAAGATGGGATGTAATGTTTGGAAGACATGTATAAAAACTAATAAAAAATATATTTTAAAAAAATCAGTAGCTGAACTGGGTTCCACCCAGTCACAAAAACAAAAAAAGCCACAAAAACACAAAATAAATAGCAAAAACAGACAGACCTCAGCATAACACTCAAAACGGAAGTGTGTCACTCAAAATGGAAGTGTGTCACTCAAAACGGAGCACGTTTGACTTCCGAAAAAGTTTGCAAACTGGAAGTTACTTCTGGGTTTGCAGTGTTTGGGTTCCAAGTTGTTTGAGTACCAAGGTACCACTGTAAAGTCAAAAAATGAAGTTCCCCTGTAACATCAAAAATTAAAGCACCGTAGGGGTGGCTTTAAACATCTAATAGCTTTCTACTTGCAGAGAACTCTTTCCACATCAATTTGTCTACCGTGGAATCCCCACATTGCAGGAATTTCTGGGAGGAAATCCCCAGAATTTGCAAAAGGTACATGCCAGGTCTGTTGGACCTGCCTTAAAATAACCACCTCAGGTAAAGTTTAAGAGCATCGAATGAGTTGTCTCTTAAGCAAGCTTGGCTGTTGATGCTGGTTTCACTTAGGACCTTAAATAGAAAACTATCTTAAAAAGCAGAGACATCACCTTGCCGACAAAGGTCCGTATAGTTAAAGCTATGGTTTTCCCAGTAGTGATGTATGGATTTGAGAGCTGGACCATAAAGAAGGCTGATCACCAAAGAATGGATCCATTTGAATTGTGGTGCTGGAGGAGACTCCCATGGACTGCAAGAAGATCAAACCATTCTGAAGGAAATCAGCCCTGAGTGCTCACTGGAAGGACAGATCGTGAAGCTGAGGCTCCAAGACTTTGGCCACCTGATGAGAAGAGAAGACTCCCTGGAAAAGACCCTGATGTTGGGAAAGATGGACAGCACAAGGAGAAGGTGACGACAGAGGACGAGATGGTTGGACAGTGTTCTCAAAGCTACCAGCATGAGTTTGACCAAACTGCGGGAGGCAGTGGAAGACAGAAGTGCCTGGCGTGCTCTGGTCTATGGGGTCACGAAGAGTCGGACACGACTAAACAACAACAACAATCTTTAAAAAGATTTTTCCTCCAAAAGCATTTTATTTTAAAAATAAATAACTGGGAGATTTCGAGGAACCCCGAGTTTTCCTGAGACGCAGCTCGAAAACCACTGGATTAAGTAAACCATTGTGGGGGATAAATATCTGTGTTGCCAGATACTTACAATAAATAAATAGCAACAGACATAAAATACTCCATCCCGTGCCTACTTCTTTAAGACGGACCTCTTTTTTATTTAAAAAGATCTTTCTTCACTTTCAATTATAATAGGAACATTTATTTCATTAGGCTAAGGCTATGTGGTTCTTGTGATCAGTCCAAAGCTCTGGTTGAAGTTCATGCCATAGCTTGGAAGAACCTGCCAAGGACCAGCAAACAGAAACACACATTCTTTCTGATTTGCTGCCATCTTGTGGCATGGAAGTGGTAGTGCAGGCAAACTGGGTGCAACATAAGTGAAGACAGATTTGCAATTTCCAGTGTGCTCCTAAAAGCAGTGTGGATAAAAATCAATGCTTTTAAAAAAATAAAATTAAAAAATTGGATTTGTTTAAATTTAAATCGGATTTTTAAAATAAAATGCTTTTGGAGGGAAAATCTTTCTAAAGATAGTTTTCTATTTAAGTTACATTATAGTCCAACGGCTACTCATCAGGAAATAAGGATTTGTTTTAAGTTTTTCATCAGTCTAAGGTTGTTGTTTTTTATCATTTAACCACCTCAGTTAACAAACATGGATGCATATGCTATAATGTTATTGTTTCAGTTAAATAAATTGTTTAAATTGTTATTAAGGAAATGGTTGTTTTTCTCCTTCCAATAAAGTACAGCAGAAAAGTTGTCCAGATACAAACAATAATTTCATAATTGCCTGTCTTTGTATTTCTAATAGTATAACCAAATCAGTAATTTTTTATATAACTGTAAAAACCACTCTGAAAATTTATTATTCCAAAAATGAAACCTTCATCTGGTTGTAAATGTTAAGATTATACCAGCAAGAACGAGTCTTTCTGTAAAGAAATGAATTAAATCGATTTGATTTAAATCAAATCCACCCTGCGTAAAAGCATCAAATAAGGCTGGAATAATATTGCCTGAATGTTACCATCAAAAGGTTCCCGTGTCACGCAACTGAAGCTACCATTCCACGTTACAAATACAGTGGTACCTCGGGTTAAGTACTTAATTCGTTCCGGAGGTCCGTTCTTAACCTGAAACTGTTCTTAACCTGAAGCACCACTTTAGCTAATGGGGCCTCCTGCTGCTGCCAAGCCGCCAGAGCATAATTTCTGTTCTCATCCTGAAGCAAAGTTCTTAACCCGAGGTACTATTTCTGGGTTAGCAGAGTCTGTAACCTGAAGCGTATGTAACTTGAGGTACCACTGTACCCAGCTGGCAACCAAATCCCTTCCACATAGAATTATAGAGCTGGAACGGATCTTGAAGTTTATCTGGCAACCCTCGCTGTTACGCAAGAGCCAGAGCTACCAACTTGGGCTTCTGAGTTTGGCTGCTTTTGGGTTTCAATTACATTATGTTCTGCTGTGATCAGCTGGATCCCATTTTGCTGCAAAAGCAATCTATCTATGTGCTCGCTCCAACTGCTTAGTAATGAATGTTACACCTATGCAAAACGGAGAGAGGCTTTCTTCAGGCAAGGATAAAATGCACAGGCCTCAAGTTTTCTGAAACTATAGGCAGCACTGAGTTCGTACTGTTAAGCCAGTTGAAGTCAATGGGATTAAATGAGCCTAACGTTGTGATGTCTGGAAGTGAGAGCTGGACCATAAAGAAAGCTGATCACTGAAGAATGGATGCTTTTGAATTGTGGTGCTGGAGGAGACTCTTGAGAGTCCCATGGACTGCAAGAAGATCAAACCATTCTGAAGGAAATCAGCCCTGAGTGCTCACTGGAAGGACAGATCCTGAAGCTGAGGCTCCAATACTTTGGCCACCTCATGAGAAGAGAAGACTCCCTGGAAAAGACCCTGATGTTGGGAAAGATGGAGGGCACAAGGAGAAGGGGACAACAGAGGATGAGATGGTTGGACAGTGTTCTCGAAGCTACCAGCATGAGCTTGGCCAAACTGCGGGAGGCAGTGGAAGACAGGAGTGCCTGGCATGCTCTGGTCCATGGGGTCACGAAGAGTCGGACATGACTAAACGACTAAACTACAACAACGTTGTGCTGAAGACTGGCCAGAGGGAAGATAAGTGCTTGAGATGAAGGAAGGGAAAAGAAGAGGAGCAACTTGACCACTGTAGCAATTGCCTCCCATCAGTGGGGGTCTTTGCCACTTCTCAGGAGGGGAGGGGTGATGCAGCAGAGAGGCCAGAGTTGTGCGGATGCCCCACGCAGAAACACCAGATAAGCTCTATCAGGGCACCTGCGCAGCCATTATCTCACCACCACCTGGCTAGTACCACTCCCCTACCAAAGTGGTAGCAACTCCATTGCAGGGAAGCTACAGCTGCAACTCTATCCCACTGGCCAGTGTTTGAAATTAGCCAGGAGTCAGACACATTTTGTCCCTGATTACTGGCCACTTGTGGTCACAAGTGAAGATACCTTCGCTCGGTGGAACGTCTCCACCCCATTGATCTGCCCGGACACTGAGGTCCAGCACTGAGGGCCTTCTGGCGGTTCCCTCACCGCAAGAAGCGAAGTTACAGGGAATCAGGCAGAGGGCCTTCTTGGTGGTGGCACCCGCCTCCCGTCAGATGTCAAGGAGCTTCACAATATTCCAATATACCTGAAGGAGCTTCTCCACCCCCATCGTTCAGCCCAGACACAGAGGTCCAGCGCCAAGGGCCTTCTGGCGGTTTCCTCATTGCAAGAAGCCATGTTACAGGGAATCAGGCAGAGGGCCTTCTTGGTGGTGACACCCGCCCTGTGGAACGCCCTCCCATCAGATGTCAAGGAAATAAACAACTACCTGGATTTTAGAAGATGTCTGAAGGCAGCTCTGTTTAGGGAAGTTTTTAATGACTGATGTTTTAATGTATTTTTAATCTTTTGTTGGAAGCCACCCAGAGTGGCTGGGGAAACCCAGCCAGATGGGCGGGGTATAAATAATAAACTATTATTATTATTATTATTATTATTATTATTATTATTATTATTATTATTACCTGGGTAGAGTGTTAGGAACTCATATACATAAGCTAGGCGCCAAATGGCTCCTTAAACCAAGGTTACAGTCACCAAAATGGACTGTCTAGTTGCCATTTTGGGGCAAGACGGATCTAAAGTCTTATTTTTCGAAAGATGGACTCACTGTGGCTGACCCTCAGTTGAACATCTGGCTAGTTCAGATGTCAATCTTGAGCTGGGTTGAGAGATCTGAGAACTTAAAGAAGAAATGTCACCTGACCCAGGGACAGTCCACATATATACAGTGGTACCTCGGGTTAAGTACTTAATTCGTTCCGGGGGTCCGTTCTTAACCTGAAACTGTTCTTAACCTGAAGCACCACTTTAGCTAATGGGGCCTCCTGCTGCTGCCGCACCGCCGGAGCACGATTTCTGTTCTCATCCTGAAGCAAATTTCTTAACCCGAGGTAATATTTCTGGGTCAGAAGAGTCTGTAACCTGAAGCATATGTAACCCGAGGTACCACTGTATTGGCCTCTTTTTCTTACTGGTGGCACGGGCCATTCAGAATGTAAGAATATTCTTCACAACTTTGAGCAGGGCATTGGGGTGGGAGAAGTGAAGACAAGCAACAAAAAAATCGCTACTCCTGCTAAGGTTGCACCAAAAATGCATTTTGGTTCCAGAAATCCATTCTGATGGGGCAGATAAAATGCAACGGATAGAAGTCTAAAGGATGTGTGTCATTAGTGTGTGAAAACAGTCAAGCTCCAAGGGATCCCCAGGCATGTACCTCCAGATGGTAGATACCATCCTGGCATTCCCTCTAGGCCGCGAGTGGCCAATATCCCGGTGCAAAATGCGCCTGGTGAATTTTGAACACTGTTCATGAATGCCAGCCATTGTGACTTCAGGAATATCCCCCGCCTCTGCCAATTTTCTTCCTAATTTCACATTCAGAATGAAGACTAGGGAAAAGTCTTGGAAGCCCAGAGCAGTTCCAGGGGGGATCCCTCCCCCCAGCTTTTCAAAGAGAACTGGGATTCTCATGTGCAGCAGAACAGTGACCAGCTCCAGCCCTTCTCTCTGAGCTTGGAGGTCAGGAGGAAAGGCAAGGTTTCGCCCTGATCCCATCCACCCCCTGGCGGAATCACCTGTCACAAGCCTGAATGACTTTATAGGTTTCCCCATGAAGTCGGAAACGGTTTGCACTTATAGCTTCAACAAACCCTAACTCCTGTCGGCTATGTGTGACACATTCGAACTTTGTGGACACACAGAATAATTTTTTAAAAAAGGATAAAAAGGGACAACTCAAGATAGGTTAAAAATAATACATACAATGAAGGCATGAAAGAGACAAGATCAAATTCAGCAAGATCTCACTGTTTCCTCAGGTTAACCTCGGGTTAAGTACTTAATTCGTTCCGGAGGTCCGTTCTTAACCTGAAGCACCACTTTAGCTAATGGGGCCTCCTGCTGCTGCCACGCCGCCGGAGTCCGATTTCTGTTCTTATCCTGAAGCAAAGTTCTTAACCTGAAGCACTATTTCTGGGTTAGCGGAGTCTGTAACCTGAAGCGTATGTAACCCGAGGTGTCACTGTGATAGGAAGCATTCTACCTCTACAGCTCTTCTCAAGAGGAGCGGCTGCTGTGCGTGTATCTAAGTGCATGCATTCTGTCAAAGCAACAGATACAATCACTTTCAGAAATGGCAAACTAGGGAATATCGATCACATGGATTGGAACTATCCAAAGAATGCAAATAGGCCGTTCATGGTATTTCAGCGTGCCCTAAAAACCAATGTGGTATCCTGTATAAGGAACAGGTTCTGTGACTCACAGCTCAGTTGGTTAGAACTTGGGGCTGATAACGCCGAGGTTGCAGGTTCGGTCCCCTTATGGGACAGATGCATATCCCTGCCTTGCAGGGGGTTGGACTAGATGATCCTCAGGGGTCCCTTTCAACTCTACTATTCTAGGATTGTATGATATAGGTATCTAAATGCACGACAGTTCACCCGATTTCTAAAAGCCGTTGATTAGCTATATTTGAGCGGCACATGGTGGAAAAACCCTCTGTGACTAATAGAGGAAACTCATCTGCATAATTAAGAAATAGAGGGTGAGAACTCAGTACATGTCTCAGACTCCAGATCACTTACAGCAGATCCATTACTCAGGATGGTCCTATGGGGCAGCAAACAAGGGGAGTGGAGGCAGGGGTAAAAGCGCATTCACAGGGCAACTGTTTTCTTTGCCGCACAAATCTGGGGGGTATTCATTCCGGGATTCTTAATACTGTAGTGTGCGGTGTTTCTAAACCACTGTGCTTTCCAAGAAAGAAGAAGAAGAAAACCCCGAAGGCAAAATCCTCGGTTTAACAAAAGCCAGGGACGCTTGGCCAAGCGTCCCCGAGCATGTGTGCAGAAAACCACTGTCGCCTGTGCACAAAGCCCGGCGTGTCGCCAGGCACTCCTCGCGCTCAAGCGGGGTTTACTCTCGGGTAAGTGCACCCAGGGGACTGCGCGCGCACACCCACCCACCCTCCAGGCTCCAGCACTGCTGGAGAAGGCGCCTTTACGCGCGCCAAAGGCGCCTAGGCGCACGACTTGTGCAGGCCGACGGAGATCCCCAAGGGCTCCCGGCCCACACCAACGCCGCCGCGCCCGCGCGCTCAGGCCCCGCGCACGCCCAGGCCCCCTTCCCGTTCCTCGGGAGCCCAAGGGAGCCGCCCCTTCGGGGAAAGGGAGCCGCCGAGATGCGTCCCCAGCCGGGAGAGGCGGCAGAGGCAGCAGCAGCAGCAGGGAGGCGCCTCGCTTACCTTCACGGGCGGGCAGGCGGCGGCGGCTGCAGCCATGTTGCTCAGGGAGGAGAAGCGGCGGAGAGGAGGGCGGTCCCTGGCTAGGCGCGCCCACCGGCTCTCCGCCCCCGGCAGGAGGCGAAGCGCAAAGCGCGGGGATCCCGCCCAGCCAGCCAAGGGGTTCCCGTTTGTCGCTCCAGTTCCCTTCCCTTTTTTATTTCAATTAATACATTTATTTAGTTAGTTAGTTCTTCAAATTAGAATTTTACAACCGCATATCCAACATACAACTTAAAAACAAGATTCCAGAGAATCTCCTGGATTTCCCCTCTCCCTTTGTGGGTCCTGTTATCAATCATTTCCTCCTAAACATCCAAATCCTTTACGTCTCCAAAATTCGCCCTTAAACTACAAGTGTCATTTGCCGCTGCAGTTTCCTAAGCAGTACACGGAATCTAGGTGGAAACCTTGGGAAGAAGCCAGGTTAAAAGAAAGACACCCGAGCAAGCCGACCGCAGCGATCATTGCTGGCCGTGATCGTGATCCACACAATAGATCCGGCTGTGGCGCGTTAATTGCGCAAAGCGCGGCGGAGGCACCCCAAGTCAGCCATTTATTCTTTGATTGGTATGTTCTCTCTCTGTCTCTTCCTCTCTCACACACAGACAAACTGCATCATGCTGGAAGCAGCTTGCAACTCAGATAAACGGGGGGCACTTCCAGCAAACACCACAGAAGCTTAATAAGTGAGCGAAACAAGAAAACAACATGTCAAAACTTTAGCAAATATAAGAACAGGAGAAAAAACCCCCAGCATATTCCAATGCTATAAATATAGCAAGATTATATGCAGCATCCATAGCAAAAAATAACAAGGGAGCTGATAACAAGGTGCTGAAAACGCCAAGGATTGGGACCCCGTAGGGGCCACCTGCATATTCCTGCATCGCAGGGGATTGGGCTACGTGACCCCAGAGGCAGGGCCGTCTTTAGCGTAGCAAAGATCTGCCCAGTGCCCCCCAATTTAGTTTAAAGGTAAAGGGACCCCTGACCATTAGGTCCAGTTGTGGCTGACTCTGGGGTTGGGGCGCTCATCTCGCTTTATTGGCCGAGGGAGCCGGCGTACAGCTTCCGGGTCATGTGGCCAGCATGACAAAGCCGCTTCTGGCGAACCAGAGCAGCGCATGGAAACGCCGTTTACCTTCCCGCCGGAGTGGTACCTATTTATCTACTTGCACTTTGATGTGCTTTCGAACTGCTAGGTTGGCAGGAGTATGGACCGAGCAATGGGAGCTCACCCTGTCACGGGGATTCAAACCGACGACCTTCTGATTGGCAAGTCCTAGGCTCTGTGGTTTAACCCACAGCGCCACCCGTGTCCCTTAAAATTTTAGTTTAGCTGCCCCCAAATTATTGAGGGTTTTTTTTTGGGGGGGGGGATCACTCACATGTAACAATGAAGCAGCGAAAAAAACCTGCTTTTGTTTCCTGACTCTTTGGGAATATTTGACGCTACAGAGTAAAAGAGCAACAGAGGAGGGGGGCGGGGGCCTTCGCTCCATTGCTTTTCACAGCCACCAATCGAGAGGGACCAGTATACAGTAGGTATACATTTGGTTCCCCCCAGAATTTGGCGGCCAGGTGCCTTGCACCCCTTGCACCCCCGGGTAAAGACGACCCTGCCCGGACATCCCTTCCAATTCTAGGATTCTCAGTTTCACTTTAATCCTAGAAACATCTCTCCCATGATGTTGCTCACAGTCTCCCTGGGGCAGCAGCTTCTTATAAGGCTTCCATGGGCGGCGGCGGCAAGGGGGGGGGGGGATGAACAGCAGCCCATAATGACAATAATAAACAGTTTACAGTTATGCCAAAATTTAAATAACTGCCAACCCCAATTAAGCATTTAACTAACACCAACCTGACAAAAACAAAACAGAGGAACCAAAATTAGAAGCGTTTAAAACAAAAACCAAAATTAGAAGCGTTTAAAACATTTTAGCCAGGTACCCCTACCCAAGAGTTGTTCCAGCAATGTCCCTCTGGCCTCCCAGGTGCCTTTTAGCTGTTCAGGGTGAGTGTGGGCCTGCCCCCTAGGACAGGTGGAAGGGGGCATTGCAACAGGGAGCAGGGATTCCTTCCAGCAGCAAATTGTGATCGCATGTAATTCTTTTCAGTAGTAGTAATAGCAATAGTGTGTGGATCCGGTGCAAATGCTTAAAAACACAATGCACAAGGCTAAAGTTGGTTCCTGGTAGGTGGGAATCGTAGCTCTGGGAAGAATAAACTACAGTTCCGAGGATTCTTTGGTAGAAGCAATGTAAAGTGGTAGCTTGGTTTGCAACCGTTTTGGATTACAACTGTTTTGGATTACAACCACGTCAAACCCAGAAGTCTGTGTCCCTTTTTTTGGGGGGGGGAGGCCCTATTGGCGAAAACGCGCCTTGGGTTACAACCTCTTTTGGTTTACAACCAGACCCCTGGAACAGATTATGGTTGTAAACCAAGGTACCACAATAACAACAACAACAACAACAACAACAACAACAACAACAACAACAACAACAACAACAATTTATTATTTATACCCCGCCCATCTGGCTGAGTTTCCCCAGCCACTCTGGGCGGCTTCCAATCAAGTGTTAAAAACAACACAGCATTAAATATTAAAAACTTCCCTAAACAGGGCTGCCTTCAGATGTCTTTTAAAGATAGGAAAGCTGCTTATTTCCTTCACATCTGAAGGGAGGGTGTTCCACAGGGTGGGCGCCACCACTGAGAAGGCCCTCTGTCTGGTTCCCTGTAACCTCATTTCTCGCAATGAGGGAACCACCAGAAAGCCCTCGGCGCTGGATCTCAGTGTCCGGGCAGAACGATGGGGGTGAAGACGCTCCTTAAGGTATACAGGACTGAGCCCGTTTAGGGCTTTAAAGGTCAGCACCAACACTTTGAATTGTGCTTGGAAACGTACTGGGAGCCAATGCAGATCTCTCAGGACTGGTGTTATGTGGTCCCAGTGGCCACTCCCATCACCAGTCTAGCTGCCGCATTCTGGATTAATTGCAGTTTCCGGGTCACCTTCAAAGGTAGCCCCACGTAGAGCGCGTTGCAGTAGTCCAAGCGGGAGATAGCTAGAGCACTGTACTTTAAACATATAAAGTTTTGGGACACCCTAAATGTCACATCCAGGCCATTGGGAGACTAAGAGATGTGTTGTGTTGCCATGCCACCTGTTGTACACACAAACACATTAGAAGGAGGGGGCTACGTATCCCCAAATAACCTGTGGGCTTTCACACATGCACTGCTACCCCTGGGACACTCACCTAAAATTGTATCTGGCTTAATGCTTCATTTTACATTAGTCCCTGTCTAGTGTGCTGAGCTCATGCCAAGGACTGGCAAGACATGTACAAATGAATAAAGGACTGCAGGTTTGCACCCCCTCCTCTCTCTCTCTCTCTAAATAATAATAACAATAGTAATAATAATATATTTATACCCTGCCTAACTGGCTGGGTTTCCCCAGCTACTCTGGGTGGCTTCCAACAGAATATTAGAAACATGATAAAACATCAAACTTCCCTAAACAGGGCTGCCTTCAGATGTCTTCTAAATGTCAGGTAGTTGTTTATTTCTTTGACATCTGGTGGGAGGGCGTTCCACAGGGCAGGTGGCACCACCAAGAAGGCCCTCTGCCTGGTTCCCTGTAACTTGGCTTCTCGCAGTGAGGGAACTCAGTGAAAGGCCCTCAGAGCTGGACCTCAGTGTCCGAGCTGAACAATGGGATTGGAGACGCTTCTTCAGGTCTACTGGGCCGAGGCCGTTTAGGGCTCCCTAAAATAGATACCGTATTTTTCGCCCTATAGGACACACTTTTCCCCCTCCAAAAATGAAGGGGAAATGTGGGTGCGTCCTATGGGGCGAATACATGCTTTCGCTGAAGCCTGGAGAGCGAGAGGCTCTTGCTCTCCAGGCTTCAGGAAGCTCTGCGCAACCCTCCGGAGCCCGGCGCCAAGCCGCGCCAGCCTCCGGAGGGTTGCGCAGAGCTGCCTGCCCTCCCGGGGTCTGCGCAGCTCTGCGCGACCCTCCGGAGCCCGGCGCCAAGCTGCGCCGGCCTCCGGAGGGTCGCGCAGAGCTGTCTCCCCCCGCGCCAGCCCCGTGCCTGGGGGGGGGAATAATTTTTTTTCTTTATTCCCCCCCCAAAAAAACTAGGTGCGTCCTATAGGGCGGTGCGTCCTATGGGGCGAAAAATACGGTACATTTATAGATACAAATGAGATGGGCCAAACTCTCTTGTTGGTTTCAGTATTGTTTACGAGGCTTCCCTGACAGTTGATGCTTGCACTGGAGATAGCATTCCATTTGCACACCTCTTCCTCAAAGGGGCCTCAAAATACACCCCCAATCACTAAGGTACTCCCAGACCAGTCAGAATGTTGAGAGGCACAATATTATTTACAACAGCTATAAATTAACACCAATGAATATCCTGCAGGGGGCAGCACATTCACATGTTACCAGGCTTCTAAACGAAAGCCCGGCAGCTATTTGCCATAAAATTTGTTAGCTGCATCTTAGCTTGCATATTAGTCAATACTATCTCCTCCCCAAATAAAAAAACTTGTAAAAAATCCTATCTTTGCCCAGCTATAATGCTATAATGTTAAGTCCTCTATACTTTTTTGGGATATGTAAGATTTATATTTTGACAGTAAGGAACCAGATGTAATTAAGTACTTAATTTGTTCCGGAGGTCCGTACTTAACCTGAAACTGTTCTTAACCTGAAGCACCACTTTAGCTAATGGGGCCTCCTGCTGCTGCTGCGCCGCTGGAGCACAATTTCTGTTCTTATCCTGAAGCAAAGTTCTTAACCTGAAGCACTATTTCTGGGTTAGCGGAGTCTGTAACCTGAAGCGTATGTAACCTGAAGCGTATGTAACCCAAGGTACCACTGTACTTTACTTTTTTATTTGTTCAATCTCTTTCCTCTGTATGGCCACGGCATGTAGGATAATATCTGCCCTTGACTTCTAGCCTCCTCCCCTTTCAAAGGACATTTTGTGTTAAATGATCCTGTGCATATTGCTTTGAAGTAAGTTCCATTGTCTCCTCTTCAGGTAGGTTTGCTAGGTGCAACAGCTGGGGATTAAGATCATGGCAGTACCTATGGTTGCAATCTGTACACACCACACTTAACTCAGAACTGCAATACCTCAAGAAGAGCCTCTTCCCATATGAACCTACCCGGACCCAGAGATCTTTTAAGGCCCTCCTTCGTGTGCCTCCTCCTCGAGATATTCGGGAGGTCTGGCAACACGAGAACGGGGCCTTCTCTGTGGTGGCTCCCCGTTTGTGGAATGCTCTCCCCAGGGAAGTTTGCCTGGCGCCTTCATTATACACCTTTAGGCACCAGGCAAAAACATTCCTTTTTAACCAGGCCTTTGGTTGACCTTATCGACATCCAACACCTTTTAAGAATGTGCTTCTTTTTTTGTATGTTTTTAATTGGGTTAATGTTTTTGGTTTGATTTTATATGTTGTCGTCTTGTTTGTGAACCACCCTGAGACCTCCGGGTATAGGGTGGTGTAAAAATTGAATAAATACTACTACTAATAATAATAATAATTACTTTGAACAATTAAAGACAGGAGGACTGAGTAAACACACATAGTTTTAAGCTAAGAGGAAACTCATCTCAGAAAAATCTAGGTGCTTTATTTATACCAGGGGAGAATGTGGCAAAAGGGAGATTCTATCCGAGCTAATATGGGAGAGGGCATATCTTAAACAGTGCCAATGTGACATTGAGCTTAGAGTGGGCGCTTTGAATGTGGTTCTACAGGTATTTATCACAGCTTTATTTTTATTGTACTTTTGTAATTTCAACGGTGTCAACGTCCCATCCCTTCCCCCCCAGTTTTGTATTGTTGCTTCATGGATGATTAGCCACCCTCTGCTCCAGAAATGGAGGATGGGAAGAATAGGACAATAATGAATTATGTGCAGTGGTACCTTGGTTCTCAAATGCCTTGGTATTCAAACAACTTGGAACACAAACACTGCGAACCTGGAAGTAAGTGTTCTGGTTTGCAAACATTTTTCGGAAGCTGAACATTCTCCATTTTGAATGCCATGCTTCTGCTTTGACTTACGCTGAGGTCTGTCTGATTTTGCTATTTATTTTGTGTTTTTGTTTCTGCCGTTCTTTTTTGTTTTGTTTTTGTGATTGTGTGGAACCCAGTTCAGCTACTGATTTATTGATTGTGTGACTGCAGTACATTGTCTATTGCTTTCATTTTATGGATCAATGGTCTCGTTAGAGAGTAAAATTCATGTTAAATTGCTGTTTCAGGGGTTGTTTTTAAAAATCTGGAACGGATTAATCCATTTTGCATTACTTTCTATGGGAAAGTGCACCTTGGTTTTGGAACGCTTTGGTTTTGGAACGGACTTCCGGAACGGATTAAGTTTGAGAACTGTAAATAAATAAGGGTGGAATGGAAGAGGTGCACTAAGAGAACCGCCAGGCAGGAAACATAATCTATTTTTTGGGTAAATATTCAGAAATTATTTTAGGCAGATAATTGAGATTAACTAAGAATAACATAGGGACGCGGGTGGCTCTGTGGTCTAAACCACAGAGCCTAGGGCTTGCCAAACAGAAGGTCGGCGATTTGAATCCCCGTGACAGGGTGAGCTCCCATTGTTTGGTCCCTGCTCCTGCCCACCTAGCAGTTCGAAAGCACGTCAAAGTGCAAGTAGATAAATAGGTACCGCTCCGGTGGGAAGGCAAATGGCGTTTCTGTGCGCTGCTCTGGTTTGCCAGAAGTGGCTTAGTCATGCTGGCCACATGACCCAGAAGCTGTACGCTGGCTCCCTCAGCCAATAAAGTGAGATGAGCGCCGCAACCCCAGAGTCTGTCAAGACTGGACCTAATGGTCAGGGGTCCCTTTATCTTTAAGAATAACATACATGTGATGTAAAAATCATGCTATAGGCATACTGGCCTTCTGGTCATAATATAGATTAGTTCTTCAGCAAATGCCTTTAAGGAACTTCAATCTCAGCTTTCAGAATTGTGGTTGCTCAATTCCCCCCCCCCCCCACAGTTGCATTTTATAGCTTTACTCAGCACTTTGTCACAACCCGGATTTCTCATGAGCTGCAAATTGGCAGTTAAAACTACTGATGCAGCAGAATTTGCTCAGATGATGACTGTATAATCTCAGATGGTTTGTTATGAGATTAACAGAGATAATCTTTTTCTTTAATTTTTTTTTTTTTGGTAGATTTATAATATCACAAGCCCCGTAAAGAGAAGACATATGTTTTGTACTTGGAACCTGAGTGCAAAATTCATTGATCAGAATAATTTAAAAAAAAACACATGCTAAATGTTAGAATACATATATATTATAGAAAACGAGAGAGAAAACTACAAATTATTCCTAGATCTGGCAAACATTGTATAGCATTCCAGTTTTTATAAATGATATCTGTGAAATCCATTCAGTGCCATGAACGCATTTCCAATGTTAAATATTATTGTAGATTGTAATTTGTAAAGTCTGTTCTCTGGCAAATGTGCTGGGAAGTTAAAGGAGCACGTAAAGGAACCGTGAGGGGAGAGACTTCACCAGGCAAGGCCTTCTTCCACCTGTCTTGCTCCACCCTCCAGTTTCTGCTTCTCAATTTGTATTATATTATTTTTATGCACTGTGGATTGCCGTTGTTTTATTGATTGTAGTTTAGAAATTATTTATTGTAATTGTTAAGCGTGGATTTCTGTTTAATTTTTATATGCTGATATTATTACCATAGATTACGGCGTATTAGGCGACTGGGCGTATTAGACGACCCCCCCAAATTGGCAGCTGCCAATTTGAGGGGTCGCCTTATACGCGTCGGCAGCTTTGCTGGGCAGCGGCAGTGGGCGGCGGCCTCTGCGCCGGGAGGAAGCCGCCCAGCGAAACTGGCTTAGCATCACTGGGCAGCTTCCTTCCGGCGCAGAGCGGAGCCCGCCGCCCACTACAGCGATACCCGGCGTATAAGATGACCCCCGACTTTTTAACTTCTTTTCCGGGGTTAAAAAGTCGTCTTATACGCTGGAATCTACGGTATTCTATATACTACAGTGTTACCTCGGGTTAAGTACTTAATTCGTTCCAGAGGTCCGTTCTTAACCTGAAACTGTTCTTAACCTGAAGCACCACTTTAGCTAATGGGGCCTCGTGCTGCTACCACGCCGCCGGAGCACGATTTCTGTTCTTATCCTGAAGCAAAGTTCTTAACCTGAAGCACTATTTCCGGGTTAGCGGAGTCTGTAACCTGAAGCGTATGTAACCTGAAGCGTATGTAACCTGAAGCATATGTAACCTGAGGTACCACTGTATTCTAATGGTTGTCGAATGTTCCTTTATTTGATGTAGGTTGCTTATTTTAAAGCTATGTTGTATTATCCCGTTTTTGTATTGCATTAGATTGTTGTAAGGTGTACATTCTTTGTTTCTTCAGCTTGTAAACCGCCTTAGGTATTGTATGTTAGAAAGACAGTATGCAAATTAAAAGTGGTGATGATGATGATGAAAATGTCTTATTGGATATTTGCCGTTCAGGACATTAGGGGTGGTGTTCAATTAGATATTTGTATGACTGCAAGAATTAGCACCAGCAAAGCAAGACTTTCAGTCTCTCTCCTTCTTGCATGTATTCCAATCTGTCCCCAGTTCTGCTCTGGAGGGTTCGGGGAAAACCCATAGAAAATATTTAGGGGGCATTCAGGGGGAGAAGGGAAAAACATTCTGTTCCAGAACATTCTCCCCAGTACTTAGTTGAATACAACTAACACAGACCCTCCAAGTGTCCCTATCTTCCAGGGACAGTCCCAGATTTACAGAAGCCATCCTGGTTTCTGATTTGATCCCAGAATGCCCTGCTTTTCCTTAGGATGTCCCTATTTTCATCAGTCATGGAGTTATGCATTCCTTGAGCCAGGGAGATACAACCTTTAGAAGATACAGTGGTACCTCGGGTTAAGTACTTAATTCATTCTGGAGGCCCGTACTTAACCTGAAACTGTTCTTAACCTGAAGCACCACTTTAGCTAATGGGGGCTCGTGCTGCTACCACGCCGCCGGAGCACGATTTCTGTTCTCATCCTGAAGCAAAGTTCTTAACCTGAAGCACTATTTCTGGGTTAGTGGAGTCTGTAACCTGAAGCATATGTAACCTGAAGCGTATGTAACCCGAGGTACCACTGTATCTGAAGACAGGAAAGTTTTTGAATGATGGAGTTATTCCACCCCCAAGTTAAGGAGATAAGTAATTATGCAACCTTTATAAGATATCTTAAAGGCAGCTCTGTCCAGGGAACTTAAAAAAAAAGAGAGTTGAATGTTTTATTAAATTATTTATTAGTGTTTTATTCTACCAGATAGGCAGGGTATAAATAATAATTAGTATTATGGAATGGGATGTCCCTATTTCCATTGGAGAAATATTGGAGAGAATGCTCATAGAATTGTAACTTGATTTAAAGCATCAGGTAGGTAGCCGTGTTGGTCTGACGCAGTCAAAATAAATAATAATAATAAAAAGAACTACGTTTGTTCTGGGTATAAGCTTTCGTGTGCATGGTATCTGAAGAAGTGTGCATGCACACGAAAGCTTATACAGTGGTACCTCAGGTTACATATGCTTCAGGCTACATACGCTTCAGGTTACAGACTCCCGCTAACCCAAAAATAGTACCTCGGGTTAAGAACTTTGCTTCAGGATGAGAACAGAAATCGTGCTCCGGCGGCGTGGCGGCAGCGGGAGGCCCCCATTAGCTAAAGTGGTGCTTCAGGTTAAGAACAGTTTCAGGTTAAGAACAAACCTCCGGAACGAATTAAGTACTTAACCCGAGGTACCACTGTACCTAGAACAAACTTAGTTGGTCTCTAAGGTGCTACTGGACAATTCTTTAATTTATTTTGATTTAAAGCAGTAATTGGAAGCCTCTGTCCCTCCAGCTATTTGCTGGACTACAGCTTCCATCACCCCTGGAAATTGGCCATGCCAGCATGGGCTGATGGGATTTGGAGTCCGACAACATCTGCTTGCCTGCTCCTCATTCACAACTGTAGCCCGTTGCCCACAGGTGTAGTGGAGTTCATTGTCTTGTTGTGAGTATTTAAGTAAGAGACAGCAGCCAGTGGGGCTGGGTACTACATGAAATCTAGAGAAGGGTAGCAGTCAGCAGCAAAATGCCTTGGACTGCTCCTGGTCTCTCTTGCTATTAAGGAGACGCATCCTACTCCTTCCTAGTCTCTGCACTAGGTTTGCACAACTTCTGTGCCACCAAGGCAAATATAATGACCCATTCATGGCAACATGCAGTCACTGTCTTATTTTGGGGAGACTGCCAGAGCTGAGTGGTTGTCAAGTCTTGCAGACAAGACACAAAAGATGGCTGCTGAGCTGTGCTTGGCTTAGTAGATGTCAAGTGCTGGATGGTGGGGGTCACTCTCCCCTTCTCCTGAACCTTCCTGAGAACAGGAGGACAGTATAGATTTAGAACAGTGGTTTGCAGAAGGGCATAGTTCAGAGGCTGCAGAGGGGAGAAGCTGGGAAATATTGGAAGAGGAACAGCAGGTAGATGAAGCACCAGGGGAGCGACAGCTGAAAGACCCAGTGTCTTTGGAAAGCATTCCTGACCACCCCCCAGGACCAGGCGAGCACTGAGGGTAGTAGAACAGAAAGCTCAGAGGCAGAAAGCCCAGATTAGCCAACACAGGGGCGATGTAGAATAGGAGAGAGATAGGGAGTGGGATTTTATTTAGAGCAACGCCGTTGTCTTTGGGACACCGCATTCCTTCCTCTCTCTTTCTGTGAACATTGAATAAATCACTTGGTAAGAACTCCTTTGTTTTCTCTGCTTCTTGGTTGCCACCGTGGGAGGACTAGGATTCCCTGAAGCCTTGACAATAGGTCACAACTTCTGTGACCTTGTTCTGCATAGACCATGGAAGGCTTCCCAGAAGCAGATTCTAGTAGAGATTCTAAGGCACCCAACTTGGTGCCCTCTGGATGTTGTTGCCTTGCTACTCCCATGATGCCCCACCATTGGCTGTGCTGACTGGAGCTGATGGAAGTTGGAGCCCAAAATGCCTGGAGGGCAGTAATCTGGAGTAAAGCTGCTCTAGAATACCCATGGCTATGAAACCAGGCTCTACCTTAGCCTCCAGAAAGTATCAGCACAAGAATACTGGCTGAAGAACATCTCCAAGAACTCCCAGAGGCCCTCATCCTCCAGCTGATGCTGATTCTTGTTGACGCGACAGCTGCAAGCAAATCCCTTGCGGTCCCGTCTCCCTCCCTTTTCTCATCCATAAAGCAATGAGGATAATAACAGCGTGTTCCTAGATTTCAAAAGCATGTGGATTACCCAGTCAGATGTTCCTCAGACTCTTTGAAGATGAAAAGAGCCAGATATATTATTATTAATATTATTATTATTTATTGTCATAACCAAATCAAAAGATAGTGGGGAGATGTAATTGTACTGAGCATCACGGTGGAATGCTTGCATGAGGGTTAGTTCAAAGCAAGAATGCACACATTAAAATTTTTATTTTATGGGAGGTGAGGAGAGACAAACCAAAGCCACAGTGACTTTAACATTTGTTCTCGCCGCTTCCAGTTTCACCGGCTCCCCTGCGTAGCGGCTGTTGAAAAATTCTTTCTGCTCTCTACTTAAATTAATACAAGTATTTCTATAGCTCCAATTCTTTGGTTGGTTGGCGTCCATCCATCTTGGGAGACAATGGAGGAGTGCGTCTTTCGGGCTGAAGTCAACCTTGCATTCATAGAATGTAACATGGCAGTATATCTACAATAAAATATAATAATAATAAAAGCAATTCAAAGGACTAGGGCGATCAAAAAAGGTAAAGAGTTGCAGAAGTCTGTGTACATAAAAAGTACTTTACGAAAATGTCTGGAAGTCAAAAGAGAAGATGCATCCCAAATGGGAAGAGTTTGTTCATTTACTTTATTGCATTTTTAAAACAATTACAAAAAAGAAACATTCAGATAACAAAATAAAGGTTTGCCCTTAACAAACCTCCTTGTATCCCCCCCTTTCCTTAATAAAGAAACTAACTGCATGTTCGCCTCACATCTCTCTCTGACCTGTGAATGGCCTGATCGTCCTGACAGACCCTTGACACATGTCTAGAGACCACAGGCCCAAGTGGTTTTCCACTTGTCGCATGCCTTCTAGGCACAGGGCTGAGCAGTTTTGCCTTTGCCCGGCCACTTTCCTCGGGAAAACCAGCTCTTTAGTGTTAATCAGAACAAACAGCAATCCAAGGAAGACCTGGCTGCCATTTGTTCCGGTTCAGTTTTAAACCACGGGGCACTGGGGGAAAGAGATTGGGGGATCCGCAGATTGGGATTGGGATTGGGATAGGGATAAACCTATATGCCTGGAGGCTAGTTGAATCTCTATAAACACAGGGGATGTAGGAAGCTAACCCTTATATACACTGTAGACCAGGTCAAGCAGTTGGTCTTGGCTTGTTGAAGACAGTAAAGGAAACAGATAATCTATTGAAAACAAGGCAGTTCAGGGAAGCTACTGGGTGAGATCAAAAGCATCATCCTATTAATTGCTTTGACTCCTTGTTTTTTTACATGATTTTTATTAAATTTTCTGTTTTACAATTTAAAACACTCATTTAAACAACCTTAAAATATCAATCACTTCCCTTCTTCTCTTTCCGTGGTTCATTTTACATAATAGAAATCCCTGCATATTTTATATAAACCAGACCATTCAGTATTCCATTATTACACCCACCAAAACTTATTTACACTGTTGAATTTATCTTAATGCTGCCAGCATCTTCAGCTGTACACAGTTATTTCTCATAGATTCAATAAATGTTTTCCAACCTTCTCTAAACGTATGTTCTTCTTGTTCTTTTATTCTACATGTTAAGTCCGCAAGCTGCACATATTCTATCAACTTAAGTTGCCACTCTTCTTTTGTTGGGACCTCGCTAGTTTACCATTTTGGGGCTAACAAAACACGGGCCGCAGTAGTAACATACATAAATAATCTTTTTTGACATCTGGGAATTTCCATTTGAATTATCCCCAACAGAAAGGGCTCTGGGTTGTGTTGTTGTTGTTCATGTGATGATTTTAGCTTATGAATTTTATTGTTTAATGGCTTGGTCTGTACATTGGGGTACTTTTATAGCTCTGTTTAGAGTACGTAATGTTTTGATAATATAAATGTTTTAAGTCTTTTGTATCAATCCAGTATATTTTCTTTTAATTGCTAAATGATTCTGTGCTGGAGCTGGAGAGGATTCTGGAGCTGGAGAGGGGCTCTGGTGAGCTCTGGCTGAAAAAAAGCCCTGACAAGATCGTATAAGCAACAACCTTACAATAGTCCCCTGATTATTTTTAATCTTATTTCTACAAGCAAGGAACTGATGGATGTGTCTAATTCAACCAGCCATGATTGGAGCACAAAGATTCATAACATCACCTGTTCAACCAAAGTGCTTATCATACAAGACAAGGAAGAATAAATTGCTCAGGGTCTGGCAGCTGATCCATAGGCTTGCTGGCATTTGTTCCAGCAGATATTGGCTATGTTTATTTATTTTGTTTAGCAAAATCTATATATTGCTCAATAAAACTTCTCTCTCTCTCTTTAAGCGGTTTATATAAAACGGTGCAAAAATTCTACTTGAAGTTGCAATAAATAGACTTCAAGATGCATAGACGTAATGAATTATCAAAATATAGATAAAATCAAGCGTTTTTTTAATAAAAAAATTAATGTGCATAATAAAAATTTCACGTTTCGGCTTGCCTAAACCAAAAAGATTTCAGCAGGCATCAAAAGCAGTACAAAGAAGGCGCCTGTCTAATAGTAGCACGCAGGAAGTTGCAGAGAATAGATGCTGCCACACTAAAAGATCAGTTTCTCTCAAGTGCAGAGTGTATATTATTTGGCCCTTGTAATAGTGCCAGTCCTTAATGCCGCTAGCATAAAAGTATTGTTTCTGAATCGTATGATCCTTTTTGTTTGTTGAATAGGCTAAAAGCCAGCCAGCAAAGCCAAGCACCACCTTAAGCAAAGAACAAGGTGAAAAAGAGAAAAATCATTATCTCCTCCAGAGGAACACTGCAAGGCAGTTTAATAAACCCAACTCCAACCTGCTGAGTCATGACTTTCTCCCTGGCTTTGAGGTTCATCGCGCTTACGTGCTGTCTCAGTCCTGCTGGCCAGAAGCAGGTGGGAGATTTGAAGCCAAGATCCCACGCTGCCCTTGCCCCTGCCTGCCCGCCCTGCTCTGGCCAGGAAACAATCCAGCCTTGTGTAGGGCTGGAAGGGAGAATCTAACTTTCCTATGTGAGGACCAAACTCAACTTGCGATCTTCCTTTGTGACTAGCGATGGATGAATGCGTCAATTTCTGCTTCTCTCAGTTTCTCGTTTCCCCAGGATTTACGTATAAGCTAAACAAGCTCTAGCTTAGGGCCCCACTCTCTTGGGGGCCCCCCAAAAAATTAAAGGGAAAAAACTGGAGGTACATTTCCAAAATATAAGATAAAAAACAAATAAAATAAAACTTACATACAACAACACTGTTTTGTGTTGTGTAGGCTCCTATGATGTAAGTCATGGGCCCTGACTGCTTGCCTGCTCCCTAAAATATCACTGGTTTGCTCCTTTCTATATATAGGGTGCTTACATTCTGCATGGACAACATGCGCAAATGGCTTGAGATACGTATGAGGTCCATAACTCACCATATAGCATATATTCAACACAAAAACAGAGACAATTTGTTGTTGACAAAGAACAGCTGAACATAGAAATGTCCCCATTACCTTCAGTAGCTTAGGGCCTCATCAAACCTAAATCCAGCCCTTCTCTTCACGTTCGGTTTTCTACAGTAAAGCTTTGGAACCCATTCTTGGGGTGGAAAGCTAACTTATTTCTACATGAGGTCCAGATCAGGGATTCCGCTGAACAACTCTAGCATGAGATCCACTGGGACCTCAGCTGGAGTGACTGGCCTCACAAGACAGCAATCATGCAAAGTCCTCCAGCCCATGTTCTAGCCCCTAGCTGTGGCAGAGATCTGGACTAGACCATGGCCCTGCCAGACCATAATGCCCCTATCCATAGTGAAAGTGGATTTCATGCTCTTTATTCAGCTCATAGTGGTGAGGAGGAATGGAAGTTACCCCAGATTGTCTGCTTTATATACATTATTTACACAATGGGGCCCACATGATTGGCTAATTCCAGGATTCTCTTGTAGGCCAATCAGGTTGCAGATTCCCTTCCACCTGGAGCTGGATTGGGTGGCTCCAGTGGACCAATCAGACTGCTGCATTCTGAATCCTATTGTTCTAGGACCAATCAGACTGCTGCCTTTTGGATCCTATTCAACACATAGGTAGGTTTGGATGGGCTCCTAACTGTTGGTCTAACATTCCTCTATCTAGTTTATTCTACTTTTAATATTCAAATAAACCTAGTATACATACATTTTTCAAAGCAAACACTAGGTTGTAGCCAGTGCTAGCCCTTACTCAGAGTAGACACATTAAAATTAATGGACATCCACCTGTATTCCCTTTGCAATGCATTTTTGTGCCGTATGGTTTGCAAAACATTCTCAGAGAAAGCACACCTCTTTGAGAGCCTGTAACAGGCTGCAAGTAGGAAGCAACTAAAAAAAGAAACATTTATTTTTTGCCAGAGACAATGAAAAGACCTTGTGAGCATAAAGAGAGGTTGCTCTCTGTCCTCTTTATTCAAACCATCCTTAATCTCCCCTCCTGCAGTGGGCTTTTCTCACAGGCTAGTTTTCTGCAGGTATTTAGGTCAGCCACTGAGTACAGAAATTGACCAAAAAAGCCCATTGACTCATCGGGATTGTTAAAAAAAGTACCTGAAATGAAGAAAAAGAAGTTGGTAGGGATACAAAACAGTCATGACGGAACTGAGCTGTTGGGCAGCCATAAACAGGTCAGAGGAAGATCATGTCCCAACTTTCAGCTGTAAACTCCAAGTTGTTACCCTTTACTTTTTGGAAAGACTTTTCAAACTAATACTTCTTAGGTTAGGACTGCCAACTCTTTCCTCTCCCTTTCCCCCAGTCTTCGGTCGTGGGCCAGCAGCTGCAGCTTGTTCTGTATACACGAAACAAATGAAATACTGTGAAAATCCCTGAAACGAGAAGTAATCGACTAGAAATATTATCTTGTGGAAATAAACTAAATAATAAGAAAAATCAAAAAGCTTAAGAAAAAAATAGAACAACCTAAAATTGAACAAAGCCTTCCCGTTAAATTTTTTCCTAATTTTTTCCCTTAAGCTTTTTGAGTTTTCTTATTATTTAGTTTATTTCTTAACCTGAAAACTGTTTAGGTTATTTCTTAACCTGAAACTGTTCTTAACCTGAAGCACCACTTTAGCTAATGGGGCCTCCTGCTGCTGCCGCGCCATTGGAACATGATTTCTGTTCTCATCCTGAAGCAAAGTTTTTAACCTGAAGCACTATTTCTGGGTTAGCAGAGTCTGTAACCTGAAGCGTATGTAACTCAAGGTACCACTGTATTATATCAGGGAGCTCAAAGTGACCTATATGGTTCTCCTTGACTCCCTTTCACAACAGGGGTAGGTGAGGCTGAGAGACTGGTTCCAGGTCACCCAGTGAACTCCACTGCTGACTGGGGATTTGAACCCCGATCTCCCAGGTCTTAGTCCGATGCTCTAACTACAACAGCATCCAGCATACAAATAAAAATTTGTGGCACAAGCACCAGTTCAATGGTGCAAAGTCAGCATTAAAAGGAGGAAACGTTTCCATCGATAAAGGAATATGGGCAGTGCAAAACTTCAGTCACGGGAAAGATCCAAGCTTTTGCGCAACTGAGCAGTGGCTTAATATGGTTTGAAATACTGTGCAATCCTCTCCTTGTGTGCTTAGCAATAAAGTCATGCTGTGTTTAATGGGACGTACTTCTTTGGAAAATGCCTTCGGTATTGCAGCCTAAATATTCGTGACGGATGACGTGCAATACTAAATACCTTGATCTGCATTTCCTGTCTTTTGTTACTATTGTATCGCCGGCTTCACGTTATGTAATCCAATCTTTGCTTTGGCAAATTGTTTGCCTTTGTAAAAAAAAAAAACTGGGCAGATTGGTGCACTGAGACGTTCAGGTGTACCTGAAGAATTCTTCCCTCTGGCAGCTCTTTCAACAAATCGGTTTACCTAATCTGGCCTGATCCATACCTTTTGTTACACATGCAAGAGAGCTACTTTCTGTCTCTCTGGGCTTTAGATATGGAATTGATACCTTGTTTAGAAATGGGGGTCTGTAGCTAAGTGGAAGCAACAATAGATCAAAGCAAACGGAATGTGTTGCAGTAGCAAATTTAGATAAAATGTGTGACGTGTGTGTGTGTGTGTGTGTGTGTGTGTGTGTGTGTGGAAATAACCATAAGAAAAAGATCTGCACCGGTTTGCGAACTGCGGGGTGGGGGAATTTTGGGCAGTGGTAATGGTGAAAACCTGTGTCACCTGCTAGAGCGTTTTATTTTGTATAGCAGTGTGATAAAAGTGTCTCTAACTGGGATAGAATTTAGAAAGCATTTATTTATTTCATTTGTGGCACTTTTATGCACACAGGGCACCAAGGAGCTCAGGGTGGCATATATCACAAAAGAGAGCCAAGTGTGGTACAGTGTTGAACTAGGAGACCTGGGTTCAAATCCCGACTCAGCCATGAAACTCACAGGCTCTGGAAACTTGCTGGTGCATTTTAAAATAGTGAGATCTGCATAGTGTGCACACATTTGAACATTAGGATCATGAAAGCTACTTTTTTTGGTTTTTAACAGTTTCTGTAATTCCGATAAGGGGACTATTACAGAACTCTTTGTCTCCAAAGGCCAAATTCTAAGGAAAAAGCTTTCCCCTCCTATTTATAGAAAGGATCTTAGAGGGTTGTAAGTGACCTAAGCTTTGGAACACAGCTCAGAAGCTTTGTCTGTAGCTTAAAACTACCTCTTCAGCTTCTACATGCTGCCAGGTTATTGTTACGAAACACAAAAAATGTTTCAGTGTTAAATTCTTTTTAAAGGTGAATGTTTCAATGCTTAGAGGCGATCCATTGAAATTAGTGAGATTTCATCCCATGATTAACTTGAGTTCTATTGATTTCAGTGCTATTTTTATAGAAAAAGAGGTGCTGGTTGCTATTCTGACTGGTGTGTAATTGGAATTTGTAAGTTATTAGAATGCTGAGTTAATGATCAAATCATCAATTCTAGCATTCGGGGGGCCAACAAAATGATATAATTTGGCATCTGAAGAATTGACATTATTAATTGTACTATAATTTGGTATTATAATTTGGTATCGACAATGAGGCTTTTATTGGGTTATTGTAACCGAAAAGTAATAAAAAATATTATACAAAAAAGAAAAATAGGTGCTGGAACTCACCACGACAGCGTCCCTTGTTCTCTTATACTGGCAATGGCACCCACCTGAGTGAGCTCTGGTGAGTTCTGGCTGAAAAAAAGCCCTGGTCTACTCTAAGTAGGAAACAGACATGAATACCCAACCTGATATTTTTGCATGTTTCATACAGGCTTTGCCTGCCATGATGATTCTTTGGTGCTTTTTTCTTGCAGATTTTTGAAAATGGTATTGTTAAGAAACATGCCTTATAAAATGAACTTCAAGCAATTCAGTGTAGAGACAGAGTTTGTACTCACCGAGGTTAGCTTTTTAGACTGAAAGATTGTATCCTGCTAATGCCACCTTCCCCAAACTGGTGCTGTCCTAGAAGTTTTGGACTTCACCTCCCAACTTCCACAGAGAGAAGGTCTAATACTTCCACAGAGAGAAGGTCAGGTATGTTGGGAGTTGTAGTTCAAAAACATCTGGAAGGTACAAGACTGGGAGGGTTGAACTAGTAAAGACAAGCTGAGCATTCTCGTCACCAGCAAACGCTTCCAACCAGTTACAATAATGAAAATCTGAATTCAGACTGAAAATCTGCATGCAAACTTGCACACACATGCAAAACACACAAAGGCACAGGGGAAGGCTGTGGAGTTAGTCAGGACCTGTAAGCTTTTATAAGTGGAAGAAGAAGATGAAGAAGAAGAAGAAGAAGAAGAAGAAGAAGAAGAAGAAGAAGAAGAAGAAGAAGAAGAAGAAGAGTAGTAGTAGTAGTAGTAGTAGTAGTAGTAGTAGTAGTAGTAGTAGTAGTAGTTTGGATTTGATATCCCGCTTTATCACTACCCTAAGGAGTCTCAAAGCAGATAACATTCTCCTTTCCCTTCCTCCCCCACAACAAACACTCTGTGAGGTGAGTGGGGCTGAGAGACTTCAGAGAAGTGTGATTAGCCCAAGGTCACCCAGCAGCTGCATGTGGAGGAGCGGGGAATTGAACCCGGTTCACCAGATTACGAGTCTACAGCTCTTAACCACTACACCACACTGGCTCTCTTGAGTCATGTGCCTACAAAGGTTCGTCTCTTCGGGGGCTAAACACTGGGATGCTCATGCACCCCTGGTTCTTAGAACATCTATGGAAAACGACTTCACTTGTTCAGATGCCTGGAACTATCTATACAGTTGGGAAAACCAACATGGTACCCTCTATCATCTCTGACCATTGGCCTCACTACTTGGGCCAATAATATCTGAAGAATCACAAGTTCCCCAGTCATGCCTTTTGCCTTCCAGATGTTTTGGGGCTACAACTCCCATCACCCCTAGCTAACAGGACCAGTGGTCAGGGATGATGGGAGTTGTAGTCCCAAAACATCTGGAGGACCAAGTTTGGCCATGCCTGAATTAGATGCACAATGAAGCCCTCTAAAGATTTATGCTGAATAGACCCTTTTTAAAAAAGCAGCAGGATGGGTGCATCTCCAGGAGTAATAGCACTCTAAACAAGGAAACAGCAACAGGGAGACAGGAGAGCTTGGGAGACAAGAAAAAAATAAAATCTGATGCTGCCGTCTCCACCTGTCCCTCGGGGAAACTGAAAATTAAAATTTCAGCACCTGGAGTGACGTATTTCCTAAAATGGATAGACAATTTTCAGTTGCAATTTGGCTTCTCCAAAATGGCCTCAGGTGACCCAAAGAAGAATATGCATAACCATGCGCTTCAGAAACAGTTTAGGAAGGAAAACAGACAGCAAAGCCTTTCCAGAAAGGATTACAAAATGAAAAGACAACACACCTCCACAAATGCCATTCGTCACAGTGGGGCTTGCAGGACAGCCTGCCAAAATCAGTGACTATCTGACAAAGGCCTTGTGTGAGTTCCTGGTTCCCAGTTCCTATCCTTATCTCCTCTCCTCTCCCCCCCCCCACCCACCAAAGTATGAAACAGTTTCATTAATGGAAACCTTCATGCTTTTGCACTCCATAGCATCCATCTCTGTTATGTACTGAGTTGAATAGGATTCAAAATGCAGCAGTCTGATTGGTCCTCGAACAATAGGATCCAAAATGCAGCAGTCTGATTGGTCCTAGAACAATGCAGCAGTATGATTGGTCTGCAGGAGCCACCCAATCCAGCTCCAGATGGAAGTGAATCCACAACCTGATTGGCCTACAGGAGAATTCCGGAATTAGCCAATCACGTGCAGCCCATTGTGTAAATAATGTATATAAAGCAGATACTTTGAGGGGACATTCATTCCTCCTCACCACTATGAGCTGAATAAAGAGCATGAAATCCACTCTCGACTCTGATTATATTTCAATCTCCAAGACCAAGCAACGGTCCCCTTCAACCTGCAAGTATCCTTTCCAATCAAAACCATTAAATGACCCCTGGATAGTTAAGTCCAGTCAAAGGCGACTATGGGGTGTGGCACTCTTCTCACTTTCAGGCCGAGGGAGCCGGCGTTTGTCCACATAGTTAGAAGCTAGAAGCAAGAATGTAGACTGGGCAGTTGGGAGACAAAGCCACAGTTGATTTCCGCTCAAATCCAAGACTGTAGCTATGGGAGAAGCAGGACTCTCTTGGGGTGTTAATGCTGTGAACCCCTCCATCGTAGGCTCAGGTTGCATATATGTGTAAATCATATATCATCAAGATACCAATGCCTCTGCTGTACCTCATTCAAAAGGAAATATGAACTCTGGGTTCTGGAATCATGCACGGCTTGGAGATTGGGGTGTCTTTATGACATATGGCTCACCAATAAATGCACCCATTTGCCCTCTGGCACCAAGCCATTTCCTTTATTACCTAAATAGCCCATTACCTCATCAGGAAGCTATTCCCGGAATTGAATCCACGTTGGAAGCAGGAATTAGAAGGGGGGCTCACAAAATTAAAAGACGCTTGCTTCTTGGGAGAAAAGCAATGACAAACCTAGACAGCATCTTAAAAAGCAGAGACATCACCTTGCTGACAAAGGTCTGTATAGTTAAAGCTATGGTTTTCCCAGTAGTGATGTATGGAAGTGAGAGCTGAACCATAAAGAAGGCTGATTACTGAAGAATTGATGCTTTTGAATTATGGTGCTGGAGGAGACTCTTGAGAGTCCCATGGACTGCAAGAAGATCAAACACATCCATTCTTAAGGAAATCAGCCCTGAGTGCTCACTGGAAGGACAGATCGTGAAACTGAGGCTCCAATACTATGGCCACCTCATGAGAAGAGAAGACTCCCTGGAAAAGACCCTGATGTTGGGAAAGATGGAGGGCACAAGGAGAAGAGGACAACAGAAGACGAGATGGCTGGACAGTGTTCTCGAAGCTACTAACATGAGTTTGACCAAACTGTGGGAGGCAGTGGAAGACAGAAGTGCCTGGCGTGCTCTGGTCCATGGGGTCATGAAGAGTCGGACACAACTAAATGACTAAACAACAACAACAAGAGCCAGCCTACCTCCTCCAGACTCATTACACTCCACCCCCTCCCGCAGAAGAAGACATCTGTCCCCAAATGTACAAACAAACAGCAGAACACAGCTTCTCTGCAGAAAAATAACAGACACAATAGCAAAGGCTTCGAAAAAAGACAATAAAACACAATAACACTTTTAACCCAACAGCAACAGCTTATTCCTTTCAGGCAAGCTTCCAGTCCATTTTCAGGAACACTTTCGCCTCACACATGCACATTATTTGGTTTTTGTTTTTGGTTTGGTGTGCATTATTTGGTTGCAGAACTGCATTACAAACTTCAGAGGAGTGGGAATATCGAAAGAGTGTTGTGCTTTGGTATAATAATAATAAATTTTTATTTATACCCCACCCTTCCCGGTTCAAAAACCGGGCTCAGGGCGGCTAACAACAAATTTAAAACACTTAATTATAAAAGCAACATAAAATACAGTATAAAAACATGAATAACAACACAATTCAAAAATCAGTTTAGGGGAAATAAGCATTAGATAATCCCCAGGGCTAGCTGGCTGAATTGGTCCTACTTGGGCCAGCGAGGAGACCAGGGGAGAATTAGCTGTGGGGTCTCAGAGCGGCTGATCTTCATAATAGGGGAGGGGGATGGAAGAGAAGGGAAAAAGAAGATCAGGCTGAATTCAAATTAAAGGCCAGGCAGAATAGCTCTGTCTTATAGGCCCGATGGAAGCGGATAAATCCTGAAGGGCCCTGGTCTCATGGGACAGAGCATTCCACCAGGTCAGAGCCATCACTGAAAAGGCCCTGGCCCTGGTGGAGGATAGTCTGCGTTTCTTATGACCTGGGACCTCTAAACTATGGTTATTCATGGACCTTAAGGTCCTCTGTAGGGCATACCAGGAGAGGCGGTCCCATAGATACGAAGGGCCTAAGCCACATGTATTGTTTCAGAAAGCATGAATCAGGTAAATCCATGTGAAAAGTCAGACCAAACAGAATTTCTCCCTCGGCCCTAGAGTGGGCTCAGTGAGATTGGGTTAGGGCCAAGTGTGTATGACCTCCCAGCCCATCAATATGCCCTATATGTTGGGAGTGGCGTCTGAATAGGGCTATTGGCTTCATAGGAAAGGAGAATTCTGCAATTAGGAAAACTACTTTCCCCAACATACTGTCTCCTGTGATCATACATTCCAATCCACCCCTGTAGCATGTAAAGCCATTGTGAAGATCCTTGTGTGTGGTGATGATGATAAAGCCATTCAGGAATCTACTAGAACCCAGTCAGCATAAAATAAACCAAACAATTGAAGCTGCAGCATTTTGTGCCGGGAGAGATTTGTTATTTTATATTACATGTTTTGATTTATAGGTGGTGTTCAGCTTTACCTAAATATCTAGTTATTCAGCAGCTGGTATGAGTCAGCCGGATAGGGGATTAGTGTTGAGGGGTTTTTTTTACAAAAAAATATGTGGTAAAATATGCTTTAATCATGAGCTACAATAGAAGAACAAGTTTGGTCACATCAAGTAATTTTGGTTCTCTGAATACTGCTTAGAAGTGCATCATCGCTCCTAGATTCCCGAAGTGCAATGGTCTGACACAATTCAGCATAGAAACACTGATTGTAGAAGGCTGAAATGGGCCTTGACAGATGAGACATAGAATCATTAGTGGTTTGAAAATGCATGTTCCATCATTCATCTTCATTCGGTTTGGATGCCTATCTTCAGCCACCGGCCTGCCTCCTTTTCTTGACTGGCAGGCTAACATCATTTTCTCTTTAACTGCTAGGTCAGTGGCTCACACATTTCTTAATCTCTTGGGAATATTCTCCATATTGCAGCCTTCAGCAACCTGGTTTCAGGACCAGGGCCGGATTTAGGTTTGATGAGGCCCTCAGCTCCTGAAGGTAAATGGGGCCCTTTCTATGTCCAGCTGTCCTTTGTCAACAACAAATGGTCACTGTTTTTTATGTTGAATATATGCTATATGGTAATTTATGGACCTCATAGGTATCTCAAGCCATTTGCCCATGTTGCCATGCAACCAGTCCATGCAGAATGTAGGCACCCTATATATAGAAAGAAGCAAACCAGTGATATTTGAGGGAGCAGGCTAGCCAGCGGGGCCCATGACTTACATCAGAGGAGCCTACACAACACAAAACACTGTTGCTGTATGTAGGTTTTGTTTTATTTGTATTTTATCTTATATTTTGGAAATGTACATCCAGGTATTTTCCTTTAACATTTTTTTGGGGCCCCCCAAGAGAGTGGGGCCCTAAACTAGAGCTTGTTTAGCTTATACGTAAATCCGGCACTGTTCAGAACTACAACTCCTGGCCAGGAATCCTGCACATCTGTTGTGTGATCCTTTAGAAGACACCATGCTTCATTGTTCAGCTCCCCTCAGTTCCCTGGGCTGCTGACCTTGCCTTTAAAGCCTCATCATCATTGTTTTTTTAAACTGAGAGGGTGTTCATTACAGACTGTCCAAGCGTCCCTGTTTTCCAGGGACAGTCCCGGATTTACAGAAGCCGTCCCGGTTTCTGCTTTGATCCCAGAATGTCCCACTTTTCCTTAGGACGTCCCTATTTTCATCAGATGAATGTTGGAGGGTATGCAGTTATGCCATCCCCAAGTTAAGGAGATAAGTAACTATACAACCTTTTGAAGGCAGCCCTGTACAGAGAACTATTTTTTTAAAAAAATAGGAAATTTAACATTTTATCATGCCTTTATATATGCTGGAAACTTCCTAGAGTGGCTGGGGCAACCCAATCAGATGGGCAGGGAATGATGATGATGATGATAATGGAATAGAACACCCCAATTTTCATCAGAGAAATGTTGGAGGGTGTGTCATTCAGGTTATAACTTTTGACTTTCTTTTCCTTTCCAAAAATTTTTTCCTGTATCATAAAGGGATGAACTTTTGCTTAGAAACACTGAAAAAGGGCCAATTCTTCTCAATTGTGAAAGAAGTTCACCCTGAAAGGAAAAGTTGGAATCACCATATATGTAACGTCAGTACTCATAAGTATTAGCACTTTTTAAAACTTTATGGAACTGTTTAGAAGTTTTACAGCTGTCTGGAACTTCCTAAAACTGCTTAGAATGTTTTTAGAAGAATCCAAATATTGGTATATAGAAAGAACATGCAATCAAAGTGATGTGTGAACTTAATGGTGTTTGCAGCAGAAACAAAGGCAAACCGCAAACTCAATTTATTCTAAGCAATAAGAAGTGATGTACAGTGTACAAAACATTGTACAAGTATTATAAAATTTACAAACTCTCTTTTCCTGTACATGCTGCGCATATTACATCATACATTATCCAGCTGCATATATAGAAATCGATTTATTGATTTCGGGGTGACTTTCCCCCCAAAAGATTTTGAAATGGCCATTCATTCCTTTGTTTTGAGGCAAATGTTCACCTAATTAAACTACAGGAACATAAGGTTGTAAAAAATAGTTATAACCCTGATGTTCATCTTTGAGGTGCCATGTGATTTATTTATTTTTAGTTCTAAAATTGTTTTCTTGGTCACCCCTGAAAACTGTTATTTTTGTTACAAACCTAAATAATTAAGGAAATTTAATTAGAAATAATTCCTAAATGAAATAGTAATGGTTTTAAAAAATGAATTTTATTAAACAAACAGATTGATATAAAACAAACAAATATTCCAAATATTACGATGAGAAAAGAGAAGAAAAATACCTAAGTGAACAGTGTCCTTATTAGAAACTTTGGAAAGAAAAGATATTTAAATGCCAAACAGATTGGACTGATTACAGCAGCAGACCTGGAAAGTTAACAACGATCTTCTTTAAACCTTGAAGAGAGTCAGTGATATGAAATAAAGAAAATCCAGAGCTAAAGTTTAGAATAACACGCCTCTCTCTCAATCTCTCTCTCTCTCTCTCTAAAAAAATAATAATAATAATAAAAATGGAACCAGAACTGGTCTAGCTTCTTTTGGTGAGAATTTAATGAAAGAGATTAAAGGATCCCAGTTATCAAAAAATTAAATAATGATTTTTAATACAGTGCACCATCACAGCATATATGAATTCTACCACACTGAGAAATAAACGTGTGTCAATCTATTGGGAAGTTACAATCAGAGAAATCAGACCAGAGACAAAAGAAATGAGGAAAAAGTAGTGACTGGGATACAAAGCGAATGGAAAATTTTTAAAAATATTTTTTTTACTCATACAGTTTGGGATTTATCTTGAAAACATCACATTATGGAATCTTTTTTAAAAAATAAAATAAAAAATAAAATAAAATAAAATAAAAACAAAACGAGAGAGTTCACAAATCTGGCTCCTTGTTCAACTTTTTTTTTTTTTAAAAAAAAGTCAACTGTTGAGAATCAGTTTGACTAGTATTATATTCATATTATAATATTATTATTTTGGCAGTTAGGCTGCTGTACAATCCAGTTCTAAGCACCTTTGCTCGAAGGTCCATGGACAGGCGAACTTCTAAGGAAGCAAAGTGCTTCGAATTGCTGCCTTAGGATATTATCTTATGTCCCATTCACTTCAATGGGACTTTACAGTAGGGATGTATAGGATTGCACTCTCAGTTCCATTGACTTGATTGGGACTTTAGCATCCCGGCTGTATACAGCTTAGCAGTCTATCTATGCTATTGGTCTTAAGGAACTCACCGGTCTATAAAATAAAAGAAATTGTTCTGGCTCCCCTTACCTGGAGTAAACCCCATTGCATTCAACAAGACTTCGTACTGAGTAGACATGGTTAGGATTGTGCAGTGAATATATCAAAGCAGGAAGTGCTAAAAAAAGTTTGCACATCTCCCATAGATTCTAAACACAAATGTGAAATTAAGTTCCAGTAATATCAGAGACTTGCATGCATCTGTTACATCGAGACTGACTTCAGCCCTACGTTCGCCTAGCTGGTAATAAGTCCTACTGTACTTTTTTCTTTCTTTTGAATGCTTTATTGGTTTTAAAACTGCAACAGAAATAGTCAATAGACGTCAAAGACAAAATAAAAATAAACAATCATCCATTCCTTAATTGATACTTGTTTTGTACATAATTTTGTAATTAAATTTAACCTGACCTCTGATCTTCCCACTATGTTCCCGAATTAGATTCCTTGAATACACACTTAACTTTATTTTCTCCATGTTGTTTAACTTACTTTATATTTTATAAAGTTATCCTATTTACACACAGAAACTCAATCAAAACCTGCCAACAGATTAATATTTTGACAGGGTTCTTTTACATAGACTCTGTATATGTCCTAAAGGTAAAGGGACCCCTGACCATTAGGTCCAGTCATGGTCGACTCTGGGGTTGTGGCGCTCATCTTGCTTTATTGGCCAAGGGAGCTGGCGTACAGCTTCCAGGTCATGTGGCCAGCATGACGAAGCTGCTTCTGGCGAACCAGAGCAGCGCACGGAAACACCGTTTACCTTTCCGCCAGAGCGGTACCTATTTATCTACTTGCACTTTGACGTGCTTTCGAACTGCTAGGTTGGCAGGAGTAGGGACCGAGAAACGGGAGCTCACCCCGTCACGGGGATTCGAACCGGCGACCTTCTGATTGGCAAGTCCTAGGCTCTGTGGTTTAACCCACAGCGCCACCCATGTCCTGTATATGTCCTACTCTCTAGCAAATTTTTCATCTGTAACATCTCTTAACCTTGCTGATATTCTCGCTAGTTCAACGTACTCTCTTAATTTGTTTTGCCAGTCTGATTTGGATGGGATAGCCTCTCCCTTACAACCTTTTGCAATTAAAATTCTGGCAGCAACATACATAAAGACTATCCTGAACTTTTTTGGAATTTCATTTCCCATAATTCCTAGCAGGAAGGCATCAGGCTTTTTAGGGAAAGAGCATTTAAACATTTTCATAAGTTCGTTGTAAACCATTTCCCAAAACTGTCTGATCTTTTTACAGTTCCACCACATGTGAATCCACTGGACTTCATAGGACTTGTTTCTGAGTGGATGTCACAGAATTGAACAGTTAGCCCCCCCTCCAAACAAATTAATGTGGCTCAACAGCATCTCAGTGTCATATGGTTTAAACAAAGAACATATATTTTTTCAGCTTTCTTCAGTAATGATAGAGTCACTTCTGATTAAGATATTGGAGACTAGCTGAAATGAAAAAAATGTTTAAGATAACATTTGTTTAAAAAAACAGAAGCTTTTTTGCTAGGTATTATAGGTCAAGACTTGCCAAAAGAGTGGAAGCAGCTATTTATGTACCGTATTTTTCACTCTATAAGACGCACCAGACCATAAGACGCACCTAGTTTTTGGAGGCGGAAAACAAGAAAAAAAATATTCTGAATCTCAGAAGCCAGAACGACAAGAGGGATCACTGCTCAGTGAAAGCAGCGATCCCTCTTGCTGTCCTGGCATCTGGGATAGCTGCGCAGCCTGCATTCGCTCCATAAGACGCACACACATTTGCCCTTACTTTTTAGGAGGGAAAAAGTGAGACTTATAGAGCAAAAAATATGGTATGTTACAACAGCGACTAGGATATTACTAGCCCCAAAATGGAAAGATGACAAGACACCAATGAAAGGAGAATGGCAAGCAAAATTGTTGGAATACACTGAAATGATGAAGTTAATGGGAAAAATTAAAGACAAGGACAATAGAGACTTTAAAAAAGATTGGGAACCATATATGATGTACTTACAGAACTATTGTAAAGAAGTGGACTCACTAGGAGGGTTTGAGTAAACACTTGCAATTAAGAAAACAAGTGTAAAAGTTAAGATGTAACAATTGGGAAAACAGTAAAATGTAAGATTTGATTTGGGAAATATGGTACAAAAACGATAAGAATGCAATAATATTTAGTGAAAAGATTACAAATTTCAGATAGAACAAGATAAGCAGCAGAAGCAAATATTTAAAGAACCAGAAGATGAGGTTGAGGGTGGGTGGAGATTGGGATCTACATATTTTTCTTTGTGATAAAGATGACTGTGTTGAATATAAAATTGTAAAATTTAATAAAACATATTATTATTATTATTTTCAAAAAAGAAGATGTTGAAGACTAGCCTACTGGCTTTGCTGACTACAGAAGTGACTTACACATGTGGGGAACAGAATGAAGACATGATGGTGATGATAGTTGCAAGCAGCAACGCATCTTTCATATAAAGAGATGATTGAGAAGCCATAAAGGTAAAGAGACCCCTGACCATTAGGTCCAGTCGTGGCTGACTCTGGGGTTGCAGCGCTCATCTCGCTTTATTGGCCGAGGGAGCCGGCGTCCAGCTTCCGGGTCATGTGGCCAGCATGACTAAGCCACTTCTGGAAAACCAGAGCAGTGCACGGAAACGCCGTTTACCTTCCCACCAGAGCGGTACCTATTTATGTACTTGCACTTTGACGTGCTTTCGAACTGCTAGGTTGGCAGGAGCAGGGACCGAGCAACGGAAGCTCACCCCGTCACGGGGATTCGAACCACCAACCTTCTGATCGGCAAGTCCTAGGCTCTGTGGTTTAACCCACAGCACCAGAAGCCATAGTTTGCACTAAAACCTAGTGCTGGTTTTAAAGTGGAATAGCAAAGCATAGACATACCTTTACAAATCTCTACTCTGCTCCCTGAATTTTCGAGCAGAGTGAACTGGATCAGTGAAATGAAAAGTCATAGAACCATAGAATTGAAGAGCTGGAAGGGCGTGGCACCCGGTGCGGTGGGGTGTGTGCTGTGTGTGTCCGGGGGGGGGGGACGGTTGCGATGATACCCCCCTGATGGTCCCAGGGGCGGTACGCTCCCCCCAACCCCATTCCTCTGCCAGTGCTCACTACCTTCCGTGGTGTAATAACACAAGATATTAATCGAAGCAATGAGTTTCTAAAATTGTACTAAACTAACATTGGTACCTGATTTTCACCATAACACACATTTTAATTTTCTTCAATTAAATTAGGACATCTCTGACTCTCACAAATATGGGGGAAATTGATTTATCAAAGCTGATCATTTATATTGGTGACATATTATCATTTCTATTGGTTAACCTCACTTCTAACTTCATCCCCCCCCATATAATTTCTCGACTTTCTTTCTCTCCCTCCGCAGCCTTTTATCTACACATCTCAAAATGTCCTGGTTCTTGAGCTGAAATCAATAACTCCAAGCTTGGAGCAAATTAGTTTCCTCCGCCCCCTTATAATAAGTGATCGTGCAAGGAAGCTCTGGTTCTCCAAACAGGCCTCACATTCCAGTGTGAAACCCTAAACAGAGGGGCGGAGGAGAAAGGCAAGAGTCACGAAGCAGCAACAAGAGATCAAAAAGCGAAGGCAGGAAAACCAAAATTCACTTTCTGCCAGGAGGGCATTCCATAGCTGTGGCCCTGCAACCCAAGAAATCCCATCCTGCATGCAAAGCTGAGAGCTGGTGGCTGGTCCCAGGAAGGAAGCCAGCAAAAGCAATGGTCAGTCAAGTGAAAATGAGTTTAAAATGTGAAACTGCACATGCTCAGAGTATTTTTATTTTGGTTTGTCAAGGGTGGCAATGTGTTGCTGTTTTTGTTTGACTTTTGCTGTGAGGTGTGAAACTCTGTGATGGCCTGGGACTCGGGCTCGGACTCGGAACCAGAGGAGTCTCAGTCTGCACTGGATCCTTTGCCTCAGGCATCATCTGAACCAAGTCTGGGGCCTGATTCTGAAGAGTCCCAGTCTGCACAGGTTCCCCTGCAACAAACACCAGCTGGGCCAAGTTAGGGGCCTTAGCCTGCCATGGCGCCAGATGTGGGGATAACCTCGTTTCCTTCAGCTGGGCCATCACTTACAGCTGCTCCACTACCGGTTGGGTCAGGGGAGGCTGAGGTGGCCCCTGGGTCTAGTAACCCACCGACATCTCCCGAGCTGCAGAGACTAAGGTCTGAGAGAAGGAGAGACCTGAGTACTCGCAGGAGGAGCACTCACCTTCAGGTGAGACAGGGAGGTGAGTTGCCAGGGGATCAGGACCGGCCGTTACCCCGACAAAGATAAAAGGCTGTCGGACCTTGCCCCAGGTTGCGGGAGCAACATTGCTGTATGCTAGATCCTGCCTGAGATCCTGTCCCTGTCCTTGCCTGGTTTCCTGCCTCGTGTCCTGCCTCGGCCCTGATGGACTGACTCCTAGTGGAACCTTCGGATTCTGGACTGGACCTGGACTGTGTTTCACAGGTTACCCCGGGCCCAGCACAAACTCTACAGAGCATGTCTGTGTAGCCCACAAAAGCTGAGCCATGCTATATTTGTTTCTGCAGAGTCTTTCCATTTCCCCACAACTATGCCCACATTTTGCTCTAAGCCTGAAAGGTGTCTTGGGTAATGAAAGCTCTTGAGCCAGCCCCAATAACACGTAGGCAATAGCTTGTTCATAACAAATGTGGCAGATACAGTGAAAATGAATGACATGTGTGTATGTGTTTAGGGATTCCCTCATTAGGGGAAGGGCCACAGTTTGGTGGTGCAGCATCTCCCTCACATGGAGAAAGGTCCCCTGTTCAATTTTCAGCACACCTAGGTAGGGCTGGGAATGTTTCCCATCTGAAATGCAGCTGCCAGTCAGCATAAAAGAACTGAGCTAAATGCACCAACGATCTGACTTGGTGTAAGGCAACTTCCAAAACGCTGAGACATAGGTTAAGGGAAGGAAGGTATGGGAAGAAAGTGTAGCAAAGAAGCATAAAGGTAAAGGTACCCCTGCCCGTACAGGCCAGTCGTGTCCGACTCTAGGGTTGTGTGCCCATCTCACTTAAGAGGCCGGGGGCCAGCGCTGTCCAGAGACACTTCCGGGTCACGTGGCCAGCGTGACGAAGCTGTTCTGGCGAGCCGGCACCAGCGCAGCACACGGAAACGCTGTTTACCTTCCCGCTATAAAGCGGTACCTATTTATCTACTTGCACTTGATGTGCTTTCAAACTGCTAGGTGGGCAGGAGCTGGGACCGAAAGACAGGAGCTCACCCCGCCGCGGGGATTCGAACCACCGACCATACGATCGGCAAGTCCTAGGCACTGAGGTTTTACCCACAGCGCCACCCGCGTCCCTTTTAGCAATGAAGCATAGAATTCTTCCAGGACACTGGCATTAGTTATCTTCTAAGCAAAGAAGCATAGAAGATAACTAATGCCAGTGTCCTGGAAGAAGCAAAGATCATCAGTGTTGAAGCAACAATTCTTCGACATCACCTTCGTTGGGCTGGTCATATTGTGTGGATGTCTGATGATCGTCTTTCAAAGCAACTACTCTATTCCAAGCTTAAAAATGGAAAGCGTAATGCTGGTGGTCAACAAAAGAGGTTTAAAGACTGTCCCAAGGCAATTTTTTTTTAAAAAAAATGTAGTATAAACACTGACAACTGGGAAACCCTGGCCTGCGGGTGCTCCAATTGGAGAACAGCCTTGACCAAAGGTGTCATGGGCTTTGAAGACACTCAAACTCAGGACGCAAGGGAGAAACATGCTAAGAGGAAGGCATGCTTGGCAAATCCACACAGTGATCAACTCCTGCCTGCAAACCAATGTCCCCACTGTGGAAGGATGTGTGGATCCAGAACTGGCCTCCACAGTCACTTACGGACACATTGTTAAAACTGTGTTAATGGAAGACAAGTCGGACCATCGGCTGGGTGAGGACTGCAGGGCCTGCTCCCTTCCAGGGCCTTCTCCAACTGGCCCAGGGGGCGTGGCCCAGGCCCTTTCTCCCGGCTATAAAGGGACTCCTGCTGCAGGGAAGCCTCGGACCATCGGCTGGGTGAGGACTGCAGGGCCTGCTCCCTTCCAGGGCCTTCTCCAACTGGCCCAGAGGGCGTGGCCCAGGCCCTTTCTCCCGGCTATAAAGGGACTCCTGCTGCAGGGAAGCCTCGGACCATCGGCTGGGTGAGGACTGCAGGGCCTGCTCCCTTCCAGGGCCTTCTCCAACTGGCCCAGAGGGCGTGGCCCAGGCCCTTTCTCCCGGCTATAAAGGGACTCCTGCTGCAGGGAAGCCTCGGACCATCGGCTGGGTGAGGACTGCAGGGCCTGCTCCCTTCCAGGGCCTTCTCCAACTGGCCCAGAGGGCGTGGCCCAGGCCCTTTCTCCCGGCTATAAAGGGACTCCTGCTGCAGGGAAGCCTCGGACCATCGGCTGGGTGAGGACTGCAGGGCCTGCTCCCTTCCAGGGCCTTCTCCAACTGGCCCAGAGGGCGTGGCCCAGGCCCTTTCTCCCGGCTATAAAGGGACTCCTGCTGCAGGGAAGCCTCGGACCATCGGCTGGATGAGGACTGCAGGGCCTGCTCCCTTCCAGGGCCTTCTCCAACTGGCCCAGGGGGCGTGGCCCAGGCCCTTTCTCCCGGCTATAAAGGGACTCCTGCTGCAGGGAAGCCTCGGACCATCGGCTGGGTGAGGACTGCAGGGCCTGCTCCTTTCCAGGGCCTTTTCCAACTGGCCCAGGGGGCGTGGCCCAGGCCCTTTCTCCCGGCTATAAAGGGACTCCTGCTGCAGGGAAGCCTCGGACCATCGGCTGGGTGAGGACTGCAGGGCCTGCTCCCTTCCAGGGCCTTTTCCAACTGGCCCAGGGAGCGTGGCCCAGGCCCTTTCTCCCAGCTATAAAGGGACTCCTGCTGCAGGGAAGCCTCGGACCATCGGCTGGGTGAGGACTGCAGGGCCTGCTCCCTTCCAGGGCCTTCTCCAACTGGCCCAGGGGGCGTGGCCCAGGCCCTTATTTGGAACAAACTTTTGGGGAAGCTGGGAAGTGCTCTGCAATTGCTTCCCTGTTCCAATGTGTTTTAAAATGTCCTCAAGCAGTCGGTGGCAATTTAAATTTGTATTTCTTTTTTTCCTTTTTTCTCTTGCTGGGGGTGGGTGGGTGTAATGGATATTTGGTTGGGGATTAATTTTAGTGTAATTGTTCTGTTTTTGTTTTCTGTTGTTTTATTGGTTCTGTATAGTTTGTGTTTTCTTTTTAAGGGGCGGGATCAGGGCTGCCTGGGAGTGAGGCCCCAGCCAACACGATGGCTGGGACAAGTTCCACAGGGGGGGAAGCACTGGGACATCCGATCTCGGTGATCATGGGCAGGAGGCGGAGTTACGCTAAGACCAGACCATGTCATTACCGAGGAGGCAGGTTTAGTCGTTGTTTGAAGACTATCCCTGCCTCCGGGTCTGGCCTTGGCCAGATGGATACTGGAATCAACAGGGGAAACCCACATAACCTGAAGGTGTTGCTGTGTAATGCCAGGTCAATGGTGAATAAAACCACTGCCATCCACGACCTGATTGTGGATGGAGGATTTGACCTGGCTTGTGTGACAGAGACCTGGTTGAATGAGACAGATGGGCCCGTCCTTGCTGCCGCTTGCCCACCAGGTTTCTCTTACGCACAGCAACCCAGGTCATGTGGGCGGGGAGGGGGGGTTGCAGTGATTTTTAGGAAGTCATTAGTCTGCACCAGGCGTCCTATTGGGAAGACCCAGTTCTCTGAGTGCATGTTCTGGAAGTTGGGCAATAGGGGCAGTACAGGATTCCTTTTGGTGTACCGACCTCCCCGCTGCACCAAGGATTCCCTGCCCGAGCTGCTTCAGGTCGTGGCGGATGTTCTCCTGGAGACACCTAGCCTGGTCGTCCTAGGGGATTTTAACATCCACGCCGACACGACCTTACAAGGGGCCGCTCGGGACTTCGTGGAAAGCATGGCCTCCATGGGGCTGTCCCTGAATAAGTTGGGCCCAACTCATAGTCATGGACATGCCTTAGACCTGGTATTCACCTCTAGCGACGTGGGTGATCTGACACTAAGTAAAAATGAAACCAAAGAAGTGCCATGGTCAGATCACTTCCTGGTGCAACTGGACTTCTCCGCGACCCTTCCCCTCTGCAGGGAGGTGGGACCAATTCGGATGGTCCGCCCCCGCCACTTAATGGATCCAAATGGTTTCCAGAGAGTGGTAGGGGATGCTTTATCCCATGTTGATGGCCTTTCAGCTGATTCCCTGGTGGCCCGCTGGAATGCGGAGTTAACCAGGGCTATCGACTGTCTGGCTCCGAAGCGCCCTCTCCGATTGCATGGAGCCCGGACAGCCCCGTGGTTTTCTTCGGAGCTGAGGGCGATGAAACAATCGCTGAGACGGCTAGAGCGTCGGTGGCAGAAAACTCACTCCGAATCTGACCGGACACAGGTTAGAGCTCAACGTCGAGCCTACCAAGTGGCGATAGCGACGGCGAAGAAGACTTTCTTCACCGCCTCTATTGCATCTGCAGAAAATAGTAGCAGGAGACTCTTTCAGGTGGTCCGCAATTTAACGGAACCACCTTTACCATCGGGGCCTTGTAAAGACCCCAAGATCTCCTGCAACGATTTTGCAAAGTTTTTTGCAGATAAAATCACTCATATTCGGAAGGAGCTAGACACCACCGTGGGAGCAGGGCTGGGGCGGGAGAGTGCTAGAGCCCTGTCTGGTCAAGTTGCATGGAATCAATTTCAATCCGTTACCCCCGAGGATGTGGACAGGCTGCTTGGACGAGTGAAACCAACCACCTGTCTCCTTGATCCTTGCCCATCCTGGCTAATAAAAGCTAGCCGGGAAGGGCTGGGCGATGGGCTCTGCGGGGTGGTGAATGCTTCCCTCTGTGAGGGAACATTCCCAGATCCGCTGAAAGAGGCGGTCATTAAACCGCTTCTTAAAAAACCATCTTTAGACCCGGCCAGTATGGCCAACTATCGCCCAGTCTCAAATCTTCCATTCTTGGGCAAGGTGATTGAGCGTGTGGTTGCTGAACAACTCCAGGCACGCCTGGAGGATGCGGACCATTTGGATCCCTTCCAATCAGGGTTCAGGCCTCATCATGGGACTGAAACTGCCTTGGTCGCACTGGTTGATGATCTCCGGCGAGCTAGGGACAAAGGTGAGAGTTGTTTCCTAGTTCTGCTGGATCTCTCAGCGGCCTTTGATACAATCGACCATAACATCCTTCTGGACCGTCTAGAGGGGTTGGGAGCTGGGGGCACTGTTATACAGTGGTTTCGCTCCTTTCTCCTGGGCCGTGTTCAGAAAGTGGTGGTGGGGGATGAGTGTTCAGACCCTTGGGCCCTCACTTGTGGGGTGCCTCAGGGTTCCGTCCTCTCCCCCATGCTTTTTAACATCTATATGAAGCCGCTGGGAGAGATCATCAGGGGGTTTGGACTGGGTGTCCATCAATATGCAGATGATACCCAGCTCTACCTTTCTTTCAAATCAGAACCAGTGAAGGCGGTGAAGGTCCTGTGTGAGTGCCTGGAGGCGGTTGGAGGATGGATGGCGGCTAATGGATTGAAGTTGAATCCTGACAAGACAGAAGTACTGTTTTTGGGGGACAGGAGGCGGGCAGGTGTGGAGGACTCCCTGGTCCTGAATGGGGTAACTGTGCCCCTGAAGGACCAGGTGCGTAGCCTGGGAGTCATTTTGGACTCACAGCTGTCCATGGAGGCACAGGTCACTTCTGTATCCAGGGCAGCTGTCTACCAACTCCATCTGGTACGCAGGCTGAGACCCTACCTGCCCGCTGACTGTCTGGCCAGAGTGGTGCATGCTCTAGTTATCTCCCGCTTGGACTACTGCAATGCGCTCTACGTGGGGCTACCTTTGAAGGTGACTCGGAAACTACAGCTAATCCAGAATGCGGCAGCTAGACTGGTGACTGGGGGCGGCCGCCGAGACCACATAACACCGGTCTTGAAAGACCTACATTGGCTCCCAGTACGTTTCCGAGCACAATTCAAAGTGTTGGTGTTGACCTTTAAAGCCCTAAACGGCTTCGGCCCAGTATACCTGAAGGAGCGTCTCCACCCCCATCGTTCTGCCCGGACACTGAGGTCCAGCGCCGAGGGCCTTCTGGCGGTTCCCTCATTGCGAGAAGCGAAGCTACAGGGAACCAGGCAGAGGGCCTTTTCGGTGGTGGCGCCCGCCCTGTGGAATGCCCTCCCATCGGATGTCAAGGTGATGGACAACTACCTGACATTCAGAAAACATCTTAAGGCGGCCCTATTCAGGGAAGCTTTTAATGTATGATATTTTAGTGTTTTTTGGTTTCTGTGGAAGCCGCCCAGAGTGGCTGGGGGGGCCCAGCCAGATGGGCGGGGTACAAATAATAAATTATTATTATTATTATTATTCCTCAGCTACGAGGGATCGCCAAAGGAGAAGTTATTTTTAGGTTGGTGAAGGCAACAGATGTGGAAATAAGATGAAAATGGGCTTGCCCCAATGGCAGTGGGAAGGTGAACATGCAAAGCTACCCCCCCTTTCTCTCCTGCATCCCTTCTGGAGCTTCTGAGACCATCCCAAATTTTCCTTTGAAATGTGACAGGTGGCGAGTGGAGCTGGCTTGGGCCACAGGGCAAATGAAACTGAGTGGTGGCGCACATGTGACCTGTGGGCCAGGTGTTTCCCTCCCTAATGCAAACACTGCTGAGCTAGGTGGCCCCATGGCTCCATGAGCACACCTAGATGGCGGGCGCATGTGCCACTGCAACATCACTCCCACTCTGTGCATTCAAAGCGAACACCTGAAAGGGGCTGACGGGATATTGACTTTGTCAGATGGTTACCTGAAGATGGGGTGCTGAAACACCCAATTCCTACCACATTGGTCATTGGTCATCTTCTTCTCAGAATAAGTGACATGCTGATGGTTCATTGGAAAAGGTGTTTTCTCTTCTTTAATTATAGAATCATAGAATAGTAGGGTTGGAACTCATGCAATGCCGGAATCTTTTGCCCAATATAGGCTCAAACCCAAGATTAAGAGTCTCATGCTCTCCTTGACTGATTGCAGCCCAACATTTGTTGTGGCTGTAAAGGTTTAATAGGGCATTAGTCATTTAACCCAAGGTGAAATCTTTCATAAGGAGCTACTAATGAGACGGTGCGTGTCTGTGTTTATTTTGCAACTGCTCCTTTCCTTGGGCCTATGAAATTTATGCAAGCCCTGCAAAAATGCAACAGTTGTGCATTGGTAAGAATGCTGAAAGTGGCTACAGGACGCCACTGGGTGAAGTGTCAAAATATTTATTACATTAAAACATTCTCTCTGTCTCTTTTTCTCTCTCCCCCCCCCCTTCAACATCACTGATTGCAAGATACTTTGGAAGAAAAACCCTGCCAAATTAACTTCATGTCGGAGAAGGAAGGCGTACAGACTTGCCTCAACTCTCTCTGGGTCTCTTGCACGTTACTCATCTGAATACAATACCGAGAGGTCTCTACACAATAATCATTCATTTTTCCACCTTGTTAGCATGGGGTGGAGCTGGGGGAATATGCAAACTTTGAAGCAGCGGAGTGGGGGTGGGGGGAGAACTCTGTGACTCAGGCTCTTGGCAACAGAGTAAAGAACCAGAGAGTTTGGCAAGTTGGAAAGCGAATGAATGATCAGGGAGTCTGAATTAACTGGCACCTGAGTATTCCTACTGACGTTGAACTCCTGAAGATGGAAGGAAAAAGTAGTTTGCCCACAGACTAGGTGTAAATCAAATCCCCAGGCTACAGTCGATGGTTGAACGGTTTTAGAAAGGGAAGCAATGAATTGATAGGCAGGGTGGGGACACGCGATTCAGAGCAAGGTCTGAAAGTCTGCTCTTGAATTTATTCAAGATTAAGGGCCAAATTAGGGACGCGGGTGGTGCTGTGGGTTAAACCACAGAGCCTAGGACTTGCAGATCAGAAGGTTAGCGGTTCAAATCCCCGCAACGGGGTAAGCTCCTGTTGCTCGGTCCCTGCTCCTGCCAACCTAACAGTTCAAAAGCACATCAAAGTGCAAATAGATAAATAGGTACCGCTCCCGCGGGAAGGTAAACAGCATTTCCGTGCACTGCTCTGGTTCACCAGAAGCAGCTTAGTCAAGCCAATAAAGCAAGATGAGCGCCGCAACCCCAGAGTCGGCCCCAACTGGACCTAATGGTCAGGGGTCCCTTTACCCTTTATCTTTAAGAGCCAAATTAGGAGACTCACATGATACCAGGCAACAGATCTCCTGTGTGATTATTTTTATTTTTTTTAAAAAAAAAAGTTAAAAGAAACCAGCAGTCATTTCAAGGAGGAGCCTTAAACTGTGTCATATTCCCTATGTGAAACTGCCTCCTGATGCTGCTATCCGTATTTTCGCAATGGGGAAAGATGTGGGAGTGCCTGTGTGCTACCATTCTTATCCCATAGGTCTTATGGCATGAAATAATACCAGCTGGTGAGGAGAGAGTGAAATCATGCCAACTGCAGGGTCTGCTTCACCAGTAATGTCTAGGCAACACGATGACCATGTACATACGCAATAGACAATCTTTATAGAATACCTTCAAACCATAACAAGTACAAAATGAAATCTTTATGGTTTGAAGGTATTCTATAAAGATTGTCTATTGCATATGTACAGTGGTGCCTCGCAAGACGAAAAGAATCCGTTCTGTGATTCTCTTCGTCTAGCGGTTTTTTCGTCTTGCGAAGCAAGCCCATTGATGGATTAGCAGATTAGCGCTATTAGCGGCTTTTAGCGGCTTATCGGCTTATCGGATCAGCTGATAAGCGGCTTAGCGGCTTAGAAAAAGGGGGGGAGGTAAAAAAAAACCCCCGCAGGAACTCGGAAGACATTTTCGTCTTGCGAAGCAAGCCCATAGGAGATTCGTTTTGCGAAGCACCTCCAAAACGGAAAACTCTTTCGTCTAGTGAGTTTTCCGTCTTGCGAGGCATTCGTCTTGCGGGGCACCACTGTACATGGTCATTGTGTTGCCTAGACATTACTGATGTTCTCTTTGCAACACAGGGGTCTGCTTCACCAGCATGTTCCCAGCAGAGAACGCACTGGGGTTGCACAGTCCAGCAGGGTTGAAAAAGGGGCGGCCTAAGGTGGAAAGACAAGGCCTAACACTGGGACTGGGGTGGGAGGAGAAGAGGCCAGAAGAACCAGCCCACACTCCAGTATCCCTAGCCAGGGATCAGTTGGTCTCTCACTGTCAGTTATGGCCAACATGGTGCAGGATGGGGGCGGGGGAGAGATTCAGCTTCTTCTTTTGCCATCCCTCCCAACCGTAGGTTTTTGAAGTCCTGGTTAAACATGAGCCCCACCCACAAATCGATTTGGGTCTAGGTACTGCTTGGGTGTAACCTAGGGTTACCAGATGTCCCCAGTTCCTGGGGACAGTCCCCGGATTTGCAGATCTGTCCCTGGACAAAATTCGCTGCTGGAATGTCCCCAGATTTGCAAATCTGTCCCCGGGAAATGTGGCAGTGGCAGTCTCAGCAGCCCGGAGCCAGCCTGTTGGCTCTGGCTGGCTTCAGGAGCTGCTTGCTGCCATGGCGCCCACCATTTTTCCTTGCCGAAAGTCCCTATATGATGTTTCTTGTGCGCAACACATCGTATGGGGACTTCCAGCGAGAAAAATGGCAGGCACCATGGCAGCAAGAAGCCAGCAGCCAGCCAGAGCCAACTGCACTACCAGGCTGGCTCCAGGCTGCTGACTGCCGCTGCTGGCATCACTGCCGAAGGGGAACTGGGGACGTCCGGCAGTACAGATCTCCTGCCCCCTTCCCCCTTTGTTTTGACTGATCAGGGGAGGCTCGGGAGTCACGACCGGATGGCCATTGCCCAGGTTTTTTTTAAAAAAACCCTCTGCGCATTCATGTTTCACAGGGTGCGAAAGAAGGACTTTGCACCTTGCTGGCAGAGAAACCATGCGCCTTGCACCCCTCCTGGGCAACACCCACCCACCAGCAACTCCCGAGCTTCCCCCGATCTGTCAAAACAAAGTGGGGTGGGGGCAGATCATCGGGGAAGGCTTGGGATATGCATGTGTGCTCGGGCCCAGGGTCTTTTGCCTCTACATCCCCACTACTGACTCCCTGTTGCTACTAAGCTTCAAAACAAAAAAAAAAAGTGTCCCCAGATTCATTGAAAAAAATCTGGTAACCATAGTGTAACCCAAGTCAGAGGGAGGCAAGCTGTTGGCTTCCATCTGTTTTGAGAGACAATGGAGTGCACCTCCATGGGTGAAGTCAAATCACTGGAGAATCGCAGTGCAAAGGCCAGTAATTTAGAACTTCTGCACCCCACATTGGTTTCTTCCCGTTTTAGCAGCGCCAAACCGACCTCCCCAGGGCACAAGCCTGTGCAGTGTGTATGGAGATCCTGACCTGCCCAGATGATAAGACCCTCTCTTGGCCTTACTGATGTGGCCCCAAGGAGAGCAGAGCAGTACATTTGGGAACACCTTGCCTGCAGGAGTTGCCAGAAGGAGAGAGGCATGTAGAGTGCTTGAAACGAACACATTGCATTGTCAATTTGCAAATCTCAGCAATTTTGCCAGGCACTTTCTCTCGGTCTCCTATATATTTGGGGAAGTTGTTTGCTATATATTTGGATACCTGTTAAGAAAGCAGAATCCAGTTTTGCATGACAGTTCCTGAAATCTACTTGGAAGCAATTGGATGCCATTTTGAATCAACACGGCAGGCTGAACCTTTCAAAACTATGCCATACTGATTTGAACCACAAATTCTTTGGGTTTCTTAGATTTCCCAAGCAGTGCTGGCCATGAAGCTGCAAGTTGTTTATGGTGAGAACTTCTTAGTGTATGGAAGTGCAGGGTAAGCCACAGAGGTAGATGTTCCTGGTTTAAAAATTCACATAAATGGGGAGAAGACTGCCTCTGATCTCTCCAAATCACTGCCCCTGTGGTTTGTATGCCATGTATAAGTCTGAGGCTGACATATTGAAGATATTTTGCATTTTCTCTTTGAGGGAAACTAAAGGCTGTTGGAATTCATTCAAAAGGGAACCGTTCTCTGCTTTGGAAAGACATACCATATTTTTCGCTCTATAAGATGCACCAGACCACAAGACGCACCTAGTTTTTGGAGGAGGAAAACAAGAAAAAAAATATTCTGAATCTCAGAAGCCAGAACAGCAAGAGGGATTGCTGCACAGTGAAAGCAGCAATCCCTCTTGCTGTTCTGGCTTCTGGGATAGCTGTGCAGCCTGCATTCGCTCCATAAGACGCACACACATTTCCCCTTACTTTTTAGGAGGGAAAAAGTGAGTCTTATAGAGCAAATATATGGTATGTCCTCAGAGAAGGAGGGGAGAGATTATCTTCTTGGTGAATTTGAAATAACTTGGTATGAATCATTAGCAGGGCTCAAGTTGCCTTGTGAGCATAGTGGATGAAATTGTGATCCTGGGGAAGGGAAGAGCTGCTATATGAACCCATGAAGCTGCCTTTTACTGAGTCAGATCATGTATTTATATAGTTTAGATCCACTGGAAGTGGATCTCCAAGGATTCAGGGAGGGAGTCCTTCCCAGTCCTTCCTGGTGATGGAAAGGATCGAACCTGAGACCTGCATGTAAGGTAGAAGAAGAAGAGTTTGGATTTGATATCCCACTTTATCACTACCCAAAGGAGTCTCAAAGTGGCTAACATCCTCCTTTCCCTTCCTTCCCCACAACAAACACTCTGTGAGGTGAGTGGGGCTGAGAGACTTCAAAGTGTAACTGGCCCAAGGTCACCCAGCAGCTGCATGTGGAGGAGCGGGGAAGCGAACCCGGTTCACCAGATTACAAGTCCACCGCTCTTAACCACTACACCACACTGGCTCTGGTAGAAGCTCTGCCTCTGAGTTATAGCCCTTCTGTGTTATGAGTCAATTGAGTTGAGGCACCCCTGAATGGGACCAACCCGATTTCAGCTATTCCCCCAGTCATGTTAGTCACATTCAGAGGCCCAATTGTAATTCCTTTGAAGATGCAATCCGTTGAGATTATCCAGTATGGATACACATAAATATCCATAGCAATACAAAAAAGTACACATTAAAAAGGAATAGTTAAAAAATAGTTTCCTTTATCTTCAGTACAATGTCATATTTGGTAGAATTAAAAGATGACTCAAGTAACAGTTACTGATCAACTGCCGTGCTGGGATAATGCAAACAGGATTTTGCATTAACAGACCATCGTAAAAATCACAACTGCACAAGGATGGCTGTTCATTTTCATTTTTATCTCCTCGTTCCGTGGTTTGTTGGAGTAATCTGGGTTTCCTAGTAAGAAAACATTCCCACACAATCAATGCTGGCGATCTGTTTTGCAACGATAATTAACTCACGGAGATTTCCCGCAAAAACAGACGTTGTCATGTAGGGATTGCTTGGTTCAGAAATTGTTTTACCAACACTAGTGAAGATGGAGGAGATAACTGGGTAATTACACAAGTAATTGGAATGTCACTTGACTCTAGAGTAATTTTCTTTGGGCCCAATCCCCCCCTGAAATGTGTACTGCTTTGCCTTTGTGCAACTCCCATTCTTTCCAGTGGGCTCATGCGTGGAATGAACACAATCCACCCCACTCTCTGGAATCAGAGAAAACCGCTCTGAGAGCTATGGATGAAGGGCAGTATGTTAATTAATTAATTAATGGATCCCAAGAGGCTCTGCTGCCTAAAAGAGAGAGGCTGAAGGGTAACGCCAGGGTTGAACGGGGTCCCAGGCAAGAAATGCCATCAAGATAATTCTAGCATGATAGGAAAAGCATCTTATTTCTGTTTCCGATGCCAGATTTGAGTGCAAGAATATTTTCAAAGCCCCTTGGAGAGCCTTTTGGCTGTCAGTCTGCTCCCATCTGCTCCCACTTCGACTTGGTCACTGCTTTTACATATTGTACGTTTACATATTGCCAGATTTATTCTTTTTGTTCAGATGGTGTCTTCAAAGAATAAGCACACACGGGCTTCCAGTATTACAGAAAGGACTAGGAAGATTCTTTTAATTTTTGGACAGCTTATATACTCTGTGTATTTCAGGGGGAAATCTCTAAGCAGTTTGCAATATAACTAAAAAAAACATCATAAATGAAAACAACACACGGGACCAGGAAGAAGAGTCGGTGGAAGAAGATTGGAAGAAATTTAAAGATTACTTACAGAAATATTGTAAAATTAATGAATGTTAGAATGATGTTGGATAGAAATTAAGTGGTTTCTAGCTGTAATGCTTTAAGAGAATATGAAACAAAGGTCTATAAATGGGTAAAAGCTTAATGGTAAGGATTTGCTGAACTAATAAATTTAAAATAAAAAAATTCCTTCCAGTAGCACCTTAAAGACCAACTAAGTTAGTTCTTGGTATGAGCTTTCGTGTGCATGCACACTTCTTCTGTGCATGCACACGAAAGCTCATACCAAGAACTAACTTAGTGTGCATGCACACGAAAGCTCATACCAAGAACTAACTTAGTTGGTCTTTAAGGTGCTACTGGAAGGAATTTTTTTATTTTGACTATGGCAGACCAACACGGCTACCTATCTGTAATAAATTTAAGTGGAATACAAAAATGGGAGGTATGAGGAGGTCCGGGGAAATAAGCTTAAGGAAAATAAGAAACGGAAAATTAATGTGTTTTTAACTGTTTTTATTTTGCATTTTTCTTTTTCTTTTTCCATTTTTATTGTAATGTATGAAAAAATCTTAATAAATATCTTATAAAAAAAAGAAAACAACACACAAAAAAGCTAGGGAAATTCCACATTCTTAAACCCTACAATAATGAACAACCAGATAATTTTTAGACACTGAAATCGGATATTTCCCCCACGAACGTTTGTTTGCAGGTTACTTTGTTATTTTATATGTGTTACTTTCCAAAGAACATAAAACATATTCAAATTCACATTGACTTTTTTTATTATTTCTGGGAACTCTCAAGAGAATCTCCCACCTTGACCCACTTGCGAGTTCAAGACCATAAGTCACCAAAGCGGATGCTGAATTTTCATTGTGGAAATGAATGATCCTATGGGCTGGACGTGTTGGCTCCTTGATGGATTACTCACTGTTCCCATTTGCTAGTCATTAGCCTTGGTCCCCTTGCCAAAAGGGGATGATGAGGCTGCCTTGCGGGCCAGCAAGCTCTGCCAACATATATAAAGGCTGGGCTGGGGAGCAGGCTCAAACCTGAAGGTGTCCACCAATTCACGTGGCCTCTGCCACAAAGAGACTGACTCATAATAAAATGGGAGGTTCTAGAACACGTGTCGGAACCTTGACTCCTCAGTGGACAAGAAAAACAGGTGTACATTAATAGCATCCTCTTCCAGACGATTGAACAAAATGTTGGGCGTCGGGATTGAAAATCGAAGTTTCTGAGTACTGCAGACAAAGGGACAAATGTGATATTTGCTTTGGCTTTACCTCAGAACCAGTGCCGGATTTTTGCTATTGTTGGAAAATTAATAAAATGTTATGGGGAAGTCCTATCGACTCAATGAGCCTTATGAAATAAGTAGAATCATAGCACCATACATTTGGAAGGTGTTAATGGAAAAATCCGAGGGCTCCCTTGGACAAAAAAAACAAGGACACTAGCCAGGAATACCAGAGCAAAACAGCAGCCAGTAGGCTTGGTCTTTATTGAAGACTGTCACAACAGGACTCCCACCTGCCACCAGGTGAAACAAAATGGAAGTCCCGAACAAAAGAGAACCCTAACTTTTATTAGTTACTAATCCCCCAAACTACACCCCTAGAACTACATCACAACTACATCATGACTACATTATTGACACATCACAAAAAGGAGGGGTTGAGGGAGGAGTTGTGGAGGTAACCTGAGTGTCTTGTCACCTGGCTGGTTCCTCCTTTCAGCCTCCCCATGAGTCACTTCCAGGAGACAAAGGGGAGCTGGCAGTTTCCTGCCCCCAGAGGGAAGATCTGATCATTGTCCTTTGTTCCAGTCCATGTTGAATCCACTCCCATATGCAAGTCCTTTGTGACCTTGATGGTCTTCTGTCTGGGACCATCAAGGTTGTCATGCCAACTGGGTAGGGCTCCTGTGTATGTGCTGGTATGGTTAAGGGATTATGGCCATCCTGTATCAAACCATCCCCCTTTGATAGTCCTTCCTTCATGGAGTAAAATAAAAGTGGACCGGTGTAAATCCGATGTATGGTTGATTTACTATGAATTTATAACTGAAACGTCACGTATGTCGTGTGTGTGGTGTTTGTACAAACTGAATGATGGGGGGGGGGTTTCCTTCCGGCAACAAAGGGACCACAGGGATCCTTTTGGCCCAGTGTGGGGCTTGAACACAAGCAGTGCCAGATTTAGCTATGCTTATTTAGCTATGATGTAAGGAAGGGGCCCCACATGCTCGCCTGCTCCCTCAAATATCACTGGTTTCCTCCTTTCTATATACAGTGGTACCTTGGTTCTCAAACTTAATCCGTTCCAGAAGTCTGTTCCAAAACCAAAGCGTTCCAAAACCAAGCTTAATAATTATTTCACTATTATACTTCTATACTTCTTCTTAACTGTATTTCACTATTAATATACTTCTTCTTCACTGTATTTCAGTTCAACAATTACTTTGATAAAATACATATTTTGTTAATTGCAAATGGCTTTAGATACCTATGAGGTCCATAAATTACCATGTAGCATATATTCAACACAAAAAACCAGCGACAGTTTGTTGTTGACAAAGTACTGCTGGACATAGAAAGGGCCCCATTACCTTCACATAGCTGTCAACATTTCCCCCTTTTTAAGGGAAATTCCCTTATTCCGAATAGGATTCCTCGCAAGAAAAGGGAAAAGTTGACAGCTATGCTTCAGTAGCTGAGGGCCACATCCAACCTAAATCCGGCCCTGAACCCACAACCCTGAAATGGAGAATCTCATGCTCTACCGACTGAGCTATAGTGAAAGTAGACATGTCTTGAGTGACACTGTTACTCCTAGGTAAGTGGGGAAAACTGCAGCCTTAATCACATACTGTACTCCTGCTTTAAATACATAATTGAGGCCGTCCCGTTTAAAGCCATCAGTCGCCTGCCATCACATGCAATTTGGCCCAGGAGAAATAGTAACAAACTCTCAAGAATGCAAACTTGTGCACAGACAAGTTAAAACATCCACTGGAAGGATCTGCCGAAGTAAATCGAGCTCAGATGCATGGTTTAAAATTTATCTTCCTCTCACATCAAATAAAAGAAGAATATTTCACATTATTATTATTTTACTAGGTTTTGTGGACATTCGTCACGATCTCTATACAAATCAGATTTTCCGATTTCTCAAAGTGTTGTCAGTAATATTTCTTTTTTAAGCAGAAGCGACTAGTCGCTGCATCCTGCACGACAGGCATGATATTAAAAATAAACAAGAGCCGCCGCCGCAAAAACATCAGTGAGTCTTTGTGAAACTTTGAATACCTTAAAGCAGGGGTCAGCAAACTTATTTTCAGCAGGGGGCCAGTCCACTGTTCCTCAGACCTTGTGGGGGGCTGGACTATATTGGGGGGGGGAATGAATGAATTCCTATGCCGCACAAATAACCCAGAGATGCATTTTAAATAAAATGACACATTCTACTCATGTAAAAACACGCTGATTCACAGACAGTCCGTGGGCTGGATTTAGAAGGTGATGGGGCCGGATCCAGCCCCCGGGCCTTAGTTTGCCTAGCCATGCCTTAAAACCTGTAGCAAATTAACTAAGGAATAAACGTCAATGGACTAGAATCCACTTCATCAGATGAACGAAGTGTTATCCTAAGTTGGGGAGCGAATGTGAGAAGCAAACAAAATGCAAAAAAATAAAATACAGACTGTGAAAATTGTATCAACCCTTTGCAAAGCAGTCTTGATTACACAACACACCCTGTCATTCCTATATAGGCCACCAGTGATAGAATTGAACCTCTTTGACAAGTTGCAATTTAGCAATTTCACACCATTTGTTCACGAATGGCCCTTTAAGTCAGTAACAGAGTTGCTAAAATATTTCCCTTCCAGTTTCTGAATGCTGTACTGGGTCTCCCCACATTTTTATTGCAGTTTCCTCTAACATATGATTGTTTGGAATGCAATTTTTGACTGGAGAACTGCACCACCAAAATCGGGGGGGGGGGGTCACATTTTGAAGGAATACTGTGCTTCACTTGACATACTGCTTCAGCAAGTTTGAATTAGGCAGATGTGCAATAAAATGTCAGCCAAGTGAATTTGTTCCCCATCACAGCATAAGGCAGCTTCATATGGTATAAGTCACTTTAGTAAAACACCTGAAATTGAGAGTTTACAGGGTAAGCAACCCAGGCTCTTTGAACCCCCAAAACACATGTACTTCCAGAATATGTTTTATACTTAGGATTCTCATTGTAACAATAGCTTTTGTAATGTTGGAACAGTGTTCATACGGCGGTGGCAGTGCGGGGGGATATTGGAGAAATTAAGCTATAATTAGAAATTATTCATTGACATGATCAAGCGTTGCTTCGATTTGAAGTTACTGGTTCTATCGATTTGGTATGAAGCCATAGAAAAAAGTCATGGTTGCCATTAAAAAAATAGCAATGTAATGCCATGGATGAATCATAAATTTGTATTTAATAATGCCTCTTATTTAACAGTGCCATTTTAGCTACTGATGATTAAGGAGAGCTGAATTAAGTAATGAAGAGGAATATTTCCTTATGGAAAGTAAAATCAGAATGTGATCAAAGCCGATTGCGAGGAAAATAAAACAAGTAAACTGACAGTGTGGCATTTTTTTCTCCTTAGCAGGGACTGAGCCCTTGTTTCGAAGAATATATGAAATTAGAACAAAGGTCTTGAGACGTTTCTGGGCGCATGTCAGAACTCTTTGTGGTTTCCATGATTCAGTGCAAACAACCTTTTATCACAGACACAGCACAAGAGTCATAAAAATCTGTGTTGAGATTTCTTTGATTCTTATGTATCTTTCTTCTTAATATTTCACCAATGTTTAAGAAGCCAATATAGTTTGGAAGTCACAGGTACGTACGACTGCAGCAAACCACTTTGGGTGGTGGAAGACATTTTGCTTTTCTGTAGCAACTTCCTTCCCCATTGCTTTTGCATGTACAGATTTCCAGCCACGGTCAAATCACTTGAAAATGCATCTCGCAGTCCTCCAGGGACTGAACAATTTCAGGAGGCAGGCCGGGAATGTTGGTGCAATATATGCAGAATTTCCCTGGATGCCAAGATGTAGGTTTGGGGAAAGAACTCTTTGGAGATTCCAAAAGATCCAGCCTGAGAAACATCTGCCCCTGTGGAGATGGTAGCATCGAAACGTCCTCCTGTCTTGCACTCTCTACAAAGACCTGAGCATAGCTGTCAACTTACAGATTTGAAAATAAGGGACCAGCAGACTCGAAAATAAGGGATCAGCAGCCAAAATAAGGGATCAACAATTACTTTGATAAAATACATATTTTGCTGCGTGCAAATGGCTTTAGATACCTATTAGGTCCATGAATTACCATATAGCATATATCCAACACAAAAAAACAGCAACAATTTGTTGTTGACAAAGCACAGCTGGACATAGAAAGGGCCCCATTACCTTCAGTAGCTTATTTAAGGGACATCATCAATAAGGGACAGCAGCGGGACATGGCCCTGGGATAAGGGACAGTCCCACCAAATAAGGGACGCTTGACAGCTATGGACTTCAGGAATGAGATTATCACCCCACTCGTACTGACCATCCCGGGGCGCTCAACCACTGCCACAATGTCCTTTCTTCTATCAGATCAAAATGAGCAGCTAACAGCAAAGGTTGCTAGATTCATAGCAGGGGCAATCAGAATAAGGGCCACTAACTGACTGCTGATTCGGGACTTTAAATTGTGCTCTTATATCAAATTTCCCTTTCTGCGTATACTGTAATGTTTTATTGTTGCTATGGCCATTGGCTAATGCGAATAAAGTTTTTTTATCTGTCTACTCTTTGGAGAGAGAACCCCAGGAGAGATTTAAAATCACCCAAAAATGCAGCAAAGAAAAGCGTGATCAGAGCTGGTCGGGAGGAAAATATAACAATAGAAGATTAAAAACAAATAAAATAAAACCTACTTACAGCAACAGTGTTTTGTGTTGTGTTGGCTCCTATGATGTAAGTCATGGACCCTGCCTGCTCCCTAAAATATCTCTGGTTTGCTCCTTTCTATACAGTGGTACCTCGGGTTAAGTACTTAATTCGTTCCGGAGGTCCGTACTTAACCTGAAACTGTTCTTAACCTGAAGCACCACTTTAGCTAATGGGGGCTCATGCTGCTGCCGTGCCGCCGGAGCACGATTTCTGTTCTCATCCTGAAGCAAAGTTCTTAACCTGAAGCACTATTTCTGGGTTAGCGGAGTCTGTAACCTGAAGCATATGTAACCTGAAGCGTATGTAACCCGAGGTACCACTGTATATAGGGTGCCTGCGTTCTGCATGGACTGGTTGCAGGGCAACATGTGCAAATGGCTTGAGATACCCATGAGGTCCATAAATGACCATGTACCATATATTCAACACAAAAAAACAGTGACAATTGGTTGTTGACAAAGGGCGGCTGGACATATAAAGGGCCCCATTACCCACAGTAGCTGAGGGCCTCATCAAACCTAAATCCAGCCCTGATTAGGAGAGAGAGAAAGACTGCTTTTGTAATCAAATGGTAACAAGGAAGTAGTGGTAGTTTTCTAAACTCAGCAATCAGCCACAACTTCTTTCTTTCTGTTTCATGGGAGCAGTCTGCAGAGAGGAGCCCAACAGAGTTGGCAGTTAATGTGTAGAAAAGAAAAAGAGACAGAACTGAGGTTGAGAGGGAAGAGGCTCAGCTACAAACAGCGACTCTCCCATTCCGAAGTATTCATGAACTTTGACTTTCCGGTCCTGCCAGTATCCCTTTTGAATCTAATTTAATATTGGACAGCCTCAAACTCCACCCCTAAACACTTTCAGTATCTTTACTGCATTTTTCCATGTATAAGACAACCCCTATTTTTTGAGTCCGAAACTAAGAAATAAAATTATTTATATATTTCATTACAACATTCCCTGTATAAGATGACCCCCAATTTTAAACTTAAAAAATTTGGGGGGAAATATAGTCTTATACATGGGGGAAATACAGTACTTGATAATTATGCTATCTTTGTCATATTTGCTTGATCCACAAATATGGAAGCAGGGAATGCTGGAAGCAAATGGGTCAGGATGGGAAACCTTTTCTAGCCCACAGGAAAAAGCCATCCCAGCCCAAAGGCTTCAGCATCACGTTATTTGTAGCGATCTCTGTCCAAAGTGAAACGTAAAAGTAATGGTTTTTCTGCTTCTCCTTTAGGTGCTGATGGGTTGTTGTTGTTTAGTCGTTTAGTCATGTCCGCTTCTTCATGACCCCATGGACCAGAGCACGCCAGGCACTCCTGTCTTCCACTGCTTCCTGCAGTTTGGTCAAACTCATGCTGGTAGCTTCGAAAACACTGTCCAACCATCTCGTCCTCTGTCATCCCCTTCTCCTTGTGCCCTCCATCTTTCCCAACATCAGGGTCTTTTCCAGGGAGTCTTCTCTTCTCATGAGGTGGCCAAAGTACTGGAGCCTCAGCTTTAGGATCTGTCCTCAAGTGAGCACTCAGGGCTGATTTCCTTCAGAATGGAGAGGTTTGATCTTCTTGCAGTCCATGGGACTCTCAAGAGTCTCCTGCTTCAAAAGCATCAATTCTTCACCGATCAGCCTTCTTTATGGTCTAGCTCTCACTTCCATACATCACTACTGGGAAAATCATAGCTTTAACTATACGGACCTTTGTTGGCAAGGTGATGTCTCTGCTTTTTAAGATCCCCTTCATGGATCACTGATCCAAGATCCCCTTCATGGATCCCCTTCATGGATCCATGATCCCTTTCATGGATCACTGCCTTGGCGTGGCGAAGGGGCTTGAATAACTCAGAGAAGCTATGAGCTATGCCAAGCAGGGCCATCCAAGATGGGCAGGTCATAGTGGAGAGTTTTGACCAAATGGGATCCACCTGGAGCAGTATCCCTGCCAAGAAAACTCCATGGACAAAGACAACAGGTGCTGATGGGTATTGCATCCCAAAAGCTAGAGATAAAGCTGTCAGGAATAGTACACAATTAACTCACATCGAGCTAGTCATCTTGAGCTAGCCCAACAAAGGATGATCAGCCAGCATATTCAACAGTATTCTCTATTTTGTTTGTTACACATTTGTAAAGTGGGCTCTGTGGCATTGTTATAAGTGCTCCAACCAACCAACCAACCAACCAACCAACCAACCAACCAATCATATCATTGCCACAAATAAAATCATGGCTGTATAATAATCACTACAGGTCTTTTCTGGCTTGTATTGCATTTTCTTGCCTTTGCATATTGATGTTGTATTAAAACATGTACTTTGACCCTTAAGGTCAATTATTAATTGAGACTGAATTTACAAATCATGTAAGACGCCACGGCTGAATGCGAACTGCTGCAATCCTATGCACACAAACTCAGTTTAACCCAGGCTTCCTCAACCTCGGCCCTCCAGATGCTTTGAGACTACAATTCCCATCATCCCTGACCACTGGTCCTGCTAGCTAGGGACCATGGGAGTTATAGGCTGCCGTTGAGGAAGCCTGGTTTAACCTTGTTTGTAAGCTCCTTAACACTATTAGTGTACCAGCATAATTGAGAAACAAGATAAATAAGGCAGATCTCTGCTTTGAGGAGCTTATAGTTCAGCTATATTACATTGGAGCTCCATGTTTGGAACTTCCAAAGTAATTTTATTTTTGAAAAAGCAGCACAACCCCATTTTGGATTAGAGTCATGGCAATGGGGGTGAGACAGGACTATTTCATAGGAGAACCTATTTTTTCACCCCAGGTGATGGGCCAGATAGTACTCCTAAATTGCTGCTAGTGTTTCTGTGTGCTGCTCTGGTTCGCCAGAAGCGGCTTAGTCATGCTGGCCACATGACCCAGAAGCTGTACGCTGGCTCCCTCGGCCAATAAAGCGAGATGAGCGCTGCAACCCCAGAGTCGGCCACAACTGGACCTAATGGTCAGGGGTCCCTTTACCTTTATCTAGGGAGAAAGGGACACGGGTGGCACTGTGGTCTAAACCACTGAGCCTAGGGCTTGCTGATCAGAAGGTCGGTGGTTCAAATCCCCATGACTGGGGTGCGCTCCCGTTGCTCTGTCCCAGCTCCTGCCAACCTAGCAGTTCGAAAGCATGTCAAAGTGCAAGTAGATAAATAGCTACCACTCCAGCGGAAGGTAAACGGCGTTTTCGTGCGCTGCTCTGGTTCGCCAGAAGCGGTTTAGTCATGCTGGCCACATGACCCGGAAGCTGTACGCCGGCTCCCTCGGCCAATAAAGCGAGATGAGCAACCCCAGAGTCGGCGACGACTGGACTTAATGGTCAGGGGGCCCTTTACCTTTTGTCTAGGGAGAAACTTGGGAGCTTTCACTTATAAGATTGCAAATTTCCCCTTCTGTGGTTCATAGCAGCTCTGGAGAGATAATCCTTGGGTTGGCTTTGTGGGAGAGGAAAAGGTGTCGGATCCTACTTTCCCCTCACATGGCAGCCTCAACCCAAGTGGGGGTTCCCTGTGGCTTCCCTTATAAAAGACTAGCTTCCACCTGAAGGAAGCTTGAAGAGGTTGACAGGACCCAGGGTGAGGTGGGCTGAACATTCCTATGTTCTCAGTCACAATCTGACTACAAGCGCAAAGTATTCCGAGTGACTCACACACTGAATATGCCCAGACAGGAAACTGGCACGGATCCCTTGTCTAATATCATATGCACTGTGTGGTTATCATTCTTGAAGAACTTTGCCCTCGCTTCCTGCATGCATGTTCCTGGAGAACGCAGACTGCAGACCTATTCATAAGGTTTCAACACAACACAAACATTCTATGGAAACCCATTGAAATCTACTTAATTAACTCCCCGGTCCTTACCTGGAAGTCAGTCCCACTGAGCCCAATGGGACTTACCTTTGAAGAGATATGCATCAGATTGCGCTGCAAAGAAGGCTGTCCCAGAATGCAAGTTAAAATGAGAAATGGGATACTCGTCCATATCACCACATTGTTTGAAAGGATTTCCACTGCAGATGTTTCTGCTACCTGGACTTCTACACTGGACCAGATTAGAGATGGAAAGGCCTGGAAAACCCCCCCGGAAAGATTGGAAAAAATCAGGGTTTCCCTCCCATTTTTTTCAAAGGCCGTTTTTCCTGGAAATTTTGGGGAAAAAACAACCAGTTTGATAGTTTGAATATTGCACAGATTATTGTCCCCCAGTTTAAGTGAATGCTATGGCATTTGTTGTTGATCTTTTCCTGCCTTTGAAGAAAGTTGGGAACTTGAATGATTGGACCAGAGATTAAGGGATTTTTCAACTCCCCTCTGATTTCCATGGGAGAAATGTTAGCATGAGCTCTGCTCCCCCAGTGGGGTCAACGGGACTTAAAACTATTAAACTTGGGACCAGAGCGTGCCCTATAGTGCTTTTCTCTGAACCTCCTGGTCTAAGAAAGAACCCTGCAAGATCCCAAAGGCTCCCAAATCCTTAAATACAAGCTTGGCCAATAAAAAGAGATCGCTTCACCTACTTTGCATTTTTCAAACAAGTTCAGGCAGCAGTATGCTAGAGGAGGCATGAAAAGGAAAGAAAAACCAGCCAGAGATGTAATATAATTACAGGGTAATAAGACTATAAACACTGTTAATACAATAATTTTATATTTGGCTTTCCCCATATTTGGCACAGCTGTCCAGAAATTTAAGTATTGTCGCTATTGCTTTTTTTAAAAAAATAAAAATAAAAATAATAAATTGACTGATACTCTTCCACACGATGGAACATGTCTGGATTTTAGACTGGCACCATCCTCTGTGACAGTCATTTGTGGTAGCTTTGTTTAAATGAACGGGACTTCAACTGCTACAGCTTCCATTCGTAGCAATGGGGGCTTCATCTGCAAGAGATTATCCCAGGAGATGGTGGCCTCTGGGCAAGATTAGCTGACAGAGAAACTGATTTGTAAGAAGAATACCGTGAGCAGAAGCTTAGCAGACAGAACATCCATCATAATGCACAGCGTTCATTACCCGAGGGTTGAGAAGAAAGACTCTTGCTTGATTTAAAGCAAGATATTGTCAATCTGGGGCTGTGATTACATTTTTAAAGAACTCTTTAACTTGCTGATCTTCAAAAATTCCCAAAAACTATTATATTTAGAGTAATGAATAATGTCATTGCTATTACGAAGCGATCATTTTCATACAGTGTTGTCTTTTGGTAATTTCAGACTCCTGTGTTATATCAGGCCTGCACAACTTTTGACCGACCGAGTCAAAGAGTGTCAGTCGGACTTATAATGTGGCTCACAATGGTTGTTTTCAAAAATGGATGGACTGTAAAGAATCTAGCCAGGGGTGGGTTACGGTTGGTATAGGGCTGTAGAAAGCACTGGTGATAAACTGTGTGCTTGCTTCAAAAGATTGCCGGATTTACGTATAAGCTAAACAAGCTACAGCTTAGGGCCCCACTCTCTTGGGGCACCCAAAAAATTGAAAGAAAAAACAACCGGATGTACATTTCCAAAATAAAAGATAAAAAACAAATAAAATAAAACCTACACACAGCAACTGTGTTTTGTGTTATGTAGGCTCCTATGATGTAAGTCATGAGCCCCGCCTGCTAGCCCGCTCCCTAAAATATCACTGGTTTGCTCCTTTCTATATATAGGGTGCCTACATTCTGCATGGACTTTTTAACAATTATTTTGATAAAATACATATTTTGTTATATGCAAATGTACATATTTTGTTATGTGCAAATACCTATTAGGTCCATAAATTACCATATAGCATGTATTCAACACAAAAAAACAGGGACAATATGTTGTTGACAAAGGACAGCTGGACACATAAAGGGTCCCATTACCTTCAGGAGCTGAGGGCCTCATCAAACCTAAACCTGGCCCTGTTGATATATGAAAGGAAAAAAAAACCCATGCATGTCTGGTACACAGTCTGAATCCCATTGAGGTAAATGGCAAATGATATATTTATTTGAATGGAGCTGAAATGCATAGTTGCTAATATTTGACATAGATGCCAACTAATATACTTGTTGCGTGACCAGGGTGGGCATGTGGTAAACAAGGCAAACTGTATTTTATTTTTATTTATTGAATTTATACACTCCCCTATACCTCCAGGTCTCAGGGTGGTTCACAGAATAAAATCAGAATATAAAAACAAAAAATACATAATCAAAATAAAAACAACAACAACTCAATAACAAGCACCCTCATTTCTATGATATCAGGAATTATACCTTACCAAAGATGTTTGGAAATACTGACTTCAGAATATATATTTCTTTACAGCTCAGAAACTGCTTTATTATTATTATTTTTATTATTATTAGTTTAAGAAATTAACATATTGCCTTTAGTCAAAGACCATAGGGCTGTTTAGTGACATAATAAACAACAACGTACACAAGTGACATAATAGCCATAAAATAACAAAAAATAAATCAAATAAAACAAGTATATAAATAATAGTCATAATTACCAATTCATAATAAGAACCACTAGCAAATTATTCACAAAGTCAGCCCAGTAATAAACACCACCACTTAACCCCTGAGAGTCTGATAAAATAAATTATTATTTGCTTACCTCAGGTGCAGCTAGACTACATAATGCATATTTAACAATAGCAGCTATATAGATTCAAAATCCGCAGCAGCATACCTAATGCGTAGAAGCCGTATACAGCGTAAAACATACAAAGTGCGCATAGTTGTATTTGTATAGCCAGAGCATAGACTTCACTTCCAGTATATTAAGAATCTCCAAATCTGGCACACACTAGGAAAGGAAGTGAGAGCTGGAAGTGAGAGCTGGACCATAAAGAAGGCAGATCGCTGAAGAATTGATGCTTCTGGTGCTGGAGGAGACTCTTGCGAGTCCCATGGACTGCAAGAAGATCAAACCTATCCATTCTGAAGGAAATTAGCCCTGAGTGCTCACTAGAAGGACAGATCGTGAAGCTGAAGCTCCAATACTTTGGCCACCTCATGAGAAGAGAAGACTCCCTGGAAAAGACCCTGATGTTGGGAAAGATGGAGGGCACAAGGAGAAGGGGACGACAGAGGACAAGATGGTTGGACAGTGTTCTCGAAGCTACCAGCATGAGTTTGACCAAACTGCGGGAGGCAGTGGAAGACAGGAGTGCCTGGCGTGTTCTGGTCCATGGGGTCACGAAGAGTCGGACATGACTAAACGACTAAACAACAACAGGAAAGACATCAGGTCCATTTCCAATATTAAGGAAATGTATCTAGGACACAATAAAGTTCAGCTGAAAACTGATCAAAGCGATAAGGGGAAACGTCAGCAGCCTCTCTAGGTATTAAGAAAATAGATACTGCACAACTGGAAAAGTTGCAAAAAAGTGCTGTGGGTAGGAAAAGAACAATGCTTATGGTCGTAACAGGATAAGCTCTTAGAAGTCACGGTGCTGGATTTGGACCTGAGAGAACTCAGCCATGTCTTGAATTATCCTAAGATAGAAAATGTAGCAAATCACATATGTGAAGACATCAGAAAACTGGATGCAAATACATGTATTTTTTTCAACTTGAGAAGCATGAAATGTCTTGGGAAAAGCTCAGAGGCTTTGCAGGATACATTTCTCATATTTGTTATCTGACCCTTCCAACATATACCAGTAATTGCTGTTTATATAACACATTTTAAACACTTCATGTACATTACTTTAGGAATCTGAACAACACTCTTGCAAGGGAGGCCAGTGTTATTATTCCCCAATAACGGATGAGTTGCTAAGGCTATGAGGAAGTGGCTTGTCTAAGAGCTCATCCAATGAGTCGGGGGGGGGGATGGGATCTGAACAAAGGATTCAAAATCTTGGCCAATGCCAAAGGATTACTCTCAACTTTGGGGCTTGAGTTAACATCCTCAGGTATTCTCTGGCCACTTCCCTCTCCAGTTCTCAAAGCAGAAAAATGTTACAAATTTATAAATCCATCCGTTTTAGAGATGGGAATGCAATATGGTTCCGTCGGCATTTTAATGCAAACCTACCTAATTCGCATGTCTCAAATCTATCCTGCAACCGAAACATGGCTATCCTTTGCAATGTGTGCTTCTCCGAATTTTGTAATGTGGTTCTCTGACCAAAATATGTGCTTCCATTAGTGTCTCCAAATGCAAAAGAAAACAGGGGTCCATTTTGTTGGTGTTAGTAGTTCTGTAGAAAAGGGGATTTCAGTAGGTACAGCAGTGCAGGAAACCTGTTCAGCTTTGCAACTGGACACCCTAGCAATAATCACATGGCAAACAAGAACAAGCAAATTCCTCTTCTTCTTTTTTCAGTGTTATGGCAAACACCATGCTACCCGTGCAGTGCCAGATTTCTGTATAAGCTAAACAAGCTATAGCTTAGGACCCCACTCTCCTGCCCCCCCCCCAAAAAAAAATTAAAGGAAAAACACCTGGATGCACAATTCCAAAATATAAGATAAAAACCAAATAAAACAAAACCTACATACAGCAACAGTGTTTTGTGTTGTGTCGGCTCCTACGATGTAAGTCATGGGCCCCGCCTGCTTGCCTGCTCCCTAAAATATCACTGGTTTGCTCCTTTCTATATATAGGGTGCCTACATTCTGCATGGACTGGTTGCAGGGCAACATGTGCAAATGGCATGAGATACCTATGAGGTCCATAAATTACCATATAGCATATATTCAACACAAAAAAACAGTGACAAATTGTTGTTGACGAAGGACAGCTGGACATATCAAGGGCCCCATTATTACCTTCAGTAGTTTAGGGCATCATCAAACCTAAATCCGGCCCTGTACCCATGTCTGTGACAGTGTGGAACACTGGTTAGTGTGTTGAACTAATTCCTGGGAGACCAGTGTTCAAATCTCCCAGTGAGGAAGCTCACTGGGTGACCCTGGGCCAGATCCTGGGCCTCGTCTCAGCCTAATCTACCTCACAGGGCTGTTGTGGGGATTAAAGGAGGAGGAAGACCATGTCCTCCTTGGGAGAAAAGTTGGGATGGAAACAAAAAATAAATAAAACTGTGCTAGCTGTAATATAATGGGTTGCATCCAACTAAATGATACTTGGAGTAGACCCATTGAAATGAATGAGCCTAAGTTATAATGCGATCCTAACCATATCTGCACAGAAGTAAATCCAACTGGGGCTTACTCCCAGGTAACGAGGAGCTTAGGGCTGCAGCCATAGTCCTGCCCATTCTACTCTAAGTATGACTAACATTATACAACCCAATTATTCCCAGAATATAAATATATATATTTAAGTTGCCCAAAGAAGAACAATGATAAAAATCGTACCACCTACAAAGAGCTGTTTCTCCCAAGGAGGTTAGAATATCAACTGATCAGCATGAGCGAAAGCCTGCAATTAACTCATTGCTAAATTAAATGTTGGACGTGGAAAATGTGTTTCGAGTTGAAAGGGAGAAAAGGCAAACATTCCCATGCCACACTCAAGTTTCATTTTAATCCATCCTGGATTAAAAAGAGAAAAAGACAGAAAAGTAATTATACAAAATAAAATGTTGCAACGAGGTGCCTTTCTTTCTCTTTAATAAGATCCCAATGCGAAGTCTTCCAGTCGCTAGCCTAAAAAAGAATGGCAACTCTAAGCAACTCAAACCCAATGGCATTTTTCAAAGGCCACCCCCCAAAGGCAAATTTATGGAAGAAGAAGAAGAAGAAGAAGAAGAAGAAGAAGAAGAAGAAGAAGAAGAAGAAGAAGAAGAAGGGAACAAAACACATAGAGAAAAAGGTTAATTGGGATTGTACATTTATGTGCATCCTTCCACCCTCCCAAACAAAATTAAATTTCTAAAAAACCAGGGGAGATTCTGTAGTGCGTGTATTTGCTTATTCACTAATAAATAATTTAATTATCACTCCCCATATCTTTCCAAGAGGCAAAACAGGAGTAGGAATGAGAGCAAACAAGCAGGAGTCATGTCAGAAGACAAGGACCAGCTGCTGCTGCTGCTACTACTATACGGAGAAGATGCCTTCAGTTCTAGTGGTGGTCCCCCCCCCCCAATTTAAGGGAGAGCTAAGGTAGATAGGCAAATCTATGAATCTCAGTTTCTCATTTTTGCAGCCTTCAGTTCAGCTCTGTACATTTCTGTATCAGTTTGCTTTTTTTTTTAAGTCCTCGCGAAAATTCATGTTTTAATGCAAATTTATCCTAATAGGCACCTTTTCCTATGGAAATTTGCCTGATTCACACCAATGTTATTTTCACTTACATAGCCACAATTCCCTCTTGCTATATGCATTTAGTTGGGGTGCTCCACCATAGGATTCAGAGAAATGCAGATTTTGAAGGATAGCTCTCTGTCAGTTCACACATCATTTGGGAAAGTCTGAACTGGATAGGTTCACATTAGAATTAGAATTTGAAGTGAACCAATTTTTTCTCCCAGACCTAGTGGCAGCAACTACAGCTCTATAACCATGTATATTTGTGAGATTGTGGGGTAGTCTAAAACACACACAATATTAATCACTCCAGTGTGCTTTTCTTCCAACCAGCTGATTTCAGCGTTTGGATCCAGACTGGCCGGGGCAGGGGGAATTCAAATGATCTTGAAGCTTTCAAGGAAGTAAGACAGGAGAGGGAGAATTGCACTTTCTTCCTCCACATGCTCCTCTTAATGTTCAGATCATGAAACAAATGGTTAATGATTGAACAAGTTTTCCCAGGGCAAAATCAGCTATTCAGATTAAACTTCTCGGTACCCTCTCACCAGTTCTTCAGCTCTGATCTGGCTGTGGCAAGTAGTGACTAAGACTGCAACCTTGTTGTATAAAGTGAGTAATAAATGTTGGAAATGTAAAAAAGGAGAAGGAACATTTTACCATATGTGGTGGGAATGTAAAAAAGTGAAAAACTTCTGGGAAATAATATATAACAAGATGAAAAAAATGTTGAAATATACATTTATTAAGAAACCAGAAACATTTTTACTTGGCATTGTAGGAGATGATATAAAAATAAAGGATTGTAAATTATTTCTATATGCAATGACGGCAGCAAGAATATTACTGGTACAAAATTGGAAACAAGAAGAATTACTGACAAAAGAAGAATGGAGGATGAAACTGATGGACTATGCAGAACTAGATAAATTAACAGGAAGAATTTGAAATCTGCGGGGCCAGAGATTCACAGAAGACTGGCATAAATTTACGGATTATTTGGAGAGTAATTGTGAGGATCAAAATACGTTTGTAGGTTTGCGAGAAGTTTTGTAAGGTGAACTATTTGAAACATTGCAAAAAAAAAGATAACGAGGGGGACTGTTAGTTAAGATAATTAAAGGCAATAGGAATTTAAGAAATGCAGAGTAAGTGATAAGAACGGAAGACCATCAGAGGGGCTGATGGAAGTCGAAAAAAATTGTATAAGATGCGAAGTTCTGTTGTATGAATGATAACTAATATGTAAAAATCAATAAAAAATATTTTTTTTAAAAAAAAAAAGAAGACTGCAACCTTGTGCACACTCAACCTGAGAGTAAGTCACAGGAAACACTGTCAGATGTCAATCCAAGCAAACAAGCATGGGATTGGGCTGTCCCATTGAATGTAATGGGGGTTAGACAGGTTATGATGAACATCCCTTTGCTTTCAATGGAGCATCATCTCAGCTAATCTTTATCTAGATTGAGGCCATTATGTCTTGCAAATATTCCTTAGGGAATAGCAGCTTGCGAAACGTCTAAACGGCACACATGCACCTTGCCTATGCTTCATCAAGGCAGGATAGCATCTTTTTAATCTCTTTCTGAGATTCAAAAGTTAGTATGCCTATTTCATTAAGCAATAGGTCTTTAAGTATATATTATATTATACAATCCCTTCCAGACTAAATATTGCACACACAAAACAACGCAGGGAGAATGCGAGTGCACCTGATTTTATTACCTCGTTCTAAATGAGTCAGCTTATTTATCCTTCAGGGGACAATCCCCAACGCACAGGCTATTGGACACAGCGGAGTTACCTTCCAAGCGAACATATATAAGGCAAATTGCACTGTAAAAGTCTAATGAAAACCCTAAGCGTCTCTGTGCCAGCCACAAACACAGCAACGCCCACTGGCTTTTCAACTCCAAGAGCAAAAGAGAAGGACTCTACCAATAATATCCTAAGAGATTAGTAACGCAAAGGCAGTTGAGACCTACCTTCAGCGAAAAATCCCGGAGCCATGTGAAGAGGAGATAAATTGTGGGAACCGAAAGGAAATCATCCACTCATCTTGAGAATTCGGCTCATAAGAAAATGTTGTAAGAGCCCAGAAGCCAGAGTAAGGAAGTCAGAACTGATCTATGATTCAGCCTAACATCTGATTTGCAAAGATAATTGGGAGCCTGGCATTAAATGCATTGAGATTTCCCCAGCATGTGCATACATATGCGTATTTATATACAAATTGTGTAAGCAATGCTTTTTAGTTACACACACACACACACAGAGAGAGAGAGAGAGAGAGAGAGAGAGAGAGAGAGAGAGAGAGAGAGAGAGAGAGAGAGAGAGTTGTATTTTATTTCAGCAGGGTTTTATTATGCCTATCTGTTTATAGATAGAGATAAACTAATATATCTTCATTCTCAGGATCAGAGGTAGGTGGGGAACCGGTGATCCCTGAAACAAGCATTGCGTGAAAGTGCTCATTGTGGGTTTGCATATTTTGGGAAGAAAGGGACAGATATTTTGCCAGAAGGTGCATAAATTGCAGAGTTGCACTCGTGATGATAATGAGCACTACAAAAAGTCGTTTACAAGGCTGATTGCTCTAATTTTAAACCTGTTTTCAGCCTTTCCCAGTGATTAGCATTGTATGGAAGTAAAAAACGAAATAATACCACACAACACCAAGCCCCAGGGGAAAGACAGTTTATCAACAGAAAGCAGATTGCAGTGCGATCCTATACATGTCTGTTCAGGTAGAAATTCCATTGAGTTCAATGGGGCTTACTCTTGAGTTATTTTGGCATAAGATTTCAGTTTTAGCAGCATATTGAGGCAGAAGTCCTGTACTTGTATACCTGGGAATAAGTCCCACTGGACCTAATAGGAATTACTTCTGAGTAGACAGGTTAGATCAGTTGGTTAGAGTGTGGTGTTGATAACGCCAAGGTCACAGGTTTGATCACCAGATAGGTACCTGTTCCTGCATCGCAAGGACTTGGACGAGATGATCCATCACAATCAATCTCTGTATAGGATTGCACTCTTGGAGAATGTAAAGATAGGAAAATGGAAGATTTTCTGCTCTTCATTTTAAGGATTTTGCAGCACGAAGTTCCCAGCTATGCTTCTGGGTGATTAACAACTTTGAAACCCTTTCATGAGGCTGAAATGTCATTGCAATGCACTATGTGAAGGCAAATGCATTTTCACATATCCCTCTCATTCAAAAACCTACCTCTGTTTTATAATCACCCACTTACATTTAACTTTCGTTCTCTCTGACTCATCCTTTTTAATTTAGTTGCTGGGATTTCCCCTCTTCAGCCCCTGTTTCAATAGTTTACCTGGGGTTCAGGCAGCTTCAATTTTTAGGGTTTTCAAGGAAGCTGAGTTGTGCCAGCTGTCTGAAGCAAAAAATAAAAAATAGAAAAAACCAGATGAATACTTTTAGGAGCTGTTGGGCATGTAGGAAATTTCTTTGTGAATTGTTTTTTAAGGACGTGCCAAGGCATTGCTTTAACACTACTGCCATTCCTTGCAGGAGGAGGATGAAAATAGCAGAAAACCTGAATCCATCAAAGGTAATGACCTAGTTCCACTGATGTAAAGAGAGCAGAGGCTCAAGCATCCTGGCATATGGGGCCCTGCCTCACCAACCCCAGCCGGCCATCAGCCAGCCCCCACGTATTTGCCTTTTCCCTGCCAGCTCTCTCCTCCAGTGTGGTGTAGTGGTTAAAAGCGGTAGACTCGTAATCTGGGGAACCGGGTTTGCATCCCCGCTCCTCCACATGCAGCTGCTGGGTGACCTTGGGCTAGTCACACTTCTCTGAAGTCTCTCAGCCCCACTCACCTCACAGAGTGTTTGTTGTGGGGGAGGAAGGGAAAGGAGAATGTTAGCTGCTTTGAGTGAGACTCCTTTGGGTAGTGATAAAGCGGGATATCAAATCCAAACTCTTCTTCTTCTTCACCTTAGTCTCTGTGTTGCCTTTGGAGAGCTCATCAGGGAAGCGGATAGGACCAAAACTGGAACCAGCTGGCTCAGCCTGATATAGGCTGACGGCTTCACCTATTGGTGCCCTCTCTGCCTTCTGACCAGCAGTCCCAATGACCTTCAGCCAACACTGGGCAGGGATGTAGGAAGGAGGGGCGGTGGGGGCGGTTTGCCACGGGTATCATCCCAGAGGGGGGTGACAAAATTCCCCCTGGGCAGATCGCTGCTGCACCGATTGGCCCCCAGGTGGATTGCCACCGCGCCAATCACCCCTCGAGCAGATCGCCACCACACCGCGTGGGTGGATCGCCGCCATGCCAAATGCCTCCTGGGTGGATCGGCACTGTGCTGATCGCCCCCTGGGCAGTGTTAGTTTCTGTTTCTCACTGTGCAGCTGCTGGGAGTCACAGGACTCTGTTTACATTCCAGAGACAGTCCAGACTCTTGAAAGTCTCACGGGAGAGGAGACGGGATGTGACGTTAGTGGTTTCCTGATTCCTTTGTTCCTTTGTTTCAGTTGCTCTCTGCTTTCATAGAGAGAGGATGTCTTTTCTGTTCTGCGTAGTTTAGAAATAAAACTCTTTATAATGTAGCCAAATCTCTCGTCTCTTCCCTGTGCTGGGAACCCTGCTGGATAGAATGTGCTTGAGGCCTTATCAAAGGCTCAGGTCATTAAACACGTTGGAGGCGATTTCAAAGGCTCGGCTCGGAGGAAGATGAGGCCTTATCGGCTTGGCTAAGTAGAGTTCCGACAGGCAGATCACTACCGCAGCGATTGTCCCCCTGGGCGGATCGCCCCACCCCTGGGTGCACGGCATTTGCGCCACTCTGGGTGCCCGAGCGTCTAGCTCCGTCGCTGACACTGTGCAGGGGGAATTAAGACAGATCCAGAAGCAGCTTGTCAGGTGGTATGGAGCCGCCATGCTACCTTCCCAGCAAGTGGGTCATTGTGGCTTACCTGAAGGGTCAAGGGGGACAGGCAGGGTAGTCAGCCTAGTGCAAACACAGTAGTAGAGCCAATTTGGTGCTCCTGCACTGCGTCATCCTCCCTGGATCCTCTCTCCGTCAACTTTCAGTAAGCAACAGCGACCCACCTGCTGGGAAGCTAGTGTGGTGCAGTGGTGTTGCGTCCTTTGCTGGTGCCCAGAGTGCATGTGCGCATGCATGCACCAGGAAAAACCAGGGGCTGGGGGTGGAGGGTGAACAAAACTTGCTACACCAGCCCAACACTTGCTGCCGCCAGGTGGGTGTAGAGCATGGAGGATTCACAGGGCTATGGTGTTCCACCTGCTCACCCACTCGGGGAGGGGGGCAGCCAGCCAATGCGGCCCTTAGCGAGCCTATTCTGATAAGGGAAGTGTGCCTTTCCCAAATTGTCTTCTGTTCAATGAGCTGTCCATGTCAAGTGTGGGTTAAAGGACGATATGAAAGGAGAGCAGGAGGGCTGTTGTAGCTGCCCCTTAGCCACTAGCACTTGAATCAGAGGAGGAGGGAGTTTGGATTTGATATCCCACTTTATCACTACCCTAAGGAGTCTCAAAGCGGCTAACAATCTCCTTTTCCTTCCTCCCCCACCACAAACACTCTGTGAGGTGAGTGGGGCTGAGAGACTTCAAAGAAGTATGACTAGCCCAAAGTCACCCAGCAGCTGCATGTGGAGGAGCGGGGAATCGAACCCAGTTCACCAGATTACGAGTCTACTGCTCCTAACCACTACACCACGCTGAATCACCCACTCACAGTCTTCCCTACTGTATATAGTGAGATGTGTTGAATTCATAGTAGAGCAACGTTATTTCTAAACAGACACCTATGCCTATAAGGAGCATACATAAATTGTATGCAGATCTGCATCCCCTTTCTTAGGATGATACATTTTCTGATTCTTGGCAATGCGTAAATTGCCACCCTGGCCCAACCCAACAAGGCTCCATTCACCGAATCAGCAGTAGTGGGAAAGGCGATTGAAAAGTAAGGAGCAAGTGCCTTGGATCCGGATCAGGACCACAGTGGAGGGCAAAGGAGTACATGGTCACCTTAACAGGGTCTCAGTCTGGATCAGGGCATTTAGCTTCTTAACAGCCATTAACATGGTTGTGTGAATGGTGTCTTGTAGAATTTGGCCAATACCTCATCGCAGCTTTCTGGCTGTGGGACAGGGTTGAAGGAATAAAATCATTGACCAGGTCTGTAGCATCTTTCTTTCCCTTTTTCTACTTCCTCTGTAGCTCTCCATTAGTTAATATATTGAGACACAACAAACAGAAGATACTCCGCTTTTGACACCCAGCTACTTTTTAAGCATAGTGCTAGCGTGCTCATTTCCCTGATTGTTATCCTGTGAAAGATACCATCTTTAACATTTACCGGTAGGCAGAAATCATGAAACCGCTTACCTGTGTATAATAATATTTAATATTTAAGCAACATGTTTAAATGTGCAGAGCAGTTCACATTTATTACCTTCATAATCCAAACCACAAAAAGCAAAACACTGTCTAAGATGGCATGATGGTAGATTTGATTAAAAACCAAAAAATTAACAGGACGTAATGTATTTCAAGAAAGAAAGAAAGAGAAAGAGAGAGAGAGAGAGAGAGAGAGAGAGAGAGAGAGAAGGAGAGGAAAGGTTCCAACACTGAAGTTTACTCAGCTACTTTTGATTTATCACAAAAGCTCACCTTGCATTTTCTATTATCACTCTAACAACCTGGGCCTTAAGCTGCAAAGATCCTGCTTGTAGTGCCATCAACAGCTTTAGGGTTCCTCCAGATGCATTTGCAGGATGACATGTGTTCCTAAAGCTATCGGGGTGTCACATGCGCTCCCTCATTCAAGGTTATTTGTGTTAGCAGACCTTGAAGCGTGGGCGAATTAGACTGGAAGAATCACTTAAAGTTTCTAGAGTTAAAAGGCTTTATTCATGCAGGAACTATTTATAGGATGAGTAGACATAAAAAGAGAAATAGTAGATATCTTGTCTGGAGAGAACAAACAAAATGGCTCCACTTTTAGGGGTGGAGTTAGATAAAGCAAAGACTACAAGCAAGGGGTGGCTAGATCCCAGACAAACAGTGGTTTTGTGTGGTTCAAGGTAATACATGCATTAACATGCAGTTCAGAAGAAGGAAATGTCCTTGCTTTTCTTCAACAGTTTGCACCCCCAAAACATTTGCGATGGTCACATCCTTAGTGAACCATGTGTGGTATGTAGCCTCCTACTGAAATGCTGTTACTTTTCTTAACCACAGATGTTCCTTTCGTTGTTGTTGTTATTGTTCCATTTTTGTTGTGCAAAAGCACTAGGTTGTCCTGGCAGTATGCCAAATTAGAAATGTCGCCATTCCTACATAATTCATGTTGCTGTTGACACCAACATTCTTCTAATGCAGAAACAAGGGGAGGTTAAACAAAGAAAGAGTGGAGAAGCTTGCGTTTCCCTTGATTGGTGGTGGAATGCAGAATGTAAGACAGGGAGTCAAGACAGCTGCTGCCAGGAGGTGTGTTCTCAATACAAATCCAACTCACTTGCAGGACAGAAAGCAACCTGCATCTGAGGACTTTCTGCAAATCACTCTCAATTCCAACCTGATAATTGCCACCTGCCCAGATTTTAACTTGTCTGAATTAATTTTAAGATGTATTTTAATTAATTGATGTCTGTTTTCATTGCATAATGTGGTGTTTTTAATAATAAATAATAATAATAAATTTTATTTATACCCCGCCCTCCCCGGCCAGAGCTGGCTTCAGGGCGGCTAACACCAGTAAAATTACAGTAAAAATATGATAGCGGGGGACGGGACCAATTTAAAATACAGGTTAAATTGCAATTTAAAATGCAACCTCATTTTAAAAATAGCCCATAGATCAAAACCATAAGGGGAGGGAAACATAAGGGTCAGACGGAGTCCAAACCAAAGGCCAGGCGGAACAGCTCTGTCTTGCAGGCCCTGCAGAAAGATGTCAAGTCCCGCAGGGCCCTAGTCTCTTGTGACAGAGTGTTCCACCAAGTCAGGGCCAGTGCTGAAAAGGCCATGGTCCTAGTTGAGACCAATCTAACCACCTTGCGACTTGGGACCTCCAAAATGTTGTCATTTGTAGACCTTAAGGTCCTCTGCAGGGCATACCAGGGTACATGGGTCCTGGGCCACATTTATGATGTTAGCCGCTCTGAGCCCAGCCTTTCCGGGGGGGCGGGCGGGATACAAATAAAAATTTATTATGATTATGATTATGATTACTTGGCAGGCTTCTCCAAAGCTCTACTCCCCTTCGCACATGCATGCAAATAATGCTGAGCCCTAGGAGCTGTCCGGTCCTTAGGTCATTCCTGTACACTCCCTTCTTGGGTTGTTGCTACCTCGTTTGGGGGTAGTATTCCCTGCCTGCTATGGATACTGCCAGGATGCTAAGAGTAATTGTTAAGTTGTGGGTGAACATATCAGACGACACAGCGATTCTTCAAACAGCTCTTGTTTATTCACAGGCAAGAACAGAACAGAACTGAACTGAACTGAAGGGTACAGTCAGCCTGCTTATATAGAGCTCCAGTACAACGTAACTGTAACAATTTTCTAAAATCATCCAATCACTGAACGTCACTTTCGATCCCTTATTTGCATAACTATCCACAGTATCCCCCTGCTGGCCCAGAGTGAGAACTTCAGTACATAACAGTAATGAAATACATTTTCCTCTCCACCCAGCCACAACCAAATTTCCTCTCCCCTCCCCCCAATACTTTTATTAATCTAGATTTCCAAGATGGCCTGCAAAAGAAAACCATAAAACGGATATAAAACTGATCAAAAACATCAGAGACAAAACTAAACAAATCAATTTCCTTTTCATTTTTAGAAAGAAGCTGCTGTTCTCTTTTTTTGGAAGCCTATTCGCACTGTGGGGGCTGTTTCCTTATCTCTTTGTTTTTTCACCTCCCTGCAGCCAAGCACTTAAGAGAGCAGAAAGTGGGTCAAAGAGTAGTTAATTGCTCAATGTAAATCTACTCCCCCTCCAAAAAAAATGACTCAACCCCTCTTGATGAAGTCTCCCTCGTCAGCCGTCATGTCAACAGTAAAACAGCACACTCATTACCTTTCAGACAATTAATACAAACTCTTAAGGCTCACAGTGTTCGGAATAAAATGACAACACCCATCAAATGAGAAGACTTGAAAAGCATTTCAGGTGATGAGAGATTTATATGATGGTGTATCTCCTGTACAGAGAGGAAGAAGGAGAGGGTTTGTGCCGTTCAATTTGTTAGTCAAATCTACTCACACACTAATTAGGGAAGGGAAGACTTCCCAGGACTGTACCATTTCAGAGTGTTGGTGGAGTGGGCACAACACATTTGAATCCTTCTCTTGCTCTTTAAAAAGCAAAACAAAAAAACACCTCTTGGCATGTAGGGAAATATCATTATGGGTTCCCCAATATCCCAAGCAGATTTAGGTCTGGTCTACACATACAGAAGGGACGCGGGTGGCGCTGTGGGTTAAACCACAGAGCCTAGGACTTGCTGATCAAAAGGTTGGCGGTTCAAATCCCCACAACGGGGTGAGCTCCTGTTGCTCAGTCCCTGCTCCTGCCAACATAGCAGTTCGAAAGCACATCAAAGTGCAAGTAGATAAATAGGTACTGCTCTGGGGGGGAAGGTAAACAGCGTTTCCGTGCGCTGCTCTGGTTCGCCAGAAGCGGCTTAGTCATGCTGGCCACATGACCCGGAAGCTGTACGCCGGCTCCCTCGGCCAATAAAGCAAGATGAGCACTGCAACCCCAGAGTCGGCCACAACTGGACCTAACGGTCAGGGGTCCCTTTACCTTTACCTTTACACATGCAGAAGAATGAGATGGTAGAGTTGCAAAGTGGAATGTTTCCCCCAGTTGGGGCAGAAATATATTGCTGCTTTCAAAAGGGCATAATGAATATTAGGGAATAATAGGATGTAGGTAAAGGACTCCTGGACGGTTACGTCCAGTCGAATTCAACTCTGGGTTTGTGGCGCTCATCTTGCTTTCAGGCTGAGGGAGCCAACGTTTGTCTACAGAAAGCTTTCTGAGTCATGTGGCCAGCATTACTAAACCGCTTCTGGTGCAATGGAACACCGTGATGGAAACCAGGGGGCACAGAAACACCGTTTACCTTCCAGCCACAGTGATACCTATTTATCTACTTGCCCTGGCATGCTTTATAACTGCTAGGTTGGCAGGAGCTGGGACAGAGCAGCGGGAATTCACCCCGTCGTGGGGATTCGAACCGCCGACCCTCCGATCGGCAAGCCCAAGAGGCTCAGTGGTTTAGATCACAGTGCCACCCGCATCCCTAATAGGATGTAATGGGGAGAGGGGGATCATGGTTAGTATGGTGATAACACTTTTCTATTCCTAGGGCTGACACAACAGTGCTATGTACTTACAACTATCTTAAGGACTGCTTTTTGCATGGTTGCGGAATAAACCCTCTGGAGGTACAAATAAATTACTCAGTGAGGTGCAGAAGCACAGATGAATAGCAAGTGTGTGTGTGTGTGTGTGTGTGTGTGTGTGTGTGTGTGTGTAAGGCCAGCCACCCCATGCAGGACAATTGGGTTGCCAGGAAACATAGAAAACCGCCTTATCCTGATTTTGACGGTTGATTTTTCTGGCTCAGTACTGTAGACCCTGGCTGGCAGTGGCAGATGCTCCAGCACTGAACCACAGCTGCTTACTGTGTTTTTACTTTATATATATTTTACTGCTTGAAGGATTTTCTGCCCCAAGTGCCCCCCAAACCTGGCTGGCCTTGCTCCTCTGCCTCAGGCTACAAGATGCTCTGAGCTGCTTCTCTGTAGGAGAAAAAACATTCACACCTCACCTTTCCATTAAATGTCCAATATGCCATAAATACTTATTTGTGTGCTGCTTTACCTGCACAAGCCACAACTACATCTTTAGGAGGGAAAGCCCTTTCTAAATGGGACCTGAGAAAACTCATGAACATCACTCACTTTTCCTGTTTATTTATGCAACATGAGGCCATCTCCACACTGTGTCTTACCATAGCATTAAATCCCACAGCCCTTGAGTTGTGTTATTATAAGACAGTGAGTATAACTTATCAGAATTGCCATCCTGAAACTGCTTTCTGACCAAGGAAAGGGAAAAAGAGAATAATTACTATCTAAGATCTTATATTTATGCAATTTTCTTCAGCCACAGATCATTTTGGAAGTCTAGACGGTAGACTGAGGCTTAAACCTTCTTGTTAGAGGTTCGGTATGAATTAAGGTCTCAAAATAACAGCATATAAATAGCTATCAATTGTCTATAAAAGCCGGGCTCCCCAAATTAGGAAGATAGTTGTTATCAGAAACTGTTGCTCAGTTTTCCCCCCATTTGGGAGACATATTTCAAACTAAGAGCGGTTACTTCTCTTTCATTCAGGTTGATCCACAACTCAGCCAGCATGACCAATGGTCAAGGATGACAGGGGTCATGGTTCAACAAAAACTTGGATGGCCAAAGGTGTCCCATGACTGCCTTAATATTTATTTATTTATTTATACATACATACATACATACATACATACATACATACATACATACCCCGCCCATCCAGCTGGGTTTCCCCAACCACTCTGGGCGACTCCCAAAAGAATATTAAAAACACAATAAATACATCAAACATTAAAAACTTCCCTAAACATGGCTACCTTCGGCAGAATCCGTGATCAGAGGAAAGAGACGGCGGAAGGGGACTGGAAGAAATTTAAAGTTTATCTTAAGAGCTATTATAAAATTGATGAATGCTAAAATGCCGAGGTGTTGAGAGAAAAAGGGAAACAGTGACATAAGATTAAGCTAGAGAAAGGACTAAGAGGACACATATTTGATAAAATTGCTTAGAAGCTGCTGAAATAATTTTGTAAATAGGGATGCAGAAAGGGGAGGTATGGGGGAGTCCGAGAAACGAAGGTTACGGAAAAAAGGTTATGAAATTATACATGTTTGTTTGTCTTTTTATTTGTTTGTATTGCTTAAAAAATGTTGTAAAACCAATAAAAATTTATATAAAAAAATAAATAAACATGGCTACCTTCAGATGTCTTCTAAAAATCAGATAGTTGTCTGTTTCCTTGACATCTGATGGAAGAGCGTTCCACAGGGCAGGTGCTGCCACCGAGAAGGCCCTCTGCCTGGTTCCCTGTAACCTCACTTCTCGCAGGAAGGGAACTGCCAGAAGTTCCTCAGAGCTGGACCTCAGTGTTTGGGCTGAACAATGGAGATGGAGACGCTCCTTCAGGTATACTGGGCCGAGGCCGTTTAGGGCTTTAAAGGTCAGCACCAACACTTCGATTTGTGCTTGGAAATGTCCTGGGAGCCAATGTAGGTCTTTTAGGACCTGGTATGTGAGCAAATCCTTGTAATGATATCTAGGATCTGTCTTTTCCTTTTTTAAAAAAAAGAACCTCAAAGGAAGACTGTGGAGGAAGTACTTTAAACTGGAAAGGAAAATGGACCTGGTGAAAACTGACACACCAAATCCCTCTCCCTCTCGCAGAACACTTGGCCAATTTACGCAGTAGCACAGAACACCCCAATTTCTTCTCAAGTGTAAAGTGCCCGGAACCTGTCACAGAATTTGACATTATTAACATGACTGTGGGTGTAAAGTGAGGTGTGCCCCGCCAACCCAGGATATGAGTCACTTCAGGTGGTATTTTGCATTGTGCTCTACCTACGTAGATATTTCTATGGACGGAAAGCTGGGTGAGGGGAGAGAAATGGGGGAAGAAAGAGGGAAGGAAAGTAATGCCCGTAGGGTTGGGTTTTCCCCTCATCCATTTCTATACCTTGCCCCAATTACCTTAGAATAACTACAAAATGGGGTTAGTAAGAAAGAGAACACAAATTTGACTGCCAATGGGGGTGTGGTGACAATGACTTGGACTGAGTAAAGATTGCGTGTCCTGCAGGGGTGGGAAAACCCATAACTTTTCTTCCTGGGAGATCCTGTTCCTTGACATTTAAGATTTACTCAACTCACCTGAACTTGGCTTCTTAAAACACTTTGATAGCTAGGGAGCAGGGGAGAGGGAAGGAAGGGCAGTGTACATGCAAGTGTGTTGATGAGGCTCACTTGAAGTTCGAGGCACGATAAGGACAGCACAAAGGTAAGGGCAGAGTCTGCTATGTATCTTTCCTCTTGTGTTCTTTTATGTGTCCTGGATCTTATGACGCCAAGTTGGTATATCCTTCTGTTCTGCTCATGGAGGGGTGGAAGTGGCATTCAGGATGCCCAATCAGGGATAAAAATGGATATCAAAGGTAAAGGGACCCCTGACCGTTAGGTCCAGCCGCGGAGGGCTCTGGGGTTGCGGCGCATCTGCTTTACTGGCCGAGGGAGCCGGCATACAGCTTCCGGGTCATGTGGCCAGCATGACTAACCCACTTCTGGAGAACCAGAGCAGCGCACGGAAATGCCGGTTACCTTCCCACCGGAGTGGTACCTATTTATCTACTTGCACTTTGACGTGCTTTTGAACTGCTAGGTGGACAGGAGCAGGGACTGAGTAACAGGAACTCACCCCATCGCAGGGATTTAAACCGCCAATCTTCTGATTGGCAAGTCCTCGGCTCTGTGGTTTAACACACAGCGCCACCCGCGTCCCTCTAAAAATGGATATTAGTGGTGCACATTATACTGGTGCACAATTAAACTGTCTAGGTAGGAGTCTGTCATTGAGAGATAGAAGTGACCTCTCCTGTTGCTTTTCCTGACCTGTATGGCTGTTCCTTGCACCTCAGTTTCCATGCCAAGAAGATATGGCTATGCTCCATTTAGCTCCACGTAATTTCCCTTCAGGCAAGGGGATGAGGGTCAAACTATACAGGCTTACTTTGATCGCCTGGTTTATTCTTGAGTGTCAGAATTTTCTTCCACAAATAGGCAATGCAAAGGGTCTGATCTAGATTGGGACTTTGGAATGGGAAGTAGGGGACTTTAGGACAGGGGTCAGCAAACTTTTTCAGCAGGGGGCCGGTCCACTGTCCCTCAGACTTTGTGGGGGGCCGGACTATATTTTGAAGGGAAAAGATGAACAAATTCCTATACCCCACAAATAACCCAGAGATGCATTTTAAATAAAAGGACACATTCCACTCATGTAAAAACACGCTGATTCCTGGACTGTCCGTGGGCCGGATTTAGAAGGCGACTGGGCCGGATCCTGCCGCCGCGCCTTAGTTTGCCTACCCATGGACTAAAGAAGCACATGTGTCTATTTGCCAGGCTTGGGGCTCCTGTCCCTGCCTTTGCTTTGGGGAAAGATCTTTGGGAAGGCCCCTTAAAATGCTGCTAGCACCTCCCACTCCCTGAGCCTCCCTAGACGTGAAATTTTTGAAAGGAAGCAGATGCATCTTGGGCTGAGTGCTTGTGCATGTAAATGCATGCACTTGAACACCGCAAGGCACCTCCGGTGTAAAGTTGCATGTGCCTTTGCTCTTAATGTACACGTGAGAAAAAATTCAAACAGCAGCCGTTGGAGGGGCAACTGATAATTATACTTGCAGTTGTGGGACTGCACCGCACATAGATAAATACATGTGGCTATTGTCCTGTTGGAACCTTTCTGTTCTGTGCAGGTGACAGTTGCTTAATTTGCCTTTCCCGAGCCTGGAAGTTGAACGTAGTGCCTGCATTTTCTCGACTGCAAAGTCCCTTGAAAATGCAACTATTCAGGTTTGTGTCCTCTATCATTATCAACAACATGTGCAAATGGTGCTAGAGCAGCTGGGCTATGTTATTTTTAAATGTCATGTGTGAGAGCGTCACAAAGGGATAACTGCAGACTTGCTTGCATTGTAATCAGCAACCACCCCTGCATGAAACTAATTCGTCCCAGAGGAAGTGGTACAAAACTGAAGATGCAATGAGCTCCTGTTAGTAAGGGTTTCTGAATACACACACACACACACACACACACACACACACACACACACACACACACAAGTATCTATATATCTATATATCTATATCCCTATATCCAATATCTATATTTATAGCTTACTTTACTGTCGCGAAAGCGACAGGAAGAGTAAGAGGCCAACCAAAACAAAAAGTCTATAAGGATTGGAGAATCTTTAAAGAATATTTAGAAAACTATGGAATAAAAAGAAACATCTTGGCAGAATTAGACTGATCCCTGCATTGTATAAATATAAGTTTGTAGGGAGGTAAAAAAAATTTATATAAGAAATATGTAACTGTGCGGTATAAAGTAATGGATAGACTAAGTACAGTGAGATTAATTGGAAGTCAGTTTTAAATTTCTTTTCTATAAATTTTATCATTGTGCTCAATACCAGGAGTATATCTGATGATAATTATATTAATCTTCTTATATCTTTAATATTTTGTTGGAAGCCACCCAGAGTGGCTGGGGATACCCAACCAGATGGGTGGTGTATAAATAATAAATATATTATTATTATTATTATTATTATTATTATTATTATTATTATTATTATTAAAAATTGTTGTTGTTGTTATTTCACAAAATTCATATACTGCTTGGTTGGGTTTATCAGGTTTTACAGGATAAAGCTTAAAGTTTGCATCTGCAACGATGGCTGAAGGACACTAGTTGGAAACTGGTTTTGATGGCCATAGAGGAGGAGGCAGACAATACTTACCGTCCCTGAGAACGGAATGCAGTTTAATAGAGTTGTCGTTGTGGGGTCCACACATACTGATTTCTTTTGTCCTTCTCTGCTGCTATAATCTCTGGTTAGATAGGTTTCAAGGAGCGCAACAACCTGTGACATTTCTTTGATCAAAGATGGCAGCTGAGTGGGGAAAAGGCATGTGTATTGCAGACACCGGTGATGATTCTTTTGCGCCACTATCAATCCTCTGGAAATCTCTCTCTCCCCCCTCTCCTCCCCTCTCTTGTCTGCTTCCAGCAAGCTCCTCTTCTTAAACCAGTGCGAAACTAGATCAAATCGGTAGTGCAGGTAGACGTGACCTAAATTACAATCTTGCCAATCGGCCACTGTTTAGGGTACCAGAAATATCTCCAAAACTATCATGCGGGAGATTGGGTTGCTGAAAGGCCAGCTTTCCTCTTGAGTTGAGAGACTCATTTAATTACGGTGCCAAGCGACAGTGGCTCTGTATTTTTCCTTTGAATTTCAAGACACTATCCTGTTTCACCCAAAGACCTCACCTTGTACAATTGCTCACACAGAGTTTGCACAAAAGACATTGCTACATAAAGCAAGCCTGTCTGTCCTCCCCAGCCCCCAACTTTTTTGTTATGTGGCCATAAAAGAAAGACACCTGATCTTTTCCCTTCAGGATTTAATGTGGACGTAATGGCTCAACACTGACAACTCTCCCCCCCCCTCTTTTTTTAAATTGAGCTAATGAGAGGGACCGTATTGATCTGTTCCTTCCCGAATGAAACAGACAGAATGTATGGTTTGTTCTCTAAAGCCTTAAATAACACCAATTAAAACGATGTGCAAACTCAGATCCCGATTTGGATAATGTGTTAGGACACTCAAGGATGGCTGCACGCATACACACCACTGTTCAACGTACCCCAAGTAAAATAAACCTGCGATATCAAAACGAAGGCAGCAATCTTAGAAACATTCATTGAAATGGACTGTGTGAACTCTGACTCAGTTGATTGAAATGAGACTTCCAGGGAATTGTCTCAGTGACTGAAGTACAATCCTCAAGTAAGTCATAATAATATAAGAAAGATACAAACCCTAACAAAGATACAAAATTAGTATCAATAACAACAAAATTAACAACCCTAACAAGAACTCCAAAACAATTTGTTGTTGTTGTTTAGTCGTTTAGTCGTGTCCAGTGTGAGAGCCAGTGTGGTGTAGTGGTTAAGAGTGGTAGTCATGTAATCTGGGTAACCGGGTTCGCGTCTCCGCTCCTCCACATGCAGCTGCTGGGTGACCTTGGGCCAGTCACACTTCTTTGAAGTCTCTCAGCCCCACTCACCTCACAGAGTGTTTGTTGTGGGGGAGGAAGGGAAAGGAGATTGTTAGCCGCTTTGAGACTCCTGAAGGGGAGTGAAAGGCGGGATATCAAATCCAAACTCTTCTTCTTCTTCTTCTTCTTCCGACTCTTTGTGACCCCATGGACCAGAGCATGCCAGGCACTTCTATCTTCCACTGCCTCCCACAGTTTGGCCAAAATCATGCTGGTAGCTTCGAGAACACTGTCCAACCATCTCGTCCTCTGACGTCCCCTTCTCCTTGTGTCCTCCATCTTTCTCAACATCAGGGTCTTTTCCAGGGAGTCTTCTCTTCTCATGAGGTGGCCAAAGTATTGGAGCCGCAGCTTCAGGATCTGTCCTTCCAGTGAGCACTCAGGGCTGATTGCCTTAAGAATGGATAGGTTTGATCTTCTTGCAATCCATGGGACTCTCAAGAGTCTCCTCCAGCACCATAATTCAAAAGCATCAATTCTTCGGCGATCAGCCTTCTTTATGGTCCAACTCTCACTTCCATACTTCACTACTGGGAAAACCATAGCCCACTGCAAGAGTCTATAGGCATCCTGAGAAGCAGGTCTTGAAGTGATGATGATGAAGATGATGATCATTTACTCACCCATCATCCTAAGGTCCGGGGTGAGGCTCTAAGGTGGCTACTTTTGCTTTATCTCGCTACAAAACCCAGTTGGTCCCAAGTTTGGATCAATTTCAATCATAAGCATTATTAGATGAGATTCTGGAGAACACAGCTTCTCCATTTCACCCAAAGCTCCGCAAAGCAGGCAAGGGATGTTTGCTGAAATTACTATCAGCCAAAAATAACCCTTTCAATGCTTTATTTTTTATTATTTTTTATGATTTAAAATTTTATACATTTCAGTAATTTTACAATCACTTTAACATTTTAAAACTCAACTTCCTCTTCCCTCTTTCTGCGGTTCCTTAAATTTATTTTTAGTATTTTCTGTATATTCCAAATTAACTTAATTTACTCATTTATGGATCTGTTTAAAATTTATACTCTTACAAAACTGCATGTTATTACAATAATCCTGCCAATGTTCTTATCTGTTTACAGTTTATTTGTAAATATTCCATAAACCATTTCCATTCTTTTATAAAAAATTTATCATCTTGATTTCTTATTTTTCCAGTACTTTTTGCCATTTCTGCATATTCCATAAGTTTTTGTATCCATTCTTCTTTTGCTGAGACTTCGTCTTCTTTCCATTTTTTGGCAAGTAACATTCTTGCCATTATAGTCACATACATGAATAAATTTCTATATAGTTTGGATAGTTCTGTCCCTATAATTCCCAAAAGCAAAGCTTCTGGGGTTTTTTTACAAACACTATTTCAAACATCTTTTTCAATTCATTCTATACCATTTCCCAGTAAGCTTTAACCTTGCTACAAGATCACCACATGATAAAAAGAACCCTTTCAACACTTTATTTTGAAAGAAACAGAAATCTGGGGCCAGTATTCAAAGAGAAGAGCTGAAGAGATTCTAGATAGCAGTTTTCATTAGCATGTGGTTTTTAAAAAATATTTTTTATTCATTTTTTATTAATAACGTTCCAATTAATAACATATCAGATCTTGCCACATCATATCCAAATTTTTAAAAAGCCAATTATACATTCTGAATTAATTAATTTAATGGACCTTCTTATGTTCTGGTTAGTCCACAGAATGTCTTTTATTTTTGTTCCTGCATTAGCATGTTTTTGTACCAAAGTCTGATAGGTCTGAAAGATTAATAGTGGGCTTTTATAAATGAAATTCTCCAGTCTTCAGAGATATTAAGGCTGATCTGAGAGCCTAGTTAACTTTAAGCACATTCACTAGAAATAGGGGTAGGACAGGGTACATACAGACAGCATTTTTTATTTATTTTAATGTTAATATAAACTTTTCATATCGCAAAAAGGTCCAGGTTTGCGTGGCGCGGAGCGAGTCTGTTGCATGAGAGTGCCAGATCCACTTCAGCTACAGAACCTGAATTCATAAAATTATAGAATTGGAAGGGACCCTGAGAGTCATCTATCCAACCCCACACAATACAGGAATCTCAACTAAAGTATTCACAGATTTGGCAACATATTATTGAATCCCACCAGCAAGACAGCGACAATCTGGAAGTGCCCAAGTTGTAAGAACAAGCTTTTATCACGGATGAACTGTGAATACAGTAAACTGTTTAAAAGGAGAATCGAATCCGAGCACCTTTTGCATTTACCTGTGATAAAGTTGGCATTCGTATCAAAACATTTGCCTGGGCACACAAAGAAACCGTATCACCTGGATCCCCAGAAACACTGGGTAGAAATTAAAACAAGCCCAGGCATCTCAACTTCAATTAAATTACAGTCCCTTTCTAACTGCATTAAATCCAAAGATCCATTTACTAAGCAACAGGTTACCGAAAATATTTGGGAAGAGATTTCTGTGATTTCTATGTGCAAGTTGAGAGTAGCTCTCCATAAAGGCTCTCCATTACGGAAACTTGTATAAAAACAAAGGAACTAGAAAGGTAGCCAAACAAAAAATGGAGCTCCTTCGGAGACTAGCTGTAAACGGCCACTTTTGTGGCTAGTTGTTGTACACACAACTAAATGGGTAACACAGCATCAATTGTGCCACAACCTTTAAATCTGAGAGATTATGCACAGTCTCAATTTTCACCCAAGGCACTTCCATATTGTCGTTGTTTTCAGGTGGGATTTAATCACACACCGGCAAATACATGTTGGGCAATTATAGTTGATCAGCAGGTCTTACACAACAAACCCATTCTCCTCAAATATTGAACTTTTGGGGAGAAGGAAAGGGACAGGGGAAAGGCACCGGGAAGTGTGGGATAACACCTGCTTTGAGGCAACATCAGTTCAATTTCCTGCTAAAAAACCAGAATGAATTATCATGGACCTCCCAAAATCTACTTTCCCCTTCGACGTCTCCTCCTTCTCCTCCCCTCTCCCACATTCAGATGAGGTATCATATTGTGGTAATATACAAAGCTCTGAACAACTTGAGTCTGAGAAATCTTAACAACTGAGCCGTTAAACCCCAGCTGGATCAATAAAACAACCCAGAGGAGCAGTCAGTTGTTCCCTATTTTACAGAGGCCGGACTGGCTTCAACTGTAAGCTAAGCACTTAGCATCGTTGTGGAACACTCTTCCAGCAGAAATTTGGCAGGCAACCTCACTATTGACTACAGTGGTACCTTGGGTTACATACGCTTCAGGCTAGATATGCTTCAGGTTACAGAGTCTGCTAACCCAGAAATAGTGCTTCAGGTTAAGAACTTTGCTTCAGGATGAGAACAGAAATCGTGCTCCAGCGCCGTGGCGGCAGCAGGAGGCCCCATTAGCTAAAGTGGTGCTTCAGGTTAAGAACAGTTTCAGGTTAAAAACGGACCTCCGGAACGAATTAAGTACTTAACCTGAGGTACCACTGTACAGCTATCTCTTGAAAACTATTTTATGCCAACAAGCCTAGGCGGCTGTCTAAATTTTCTCCACGAGCTAGCCATTTTAATGATTATTTTCTATTGATTTTGTGGGGTTTAATGTTTTATTGTCCATATTGTTGTACACCACATTGAGATTTTTCATGAGTTGGAAGTATGTAAGTATTTTTTATATATATAAATAGATAATTAAATATCGGGTGCGTGGATCATTTTGCTGAACTGTTACTCAGGAGTCCAGTTCTGTCAGGAGATTGTCACAAAAAGAAAATCTGACATCAAGGGTGTGTGTGTGCTTATGCTCTTTATAGATTTAAACTATCTTCTTAGTTTTTGCATCTCTATGGAATTTTGGGATATGTAGTTTTAGGGGTACAACAGCCTCAGAGCCGCCGTCCAGGATTCTTTGTGAGAAAGCGTGTTCTCCTTCATGGAGAGCACGTGTTGTGGTGGGGGCCGCCAGGACACTCCAAAGTTGTGGGGGCGGGCTAATTGATCGTTGGCCACTGATGCGATTGGGCTTCCCTTGTTGTTGGGAAGAAATTAATGTTGCCATTTGTTGATTGACAGCCAGAAATGCTAAAACTCCCTACACGAGGTGTAGAGCTTCCTCTTTTCGCCCCGTGCATCGGATCTCCTGCTCACCCTCCCTAATTTAGGGCTGTTGTGTTTGACTTTGCTATGCCTGTCATGGGGTCGTCTGCTTTTGGGGCAGGGGCCCGGTAGGAATTTTGCCCATCTGGCTGATTGGCTGGGGCCATTTGGTTTTTGCCTGCTGCGTAGCAAATCGTCACCACTTGTAGGGTTGGGGTTAGGCATTGGTTTATGGTTTGGTTGGTTGAGGGGCATGGATTGGCTGTGCCTGCCCCTCTAATGCTGCTGCTGCAAGGGATTCCGTTAAAGGAATACAGAGGCTCACTATTGCTTGTCCACCCTGTCAAGGGGGCTCGGACCATTGCAAGAGCTCCTGGTTGCATTTGGGGAGGGCTGAGGGCAGGTTCCCTGCTCTGTCGCCACCCCCAAGTGTATTCCTCTTTTCTGACTTTCACAGGTGTGCGGAATGTCAGTCTGTCCCCCACTGGGGTGCAGATAGTCGCAACCAATGCCTAAGCAACCACTCACATTTTTGTATTTTAATAAAGTTGTGGCCAAAATTATGCCAAAAACCTTAAACAAAAATTTCTGAGTGATATGTGAGTTATTGGGGTGGCCCTGGGGACCTCGACACGCAAATGGTAGCAATAAAACTGGAATAAAACAGATACAAGTTAATAATGAATGAATGAATGAATTTATTAATACAGTCACAGACCAGCCGCAACACACACAATTTCGCAGATCATAAAAAAACAGAAATACAAAGGACAATATGAATATAACAAGGATTTAAATATAAAAATTAAAATTAATTATTAGTGTGCTCCCTGTAGTTAACATTTAGGGGTTTGGTCATTATGGGATACCACTTGCTTCCTGCGATTGATTGCAGACACACAGAATTTGGCTACATTTAATGTAGTCTTGGGATTCTTGTTCTCTAGCAGTAGTTTTAAACTATGGTGTTCCGATACTTTCCTGGACTTTTGCAAAACAGGTGTAATAAAAGTCAAACGTATATCCTCATAAAGACGGCAACGTAATAGTACGTGTAGAGCAGTTTCAACTTCCAACGAGCCACAAGGGCAGACCCGTGCTGTAGATGGTTTACCCTCAAATCTGCCCTGAAGTAAGGCAGAAGGGAGAACGTTGAATCTGGCGAGAGTAAAAGACCGTCTGTATTTGGGTACCTGGAGACCTGACAGATAATTAGCTGGAGAGAAACCTCTCCCATGGTCCCTTATTGCTGGGTGTTTGATCATTTCGCTCATGTGGCATTGTAATTCTACGTCCCAGATACGCTGGCGAATTGTAGTCCTAGCTTTCTCGAAGCCTGTCGCTATCAGGGTCTGCTGTGGGATCCCCAAGCCTTTAAGCTTTTCCAGCAGTGTAGCTTTCCATTTGGATTGGTAGGTATCTAATAAGGTTAAAGGTGCCAGCCCAACCGGGAAGAAAATAAGCTTTAGCCAATAATGAATCTTCAATAACCATATCCGAGTACTGATAGGGAACTGCCCAACCTCCAAACGGACCGCTATGTTAGATACGCAAGAAGGGATCCCCAGCAGGCAGCGGAAAAACTTAGTTTAGAATGCCTCTAAGAGAGTAAGGTTTTTAAAGCTGCAGATCTGGGATCCATATAACAATTGTGATAGTATTTTGGCAGCAAAGACCTGGGAGGCTGCCGGTATGTGTTGGCCCCCTTTCCCATAGAAGAATCTTATTAACGCTTTGGTAGATCTTTCTGCATTTGCAATAGTATTATTAATCTGAGGGCGCCAGGAGCCCCTTTCCTGGAAGGTTACACCTAGGTATTTAAAGGTTGGTACCTGTTCTATTGAGCGATTGTCTATTCTCCATTTGTGCCTCCTCCTTTTTTTAGAGAACACCATGACTTTGGATTTGTTGTAGTTAATTGTTAGTTGTTTGATGCTGCAGTATTTAGTAAAAGATCTCAAAAGTTTTCTTAATCCAACGCAAGAAAAAGAAATTAAAACTGTGTCATCCACATATAAATGGACCGGGAGGGGCGTACCAGCCAATTTGGGGGGTGGGCATTTTCTTTCTCCATATTTCCTACTAACGAGTTGATATAGAAATTAAATAGAGTAGGCGCAAGGACACACCCTTGCCTGACCCCCTGATGGATTTGGATTTCCTTGGATAGGTGGCCCTGTCGGTCACACCTTACCCGGATCTGTGTATTTTCATATAGACTGTGGATGAGATACAATAGGCGTTTGTTTATATTGGCGGCGCTTAGCTTTCCCCAAAGCCTGTCCCTCGGTATTAAATCAAAAGCAGATTTGAAATCTATAAAGGCCACGTATAGGGAACCTCCTTTTCTTGATGTATATTTCTCCGCAAGATGTTGGAGAACAAGGCCCTGGTCTAAGGTTGACCGATTTGCCCTAAAACCAGCCTGTGCTTCTGAAAGAATGTGGTCTTGTTCCAGCCAGTCCACTAATTTGTCGCATAGGTGGGCAGCGTACAGTTTGCTAATGATACTTAGGAGGCTGATTGGCCTGTAATTAGCCAGGTCTGATCAGCTCCCTTTCTTGAATAAAGGGATGATGATTGCTAATCCCCAGTCCTCAGGGATAGTGGCCGATTGATCTATGCTGGTAAATAGGGCAGCTAACACAGTTAATAATGTAAATATGTCCTTAGCCAAAGATAACCAACACAGTGCCCTCCAGATGTATTAGTTGTTTGCCTAAGACATTTACATGCTGCTTCATTGCTGAGGTCTCTAAGGGGTGCACATGTTGTTGGGTTATCACACTCAGCAGTCCCAGCAAATGGCTAGCGAAAAGAGATTATGGCCATTGGCTTCTTCTTCTTCTTTGGTGATCCTTCGTAACCGAGTTAGATTGTCTTCCATGAATAAGGTCTTAGCAATTTGTCCATAAATGACCGTGGAGGCCAATTCTGGATCCACACGTCCTTCCACAGTGAGGACATAGGTTTCCAGGTGGGAGTTGATCACGGTGTAGATTTGCCAAGCGTGCCTTCCTCTTAGTGTGTTTCTCCCTTTCATCCTGAGTTTGAGTGTCTTCAGAACCCATGACACCTTTGGTAAAGGCTATTCTCCAACTGAAGCACTTGCAGGCCAGTGTTTCCCCATTGTTGGTGTTTATAAAACACTTCTAAAGATTTGCCTTAAACCTCTTTTGTTGTCCACCGGCATATTATGCTTTCCATTCTTAAGTTGGGAATAGAGCAGTTGCTTTGGAAGACAATAATCAGGCAGAACAGAAAGCTGCACTCGCAGCGCTCAGGTGATACTGGATTTCGGCTTAAATGTTGGCCCTTGTGGAAAGATAACAGCCTGGGTAGGAAAAATGATTGACATTTTCCAACGTTACACCATTAAGTTGGATTTGTGGTGCTGCAGATGGGTTGTTTTGTGTTTGTTGGTGCAGCACATGGGTAGGCAAACTAAGGCCTGGGGGCCGGATCCGGCCCAATCGCCTTCTAAATCCGGCCCACAGATGGTCCGGGAATCAGCGTGTTTTTACATGAGTAGAATGTGTCCTTTTATTGAAAATGCATCTCTGGGTTATTTGTGGGGCACAGGAATTTGCTCATCCCCCCCCCAAAAAAAATAGTCTGGCCCCCCACAAGGTCTGAGGGACAGGGGACCAGCCCCCTGCTGAAAACGTTTGCTGACCCCTGGTGCAGCACTTTGTTTTTTTGGATGCTGAGCAATAGGCCAAGCTTTCTGTAAGCTTCTGTGGAGATATTTAGGGTGGTTTGGATGTCATCCTCTGAGTGTGCACACACTACGCTGTCACCACTTTGTCTACCAATGCCCTAAGCAAATGTGTCCGTCCCTTCAAAACATAGCTGGGAATGTGTGATTTTTCTGTGTACAATGTCATTTATGGAGCAACAAATTCTAAAGGTTTTGCCTGAGAGCATAGCGGCAAATCACCTTGAAACATTTTTGTATTTTTATATCGTCTTTGATTTGCCATTTTACTCTTGGATTTCATTCTTGGGGTCCGTTTTATACTTTTGCTTGAAGGGAAACAATTTCTGCATTGTAACAGGATGTGACAAAGTTTAAGGCTGAATTCTTAACCATTTTTACCAGGCAGTAAACCTAACTGGAAATAGTGGGATTGACTTTTGACTCAACCTGCTCAGGCTTGTGCAGATTATTTCTTTCAGGAATATCGGCAGGGCTTGAAAGACTTACGTTTCTGACATTTGGTGGCTGAGCCGAGGGCTGGTAGAAGATTAAAATATAATTGGATCTGTTTATATTGGGTTAATTCCCACCACCACCAACAAAATGTGGTGGAAATTATATTCAAGTAACAAAAATTTGAAAGCTGCATAATCCATAGGTGAATGAAAACCTTGCATTCAGATGACTCACACTCTCTCACTTTTTTTGTAATTTATGAAACAGCCCTTAGAAATTATGAAATACAAGAACATTGGTTTGCAGAGAGGCACTGCGTAGCTGTTAAGGATCTTCTCCTACCATATGCTGCTCATGCAACAAGGAAAAAACACACCACCTCAAGCAGCCTGATCCTGCACATGTTTACTATGAAGAAAGTTCAACTGAGGAAGAGCTGTAGGTTCGTGGCAAAGTATCTGCATTGAATGCAGAAGTTCCCAGGTCCACCCCCAGTATCTCCAGGTAAAGCAGGGAGGGACCACTGTTCTGAAGTAGCTCACCTGGTGGAAGGGAGACCCCGCGCTAGCGTCACAGCAGGTGAGTCACTGTCGTTGAACAGGAAAGATGGAGGGGCAAGGCAGCAGAGAATTGGCACAGTGTAGCGCACTGGCAGAGCCAAACTGGAGACCCTTCTGTTGCGCTGGCACCACACCTACCTCCCCATCGCATCGCCGCTCCTGGTAAACAAGAGTGAGCCACCGGTTGGGAAGCTAGCATAGTGGATTTTCCTGCACACAATGAACTACTTCTGCCCCTGTGTGAAGCCCCAGGCAGTGTACTGAGATGGATATACCAACAGGTCTGTCTTAGGGTCTTCCTGTTAGGTAAGTAGGCACAGGATCACAGCCATGACCTCCCTCCAGTTAATATATTATTGAAACAAACAAACAAACATTCTCTCTCTCTCTCTCTCTCTCTCTCTCTCTCTCTCTCTCTCTCTGTGTGTGTGTGTGTGTGTGTGTTTTGTGGTGTAGTATGTGGATATGAGATTTGGGGATAAGATGCTGTCAGTAGGCTGATGACACTTAGCTCTCACATCTTGATGAGCAAAGGCCAAGGCGGAGCCTCTGTAACAACAACAACAACAACAACAACAACAACAACAACAACAACAACAACAACAACTTTATTATTTATACCCCGCCCACCTGGCTGGACCTCCCCAGCCACTCTGGACAGCTTCCAGCAAAATATTAAAATACAATAATTCATCAAATATTGATGAATATTCATCAAATATTAAAAGCTTCCCTAAACAGGGCTGCCTTCAGATGTCTTCTAAAAGTCAGATAGTTGTTTATTTCTTTGACATCTGACAGGAGGGCATTCCACAGGGCGGGCACCACTACCGAGAAAGCCCTCTGCCTGGTTCCCTGTAACCTCACTTCTTGCAGGGAGGGAACAACCAGAAGGCCCTCGGAGCTGGACCTCAGTGTCCAGGTAGAATGATGGGGGTGGAGATGCTCCTTCAGGTATACAGCCACTGTAGGTACACTAGTGGCTAAAATTGTGGAAACCTTTTGGAAAAAGTGTACTTCCAAAGTTTGATGGCCCATAACACCATAATCATAATTATCAATGGAAAGATAATTTAATGAAGAATGTAATGCAACAAAGTTTGTTCAGTTATCTGTACTCTATCAAAAATTATAGCAAAATAACCAGAAAAAGGAAACACAACTTGCTTAGGTTGATATGCAGTAGCTTTCCATTGATATCTAATTTTATGATATTGCTCAAATAAAAAAAAAATGGCGTTATGAGCCATCAAACCTCAGAAACACACTTTTCCCAAAAGCTTTCCACCATTTTGGCCACTGGTGTACATCCAAGAAATTGCTCAGTTGCCAGAACTGGATAGGGTTGCACTTCCACTAGTGGAGGAGATTCTGAGAGACCTACCTTGGCTCCCAGGATGTTTCCAAGCCCCTGAAATGCAGGAGTCATATGGCCAACGTGGGGCTCAAACTCACAACATGAGATTAAGAGCCTCATGGTCTACTAGCTGAGTTCTTTCCTCCTTTTCTCAAACTTAGATAACAATGCCCTCTAGCCCTGCCCTTTAGCAGTTCCTGAGCTATAATTCCTGGGCCACTAGCGCTATGTGAGCTTCTTTTCGCGTTAAATAGTCATCCTGATTTTTAATTGTACTTTCATTGCCCCTTTTACTTCTTATATGGAATTTTATTGTATTGCAGTTTGAAGTCTGTGGAATGCAAATGGTATAATCACAACACAGGAAATAAAATAAACAATAAAAAGGCAATTCAAAACCATCCAGCACAGTGCATTATAGTTGCTACAGCAGGCAGAAAAACCATTAAAGTGGTCTACTAAGACCACCAGCAATTTTCAAGTGGTCTGTGGTGAAAAAAGTTGGGGAGCCGCTGCTCTAATATACAGTGGTACCTCAGGTTAAGTACTTAATTTGTTCCGGAGGTCCGTTCTTAACCTGAAACTGTTCTTAATCTGAAGCACCACTTTAGCTAATGGGGCCTCCTGCTGCCACTGCGCCGCCGGAGCACGATTTCTGTTCTCATCCTGAAGCAAAGTTCTTAACCTGAAGCACTATTTCTGGTTAGCGGGGTGTGTAACCTGAAGCGTATGTAACCTGAAGCGTAAGTAACCCGAGGTACCACTGTATTACTAGAGCAAAGGCCTGTGAATGCAGCAAGCCTAGAGACTGTGGTATCATGTACAGAATTCGTCTTTCTGATTTTTAAAAAACAAAGCATGCTTCTAGCCCTTTACATCATGAAGGTGCTTGGAGGCGTATTGGGGCCAGTGGGTAATGTCTGCTGAAATCTCAAATTGCCCTTTCCCAGAAATAGCAAATCCAGAATAAATTATTGAAAATAGAAACATGGCATAGGAATGATGCAAAATAAGAGAAATTTAATATATTTGCTTGATTTATATACTTTTATATGGGCAGGGTATAAATAAATTATCATCGTCATCATTTACAGAAATAAGCTTTTAATTGGGATTTTCTTGCACAGAATGTGAGTTGCCTCGGCGCACAATTTTAGCACAACCTTGATAAAATGCAACTTGCAAGTAACCTGGCTGGCACGTAGACACCAGGGACTGAGACACCTAATTCAGCTGCAGGCATATGTCTGCACATTGCTGTGTTATTTCATTTCATTTTTTGTTCTAATTATTTAAAATAACCTGAACGTGGGACAGGTTATCAGCTGACACTATCTCCAAACGAGGGAGTGGTTACAGCTGTAAAGATACAATCACTGCGTTTGGTAATGTGGGCCCTGAGAGTGTTTATTTTGGCTATTACCTTTGGAAACTGCATTAGCTGCGGAAACTAAACAGCTTGTTGATATGATTGGGTGTGGCCCATTTGCAATCAATAGAGTCCAGGTGTGTTGAATCACTGAATGCAAGGACTGGCCCTTTAGGACAAAACATGGCGTGCATGTTCGGAATCACGTCAAGGTGCAAGCATGTGATTCAGTATAATTTTCATGGAATCCAAGAGTTGGAAGGGACCCTGAGATTATATAGGGCTATGCTGTCGTCCCTTACGGGGATCAAACCTGCAGCCTTGGGGTTGTCAGCTACCTTGAGAATGTTTCACCACAGGAAAGCAGGGTATAGATAAGCAACTGAGATAAATGCAATAAAAAAACATGGGTTTGTGCAGGAATATGTATAGATTGAAATCAGTCAAAGTTTAAAGCTTTTAAGAGATGCCTTGGCAGTTATGTTGCACGGGAAAGTGTACAGTGGTACCTCGGGTTACATACGCTTCAGGTTACATACGCTTCAGGTTACATACTCTGCTAACCCAGAAATAGTGCTTCAGGTTAAGAACTTTGCTTCAGGATGAGAACAGAAATCGTGCTCCGGCGGCGCAGTGGCAGCAGGAGGCCCCATTAGCTAAAGTGGTGCTTCAGGTTAAGAACAGTTTCAGGTTAAGTACGGACCTCCGGAACGAATTAAGTACTTAATCCGAAGTACCACTGTACAAGGTACCGTACATCACATGTTACGCAGGAGCCGGTGAGAATGAAGTCAGTATGCTGGATGGGAACCAGGAAGACTTGAGTTCAAATCCTTGCTTAGCCATGAATCATGGGTCAATCATTCTCTCCCAGTTGAGACCCCCTCATGGGGTCATTGTGAGGAGAAAATGGGGGAGGGGAGAGAGCCAAATTAGATACACAGAGTCCTTTGTTGAAGGGGGCTTTAAAACATTTCATAATATTAATAAATAATTGTTTTTCCAATGACTCTGTAAGGCAAGTCAATATTAGTCCCCTATTGCTAATTTTCTTAATTACAATTCTTAGAGACCCCCAAAATGGTTAACATTATAAATTATCTCCCATTATTTTTCATTCCTTTTTTTTAAAAAAGCAGCTCATTCTTGTTCAAATCCTTTAAAACGTTTTTCTTCTTGCTTTACCCATAAAATCAAAGATATCTTGTTCAGTGTTGCAAAATCCTCCATTTTGATTTGCCATATTTAATATTCTATATTAGTATTTTAATGAATGTGGAGTGTTATTTTATTTGCATAGTGTATATTGTATTATGCATATTGTCTGATTTATATGATGTTAGCAGCTTTGAGCCCGGCTTTGGCTGGGGTGGGCAGGATACTAATACAATTTTATTATTATTATTATTATTATTATTATTATTATTATTATTATTATTACTATATTATTGCATGGGCTGGGGATAAGAATGAGAATACAGCGTTGTTGAAGTCCATCTAGTGAGTTCACATCTGGGGAGAGACTTGAAATGAGCATTGTTTGCTTTTCCACTCCACCAGCGTGGTCTATATCTGTCTTCATCTTCCTAGTCCAACATTTTCATGCATCAGCAACAAATGCGCAGCTTAATAGCAATAGGGAGTGGACTATGTGGCTCTCCTGAATGGACTCCAGAAGGCTTGAGAGCCACTCAGTTGAGATTGCCTAGTCCTCTTCCAGTGTCTATGCTGTCCGCTTCCAGCAATGCCATTCTGTGTTCCACATAGGGCAAGAAAAACCCCTAATGAACTCAAATTTGACATCGGCAATGGCAACATTCAGAAAACAACAGGGGAGCATTTGGATCTCCCTGTTTTGATCCCAAGGTTACAAATCTCCTACAAAGGAATTGCAAAGAGAAACTGCGAAATTGTAATTTATTAGAACATTTGATTTTATCCATTTGGAGAGGAATAAGGACAACGGTTCCCTGTCTCGCTGAACTATTCGTTAGCTTAGTAGCGCTAAGATGGCTCTGCTGTCACAGCGTGAATGGTCACACTCATTTAGAATTTAAAAGTGTACCTTTTGCATTTCATAGCATTTGAACCCACGGTTAATATCCCCTTCCCTGCATATCTGTGTCTGTATACGGCGTCAGCTGAAGACGGCACTTCATGAATCTGACGAAGGGGATTTAAGCCCACAAAAGCTAGCTCCACACTCGGTTTAAGGTGCTACAGGATTCCTGGCTGCAATTAATAAAGTAAGCAATCTGCCAGCCGATTTGCTGCAATTTAATTTAAAAAGAACAAGAAAATTGGAAACATAATGTAGCTACTTGGCCAGCGTAGAAGTGAAACAGAGTCTAAATTAATCATTCAACACAGCTGCCTCCTCCTTTGAACTTAAAGCCACCACCCTCTTGAAGAGAGTTGCCCATGAACCAGTTTCTGTTCTCCTCCAACTCATGCTGGACTTAAAGGAAAACACCTTGGGTATTATTTCTGATAAAATCTGATGCCCAACAGGCTAATGGCAAGCAAAATCCCAGTGAAGTGCTTTTAACCTTTAAACATGAGTTATATTTAACCAGCTGGTATTAGTGCTGTTAATTTTTAATGTTTCATTTTTTGCTTTTTAATGATATATATATTGACTCATGCTTATTTCTTCCTTCCCTCACTTTTTCCCAGGGAGGCTCAGGATTTGGAAAAAAATATGTATCATAGGAGACAGCACAATTAGAGTTTGTACTCACGGTCATGTGGGTCCTTAATATAATTTTCTGATATTCTATTTATTAATTTTTTTGGCAACACACAGCATGGATCACACAATCCATATGCTCATGTTATGCATTCAGTTCAATCATATGTTCTAGGTTTTCCTCAGAAACTAGACATCAGATTTCCTTTAGTGGTGGTTTTTAGGCCTTGCCTGAGGGGTTGGCATGAATAGAGATGATGTGGGCAAAAAAGGGGAAAAAATTAATAATAATAATAATAATAATAATAATAATAATAATAATAATAATAATAATTTATTATTTGTACCCCGCCCATCTGGCTGGGTTTCCCCAGCCACTCTGAGCGGCTTCCATAGAAACCAAAAAACACTAAAATATCATACATTAAAAACTTCCCTGAACAGGGCTGCCTTAAGATGTCTTCTGAATGTCAGGTAGTTGTTTATCGTTTTGACATCTGATGGGAGGGCGTTCCACAGGGCAGGCGCCACTACCGAAAAGGCCCTCTGCCTGGTTCCCTGTAGCTTTGCTTCTCGCAATGAGGGAACTGCCAGAAGGCCCTCTGCGCTGGACCTCAGCGTCCGGGCAGAATGATGGGGGTGGAGACGCTCCTTCAGGTATACTGGACCGAGGCCATTTAGGGTTTTAAAGGTCAGCACCAACACTTTGAATTGTGCTCGGAAACGTACTGGGAGCCAATGTAGGTCTTTCAAGACCGGTGTTATATGGTCTCGGCGGCCGCCCCCAGTCACCAGTCTAGCTGCCGCATTCTGGATTAGCTGTAGTTTCCGATTCACCTTCAAAGGTAGCCCCACGTAGAGTGCATTGCAGTAGTCCAAGCAGGAGATAACTAGAGCATGTACCACTCTGGCGAGACAGTCCGCGGGCAGGTAGGGTCTCAGCCTGCGTACCAGGTGGAGTTGGTAGACAGCTGCCCTGGATACAGAATTGACCTGCACCTCCACTAGAACAGGGGTAGGCAACCTAAGGCCCGGGGGCCAGATGCAGCCCAATCGCCTTCTAAATCTGGCCTGCGGACAGTCTGGGAATCAGCATGTTTTTACATGAGTAGAATGTGCCCCTTTAATTTAAAATGCATCTCTGGGTTATTTGTGGGGCATAGGAATTTGTTCATTTTTTTTCTTCAAAATAGTCTGGCCCCCAACGAGGTCTGAGGGACGGTGGACCAGCCCACAGCTGAAAAAGGTTGCTGACACCTGAACTAGATAAATGTTTTCTTTTTTATTTAAGGAGCTGTGAATTAATGAACCATTTCTCTCAAATTCCCTTTGACCCAAGTCATGATTTGTTCCAATTTTGTACATCGGACTTTGTACTGAATTTGTATGGTTGAATGACAGACTAGCGACCTTAATGCTAGAGCAATTTGAGGATGGACGGAAGGGATCGCGCAATCCAACATTCAGAGAAAGTGAGTCATCCAGAGATCGGCATGATCAAAGCCTTTTGTTGCAATCCTGTAGGATTTACATAGGAAGGAAGGATCAATGCAGCCACTTGCTCAGACAGCTCTAGGTTGAGAGACTGAAATATACAAAATCAAACACAAAATCAATCAACGGCTGATATTGATTGAAGGCCCAGAGGTAGATAGTTCACAGAACCAGCTGCCAATTTAGCACAATGTGCTGGTACCCCCTTAATGAGCTTAGTGAATTGATATAGATGAACAAACTAGGGTGAGGAAATTGTTACCCTCAAGGACAGACATTTGTGGTTTTCTGCTTTGGATGCCAATGCAACCTGACCAACAAGGGGTACTATGAACTTGTGTTTTTAGGGGCAGATGTGGGTACAATATTTTCAGATTGCAAATATCAGGCAAGAAAAAGTCCTGGGCCAGCTTTGTGGGTGTATATTTCACAAAATTCGTATAAGGCTTGATTGCAATAAAACCTCAAGGCGGTTTACAAATTATGTACATTTTATAAATCTTTTTTGTATACTGAATAGTGGTATTATAATAATGCAGGGATAGGGATGCAGGAGGCACTGTGGTCTAAACCACTGATCCTCTTGGGCTTGCCGATCAGAAGGTCGGCGGTTTGAATCCCCGCGACGGGGTGAGCTCCCGTTGCTTGGTCTCTGCTCCTGCCAACCTAGCAGTTCAAAAGCACGCCAAAAAGTGCCAGTAAAGCGAGATGAGCGCCGCAATCCCAGAGTCGTCTGTGACTGGACTTAACTGTCAGGGGTCCTTTACCTTTACCCTTAAAAAAAAAAAAACTAATGCAGGGAAGTGGCTGCTTGTGAAATCATTAAGTGCTCCTGATGATGATTATTGTTGTTCTTGTAGTTATTATTTTCATGCTAGCATAATACGTAATCCATTGATTTTTGTGAGAAAAGCTTCCTGCTGCTTCTTAGAACTTCTGAATGAAGCCAAAGCAATTCCTACCTTTTGGAAACAGCTAGTGCGCATACTGCTTTCAGAAGCATTATCTATCTATCATCTATCTATCTATCTATCTATCTATCTATCTATCTATCATCTATTTATCTATCATCTATCTATCTATCTATCTATCTATCTATCATCTATCTATCTATCTATCTATCTATCTATCTATCTATCATCTATCTATCTCTATTATCTATCTATCTATCATCTCTATCTATCTATCTATCTATCTATCTATCTATCTATCTATCTATGATCTATCTAATCTATCATTTTCTAATATAGATGGATTTAAGCAAGGTGAGCTCCAGGTTTAAGAGGGCCTTCAGAAAAGAGTCTTCTGGTGAATGTCTTCATCTTCTCAGTGGCTGCTGGTGGACTGAGCTTGCTGTTGTGGCTCTCCAAACACCACCTACACTTTAAATTTCCAACAATTCCTAGTAGTGATGGTAGGTGAGAGAAATTTTGGGAAGTTATGGGATGGCCAGATAGCACAGGCTGCTCAGTGTGCCAGGCTGAGGGGTGCTGGGGTGCTAGTAACTGCCCAAGGTTGCTCAATGCCAACTCTGGGTTGGTCTCCCTTTAAACCTGAGGTTCCCAAACTTATTTGGCCTACCACATGCTTTTCAAGAAAAAAGAAATTACTCAGATCCCCCCTGGAAATCTACATTCTTAAGACCTGTCAGCGGACTTGACCACAGATTGGTTATAACTTACATTTTCTGTATTTATTTGGAAAATAACCACTACAACTTTAACTCTGTGTTACGTTGGAAAGCGTCATTGCACAATGTCTTTATCTTCTTTCTTTACGCTTCCACTGCCTCCTTATTTTTATTCAACACCTCCCAATTGCACCCAAGGCTACCACCACCCCGCCCCCATGATCATTCCAGCCCTGCCCCTGCCCCCTGATATTGCCTACTTTGGGGAAACACTGCTTTAAGCAAACACAGTACTTCCTGGGTAGGCAACATGGAGCCCTCCAGATGCTGTCAGACTACAACTCTCATCAGCCCCAGCCAGGGGGATGGGAGTTGTATTCCAACAACATCTGGAGGAGAACACTTTGGCTCCCCCTTCAGTCCCCCCCCCTTACTACAAGATCTAAGCCGGGTCTCATCTGATCTGCATGGTAATTAATTTCATTCTATGAAACCTTGGGCAGAAGTTGACAGCTTCTGGCACAATGGTGCTACTGACAGCTCATTCCTTGGACCAGACTTTGCATGTTCCTAACATAACCAGCCCCACCTGCCTTTCAAGCCCTGCTGGACTGATACCTGGCTCAATCGATGAGAGGCAAAACCACCCAAGGCGGGAGAGGGTGGATCTGCATATGAATGACACCACCTTATACGTCATTGATTCTCTTGGCAAAAGAAGCTGACCACCGCTCACCTAGTAAGCTCTGTAACGTGACCCTGGTTGAGATGGAAGAGGTTCCGTGCTTTCACAAGCTTCTTGCTGCAGGCCATGGATTCTGGAATAAAGGTTCTCAAAGTTGCTGTAAACCTCCCTAAGCCCAAACATAAATCTCCTGTGCCGCCTCTGTGGCAGTGATTTTTCAATGGAGCCAGTTCACATACCATCTATGAGTCACCGTGTGTTGAGTCATCAAGTGATGAGTCATTCAGTGACGTTTCAAGCATGTGAGAACTAGCCTCTGCAGTGTGCCTGCAGAGCAGATCTGCAGTTCAGCACACAGGTGCGCAAAAAACTTGGAAGTCACGTAAAGATGAAGTTACACTTCTTTCCAAGTCTCTAAGTGGGTTCCGGAGACTTCTGTGTGTCGTGGCTGATGTCTGGTGGATCAAGGGAGTGGGTTCCCCTAGACATGTGGCCCAGAAGTGCCTGGGGAATGTTTCTGCCACAAACTCTGCCCATGGTCTCTTTGAAAGAACGGGGACAATATGTTTTTACCCATCTCTGGTGAACTTGTGAAAGGGATCAGCAGAGAAGTCAGATCAGTTTAAGTTAGGAATGAAAACAGTAACTCCTGATAAATCCTAGGAAAATTCCTCTTAAATGAAAATCTCTTTTTACTATGTAGGCACAAAGGAAACAGAATGGGGTATTTTTGGTAGCATTAGCATGCTGGTTTGTAGCAGTATAAGAATTTTTTTTCTAATTGAAAAATTCATTCCATGCTCATAAAGATATATAAAATAAAATAAAAAGATAATCTTTCCCCCTCTTGCTACCTTCAATTTCCATGTCAGTTATATCATCATCATCATTTAATTTTTACGTAGTCTAGGGTGACTTTAGATTATACAAATATTGAGGCATACAGCCAGACTGGTGAGTGGGAGCGGCCGCCAAGACCATATAACACCGGTCTTGAAAGACCTACATTGGCTCCCAGTACGTTTCCGAGCACAATTCAAAGTGTTGGTGCTGACCTTTAAAGCCCTAAACAGCCTTGGCCCAGTATACCTGAAGGAGCGTCTCCACCTCCATCATTCTACCCGGAGACTGAGGTCCAGCACCGAGGGCCTTCTGGCGGTTCCCTCACTGCGAGAAGCCAAGTTACAGGGAACCAGGCAGAGGGCCACTCAGTAGTGGCACCCACCCTGTGGAATGCCCTCCCACCAGATGTCAAAGAGAACAACAACTACCAGACTTTTAGAAGACATCTGAAGGCAGTCCTGTTTAGGGAAGCTTTTAATGTTTGATGTATCATAGTATTTTAATATTTTTTTGGAAGCCGCCCAGAGTGGCTGGGGAAACCCAGCCAGATGGGCGGGGTATAAATAATAAATTATTATTATTATTATTATTATTATGCTCTACAGCACAGCTTGACATGCATTAAGCACATATTTTAATTAGTATTTTTTCTTCTTTCCTCCTGCCTTTGTATCAACCCTGCAGACCAGGACTGGTGCAGATACAATATATCTTTACATTTCATGTCCAAGCAAGGAAGGTTATTGTGTATCATTGTATGTTTGTTACGATTGTGATGATTTTAGCAGATACACTTTGACCAAGGGTCTGTGTTGTATTCAGAGGTGACTCTATGACAGTACGTAGTTGTTTAATCTTTGTTAAATAAATTTAAAAATTATACAAACAAACGAAAGGGAGGGATAGGGAGAAATTAGGAAAATTCTTTTCTACAATGCATTGTCGGGTAGCCAATGTCTGAACACATACACAAAAATAATTGTGTAATTAATTAATTGTGTAATTTGAGATTAAAATAATCTCAAAATTGTAGGAATGACATCCTGATGGCTGCAATAAACACAGGTGATACAGTCTTCTTATAACTTAGTTTAATGGAGGTCCCGTAGAAGGAATCTGTTCTTTATTTTTTGGTTTCCTAGGAGAGGAGCATTTGAAGAGCTGATGGTTTGAACCAAGAGTTTTCTTCGAGAACTGGCTTCTTTTCTCTCTTTCCTTTCTCCTTCAATTCTAGACTACAAAGGGTTATCCCGCATAATTAAGAGGTTTGCTCATACGAATGTAATGTTTGCATTTTTATGGTTGTCAGAAAACAAAACAGAACGATTTTTTTTTTTTTTGGCCTTCTGCATACAGGAATTTCCAGAGGTGAGTAAAATGATATGTCTTGAAAATAATTGGGGAAGGGAGTCCGTTTGAAGTTCAGATCAGCGTTAATAAAATCAGATGATATAAAAGTAAGGACAGCTTCAACTGAGCACTTTTTTAGCAGTACTAATTTCGATCAGATTTCCAGCAAGTGACATACTATATGTCCCCCCATTTTTTTTAAGTTTAAAATTGGGGGTTGTCTTATACATGGAATGTTGCAATTGATTATTTCTTAATTTTGGGCTCAAAAAAATAGGTGTCGTCTTATACATGGGGGCGTCTTATACACGGAAAAATATGGCAAATTGGATTAAAAATGTTTTATGGGCTTCTTTACACCTGCCAAACATAAACAGCCATTCCAATACCCACATAAAGATTTGACCTATTTAAGGCAGAGCAACTTAAATAAAATTGTTATCTTAAATACATATTTAGGTTGTCTTAGGTTTATGATGCCCTAAGTGCAACTGGTCTGACTTTGGTTGCATTTTTAGGATTTAGGATGATGCTTACCTGGGAGTGAGGCCCACTGAACTCAATGGGATTTAGCTTGTGCATGCACAGCCATTAACTGCATCCAGTGTGCTCCCCCCACTGATTCAGGAAGCATAAAAAATACCCTGCTGTTTCTTAGGAAATGCTGCAATTTGATGTGTTTCCCCCTAAACCGGCTTCAACTCAAACAGTGAAAAAGAATTAGCTGCATTTTAAGCTGGTAATGTTAACACAGCTTTACTCTGACATGCACAGTTTATATATGACATGAACTTGCCGTATTTTCCGCTCTATAAGATGCAGCAGACCACAAGATGCACCTAGTTTTTGGAGGAGGAAAACAACAACAAAAATATATTCTGAATCTCAGAAGCCAGAACAACAAGAGGGATTGCTGTGCAGTGAAAGCAGCAATCCCTCTTGCTGTTCTGGCTTCTGGGATAGCTGCGCAGCCTGCATTCGCTCCATAAGACGCACACACATTTCCCCTTACTTTTTAGGAGGGAAAAAGTGAGTCTTATAGAGCAAAAAATACAGTATTATATATAATAAGTTTTAAGGTGATTTGATAATGTTCATTGAGCTGCAAAGCCTTATGTAACTGCGCAAAGTTTAGAACTTTAAAGAATACCACACTTGCTTTTAAAAAATTACTTTTCGTCTACAGATTTTGTACTGATTACAGGGTTTTGGGTTTTTTTTACAAACTGACTCAATATGAACAATCAAACAAGAATCTATTGCACCCACACTCACCCGTAACAAAAGGAAATAAAGAAAGTGCAAACTCCCAGGGTGTGAAAATAGAAAATGTTGGATGAGAATCTATTTTCTCTCTCTCCTTTTTATTTCTTTTTCTCCTTTCTTTTCTCTTTTCTCTTCCTCTTTTTGGTTTGTGTTTTTATTTCGATTAATTTCTTTTACTTTTGATATTCCAAAAAGATACTGGATATTTGATATTAACTTTTGTATATCTTTTTAAAACTTTGATAGAATCTATGGTTTTTATCAAGTGAGAGGTGGCAGACACATCATCAAGCATTTAAAACACTCCCCAAAAAGAATCTTGAGAACTGTATTTTTTTTATTTATTTTTTTTGTAAAGGGTGTCTGGGAATTGTAGCTCTGTGAGAGGAAAGCGACAGTTCCTGGGATTAATTGGAGAATGTGTGTGTGCTTTAAACATAGCTGTCAACTGTTCCCTTTTCTTGTGAGGAATCCTATTCGGAATAAGGGAATTTCCCTAAAAAAAAAGGGAAACGCTGACAGCTATGGCTTTCAATGTGTGGTGTGTATGCAGCCAGAGAAACCTCGTTCCAGAACAAATGGAAGAACAGCAGTTTCAGCAGAAACCCACAAATTTCTGCCAAAAGGATACTTCTTGGGAATTTGAAAGCCTGTTACATTTTGTGACAGTTTGGTTGGTTCTTAGAATGGCGCAGCCCCACCACTGCCCATCTATGCTAATTGAGGGCCAACTAAAAATGGAAGTCTCAGAAGTATTTCTCGTGTTTCAAGAAGGCAGACTGAGCTCCAGCACTCCCTTTGCCAATGGCTTGGCTGTGTGTTAATAATAATAATAAATTTTATTCATACCCCACCCTCCCCAGCCAAGACCGGGCTCAGGGCGGCTAACACCAGGTATAAAAACAATGGATTAAAATACAAATAGAACTATCTTAGTAGCAAGAGAGTGGTTAACCTTCCAGTGGTGTATCATGAATTGCTTTTGCTGCCAGTGAAGTCCATTAAACCCATTGCATTTCGTATTTAGAATTTAACACAGTGCCAAATTATTAAACGGCGGTTATATTGATGAACACAAAATTAATACAGTGCTCCAGTTCGTGCCAAAACTCAGCAACCATTTATGGGATGCCACAACATTTACCCTCTGAATTAAGGTTGTGTTGGAGTTGTTTTCCTTTGTCCTTGTTTTCTCTCCCCCCCCCCACCTTTTCACATTTTTTTTTAACCCTGTGCACTTACAATTATATATTACTTTTTATCTTTCAATGAAGAATATATATATACATAAAATGAGAACGTGAATAGGAGGCAGAGCAAAATGTTTATGTTGAATCTGGCAAAGTCTGAGGTCCAGTGATGCCTCACTGAATTCACGGTCACCTTCCAGTGCCCATTTCAAAGTTGCACAGCTTGCCAGTATTGTTGAACGAGAGCAGGCAGAGGGAACCTGTGGCTCTCCAGAGATGGTCAGACTCCACCTCCTCTCAGCTCCAGCCAGTGTGGTCAATAGGAAACGGAGAGCCAGAGGTTCTGTGACTATGAACTAGGCTCTTTGGAAAAGCAGAGCACTCTCAGCCCATAAGTAATTTAAGGGCCACATCTGTATTTTTGCCCACTTGGGTACAACAGTATCCACAAGCAGCAGCCAGTGCTGCTTTCCTGACAAAGGAAAAGCATTCTGAATTTAACGTCCTGCCAAACTGTGTATGTGGAATGTTGGGTTGTAATGGGCGATGCTTTTTTCTGGTGGTATGTGCAGTCCTGGCACGTTTTTCTCCCCAAATCAGAGCCTCTTACCTCCTTCCCAAAGCCCAGGAAGTTTCTGCCCGACTTAAAGAGAGGGGGAGTGATGTTCTGGCAGAGTGTCAGGACTCTCCCTTGCATGAGGAGTACCAACGGATTTAGGTTGGATGAGGACCAAAACTACCAAGGTAATGGGGCCCTTTCTATGTCCAGCTGTCCTTTTTCAACAACCAAATGGTCACTGCTTTTTGTGTTGAATATATGCTACATGGTAATTTATGGACCTAATAGGTATCTAAAGCCATTTGCACATAACAAAATATGTATTTTATCAAAGTACATCCAGGTTTTTTCCCTTTAATTTTTTTTCCAGGGGGGGGGGACAAGAGAGTGGGGCCCTAAGCTATAGCTTGTTTGGTTTATACTTAAATCTGGCACTGCTTATGGGGGATCCAAAAGTGTGAACTTCAGTCCCACCAGTTGCAGTCAGAATGATGAATGGTCAAGGAAGATGGGAACTGTAGTCCAACATTAGCAATGCCTGGTCTCCTTATTCGCATTTCGGACATAAATTTGTGAACTTACTAATCAAACAGCTTTCAGATCGGTTTGTAGTAAGAGCTCCAAACCAACCTTAATTGGCAAAACTGAATTTGCCTGTGACTGAATCCCAACCAAAAATCTTGGCAACCTGGAATTATTGAGAACAATTTTGTTGTCAAAAACATCCACCCTGGAATGGAAATGAAGGCTTGGGCACATCTCACAAAACACCAGGTTTCCATTCGGACCTTTTAAACCCCAAACAAATGATTTTGAAAGCCAGTATCAAATCACGATTTTTCGCTGTTAATTTAAACACACACATGGGGAGAGGGAGAACATTGAGGAAGACCTAAATCTTACCTCTTATAGATACATTTTTAAGATAGCAGAGATCAACCTGCCCAAAACCGAGGCTTCTACACTCCCTCTCTTCCATGCCAACAAACAAAACTGGAGAATTTGCCTTCTATATCTGTGGTGAGTTTTAGGTAAAGGTAAAGGGATCTCTGACCATTAGGTCCAGTCGTGACCGACTGTGCGGTTGCAGCGCTCATCTCGCTTTATTGGCCGAGGGAGCTGGCGTACATGGCCAGCATAACTAAGCCGCTTCTGGCGAACCAGAGCAGCGCACGGAAACACCGTTTACCTTCCCGCTGGAGTGGTACCTATTTATCTACTTGCACTTTGACGTGCTTTCGAACTGCTAGGTTGGCAGAAGCAGGGACCGAGCAACGGGAGCTCACCCAGTCGTGGGGATTCGAACCGCCGACCTTCTGATCGGCAAGTCCTAGGCTCTGTGGTTTAAGCCACAGCGCCACCCGCGTCCCTTTTGTGGTGAGTTTTAGCCTGACACAAATAAAACCAGGTAAAAGGGAGTGACCGGTGGGTAAGGGTACGATGATCCACTTGCCTTCCTCAGCTGGGATCACCTACCAAAAATGCGCACAAACCCAGCCCTGTTTATAGGACAGCCTGAAGTAAACAGAGCTCCTTGGGATTTCTGTCCAAGTTCAGGCTGTTTCCTTCAGATCAGGGGTGCCAACTTGAATAAAATATTTTGTTGGGGGGGGGGAGTTAGGTAAGTCCTCCCTGCATCATTGATCACAAGACACAGTGCACACATACCATTTGAATGACAATGCTCATCACCTTTGGGAGGGAGGAGGCCCCCTCAAAACATTTTTTTGGGGGGCAGCAAGAACTTCTTGGCTCCTCGGATTTGGCTCCTGTGCTTCAGATCAAGCCTGCTGCTGTGGGGGCTGTGCAGACAGGGAGGCCTTGGGGGCAGAGGTAGAAAGAAATATAAAGAAGTCGAATTGCTGTGGAGGGAAGTAGAGGGTGGGTGGTGGGTTTTATAATTAAGCAACTATTGTAATTTAGATATTATACTTTATGTGAGGGAATCATTGGGTATTTTGGTTATTATGTATATACTGTATACTAAGTTTCAATACAGATATTTGAAAAAAATAAAAAATAAAAAATTTGAGGGGGCTGGCCATTGCCATTCAATTGTGTGCTGAAATCTGTGATCGATTCTGCGAGGTGGGATTCATGGGCGTAGCCAGGATTATTGTTGGGGCAGCAGACTTTTGATATGGGGGGGCAGAACCTCAGATCTGTATTGATTTGTATTGATGGGGGCAGCTTTCCCCCCGCCCCCACCCCCCTGCGCTACGCCCATGGAAGGACTTACCTGGTCCCCCCAAAATTTGACGTTGGCACCCCTTCGGGCTGGGCATTTGTTCTCCCCGTGAGGCGCTTGGCGGGGGCAGAGGCGAGCAGGAGCGCGCTAGGCTCGGACCCGTCCTGGGGCCCGAGGGGGCTTCCCTCTCTCGCCCCCCCCCCCCGCCACTCGGCGCCAGAGCTTCCAAGCGGTGAGTGGCTCTCCCCGGAGAATGATGCGCAGATGCGTCTCGCCCGCCCCGAACCAGCCTCGCCCTCGCAGCTTCGCTGGGACAACGCGGAGCCTCCGCTCCTCCTCCGGCCCCGCTTTGCGCAAGCAGGACGCAGCTTCTTCCTGCGCGTGTCGCGCTCGCCTGCCTCTCTCGGGGCGGGGCCTTCGCTGGGCTGGGCGGGGCCACACTGGGATTGGGGCGGGGGGGGGGTCCAGTCCAGGCGCCTCTCCGCCGATTGGCCTCGGCGCGCTGAAGAGTCCTCCCCTTTGGCCGACCTGCTGCAGTAGAGCAGCAGGTGGCGAGAGAGGCAGAGCGCGGCTTCCCTGCGCGCCCGCTGCGCCTCGCTTCGCCCTCCATCGGGGACGGGGAAGGGGTCGCGCTCTCCGGCCCACCGGAAGCCTCCGGAGCCCCAGGTCCGCCCGGGACACTCCGATCTCCCGGCCGAAAGGAGAGGGGTCCCGGGGAGGCTGCCGGAGCGCACGCCCCCCATCCCGCCTGGCTGCAAGGCGGAGAGGCACCGAGGAGGAGGGTGTCCTGCCTGGCGCAGTTTCTCGCTCTGCACCAGGATGGAGGGGAGACAGGACAGGCAGTGGGGGGGGGGCAGGGACTGGGGGGACCAGCTTCGTGCAGGTGAAAGGGGGTGGGGTGGAAGTAGCCCCCCAAGAAGGAGGACTTTTCGGCTGCAGCAGGGGGAAAGTGTGTCCTCCTTCGCCTCGCCGACCTGGTGGTTCCGCAAGAGCCGGTCGCATTTCGGAGAGAGAGAAGTGTTGCAGCAGGTAAGGGAAACCGATCTCGCACCTGGAGAGGGAGGGAGGGAGAAGTCCGGGCTCTTTCCACTCCCTCGTCTCCCCACCCCACGACTTCGGCGGAGCTCCAGCTCTTGCGCTCTCGTCGCTTATGTAAATCGCTGGGTGCGAAACGCGCGCGCGCGCACGCAGGCATCACCACCTGGCCGGGCGAGCGTCCTCGAATGGCCGCCTCTCACCCTCCCCCCTCCTCTTCCAATGTCTCGGGATGGCAACTCGGCGCGCCCGATCCTTCGGCCGAGCTGCTCTGGCCCCTCGAGTGGAGCGGGATCCGTGTCTCCCTGGAGCCGACGGAGCTTGTCAACCGCCTCGCGTGCCAGATGTATGGGAAGGCGGTGTACAAATTGTCTCAAGTGCTTTTTGTTGGGCCGGAGGAGCTTCGCGGGTTTCCCTTCGTTTGCACGCCGTTCCGACTTGCCCAGAAGTTAAGTCCCGCCGAGCTGAAGGGGACCCGCTCTCCTTCGCTCCCGGCCTAACTCTGCATATAGGATTGCAGCTGCGCTGCAGGATCTGGCTGTTAGGGCCCGTTGCGCGCCAGAATCGGCTGAGCGCGGGCTAGATAGATGACTAGGCTACCATGCGACCGAGCCAATGTCCTGGTATGCCAGAAAACGCGAAGTTCGCGTCCTTCTCTCTGTGCCTAAATGCAAGTTTAATGATCTTCGCTCTTTTTAATATGGGGAAAGCGCGGGCGTGACTTTCATCTTCGGACATGCGGGTACAATGCCTTTCTCCTTAGGATTTGGAGACGCCATCTCCAAATTGTTCATATTGAAACCTTTCCTTTCAGGGCACAGCAACCTTACACCATACATTTTAATCCTAATGCCAATCATGTCTTTTCTTCTTCTTCCTCTTCTACTTCTTCTTCTTCCCCTTTCCTTCGTAATGTGGGATAATGGTCTCTGCTTTCCTTTTGCTTAACCTTACCAGCCCCTCTGTCCAAAAAGCGTTCGTTGGGACGTGGATAGTTGGGTGTTAAGTTTTCCTATGGCTGGCAAACTTCTCTTCTTGAGGCGGGATTGAGCGTGGTATACATTCATGTAGCAAAAGTGCATTTTTAAGAGATGTATATCTCAGGAATATTCTTATAATAAAATAGAAGCTGGCAGTGATCTGGCCAGAACAAATGTAGCCAGATTAATTTGGTTCTAGGCCTGCAAGAGCTGTACAGACTTTGCTTCAGTTTTTTTGTTAACCTTTAATACTAAAGAATAAAGTTCATCCTCCAAAGATGGATTTGAAGCCTGCATTTTTGGCTATCAGGCAGCTATGTCCGATTCTTTCTTCTATATTAAAATACTTGGCTAATGTATCTTTCTCAGTTTTGTAGTAGGACTTAATTCAGTTCAAAAGAAACCAGTTTTCATTCTTGAACAACTCAGTCACCAAGTTCTGATGAAAAATGGAAGCAAGAGCAATTGCAGAAATAAAATGCATTGCATAGTTAATTGATCCTGTACATATACAGATCTTTAACTCTCTCATTCAAAATTGGCCGTGAAAGTATCATCTCATTTTCCAAACTGACGACACTGCCAGGCAAGTGGACTCTTGTTGGCACAGTCCGATCCTGAGTGCATTTTTAAATGCAAACTTCAAATCCACTGTTGTTTCCAAATGAAAGATTGAGGTTATCACAGCTAACAAGAAAATTAAAGTTTTCATTTATTCCCCACCCCCTCGGGTTAAAGCTCAAAACTAATTTGATTTGGAAAATTATGCTGTCAAAACATGCAAGTTAAAAAGAAGAATGTTTGAGCTCCCCTAAAGGAGAGGTTTAAATTCAGAACTTCGGGCTTTGGGTTTAATCAAGTAATTTTAAAACTGAGTTGTTGTTGTTATTGTTATCATTATTAATTGAATTTATATCTCAGTTTCACACCCTTTGTCAAAGAGGCATAGGTGAAAAAGTTAACTTAGGTGACTTACCGTAACTGAAACTATGAAACTGATTTCTAAAAGAGCGATTTTGCAGCTTGACACACGTGCCTAATTCTTCCATTGAATGCAATAGGACTTAGATGCCCATTAATTTCAAAAACATCATGTCTTCAGTGTTCAGGATTTAAAGTTTCAAGTTTGGGGTATTCGTTCGCTTTGTAGCTCAGGTGGAACAGTTACAATTCTAAAAATACAGTTTTTAGAATCAGTATGTCTGAGGAAAGAACCTTTGACCTTTTGTTTTTGTTAAAGCATGTCTGAACATTTCTTTTAAAGAGGGCAAGATTTGATTTTGATTTATTTTTGAAGGTGAAGGGCCTGATCAATTCTTATTTTAAAATAAGAACTTTTCCTGTGCAGGTTTATCCAGTGATGTATCAATAACCATGACTGTATTTAAAAGGAATTTTCATGTCCCATTTTGACAACTTCCATTTTCTCCGTATTTATTTATGTTTTAAATAAACACTTTCTGTTTCTTTCTCCTTCATATTCACATCACAACTGAAATGGCATTCTTGAGATACACAGGGAACTATTTATAAAGATCTCTTTTTAAAATATTTCATTAAATTTTCAAAAAACCAAACCAAAAATCCCATATGTACTCCAATAGATAGTAAAGTTTTGTTTTGTTTTGTCGGCTTCCCACCCCATTTTCCATGGTGTTTCTATTCCTCCCCTTCTACTGCACCCTGCCTTCTCTATCTCTTATACCATAACAACAATACAATAATCTCCAATTCCTCCTGTTGCTCATAGTTCAAATCCTGATCGTGACTTCATCATTCTATAATATTTCTTTAAGTAACCTGAAAAAGGTTTCTATTCCTCCATAAAACAGTCATCATTAGGTTCTCTTATTTTGGCTCTTAAGCTTTGCCAATTCTGCAAAGTCCACCACCTTGCATATCCATTCTTCTGTGGTGAGAGCTTCTTCTTTCTTCCATTTTTGTGCATAAAGAATCCTAGATGCTGTCGTTACATACACAAGCAGTTTAATCGTCTTTTTAAAAAATATCTTAATTCACTTGCAGTTCTAATGGAGTTTTCTGTTGGAAAATAAAAGTATTTTATACAAAGTAATTCTGTCTTTTGAGAAATATGTGTGGCCATGCTTGTTTGAGAAATGGGAGTCCTGTGAATCTTAAGAACTGCCACATTTTATTTTGGCATAACTTTTATCAGAACTTCTTGTGTAATAAATCTGTTAGTCTTTTTCAAAGAGCCACATTGTTCTCTGTTGTGTTTACTTTCAAGTGAAGGAGATCTGTCATTTGTGGAAACAGTTCTTTATGAGATTAGCAGCAATGCAACAGTAAAGGTTTTAACTTTTCCTTTGGTATATGAAGAATTAATTTTTAAAATGGTCATTTAGTTTACATGCAAAACCTTGCGATATTGCAATGTGAGTTGGCCGCTTTTCCTATTTTAAAAATACCAGCTTTATGATATCTGATAATGCTAATAGGTATCATATAGGAAGAGTATTGGAATATTGAAACATAATCATCTGTTTGCATACAGGTGATGTCAGCCTATAAAATAGTTGTAAGTTTGAAAATCATGTGTGTTTGGAAAGATCTAGATTGAATTGGTTGGAAGTGCTTACGTATTTGCTAAACAGTTACACAAAGTTGGAGGGAAGTTTGTTTTACAATCAAGGGTTGGAATCATTTGAACCAATACAGCAGTTTTTAAATGTGCATCATATATGGTTGTATTACACTTTGTTTCAAAGGCGTAAGATGGGCAACTTCTTTAAAACAGGAGCAGTTTTTAAAACAAAATTATCTTTCAGGGATTCGCTAAATCGTAGCTGTCTAAACTATGGAATTTCCCCATTGAAATCACTAATGATTATATTTTGGGCAAACTGTGGTTAAATTTTCAAAGTTAGATATGTGATATCCTACCAAGAGGTCTCATTGTGTGGATGGGTTCGATTCAACCCTTCTTCTAAGGACTTATGATCCGACAATAGCCCTGTGAGGTGGTTTAGATTCCAAGTGAGGGAATGACAAATAGAGAGATTGGAATCTGAATTCATGTTGGAAAACAATAATCTGTCCGCTTTGCCAGAACCTGGAAGGGAATACCAGAATTTCATGCTATCAGTCACAAAGCAGTTGAAGAGAATCTGTAGCCACTGACCGTTGACAAAAAATGCAAAAGCTACAAGACTGATTTCTCCATGATTAGTGTATTCAAAGAAATGAACTTGTAAGCCAAATTATGCTCATGTTCCAAATCTTTGACTTTTGGGGTATGTGTTAGTGTGATTGGTACATGTTTTGCTTTCTCGTGATGTTTGTCCGGACCACTGCTGGCTTTAGAAATTTTAACTATTAGCTTCAGGTGCAAGAATATGGTAGATTGGAGCTTTTGCTTAGATGAAGACATTTGAGGCAGGAAAAGCCTAGCTCATAATGCTGTTTTATGGTAGATACGGCTCAAACCACACATTTATACTCTACGAGGGGACTCTGAGTACAGTGGAAGAAAAAACAGCTTGAAAAGAAAGCCCCTTAGAGATTTCTGAATAGGGACTGGGGGGGAATTCAATTCAGTTTTCATTTAAAGGCAAACTTACTTAATTCACATTTTCGGAAACAATGTAACAACTGAAAAACAACTATCCTTTGAAATTCAAACTTATCCAGATTCTGTGGCGCAGTTCTGCAGCCACGTACCGTGCACAGAAAGGCACATACTTGAGTGAAATATGCATTAAAATGCCTATTAGTGCAAATAACCTAAAAATGCATTATATTAGAGAAAATTGCATTGCAAAAAAATGTGTATATTAGGCACAATTACATACAATGATATGCCTTTTAAAATGCTGGTGAATTTTTGTGATGACCTTTTTTAAAAAATGCAAACTGATATGGGAATGTTGCGGGGCAGGAATTAGAAACAAATTGGCACTGCCCATCCCTATGCCATCTTGAACTTTCTGTACTAATTTATATTATGTGTGCTTCCTGCAGACGAAATGGCAAATATTTCCCCATCCCACAGTCCAGTTTCAGGGACTCTCAAGGTGTCCATCACACACTTTCTTTTCAAAAAATGTCTCTTCTGCCTGAATGTAATACTTTCTATGCTGTCAGATAATTATTGGGGACCAAACCTGGAAGCCATAAATACGTGAAGGAGCACCTCTCTCCATATAAACCGCCCCGGACTCTGCATTCATCCTCTGAGGTCTTTCTGTGTGTGCCTCCTCCACAAGAGGTCCAGAAGGTGGCAACACAAAAACGGGTCTTTTTTGTAGTGGCTCCCCGTTTGTGGGGACCGCGGGTGGCGCTGTGGGTTAAACCACAGAGCCTAGGACTTGCCGATCAGAAGGTCAGCGGTTCAAATCCCCGTGACGGGGTGAGCTCCCGTTGCTCGGTCCCAGCTCCTGCCAACCTAGCAGTTCGAAAGCACGTCAAAGTGCAAGTAGATAAATAGGTACCGCTCTGGTGAGAAGGTAAACAGTGTTTCCGTGCGCTGCTCTGGTTCACCACAAGCAGCTTTGTCATGCTGGCCACATGACCCGGAAGCTGCACGCCAGCTCCCTCGGCCAATAAAGCGAGATGAGCGCCGCAACCCCAGAGCCGGTCACAACTGGACCTAATGGTCAGGGGTCCCTTTACCTTTACCCCATTTGTGGAATACTCTCCCCAGGGAGACTCACCTGGCGCCTTTGTTATATATATTTAGGACCCAAGCAAAAAATTTCCTCTCCAACCAGACCTTTGTCTGATGAATATTCTCTAGCCTGGGAATCAGGGGTTCTTTTGCCATTTTGATTTGATTTATTTCCTTGCTTTTATCCTTTATTTTATTCTGTGAACTGCCCTGAGCTCTGACAAGGAAGGGCAGTATATAAATCTAGTATGTAAATAAAGTAAAATAAATAAATCAAAGTGGCTAGATTATTTCCACGCATGTGACGGCATGGGGGGGAAGAAATTGGCCTGCACCAGGACTTTCACACAATGGCAGCTGTTTTAATGATTGGAGCTGCTTAAAAAGTGCAGCCACAGTTGCCGATATCTTCCAGCTCACAGAGTGGCAAGCCTATTTCGCATTATTCTTTCTCCAGGCTACCAGTTGCTCACTCACATGACTGTATGGAGAAATTTGACAATAGCAACTGACCCCCTCGCACTGGCCACTGTTAATACCAGGCAGGGAGTTCAAACATATAAAGTCCCAGGGTCTTACTTTCCCCTTTAGGGGTCCTCAGCACAATATGCAACAGCAGTTCTGCACCCCACACAGATAATTGTGGCTCTCCCTGAACGGATCCTGAATGGAAGGTAGCAAACCACTGGATCCAGTCTATTTTCTTGAAAATCAGTAGCAGGTCAAGTGAAAAAATGCTGGTCAGGGGGCACCCTTAGGATGAACGAATGAATTTATTATTACGGTCACAGACCAGTTCCGGCTCACTTACAATATCAGAAAAATAATAAAAAAATTCCTTCCAGTAGCACCTTAAAGACCAACTAAGTTAGTTCTTGGTATGAGCTTTCGTGTGCATGCACACTTCTTCAGATACAGTGTGCATGCACACGAAAGCTCATACCAAGAACTAACTTAGTTGGTCTTTAAGGTGCTACTGGAAGGAATTTTTTTATTTTGACTATGGCAGACCAACACGGCTACCTATCTGTAACTAGAAAAATAATAAAACACAATAGGGATACATTGAATTGCAACCGGGTATGACAGGGACAATACAGATATAGCAGCAGTTAAAAATATATAAGTTAAATCTTAATCACTAAAATATAACCTAAAATTGTCATTTAAAACCTTAATAATTTTGGTAGTACAGGTTGTTCTACCTTGGTAGAACAAGTAGGTAGTACAAGTTTTTGGCAGTCGCCAAGGTAGTACAAGTTTTTGGCAGTCGCACAGACCCTTGGGATGTATTCATTCCAACATACAGTGGCACCTTGGTTCTCAAACTAAATCCGTTCCCGAAGTCCGTTCCAAAACCAAGACACACTTTTCCATAGAAAGTAATGTAAAATGGATTAATCCGTTCCAGACTTTTAAAAACAACCCCTAAAACAGCAATTTAACATGAATTTTACTATTTAACAAGATCATTGAGCCATAAAATGAAAGCAATCATCAATGCACTGTACTATAAAATAAATAAGACAGTGTTGGAGATGATAAAAATTAAAATGAATACGTTTTCTTACCTGCACTGATGATAGTCATTGTTTGGATGGGGGGCTTTTATCCATTTCCGCAGTCACACAATCAGTCAGTTCTGAACTGGGTTCCACACAGTCACAAAAACATATGAACCGAAAAAGCCTCAAAAATAAATAGCAAAATAAATAGCAAAACCAAAACCTTAATCCGTTCCAGAAGTCCGTTTGACTCCCGAAATATTCAAAAACCGAGACGCAGCTTCTGATTGGTGTAGGCGTCCTGGAAACAATAGCCGACAACCGCATCAGATGTTTGGCTTCCGAAAAACGTTTGAAAACCAGAACACTTGCTTCTGAGTTTTTGGCGTTTGGGAACCAAGGCGTTTGAGAACCAAGGTACCACTGTATTTATTTAGCTATTGTATTTATATATCATTTAATCATTAGCATTTCTAAGCAGTGTATATAGAAATAAACCACACAGCAAAATTCCATTTGTTTTGTTGATGGAACAGTCACTGGATGCCTTCACAATGGCTGACAGGCTAGACGTACTTTTGTTTGGCTGCTGGTACCTTGTTTTGAAAATGAATCTGTTTGAGTGCCTGATCCGATGCATGTGGACAAACGCCGGCTCCCTCCCGCTGCAACCCCATAGTCGCCTTTGGACTTAATTGTCCAGGGGTCCTTTACCTCTTACTTGGAAGTAAGTTCCGTTGCATTCAGTGGGGCCTGTTCCTATGTGAGCCTAAGCCCACGTGAAGAGTTGGGGGGGTCAAAATTCCAGTCCTTCTCTCATCTCTTTTGTTATATCCAGTGCTTTTTTGAAAAAAAGGGGCCAGTACTCACTATGAAGTTGTTTCAGCAAGTTCCATACCTTTCACATTGGTAGGGGGGATATGGTACCAGTACTGTGTACTCTTGAGTACGCCAGAAAAAAAAGAGCACTGCTGCTATCTATGTCTTTTGTGGGGAAATTTGCACGTCCGGTCCCTTTGCAATTGATATTCTTGCCACCCTGGCAATCTGTTACTCTGAAATGTGTGCAGGATAACATCTTAACAGTGAGCGAAGTTGGTTAGCACTAGGCTCAAAATCTCCATGGTTACTCTGAAGGAAGTCTTTCTGTTGGACTTACTTTCAAGTAAGCATGCTCAAAAATGCAGCCTTGATTTGCTAATTAAGTGATTAAAAAACCTGGTGGGCTTGATACAAAAAATACTTCTTGTAGGCGGTTCCCTGGTGGTGCGGTAGCCCTGTGAACTCCTCATGCAAAATGTGACAAATTATCTTGACAAGTGAGAAATTTTCAAGTGAGCAAGATTCAGGCGTGTTTTAATTGCAGCTTTTATTTGAATTGATCATAGAATCGTGGCTTGGAAGGGAACCCAGGGGTCATCTAGTCCAACCCACTGTAATGTAACAATCAGCAAACAATAGTAAAGGTAAAGGGACCCCTGACCATTGGGTCCAGTCATGACCGACTCTGGGGTTGCAGCGCTCATCTCGCTTTATTGGCCGAGGGAGCCGGCGTACAGCTTCCGGGTCATGTGGCCAGCATGACTAAGCCACTTCTGGCAAATCAGAGCAGCGCACAGAAACGCCGTTTACCTTCCCGCCAGAGTGGTACCTATTTATCTACTTGCACTTTGAAGTGCTTTTGAACTGCTAGGTTGGCAGGAGCAGGGACCGAGCAACGGGAGCTCACCCCGTCGCAGGGATTCGAACTGCCGACCTCCTGATCGGCAAGTCCTAGGCTCTGTGGTTTAACCCACAGTGTAGCAAGCTATATATTAGGCCTGTTTCTTGACTTCGAAACCAGTCGTGTGATCACAGTGTAGTTAATGACTGACTCTTATTCTTAACACAGTTGTTAATAATAATAGTAATTAATTAATAATTTTAAAGAGAAAAATCACACATAATTGTAGCTGGAAGTACATACAGCAAGCAAAAGTACTCCAGCGTCATTCTAGTTGTTTCAGTTCCATGGCTTTTCCTACCATTTTTGCATACATACGTTCATAAACTCATTACAACAAGAAGATTTTTTTAAAAAAAGTGCTGGCCTGGAATAACTCTTAGAACGCCATCAACAACTCAGGGAAGTCAAAAAGTGTTTTGAGTTCAAGCGGTAGTTAACCCTGTTAATCCATACAGGCACTTCAGTGATTATTTTTATACGCTAGGCCTTCCTGTCTCTTTTCCTCAAGAGTAGCACTTATTTATTTAGTTGGTTATTCTTTTCAAAAGCACACTGTTCATTAGGATTCTTCAGGGACTGCAGTGCTATGAATACTTGGCATCAGGAACATGCAGCTGCTGGGTGACCTTGGGCCAGTCACACTTCCTTGAAGTCTCTCAGCCCCACTCACCTCACACAGTGTTTGTTGTGGGGGAGGAAGGGAAAGGAGATTGTTAGCCGCTTTGAGACTCCTGAAGGGGAGTGAAAGGCGGGATATCAAATCCAAACTCTCCTCTTCTTCTTCTTAAGATACGTTGGGGGAAAGATTCCACTGAGTTGAAAAGAGCATTTGCAACTCAGGTTGCTGCCTGGTGGGAGCCCTCCAGTCCTGATTCACATAGCAGCCAGGATGGAAAGTGAGGAGCAGGCAGACGGCTGTGCCATCCTGCTGCAGCTGCAGTGATCAGATGCAACTTGAGCCCAATGTCAGGCAGTGGGATTGGCTAGGCACCCAATGGATCCTGGCCCAGCTCATCCCTTCCTTGCCTTCCAAACACCCCGTTTCAGGGCTTGCCACTGAGGGAGATGTCCTCTGCATATTTGGAAAGTGGAAGAGGGAGGGAGAGCCAATGTGGTGTAGTGGTTAAGAGCGGTGGACTCATAATCTGGTGAACCGGTTTTGCTTCCCCGCTCCTCCACATGCAGCTGCTGGGTGACCTTGGGCCAGTCACACTTCTTTGAAGTCTCTCAGCCTCACTCACCTCACAGAGTGTTTGTGGTGGGGGAGGAAGGGAAAGGAGAAAGTTAGCCACTTTGAGACTCCTTCGGGTAGTGATACAGCGGGATATCAAATCCAAACTCTTCCTCTTCCTCCTCCTCCTCCTCTTCTTCTTTCCACCACTGTAGTGATGCTGGCATCATCCTACAGGCCACTGGAGACCAGCAGGGCAGAGTGGAGAGGCATCTCCAATCAATCCAGTTCCCTCACTCTTCTGCTTGGGGTCCCTTCGAACTCTATAATTCTATGAAGACTAATGCAAGAGGATGTAGATTGCTCTGCCTCACTTGAGCTAGGTACTATTACTACTACTACTACTACTACTACTACTACTACTACTACAATCCATTAGCCACTCTTTACCCCAAGGTCCCAGAGCAGGTATCAACAATTAAACAACTTAAAATTAATGTAAATAAACTGGGTCCTGAAAATATAGGTAAAGGACCCCTGGACGGTTAAGTCCAGTCAAAGGCGACTAGGGGGTTGCAGAGCTCATCTCACTTTCAGGTCGAGGGAGCCGCCGTTTGTCCACAGACAGCTTTCCGGGTCATGTGGCCAGCAGGACTAAACTGCTTCTGGCAAAATGGGACACCATGACGGAAACCAGAGTGCACAGAAACGCTGTTTACTTTCCAGCCTATTTATCTACTTGCACTTTTTGGCGTGCTTTCGAACTGCTAGGTTGGCAGGAGCTGGGACAGAGCAATGGGAGCTCACTCTGCAATGGGGATTTGAACCGCCGACCTTCTGATCGGCAAGCCCAAGAGGTTCAGTGGTTTAGACCACAGCGCCATCTGCACCCCCTCCTTAAGAATATACCCCTCAGGTATCAAAAGATGGGGTAAAGAGGTGCAACTTCAGTTTTCACAGAAAGCTTTATAATGAAGGTACCAGTTACACATCTCTGAGTACCACAATCTGGGGGCTGCCACAGATTGTGCCTTCTTCTGGGTCACCCACACTCCGAGTTCCTGAGGGTGGTGGAACAACCAAGAGGGCCCTCTAATTTTAGGACCTGAAATGATCTGTTAGGAAGGAGGTGGTCTTTCAGATTGCTCAGGTTTGCATATTATGCCAAGCCAAACCATGGTTTAGAAAGGAACGCATGAGTTCATGGGCTCCAGAAGAGAATATTCCTGAATTGCTCCCTCGATAGAGCATGAGACTCTTAATCTCAGGGTTGTGGGTTTGAGCCGCCCATTGGGCAAATCTTTCTACAATTTTATGATTCCCCATCATCTTACTGCTGGGCTGAGATGATCCTTATAGCATGTTGTCCAAACCTGGGGTCACTTTTTGGTACTCCTGGACAAACCATAAGACATTCATGGTTGGTTTGGAGAGAGCAGGACCATGATTCTGATAACATCCCAAACCATTACTGAGTGCAGAAGCAGGACCAGGAAGGACCACAGTTACTGTTATCTCCTCTCCCGGGACTAACAAGTTCATGCTAAGCCATGGTTTGGCTCTGTGTCATATGTGAACCAGTCCATAATGATAGACTGGAACATAACATGATGATACGCATGTGGTTGGTGGTGAAAATAGCATCTGTGTGTTTCCTTCCTCTCCCTAAAGGAGGATAGTCTCTTGGGCTGGTAGCATGTCTGCCTGCTCTGCAAAGTGCTTAGATCAGAACGGTGAAGCTTTGCATGGAAATCATGCCATGTTCAGAAAAGCATTTGATTTTTCTGCATAACGTGAAGGCGATCTTGTTTCCCTCCTCTTTTGACAGTCATTCCCCAACCTTCACACACTTTGAACTACACTTCCCATAATCCTTGGCTGTTGGCCATGCTCGCTGGGGCTGGTGGGAGTTGGAGTCCTACATTATCTGGTTTGGGAGGCTGGTCCTTGGAGTGTCATTTAAGTTTTTTAATGTGCTTATTGGTTTGTTTGTGGCTTTTTTGTTCTTGCTTTTATTACGTATTTTGTGTTTTTATGTTGTGAACCCCCCGAGATCTACAGTTGAAGGGTGGTATACAATTTAATAAATAAATTTTGGTTTCATGCTGGCCTTGGCCACGTAGTCTGCACCGCCTGTTTACCAATTTAGAAAGTGATGTGAGTTCTGGTTTTGCAATTCCTGCAAAATGCTACAATATGTAGAAAGCTGCTGGACCAACCAAGCCATAAGGCCATCTTACTATGAATGTGGGGAAAGCACAACTGATTCTTCCCGGGTGGGGTGGGAGGACTCTTCAGGAAACTGGATATCTTTTTTAAAAAAATGAAAAGGTGAGCACAGAGCACCACTGTAAAATGTATGATGGAGCAATATTGCTGCAACCCATCAAATACTTTCAGGAAGTAGTTTCAAAGTCTCTTTCGAATGTGTAGAATTGGGCAACAACACCTGTCCTGTGCATTGCATTATGGGTCATATCAAGAGTGCCGTTAAACTTGTTTTTCATGATCATCAGGGCTCTTGACCTTGTTTTCCCAAACAACATCCCATTTTCCCATCTAGCACTCACCAACTTCATGGCAAGACGTGCGTAAGCTTGTGATATGATGGAGCTGTTGTGTGGGGCAAGAACCAAAAGGCTTTCGCAAGCCCATTGGTAAGGTTGTGGAAGATTTCTTTAGTAGGTTGCTGTTAAGTTGTGGGTGAACATATCAGACGACACAGCGATTCTTCAAACAGACCAGAACAGAACTGAACAGAACTGAACTGAAGGGTTCAGCCAGCCTGCTTATATAGCGCTCCACTAGAACGCAACAGTAAGCATTTTCTTATTTGCATATGTGGACCTGAACTATCTACAGTATCCCCCTGCTGGCCCAGGGTGAGAACTTCAGTACATAACAGTTGCCATATTTCCACCTCCTCCATCAACTTAGAATCAGATATATAAGTTGGGAAGAGGGCATGAAAGTGGGGTAGAATTTACATTGTGCAGTTTAGGTGTAGGAAGATGCAACATTCGAAATTCACCAGGCGCGTTTTGCCCCTGGCTATTGCCTGACGACACTCATTTCTGGAGGTGCAAGCCTGCGGATTCTTGGATCTTGCCTGCTTTCACACACTAACAACACATCCTGTAGAATTTCCCCCATGATATTTTATCTGCACAATCAGAATGAATTTCAGGAACTAAAAAGTCGCATGGAACTATATGACTTTCGAGCCGTCTGGCCCCCAGAATGGCAACTAGGCATTCTGTTTTGGCAACTATAACCTTGGTTTAAGGAGCCGTTTGGCACCTACCTTAAATATCTGAGTTTCTAGCACTGGGAAGACAGTGTTTTCCATGGCTTACATATAATGATCAGCAATTGTATTATATACACACACCCATTAATGGCAAAATAGACTTCCAGGTACAGTGGTACCTCGGGTTAAGTACTTAATTCATTCCGGAGGTCCGTACTTAACCTGAAACTGTTCTTAACCTGAAGCACCACTTTAGCTAATGGGGCCTCCTGCTGCTGCTGCTGTGCCGCTGGAGCACGATTTCTGTTCTCATCCTGAAGCAAAGTTCTTAACCTGAAGCACTATTTCTGGGTTAGTGGAGTGTGTAACCTGAAGCTTATGTAACCTGAAGCGTATGTAACCCGAGGTACCACTGTACTTTGCAAAGTATAAAAACCAATTACAGAAATGTTAAAATATAAATATCCACAATTAACGTATACAATAAAACAAGCCTGTTAATACGGCAAAGCAATCAAAACAGCATTCATGGGTTATCATCACACTTAATGGCTTTGCTCCATGTAAGCTCTGAAGAAAAGAGTGCTCAGAATGATCAATTCTTAGTTTATTGTTTGCTTCCTACTGGGAATTAAAATCAGCACCCCAGTAGTTTTTGAGTGTAACAAGTGGCTTAATGGGTTTTCCAGAAAACATTGTTTTGGAAAAAAATTCTATGCAAATTAGGGTAACATACACCAGATTTTTCGTCTTAGTGGAATTTTTTTTACAGAGTAATTGAATTTAGCATGCTTATTTTACTCGTATTCCAGTACGCAAATCTTAAAAACTTTGAAACTGCCAAGGTTGCCTATTGTTGTATTTTCATTTGACATCAATTTGTTGTTACTAATGAACTTACGAAGTGGAAGATTTTCCACCCCACAGTCTTTGGTACCAGAATTGCAGCTCCCTCTAATTCATTTAATTATCTGTTGCCTGTCAACCAGTAAGATCAATGACTGAGGGTGGTGAGTGAAAGAAAATGAGCCCTTGGATAATTAAGAAATATTCACGTACACCCATTTCCTCCTTGGAGTTAAGTTACTTGGGGCTGGGTAAAAATGACATTCCAATACAAACAGCATCTTCAGATCAATTTGTGACAATGTGCTCTGGCATTCCATGGCCATCTATACAAGAACTGTTGATCAGGGACACTTGTAATTTAAACATCCCAAATGTTCCTTAAAAAAAAAAAAGACCCACAGAGTCCAGAAACAGTACAATTACTTCTCCAGTAAGACACAGTTTTGGTAGCTACTAAGGCATGCAAAGGTATGGCAAGAAGGCCAAATGCCTGGGGAAACCGTGGAGCTCCTTTTTAAAAAATTTTAAGTACAAATTAGAAAACTTATATATTTACAACAAAAGAAAATACAAAAGAAAAAGAAAATATATATAACCAAGGAAAAAAATTAGGGAATACTTTGTCTCTTTTCATATATACAGTTATTTATACCTCTATAAAATGGTATTCACAATAAAGGAGTGAAATGAAAGATAAGATATCAGAAAAAAGGGAAAAAAGAATAAAGAAAAAATAAAGTAAAAGAAAAAAAAGGGTGAATTTTTTTAAAGTAGATAAGTATTCACTATACATAGCCGTTTCCCATCTATATTTATATTCAATTGTATAATTTCATCTTGTCCTTATCTACCTTAAATAAAGTGGGTTTTTTTTAAAAAAGACTTCCACCTTTTGCCTCACGCGTTTTTAATAATCTGTTTGTCAGATCCTCTGTTCTTCATTTTTTCCCTTTGGATTTCCTTAATGTCTCACTTTGTATTTTTTATATTACGCACAAGATTATTCTAAACACAACCAGATTTTTGTAGTCGAGCCCTGGTTTTGTAAATAATCATTTAAGAACTCCCATTGCTTTATAACCATAGTTTCGGATTTTCTCCTTATTATATCTGTCAGTTTTGCTAGTTCCAGGTACTTGCAAAGACATGGAGCTCCTTTTTCTAGAGTTTAGAAAGAGATGGTCTAGGCATTACTTCACCCATGGCATGGCAGCTACTGAGCACAGGAATCTTTATATCAGAAATTAACTGAGATCACAGACCTTCCATGCAGGAAGAGAAACAACTGCTCACCCCCAGCTCTTTCCATTTCAGAACCTAAGTTAGATATATGTGCAGTAATGTGTAATGTTGTTAAATAATTGGGAATCCTTGGCAATCTACTGCAAATGATCCAGAGACCCACCAGTAGATTCTGGTTTCTCTTCTGCCCAACCATGATCTAGACCAGTGTTTCCCAACCGGTGTTCCGCGGCACACTAGTGTGCCGTGAGACACCGGCTGGTGTGCCGTGGGAGGGAGGCGGGCGAGTCGGGCGCCTAGGAGAGAACAAAACCAAGTGAGCAGCGCGCGAGAGGGAAGCGACCCGAAAAAGAAGCGCGTTCGGAGTCCGGAGGCACTTTTGGGGCTGCGTACGAAGGGGGGGGGCACGGACGGCGGAAGGGGGCGGGGCGCGGTTGCAGAAACCCGCCAATGCTTCCACCTCATTGGGAAAGGGAAGGGGTTGGGCCACCTAAAACTCTCCGCCGGGGCCACATCCTGCCTCCCAGCCCCCTTTCCTCCACCCACGGAGGGAGGGATGTTTTTAACACACACACACACACCCCGCTCACAACCCTTTGGTAGCGTTTCTCCAATCTGAGGCGAGCGCCCGCCGACGCCCCCTTCCCCCGCGCGAAAACCGAAGTCTCCTCCCCACCCCTTTATTCCCTCAAACCCCGTTTCCATAAGGGGGGGGGGAGAACCCTTCCGTCGCGCGCAAAGCCCAGCTCCCTCCGCCCTTCGCGGTCTCTTCAGCTCGGAGCCACTGGGCAAAACTCGCTCTCAGAAGCGCAAGCGCGCGCGCGCGGAGAGAAAGAGAGAGGGAAACAAAGTTAACTTGTGGGGAGAGAGAAAGAGCGAGCGGGAGCTAACTTGTGTCCAAAGGCAGATACAAAGTAGCCCCCCCCCCCCCGCCCCGAAGGCGACCTCTCTTGCTCTGCTCCTCTGGGGTGGGGAAACCAACTCCACCACGCGGAGCAGCCCCGAGGCGGGGAATTTCGCCCCTTCGTAATGTATGCATGTAAATGAGGCGGGCGCAAGGGGTGGGCGCGGAGAGGAACTCGCGCCTCTGAGGCCGCCGCCTCCTTCTCCTCCTCCTCCGCCCCCCCCCTCAAACCCAGGCGGCGGCGGCGGCAGGAGGCAGCAGCGGCAATAACAGAAGCAGCTGCGCTGACAACAACACGTGTTCGCTCGGGCACCATGGAATTCGAGGAGCTGGGGATTCGGGAGGAGTGCGGCGTGTTCGGGTGCATCGCCTCCGGCCTGTGGCCCACGGAGCTGGACGTGCCCCATGTGATCACGCTGGGGCTAGTGGGGCTGCAGCACAGGTAGGGGACACGGCGGTGGGGGGGGAGACGGTCTGGGGAAGCGGGGGGAGGGTGGGTTGCTTGCGAGACAGCGGAGGAGGAGGAGGCCGGCATGTCCGGGCAGCAGCAGCAACAGCAGCAGCAGCAACTCCCGGCGACGGCTCCTCCTCCGCCCGCTATCGCCGCCACCAGCACAACAGCCGCCGCCGCCTCAGCTGCCGCCGTCCCTCAGTCCCTCGCTCTGCTGCCTCCTCCCACCCCGGCAAGGGGAAGGGAAAAAACTTTCACTTTTGTGCGTCCCTCCCGGCGTGACGCTGCGCGCTGACGTCACGGGGCGGGGCTTTAATGGTGGTGTGCCGCGAGATTTTTTTCCGGTAAACAGGTGTGCCGTTGCCCAAAAACGTTTGGGAAACACTGATCTAGACTGTCCTTCAAGATTAAGGGTGGATACTGACAACCAAAATTTATTTTTTAAGGCTCGTTTTTCTGGGCTCTGCCTCACTAGAGCCATGAATCAAGATCTGAGTTTACTGCCTCTTAGATCTTCCAAGCCCATTGAATTTCCCAAGTGACTGTAGCACAGTGGAGCATTCAAATGAGGGGTCTTCATGCCCAACCATTCCCTTAAAACAACAAATTGGCCTGCAATCTCAGCTGTTGATCTGAATCTGCATTGGATAAGCATTTCTTGAACATTTTATGTCCCTGGAATCTTGCCTTTCAGGGAGTTGGTGTGGGATGTAATCCACTGGGAGCAGTCAAATACAACATTCCTTTTTTCCCTAGAGTGGACATGCAAGGGGATGTTGGTCCAGCCAGTTGAAACTTCCTGTTCCTTCCTGGTTGGAGCATCCTTCCTTGCATGTGACTAGGACAAGTGACTAGGACAAAAAGGACAAGTCACGCAGCACTCTCTCTCTCTTTGACTTCCTTCTTTGTTGGACCAGCTTTTTAGCTAGGACTGCTATGCTAGTTTCTCAGCTAGCATAAGCACTGGGATTATACCTCCATATGGGGTAGATCCACATGTAAATATTTGTAACTAAGCCTGCCTTCAGGAATCCAACTGTGAACTGATGTGAGTAAACTTTTTTATTGACTTTAAGATTGTTGTGTCTTTATTCTTTTGAGAGAGATTAAAGGGAATTTACCAGGAATTATACAATTCATTCAGAGACAGACTGAATTGTATAATAGTGAGAGGCTCACACAAGCCTGCAACCAGCTATCCGTTGTGCATGAAAAGGGGAATGTAAACTGTGCTAAGTAAAGGAACTTGCTAGCGCAAGTTAGGAAGGTTATTAATAAACAATATATCCTCTCCTGCCACCCTGAACATTCCCACAGTTGGAACATAAATGCCATATTCAGCACATTATTTACTGTGTTTGATATTTTTACTGATATAGCTGCTTGGTGAGGTAATTTTAAAAGGTGGGGTATAAATGAATTAATGGGGGGGGGGGGTGTTGAAGAAAAAACCCCTCTAAGAAACAAATCCTACTGTGTTCAGTGTTCTGTTTTACTCAGATCCAAGCTCTAGTGTGTTCTGTGGGACTTGCTCCATAATAAGTGTTCTTAGAATCGCAGCCAGTGGATTCTGATGAAGGAGGCATTTGAATTCTGACCACTTCCTCAAGCGTAGTAAAGAACCTTCATTATTACACTGGTAGCGTGACCAGTTCCAGCAACTTGCAGTTCTGAGTTGTTTCGCTGTATAGAAAATTGATTTATCTCTTCCCCCTTCCCACTTTTCTGACCATCCGATGGTTGTGTAAATCTGTTCTAACCAGGTTTAGACAATGGCGGCCAAGGAATGCTGGAAGCAGAATGCTAGGGATCCCACGACTGATGCCATTTCTAGAATTAAGATGGTGTGTGTGTGTGTTTGACAGTGGGAAAACTTTTCCAGGAGAGCCACTCTGGATGCAGACACAGCCTTAGGGAAATGGTTTGCCACAATAATTATACAAGCCCTGCCAGTGGCGTAGCGTGGGGGGTGCAGGGGGGGCCGGCCGCACTGGGCGCAACATCTGGGGGTTAGGGTTAGGGGGTGCAAATCCACAGGTTAGGGGGCGCAAATCCACGGGTTAGGGGGCGCAAATTACTTGCCTTGCCCCGGGTGCTGACAACCCACGCTACGCCACTGAGCCCTGCTCTACTGTAAAACCTCTGAATATGCACACTCTGTGCTAACCGCTGAGATAGAACAGCCCCCGAAGGATTTTCGCATTTAGAAAGCAAAAATCCAACCAGCAAACACACCTCTGGCAATTTTTTTGAGGATATCACCAGTCTATACACGTGGAATCACCTCTGGTTTTTGTGCTGCCCTGAAACTTCGGAAGCTGTTGCATATCTGTAGTTTAATTAAATCTGATTTTTAATAGTTTGTAATTTAATGCAGCCAACACACATCCTTTTTTTAAAAAAAATATAATTTTTATTAAGAGGCCAATCAAATCACACTATTTCCAAATCACATTAGTTCCAAATTATACAGCCAGATTTTTAAATTTTTGTTGGGGGTACCCATACTTCAAGCTCCGAAAACGGGTCCAAACATCACTTATATTGCTGCTTTAATTAGACAGTTCTATCCAGTTCTGTCCAGATAGTCTCTTTGTTACTTTCCTCATCTTCTTGTTGTTATCATATATTCCTTTCTTTGCGGTCTCTGATAATCTTCACAAGCGGGTTGAAAACAAGCATCCTCTGTGTGGGTTTTACACTCTCCAAAATTCATATTGCATAAGGACAGAGGCCATTCCACACCTCCGTAAAGAACTTTCCCTCAGTCTGTCCGTTGATTTCCCCAGGCTTGCCAAACATATCTCAGAGGGCTCTGCCAGGTCTAGATCACATTCCGATAATCATTCACATTCCGATGACCCAACACACATCCTTGCGGGTGCACGGTGCTCAGGAAGCAGGCAGGTGGAAATGAATGGGGCACCTCAAGTCACTGCAAAAGAGAGGCCAGAAATATTTCCCCCTGAAAAGTGCTGTTCTGTACTGTCACCCTCCCTTCGTTCAAAACCATGCAGGTGGAAGGGCTTTCACTCAAAACACTTCTTCTCTTGATAAGAATAATTAAAGCAATGCACTTCTCTGGGAAATGTGCAGATGTTGGAAAAGAAGAGAAATCTATTTCCTCCCCACTAATAATCAGAGTTGACATCGGATACTTCCATATGTTCATTAATTCTTTTCAGTACAAACAAAATATTTTGGCAGTTTAAAATACAGACGGTACACTGAATTGATGATTGGCTGCCGCAGTGTGTTTGGTTTTAGTTGGCTAACACTGGAATCCTAACCATGTCTACTCAGAGGTAAATCCTATATAATTTAGTGGAGTTTAGGGCTGCTTCCTCAATATTTAGCAGAGATGTCTTATGTGAAAATCACAAAAATATGGTGTATCATTACTTGGTTAAATAAGGCCATTACCACCCTCCCTGAAACTTCCTCGGTAAATACATGGAGCATCATCAATCAGTTGCTTCATATATCTTACAAAAACATATCTCCCACCCCCAGCTCTCATGTAGGTTTGGACACTATTGCGACTTGATTTCTCTTTGGGTTTAAAATCTGTTTATATGTTTATCTTTTTCTTCTATCAGGTGTTTTTTTCCTACCCCCTAGAGACTTTAAATATTTTAGATAAATGCTATTTTTCTCCCTGACTTATGTAAACAATGTTTCTGAAAATGAGGTGGACGGGGAAGGGGACTTATTGATTTCCCCATAGGTGGGGAAAGGAATTTATCGACTGGAAATGGATAAGAGCAGATATGTGTCACACTGTATTAGCCTTAGAAAGCAGAGTTTGCTGCCTCATGTTATTTTCATAGTTGCTCTGCAATCCAGTCTTAATCTCGCTTTGCTGCCTCCCGACATCTGTGCCTATTGGTGAAGCAGGACAGAAAAAGCCAAACTTGAGTTCTGAAACTTAATCTTATACATTTATAACCTCAACTTAGTACTGGACCTTGTGGCATAGACCTGTTTGGCAGGGAACTGTTATCAGGCTCTCAGTTCAAAGTCAGAACTGCAGTTCCTGCACCAGAACCTTAGAAAGCATCCCATTAACAGTTAATGATTAAGCCTTGTCAGATACATAATTGGTCCCATTAACGCCATTTGGCTATAAACTAGGTTTGTCTCTGTGTCTGTACTTAATGCTTACAGGTTTGTTGGCTTGCTGTTGTATGGTAAATGTATCTTCTTTCTCTTTCTAGGCCAAGCAACCTTCAATAAAGGATTGTGTGTTCGTGCGGTAGCCATTTGACAAGGATTTCCTTTGTTCAGAGCTGGAGAGGAGGCAAGATGTTGGCATAGCTGATGAGTTAAGAACCTGCTATGCCAACATATTGCCCTCTTTCCTGTCTGCTTGCTGCAAAAGCTTCCAAGGGGATTAGGTGCTTTCCAAAAGCCTATCTGTGTACGAGTGCGAGACTTCGAAAATGGCACACGGTGATCGTCTTATTAGATGCTGTTGTTCTACACAACAAGTAAATGGGAGGTGAATTCTCCAGGTGCTCTGCAACAAAGAATGGATTTACCAAATCAGATTTTCCTGCCTACAGCAAAGTCAGTGTAAGTTGCTTGGGAATTTCCTGATCCATTTTTATTTTATTTATTAGCTTTCCATCCTGCCCTTCTTCCCAAAGGAGCCCAAGGCTACAACATGATAGATGCTGGTGTAGCTGTAATCTGCTTACTATGCTTCAGGTGTGTGGGGGGGGGCAGAGTTTAAAATGAAGGACTACCGCTAATCTTTGCCTTTGCTCTGAAAGACACTGTTTCCTAGGGTTGTCAGCAGACCAGAAAAAACGGGGCTAGGTTGGGCTTTGGTTTCAGGGCAATTGCCAGAAAATCAAAGGCACGCCTGTGCAGTTTTCCTGATTATTTTTTTAAAAATACTCCTCAGCATTTTGTTTGTGGGCTAAACCACAGAGCCTAGGACTTGCCGATCAGAAGGTTGGCGGTTCGAATCCCTGCGACGGGGTGAGCTCCTGTTGCTCGGTCCCTGCTCCTGCCAACCTAGCAGTTTGAAAGCACGTCAAAGTGCAAGTAGATAAATAGGTACCGCTCTGGCGGGAAGGTAAACGCCATTTCCGTGTGCTGCTCTGGTTCGCCAGAAGTGGCTTAGTCCTGCTGGCCACATGACCTGGAAGCTGTACGCCGGCTCCCTCGGCCAATGTAGCGAGATGAGCGCCCCAACCCCAGAGTCGGTCACGACTGGACCTGATGGTCAGGGGTCTCTTTACCTTTATAAGTCAAGCATGAGGAACCTGTGGACCTCCCCATTTTGTTGGACACCAATTCCCATCAGCCCCAGCCAGTGTGGCCAATGTTCAGGGATGCTGGGAGCTGGAGTCGACTTTCTCTGCTTGTAGCTGTGCTCACAGAATTGCCAAAAAACCAAGTCATGCCACATTTATCATTTCCAGAACCTGGCAGCCTGTATTTCCAGACACTTGCATTCTGTGAATGTGTAAATCTCTTCTTAATTGTTTGTAGTGGGACCATCTTTGATAGTGGCACCCCAGTTATGCAATACCCTGCCTAAAGAAGTGAAAATGTGTTATCTGCTTAGCTTACTCTTCGTTTAGCTGTCATGCATTTTGTAAGCTATATAGCAATGTCCATTGGCTGCAAATGATTAAAAACTGGACTTAGATGTGCCTGGCACCTTCATTACACCCCCTCCCCCACACTAGCTTAAATCCCAGGCATTTTAGTTTCTATAATGCTTTAGTTGGCTGCATGTTTTTAATGACTTGCCCATTGTTAACAGTATAATTTAATTATGTATTTATGTTGTTCATGGAATCCTTAGTTGAAGAATGGTACACAAATACATTTAATAAATAAAGTTACTTCTGGTGCCAGTAAAAATACTGACCATGGATGATGCAGTCATGGTGCCCACTAAGACTGTTGTTCAAATAATAAAGACTTGATGGACTGTTTTGCAGCTGGGGTGGTAGATGATGATGGCTGGCTTTGTTCGGCTTGTTTCTGAAACCACCTCATCGGTGTTTGTAGAATATGTTTTCAAGGAGAAAGGAAGGGATCATCTGCAGCAATGTGACTACTTCTCTACACTGCAGGGATGGGGAACCTGTTGCACTAACTTCCTTTTGTTGCAAGCCACCATTAAAATTAAGGTTACGAAAGAAACTCTACCCAGTGGACCACAATTTGGTCCAAGCCTTCCTCTAAATCCATCTCAGCCAAAAGAAGGGAAACTCACTTTGAAACTTACTGTATTTTTCCGTGTATAAGACTATATTTTTTCCAAATTTTTTAAAGTTTAAAATTGGGGGGTTGTCTTGTACACGGAAAGTTGCAATTAATTATTTCTTAATTTTGGGCTCAAAAAATAGGGGGCGCCTTATACATGGGGGCGTTTTATACACGAAAAAATACGGTATCTATAGATGGCAGCTGACACTGAGGAAATTGGCGTCAATGCATCCAGGAACCTTACCAAAATGCTGGAGAAGCTGTACCTCCACAGGCACATACCTTCACATGTGATGGGAATGTCCTCAAATCCAACCCTTTTGGACAGCAGTCCTACAAAAACATAACTAAGCAGGTATTGGAGCCCACTCCAGAATTGACCCTGTTAAATATTTTCCAAGACTTACGCCTACTCTCAACAGCCAGAAACGTCATAGACAGACACTGGAGAGATTGTTTGGAATAAGTACAGTCCATTGGTACCAAATTGTATGGGAAACGGCCTTATTAGAAAAAGTTAACTGACAAACAAACTGACACGAGGACTATAGAAAGAGGACACCTTCACCTCGGTATGGCTCCCTTTTATTTCACACACAGCTCAAACTGACAACAGTGATAGCAGGAATCTACCAACAGCATACAGATCAATATGGCTAACTTGACCTAATATTTCATCCCCCTCCTTCTGCAACCACAAGCAAAACTCGCTGCAGTTCATCAGAGGTGATAAATGGCAAATAAAAACACCCTGGCCCCCAATGTTCTCTCAATGTCAATGTAAGCCAATAAATATACAGAAAGAAAACCTACTCAATTGACACTGACATGAAAACCTCATGTATGTACCAAGTTGGCAAAAATGACGAGATAGTTTGTAGGTTTACCCTCTTTCCCCTACCTTTGGATATCATACATTTTGCATTGAACGTAACCTGAAGACTTTATAATCTGATCAAGAAAGAAAAAAGTGAGAGACGTTGCACGTTCTTTGTAAGGTCATACCTTGGGTTACAGATGCTTTGGGTTGCATAATTTCAGGGGGTGCACTGCACCAAACCTGGAAGTACCAGAACGGGTTACTTCCGGGTTTCGGCGCTTGCACATGTGCACAAGTGCCTAATCACGACCCGCGTGTGCGCAGACGTGGCACTGCGGGTTGCAAATGTGCTTCCCACATGGATCACGTTCGCAACCCGAGCGTCCACTGTAGTTCATGTAAATCTTTAATAAAAATTATTTCAAAATAAAATATATACTAAAATAATAAAGGGATAGCAAATCACAACATTGTCTCAGAGTATGAGTTTCCCCCTCGAGAGCTGATGGTATGAGCTACCTGTTCCTCATCTTCCTTTCACGGAGGGCTTCATGGATGGTATACCATATACCAGGGCCTCTCATAGGCATAGCCTAAGGGTCAGGGGACAAGGGTATAAATTGTAAGCAGAGTACAGTTTATATCACTGTCCCTGACTGAGGCTCATGGGAGCATGACCCCAAGAGCAGAATCCCTTTTTCTTCTCTACACACTTGCCTGTGAGTGAGCTAGGTACACTTGCTTCCAGGTAAACATGAAGAAGAGTGCCCTGGAGATCTGCCACAGTCCCAGGTTCACCTGGACTTTTACCTGTGTGTTTTCGTCTCTGCCAGACGAGCAAAGGCAGGTGTACCTCCTGACAAGCCGTAGAGGCTCAGTGCGGCATATGTACAAACCTGCTCACTGCATGCCCACCCCCACCCCAATATCATTGCGTGATATTATATGTATGACCAACTTTCCGATTAACTGGGATCTGCACCGACGGTGGGAAGAGTCTGCGCCATAGCCAGAATGCTTGGTTGGCACCTGAACACAGCGAATCACTTGTGCCGGTGATGGCAAGTACACAATTACTGGGCTAGATGGAACAACAGTACAGTGGTACCTCAGGTTAAGTACTTAAATTCGTTCCGGAGGTCCGTACTTAACCTGAAACTGTTCTTAACCTGAGGCACCACTTTAGCTAATGGGGCCTCCTGCTGTTGCCGCGCCGCCGGAGCACGATTTCTGTTCTCATCCTGAAGCAAAGTTCTTAACCTGAAGCACTATTTCTGGGTTAGCGGAGTCTGTAACCTGAAGCGTATGTAACCTGAGGTACCACTGTGCACGGCAGCTCCCTCTGGTTTTGTGTAACTCTGTTCCCTTGCATGCCTTCTCACCGGGGGCACCGTAAAGAGATTGGGGACGTGTAATATTGTATTCCTTACAGAGGCTGGTGGTACAATCTGTTCCAGATACTTACGTACTGCTACAGTGAATCAAAAGACAAACACGCTTTAGGGATGATTACGTTTTGTTGCATTGGCTTTCAGAAGCCAAGATGGAGCTCTGCCATTCATAACAGAAGAATTTCTGTGCAGGGCTGCAGGGCAGCCCCACAGTTTTAAACAAGGCTTAACCCCCCCCCCCCAAGTAAGTGTGTTTGGATTGCAGCCTTAGCAAGTGAAGTTTTACATAATACAGTGGTACCTCGGGTCAAGTACTTAATTCGTTCCGGAGGTCCGTTCTTAACCTGAAGCACCACTTTAGCTAATGGGGCCTCCTGCTGCTGCCACGCCACCGGAGCATGATTTCTCTTCTCATCCTGAAGCAAAGTTCTTAACCTGAAGCATTATTTCTGGGTTAGCAGAGTGTGTAACCTGAAGCATATGTAACCTGAAGAGTATGTAACCCGAGGTACCACTGTAGATTTATGTAGTTGGCATTATTCACCCACAGACAAACTTGCGTTCCTGCTGTTTCTTTCCCATTTTTATTTGCATAGATCATTTATTATTATAATTATTTATTAAATTTTTATACTGCCCTTCATCTGAGGATCACAGGGTGGGTTGCAAAATAGAATACACATAAATGCACAACATGATAACAAACAAAAGCAATACCTCCCCACACAGTTTAAAAGGCCGTAGGGGATTTAATTAGCCCAAGGCCTGGGAGAAGAGGATCACAGAATTGTAGACTTGGAAGGGATCCTGAGGGTTATCCAGTCCACCCCTCTTCCATGCCGGAATAGGCAGCTGTCCCGTGCAACCTTGGCATCACCAGCACCATGCTCTAAATGGGGCGAATCTAAAGCAGAAAGCGAGAAAACACAAAAGGAATTGTCAGCTGACTGTAGCAATAAGGATATTCCATCAATGCTGATTTAAACATCAGAATTAATAGAGGCACTCCAGGCATCCAAACAGGCATCTAAACAAGACTAATCCTGATATGCTCTGTGTTCAAATGTAGAAAGGGCAGTGAATTAAAGTTTGTCCTTTCAATGTAAGTCTCTATGCGCCCTTTTAAAATGTGTGGGTTTTTTGGCACCAGGGGGCTATTGGATTGTTTTTATTTTTATTATGCATTTTGTGGTTTTTTATCTTGGTTTTATTCTGTGAACCGCCCTGAGACCTCCAGGTATAGGGCGGTATATAAATTCAGTAAACAACCACCACCACACTACAAAGGCATGCAAAACCCACTTCTACTGTTCCATCTATAACCACAGTGATATAAGACTGAAAGTCCACAGATATCAAAGATTTGCCCAAACCAAAGTTAATACAAATAATTTCTGACCAGAAAGAAGATTCCACAGGACCCGATGTTTCAAAGAGGCGTTTTCAGCGTCACACCAGCAACACCTATCTGAACTAGTCAGATCCTATAAAGGTGCTGCGAAGTACAATCTCAATTGTTAGTTTAAAGAAACACTACTCATGGATTCTAAAGCCTCTCTCCATTGACTGAGCTTCATGAAACACTCTCTTCCATTCATCTCTGAGACCATAAGCATCCACTTCACAGCTTTACAATAAGCATTTATGGCAATGTTTAGGTGACAACTGTTACAGGTCTAGATTTCTGAAAAGGTGCCATTGCTATATTTCCTCCAGTGATACAGGGGGTTGAGGAGGCACTCAAAGCCCGTGGTTCAAAAATAAGTGCTTTTAAAAGGTGTTGTAATTCAATATATGCCATTCAGCCCTGGCAGGTAAGTAGTAAACTGCAGAAATATGTATCCTTTTTTTACATTGGTATTGAACTAGCCTGGCCTGACTCCAAAAGGACACAAGATAAGGCTGTGCAAGACTTTTTACAGGTACAGTTCACTCTCCTACATAATGAATCAAAGATGGCAGCCTTAACTCATGGACTGAAACATAGCCTGGAACTTTATGGACCTCACTGGGGAAATGTGTAGGGTGGCATGACCAGCACATCCCCCGCCCCCATGTACCTGGGTCAATTGCCCCAGCAAACACCTCCCCCCACTGGCAGAGAGAAAGGTTGTATCAAACCAAGACTGACAGTTTTTCAGACTTCTGGTTGTTTTTAATAATAATAATAATAATAATAATAATAATAATAATAATAATAATAATTAATAATAATTTATTTATACCCCGCCCATCTGGCTGGGTTTCCCAAGCCACTCTGGGTGGCTTCCAAAAGAATATTAAAATACTGTGATACATCAAACATTAAAAGCTTCCCTAAACAGGGCTGCCTTCAGATGTCTTCTAAAAGTCTGGTGGTTGTTGTTCTCTTTGACATCTGGTGGGAGGGCGTTCCACAGGGAGGGCACCACTACTGAGAAGGCCCTCTGCCTGGTTCCCTGTAACTTGGCTTCTCGCAGTGAGGGAACCGCCAGAAGGCCCTCGGTGCTGGACCTCAGTGTCCGGGTAGAACGATGGAGGTGGAGACGCTCCTTCAGGTATACTGGACCGAGGCCGTTTAGGGCTTTAAAGGTCAGCACCAACACTTTGAATTGTGCTCGGAAACGTACTGGGAGCCAATGTAGATCTTTCAAGACCGGTGTTATATGGTTTCGGCAGCCGCTCCCAGTCACCAGTCTGGCTGCTGCATTCTGGATTAGTTGTAGTTTCCGGGTCACCTTCAAAGGTAGCCCCACGTAGAGTGCATTGCAGTAGTCCAAGCGGGAGATAACCAGAGCATGCACCACTCTGGCGAGGCAGTCCACGGGCAGATAGGGTCTCAGCCTACGTACCAGATGGAGCTGGTACACAGCTGCCCTAGACACGGATTTAACCTGTGCCTCCATGGACAGCTGTGAGTCCAAAATGACTCCCAGGCTGCGCACCTGGTCCTTCAGGGGCACAGTTACCCCATTCAGGACCAGGGAATCCTCCACACCTGCCCGCCTCCTGTCCCCCAGAAACAGTACATCTGTCTTGTCAGGATTCAACCTCAATCTCAATAACAACAACAACAACAACAACAACAACAACAACAACAACAACTTCTCTCAAGATTGCAACAGATGTTCCATCTATCCAAGGGGGTCTTATGCATTCAAAATTGGGTTGCATTTTAGGCAAAATCAGGTAGCGATCATTTGCAGCTTGAAAGTCACAAAGGTATGGCGATATTCACACCTTTCCCACCACCAATTGCAGCTCAAAGCCACCCCCTTCTCTCACCAGGGTGCACAAACTCACCTCACACTCTCACCCAGGGGGGCAGGTTTCACCAATAGGCTCTCACCCTGGGCAGGATCTGAGGCCCCTAATGGTGCGCAAAATAATTCCTTATAAAACTGTAGTAGTAGTAATTATTATTATCTATACCTCGCCCATCTGGCTGGGTTTCCCCAGCCACTCTGGGCTGCTCCCAACAGAATATTAAAAACACAATAAAACATCAAACATTAAAAACTTCCCTATACAGGGCTGCCTTCAGGTGTCTTCTAAAAGTCAGATAGTTGTTTATTTCCTTGACTTCTGAAGGGAGGGCATTCCACAGGGCTGGTGCTACCACCAAGAAGGCCCTCTGCCTGGTTCCCTGTAACCTCACTTCTCGCAGGAAGGAACCGCCAGAAGGCCCTTGGAGCTGGACCTCAGTGTCTGGGGTGGACAATGTGGGTGGAGACACTCCTTCAGGTCTACTGGGCTGAGGCTGTTTGGGGCTTTCAAGGTCAGCACAAACACTTTGAATTGTGCCCGGAAATGTCCTGGGAGCCAACGTAGATCTTTCAGGACCAATGTTATATGGTCTCGGCGGCCACTCCCAGTCACCAGTCTAGCTTTCGTATTCTGGATTAGTTGTAGTTTCCAGGTTACCTTCAAAGGTAGCCCCACGTGGAGCGCATTGCAGTAGTCCAAAACTGTAGTCTAAATGTACTTTCCATAGTGGTGATTTGCACAAATTAGGGGCCCTTTGAGGTAACGAGACACCTGTCCTCATAGCCTTTAGAACTGTGCCAATGACGTGCTATTATATCTTCAGCAACCTCATTGCTCTCTGGCCCACGTTGGGCACCTCTCTCTGCTATCTGATTTCAAGTCATTTACGAAAGGCTTTAGTATTGATTTGGCTCAACTTTGTCATTTGTTAATTGCTTCCAGGAGAGGCAAGGCGGGTGGGTGTGGGGAATGTTAAGCCCTTTAAATGGCACAAAGGTCTTCCCGATTTAATATTTAATAGAGTAGATTTTTTAAAAAATAAAAAACAGATTCAATTTCAAGGATGTGATGCCATTATTATATACTCCTAGAATATAGGCTTCTCCTGGCGTGGGGGTGGGTGAGAACCCAAAGCTGCCCACTTTTGTAGCAGAAAAAAGACAGTCTAACAAAGATGTCTGTGTTGCTCAGTGCCAGCCTTTGGTAAACGGACGTTTCTGAAGTTACAGTTTCTATTTGCAGGAAGGTAAAGCAATGGAACGGAGCTTTTGTTAGCAAAGTTGCTTAAATAACACAGATGGAGTCCAGAGATACCACTTTACGGAAGAAACTGAACAAAGCAGGGCATGATTTGAAGAGAAACAGACTAAGAGGTTTTGTCTTTCTTTCAGGCCTTGTGCGTAGCGGCAAGATATAAAACCAAACATACGGAGGAAAACTCCCTTAGAACTACACAGCCAATCAGAACATGTGCTACCTCAGCAAATAGAATGTTGCTCTCTGACTGGTGGTGAAGCAACTCCTCCTATTACCCTCTTGGCAAGTTGACATAGACACTAGCAGAATTAAACCCTTAAGTTGCACGCTGAATGATCCCTCAGATCATTTACTCGGAGTAAAATGTGGCAAAGAAATATCACAGAGTGATGTATTACTGAGCTAGGGGTGTGTGCCTATTAATTTACATCACATTTCCTCATTTAGATTTCTCTACTTATTTTTCACACGTCATTTCTGAATTTCCCCACAGCTGGTCATCTTTCTGCATTAGCCTCAAAGCTGAAGAACACATCTGGCTTCACTTTCATTCTGAGGCTTTCCATTGGAACATTTCATGAGGGAAAGTAGCAAAATGGTGGGCAGGGAGGAGAAACTGGGAAGGAGAGGAGGGATATAAAGTTTTTTTGAATCACAGAATCCAAAAATTAGTTCAGCAATTAGCAACTAATTAGCAATTAGTTCGCAATCAGGCAGGTGAACCCTATGTATTACTATGTAATACTATGTAATATTATAGACAACTATCTGACTTGTAGACGACATCTGAAGGGAAGCTTTTAATGGTTGATGCCTTCCTGTGCTTTAATTTGTTGGAAGCCACCCAGAGTTGCTAGGGCAAACAGGTCAGATGGGTGGCATAGAAATAAAGGTTAAAAAAGGGTAAAGGATCCCTGGGCGGTTAAGTCCAGTCAAAGGTGACTATGGGGTTGCAACACTCATCTCACTTTCAGACCGAGGAAGCTGGCTTTTGTCCACAGACAACTTTCCGGGTCATGTGGCTAGCATGAATAAGCCGCTTCTGATGCAATGGGACACCGTGAAGGGGAAATGTGTGTGCGTCCTATGGGGCAAATGCAGGCTTTCACTGAAGCCTGGAGAGCGAGAGGGGTCGGTGCACACCGACCCCTCTCGCTCTCCAGGCTTCAGGAAGCTATCCGCACTTCCCGCTGGGCTCCCTAGGCTTGGGGATAGCAGCCTGTTCTGGGGGCTGGGGTCGGGGGAAGCTCGGGCTTCCCCTGCCCCAGCCCTGCACCTGGGGGGGGGGAATAATTTTTTTTTCTTTATTTCCCCCCCAAAAAAACTAGGTGTACCCTATGGGCCGGTGCACCCTATGGGGCGAAAAAATACGGTAATTTAACTTAACATATTTAACTAAATAATCATTGAATTTAATCCACTCTTCCTGAGACTTTGCCAGTATTTTCTGCACCCAGAAAAGCATGACAGTTTTCTGTTTGCATCGTGAAGAGAAGATTCAGGTTTAGAAAATAAACTTTGCACCATCAGCACACAATAAAGGCTTCAATTAATTCAGCGAATACCCACTGGTTGCCTTATAGTGCAAGCAAGCGAATCTAGCGCTACATCAAAAAGGGAAATCTTACCTGGCACCTTGAGTTGAATGAATGCTACCTGAAGAGATTCCAGCAGCTGCAACCCTAGAGCAGCGGTGGGAGCGCTCTAGTCCACAGGTCTAAATAGATCCCAAATTGTCCCACAGGCCTGATTTTCCCAAACCACACTCATCTGCCACACTGCAAGTGCTCAGTTCAGACCTCTGGCCTTTATTTAAGAGGATTTAGATAGCACTTAGGGGTGGCGCTGTGGCTTAAACCACAGAGCCTAGGGCTTGCCGATCAGAAGGTCGGTGGTTCGAATCCTCGTAATGGGGTGAGCTCCCGTTGCTCGGTCCCTGCTCCTGCCAACCTAGCAGTTTGGAAGCATGTCAAAGTGCAAGTAGATAAATAGGTACTGCTCCGGCGGGAAGGTAAACGGCGTTTCCGTGGACTGCTCTGGTTCACCAGAAGCGGCTTAGTCATGCTGGTCACATGACTCGGAAGCTGTACGCAGGCTCCCTCGGCCAATGTAGCGAGATTAGCACCGCAACCCCAGAGTCGGCCACAACTGGACCTAATGGTCACGGGTCCCTTTACCTTACTTAGATAGCACTTAATCGTGTAAGTGGTTTACGCAAAATAAAAACAAACAAGACAGATGCGGACAAAAGCAGGTTTAAAACACAAGCTGATCTATTTTTTTTCAGAAATATAAAACCAGCAGCTTAAAAAACACACACATTACAATATATAAGGTAATTACATGTCAAAATACATGCAGGGTGTGCATGTCTAGGTAGGCTTGCCTAATGAAAAGGTTTTAGCAAATGCAAAAAATAATAATACAAGAATTGGGTGGTCTGTCCTGTTTCAGCAGCCCTTCTGAGCAAGGAGCAGAGAAAGCAAAATATAAAGGGTGTCCGAACCAGGACCCAGCCCAAGGCATTTTGCTGAAGTGAAGGACAAGATGGGGTGCATCACTCCCCCATGCCAGGCTCAAGAACCCACCGAGTCTTTCTTAAACATGAGGGAATTCATCATACTCTTTTAAAGCACAGTTCAGCTCAGAGAATTCACAGAGCTACAATTCCCAGCACCCTTAATAATCTAGAGTTCCTAGGATTGTGTGCGTGTGTGTGTGCGTGCGTGTGTGCTTTAAACGTGTGTACCTTTCACTGTCTCGGTAGGGAAGAGGAAAGCTCTGCTCAGGAATTACAAACGGATCTGGACGCTGCGGTCCTCTTTTAAGAAACCCTTGGCGCAGGATGTCTGCTCCACCCAAGGACTATAGCGCAATAAGTCGAGGAGATGGGGAGAAATGGGTGGACGGCTATCTAAGTTAACATGGTTAAGAGAATTAAAAGGGGAAGGGGGAATGTGGAAAAATAAAATGCAGAATGTTACCTGCATCAGAACCGTCTACCCGGAGGGGTCCCTTCAGCAGCCAGAATTCATGTAGCAGAATCATCCACGGAGCCTCAGCAACCCGGAGATGCGCCTGGGGCGCAACGACCTCTCGCCCCAGCGATGTTGAGCCGACGCTGCTGCGTCTGGTGGAATTTGGATTTGGATGGAAGTAAGTCCCCTAGCAACAGGCCGGGATAACTGGGAAACCTTTAAAAAAAATAAAAAATGGCTCTCTTTCCTTGCCACGCCCCCTTCGCTTAGAGTCGTCCCCCCGCCCGCTTTTTTAAATGTGCGAGTTGCAGGTAGGGAGCCGTGTTGGTCTGCCGTAGTCAAAACAAAATAAAAAAATTCCTTCCAGTAGCACCTTAGAGACCAACTAAGTTTGTTCTGGGTATAAGCTTTCGTGTGCATGGTATCTGAAGAAGCGTAGTTGGTAGTTGGTCTCTAAGGTGCTACTGGAAGGAATTTTTTTTATTTTAAATGTGCGAGATACTATTGCATCCTCCTGATTTTTGTCCAGTCCTCTTAAGTTTGGGATCTTTCTTCTTCTTCTTTTGGAGGCGTTCAGACGAGCTCCTGCCGCATCCGGGATCACCTGGGCTGAAGGTGGGCTGTCGACTCGCTTCCCATGTCTCACACCTGGTCGTCTGAAGACGGGGCCAGAAACCCCGGGCTTAGAAAGGCGTGCAAGGTTTCTGCGCCAGGATCTGGGCGGACTCTATGAAGCAAGCGGAGCCCCGCTTCCCCCCTCCAGCCTATAAAACTTTAAGCATAACTTTTGGGGTGGGTGGGGATGTAGGGGTGCAGCCATCTAGTGGCGGAAACAGGCACTGCGTCATTTATTGCGGAAAAACGTCGTGGTGTGGCATTGCTGTCAAAGAAGGGTGAGGAACTTTTTCCTGTTGTGGGGGTCATATTCCTCTGTTTTAAAGGCACAGTCTATATTTGAAGGGCTGTCTGTTTTAAAGGTCAAAAGAGCAGGGGCTGATGGATTTTTCCTTCAAGCACACGGACCACCTGGTCAACGTCTCTCCCTGCTAAATTTGCATTATAAATGAAGTTATTACCTGCAATTTTAATAGAAGTTTATGTCCTCAACCCACTCCCCACGTAGGTCTCCTCCTCTCTCTCTGACACCTCATACATATAAAGTCCCAAACTACTGCTTCAAAATGTCGTGATTTCCCCTCCTAATAATTCTGGGAGCTGTAGTTTGTCAGGGGGGCTAAGAGTGGTTAGGAGACACCCTCTCCCAATTCCCTCCACAGAACTGCAATTCCCAGAGATCTCTGTGAAGAGGGATGGATTGGTCAATTCTGTAGTTCTCTGAGAGAAACAGGGGTTCCGTAGCAACCCTCAGCACCCCAGAGTACTTGGGGGGTAAGCCTTGGCTGTTTAAAATAGTGTTTTGTCTCTGTTTCTCTTCTTCTCCATTTTATTTCATGTTTCTTACTGGATTGTTATTTTAACTTCATGATAAAATCTTGAAAATTAAAGAAAATGACACATTCATCCTGTTTCACACCCCCCCCAATTTATCTGTAGTAGTTTTTAAAATAATATCAATCTGTCATTGAGTTTTAAAAGATATTTTAAAAGACTGCAGCAGGAATCCTAACCATGTCCACTTAGAAATAAGTCTTACTGAATTCTATTGGGATTACTCCTGGATAAGTAAAGGGACCCCTGACCATTAGGCCCAGTCGTGACGAACTCTGGGGTTGCGGCACTAATCTCAGCTTCCGGGTCATGTGGCCAGCATGACTAAGCCGCTTCTGGAGAACCAGAGCAGCACATGGAAATGCCGTTTATCTTCCCACCAGAGTGGTACCTATTTATCTACTTGCACCTTGACGTGCTTTTCTTGAACTTCTTCCAGCAAAGAAGCTCTTTGACGCCTAGTCTCCGCCTATTTTCCCTGCGCGGAAGCCTTCCGCGCAGGGAGGGTGTGGGCATTGGAGGACCCGTGCTCTCCCCGCTGGTCCCCGACGAGGAGTCTTGGAGCCACCTCGCCGATTCCCCCATCTGCCCCCCTTCTCCACTGGTGCTACGCTGATTTCCTTCCCCAGAAGATGTGCTGCTTCTCTCCCTCCCCGGACGCTCTCCGGAATCCCTCTGGAGCCCTCCCTCTCCCTCTGGCTCTGATGGCAGTTCCCTGACACATGACATATGAGGTCCCCATCATGTGCAGCCAAACTCTCGTAGCTCCCGCACATCATGCCCTTCAAACACGCAAAATCATTCCATTGACCCATGTTGCAGCTTTTAATAGGAAGAACATTTGATATTTCCAGTCGGTGAAGAAAAGATACAATAAAAGACATGACGTAGCCAGATGAATAATAAATAAATATAAAATAAAAGTAGCACACGCATTATATAAATAAAATAAATATTTTTTTAAATAACAGAAATCACATACGTCTATAGTGCATTTCATTTGGCACACTTCTTAGAAGAATAATTGTCCCACTTAAGATGCTTGCATCTCTGACTGCTTGACCTGCATAAATCACTGTGTTCCTTTAGCAAATAAATTATTACCGTACTACGAATTTTGCCCTAGGTTTGGAAAATCTGTGCTTGTATGTAGCCTTTCCAACCTAATCCTGAACTTATTGCTTTTGTAGAATGCGTTAAATTATGGATACATTGGAGATTCCACAAGTGATGTTGTTGCATGGAAACTCTCATTTATGGAAGGGGTAAAATGTTATTTCCCCCCCAATTCCCCCCCATCACTGTGTAGCTTCCTGTGCCCCCCCCAATCTGTTTTGACCAGTTTCTGTGATTGGCAGCCTCCACTGGTTCACTGGCCCTTCCAAACACAGATGTTTAAGAATAAGGATCAGTGATTTTTATAAAATTAATATTCTGTCAAGGAACACCTATACCTCTGCCTTAGAAGCTCATCATGTTTGTGAAGATTCTGGGGCAAATCTTTGGTCTTTTTGTAGCATTGGCCATGCCTGTCCTAGCGCCCCGTGTGAACAGAGAATACCACCTAGAACACATTGCAAGGGAAAATCAATCTAATGAAATATAAAGTATATCCCTCTGGCAGTACAAGAGAAGATTGTGGAGGGTGAAAAAACAGTGCAGGATAATCTTCTTGTTGCACAAATTTTGAAGCCATTCTTTTTTCCCTTTTGAACCTTTATCTTCCGCGTAAGGCTTCCCTGTAGCTTTTTCACATTTCAAAATCACACTTCACTAGCTTTAACTTAACAAAACAATGAAGCAGCAAATGAAACAGAAGAGGAAGCAGCTGTTTAGCTTTTGAGAAACACATTGCTGGAGGAACGGAGTGCTTTTTCTGCATGAAGAGAAACTCTCTTGATACTGAGGAAAACACAGACTTCCGTCCTAGAGACACCACTTTGCATCTGGCAAACAGTAGCAGGTGCAGAAGAAAAGGAAGCAGCTGTTTTGCTTTCCAGGAATGCATTGCTGGAGGAATCTAATGAAAGCTGAGTAACTGGGATGCCCTCTTCAAGCCACAATTCCATTCTGCTGTTTCATCCCATTTTTTCTGTTGCAGCACCGACTGGAGGTTAAGCTGGAATGAAGAAGAGAATAGATTAATTATCCAGTTTGAAATGCTTTCCCAGTAGGAGACGTGGCCTTTCTTTTTAAGAGACACAACCTCTCTTCTCTGGGTGTGGTTTCCTCCTCAGTTAACTGGGAACTAGTTGGAACCTTAGTCTTCTCTGTTTGCAGCAAGTACGGTAGTATCTGCTGAGCGGCTGCCCTGGAATTTCTATTTCTTTAGTTCTAACTACAAACATTATTTTTAAAAGCATACAAGTACCTGCATTTCCCGTCCTTTTGAGGAGTTGGTCGATGAGCAGAAAACATTGCCGGACTTCCATCTGGACAATCTCCCAGGCACACAGGCTGTACCCGTCATCTTTCAGGTAGTCATTGATTCTTCTGAAGTAGCTTTTCACCCGCTGTCGGATGCTGTTGCCCTTCTCTGCACTCAAGCACCGTCCCAGCTTCTCAATGTCCTGGTGCAGACCAGCCTGGAAACGAGCTATGGAAGTCTCACCCCAGTCCATTTCACTGTGGTTTTGCCGGAAGATGTGGAGGGTCTGCTGGAGGATTTCTTGTGTGGCTACTTTGGCATCCTCCCCCTGGATTTCGTGGCTGTGGATTCCTTCGTTGTTGGAGAAATTGGCCACATGGCCGATGCATTGTAGGGGAATTGTGGAGCCCATCTTGCTGTTGAGAAGCTTCAAGTTGTCTTTATTTAGCCAGCTGCGAAGTTGGCTGCAGTCCTGAGAGGAGATTTCAGTGAAGCAGAGCATCATCACTAGGTCAAAGCAGAGAAGCCACCCCTTTGAGATCATGGTGGAGATGAAGGAACGTGGTCCTTGCTGGAGTGCTGAGGGATTTCGTTTTGAGGGAGATGCTCTGGAGTCTGTTCCATCTTTGAGCCATGTCCCTGTATTTAAATGCTTCGTGGCTGAAGTTTTCTTTTGTCCTTTTCAGTTTTGGTGGGGATGGACTTCCTCCTTTTGAAAATACTCTAGTTTCAGGGTTTTTCCTTCCCTTTGGATTTTTAAATCACACAGGACCAAAAGTGATCTTGAAGATTTGGAAAACAGGTGTTTCGTTGTTGAAAAAGAACTTCCATTAATGCAAAAATTAAGTTCAGCTTCAGCGCAGTGCATGATATGGGGGTGGGGGTAACTGCTGAACACCATGTGAATTGCCCCATTGTGATATTCCACAGGGTTCCATTTTGTATCCCCTGCTATTCACCTTATATTTGAACTGGTGGAGTGGGGTGTCAACAGTATGCACGTGGCACTGAGCTCAATCTCCCCATTCCATCCAAATCAGGAGAGGATGTACAGGACTGGTTAAGGGCAGAGAAACTCAAGTTGAGTCCAGATTAGATGGAGGCATTATGTATGCCAAGTAAGTGGTGAGGAGGTCTGTCAAGGACAGGGTTGCCCCCACTGGAGAAATCAGGTGCAAAGTGTAAGGGTGTTCTCTGATACAGCATTGCTACTTGGGGCTCTAGTGATCTCACTGGCCAAGACCCTGCCAGCCATGGCCCTTCAGGGAACAGGATGATCTATCTACATTCTGTGATCCAGTTGTGATTAAGGCTGTGGTACTGTCTGTGCTCTGGCAAACTCCAGATTGGATGGTTGTGCCTTGCCTCTTTGAAGAGGCATCAGAAACTGTAGTTACTGCAAAATGAAGCAGCTGGACTATTGATCAGGGCAGCCAGGAGGTCAAATTTTACACTAGTTGTGTGAAAATTGCACTGGTTGATTATTCCCACCTAAGAAATGTATACAGTCTAACTGTTGACAGATTGGATGTGGGGTCCCATGTCAGGAGTTCAGCCTACACTCGAGTAGGACCCTGGCAGAGACACATGCCCAACTGGCATGTTCTCTCCCTCCTTGTCGATCGTTCAGGAGCTTCAAAAGCTTTGCTCCGCCTGAACATCACAGTGACTGATGCCAACCGACACCAGCATACTTGGGGATCTGCAGAGTTTGCACATTTTGCGTAACAGACCTCAGCAACTCAGCTTTTTGGCTAATCTACTTTATTTACATATAAACACACACGGAGCACTGCAACATGGCTCCCTCTCTCTCCAGCATCAGACAACAAAAAGGGAAAAGACCAAAGGACAATAGTCCCACTTCACAGAACACAAAAATCCTGTCTCTGTCACTTCCCACTCTATGGAGTCAAAACATACACCGTCATGTGAAAGACAAAAGTCCCATGACTGCAATCATGGATCAGGAATTCTAACATCCCAAATACATGAAAGACCACTTTCTCCCTTACAGACCGGCCCAGGACTTAAGATTGGTAGTCAAAGCTGATTGTTCCACCATCCTCAGGTGTCAGGGTGGGAGCAGCAGCACATGAGGACCTTCTTGGCGGTGGCCCCCAAATTCTCTGTTTCTGGAGTACTCCTAGTCGCAACAGGTGTGTAATGCTTTATCTTTTTACCCGCACTTCCAAATACCAGTTGCTGGAAACCACAGGAGGGGAGAGTTGCTCATGTTCTGCTCCCTGGTTTCCCACAGGCATCTGGTTGGCCACTGTGAGAACACGATGCTGGACTAGAGGGGCAATTGGCCTGATCCTGCAGGCTCTTCTTAACCTCCTATGAGTGAAAATAAAAAAAATCCTTCCAGTAGCACCTTAAAGACCAACTAAGTTAGTTCTTGGTATGAGCTTTCGTGTGCATGCACACTTCTTCAGATACACTGAAACAGAAGTTGCCAGACCCTTCTATATAGTGAGAAGGTGGGGAGGGGTATTACTCAGAAGGGTGGTGGGAATGGGAGATTGGCAGATAGCTGAGATGAGCCTGTTGATGACTCTTAAGGACTGCAATAGGTCTTACAGGAAAAGGCAAGGGGTGAGAAGGTGAGAAATGGCTTAGTCATGTATAATGAGATAAGAATCCAATGTCTTTGTTCAGACCAGGTCTCTCCATGGTTTTAAGTTTGGTAATGAGTTGCAATTCAGCAGCTTCTCTTTCCAGTCTATTTCTGAAATTCCTTTGTAGTAAAACAGCTACTTTGAGATCTTGTAAAGAATGTCCTGGGAGATTGAAGTGTTCTCCTACTGGTTTCTCTGTTTTGTGATTCTTGATGTCAGATTTATGTCCGTTTATTCTTTGGCGTAAGGTCCTATGAGTGTACCAAGATCTTAAAGGCACCACATTGGATACACCTGATGTGATGATTGTTGGTCTCTGTATATGATTTTCTGGCTGATTGTGTTTTAACTGTGCAGTTGTGAACAAATTGCATTTTAATGTTTTTATTGTGTTGTGTGCTGTCCTGAGACCTTTATGTGAATGGCAGCTAATAGCTAATAAACACATACCATTAAATGCCTGCAAGGAGTTTCACAAACATCCCTCTTCATGATCTGTGAGCAGCTTAAATGTTTGTATATGAATGACTGCTACTCCTTAGTATACAGTTGCTGTAAGAATCAAAGACTGCAGATCAAAGACTGCTGATCATTTCAATTAAAAAACAACAGGGCGGGTTCACACATTCAGCTGTTGTTCACCAAAGGAAGAGTAACCAAATGATGTCCATGTATGTGGGAACCAGCTCTAAACACTGCATCGCTGGGACCACTCCAAACCTGTTAAAATTATTCCGCATGGAGCAGCCATAAACTGATGTTCCTGGCCAGTCTATGTTACACCATGAGAAATTCCAGCAGTTTGACATTTAAACTGATAAAATGAATTTGAGAAAAAGTCAACATAACAATGGATTTTGGTTTTCACTATTAAAAAACCCAAAACATTTTCACATTAATTTAAGGGTGTTTTTGGTCAAAAATGAAACGTAAAAGTAAATTTTCTAAATATGTGTATCCCAACTGAAAACAGCATTTTTGGTCTTTTGTGATTTTACAAATCGTACAAAGGGGAGAAAGTGAAAGAAGAGTATTTTCAGAAAGGGGAATCCCACATAAACAGAAAAAGACAGAGGAAAACTTCTGCGACTACATGTTTAAATGCAAGGCCATGGTTCAAAGATGGAACAGACTTCAGAACATCATCCTCAAGACACAGTCTTCCAGATTCAGTGCTCTACCAAAGACCACATTCCTTCATCTCCACCATGATCACCAAGGGATGGTTGCTGCATGTAGGCCTAATGATGCTTTTCGTCTCCAAAATCTCATCTCTGGACTGTAACCAGTTTTGCAGCTGGCTACATGAAGCCAACAAGGCCAACTTGGAGCTTCTGAAGAACAAAATGGGAACGACCATTCCTATTCAATGCATAGGAGAAGAAATGGACCTCTCAACGAATCAGGAAATCTTCACAAACATCAATGAAGTCCAAGTGGAGAATGCCAAGGCAGCTATACAAGAGATCCTCCAACAGACTCTGCACGTCTTCAGACAAAACCACACTGAAATGGGTTGGGATGGCAATTCCACAACCGCTTTCCAGACCGAACTGGACCAGCAAATTCAGAAGCTGGAAACATGTTGGAGTGCAGAGCTGGAGCGTGGCCCCACATCTCCAAGAGGTCAGAAAACTCTGCTCACCAGACTGAGAGTGAAAAGATACTTCCAAATAATCCACAATCTCCTGAAAGATAAAGAGTACAGCCTGTGTGCTTGGTTGACTGTCCAGATCCAGATCAGGCAATCTTTTGTGCTGACAGATCAACTCATCAAAAGGATCTCTAATGAAGGTACTGTACACTTTTTAAAAAAATACATAAGACTTGATTAGAACTAGGTGAGAAAAACAGCTAGTTTCTCAGCAACCTTTTCAGAATGTCTAACCTGCACTCACTTGCCACTAAGAAATGTTCATAATTCTTCTTGAAGAAGTTGTTGGTTTCCTCAGAATTCTGGTGATTTAGGCTTTCTTCTTTGTTGCTGCAAGAAAAAGACTTAATCCGCAAGGTCGTGCTATATGAATGGGAACACTCTGCATGAAAGACCAACGTGGATGGGACAGATTGTAGATGTTTCTTCCCATTGAGTTCCTGCTATGATAAATTGGATTGATCTCTGATGTGATTTCATGTGGTGTAGTGGGCTGTTTGTATCCACATTGGTGAAGCAGATTCTGGTGGTTTTCACATGCTATCAACAATACCCTGCTGGCAACATGGAGGGAACCAACGGGAATACTCGTAAGAGCTATCAAGTGCACAGCATTGTTCATTTGCAACAAGGGACCATATCACAGAAAAATCAGATTCCATGCAACATCAGAAGCCAAAAATATAGAAAGATTCACTTTTACACATATCATTAAATACATATTCTCTCATGTCATCACAATCAAGAAAGACAGTTACAGTGGTACCTCGCGTTACATACGCTTCCGGTTACATACGCTTCAGGTTACAGACTCCACTAACCCAGAAATAGTGCTTCTGGTTAAGAACTTTGCTTCAGGATGAGAACAGAAATTGTGCTCCAGTGGCGTGGCAGCAGCAGGAGGCCCCATTAGCTAAAGTAGTGCTTCAGGTTAAGAACAGTTTCAGGTTAACTACGGACCTCCGGAATGAATTAAGTACTTAACCCGAGGTAACACTGTACTTTAATCAGGTCTGAGAAGCTTTCATAAAACTTACCTTTCCATTTTCTGATTCTTCTGAGGAGCCCGTATTAAAAATATTAGTGCTTATGATTCATAATTTTTCATATTTTGAAATGAAAAGCAAGGTATTTCAAAATGAATGCAGAATTTCAACCACTTTTCATCTTCCTTTCAGCTTAAGTTGCACCAGAAAGAGGAGAATGAAGCTACAACTACAACCATTCAACTTTCGCTCGATTCCTCAGAGAGATTTCTAGAAATCAAAACAGCTGCCCTTTCCTGTCCCTCTTCTTCTGTAACCAAGAAATGCCATGCTACCATGAAGTCTTACGCAGAAGTTAGAGATCCAAAGGAAAAAAGAATCCACGTTGACGATGATGTTATTTATATCGCGGAAACACTTTTTGCTCTTTATATTTATTTGTATTTATTATATTTATGAAGTTCCTTTATTTAATGTTATTTATTGTATCCTTACACTGACAGACCATTTCAACAGTCTTCCTATTAAAAATGCACATCTCAGCAATTTGGGTCATTTGGGTGATTTTGCCTATTTAGAATCATAGAATCATAGAGTTGGAAGAGACCACAAGGGCCATCGAGTCCCACCCCCTGCCAAACAGGAAACACCATCAGAGCACTCCTGACATATGGTTGTCAAGCCTCTGCTTAATGACCTCCAAAGTAGGAGACTCCACCACACTCCTTGGCAGCAAATTCCACTGTCGAACAGCTCTTACTGTCAGGAAGTTCTTCCTAATGTTTAGGTGGAATCTTCTTTCTTGTAGTTTGGATCCATTGCTCCGTGTCCGCTTCTCTGGAGCAGCAGAAAACAACCTTTCTCCCTCCTCTATGTGACATCCTTTTATATATTTGAACATGGCTATCATATCACCCCTTAACCTCCTCTTCTCCAGGCTAAACATGCCCAGCTCCCTTAGCCGTTGAATCATTTCAATGATATGAAGTATGGGAGACATTCTATCAGAGAGTTAGGCTGTAAATGGTGGGGACAGAGGAAGCAAGACCAACTTGAGGAAGATATTTGGTGCTTCCTTGTATGGGGAGGAAGTTCTATGTCTCCTATCCCAGTGTCCTTGGGAACCTCAGGCCCAGAGACCCCAGGCCTCTCTATCTGGGCCTCAGGCCTCTCCCCAGACCCTGACCTCCATAGGCAATATCTCTCATGGACCCCACTGCTTGAGTGCTTTGCTAGTGTCCTTGAACTGTGTGATAATTCCTCTTGCTTGCCTGAATACATAGGTGTGTGTAGAACATATTGAAATACTTTAAATTGAAATACAGTGGTACCTCAGGTTACAGACTCCGCTAACCCAGAAATAGTGCTTCAGGTTAAGAACCTTGTTTCAGGATGAGAACAGAAATCGGGCTCCAGCGGTGCGGTGGCAGCAGGAGGCCCCATTAGCTAAAGTGGTGCTTCAGATTAAGAACAGTTTCAGGTTAAAAACAGACCTCCGGAACGAATTAAGTACTTAACCTGAGGTACTACAGTACTCAGTTAATATTACTCATATTACTCAGTTAATATGGGACGCGGGTGGTGTTGTGGTCTAAACCACTGAGCCTCTTGGGCTTGCCGATCAGAAGGTCGGCGGTTCAAATCCCCAGGATGGAGTGAGCTCCCATTGCTCTGTCCCAGGTCCTGCCAATCTAGCAGTTCAAAAGCACACCAGTGCAAGTAGATAAATAGGAACTGCAGCAGTGGGAAGGTAAACAACGTTTCCATGGGCTCTGGTTTCTGTCACAGTGTTCCATTGTGTCAGAAGAGGCTTAGTCCTGCTGGTCACATGACCTGGAAAGCTGTCAGTGGACAAATGCCGGCTCCCTCGGCCTGAAAGCAAGATGAGCACAGAAACCCCATAGTCACCTTTGACTGGGCTTAACCGTCCAGGGGTCCCTTACCCTTTTTGCTTTACTCAGTCAATAATGCCTACATTACATTTCTTCCCCCTCCCCAATAAAACATAACATGGAAATATCTCTAGATGTTTCCAGTGGCGAGGTAGGTTTAGAGGGCTAAATACTTGCTTCTCTGTGTGACATGCTGTATATCCACTCTTTGGGGTTGAGGTTTCTTCCATACCTTGGGAGCGTGTTGCTCCTGGTGCTTCTGCATGTGGGAATGTTCAGGGATGCAGAAGATGATAGATTGTTTGATTATAGCTTTTCCAACTTGTGTTAACAAGTTCATAATTTTAGCAGAGTAACATTCCCCTTTTAAATTTGCAGCAGCTGCGTTTGCTCAGGCTTGCTTAAAGCCTCTATAATAACTGTTCTGGTATTTCCCCCTTATTCCCACATAAAAGATAAGACACAACACAGTCTTCTATAAAAGTATAAAAAGAGTTTGCTCACATTCTGTTCACAATCGGATCCCAGAAGGCAGGCTTAGCTTAGAAAAGTAACATACACCTGGAAACTATCTCAGAAGGAGACAGTCCCTTTAGCTAAGCAGATGTTGCTTCTTTGATGCATGTAGTCAAAGGAGAGAGATGGCTGCCCTGCCCTGTGCTTTTGTCATTACCTGCACATGTGAGGCCACGCCAACCTCTAGTCACATGCAGAGGAAGTCTGTCCCAGCCTAGAAGGAAACAGGAAGTTTACCTCCCCATGTGTAAATATGTTCACTCTAGGAATGTTGTACATGACTGCTCTTGTGTTTCGCATCCCACACTGGAGAGTCAGCTGATGACCGATCTTCAGCTGTGGCTCTTCTGCCATCACATCTCCATGGCTATTGGATGACCTTGTTGGCCATCCAAGTTGGTTATGGCCTCATTCCTCTCAGCTGCAGGAGTGAGACTAGGAGCGAGCCTTTGTGATTTGGCCTTTGTGACTGCCCACTTTCTCTTTGTAGTCTTTACAACCTGGGATAGCCTAAAGTCTCTGTAACAGTTCTACGGTGCAATTGCCCATCATGGCTTTGTATCATTAAATTTGAAATTCTGGGGAACAGTTAGCATTTTGGCTCTCTTTTTTGTACTTTTATTGGGAGTTTCAGAACAAATATTTTGTAAATACATTAACAGAAAAAACCAATGTAAGGCATAGGGTAATGACCGTTGTTGATAATCAGTATGATGAAGCTGACATGTAAGAAGTTGAGAGTCAAATATGGAGGAAGTTTATGGCTGTGTTTCTTTCTGGCTGAGGTAAGTATAGAACAAGTTACTTGTCTCAGATGTTCATAGCTGTTGGAGGAAGAAGTGGATGTATTTGATGGTTTTTAATGAGATCTAAAAATTCTCACCAGGCTGCCAATAAGAACTTGGCTTTGCCTTTCCATTTAGGGATCTGCTATGCCATGTAAGTTTTTTCTTGAAGAGCAAAGTTCCAAACCTTATTCCATCAATCCACGCGGGTGGCGCTGTGAGTTAAACTGATCAGCTTGCCGATCAGAAGGTTGGCGGTTCGAATCCCCGCGACGGGGTGAGCTCCCGTTGCTCGGTCCCAGCTCCTGCCAACCTAGCAGTTTGAAAGCACACAGTGCAAGTAGATAAATAGGTACCACTCCGGTGGGAAGGTAAACGGTGTTTCCGTGCGCTGCTCTGGTTCGCCAGAAACAGCTTAGTCATGCTCACCACATGACCCGGAAGCTGTATGCCGGCTCCCTTGGCCAGTAAAGCAAGATGAGTGCCGCAACCCCAGAGTCATCCGCGAGTGGACCTAATGGTCAGGGGTCCCTTTACCTTTACCTATGCCATTTAAGTTTTTTCTTGAAGAGCAAAGTTCCAAACCTTATTCCATCAATCTGTAATACCGATATCAGAAAAAAAACTTACATCGTTGAGTTATGGGTGGTCTTGCTGTGAGAATCAGGAAGGTAAGCAGCTCTTTGGATTTAATGTTCTCACTCATTCCCACAAATATCAAAAGTAAATCAAGTTTTGGAGAGAACTGAATACTGTCTTTAATTTAAAATGTTTAAATTTCTAGAGATATATCAAACTGTATTTGTTAAACTTTTGGACATCCCACCACATATGACTATGTGCCCCATTGACAACATTTTGGTTCTGTGATCATAGTGGAATTTCTGTTTTGATTTCCCATCAATCCCAGATTTGTTTCACCTGGTGATGATCTGTTGTTCTTGGCTTCAGGAGGGAGCCTTTGTTAGGTATATTGGATTTGGGTCTCCTGCTTATTAGCACTTGAGCAAGGTGTGACTATCCTGGTTCGATGGCTGTGTTGTGGTGGCTTGAATCATAGAATCACAGAACCATAGAGTTGTAGAATGGAAAGGCCTTGGACAGCAGAGGCATAGTGGGGTGGGGTGGGGGCAGAGGCGCCATGGCCCCAGGTGCATAGTTTTGAGGGGGCGCAATGAGACACCCCCACAGCGGGCTCCCTCATAACGCCTTTGGCCCTGCCCACACCAACACCTGGCCCCCAGAAAGTTGCCCACAATGGAATGTGGTCTTTGGGCTCAAAAAAAAGTTCCACATGTCTGATATAGGAGGTGCAGACTTTCCTTCTTACAGAAGCCCGAAACCTCATTCCTAAATGGGTTGTGTTTCCTCTGTCTACCTTCTGTGTAATTTGACATCTTATGTTGCCATAATTCACAGAAGAACTCTCTGTTAGAATGTCTCCCACACTTTGCCAAATCATATTTGGCAAATCATCCAAACGAACCACGTGGGCAGGAGTTGCAGTCTTTAATAAAAACATTTGTAATAAACATAAACAAATAAATGAATGGTAATAATAACAATGGTCAGCCAAAGTATACAATAAATAACATGGTGGCACTAATAAATATAATAAATAAAAAATAAAAGTAACAAAACTTCTAAAATATAAATATCATTTTCACAGCATTGTAAGATATGAAATAATTTAAGAACTAGCATCCATTTGTAGACTTCCAAAGTAATAATGTGAATTGGAATGTTGCAGCTTAATGCTATTCCTTTCCCCACCCTCAGATTTGGAAACTCTGTCATCACATGAAGCCTTCTTCAATAACAAATCATGGACTTTTTGCTATTACATGGTATGTCAAATTATGGAATTGTTTCATAGACTGTTAGCCGAGTTCTGCCGATGGTAACTCCAACTCCTGGAAAGTGATTTTCACACATTTCCTCTTCCTGTGCCCCACTCTCAAATCTCAAATGCCCCTCCAGAGCAGGATAGGAGGTGACCAGTGGGAAATGGGCAAAGATCACTTGAAGGAATTGATGCATCCATCTAATGATACTTGAGAGGAGCTGCAATACGAGGAGAGACTGTGTCAGAGACTCTTCCAGCTGCACAATTTCTGGGGCTTTCTCCTACTTTTTAACCGTTATCTACTCTGCAAGGCTTCATTGTAGCCCTGCATATTTAAAAACCACATTGTAAAAGTAGTGAAATAATGCTGAAGAGATGAGGAAGAAGAACAGGAAGCAGCTCTTTTGCTTTTGAGGAATGCGTTGATGATGAAAGAGAGTGAAAGCTGAAATAATTTGATGCCCTCTTCAAGTTGCAGTTTCATTCGGCTGCTTTCATTGCATCACTGATGGCAGGTTAAGCTGGAACAAAGTAGAGAAGTGATTAATTGAACATCCCCTGTTCACTTTGCGATAGTTTCCCTGAAAAAGCCTTTATTTCAAATATGGAACATTCTGAACCACAAGAAACTAGATTTTTGAATACTGCCTTCTCAGAACATGAGAATGATGGTACTCTGCAAAGCCTTTAACGATTGATCCTGGTGACAATTTAAAGGAGAAAATATTCCTCTGGTCCCTATGAAATTGATGCAACTCTCCAACTTGATTTAGATAGTATTAAGACTGGATATTGAATTGTGGCTAACAGAAATGGATGCAATGCATCAGGATTGTGCTGCATTCATTTACACAAGACCAGATCAAACGTTACATGAAGATTTTGAGCTAAGCTGTCCTATGGATGATATCTGTCACTCAGCAACATTGAATGTTCTGTCCTAGCAACTTGTAATAAAACTTTCTTTTTCCATGCTATCTGATTCAAAAAACCAGGGGTGCACTTTCCCAACCAAATGTATTTCAAACCAGCAAAACAACCTATTCTGGGTGGAATAAATGTTTTCGAGAAACTAACAGAGAAACCCTTGGAAAGCGGGGCACAACTCAAGCAGTGGGGAGAACTTGACCAGGAAGAGAAGAGGTCCTCGTTCTACATTCTCCTGAATTTGAGGAGAATCATCCTTATTGCTTAGATGCACAGGAATTGTATTGTTGAATGCCTCATTCATTTAACTGGAAGCATTTGAAAACTACAATTCTCACCAATCCCAGTACCAATGGATACTCCTGGGCATGACTCTGAAATCTACAAATTCTCATGTTTGTTCCTATATATAGTAAAGTATTTAGTGAAAGTACCTGCATTTCCCGTCCTTTTGAGGAGTTGGTCGATGAGCAGAAAACATTGCCGGACTTCCATCTGGACAATCTCCCAGGCACACAGGCTGTACCCGTCATCTTTCAGGTAGTCGTTGATTCTTCTGAAGTAGCTTTTCACCCGCTGTCGGATGCTGTTGCCCTTCTCCGCACCCAAGCACCGTCCCAGGCTCTCAATGTCCTGGTGCAGACCAGCCTGGAAACCAGCTATGGAAGTCTCACCCCAGTCCATTTCGCTGTGGTTTTGCCGGAAGATGTGGAGGGTCTGCTGGAGGATTTCTTGTGTGGCTACTTTGGCATCCTCCCCCTGGATTTCGTGGCTGTGGATTCCTTCGTTGTTGGAGAAATTGGCCACATGGCCGATGCATTGTAGGGGAATTGTGGATCCCATCTTGCTGTTGAGAAGCTTCAAGTTGTCTTTATTTAGCCAGCTGCGAAGTTGGCTGCAGTCCTGAGAGGAGATTTCAGTGAAGCAGAGCATCATCACTAGGCCAAAGCAGAGAAACCACCCCTTTGAGATCATGGTGGAGATGAAGGAATGTGATCCTTGCTGGAGTGCTGAGGGATTTCGTTTTGAGGGAGATGCTCTGGAGTCTGTTCCATCTTTGAGCCATGTCCCTGTATTTAAATGCTCCATGGCTGAAGTTTTCTCTTGTCATTTTCAGTTTTGGTGGGGATGGGCTTCCTCCTTTTGAAAATACTCTAGTTTCAGGGTTTTTCCTTCCCTTTGAATTTTCAAATCACACAGGACCAAAAGTGATCTTGAAGATTTGGAAAACAGGTGTTTTGTTGTTGAAACGGAACTTAAATTAAGGTGAACTACATTCTTCTTGGACCTTTACACTGTCAGTATCTAGTGCATCAAATTGATAGAGTTGAAATGTCTCATGATGTGAAAATGATTAGGATTCTGTCATAAAGAGAATTGTTACAACCCCCAACCACTGGTTGTGATCTGGAGAAGGGGGATCCATGCGTCCAATTTGTATTTTACGATGGCACCCTGCACTTCAAGGCACAGATGGGTAGCTAATGTTTAGTTTGGCCCTTGACTTGTAGCTGCCATTTTGGACTCTCTCTGTTTATGTCTGGTGTCTTCTAGTTTTTGTTGATTGAGGCAAAATAAATGGGGCACATTATAGTACACTCAGAACTAGGGTTGTACAGAACCCAGTGCCCTAAATGTTGTGTAGATCACTCCCTCTCTCAGTAATCACTTGAAGAGTGGAAAGGATAGATTATTTTCAATCCATGGTTTGTATCTTGCATATGCTCAACCCCATGAATATTGAAATTGATGTCAAATTCAACCTTTGCTATTCAGTTCCTGATCATTATAAAATGTGTTCAATTTCTCTCTCTCTCTGCTATTCTTATGCCATTTAAACACAATATTTCTAAAGGAAATATATTATCTATTAATTAATTGATCACTTTCCTTGCCTTGAGGCATTTCATCACACATTACACTGTATAAGTTGCTTTATTCAAGTTTCATAATATCACCTTCTATAGGAAGAGAACAATATGCCTTAACTGAAGTGTGGTGCATCAATAAACTGACTCAAACCTTTCAACTACAATCTTGAGTATGATCTTTTTCACTGGCTAGGCTTTTCTCCCAGTCATGCAGGAATCCTAATGAGCAAATCTGAACTCTGAGTAGTGGACCCAATTAACATTGGTTTCGGTTTTAGTCTTGATTTAAATGTATTTGCTTTTGCATGTGTTTTTAACAATTTATGTATAATCTTATGCCTAAATAGCCTTCAGATGGTTGCTTAGAAGGCAATTGATAGATTATGGTGGTGTTTTGGCTAGAAATAATGATCCATAAAGAGTCCCGAATAATTCAGCGGTATGTGCAATGGGCTCAGATATCATGGCCATAGGCTCTGCTTTTCTGGGATTTCCAAAGGTATGTAGAGAACCCTACACCCATAAAGAATGCAAGTTATATGGAAAGGCTCAACTGAGTGTGGCCAGTCCCCAGCCATCTTGCATACATTGTAAGCAGTTTGAATGTCTGCCTAGGGTAACAACTGCTTATGGTATGGGTGCTGTAGTGATGCAAAAACGAGACACCATAGATCAAATACCATAGACAGGGTATTCATATCACTTCAAATACAAAAACAATAGAGTGGGTCCACACTTTCAGCCAAGTGATTAACCAAATGATACTCATGTATGTTTTAACAGCTGTAAGCTGTAAACATTAGTGATGTATGGAAGTGTGAGCTGGACCATAAAGAAGACTGATCGCCAAAGAATTGATGCTTTTGAATTATGGTGCTGGAGGAGACTCTTGAGAGTCCCATGGACTGCAAGAATATCAAACCTATCCATTCTGAAGGAAATCAGCCCTGAGTGCTCACTGGAAGGACAGATCCTGAAGCTGAGGCTCCAAGACTTTGGCCACCTCATGAGAAGAGAAGACTCCCTGGAAAAGACCCTGATGTTGAGAAAGATGGAGGGCACAAGGAGAAGGGGACGACAGAGAACGAGATGGTTGGATAGTGTTCTCAAAGCTACCAGGATGAGTTTGACCAAACTGTGGGAGGCAGTGGGAGACAGGAGTGCCTGGCGTGCTCTGGTCCATGGAGTCACGAAGAGTCAGACACGACTAAATGACTAAACAACAACATGCATTTCTGGGAGCAGTGTGTGATCACATTCTTCCACATGTGTTAGCCAGTGTGATGATATACAAAATTCAAGTAGTTTGCAATTTCTAATACAAACTGATGAAACTGATAAAATGAATTTAAAAAGAGCAGAGTCAACAGGCAAGAAAATTTGATTTTTCATTAACATCATAAATCGTTATCAATTCTAAGTCTGAATAGATGAAAATAAAAGTCAGTTTTCCAAATACTGACATCAGACAGCAGGATTTCTGGTCCTGTCTGCATAATTGTAAATTGTACTTGGAAAGTGAAAGTAGGGTATTTTCAGAAGAGGTAGAAAACCACAAGGAACTAGAAAGCACAAAAGAAAACTGCATTCCCCAGCCGTTTAAATACATGGTTCAAAGATGGAACAGACTTCAGAACATCTTCCTCAAGACACAGTCTTCCAGATTCAGCACTCTACCAAAGACCACATTCCTTCATCTCCACCATGATCACCAAGGGATGGTTGCTGCATGTAGGCCTAATGATGCTGTTCGTCTCCAAAATCTCATCTCTGGACTGTAACCAGTTTTGCAGCTGGCTACATGAAGCCAACAAGGCCAACTTGGAGCTTCTGAAGAACAAAATGGGAACGACCATTCCTATTCAATGCATAGGAGAGGAAATGGACCTCTCAACGAATCAGGAAATCTTCACGAACATCAATGAAGTCCAAGTGGAGAATGCCAAGGCAGCTATACAAGAGATCCTCCAACAGACTCTGCACGTCTTCAGACAAAACCATACTGAAATGGGTTGGGATGGCAATTCCACAACCGCTTTCCAGACCGAACTGGACCAGCAAATTCAGAAGCTGGAAACATGTTGGAGTGCAGAGCTGGAACGTGGCCCCACATCTCCAAGAGGTCAGAAAACTCTGCTCACCAGACTGAGAGTGAAAAGATACTTCCAAATACTCCATGATCTCCTGAAAGATAAAGAGTACAGCCTGTGTGCTTGGTTGACTGTCCAGATCCAGATCAGGCAATGTTTTGTGCTGACAGATCAACTCATCAAAAGGATCTCTAATGAAGGTACTGTACACTTAAAAAATATATATACATAGGACTTGATTAGAACTAGGTGAGAAAAACAGCTAGTTTCTCAGCAACCTTTTCAGAATGTCTAACCTGCACTCACTTGCCACTAAGAAATGTTCATAATTCTTCTTGAAGAAGTTGTGGATTTCCTCAGAATTCTGGTGATTTAGGCTTTCTTCTTTGTTGCTGCAAGAAATATACTTAATCCGCAAGGTCGTGCTATGTGAATGGGAACACTCTGCACAAAAGAACAATGTGGGTGGGGCAGATTCTGTGGGTTTTTACATACTACCCATCTCCTCTTAGCATCATGGAGGTACCACCTGTTTGGTCCACAGTATTGTGTTCTCATGCAAGACCAGCAACAGGGGAGCACATCTAGCAAAAGAAGATTTATTGCAGAGGAACTGGTTGACCAATCTTTAATCTAGACTCTCACATTTTCCACATGTATCTTTCAAAAGCCAGTCAATACCTTTTAAGGAAACTATGGGTCAATGTTCTGAATCATCTCAATCTTGGGTTTCGGTTTATAATGTTCCCTTCTTGTCATAAGCAGCTGAGCACAGAAACGTTTCAGACGCGTGAGGAATGTTAATGTCTTCCCTTCTTCCTTTCAGCTTAACCTGCCATTGGTGAGGCAACAAAAATAGCAGAAGGAAACTGCAAGCCGAAGAGCGTGACCAGAAGATTCCACTTTCCCTCCATTGCCACAGTGAAACATTGCTAGAAAGCCCAACAGCTGCTGTTTCCTGCTCTGCGTCATCTGTTACTAACTGTATCCATGAAACTAGCAGAAAACGATGAGACGGAATTTTGAAATATTCAGCCCCACATTGAAGCCTAACATAGAATGAGAAGAATGGAATTGGAGAAATAGGGAAGAAATTGTCAAGTCTGAAGTTTCTCTGAACCACTTTCCCCAGTATCTCTCACTGCTCTCATGCTGCGTTGAGAGCATGCTCCAACAGGGTCTTTCACCTTCGCAAAGACTGCCCTGCTTTGGGAAGGAAGGAGCAGGGCTCCAAAGTCCTGTCAGAAGCCTGGCACCTTCTTCCCAAAGCCCAGTAAGCTTCTTCCCCCCACTGTCCATTTTTGATCGCCCATTTTTGATATTGTAATCATGTTGCTGGTCAACTTTGATATATGCATTTATTTATTGCCTTTATTTAATAAATTATTATTATTTAATAAATTATTATATTTATATATTATGTTGTTGTTGTTGTTTGGACAATTCAATGCAAATCAAACACTATTGAACCAGATACATAGTTCAGCAAATGCAACATGTTGATAATTCTCATTGCAACCCCTAAACAAAGTCAGTTATTCTAATCAAATCACCAGAAAGCTGTGTAGAAAAATAGGCTTCAATTTTCTGTGGTGTCTGTATCAAAAGTCTTAGACATAGACAAACTCGGCCCTCCAGATGTTTTGAGAATACAGTTCCCAGCATCCCTGACCACTAGTCCTGTTAGCTTGGGTGCTCTTTTTTTAAAAAAAGCAAACCAACAAACCACATATTGGAGTGATTTCAAAAGATAAATATTTCAAAATAAATATTGAATGTTAATTATTTCTTTTCCTTCAGCTCAACTTGCAATCAGTGATGCAATGAAAGCAGCTGGATGAATCTGTAGGACCTTCTCCAGAAAGTGAAACAACTGCAGTTTCCTATTCTGCCTCATTTGTTTCTGAATAGTCTCAGAAAATTAAAAAGAATAAGATGCAATGTGACAATAAAGCCTTACTTAAGAGATAAAGGACAAAAAAATACTTGCAAAGAGCTAAAAACAACAATCATTCCCAACAGACCCATCAATTTTCACTTACATCACATATAATCAGTTGTTTCCAGCTGCTTAAAACTTTCAGCAAACACACTAACATTAAGTTAGTTGTGCCCATTAATTTCAGTGGTTCTGCTCTGAGCAGTGGTCTGCTCTCTTCTGAGCTATTAGAAGAAGAGTTTGCATTTGATATCCCGCTTTATCACTACGCGAAGGAGTCTCAAAGTGGCCAACAATCTCCTTTATCCCCTTCCTCCCCCACAACAAACACTCTGTGAGGTGAGTGGGGCTGAGAGACTTCAGAGAAGTGTGACTGGCCCAAGGTCACCCAGCAGCTGCATGTGGAGGAGCGGCGACACGAACCCGGTTCCCCAGATTACGAGTCTACTGCTCTTAACCACTACACCACACTGGCTATTAACTTTACCAACTAATTCAACAATCTCTGAACTAGCTTACCACACCCCTAGCACCTGAAAACTAACAAGAACAGCCTATGCAATGTTGCAAAATGCATCTCTTAACTATTCTTCATGGTATTGTCACCAGATGGTCAAGAGAGGTTGCCTCTCCTGCCAAAATTACATACCTTAAGCATTTGGGGGCCCAACTAAACATGCCCCCATTCATGAAACTAACCCTTGTATGAATGGCTTTTGAGTTTGAATAGTTAATTGCAGGACACCAATCCATATAGGGAACTTGGTAGCAGCAGAGGGCATTTAAGTCTTTGCCCTCCCAATTTGGTTCCATCTAGATCACCTACCCAAAGCTGCTGTTTAGACTGGAAGGAAAGCTTGCCATGTTACAAACAGAGCACAGTGCTCAAAAGAGCACAGGTATGAGCTAGGAACCTTCCACTTCCAATCTTTGCAATCAGTGTGGAAACAGGGAGGTTGAGGGTGGTGTTTGTGCACATGACCCCACTGCCCTCTTCCTGCCTTTACTTTGAATGCCTGCAGAAGACTCTGGTCTAAATGCAAACCTGGGAAGAGGAGTCTCTTTTCCTCTTACCAGATACTTGCCCAGGCTCACTGTTGGCTTGACCCAACAGGAAGGTTTATAACAATCTGGAGTTCTTGGCCACGGCAATAGCACTTCCTTTTGCCACCAGCAAATCCTGACCCCTGGATAGTTTCCTGACTCAAGTCCACTCATCCCAAGACTGATTCTTGGTTCCTGGCTCCCACTTGATGGCTGCTGATGGGCCAGTCTGTTGTACTATACAGTTATTGACCCACCCTTGTGTGCATGAAAGAGTTAACATGAGCCCTGAGCTCAAGTTGCCAGTGTTGGTATGGCTTAGCAGGCTCTCACCAGCCTCTGCTCCCACCTCTGTTTTTTTCATTTCATGCTTCTTGAAACAACCTTCCTTCCTTCCTTCCTTCCTTCCTTCCTTCCTTCCTTCCTTCCTTCCTTCCTTCCCCCTTCCCCCTTCCCCTTCCCCTTCCCTTTCCCTTTCCCTTCTTCTTTTCCCTTTCCTTTTCCCTTTCCTATTTCCTCCCTTTCCCCTTTCCCCTTTCCCCTTTCCCCTTTCCCCTTTTTCCTTTCCTTTCCTTGCCTTTCCCTTTCCATTTCATCTTCCCCTTTCCCCTATCCCCTTTCCCCTTTTTCCTTTCCTTCCCTTCCCTTCCCTTCCCTTCCCCTTCCCCTTCCCCTTCCCCTTCCCCTTCCCTTTCCCTTTCACCTTCCCCTTCCCCTTCCCCTTTCCCCTTTCCCCTTTCCCCTTTCCCCTTTCCCCTTTTCCTTCCCTTCCCCTTCCCCTATCCCCTTTCCCCTTTTTCCTTTCCTTCCCTTCCCTTCCCCTTCCCCTTCCCCTTCCCCTTCCCTTTCCCTTTCACCTTCCCCTTCCCCTTTCCCCTTTCCCCTTTCCCCTTTCCCCTTTCCCCTTTCCCCTTTCCCCTTTTCCCCTTTCCCTTCCCTTCCCCTTCCCCTTCCCCTATCCCCTTTCCCCTTTTTCCTTCCCTTCCCTTCCCTTCCCTTCCCTTCCCTTCCCTTCCCTTCCCTTCCCTTCCCTTCCCTTTCCCTTTCCCCTTTCCCCTTCCCCTTTCCCCTTTCCCCTTCCCCCTTCCCCCTTTCCCATTTTCCCCTTTCCCTTCCCTTCCCCTTCCCCTTCCCCTATCCCCTTTCCCCTTTTTCCTTCCCTTCCCTTCCCTTCCCTTCCCTTCCCTTCCCTTCCCTTTCCCCTTTCCCCTTTCCCCTTTCCCCTTTCCCCTTTCCCCTTTCCCTTTCCCCTTTCCCCTTTCCCCTTTCCCCTTTCCCCTTTCCCCTTTCCCCTTTCCTTTCCTTTCCCCTTTCTTTCTTTAAACCTTTCTTAGTGCCATGATGTTAAACTACCCCAAAAAGGGAATGACACACATTTACGTAGCTGGTTGTAGAGTGGACAGCAGAAAAGAATACGTTCCCCCATGTCCAGCACACTCAAATAACATCTGCAATATCTATCATTTCTAGGGATGTTTAAATATCTGCCCTTAACAAAAGCTGAGGGAAAAACATTCAGTCTGCCTGACATAAATGTCCTGCGTTGGGCTGGAATTATAAACTCTGAGATATAAGTGATCCTGTTATCATTTGTATGAAAACCATAGAACTTGGGGGAGCAGATTTTATTTACAGCTGGCTCAATGTTTTGTTTTTCAATATCCCTTAATCTAATTTGGATACATTGCTCACTAGAATTATACAATAATTCCAAGTCAATACCAATAGATCTATTTTTTTCTGTTTATGAGCTGGAGCCATCTGGATTTATAGGAGTCCTTAAGTAAATCGGAAAGCAGACTTGAAGGGTGGGAACGAAAACAGCAACGCAGCCTGTATTTTATAGTGCTAGTCCATGTCCAATATACCATCATGTGTATACCGAATTCTGCACACATTTTCTCATACTTGATTGAATTTGGGAGCCCAAGGATATGTCTCAAGAAACTTGAATGTATCTTATCCAAATCACTATTATATGCATGTATCCATACTGGGATCCCAAAAAGACAACACTTTAGCTTGAAAAATCTGAACGGCAGCTGGTATAAGTTGGTTACCTTTCTGAAAATAAAAGCAAGCTACAGCTGAGGAGGTACACTTTCCCATACTCAGTTGGGGTAACCAACATCTTCTGAACTGGTGCACTTCCCACTTCATTCTTTGCTTTACCTTTCCTCTACCATCAGCAATAGTAGGGTTTTTTATTTTATTTTATTGACTGAAGACATTTTGCTGCTTGAGGCAGATCAATTCTCTCAAGCTGTGGAAATTCCACAAGGCTTCCCCAAACTCAGCATCTGACAAACTAAAAGTGAAATTTGACCAGAGAGAAATTAAGCACAGTCAACAAGTATATGGATGGAAACAGTGAGAAAAACCAAAACTGACAAGCAGAAAACAGAAATGATGACATCTCACTCCACCAGATTACAGATGCTTTTATTCTGAAAACACATTCCATGAGTCATCATCTGAAACACGTGCGGAAGAAACTCTCTAAGCCACAGCTCCCAACCACACACATGTGGGCACACGACTCCCTGGATGGATTGTCTAATAATTTTGCCGAGATGGTGCAGACAGAAAAACTAATAAATATCTAGCATTGATAAAGCACCGAAAAACATTTTCATTATTTTTTTCTAAGCCACAGTATATGCACACCCTGTTTATCGGATTTTCTCTGCGGTGTGTTGTATTTTAATTTGCCATTGCCAAATCCCAATTTATTCCATTGAGCATAGTGGGAATTTACCATTCCTAATTGAAAGAGAAAATGCTTTTCTTCTACTCTTCTGATTTTCCTGGCTCCGTTACAGTTAAACGTACCTGGTTTTCAAATGTTACACAAATACATTTTTTAAAGTGATGCAGACCACCCTGCAAAGCCTTGTTGCAGGATTATAAAAGGAAAGTTAAACTAACTACAGCAAGCAGAGCATGTTAAACTAGTTGGATTAGTTTGTGAGAGAACAAGGGAGGCGTTCATGGCGAGTTCCAGCACCTCTTTTTTTCTAGAAAAATAGCACTGATGATGTACACACACACCCCTGCCCAATTAAACAATTTTTAAGCACACCAATGCCCAGTGCAATTTTTTTGAAAGGGGGCTGTTGCTGTTGGTTATTTGTCTTTAGTTTAGATCTTGTGACTTATGTAGAAATTGTTCAGTTTGGATGTAAAGTGGTACCACGGGTTACATACACTTCAGGTTACAGACTCCACCAACCCAGAAATAGTGTTTCAGGTTAAGAACTTTGCTTCAGGATGAGAACAGAAATCGTGCTCCAGCGGCGCAGCAGCAGGAGGAGGTCCCATTAGCTAAAGTAGTGCTTCAGGTTAAGAACAGTTTCAGGTTAAGTACTGACCTCCGGAACGAATTGAGTACTTAACCCTAGGTACCACTGTATATTCTTTATTTATTGTTTATGAATACTTTTGTTAAGTTGCAGTTATATATTTTTTCATGTTGTAAGCCACCTTGAGCATGGTTTGACGTGTGGAAAGGAAGCGTGCAGATAAAATTATGTATGTATCCAGTGTTTTTTTTCTGGGGCGACACATACCCCTAAACTTTTTCTGAATCTAAGATTGGCCTCATCGAGGGGCAGTATTTCAATATGAGTAGTACCCCTAAACATTTTTAAGAAAGAAAAAAAAACTCACTGTATGTATCTATGTATGTAATGGTGCCCCAGAGTGCCCAAAAGTACCAGATACTTTTTCAATACAAAATGAAAATGAAAGTTTCAGGAAATGAGGTAGAGAAACTGTCCTGCAGCCCAATACATAAATTCACAGGCATGGCTCTACAGCACAATGATCTCAAGAAGGTCTTGAAGAAGCTCTAGCCCTCCAGCCTCTCCATACAGCCCACCAATGGCCACCATGGGTCTGCAACAAGTTGGCCTCTTGATTCTGCTTGCCTCTGGAGTTGTAACTCTGAACTGTGATGAAATTGTGCAACATCAAAAAGGTGAGCTAAGGAAGACCAAAGAGCTTCTGGAAGCAATGAGTGGAGGACCAGCATCTCCCCCAGAGTGCCCAATTACAGGTATGCCAGACTTTGGCTCCCCCATAAGAAGCACCTCGAGACCCAGCAAAGAGGATGCAAGGATGGCGATAGGGCTGATCTTCAAGGAGACCCTCCGTGTTTTTCAGCTGAATTTCACCCAAGCCAACTGGAACACAACGGTCACAGAACTTTTCCAAATGGAGCTCCACCAACAAAGTCAATGGTGGGAGAGGTGTTCTGTTGCACACACTGGGAGAGAGGCAAGACTGAAAGATCCTCGTGTAAAACTACACCTGATGATATACTTCAGGAAACTCCAAACGTTCCTGAGAGACAAACAATACAGCCTTTGTGCATGGGAGGCTGTGCGAAAGACTATTTCGGTGAACAACTTGGTTCTTCTTGATCAGCTGCTCAAATCTGTCTCCGACTAAGGTAAGTTAGGCACTTTATATACAAAAAGGATACATTTCGTGGAAAAAGTAATGCCACAGGTACATGTAATTTGTTTAGATTAGCCTGTAGTTTGGGTCATTTAACCATCTAGTCTTTTCAATGATTGTTGTTTGTTGTTTAGTCGTGCCTGACTCTTTGTGACCCCATGGACCAGAGCACGCCAGGCACTCCTATCTTCCACTGCCTCCCGCAGTTTGGTCAAAACTCATGCTGGTAGCTTCGAGAACACTGTCCAACCATCTCATCCTCTGTCGTCCCTTCTCCCTGATCTTTCCCAACATCAGGGTCTTTTCCAGGGAGTCTTCTCTTCTCATGAGGTGGCCAAAGTCTTGGAGCCTCAGCTTCAGGATCTGTCCTTCCAGTGAGCACTCAGGGCTGATTTCCTTCAGAATGGATAGGTTTGATCTTCTTGCAGTCCATGGGACTCTCAAGAGTCTCCTCCAGCACCAGAATTCAAAAGCATCAATTCAACATAATTATCCTCTAAATCTTTTTGGATTCCAACTCCCATCAGCCTCAGTCACCATGACTAGGGCTTGTGGAAGTTGTCGTCTGAAGCAGCCAGAAGGCACCAGGTAGGCAAAGCATGTTTTTGACTAACAATATCTGAAGCCTCATTCCTCTTTAAAATGAAGGCAACTATCATGGACTGTACAACACAGGCAAACCATTTCTTTGCAAGTTGTCTTAAATTCATTGACTGATGCAAGGCATTTATTAATGCCCCAGTTGGAAACATCTCTCTCACTATTTTCAGATGGGGTTTAAATTCTGCTAGCTTTGCACAGGGGCACCAACTGTAAGGGGCACTGGGGTCGCTGCAGCATTCTGTACCCGCTGGAGTTTCTGGGACAGCTTCAAGGGCAGCCCCGCGTAGAGCAAATTACAGTAGTCAAGCCTGGAGATGACCGTCGCATGGATCACTGTGGCCAGGTCGGGGCGGGAAAGGTAAGGGACCAACTGCTTGATGCGGTGAAGGTGGAAAAATGTCGCCTTGGCTGTTGCTGTGACTTGCGCCTCCATGGAAAGGGAGGCGTCAAGGATTACACCCAAACTCTTAATGGAAGGCAATGGCACTAATTGGGCCCCCGCAAGAGAAGGGAGTTGGTCCCTCATCCCCATGCCATCATGACCTAGCCATAGGACCTCTGTCTTCGAAGGATTTAGTTTCAATCAGCTCCCACGAAACCATCCAGCCACAGCTTCCAAGCATCTGGTCAGTGTGTTCGGGTCCAAGTCGGTGTGGCCATCCATCAGCAGATAGAGCTGAGAGTCATCAGCATATTGGTGACAGCCCAGCCCAAAGCTCCGTATAATCTGGGCAAGGGGGCGCATAAAGATAAGAAGAAAGAGATAGAAAAGGGTTAAAAGGGAACATAGAAAATATAAAGTTCAGAAACTAAAGAACTTCTGGTTCTTCATCTGTTCATTATATAAAAAGCAATATTCACTTCATTCACTCCAATATAACACCTAACAAAACCATTTTCTATAAACAAATATAACTTTCAACCCCCAAATCCAAGTGTCTTTATTTCTTTTTCTTTTTCATGCAAAAAGTCTGAGAGTTCTCCTATCTTTAATCAATGTTGACAAGGACAAAACATGTCGATTTGGCAATCCCAGATACGTCTGTTAATTTTAACAACTATTCTTCCATTGTTGGTAATGATGAATCTTTCCATCTTTGTGCATATAATTGTCTCGCTGCTGTAATTGTATATTGAAACCAAGTTCCGTAGTCATTTTCTAATTGCATATCCATTTTGGTTTCAGTTGAAAGGTAATCTTAAAAATTCTCTGTATTAGTGGATGTATTTGTATCCAATCAATCAATCAATGCTTTTTTACATGTCCATCAAGCATGATAAAATGTCCCATTTTCTTTTGCATTGCAGGCAGTGGTTCAAAGAGGTCTTTGAGCTGCTCAAAATGCACTGTTTCATCTATGGAAAGTATTCATCTCACCCCCTGCTTATTCTAGCAAAAGAAAGAAATGGATAAGGAGGAAAAACTTGAACTTGAAATTTGCACTTTTTATCTCATTGGAAACATTCCTGTTATCTACACACATTCCACAATTGCTTTCACAAATTCAGAAGGCAGAAGGTCCAAATGGAGATTCTGGAACTGACTGAAAACAGCATCTCATCAAGTCACAGAAAAGAGCAGCATGGAAGGCCACTGGAAAACCCACCTTTTTCATAGAAGAGCAACTCCATCACCTGTCGAATGTCAAGTCTCAAATGCTTCCGACTGGAAAGACGATCTCTCACACAAGTTCCATCGATATGAATCAGTTTTATGTCCAAGGTGGACTTGGAGGAATGATTTGCCTAGCAAGATGAGGGTGGGGGGACCTTTCCCAGATGGAAAATTTTGAAGCCCACCAGACAACTTTGAGGCTGCCATACAATAGACTCTGTCCAAAGAGAGCGCTCTAGAAGAGATGTCTTCACAGTCCGTTTCAGCCTCCCGTTCAATTCAATACAAGCAAACACAACCACCATTTCTGGCTCTAAGGATCCATTGGGGTGCAAGCCAGCCTAGTACAAGATTCAAGTTACCTTTGAGAAAAATGCTACTTGATATTTAACTGTTACCTGACTTTTGCTATATATTTTTTAAAAATATTTGTCACCACCTCTATTTATTTGTTTAAATTATATTTTGGTTAAAACTGTATTTATTAAACAAGCATTTAATATTCAGGTATTATTTATATAGGTGTTATAGCTTTAACTCCTCAAATGCCTTTATTTTTCTATATGTTTTTGTGCAATAAATGTTTTCCTATGAAATGGAATCCCAATTTCCCCCTGGTTGAATTTTGTAGCTTCTGGGTGCTCTAGAGAGAACTGCAATTGATGATTTTCTTTCATTGGAAATTGTTCTTTGATAGTTCACCTGACCCTTCTTTCTAGTTTTGTTGCCTTATTATTATTTTATTGGTTATACTCTTCCCAGTCTCAGAAATATTTTATTGACAAGCAGGCTACATCTTCCTTCCTTCCTTCCTTCCTTCCTTCCTTCCTTCCTTCCGCGTGTCCCATATTCCATACCCTCCAACTTTTCTCCAATGAAACTAGGGATATTCTAATAATAATAATAATAATAATAATAATAATAATAATAATAATAATAATAATAATAATAATAATACCCCATCTATCTGACTGGGTTGCCACAGTCACCCAGAGTGACTAAACTACTTCCCTATCCAGGGCTGCCTTCAGATGTCTTCTAAAGCTTGTCTAGTTACTTATCTCCTTGGCTTGGGGGTTGCATAACTCCATACTGTCCAAGATTTCGCCAATGAAAATAGGGACATCCTATGAAAAACCAGGACATTCCGGAATCAAATCACTGCTTCTGTAAATCTGGGACTGTCCCTGGAAAATAGGAACACTTGTATGCAGTTGAAACAACAGAAGCAGAGATGACAACTTGAATAAAATACTGGGGAGGCCCCCAGGTAAGCCTTGCCCCACATAATTGATCACAAGACGCGGTACACAAGCACCATTTGAATGGCAATGCCCATTAACTTGGGAGGAGGTGGCACCCTAATATATTTAGTCCCTTCAGGCCCTAGGAATCAGCACCTATGGACAGAGGCTATTCAGATGTTATCCATAAAGGGCCCTTGATAGATGCAAGCAATCATGTGTGGATCAGACCTCTACGGACTAATATAGACAGTGTAGCTCAAAGGTGGAAGTGAAAGCTGGACCATAAAGAAGGCTGATCGCTGAAGAATTGATGCTTTTGAATTCTGGTGCTGGGGGAGACTCTTGAGAGTCCCATGGACTGCAAGAAGATCAAACTTACCCATTCTTAAGGAAATCAGCCCTGAGTGCTCACTGGAAGGACAGATCGTGAAGCTGAGGCTCCAATACTTTGGCCACCTCATGAAAAGAGAAGACTCCCTGGAAAAGACCCTGATGTTGGGAAAGATGGGGGGGCACAGGAGAAGGGGACGACAGAGGATGAGATGGTTGGATAGTGTTCTCGAAGCTACGAGCATGAGTTTGACCAAACTGCGGGAGGCAATGGAAGATAGAAGTGCCTGCCCTGCTCTGGTCCATGGGGTCACGAAGAGTCGGACACGACTAAATGACTAAACAACAACAACAAGCTCAAAGGTGGGGAACTTCTGGCCCTCCCTATCCTGTTGGACTCCAATGGTCAGTTTAACCAATGGTCAGGATGATGGGAGATGGGCTTCAGCAGCACCTGGAGGTTCCCCACTCCTGGTGTAGACCACCAAAGCTTCTTACTTCAATTGGGAGATATACCAATGTCCCCAAATGAGCAGAAATGAACTAGCTTACTAGGATCAGCATTTGCTGCCAAGGCCGCACTTGGGGATGGGCAAAACCTTGAAGCTTTGCTCCTATGTTTATGGAAGGAAGGTGACACTGATCCAGTGTTGTTACAAGTCTTTAGTAAGAGATGCAATCTCCGAAAACGAGAGTGAAACAGTCTCCATGCTCTATCGCTAGAACGTGCAGTCAATTAAAACAGTTATTGTTAGTCAAATGGTAGGGTTTCTTTGATGTTTTTGTTTTCTTTTTTGCTTCACTTCTAGGAAAGTTATTTTCGGTGCTAAAGAAGTCCTTTCCCAATGGGTTGTAGATCTTGCTTGCAATTTTCTACAATATTCCACTGTGTTCCTATACAGGACGCTAGAGGGCAACATGAGACTACAGCTGCTCTTGCTGAAAATTTGTATCCTAGCATGAACAAATTTGAAAGGACAAGTGGGACCTGTAACAGAATGTGGTTGTGTGGGATGCTGCTGTTCAGGGTTCAAGCCAGCTAGCCATGGTCTGTGCCAGGCTATTCAATTCTACTGCCCATTACCAATTTTCTAGTCTCTTTCCCCCACCCCAGACAGACACGCCACATTCTGCGGTCACTGAGCCTGTCCAGAATCCCCTGGTGTGCTTTGCAGCACTGGAGGGGGAATGCCCTCTGAGGGATCCCCCCAAAAAACTCTCCTTGCATTTCTTGTTTTTCAGTGGCCCTGTTTGGGCTACAGTCCGGTTGGCACTCAGAAGGCTGTTCACCGAAGAATTGATGCTTTTGAATTATGGTGCTGGAGGAGACTCTTGAGAGTCCCATGGACTGCAAGAAGATCAAACCTATCCATTCTGAAGGAAATCAGCCCTGAGGGCTCACTGGAAGAACAGATCATGAAGCTGAGGCTCCAATACTTTGGCCACCACATGAGAAGAGAAGACTCCCTGGAAAAGACCCTGATGTTGGGAAAGATGGAGGGCACAAGGAGAAGGGGACGACAGAGGACGAGATGGTTGGATAGTGTTCTCGAAGCTACCAGCATGAGTTTTGACCAAACTGCGGGAGGCAGTGGAAGACAGGACTGCCTGGTGTGCTCTGGTCCATGGGGTCACGAAGAGTCAGACACGACTAAACGACTAAACAACAATAACAACAACAACAACATGGTATTTACTGGGACGCGGGTGGCACTGTGGGTTAAACCACAGAGCCTAGGACTTGCCGATCAGAAGATCAGCAGTTCGAATCCCCATGACATTGCTCGGTCCCTGCTTCTGCCAACCTAGCATTTCGAAAACATGTCAAGTGCAAGTAGATAAATAGGTACCACTCTGGCAGGAAGGTAAACGGCGTTTCTGTGCGCTGCTCAGGTTTGCCAGAAGTGGCTTAGTCATGCTGGCCACATGACCTGGAAGCTGTACGCCGGCTCCCTCGGCCAATAAAGCGAGATGAGCGCTGCAACCCCAGAGTTGGCCACAACTGGACCTAATGGTCAGGGGTCCCTTTATGGTATTTACTTGTTTTTATCCTGAAATCTTATGATGAAGGGCAATATATAAATCTAATAAAGAAGAAGAGGAAGAAGAAGAGGAGGAGGAGGAGGAGGAGGAGGAGGAGGAGGAGGAGGAGGAGGAGGAGGAGGGTGAAGGAGAAGGAGAAGGAGAAGGAGAAGGAGAAGGAGAAGGAGAAGGAGGAGGAGAAGGAGAAGGAGAAGGAGAAGGAGAAGGAGAAGGAGAAGGAGAAGGAGAAGGAGAAGGAGAAGGAGAAGGAGAAGGAGAAGAAGTACTATTCTTCTACAATAAGAGGTGCTGGAACTCACAATGGATCCCTCCCTCATTCTCTTAAAATGGCGATGGCGCCCACCTGAGATGTGCCAGAAATGAGTTCAGGTGAATCCCAGCTACAAAAAAGCAATAATAATGACAACAACAACAACAACTCACGTCTGCTTTGCCGTCTCATCATAGTAGTAAAAATACAAGAACATTAACCATTTGCTGCCTTTTCAGTCTGGGTTTGGGGCAGGCATTTGAGGGGATTGCATGGGGTATTAGGCTTGGAGGGCTACACCAAAGTCCTCCCAAGGAGCAGCCATACAACAGCTGAGACAAATAGCACAAGGAGTTCATTTTCACTTGTAAAAGTGGTGACATGAACCTGTACTCTGGTGCTGCGTTAATATATGCCAGACCTTTCAAGAGTCCCTATTTTACAAGGACTGTCCCAGATTTACAGATGCCATCCTGGTTTCTGAGTTGATCCTGGAACAGGATGTCCCTGTTTTAATCAGAGAAATGTTGGAGGGTATGGAGTTATGTGACCCCCGCCCCAAGCCAAGGAGATAAGTAACTACACAACTTTTAGAAGACATCTGAAGGCAGCCCTGTATAGGAAAGTTTTTTAAATGTTTAATTATGTTTGTATATACGTTGGAAGCTGCCTAAAGTGACTGGGGCAACCCAGTCAGATGGGTGGGGTAAAATTACTATTACTATGATGATGATGATGATGATTAAATAGGACTCCCTATTTTCATCGGAGAAATGTGGGAGGGCATGATATGTGTCTGAGGCATGCACGTTATTTTTAAAATTTGAAATAGCTTAAACAACAGGGATGTCACATATGCAAATTGTGAACTGGGCTCCAAGCGCAGTTTAAAACGAAAGGAAAACCCAAGGTATTTAAAAGGTGAGCAGAATGGAAAGGGAATGCCAAAGACCACCCCTGACTTCTAAGCAGCCTGTTGGGCAGATTTCCACAATTCCAGGGACGTATCTCCACAAAGGACTCTTGAATTCCATCATTATCAGCAACTTCCTGGCAACTCTGGAACGTACCTTTTGGAACAGGACAAACCTTTTTCGCTGCTGAACTTGGCTGCTGTTTCAGAAAGTATCGCTCTCTCTCTCTCTCTGTGTGTGTGTGTGTGTGTGTGTGTGTGTGTGTGTGTGTGTGTGTTGCAATGCTGGCCTGACGTGGTGAAGAAGGGAAGGCAAAGAGGAGGGGAGATCTCTCTGGGCTCAGCCCAGCTGTTGCAGCTGTGAGGAAGAGGAACAAACACAGACAGCTCAGAAGATCTCGGCTCGCTTGAGCAGCTGGAGCAGGGGCAACTGAACCAAGGTAAGACCAGGATGGTAGAAGCAATGACATGCTGGGAGCCAGCTGTCGTCTAGGCAGGAATCTCCTCTGCGTCCTCTTCCTGACGTGGGGAAGGCAGAGGCTGCCCAATGTACCGGACAGAGGCTTTCATTCCAATAAGCTCGCCTTGAACAGGGAAGTTCCTCTTTTCTGGTTTCGGTGGAGAGTTGCTTCATCGGCATTTTGGCACCGAGATCAAGGAAAAGGACTGAGGAACCTGATCTCAGGGGCTCAGGAGGACAGCAAGCGCTGCTTTCTGGTGGGGGTGTTGAGATCTCCTGTGGGGTGCAACGCATCTGACTATAAGCTCAGGCCAGGACATGTGGGCAAAGCCCTGTTTTATCCTTGCAACCACCATGGGAGGTGAGTTAGTCTGAAAGAGAGGATCTCAGAGAAGTCTCCACTTGGAACCAGCTCTCCCCAGCAGGAGGCAAAGTGAAGGAAGCTGCTTCAGAGGGCACCATAAAGTGGGGATGAGGCCATAGATAAAAGCATGAATAGATATCTAAATGGGGCAGCAAGACTTTTCAAAGTATTGGTCCTATGTAGGAGGGAACGAGGCAGTTTCCTGCTTTGGGTAGCAACATGTCTCAGACCATTGGGAACTGTCTACTATCCCAGATTATGAAGAGCCTTGGTGTGGTATCTTACAATTGTCAGAAGTCCTTGTGCATCTTTCTTTTTTTTTAAAAGTATTTTTTATTGGTTTTTCACCTTTTATGAATACATAACAGACACAGAAAAGACAAAAAACAAAAACATGTATAATTTCAGAAAATCCAACTTTCTTAACCTTGTTCCTTAACTTCCCCCCACCCCCCTTCATGCATCCCCATTCCCATAATTATGTCAGCAAATTGGTATTTCTCCTCTTAACCATCTTAATATTACCTTTTTTATTAAAGAAAAAAAGTTTTTCTAAGTTGGACTCAAATTCCCTTCCGTCGATTTCCCATTTTGTCTTAAGTAAAAGTCAAATTAACTAAACCCAAAAGTGCTTTTAACGTTCTATTCTTCCCTCCCTCCCATCCCCGGTTTTCGTCCCTTCCCCAGTACATGTCCAAAATAACAGTTCTTAGCCTGGATTCCTCACGTCCGAGGCTTTCAAGTCTCTTTCAGTCCCTCTCCGCCGGTCTTCTTGGTAGTCCTTTATATTGGTCGTCGAATCTCGAAGGAGTTCTGTCCCCATCAAACCAGGTTCTCTTCCCACAAGGACATTTGAAAACAACTGCTGCAAAAGTTCCTCAAGCCATGCATCTTCAGAGTCAGTGTGGAGGCCCCAAACATATTTATTCTTTATTTTGAGTTCTTGTATTCCATATACTCCCGGGGCCTCCTCCTTCGTCTTTTGCATCTTTCGCAGATTTGTAGTGAACATAATCCAAGAGTCTCCTCTCTTATATTCCACTGGTGTAAGCTTCTGGTTGGTACTTTCCATCTTTACTTTCAGTTCTCCTTGTTTAGTCTCCTCCACTTCTTGAGTTATCATTTCCGATTCAGCTGCAGATTCTTTCTCATTCAGATCCTCAATACATTCAGCAGAGCTGCTTGTTCCAGAAGTCAAGGTCATGAGTTGTTTATTCATAGCCAGACTCTGCTCTTGTAAGATTCCCACCAAATGAAACATTCTTTCGATTTCCACTAGTAACTTTCCATCCACAGCCATTGTAATGTCACAGAGTTCCCCCTAGAGGGAATCTGGTTACTTAATAATCTTTCTCAATAATCCTCTGACTTGTTGTTATTACTTTGTTTCCAACAATTTTAGTTCGATTTTAACTGGTTTTAATCCAGAGGGATCTTAGATAACAATTTTTCAACTTTAAACTGTCCGTTTGACAGCTTTGACAGCTGTCAAACTCCGCACTCCTCTTCCACAAGCTCCAATACAGGACGCTCCCGGGCCCGGGAGGGGGGGTTGCATACAACAGAAAAAAGGCTTCTAAAATTCCACTCTTTCACTCCAGCTCAAAATTTCTTTTTGCCAAATCTTGGAAGTTAAAGTCTTTTTAACTCACCCCACAAAGGGTAGGCTCTCCAGCTTAGTTCTTCTATTGTTGCTTTAGATCGTCTGCAAGAGGGGGTGGTGCGGACTTCCTTTTAGCACACCCCCCGGTCGTCTCAAATTCACAGGAAAAGATTCTTAAAGTCCAATTTCATCTTACTCACGGGTTATTCTTTTCAGTCCGAATTTCAAGGAAGGAAGTCAGCGCTCTCCAGTCATGGCTCACGGCTCCGCTCAACCGAGGTAGCGATCGACTCTCAGCACCACGCCACCCTCCGTACCCCCTCCGCAGCCTTTAAAAAGGCTCTTCGTGGGTCGGGGGGCGCTTAAGGCACCCACCGAGTCTTCTAGTCCGCAGGCTTCAGTGCCTGCGGTTTCTAAGGGTCCCCGCGTCGCCGGCGCGGCAAGACCGGTCCTCAGCTGAGCCGATTCCCTCCGCAGCTCGGAGGGAATCCGCCATTTCCAGATCGTGCCAACCCGGAAGTCCCTTGTGCATCTTTCTTAAGCCAATGTGTAGACCACAGTGTAAACCACTGAGCCTCTTGGGCTTGCCGATCAGAAGGTCAGCAGTTCAAATCCCCGTGACAGGGTGAGTTCCCATTGCTCTGTGTCATGGTCCGGTTCACGGGCGATCAAAGACCCGGCAGGGGACATCAGGATCGGGGGCAAGATGGCGGGGTGGGAGCAGGAACAGGGGTCCAGAAGCCAGGAGTCCGGAAGCCAAGAGTCCAAGGGTCAGGAAGGAAGGAGTCACGAAGTCAGGGGTCCAAGGATCAAGAAGCAAGGAGTCACGAAGTCAAGGGCCCAAGGATCAAGAAGCAAGGAGTCACAAAGTCAAGGGTCCAAGGATCAAGAAGCAAGGAGTCATGAAGTCAAGGGCCCAAGGATCAAGAAGCAGGGAGTCAAGAAGCCAAGGTCCGAGGATCAGGAAGCAATAAGCCAAACGCAGCAAGGCAGGAAGCGTGCTGCTGTGGCAAAGAGCCAAAGGGAAATGCTGAACTTATATCCCTTCCCGGCTCTTGCCACCAGGTGCTGTGAGTTACCAATCGGCCTCACCTGTGCGGCTGCACCTTGCATCTTCAGAACAAACTTAGGAAGGCCCCAGTCCTGCAAAGTCCTACTGGTCACAGGGCCTGGCTCCTGCAAGCACACCTGACACTCTGTCCCAGTTCCTGCCAACCTAGCAGTTCGAAAGCATGCCAGTGCAAGTAGATAAATAGGTACTGCTGTGGCAGGAATGTAAACGGTGTTTCCGTGAGCTCTGGTTTCCGTCAATGTGTCCCATTGCACCAGAAGCGGTTTAGTCATGTTGGCCACATGACCCGGAAAGCTGTCTGTGGACAAACTCTGGCTCCCTCGGCCTGAAAGCGAGATGAGCGCTGCAACTCCATAGTTGCCTTTGACTGGACTTAACTGTCCAGGGGTCCTTGACCTTTTACCTTTAGTGTGCTGCAGAGAAACCACGAGGTCATTTTCTTTGCCATGAGAGATGTGTTAAGACCCCTTTGTAAGTTCTTTGGCTGTACGTAGAACGGCTTCCACTATCGGAGGCAGCCGATAGTTGCCTCTGGTCTTCCTTGAGCACTTCCCATGACCATCTGGTTAACCACTGTGAGAACAGGACACTGGGGCAGACGGGCCACTGACCCGACCCATCACTGACCATCTTATATTCTTATCAGAAAGTAAGCGAAGCCACTTGAAAATGCCATAACAAACTCCTGAAGATATTGTTGGTTTATTGAAAGTAGTCATGTTGGGTGTTATATTGGAGTGGGTGAGTTGAATGATGTTTATATAGCTGTCAGACGAAGACTTGGAAATTTTCTTTCTTATTATTTTTATTAATTTTCCCAATTTTCCTAATTATTACAAAACCAACCAAGTTACTTTAACTTAATACAATTTCTTAAAATCAAGTTTCCTGCTCCTGTTGCAAACATATTGAAAGTAGTCGGGCTGGGTGTTATATTGGAGTGGATGAGCTTTCTTTCTTTCTTTCTTTCTTTCTTTCTTTCTTTCTTTCTTTCTTTCTTTCTTTCTTTCTTCCCCCTCTTTTCCTCTGGATCTATATTTTTATTTTACCTAGATAAACATCTTGGTTTGGATAAAAAAAGATAATCTTTGTATCTCTGTTTATAAAATCTAATACAATTTATTCAAAAGAAAGAAAGAAAATGCCATAGCAAATTCAACAAACAAGTCAACCTCAGTTAGTTCGCTTGGCATTGCCTTGTTTTGGCTTTGGGGAGATTTTATTGATTTATTTGGTATTGTAGTTTTTCAGTTTCATTGATGGATATCAATATAGATGTATCTCACATCATCATGTCATAGCATATTTTATCTCCATCTTTCTGTCATGTTTGTTGGTTTTGTTAAACCACTTATATACTGCCTTGGCATTAAATAGTATATAAATATTTGCAATGAATATAATAATAAAAAGTAGAAACCATGCCAAGCAAATCTCTTTGCTTAGAGAGGGGAAATAGAAAATGACTGTTTGACACTGTTTATAATGTTGTTCTGTCATGGAGCATAAAAAGAAAATAATGGCAAGAAGCCCTCTTAAAATGTTGTTTAATCTTGACTATATCTCGGGGCAGACCTTTGAAGTTGGCAGCAAATCTTGCCCTCCCCCTTATTGCTTTGCCTGCACCTGGTGAAAACTGAAACGTTATATGCAATTTTCATTGGCCTATACAGCGGTACCTCAGGTTACAGACGCTTCAGGTCACAGACTCCACTAACCCAGAAATAGTACCTCGGGTTAAGAACTTTGCTTCAGGATGAGAACAGAAATCGTGCTCTGGCGGTGTGGCGGCAGCCGGAGGCCCCATAAGCTAAAGTGCTGCTTCAGGTTAAGAACAGTTTCAGGTTAAGAACGGACCTCCAGAGCGAATTAAGTTCTTAACCCGAGGTACCACTGTAATGGCCGAATGGGCAGCTTTGTACAGTCATTTTTAGGTTTGTTTGTTTTGTGGGCTGCTCCCACCACCATGATGGGAAAAGGCCCACATATGAAGGGCAGTGATAACACCGCTGTTTTAGCCGGCTCAGTTCCACAGAGCGCACCAGTGGCAATAAATTGGCCTTTGGCGGCTTGCATTCATTGGTGGTATAAAAGGAAACAAAGTGGTAGAAAATAAACTTGGCATCCTCTTGCGCTCACCTGCCTCCCTCTGTGATGAGGAGCAGGCAAGGGGATTACTCTGCATGCAAGGCTCTCTGGATCATGGCCACCAGGTGAAGTGGCAGTTGAAGAAAGCAGAGTGGGTCCCATCCATGCTCCATTCCCTTTTACAGAGATTGCTCCAAGGTTCTGATATGCGATCCCAACAATGCGATCCCTTTTCTATCTTCTTCCTAGGTGTATCTTGTCTAGCCAACAGAGAGCTCTAAATATGGTCTAGTAGCAAAATGCCCATTGCTCCTGTCATTCCAGGGACGCGGGTGGCGCTGTGGGTTAAAACACAGAGCCTAGGACTTGCCAATCAGAAGGTCGGCAGTTCGAATCCCCGGGACGGGGTGAGCTCCCATTGCTCGGTCCCTGGGGAAGCGCCACAACCCCAGAGTCAGTCACAACTGTACCTAATGGTCAGGGGTCCCTTTACCTTTTTACCTGTCATTCCGGTTAGGCTTTGATATTTGAATTCCCTGTTCTTGCTTTTACAGCTGCACAATGAACCCCTACATCTTCTGCTATTATTTAATCCAGTTCTGCGGACATTCCTGGATATTTATCAATATGATCATCAGGTTCCTGATTTTTGGGGAAGGTAAGTCTATGCTGTTTTGCCATTTGATCGATCAAATAGCAGCTTCTCCATGGAAATGGGGTCTGACTGAGAGAGTAGCCAGCAGCAACACACATGGGCCAAAAATGGGATTTCTTCTGCACAAGCGTAAGGTGAACTGGAATCACAGTGAAGGACTAGTGCTAGAGGGCTGGGTTTTAATCCACTAATGGCTTGAGAAAAACCGAGGCCTGTCAGCTTTCAGTTCCCTTCTGTGAAATGTGGAAATTAATGATCCAAAGACATTGTGCAGTATGCTATAGGAAGAAGCAGTCTTCAACTGCATTGAAAAAGATAAAAGTTTAGATATTTCATAGAATCATAAAACTGTAAAGTGACCACGAGGGTCATCTAGTCCAACTCCCTGCAATGCAGGAATCTTTTGCCCAACGTGGGGCTTGAACCCACAACCTACAACCCTGAGATTTAGGGTCTAATGCTCTACTGACTGAGCTATCCCCAATGAAGTTATATGAAGATGCTTGAGTAAAAAGGTAAAGGGACCCCTGACCGTTAAGTCCAGTCGTGGACGACTCTGGGGTTGTGGCGCTCATCTCGCTTTACTGGCTGAGGGAGCCGGTGTTTGTCTGCAGACAGTTTTTCTGGGTCATGTGGCCAGCATGACTAAGCTGCTTCTGGCGAACCAGAGCAGCGCACGGAAACGCCATTTACCTTCCCACTGGAGCGGTACCTATTTATCTACTTGCACTTTGACGTGCTTTCGAACTGCTAGGTTGGCAGGAGCAGGGACCGAACAACAGCAGCTCACCCCATCGCGGGGATTTGAACAGTCGACCTTCTGATCGGCAAGTCCTAGGCTCTGTGGTTTAGAGCACAGCACCACCCGTGTACCCTGTAGGGGCATGGAGTAGGAGAAGATAATTAGTGGTGTCTTTGAAGATGGGCTGTATTCTTCGCTCTCTTTTATTTTCTTCTTTCTTTTTTATTATTTTCGGTTTAGATTAGTTTGTTCTTTATTGTATTGGAGAAAGTCTTAACAAAACTTTATAACAAAAAGAGTGAGGGGACTCAACCTCATTACTTGGACCACATGTGATCTCACACATATCTACACATGTTTCGGCAAAACATGCTGTCTTCATAGTGGTGACCTGATGTTTACCAAACAAGAAAGACATCAGGAGAGAGAAAGAGTTTGCAAATCCAAAGGGAACATTTATTTGAGTCTAGTCTTTGGTCTAGAATTGTCTAAAGATTTAGTCAAAACACATAAGGCAACGCTGATTCTAAATTGTCTCTGTGCTAATTTTCTGCACCTTTTGCAAATTAAAACGCCCAAATGCTGTTCCATGGAAACAAGGGTCACTGCCTAAATAATAATAATAATAATAATTTATTATTTATACCCTGCCCATCTGGCTGAGTTTCCCCAGCCACTCTGGGTGGCTTCCAATCAAGTGTTAAAGACAATACAGCATTAAATATTAAAAACTTCCCTAAACAGCATTCAGATATCTTTTAAAAAGAAGATAGCTGCTTATTTCCTTCACATCTGAAGGGAGGGCATTCCACATGGTGGGCGCCACTACCGAGAAGGCCCTCTGCCTGGTTCCCTGTAACTTCACTTCTCGCAATGAGGAAACCGCCAGAAGGCCCTCAGAGCTGGATCTCAGTGTCCGGGCTGAGCCCATTTCCCTTCCGAAAGTTTGCAAAAGATCTTGCTCAATGTTCTTTGTTATAAATAGTAACTGTGCCATTCAGTTGTGGTTGGAGCGTGTTCAGAATGCACACACGCAACATTTTATCTGTATGCTGCCTTTCCATTGCCAAAATTCCATTGCTCAAGGCAGCTTACAACATGAAAAAAATGCATAAGCACAAACATAACAAAAGTAATCATGACAATAAATAAATCATGGAAATGTACACAACCACATTGTCCACATAAATCACAATAAGATCCAAAATAAAGATATAAAAATTAATATCAATGACAGAAACAACAACACTCTCCCAGCCCAAGAGTCTGTTCAGCAGCCTCAGCTTTTGTAGCTGGAGTCAGTCAGCTCCTACCGTCCAGGTGGGAAAAGATCTGCAAGTCAGGGAACAGGTCCTCCAGGACTCACAGTCAAGATGGCAGTGTCTTCTGGCAAAATGTACCATAGCACTGAATACAGTTAGTGCCAGGAAACAGTGGCCGTTTTAATTCCCTGATCTCTTAATGATGAGTGGGAGTGGGAGAGCCCAATATGAAGAGGCTGCAGTAGAATGATAATCCAATGTTTTCTCTTGCTTTCTGTGGGATGAAGATTCGGTTGCAGATACTTTCTATTCCATTGGGCTTGTGATGCGCATTTGCCAATCTTCGTCTATCCTGGAACTTTTGCATATCCGGCTCAGCATTGCGGAAGACCATTTTCTCCCGAGGCTTTTGCAGGTACCGCATAATTCATAATCGCATGAAAGGAGACAAGGGTCAACACTTGGATCACCATCAGTTTAGGGGGGTTAAATCCCACAAGAAATTCCATTCTCAAATTGGAACATTTGCTAACCTTGTGAAGTAAGGGAGGCATGTGGTCTATGTGTATGAAAGAGAGAAAGGGAAAGAGGGAAGAAGTGCAGGTGTGTGTGGGAGAGAGAGAGAGAGAGAGAGACAGAGAGAGAGAGAGAGAGAGAGAGAGAGAGAGAGAGAGAGAGAGAGAGAGAGAGAGAGAGAGAAGTTTGTATGTGCTCCTTGTGTTTATCTTCAAATTCTACAGTTGTCAAAAAAATCAAAAGGCAACAAGCAAAATAGTAAAGTTTGTGTTTTCTTGTGCCATATTTGTCATAATTTGTGGGTGGGGTCAAGAGGGAGGCCTGTGGTTTGAGGAGGAAAAGGGGGGAACCAAGGGACAGTTGATATCCTGTGCCCAAGGGTCCCCAGAAACATGGAGCCAGTCCTGGTCAAGGTGGCCAAATTCAAAGATTTGGTTATTACCTGTGTATCCCACCTTTCCTCTTAGGAGCAGAAGTTGAGGTACATGGTCCTCCTTCTGTTTTATCTTCACGGCAACCTGTGATGTGGGCATCACAGAGAGGGTTATATTCAAACCTGGTGGAAGCAGAGCTCCATACATGCAACAAGATTTCCCTTTCCATTCCTTGCATGCCCCCAAAATCTGCTCTGCAGGTGAGCAGAGAGAGTACTTCCACAGCACAAGCCGAAGTCTGTTGCAGGAATGGAACAGCAACTCTAGATACAATCCAGAACTGGGGACTGACCTAAGGTCACCTGTGGTCCTAAATCTTGGCTGAGTAGAGATTTGAACCCGGGTTTCCCACTCTACCAAATCATTCAGTAGGGCGACTATTTGAACACCGGTTAGCAGAAAAAGAGGCCTAGGCATATTTTGAAAAGAACGACAAACTAGACAAATATCATGCACACTCTTGGCATATACCAGTGTGCTACTCCTGCGTAAGCCATTTGGCCACTGCAAATCCACCTTTCGAAATACTGGCTAGAGACCAGCAAGGCAAATCATTCAATGGAATAAGAATTCGTGGGGTAAAGTTCATGTTTGTTAGAACACTCAGGATGGGCGATAGGATCAACATTCCACAAGACTGAACAAGTTCTGACCTTTCAGAAGAATTTTAGGAATATACCCTTCCTCTTCAGGGAAAGAGAAATTAGAAAAGCTTATGTTTCCAGTTATCCCCCCTGCTGCTCAGTCACGACTGGAAAAGCAGATAACTGGTTGGGTGCAATCCAGCAAACAACAGCAGCAACAAAAACAGCAGCAAGTTGCCCTGAATTCAGTGGAGCTTAGTCCCAAGACGGCAAATGAGATCTTAGGTCTTCTTACTTGGCAGTGACTCCAGCCACTGCACTGTGTAGGACTTCTTGTATAGGATATAAGTATAATAATAATAATAATAATAATAATAATAATAATAATAATAATAATAATAATAATAATAATACTTTATTATTTGTACCCCGCCCATCTGGCTGGGTCTTCCCAGCCACTCTGGGCGGCTTCCAACAAAGATTAAAAATACATTAAAATGTCACACATTAAAAACTTCCCTAAACAGGGCTGCCTTCAGATGTCTTCTAAAAGTAAGATAGTTGTTTATTTCTTTGACATCTGCTGGGAGGGCGTTCCACAGGACAGGCGCCACCACCGAGAATGCCCTCTGCCTGGTTCCCTGTAACCTCACTTCTTGCAGGGAAGGAACCGCCAGAAGGCCATCAGCACTGGACTGGTCCAGGTAGAATGATGGGGTAGAATGATGGGGTGGAGACGTCCAGGTAGAATGATGGGGTGGAGACGCTCCTTCAGATATACTGGATCGAGGCTGTTTAGGGATCTAAAGGTCAGCACCAACACCTTGAATTGTGCTCAGAAACGTACTGGGAGCCAATGTAGGTCTTTTAGGACCGGTGTTATGTGGTCTCGGCCGCCGCTCCCAGTCACCAGTCTGGCTTCCGCACTCTGGATTAGTTGTAGTTTCTGGGTCACCTTCAAAGGTAGCTCCACATAGAGTACATAGCACCAAAAAGCACATCGCTATCCATTTCGGTACCTTTGGTTTCAGCAGGATTTAGGGTTATAGTAGCATATGGAGAGCCTGTGCAATGTCAACGCCATTAGAGCTAAACTGGGAGCCTTCAGATGTTTTTGGACGACAAATCCCATAATCTTCGACCACTTGCCAGGCTGACTGGAGCTGATGGGAATTGGAGCCCAACAATATCTGGAGGTCCACGAACCCTGTGTTGGAGATATAGAACGGAGCGTTTTAAAGAAGCACAGAACTGCACAGTTGGAAGGGATTCCCAAGGGCAATCTAGTCCAACCCCCTTCAAATGCAGGAGTCTCGTCTCGTCATCTTCATGGTGAGGAGGCTGTCCCTCGTGGAGGCTGTCTGCAGCTGTGACCTCTGTAATGCATAGCAGGAAACAACCAGTGGCTTCCTTAACTACATTTTAATGAACATCTGTATTTTAATAAGCATTGACAATATTAACAATGACTGACCGTGTGAAACCAGAACTTCACAACAGGGGCTTTGTTAACTCTCCCACTGAAATAAATGGAGCATAGAAGTGCTTAGTGGAGTTATGGACTGTCTTCCACTCCAAGCTGCCCTGGGCCAACCCAGGAAACTCAGGAACCAGCCCTGGATCCAGCCCTGAGCAGGAGGGTTCAGTTCTGCTATGTGTGCGGGTGGCACTGTGGTCTAAACCACTGAGCCTCTTGGGCACAGAAGGTCAGCGGTTCGAATTCCCATGATGGGGTGAGCTCCCGTTGCTCTGTCCCAGCTCCTGCCAACCTGGCAGTTCAAAACCACACCAGAACAAGTAGATAAATAGGTATCACTGCAGCGGGAAGGTACCAAACGGCGTTTCTGTGCGCTCTGGCTTCCATCATGGTGTTCTGTTGCACCAGAAGCGGTTTAGTCACGCTGGCCACATGACCCAGAAAGCTGTCATTCCTTGCAGGAAACGTGCCAGCAGAGCATAGCCCTGCAGCCTTCCCACCCAATGCACCCACCCCTGAAAACCTGCAGTCACACCAGGTCTATCTTGATCCAATCTGCCCAAGCCTGGATCCCCCTCAAAGTGGTCCGATTCAGTTCAGGATACAGCAAAATCTGGTGCAGCTTCTCCACCCAGTGCCTTCCTTTAGATCAGCCTTTCTCAACCTGTGGGTCCTCAGATGTTGTTGAACAAGAACTCCCATCACCCCTAGCTAGCAAGGCCAGAGCTCAGGGATGATGGGAGTTGTAGTCCAACAACATCTGGGGACCCACAGGTTGAGAACCTCTGCTCTAGATGATGATGATGATGATGATGATGATGATGATGATGATGGGAGGGTAAAGAAAGAAAGGGGTGGATCACAAAATCTCTTTCCCCCTGCAATAAGAGCAAGTCTGCTTTTGCTGAACCTGGAGGAGAAAATACTGTTCTTAAAGATAATATGAGGTCATGAAGGCCGCATGAGTTTTTCAGCATTCCTAGGAAGGAACACATTGAGTCATCTATTGCAGCAAGCTGTTCTTACAGTTCCCAACAAGATGGTTCCTGCATTGCAGAGCATTGGGCTAGATGATCCTCATGGCCCCTTTAGGATGCGGGTGGTGCTGTGGTCTAAACCACTGAGCCTCTTGGGCTTGCTGATCAGAAGGTCAGCAGTTCGAATCCCCACAACAGGGTGAGCTCCCGTTGCTCTGTTCCAGCTCCTGCCAACCTAGCAGTTCGAAAGCACACCAGTGCAAGTAGATAAATAGGTATACCGCTGCAGCAGGAAAGTAAACAGCGTTTCCATGCGCTCTGGTTTCCGTCATGGTGTCCCGTTGCGCCAGAAGCGGTTTAGTCCTGCTGGCCACATGACCTGGAAAGAGGTCTGTGGACAAACACCGGCTCCCTTGGCCTGAAAGCAAGATGAGCGCCGCAACCCCATAGTCGCCTTTGACTGGACCAAACCGTCCAGGGGTCCTTTACCTTTTACCATGGTCCCTTCCAACTCTATGATTCTTTGAAATTCACAAGCAGCAGCATCCTCACCACTTGTAATTTCTAGGAAATGGCATGCAGACGCACATTGCCTTCAACAGTGAAGGTGGAACTTCAGTCACTGATAGCCAGATTCTCCCCAAATTTGTTTAATCCTCTTTTAAAGCCATCCAAGAACTATTTGGACTATCTGCCTCAGGCACCAAAATTTATTGGGCTGGTCTTGATTTTCCATTATCTGATTCCGGAAAGGCCCCTTCTCTCCCTACAAGAAAGGCTGTGTGTCATACATTTACTGCTTTGTTTATATCTTACCCCCTTTTAAAAAAAATGTCATTTGTGGATTAGACTGTGTCTGGGTTTAATTTTTCATCTTCGGGGAGCAAGGGAAAGAATTCTTTCCCGTCTGGAGCAGAACATGGCGCACACATCTGTGATCTCCTAGAGAAGCTGTGATTTGGCAATGCACTTTTTTTGGTCTTCTATGGATTTAACTTGTGTTATTTCACAGAAACTGAGCTGCTGTCAAGTTAGAGGGAGTGGGGAGAGGAGGAAATTCCACAGAGCACGAATGAAAAATAAAACCTCCTTGTTTACATTTTGTAAAATGACTGCACAGGCTTTCAATTTCTGCTTTCGGAAGCGAGGGCACGGGCTTTCGGACTTAAATTTATTTTTGACCCAAGAGTAAAGCGGAGGAGAACTTTAGAGACCACATCCTTTCATTACTTAAGCAAAAATCTCTTTGTTCTGGGCTATGTGAACATTTGCATCCTAAAATGCAGTGAGGTTCTTTTCCCCTGCTGTGTTTTAAGTTGCATTTACAGGTTTATGTACACACCAAACAAATGGCAGGAATGCCTTTTTGTTTTCTGCACTCCTGCAACCCTCCACCCCAAAAAGCTCCTATTCATGAAGCTGTCATCCATGGATGTGCAATGGCTGTCTCAGCTTTATACATCTCTGCTTAACTGCAGAGTCAACATGGCGTAGGTTTTCCTTTTGAATTGGAACTACAGGATAGCTCTGCATTGCTGGTAAAGCCATGTGTACGCAAATGCCAAACAGGCTGGTGGGAGTGTGCTGGAGCAAGAGTAAGTGGAAATGTGTACACAGCCCTATTGGTTGAGAGTTTTGCTCTCAGGACTCATCTTGCACCTCATTTCTGTAAGACAGAGTTGTTCCGCCTGGCCTTTGGCTTGGAATCAACTTGATTCCCTTCCCCTCTTTCCTTTCTCCTTCTGTAATGGAACTTCTATTTGGGGACTTCCCTGGCTTTTTTCTGGCCTACGTAGGACCAGTCTGGATAGTTGGCCTTGGTGAAGATTTAACGTTTTCATCCCCAAAAAGTTTTTGATTTGAGTTTCTACTGAAATGAGGCTGTTGTATTTTAATCTTGCTTTTAAGTTGTATTTTAATCAATTGTATTTATATCTGGTGTTAGCCGCCCTGAGCCTGGTCTTGGCTGGGGAGGGTGGGGTATAAATTATTATTATTATTATTATTATTATTATTATTATTATTATTATTATTATTATTATTAATTTTATTTCAGCCTGTAATTTCTACAGGCCCAAACCATAAATCAGAATATGGAGTGAGGAGGAAAGATCTTGGCTATCTGGGACCTCATGCCCCCAATTCTTTCGCCACTCTAACCACAACATAGCAAAGGGTATGATGTGTGTTTTCAAAGCACATAGAATCATAGAATTAGAAGGGACCCCAAGGGTCATCTAGTCCAATGCAGGAATCTCAGCTAAAGCATCCCTAACAGATGGCCATACAACCTCTGCTTAGAAACCTCCAGGGAAGAAGACCCCGCCACCTCCAGTGGGAGACTGTTCCACTGTCAAACGGCTCTTACTGTCAGAAAGTTTTTTCCTGATGTTTAGTCAGAATCTCTTTTCTTGTATCTTGAAGTCATTGGTACGAGTCCTACCCTCCAGAGCAGGAGAAAATAAGCTTGTTCCCTCTTCGATACGATACGATACGATACGATAATCTTTCTTGTCATTGTCCCATACAGAACAACGAAATTGAAAAATCTACATAAAACATTCAAAACCCAAAGGTAAAGGTAAAGGGACCCCTGACCATTAGGTCCAGTCGTGACCAACTCTGGGGTTGCGGCGCTCATCTCGCTTTATTGGCCGAGGGAGCCAGTATACAGCTTCCGGGTCATGTGGCCAGCATGACTAAGCCGCTTCTGGCGAACCAGAGCAGCGCACGGAAACGCCGTTTACCTTCCCGCCAGAGCGGTACCTATTTATCTACTTGCACTTTGACGTGCTTTTGAACTGCTAGGTTGGCAAGAGCAGGGACCGAGCAACGGCAGCTCACCCCGTGGCGGGGATTCGAACAGCCGACCTTCTGATCAGCAAGTCCTAGGCTCTGTGGTTTAACCCACAGCGCCACCCACGTCCCCTTGAAAACATAGAACTTTTAGATGTCTTCTAAAAGTCAGATAATTGTTTATTTCCTTGACATCTGATGGGAGGGCGTTCCACAAGGCGGGCGCCACCACTGAGGAGGCGCTTTGCCTGGTTCTCTGTAACCTCCCTTCTTGCAGTGAGGGAACCGCCAGAAGGCCCTCGGCGCTGGACCCCAGTGTACGGGCAGAACGATGGGGGTGGAAACGCTCCTTCAGGTCTACTAGACCAAGGCCATTTAGGGCTTTAAACGTCAGCACCAACTCTTTGAATTGTGCTCGGAAACGTACTGGGAGCCAATGAAGGTCTTTCAGGACCAGTGTTATATGTTCTCGGCGGCCATATATAGCTCAGCCCAGCACACATCACTGTCAAGTTGCAATTAAGCCTTGCTTCATTTTCTCCTCATGAGGAAGGTGAAGCTGAGACTATGCGGTTTTTTGAGGAGACTCCTCCAGGGTCATATCTCAGGGGAAATGCGGGTTCTCCAAATGCATGTTTCAAGCCTACTTTCTTCAGCTGCAACCACACTCTCTGTCCCCACCTGCTTTCAGGCAGCTGTTAATGTGTTGAAAGTTTACAGAAAGTCCTGCAAGCTAAGAAGCTGATCAGTTTTCCGTGACCAGAACCTTTTTATCTTCAGGAAGTGGTCTGCATTTCTTTCCATCTAGCAAAGTCATTTGACAAAGGAAATCCTGCCTTCCAGCAAAAAAATGATAACCTGACATATCCATTTATTTTTTCATTTTAGTATATCTAATAGTTTTGTGGTTATGGCCAGTGTGGTTTACTAAAATTACAGCTGAATACTAGAGGATCTGAAATAGCAAAAGTGCTGGAAGATACACAACTTCCTTTTTTGTGTGAGGGAGGGGGGAAATAGCAAGACCCCCCCCCCCAAAGCTGATGGGACCTTTCTGCTCAGGGCTAATATAGGAGCTTCAGAATGATGCCTGGAACAAGAAAGATCTTCAACCCTCCTTTCACATGCCTTGGTCCTGATTCTGAACCCCACCTGATTGTACCTGCAATTTATAAATGAAATGCATCCATTTCATTCATCAAATTAACATCATATGTAAAGGTAAAGTTAAAGGGACCCCTGACCATTAGGTCCAGTCGTGGCCGACTCTGGGGTTGTGGCGCTCATCTCGCTTTACTGGCCGAGGGAGCCGGCGTACAGCTTCCGGGTCATGTGGCCAGCATGACTAAGCTGCTTCTGGCGAACCAGAGCAGCGCATGGAAATGCCGTTTACCTTCCCGCCGGAGTGGTACCTATTTATCTACTTGCACTGGTGTGCTTTCAAACTGCTAGGTTGGCAGGAGCAGGGACCAAGCAATGGGAGCTCACCCCGTCGCGGGGATTCGAACCGCCGACCTTCTGATTGGCAAATCCTAGACTCTGTGGTTTAACCCACAGCGCCACCCACCTCCCTACATCATATGTAGCTACATCATATGTAGCTAGGCCCTAATTCAGTTGGCTGAGAATCTTGGGTGGAAGAAAGCAACCTCGGCAAGAGCCAGGTTACTGGGTGGTTTGTGTGTGTGTTACCTGGCACATGTTAGCAGGGCAGACACAGCAATTGGTTTGGTGTTTCAGAGGAAAACATCAGAGAGATTGGGTAGATGGTGCATTGCAAGTATTGCAGGCACATGAGAAGTGTCGGCGCAGAGAGGAACAGGCCACATTGGATGAGTAATGGGCAGCGCAGGGTTGGTCTTTGCATAGTGGAAATGATTTGAATGGGAAAACTGGGAATAGATCTGGAGTAGAGGACAGGCCAAATGAGGTGTGATGTGCACATGTTGTCAGGTAAGTGTTGCATGTCGTGAATCAGGATGTGCCTATGCAAGAGGAAGCAGATAGTGCTTTTATTCAGGGGGTGGAGGGTAGAAGTCATTGCAGTTGGCAGGGGATGGGGTCCAGATGGCAGCAGATGACGACCTCTCTCCAGTCCTCCTCCCACCTTGCAAGTACCGGGTGGCCAGGCTGATGAATCATTTCCCTGGACATTTTTGAAGCATGCTGCTATGTTTATTTTTTTCTTTTTGGGGGGGGGTATTGTTTTATCTGGCAGCACATTCTTTTAGCTCCATCATATAGATTTATATGTTGCCGGCAGGGGGGAGGTATTCTGGCTATTTCTTCTACCCTGCATATGGACTGTTTTGGTAATAAGCGGTATATAAGGATGCAAAATATAATTAATTCCAACGGTATTGCAAGAGTCTGCTGAGCATGCAAATCCAGTGACTAAGGGCAACAGTTCTTCTTGTTGATGATGATGATGATTGAATTTATATACCACCCTATACATGGGGGTCTCAAGGCGGTTCACAGAATAAAATCAAGATATAAAACCACAAGATACCTAATAATAATAAAAAAAACAACAACCCAATAGGCACCCCCCAAAAAACATTTTAAAAGGGCATAGGATGTCAATCAAATCAACCAAAGGCCTGGTTAAAAAGGAACATTTTTGCCTGGCGCCTAAAGATGTGTAATCAAGGCGCCAGGCAAACGTCCCTGGGGAGAGCATTCCACAGACAGGGAGCCACTGCAGAGAAGGCCCCGCTCTCGAGTTGCCACCCTCCAGACCTCACATGGAAAAGGCACACAAAGAAAGACCTCAGAAGATGACCTCAGGGTTTGGGAAGGTTGATATGGAAAGAGGTGGTTACAAAGAGAGGCTTTTGCATAAAATACTGGGTGGCAAATAAGGTAGGAGAGGCAGGACCACAGAACGCAGCCGTAAAACACAGAATGTGTGACTGTCTCTGTGTGGGCATCTGTACGAAATGCTTCTATCGCCTTGATTCTTTCTGCAACACGGCTGCTGCCATGCGAGCTGTTTTCCTCCTTCATTTAAAACAGACTGCTTCTAGATGACCTGTTTATTGAGCATTCAACCTGATTTTTATTTGCAGGGAGATTAGATGGTGCTATTTAATGAGCTATTTCTCCTGATTTGTTTGTGGGGAGGTTAGATGGTGTCGTGTTGAGCCAAGTGTCAACTCACACTTTCCAGGGCATTTTGCTGCCCTCGTCCCTGTCGCAAAAAGTTGAATCTCTCAAGGAAATGGGTTTCTCCAGTATGTGGTTGAATCCCATCCCAAAATACCAGCCGTCCGGAAGCACCCAGAATCTCACACGTACCTTCCCCATCACACAAACCAGAGGCTACAGCTGCTGAAGCAGAACCCAATCCATCACCTTATCCTCTGCTCTTCCCGCATTTCCAGATCGCAGAAAGAATCATCATCTTATTTGTTGTGATTGTCAGTCAAGAAGAAATTCAAGGAAAATGTGTTGTGTGCATCTTATTCTTCCTCTGGAGTTTCCTTGATGTGGTCAGGTAAGAACTTAACACAGACATGCACGTCACTCCAAAGTAAACCAAATGGTTTTTCTTTCGGCCTTCCATATCTACATTCCGCAGGCAATTAAGTTTCATTATCTGGTCTGCTTCTCCTGCAAAAGCAAATCCTAGGAAGACTAGAAAAAGGACAAAGCGTGGGCACTCCCTCACTTACTCCCGGCATTACTTATCGCTTTGGCCTTGTTGCTAGCTGCAGTCTACAAATTGTGTATTTTCCTAGATTTTTAGAAACAGAGAGATACACAGAAACTGTGTGGATTAAATTGGTTGCTTTGGGCCATTGCTTGGGTCCCCCAAGGGACACAGGTGGCGCTGTGGGTTATACCACAGAGCCTAGAACTTGCCAATCAGAAGGTCGGTGGTTCGAATCCCCGCGATGGGGTGAGCTCCTGTTGCTCGGTCCCTGCTCCTGCCAACCTAGCAGTTCGAAAGCACATCAAAGTACAAGTAGATAAATAGGTACCACTCTGGTGGGAAGGTAAACGGTGTTTCTGTGCGCTGCTCTGGTTCGCCAGAAACAGCTTAGTCATGCTGGCCACATGACCTGGAAGCTGTACGCCGGCTCCTTCGGCCAATAAAGTGAGATGAGCGCTGCAACCCCAGAGTCAGCCACGACTGGACCTAATGGTCAGGGGTCCCTTTACCTTTACCTTGGGTCCCCCAACCAGATCGCGGCCTGATCTAAGGCAGGTTGCAAGAGCAACTTTATCACCATACGTGTATATATGGTAAGAAGCCTAAGAAATTGGTCTGCATATTCCTGTTTGGAATAAAGGTGGGTCCCAGGTCTGATAAAGCTGAAGGCCACAGCTTTAGGCTGCACCGAGAGAAGGGGGCACAGTTCTGTCGGAAGAGCAAAAAATGTGAGCAAACTGGTTTTTCAAGGTTCCTGCTATTTACCTGAGGCAACAGAGATAAAGCAAGCAAAGGGAAACAAAGTCAACTACCTAGTAAATCCAAGCAACATAGAACTCTTGAAAAAAGAGGTGGGTGCTCTCGCCTTCCAAACACAGCCGCCCTTAGAGATTTGAGTGGTTATCTTTTATGTGGACAATCAAGTTTAGACATTGCCTGTCTGTCTATTTCCTACTGGGAGAGAGGACAAGATCATTTCAGAAGCCCCAGAGTTCGTGGGTCATTTAATGGCAGCTGAAATGGACAGAATATGTAGCATCTGCAAGTTTGACGTGTAAAATTAGAGATCAGAAAGAGACTGATTTTAAAGGAGATTGGAAAATGTTTGTAGGGGACGTAAAAACTCAATGTAAATATGTTAAAACACAAATAGGATTTGAGTAAGAACAGCACTGGGGGTGAACTTTTTGTTTTTCTTTTGTGATAAGGTGAAGGTATAGAATAATATGCAGTGTGAATTGAATTTTTGAGGGAATCAGGGAGGGAGGGGAAGTCGTAGGTGGAATGACTAATTGTCAAATTTGAAATGTTGTAGAATTGTTTATTTGTTAAATTTTTTTGAAAAAAATTAATGTAAGGAGTTTTCAGATGGCTAACTGCGCAGTCTCACTCAGACGTAAGTCTTATTGAACCCAGTGGGGCTTACCCCCATGCAGGTTGGGTTGGGGTTGTGTGATTTAGCTTGCAAACAAAGCAGAAATACAAAAGAGCAACACTGGGTCTCTGTGAAGTCCCAATAAACACTGGCTGTGGCGATAGAGTCCAGTAACATCTCGAAGGCACCACAACAATGGCTCCCCTTGTTCTTTGGCTTCTTATCTTCCTCACATTTTGGGGATCAGGATTGGTGAAATGACACCTTTGAACTTCCACCAACTGAGCTATCTCAGCAGTCAAGTTGCTGCTTAAAAGGAGGCTTCTTATAAATCTCTGAAAGTCACAAAATATGCACTCTTGATGGATTCTCTTGAAAACATAGTAAAGGTAAAGGGACCCCTGACCGTTAGTGACCGACTCTGGGGTTGCGTCGCTCATCTCACTTTATTGGCCGAGGGAGCCAGTGTACAGCTTCTGGGTCATGTGGCCAGCATGACTAAGCCACTTCTGGCGAACCAGAGCAGCGCACAGAAACGCCGTTTACCTTCCTGCTGCAGCGGTACCTATTTATCTACTTGCACTTTGACGTGCTTTCGTACTGCTAGGTTGGCAGGAGCAGGAACCGAGCAATGGGAGCTCACCCCGTCACAGGATTCCAACCACTGACCTTCTGATCAGCAAGTCCTAGGCTCTGTGGTTTAACCCACAGCACCACCCGCGTCCCCTTGAAAACATAGACCCAAATAAACAGAAGTATGGTTCTATGTTTTCAAGAGAATCCATCAAGAGTGCATATTTTGTGACTTTCAGAGATTTGTAAGATTTCTGTTTATTTGGTTTTGCAGAGAGTGCATATTTCATGTATTTCATACCGTTCAATGTTCTGTATAGATTATATAAAGAGCTCATATTGACATCGCATTGTTGTACTTGGTCATTGTGTTGCCTTGGATATTACTGATAATTGTTTGCAACACAGCGGTTTAATTGTTTGGTTACTAAAAGGAGACTCAGCTATTCAGCATCTTCAGCAGTGAAAAATCAGAACGTGGCTCACCCTCTTTTCACCTGCTTTTTATTCTAGATATACTTACTGTATGCTGGCAATAACAGGAACATACTTTCGAGAATTGACATGGCTCCATTATACACTATGGATTCCTTTGTATCCTCTGTCGGTTTTGGCTGAAGGTAACGGCAGAGGGAGGGAATGTGAAGAAGCCTGCCTGATTTCTAAGGCTACCACCCTAGGCATACTTGCTCAGGAGTAATGCCCATTGAATCCAAAGGGGCTTACTTTTGAGTAGAGGTGGAGGAAAAAATCAATTCAACACACATTTAAAGCAGACCCTTTGTGTTATGTACTGAGTTGAATAGGATCCAAAATGCAGCAGTCTGATTGGTCCTAGAACAATAGGATCCAAAATGCAGCAGTCTGATTGGTCCTAGAACAATAGGATTCAGAATGCAGCAGTCTGATTGGTCCTAGAACAATGCAGCAGTATGATTGATCTGCAGGAGCCACCCAATCCGGCCCCAGATGGAAGTGAATCCACAATCTGATTGGCCTACAGGAGAATTCCGGAATTAGCCAATCACGTGCAGCCCATTCTGTAAATAATGTATATAAAGCAGATACTTTGAGGCGACTTTCATTCCTCCTCACCACTATGAGCTGAATAAAGAGCATGAAATCCATACTCGACTGAGTATATTTCACTTTGCAATGCTGCACATGCAAGATGCAAATTGCAACAGAGCTATCCTCCAAAATTTGCTCTCATCCTTTGTGATGCAGTCTCCAAACCAATGTTCACAAGCCCCAATTGGGATGAGCAATGGCTGGGGAAAATGGGAGCAGCAATTTGGCAATATCTGAAAAGACACAGTCTGCTGCAAGGAGACGGAACACCATCAATCCTTCATTCAGAATAGTTAATTGTGTACTAAACATTAAAAGATCTTGACAGAATTGTGATTATTCAGAACCTGCAAATGAGTTCAAGTCTTTGCATTGATTCTGCATGCAGGCCAAAAATGGTTCCCAGTCTTTCTTGAAGGATTTTTTTGTCCTCATTTCGACATCTCTCTGTTAATTAGCAAAAGTTATATAATTTATAAGTTAAAATATAAAAAAGGAGGGGGGAAAGGCAATATGCAGGCATAATATTATGGTGAAATAAACCAGAGAAGGAAGGTTGAAGGAAGTCTGGGAGAATAGGGAAATTTTGAAATTGTGAATAATAATAATTGTTATGATGTAATATTGGGGGAAATGGAAAATGGAATAAAAAAATTATATAAAAAAATCTTGGCAGAATTTCAAATATCCAAATTCTCCACAGAGCACATCTGTGACAAACATGAAACCCTGCACACCATGGACTGTGGGCCATTCTTTGCCTACCAACTATCACCAACTTTCCTCCAACTTTCCAATGGGTTTTAAAAGACTTTAAAAATCTGCTCTCTCCCACTTACAACCTCCAGCATCCTGAAACCCTGGAGATCAAAAAAGCTGCAGACCAAAGATCTGACTCAGTAGATTTGCTATGCTCCTAGTTCAGGGAGCCTGGGCTGAATGGATGCTTTGATTTATTGTGCTGTCGTAGCTGCAGATTAAGGCTCTATCGAGAGGTCCAGAGGGTGGCAACACGAGAGCAGGGCCTTCTCTGCAGTGGCTCCCTGACTGTTGAATGCTCTCCCCAGGGAAGTTTGCCTGGCGCCTTCATTGCACACCTTCAGGTGCCAGGCAAAAACATTCCTCTTTTAACCAGGCCTTTGGTTGACCTGATCAACATCCCGTACCCTTTTAAAATGTGGCTCTTTTGGGGAGGGTGTATTATTGGGTTATTGTTATTGTTTTTATTTTATATACTGTGATCCTTTTAATGTGACCCGCCCTTAGACCTCCGGGTATAGGGCAGTATATAAATTTAATAATAATAATGATAATAATAATTTATTATTCATTTCAAGCACTAAATCTTTCTGGTGACTACATTACACTCCATCCAAATTACAGAGTATCTGCCCTGCTAAAAATTGACTTTTATATGCCGTGAAAACCTGCCTGTCCATTGTGCTTGACATGGAGCAGATAATTATAGATGGTCTTACGTTGCATTAAGTTATCCATTATAGCTTTTTATCATAAAGGAAGGCCTAAGACCTTTCATTTTGCTATTTTGGAGATTTTTCACTTGTTGTTGTTGTTGTTTAGTCGTTTAGTCATGTCCGACTCTTCGTGACCCCATGGACCAGAGCACGCCAGGCACTTCTGTCCTCCACTGCCTCCCGCAGTTTGATCAAACTCATGCTGGTAGCTTCAAGAACACCATCCAACCATCTCATTCTCTGTCGTCCCCTTCTCCTTGTGCCCTCCATCTTTCCCAACATCAGGGTCTTTTCAAGGGAGTCTTCTCTTCTCATGAGGTGGCCAAAGTATTGGAGCCTCAGCTTCACGATCTGTCCTTCCAGTGAGCGCTCAGGGCTGATTTCCTTCAGAATGGAGAGGTTTGATCTTCTTGCAGTCCATGGGACTCTCAAGAGTCTCCTCCAGCACCATAATTCAAAAGCATCAATTCTTCAGCGATCAGCCTTCTTTATGGTCCAGCTCTCACTTCCATACATCACTACTGGGAAAACCATGGCTTTTACTATACGGACCTTTGTTGGCAAGGTGATGTCTCTGCTTTTTAAGATGTTGTCTAGGTTTGCCATCACCTTTCTCCCAAGGATCAGGCGTCTTTTAATTTCGTGACTGCTGTCACCATCTGCACTGATCATGGAGCCCAAGAAGGTAAAATCTCTCACTGCCTCCATTTCTTCCCCTTCTATTTGCCAGGAGGTGATGGGCCCAGTGGCCATGATCTTCGTTTTTTTGATGTTGAGCTTCAGACCATATTTTGCGCTCTCCTCTTTCACCCTCATTAAAAGGTTCTTTAATTCCTCTTCACTTTCTGCCATCAAGGTTGTGTCATCTGCATATCTGAGGTTGTTGATATTTCTTCCGGCAATCTTAATTCCGGCTTGGTATTCATCCAGCCCAGCCTTTCGCATGATGAATTCTGCATATAAGTTAAATAAGCAGGGAGACAATATACAGCCTTGCCGTACTCCTTTCCCAATTTGGAACCAATCACTTGTTCCATATCCAGTTCTAACTGTAGCTTCTTGTCCCACATAGAGATTTCTCAGGAGACAGATGAGGTGATCAGACACTCCCATTTCTTTAAGAACTTGCCAGTGGCATAGCGTGGGGGGTGCCAGGGGTGCCGACCGCACCGGGCGCAACATCTGGGGGGGCGCGAGTCCAGAGGGAAGGGACAAGTTCCTTCCTCCGCCGGGCTCCCCGCCGCCGCCGCCAGCCTTGCGCCCTAGCGCGCGCACCCCCCGCCGTCGCTGTGGCTGCGCTCCGCTCACTGCTCGCAGGAGGAGCAGCCGCTGCAGCAGCGCCGACGCCGCCACCGACGCCTGGCCAGGCACGGGCAGCCTCTGCACCCTGCCGCCGCCGCCATCCCCTCGGCCCAGCCACAGGCGGCGGCTGCTTCTGCCTCCATCCTCCTCCGGGCAAGCAGCGTTGTTTGCGCGGCAGCGCCAGCGGCAACTCGCAGGTTAGGGGTTGGGGGGCGCAAATTACTTGCCTTGCCCCGGGTTAGGGGGCGCAAATTACTTGCGTTGCCCCGGGTGCTGACAACTCACGCTACGCCGCTGGAACTTGCCATAGTTTGCTGTGGTCAACACAGTCAAAGGCTTTTGCATAGTCAATGAAGCAGAAGTAGATGTCTTTCTGGAACTCTCTAGCTTTCTCCATAATCCAGCGCATGTTTGCAATTTGGTCTCTGGTTCCTCTGCCTCTTCTAAATCCAGCTTGCACTTCTGGGAGTTCTCGGTCCACATACTGCTTGAGCCTTCCTTGTAGAATTTTAAGCATAACCTTGCTAGCGTGCGAAATGAGTGCAATTGTGCGGTAGTTGGAGCATTCTTTGGCACTGCCTTTCTTTGGGATTGGGATGTAGACTGATCTTCTCCAATCCTCTGGCCACTGCTGAGTTTTCCAAACTTGCTGGCATATTGAGTGTAGCACCTTAACAGCATCATCTTTTAAAATTTTAAACAGTTCAGCTGGAATACCATCACTTCCACTGGCCTTGTTATTTGCAGTGCTTTCTAAGGCCCATTTGACTTCACTCTCCAGGATGTCTGGCTCAAGGTCAGCAACCACACTACCTGGGGTGTACGAGACATCCATATCTTTCTGGTATAATTCCTCTGTGTATTCTTGCCACCTCTTATTGATGTCTTCTGCTTCAGTTAGGTCTTTACCACTTTTGTCCTTTATTATGGTAATCTTTGTACGAAAAGTTCCTTTCATATTTCCGATTTTCTTGAACAGATCTCTGGTTCTTCCCATTCTGTTGCTTTCCTCTATTTCTTTGCATTGCTCGTTTAAGAAGGCCTTCTTGTCTCTCCTTGCTATTCTTTGGAAATCTGCATTCAATTTCTTGTATCTTTCATTATCTCCCTCGCATTTTGCTTGCCTTCTCTCCCCCGCTATTTGTAAGGCCTCGTTGGACAGCCACTTTGCTTTCTTGCATTTCTTTTTCATTGGGATGGTTTTAGTTGCTGCCTCCTGTATAATGTTGCGAGCCTCCACCCATAGTTCTTCAGGCACTCTGTCCAGCAAATCTAAATCCTTAAACCTGTTCCTCACTTCCACTGTGTATTCATAAGGGGTTTGGTTTAGATTGTATCTTACCTGTCCAGTGGTTTTTCCTACTTTCTTCAGTTTAAGCTTGAATTTTGCTATAAGAAGCTGATGATCTGAGCCACAGTCAGCTCCAGGTCTTGTTTTTGCTGACTGTATAGAGCTTCTCCATCTTTGGCTGCAGAGAATATAATCAATCTGATTTCGATGTTGCCCATCTGGGGATGTCCATGTGTAGAGTCGTCTCTTGTGTTGTTGGAAAAGCGTGTTTGTGATGACCAGCTTGTTCTCTTGGCAGAACTCTATTAGCCTTTGCCCTGCTTCGTTTTGATCTCCAAGGCCAAACTTGCCAGTTGTTCCTTTTATCTCTTGATTCCCTACTTTAGCATTCCAATCCCCTATAATGAGCAGAACATCCTTCTTTGGTGTCACTTCTATAAGGTCTTGTAATTCTTCATAGAATTGGTCAATTTCAGTTTCTTCAGCACCAGTAGTTGGTGCATAAACTTGAATTACTGTGATGTTAAAAGGTCTGCCTTGGATTCGTATCGAGATCATTCTATCATTTTTGAGACTGCATCCCAGTACAGCTTTCGCCACTCTTTTGTTGACTATGAGGGCCACTCCATTTCTTTTACGGGTTTCTTGCCCACAGTAGTAGATATGATAGTCATCCGAACTGAATTCGCCCATTCCTGTCCATTTTAGCTCACTGATGCCCAGGATGTCAATATTTATTCTCGCCATCTCATTTTTGACCACATCCAACTTACCCAGGTTCATGGTTCTTACATTCCAGGTTCCTATGCAATATTTTTCTTTACAGCATTGGACTTTCCTTTCGCTTCCATGCATATCCGCAACTGAGCGTCCTTTCGGCTTTGGCCCAGCCGCTTCATCAGCTCTGGATCTACTTGTACTTGTCCTCCGCTCTTCCCCAGTAGCATGTTGGACACCTTCCGACCTGAGGGGCTCATCTTCCAGCGTCATAACTTTTATATGCCTGTTGTCTTTGTCCATGGAGTTTTCTTGGCAGGGATACTGGAGTGGCTTGCCGGTTCCTACTCCAGGTGGATCACGTTTGGTCAAAACTCTCCACTATGACCTGTTCATCTTGGGTGCCCTGCTCGGCATAGTTCATAGCTTCTCTGAGTTCTTCAAGCCCCTTCGCCACGGCAAGGCAGTGATCCATGAAGGGGGATTTTTCACTTACAAGCCACTAAATCATTTTTTTATCTATTTCCCCTCCCCCTCTCCAGAGTTTGCCATATATGAATCGCTACCTCACTTTGAAACCTACGGCACTTACTCAACCCAGCTGCCCTTACCATTCGATATACCCGTCTACTTTCCCTATGTACTAAAAATATACATGGCGATGTTGTTTGGAGGTAAGTTTTTAGTTTCTTGGCAAACACACAAAAAAACTGAGTTTGGCAAGCCTCGGGTATTGTAGCCCAAGTCTCTCAGTAGGGACTGAATTAGGAGCTGTTTGTATATATCCCTCTTTTATTTCTTGAGCCAACTTTGCTGCTGAGAGCAGCCCGCTTTTCTTGTTTGGGAGTGGACCTGAGGGAAGACTGCATCCCTCAGGTCCACTCCCCCTAGCTATGCCCCCCCACACCACCTGATTGGTCAATTCAAACCGCATGGTTGGCAGTGCCCGTGATGCTCTGCGACGGCCGGGAGGGAGTGGCGACGGCCGCAGGACAATGGCGAGGCTCCATGGGGCGAAAGAAGCAAGTGCCGCTCAAAAGAACCAAAAGAATACAGTGGTACCTCGGGTTACATACGCTTCAGGTTACATACGCTTCAGGTTACATACACTTCAGGTTACATACTCTGCTAACCCAGAAATAGTGCTTCAGGTTAAGAACTTTGCTTCAGGATGAGAACAGAAATTGTGCTCTGGCAGTGTGGCAGCAGCAGGAGGCCCCATTAGCTAAAGTGGTGCTTCAGGTTAAGAACAGTTTCAGGTTAAGTACGGACCTCCAGAACTAATCAAGTACTTAACCTGAGGTACCACTGTACAGTCTTCCACAAGTGAAGAACTGGGGCTACATAATGTCACAACCATATCTGGGCATCTCTTATTATTATTACAGTGGTACAGTGGTATCTCTGGTTGCGAACGGGATCCGTTCCGGAGGCCCATTCGCAACCTGAACAGAACGCAACCCGCGTATGTGCGTGTGCGGGTTGCGATTCACAGCTTCTGTGCATGATGTCATTTTGCGCATCTGTGCATGCGTGAGCGGCGAAACCCAGAAGTAACCCGTTCCCTTACTTCCGGGTCGCCGCGGGACGCAACCTGAAAACGCTCAACCTGAAGCAAACGTTAGCATGAGGTATGACTGTACCTTGGTCTCCAAACAGCTTAGTTGTCAAACAAATCGGCTCCTGAACGCCGCCAAACCCGGAAGTGTTACGGTTTGCAAACGTTTTTGGGAAGCCGGATGTCCGGCGTGGCTTCCGATTGAGTGCAGGAAGCTCCTGCAGTCAATTGGAAGCCGTGCCTTGGTTTTCGAATGGTTTTAGGAGTTGAACGGACTCCCGGAATGGATTAAGTTCGAGAACCAAGGTACCACTGCATTACTATTATTTATTAAATGTATTAAGTTTGTATACCACCCTATGCCCGCAGGTCTCAGGGATGTTCACAATATAACTACAACTCTAGCAAATGTTTTGAGGGAGAAAGGGCTTGGAAGATCCCTAGACTAGGACTAGCCGCCTGAGAAACAGTTTCTATCCAAATGCGATTTTGGTTTTAAATGCAGTGTAAGGTAGTCTCTGCTGGGACGCGGGTGGCACTGTGGGTTAAACCACAAGGCCTAAGACTTGCCAATCAGAAGGTCAGCAGTTCGAATCCCCGCAACGAGGTGAGCTCCTGTTGCTTGGTCCCTGCTCCTGCCAACCTAGCAGTTCAAAAGCACATCAAAGTGCAAGTAGATAAATAGGTACCGCTCTGGCGGGAAGGTAAACGGTGTTTCCGTGCACTGCTCTGGTTCCCCAGAAGCAGCTTAGTCATGCTGGCCACATGACCCAGAAGCTGTACGCCGGCTCCCTCGGCCAATAAAGCGAGATGAGCGCCACAACCCCAGAGTCGTCCGCAACTGGACCTAACGGTCAGGGGTCCCTTTACCTTTTAAGGTAGTCTCTATGGGAGTATACTGAATTCAATTATGGGGTATCAGAGTTTTTAGGGGGTTAACCAGGCTGGAGTAGCTGGGATAGCAGGCTTGTTGGCTTTTGAATGTCTGATGCAGATTTCTTCAATTTTGTTGTTCTGTATGGGAAAATGACAATAAAGATTATTGTATCATAGAGGGACCTGAATGGGCTTCATAAGAACAAGATGCCATTGCATTCTCCATATTGGTTTCTACCTTCTTGCACTCAGAGCCTGTTCTGGTTTGAATTTAGGTGCGTACCTCATTGTCCGATGCCTCTACATGGAACGGAAGGCTCAACTGGGAAGCTGGACCATCAAGGCCAAAAGAAGCTAGCTTACCTTTTCCTTAAGGAGTGAAGACGAGACAGTACCATGAGACAGTAATTTGGATAACTTTGGTTTAAAGACGGCAACAAACGCTCTCGATACCTAGATCCCATGACACACATGGCGTGAGAAGTGTTTGTGTGAGCAGCAGAACCCTAAATCTGGTGCAGAATTGTGATTTTTAAAGCACATTTTGGGACTGGGATTGTGGGGGAAATGGAGCCACAGAACACTCAGCTGCGATAGAGCGGATTCTGAGGGTTTGCCCTCAAGGTGGGGACCTTAAAAGGGGCCCAGAGCAAAAATCACCAGTAGCCCAGCCACTGCGCAGGGATGCTGTGTTCTGAAGCCTGGCCCAGTAGCAGGGAGGAGGACACTAAGCCTAGCCTTCTCTGCCCAACACACTAGTTATTGATGTACACAAATATTTCTACGCCCTCCCCCAAATGGAGAAACATTGCATAATATGAGTCGCCGATTTGTGAAGATAAGAGCCAGACTTGGATTACCATCCTAGTGGAAACTGCCTCAAAGCCAACACAGGCAAAATATATTGGTGCAAATGTTTAAGATTTGGAATGTTTGTCTTAACTTTTACCACATAATTGGAATTTCTGGTTAAATCATTCATGAACCTCTAGCCACTGGAAACATATTTTTTGTTTAAATGTAAAAAAAGGATATCTTTGTCTCTTTCGACACATTTATGTAATGAAACCTAGAAGTTTAAAGATTTGTAATTATATATATGCAAAATGGAGCAGCGAGTATATCTAAAACCAAGAGAATACAGTGGTGCCTCGCAAGACGAAAAGAATCCGTTCTGTGATTCTCTTCGTCTAGCGGTTTTTTTGTCTTGCGAAGCAAGCCCATTGACGGATTAGCGGATTAGCGCTATTAGCGGCTTTTAGCGGCTTATCGGATCAGCTGCTAAGCGGCTTAGCGGCTTAGAAAAAGGGGGGGGGAGGGAAAAAAACCCGCAGGAACTTGCAAGACATTTTCGTCTTGCGAAGCAAGCCCATAGGAGATTCGTTTTGCGAAACACCTCCAAAACGGAAAACTCTTTCATCTAGCGAGTTTTCCGTCTTGCGAGGCATTCGTCTTGCGGGGCACCACTGTATTGATGTTCCATAGTGCTGTATGGATGGAGTGTCACTTGTGCAAGAGGACTTCTGCTTCCACTGTGAGAATGTCCAATTCATCTTCTCCCCCTGTGTGGTCCCAAAATCTGTTCCAGAGGGCCCTACAACCTCCTGGAGCAGTTTTTAAGGGGGGGGGGAGAGAAGGGTAGTACTTTTGTTGGAGATGTATAAGTCTGTTGTAGAAGTGGAACAGTAACATTAGATACAAACCATGTGATATTACAGGGGAAATTCAGACTTTGCATTTCACCTATAATACCGCATGGCTTGTATCTAATGCCTGCTGTTCCACTTGCACAACAAACTCTCACTAGTCCATAAAATTTCTGCTTTTCCCCTCTGAACCCCTTAAAAACTGCTCCAGGGGGTGCAAAGTGGTGTAAAAGTCAAAGGTAAAGATTGGGAAAAGGGCAAAAGATAATACTTGAGCTGATTAAACACTGTTAATCCTACAGTCCATGGGAGCCTCATAAATAAAATCAGGCTGGAGAAAATGTAAACTTCTCCACATCTTCCATTCTGCTGTGTGCCTGGCAGGCCTCTAGATTTAGTGGTCCATTCTCTTTTGATACTCTCTTTTCCCATATGTTCAGATACCCCCCCAACCAAAACCCCCAATGTGTCTCCCTTATCAGTCTCTCCATCCACAGCAGGTGCTGTAACCTTCCAGCAGTTTGACTTCAGCCCTAAAGGCACACTCCATTGTCTCCTAAACAGAAGGGTGCCAACCAACACATGCTATAATCCATACACAGGCATATATTGTAGCACCTCGGCTTACGTTACCCTCGGGTAACGTAAACTTTGGGTTGCGAAAGCGGCAAACCCAGAAATGTTTTGCCCTGCGCGCATGCGCAGAAGCGCTCTACCATGCTGTGCGCAGAAACGGTCCCTCCGATTGCGAAAACCTCGGGATCCGACCGGAGCTCTGGAACGGATCCCGTCCGCAAATGGAGGTACCACTGTATGAGCCTGGATCCAACGTGCTACTTTAAGAGTGCCCAAAGGCTTTACTCATTACCCTTCAACAGCAGAACCCCAATGAGTCCCATTTTCCAGCTGTTTCACAGCGGATGGGGTCTACCATTTGAATAATACATACAAAGTCTTGAGTAAATGAGTGCACAGAACTAGTTATTTTCCTTGGATTCAAACTCTTTGCATTTATTAAATACCCTATAGCATATTTTCTGACATGGATTCCAAACAGGCAAGATTTCCAGGCAACTTTTTAAAGTTCTATCACAAAGCTGTAGACATTTTCATCCAATACATCACGATACCGGGTTGCACGGTCTACTCTTTCTGTAACGGAAACCATCTCTCTGGAACAGACAATTCTCGCCCAAATGTATCACGAAGCTTTTGTTGCACTGTCAAAACTTTCTATCCGGATACAATCTTTCTGGAACGGAAAGCACGCAACACATCTTAGTGTAACCACAAAACACCTCTTGGGCACCTCGTGTCTCAACAACAGCTCCACATGCAAAGACGACATCAGGAGGCTACCAGCCATAAGCCTTTGTCCATACTGCCTTCTTCCTGAACTCTGGGAGAGACCGCAGAGCCAGCAGAGATGCTGAAAAAATAAGGAACATTCACAGCAATTAGTCAACCCCGCAATTGCTCCTCCACAATTATGTTTTTAAGGATATGCTGGTGTGTGTGTGAAATGAAATGAAAAAAAGGCGAAGATATTTGAAAACTTTGACCTGTTCGATTTGACCTGTTCGATTGGTTGTCCATACGCCAACTGTGGGGCCTATAATTTCTTGAGAAAACCATGACTTTGTTTTTCTTGTACTTCACTGCCAGCTCTTCTCTCTGGCAATAGCCTGAAAATGCTCTGATCAGTCTTCTTAGGCCTACTTTTGTTAGGGACACCTGCATATACATCTGCATATAGTAGAACGGAGATGGGTTTTGTGGCCAGTTTAGGGGCATGATACTCTGGGGTTGTTAGACACTGGACATTGTCATTTATGTATACGTTGAACAGTGCTGGGGTGTGTTTGTGTGTATGTGTGAAAACATCCCCCCAAACTATTTCATTCAGACTCTCTGTGCAATTTGTTAAACAGATCAATGTGCAGCAGCGGCAAGGTTGAACGCTGACAAGAAGGAGGAAAACGTAAAAGCGTTCAATTGCCAGTGCTAAAACCTAAGCATCTACATACTTCTTTACATAAGACCCAAATCAAGGTACTGTGGGTATTGGAACTAAGGGCTAGACTAGACTACATCCAACTTGCCACTGAAACTGAAGCCAAGATTTCCTTTTAAGACAGTTTCCTTTCTAACCTAAGCTGATGGATGAATCAATACATATGGGAGAAAGGGATGTGAGTTGCTATTTAAGTGAAGCATGCAATTACATCCCAAATACTGATCACTAAACAAAGCACATTTATAAAAGTCAACAGCGTAACCCTCCTTCTGAAACGTAATGTTGATATTTATCCAATTTGAAAAGCTGTAAATGCAACAAATGCAACAATACCTTTCAAAAGATTCCTAGAAGACTGGGATAGTACTTCGTCTGAGCTCTCCATCAGGTTAAATAGCCAGTCAATGAACTAGGAAGAAATCAAAAGTTAAAACGCTAGTATGATTTACTTACTGCCATACCTTAAATCAGCATTGGCGAGTAAGTTCAGGTTGAAAAAAAATTACTACTGTTAAGCTTACACCTGCTCTGATCGGAAGCCCAAACTATACAATTCACGCAAAGACGTGTAATGGTAACCCAATGGCTGTTTTGAAATTTTAAAAAGTTACTTTGGGCAAGCACCAATGGGGAGAGAAACAACACCAGAATGTACCTTTTCCACATTCCACTGAAAAGTGGAAAGCACTTTTGGGGAATGATGCAAAATAGATGTGATGATCTCATAATACATCTTATTAGGCTTCACACTTTTGCCTTTCTGGAAACAGAATGCTTAGCTCTAGTTAGCACACTAACCACATTTCCTTGTCCTAGTCTGGTAAAACTTGCAAATGTTCAGTGGAGCTTGTGAGCTACACAAGTGCCAGAGAGCATGTCCAGAGGGCCACCAGTGAGATCTGCTTATCACATTGCGAGGAAAGAGAAACGTGCTTCAGTATGTTGTTGTTTAGACGTTTAGTCGTGTCCGACTCTTCGTGACCCCCTGGACCAGAGGACGCCAGGCACTCCTGTCTTCCACTGCCTCCCGCAGTTTGGTCAAACTCATGCTGGTAGCTTCGAGAACACTATCCAACCATCTCGTCCTCTGTCGTCCCCTTCTCCTTGTACCCTCCATCTTTCCCAACATCAGGGTCTTTTCCAGGGAGTCTTCTCTTCTCATGAAGTGGCCAAAGTATTGGAGCTTCACGATCTGTCCTTCCAGTGAGCACTCAGGGCTGATTTCCTTAAGAATGGAGAGGTTTGATCTTCTTGGCGTCCATGGGACTCTCTCAAGAGTCTCCTCCAGCACCAGAATTCAAAAGCATTAATTGTTCGGTGATCAGCTTTCTTTATGGTCCAGCTCTCACTTCCATACATCACTACTGGGAAAACCATAGCTTTAACTACCGTATTTTTCTCTCTATTACACGCAGATTTTTTCTTCTAAAAAGGAAGGGGAAATGTCTGTGCGTGTTATGGAGCGAATGTGGGGGGGGGGTCCCTGGAGCCGATTAGGGGAGCGCAGGAACAAAAATCAGCAAAAATCAATCGTGCGTTGTGTCCGAGAGGGAAACCTGAAAAGAGGAAGTTGCAGCGTTCCTGCATTCTGCCTCAGGGTCTTACTGCCCACCCTTCTCTGTTTCGTTGCTGTGTTTGCTCAAACGGAACAAAGAGCAGGCAAATCCCCTCCCCTCCAGGCAAGCAGAGGGGAAAGCAGAGGTCTTTCCTTCTAGTAATTCCTCTCTGTGCTCCTCGCAGGCAGCCAGAAAACATGCAGGAGGAGAGAGAAAGCTGGCTTCGGTTTGTGGAAACTTTTGCCTTTCTTTCCTCCCTCCCGTAAAATCCCTCTCCTGCTTTCTTAGCCAGCTGCTTCTCTGCACAACGCTCTCTTGTCCCTTCTGTGTTTTTCCTTCACTCCCCACTTAAAATGTAGTTACAAAGCATGGATCCACATGGATCCTCAGGATCTTTGCATTGGGCCACCCCAAATTCACCATCAGATCACATAGCAGCCTGCCCCCCCCCAAAATCACACACCCACTGTTGCCTGGGGCTGCAATGGTGCAAAAATGTGGTTAAAAAGCATGGATCCACATGGATCCTCAGGATCTTTGCATTGGGCCACCCCAAATTCACCATCAGATCACATAGCAGCCTGCCCCCCAAAAATCACACACCCACTGTTGCCTGGGGCTGCAATGGTGCAAAAATGTGGTTAAAAAGCATGGATCCACATGGATCCTCAGGATCTTTGCATTGAGCTACCCCAAATTCACCATCAGATCACATGTCTGTGGCCACAGCATGAAGCACAAAAATGATACATCGACTGTTTCATTCAGAATTTTTTTCCTTGTTTTCCTCCTCTAAAAACGATGTGCGTGTTATGGTCAGGTGCGTGTTATAGAGCGAAAAATACGGTATATGGACCTTTGTTGTGCTTCAGTATGGTCTGCTCCAAAATAGGTGTTAACACTTACCCACAGTTTGCAATCTACTTCAAATCCAAGTCCTGGTTTGCAGCCAATCCTTAACCACAATACTTAACCTTAAGATATTCAGACTGGTTCATATATGCAATGCTAACCAAATCAAATCATGGCTTAGTATAAATGCACAGAGGCGTCAATTTGCTCCCCAGGTAAGGATGATGGAGAGATTAGTTGCAGTTTGCGTTTAAATGCAAATTGGCTGAATTCACACTTTGCCAAACTATATGCAAACTGAAAGAGAGCCATTCTTTGAGATTTGCACTTCTCTGAATTTTGCAATGTAGTTCTCCAGACAAGAACCAAAATGCACATACGAGTGCATATATTAGTGAAAATTATGGGAAATATTAGCTCAAACACAGATGTAAAAAGTCGTGCAAGCCTTCATTTCTACTACATATGGTGTACAGTTCTATTACAGCACAATTTTTACGGGTACTTTTTATGCAATATCAGTGCAAGAAACCCCACATGCACAGAAAATAGAAGGGAAAGTCAGACCCCAATGTTATAATGCAATGAAATTTAGTGTAGTGATAACTATATTAAAGAAAGGAAATAGCTAATTTCCCTTCTCTACACTTCTGATCTGTTTTTAAGCTCCATTGCTTACACTTGCTTTGTCCATTTAACAAAGAAATAACACCATGACTAAATGTGAAACTTTCCCAGCATTCTCCGGAGCTTAATGTTTGCATAGATGGCTTTTGAGACATCTTCATTATCCCATTTTGCTCGTATCTGACAGAGTTCTCATTTATATTTATGAGTCGCTTTTAATAATGTCTGTTTTTACGGCATGTTTGGTTCCAGGTAATAATTTTGTATGCTGATTTTATGCAAATATCACCTTAAGTACGCTGAATAAGACTCAGGCTACAAATTGCCAAAACAGCTATGTACAAAAAGACCCAATAATAATATAGACACATGGACATGGCCTATGTTCCGTCTGCACAGTACTCATAACAACATTTACACTAATCCAATCAATAAGAAATACGTAAGTCTCAGTACGAGTCCACTGATGATAGAAATTCCTCTAACCAGAACGCCAGCTACATACCTTTTGTGTTTGTTCCTTCCAAGGCTCTTTAGCCAATAGACTCTGCAGGCTGCCTGGGAAAAGAGCGAGGGTCTCCCGCGCAGCCAGATTATCTCCCGGGCGCTTGCCCAAATAATTTGCAGGCAACGCTGAACTTGCTTCCCCTTCCCAGCTGGCGCTGAGGCCAAGCAGCAGCGGCGCAGAGTGGTCAGCCCAGGCCACCACGGAGGCAGCAAAGATCCACAACAGGAAGCTGACCGCCTAGACAGGAAACAGATGCAGTTTTTGCTAACGGGCTCTGCAACGCCTGAAAAGGGCTATAAAGCCAAGGCAGCCATTTGGAAAGAAAATTGAGTTCAGAAGCTCAAAAGAATTTCAGTGGCTTGTTGTTGTTGTTGTTGTTGTTGTTTTATTTTGGAATCTGGCAATGGTTGAAACCTCAACTCAGCCACGAACCTCCTGAACAGCCATGGAGCAGCACACGTGTAAAATGGGCATTGGAGAGGTCTGCTTTGCAGTTTTTTGTTAGGTGCACAAACACAAAAGTTAGTGCACACAAAAGCACTGCATCCCTAAGATTTGCTGCAGCAGAGCAGTCTTTGAATCAGGAATTTTATTGCGCATCTCTCCAAGAGCTTCTGCTGTACAACACAGAAATAGCAAAGAAAGCAGCTCAATCCATCTGAATTATTTGAATCTAGCAAATTACACAGATGGCTTTATAAGTGCTCAAAAAACTTTTTTTTTTTAAAAAAAAAAACTGCAGTAGATGTATATCTACAGTGATATTTTCTTTTGAGATTCCATCACTGTTTTTACATTCAGGCAGGCCAGATGGTCAATTTCCAAATTTTAAACATGTGTTCTGAACAACCATTTTGATATATTTTGTCAGCAATCTGACATTTTCATTACGAAAGTAATAAGATGACTTTTACGAGGGGAAGAAATCTCCACATGTTCCACAGGAAGGGGCATATATCATGAATAAAGTCATTTCCCCACTGTTATGAAAAACAAAAAAAATATACATTTTGGGAATGTACCTCTTTTGGAGCCACATTTTGTATGGTTGTTGTCTTCAAGGAAATGTTTTTAATATATCCCATTAGTTCCAAGAGCCACGCCATTCTCTTTAAGACTCCTGTAATGGCAAAAACGCACCTGTATTTTGAAGCACTTTAAAGATAACAAGGGAATCTTCCCCATCCTTATTCGAAGTTTCAGTACTGCCCATGTGCTCAACTAAGAAATAACAATAATAATAATAATAATAATAATAATAATAATAATAATAATAATAATAATAATAATTTATTATTTATACCCCGCCCACCTGGCTGAGTTCCCCAGCCACTCCCCAGCGAAGGCATTCAGAATTAGAGTTGATGGGTGCAAAAACGTAACTATATAAACAAAAGAATACTTTCACCATTTCACCATCATTGTTTCCAAACCGTTTGGTAAAACAAAGCCACCCCACCAAAAAAGAGAGACCTGAAATAATAATAATAATAATAATAATAATAATAATAATAATAATAATAATAATAATAATAATAATTTTTTATACTCCGCCCATCTGGCTGGGTTTCCCCATCCACTCTGGGCGGCTTCCAACTGAATATTAAGAACAATACAGCATCAGACATTAAAAACTTCCCTAAACAGGGCTGCCTTCAGTTGTCTTTTAAAAGTAAAATAGTTGCTTATTAACTTGACATCTGCTGGGAGGGCGTTCCACAGGGCGGGTGCCACTATCGAGAAGGCCCTCTGCCTGGTTCCCTGTAACTTCACTTCTTGCAGGGAGGGAACCGCCAGAAGGCCCTCGGCACTGGACCTCAGTGTCCGGGCAGAACAATGGGGGTGGAGACGCTCTTTCAGGTCTACTGGGCCAAGGCTGTTTAGGGCTTTAAACTTTGAACTGTGCTTGGAAACGTACAGGGAGTAGAGATGGGAAGGCCTGCAAAAAACACCGAAAAAATGGGGGGGGGGAAACCTGGGTCTTTTCCAACACCGCCCCCCCAAAAAACGGAAAAAAACCTGGGTTTTCCCAGGCCTTCTCATCTTTAACTGGGAGCCACTGTACTTTCAGAACCGGTGTTATATGGTGTCAGTGGCCATTCCCAGTCACCAGTCTAGCTGCCACAGTCTGAATTAGTTGCACTTTCCAGGTCACCTTCAAAGGTAGCCCCACGCAGAGCTACATGAATGATATAGACATGGGATTTACACTCTCACATGCGGCAAGCCAACACAACTTGTGTCCCATTGAGCCAAATGCAGTTCAACAGCGGCTAGGTAAACCTCTTTCCCGCCCCCGCCCCCTGCTTTTTGCCTGGGACTGCAAAAACTGGTGGGTTGGCTTTAATTTCTGCAGGCCTCTCATAGAAGAACTCACAAGTGTGCAGAGGACAAACAGTAAATGGGGATAAAGATATTTTATTACTGGGCGCTTCTTATACAGATAGCAAGGATGAGAGCTTGCGGGCCACACAGTCTCTTTTGCTATTAGCTCTTACCTGTGTTTTCGTGGCTCACAATTCTTGCATGATAGAAGCTCTGCAACAACATCCACACAATGGTTTCTTTCTGCTGGCATCCAACGGCATTACTAATCACGTCGTTCCATCTCAGCAAAGGAAATCTGCCTTGGGAAACTATATAAACTTTGACAAATGTGACCTTTTCCAAATTGTTCTGCAAAACAAGCCATGAAGTAGATGAGGAATAGGAAACCGACTCTCTCACTAGCTACTTTGTGAAGAGGAGAAGAATTCCCTCACGCTAAAGTAGAGACATTTTGTATTTCTGGAACGGAGGTCTCTGTTGATCTTCTTTATGGCTGGCTATAATTTATAGAATCATAGAATCATAGAGTTGGAAGAGACCACAAGGGCCATCGAGTCCAACCCCCTGCCAAGCAGGAAACACCATCAGAGCACTCCTGACATATGGTTGTCAAGCCTCTGCTTAAAGATTTGATTTATTTGATTTATTCCGTAGCGTCCACAAGTTTCACTCTGACAGGGCGTAGTTGTAAAGATGGCCCATAAAATACTTTTGCAAAAGAAAAATAACTACTGGGAAGATTAAGTCAAAATTGCATGTGCAGTGTGCCCTGATGTCTTGCAATGCCAATGCAGTCTAGAACATTACAAAGAAAGGTTTTCCTTTTCTGGAAAAAGATCTAGATAGCTAGACTGCAGTTACCTTTGAAACTTGGGTAATTCGGTCAATTTCTGTGTCTGCCATTTCCGAGAGACATTTTGCTGCGTGTATATACATCTTCACTTCACTTGGCTGCAAAGATAAAAACGAATGTGTGCTTTAAAGCCAAGCAAAGCCAACAGCCTAACTAAACCATAAAGGTAGCATCCCCCAACACTTCCCTTTTCAATGTTTCTAAATTCAACTTGGAACGCATATATATACCGTATTTTTCGCTCGATTGGACGCAGTTTTTCCCCTCCAAAAATTGAGGGGAAATGTGTGTGCGTCCTATGGAGCGAATGCAGGCTTGTGCCATAGCGGCACGCAACCCCTCCGGCAGGGAGAGGCTGAACGAGGCTATGGCTTCTTTAGCTCCACGCAGCCTCTCCTGGGAGGAAGCCAAAGCAGCGAGCGGGATCCATCCCACTCACTGCCTTGGCTTGTGCCACAGCCGCGCACAACCCCTCCGGCACAACCCCTGTACGCTGCTGTCAGAGTTGCTTCCAGATCCTAGCTCACAGAGGATCACGCTAGCCAGCAATCATTAAGTAAAAGTCTTTATTGAATTACAGTTTCCATTCTCAAGCTGCTGCGTGCAACTCTACGTCTAGTGGCTAGATCGGCGAAGCTCCGTCTGAGTCTCCGCCCCTTGTGCACCAACTTAATATCCTAGCCCTGCTCCACCTTTTCCGCCTGACTGTTCTCCTCTGGGTCCCTCTGCTCCCCGGGGTCTCTTCCTTCCTGGATTCTTCTGACGCCGACCCCCCGGACCCCCCTGTCTCCTTGCGCCGGGCTTTAGGACCTGGCTCTCTTTCAGGGCTGCCTACTGCGTCACTTTCCTGTGCATTTGAACTTGGCGCGCGCGCCCAACCTTCCACTTTCCGTCTGACCGTTTCTTCGCTCCCCGATGGAGGTGTGGCCACTCCTGACTCATGCCCTTCCCCCTGTTGTGAGCTGCCAGCGCTTGCTCCCTGGCTCCCTTCCTCTTCCCTGCTCTCTGGCGGTGACGCTGGTCCCGATTTCCAACTGCTCTCCTCTGAGTCCCCTCTGGCTCTATCTTCCTGGGGTGCCCCCCTAGACTCCCCCCTTGCCCTGGCCACTGGTGCTCCTTTCTGTGAATCTTCTGATTCACTGGAAAGGCTCGGAGATCTCGGGTCGTCGTCATCACTCATCTTTTCTTCTGCCTCCTCCCCTTCGCTCTCTGTTTCCTCCCTTGCTCTTGCCTCTGCTCCTGAACCCCTGACATCCATCCCCCCCTCGAAGCCCCCCGTTCCCCCCTCCCCTCCTTTCGGTGCGGGAGCTGGGTGCTGCTGTGTCAAAGGGACGAACGTCGGATACCGTTCGCTTCCCGTGGCGGGCCTCCATCTGAAGTCTCCCGGTTCTTCCCCCCTGCCCTCGTCGACGACGGTCACCTCCGCTTCCATCTCTGTGCCGCCGTGCTCGAAACCAGGGTCGTCCCCGAAAACGTCCATGTCCGTCTCTCCCTCACTTCCTCCTGGCGGCGTTGCTCGTCCTGGACCTTCCAGCCACTTCCTGCGCCACTGCTCCTCTGGTCTGTCGTCCCACCAATACGAGGGTTCTGAGGCAGATCCCGAGGGTGACCCCTCCGGGGAACGGGCGTCTCGTATCGGGTCCTCGTCCGAGTCGAACCCCCGGAACGTGCTGGCAGAAAGCGTGGGCGTGAAAAGCCAGTCGTCGAAAAAGTCTTCTGGCATTGGCCTATGTGGGAAGAGGGCATGAAACTCGTCTTTGAGCAGAGGTTCGTCCAAGGCGTAGCCCGGCACCCAGCTGTTCGCACTGGCCGGGGTGCCCTCCTTGGCGAGAAAGTATTCTACCCCCTCTTCCCCCCATCTGGAGTCCAAAATCTCCGTGACTTCGTTGATGCGCTCCTCCTGTGCCACTCCCGCGTGCCCGGTTCTTTCTCTGAGTGGACTCGGTGCCGTTCTGGGTTCCTGAAACCTGTACGGTGCCTTGTAGGGCGTGAGCACCGATCTGTGGAACACCGGATGCATTCTGGAACCCTCCGGAAGCGCCAGCCTGAAAGCTACCGGGTTGACCTGCTCTTCGACTTGGTAGGGCCCCAGTTGCTTATGCCCTAGTTTCTTCTTGGCCAACGACCTGGCCGGCACTGCGTGGGCTGCTAACCAGACCCAGTCTCCCACATGGATCTCTTCGCCAACCCTTCTGTGTTTGTCCGCTTGTACCTTGTATGCGTGTTTGGCCAGCTCCAGGTGCCGCCGCAGCTGATCGTGGACCTCCTGCAACTCCGACGCGAACGCATCTGCTGTCTGCGGCTCCCCCTCCCCCATTCTTTCCAGTCCCGGGAAGGTTCTGGGGTGCCTCCCGTTGTTGGCGAAGAACGGCGTGACCCCCGTGGACACGTGCTTCGTGTTGTTGTAGGCGAACTCGGCGAGCGGCAGGTAATCCACCCACGTCGCAGGCTGTTGATTCGCATAACATCTCAGGTACTGCTGCATGATGGCATTGACCCGCTCCGCTTGCCCGTTGGTCTGCGGGTGTCTCGCCGACGCCAGGTTGATCTTGACGTTCAGGAAGCCCATCAGCTTCTGCCAGAAATTCGAGATGAACTGCCGCCCCCGGTCGGACAGAATAGACCGTGGCAGACCGTGAACCTTGAACACGTGGTCTATGAACAGTTTGGCGGTTTGCTCCGCCGTGGCCACCTTAGCGCACGGAATGAAATGTGCCATCTTGGAAAACAAGTCCACCACCACCAACACTGCCGTCTTGCCCCTCGAGCTGGGCAGATCCGTGACAAAGTCCAGGGCCACCCTCTCCCATGGTTCGACCGGAGTTTGCAGCGGTTCCAACAGTCCGGCCGGCGGTCTGTGCACTGGCTTGGCCCTCTGGCAGGTGTCACACCTCGCCACGTAGTCCGCGACCTCCCCTCTCATTCCGGGCCACCAGAAATCCCTGGCGACTAATTCCACCGTCTTCTCCTTGCCGAAGTGCCCGGCAGTGGGCGCGTCGTGCAGCTGCTGCAGCACCTTGGCGCGAAGTTCGTCTCCCGGCACGTAGATGGCCCCTTTACGGATGAGCAATCCATCTCTCAGCTGGAACCCGTCGGTCGCTGCCGTGCCCCTTTGCACCTCTGCCATCTTTGCTTGCACGAAGGAGTCATCCTGCAACGCTCGTCGCACCGCCTCCAGGTCCACGGTTGCCGCGGCGCACGCCCACACTGTTGGTGCGAAGATGTGCATGGCGGCCGCTGGCGTTGCGTCCTCCAGATACTGTGGCTTACGGGAGAGAGCGTCCGCCATGATGTTGGTGTCCCCCGGGACATACTCTATGCGGAAGTCGAAGTTCGCAAAGAACTCAGCCCAACGTATCTGCCTCTGGTTCAGGAACTGTGCCGTGCGCCAGTGTTCCAGATTCTTGTGGTCCGTGCAAACCTGCACCGTGTGCTTGGCGCCGATCAGGAAGTGCCTCCAGGCTTTGAACGCTGCATGAATGGCCAGCAACTCCCTGTCCCAGATGGTGTAGTTCTGCTCGGACTTGCTGAGCTTCCTGGAGTAAAACGCTCCCGGCCGCCAAACCCCCTGCGGGTCTTTCTGCAGCAGGACTGCCCCCACGGCTCTGTCCGAGGCGTCTGTCTCGACCCTCATCGGCCTGCTGGGATCGACATGCAGCAGCTGCTCTTCCGACGCGAAGAGACGCTTGAGTGCCTGAAAGGACTGCTCCGCCTGCTCTGTCCAGATGAACCTCTTTTTCTTGGAGCTAAGCGTGTCCGTGATGGCCGCTGTCTGCATAGCGAAGCCCTTGATAAACTTGCGATAGAAGTTCGCAAAGCCGACAAACCGTTGGACCTCCTTCCGGTTGCGTGGGCTTTTCCAATCCAACACCGCTCGCACCTTGGCGCTGTCCATGGCGAGCCCCTTGTCAGACAACTTGTAGCCCAGAAAATCCACCTCCGTCACGTCGAATTGGCACTTCTCCAGCTTGGCGTAGAGCCTATGCTGCTTTAGCCTGCTCAGCACTTCCTTGACGTGCCTGTCATGCTCCTGCTGCGATTCCGAAAAGATCAGGATGTCATCTAAGAAACAGACGCACGTCTTGTAGAGAAGTCCCGCCAGCACGTGATGCATGAATGCTTGAAAAACGTGGGAGCCATTTTGCAATCCAAAAGGCATAACCCTATATTTGTAGGTGCCCAGTGGCGTGAACATGGCTGTCTTCCACTCATCTCCTTCCCGCATGCGAATGAGGTTGTACGCGCCTCGCAGGTCTAACTTGGTGAACACGCTGCCCTTCCGTACCTTAGCGAGGAGGTCGTCGATCCGGGGCATGGGGAAGTCCGATGGCTTGGTCACACTGTTTAAGATGCGATAGTCCACGACCAGTCTTTTTTGGGGCGTGTCCCGCTTCTTAACAAAGAATACAGGACTGCCCCCCGCTGCCTTGGACTCCCGGATGAAACCGCGCTCCAAATTATGATCTATGAACTCCTTGAGTTCTTGCAGTTCGTCCTCAGACATGGAATACAGCTTCCCTTTAGGCAGCGCCGCCCCCGGCAGCAGGTCAATTTTGCAGTCATATGGTCTGTGAGGGGGTAGCCTGTCTGCCTCCTTCTCGCAGAAAACCTCCAAAAATTCTGCGTACTTGTGGGGAATCGCTTGCAGCGTGCCTAGCAGCAGCTGCGTCTCCTCTTCCTCTCCTTCCTGCCGGGGCACGATGCAGTGTTCAGCACAAAAGGAAGAGCCGAAGGTCAGCTGCCTCTGGTACCACGCCAGCGTTGGGCTGTGCTTGTCCAGCCAACTCATGCCCAATACAATGGGCGTGTCCGATAGTTGAGTGACGTTGAAGCTGATGATTTCCCTGTGATTCCCAAGTCGCATCACCATTGGTGGCGTCTGCTTCACCACTTGCCCCCCGAGCAGCTCCCTGCCATCCACCGTGACAACCTGCAGGGGCAGCGTGGCAGGCAGCAACTGTATAGCGTGCCGGTCGACAAAGTCTTGCCCTATAAAGTCCGCATTGCTTCCTGAGTCAATGGTGATTGGCACGTCCATGGTGATTCCATTGGGCAGCTGGAGCGATGCGGTGAGCCTCACTACTGGTTTGGGCGGGAGGGGGTTCACGGGCTGTAAAATGTCTGGGGACTGCTTCACTGACACGTCTGGCTGGGCCCCAGTGCCTCTTCCTCCAGCCAGACTGCGTCGTTTCCCTGCTGTGGTTCTCCGTGCTGCGTTGCTGCAGTTACCATTGCTGAGGCTGCAGTGTGCTTGCGGAGCCTCCGGGGACACTCTTTCGCCATATGCCCTGGCTCCTCGCAGATGTAACACTTCCTGTTCCCTCTAGGAGGCTTCGCCGTCACTGTTGTCGGTGCTAGGGCTCTGGCTGCTGACTGAGCCCTTGCACTTCCAACCTCCATAGGTTCTGTCCCTCCTCCAGACGGAGGCGTGGATTGCGCACGCGCTGCTTCTCTGGGAAGGAAGGAGGAGCCCCTGGCTGGTTCGCGCCCTCCACGCCCTTCGTCCCTGCTCCACGGACGTTCTTCCAGCCGCACCCCCACCGCCAGCGCCCTCTGAACGATCTCCTGCGTGGTCCGGGGTCTCTCCCCCCTCGCAATTTCATCTTTAACAGAGCCGTGCAATCCCTCCCAAAACAGGTCTCTTACAGGGGCCGAATCTCTGTCCCATTCCAGGGCACTGACCAAAGCGAAAAAGCGGGCATGGTACTGCCTTACGCTGGCCCTCCCTTGCTTCAGTCCATGTATCTGCTGCCGAGCAAGATCCACGTCAATGCTTGATAAAAAACATCCATCCATCGCTTTAATAAAGGCATCCGCATTTTGGAGCACCGGATCATTATCCCTCCACAAATTGCGCAGCCATGCTTTAGCATCCCCATGCAAATGGGACATGATGAATCCCACTTTCTCTTGCTCATCTCTAAAGTCTTTATTCAGCAGTTGCAGTGCGCACATTACGTCTGCTCTAAAATTGGGGTACTGTTGCAGGTTCCCATCGAAGTGAGAGACCAGACCGCCTGTTCGTCTCGCCAACCCAATTCCCTCCTGTCTGGGTGTCAGTTGCCCTTGCTTCGTAAGCATGTCCAACCTGACCTGGAGATCCCTGCAGGCGGCAGCTGCCTCCTCCTCTCTCTTCCTGGATGCGAGAGCCTCGGCATTCAGTTGTGACACTGCTTCTCTGAGTTCCGCTATCTGCTGCTCAGCCGTCATGTCGGCTGCCGTTCGTGAGCTCGCTAGTAGGCACCTGCTTCTCTCCTCTCCTCGAGGCTGTAGATGCCCACAATACTGAGACGGAGCTTACTGTCAGAGTTGCTTCCAGATCCTAGCTCACAGAGGATCACGCTAGCCAGCAATCATTAAGTAAAAGTCTTTATTGAATTACAGTTTCCATTCTCAAGCTGCTGCGTGCAACTCTACGTCTAGTGGCTAGATCGGCGAAGCTCCGTCTGAGTCTCCGCCCCTTGTGCACCAACTTAATATCCTAGCCCTGCTCCACCTTTTCCGCCTGACTGTTCTCCTCTGGGTCCCTCTGCTCCCCGGGGTCTCTTCCTTCCTGGATTCTTCTGACGCCGACCCCCCGGACCCCCCTGTCTCCTTGCGCCGGGCTTTAGGACCTGGCTCTCTTTCAGGGCTGCCTACTGCGTCACTTTCCTGTGCATTTGAACTTGGCGCGCGCGCCCAACCTTCCACTTTCCGTCTGACCGTTTCTTCGCTCCCCGATGGAGGTGTGGCCACTCCTGACTCATGCCCTTCCCCCTGTTGTGAGCTGCCAGCGCTTGCTCCCTGGCTCCCTTCCTCTTCCCTGCTCTCTGGCGGTGACGCTGGTCCCGATTTCCAACTGCTCTCCTCTGAGTCCCCTCTGGCTCTATCTTCCTGGGGTGCCCCCCTAGACTCCCCCCTTGCCCTGGCCACTGGTGCTCCTTTCTGTGAATCTTCTGATTCACTGGAAAGGCTCGGAGATCTCGGGTCGTCGTCATCACTCATCTTTTCTTCTGCCTCCTCCCCTTCGCTCTCTGTTTCCTCCCTTGCTCTTGCCTCTGCTCCTGAACCCCTGACAGCTGCTCTTTGGGGCTGGGGGGGGGGAGATATTTTTTTTATTGATTTCCCCGTCTAAAAACTAGGCGCACCCTATGGTCCGGTGCGCCCTATGGAGCGAAAAATACGGTATCTTTGTTCACCCTAACCACCCACTAAACACTCTCAAATAGATGGAAATTGGAATAACAGCCACCTGTCTTTTCAACAACAGATTAGCAGAAAGCATTTCATTGTGGATAAGCATATCAATGGAAAATGAAACCAGAAGACCCCAAGGGGGCCCTGCAAAAGTGCCATCCTTTTCAAATTAAGCCTCACCTACACTAAATAATGGGACACGGGTGGCGCTGTGGGTTACACCACTGAGCCTAGGGCTTGCCGATCAGAAGGTCAGTGGTTCAAATCCCCGTGACGGGGTGAGCTCCCGTTGCTCGGTCCCTGCTCCTGCCAACCTAGCAGTTCGAAAACACGTCAAAGTGCAAGTAGATAAATAGGTACCACTCCAGCGGGAAGGTAAACGGCATTTCCGTGGGCTGCTCTGGTTTTGCCACATGACCCGGAAGCTGTACGCCGGCTCCCTCGGCCAATAAAGCAAGATGAGTGCCGCAACCCCAGAGTCGTCTGCAACTGGACTTAACGGTCAGGAGTCCCTTTACCTTTACACTAAATAATATGTGATTACTGGACATGTCTTAAGTCCATTTGCCCTCTCGTACTACCCGCATGGGGTCCCAAAGAAAACTTGTTTTTTCTTTATTTACCCTGTACTTCGGTTTCTACCATGAACTCACCGCAGTGCGTAATCTAAAAGCGAAACGCAGTAAAACTAGCTAACGGCAATGTTGACATTTTGCTGCAACGGAAACCAGATTTTATCGTCTATTTCAACTCCATAATCATCCGCGAAGCAGATTCCATTCCTAATGCTGTTTAAATTATTCTCAAATTGGTCACATTTTCTTAAAAAAAACACACAAAACAATCCACCAGGACACTGTACCACAATGCAGTATTTCTGTGCACAAGCCCTGTTTTTAACTGTCCCATGCATAGCAGCAGATTTCATGGCAAAGATTTTCCCTGTAGCTGTCCCAGTTCTTCAGTCATTCTTATTGTCTTAAAAGGAGCCCCTTTTTCAACACCGTCCTAATACTTTAAATATTTACTTTCCTTACCCGAATCCCATTTGGCAGAAGTTCAAATATCCTCTCCGCAGTCCTGCAAAGGCAGCTCCAGCTGTACTGGGCAGAGCTAGGCAGTTTCATGGCTTGGCTGAGCCCTTGCAAAATACTCCAGCAAAGATCCAGGTCTCGCGGCTGGTTTTTTGCTTCAAAATGCTGCACCATGAAGACTTCTGTGAAAGCCTGCAATCTGTCTTCTGCTACATGTTTCATCCATACAGATAAGGATGTGAAAAGGTATCTCTTGGCTTGTGCCTAAAGTGCAGATAGTAAGGTATTACGGAGCCCCAACAAGGACTGTCTCACAGCATTAGGAAAAATGTTATTAGACCCAATGGCTTGTTTTACTTTAATATTCTTGGCAAACATCCTCTTTGTAAGAATACAGTCAAACTTCGGTTGTCGAACATAATCCATTCCAGAAGCCCGTTCAGCTTCCGAAATGTTCGACAGCTGAGACGCGGCTTCCGATTGGCTGCAGGAGCTTCACACACTCAAATGGAAGCTGTGTCAGACTTTCGGCTTCCAAAAAATGTTTGAAAACCGGAACACTTCCTTCCGGGTTTTCGGCGTCCAGGAGCCAAAACGTTCCAAAATGGAGGTGTTTGGGAACCAAGGTTTAACTGTATGCATACCACGCGTAAATGAAGGTGATATTCTATTACAGGAATAGTAATGTTGCTTAAGGGTTATTTTTTTTAAAAAAAACCACACACAACTTTTAATGATCTTTTGTGAGTGTTAAGTACCTACAAATCCAAAATCTTTTCTCAGTCGTGTCCACAGGAATTGGACTGGACTGATAATGCCCCATTAAATTTGTTCAATAATAAATTATTATTTGAAGGAGGGGAGATAGAAAAAGGCCCTGGAGCCAGCCCCAAAACTGTGCCCAGGGCAACACCCTCCCACTACGCCTCCGTAGAAAGGGATCTCTGCAAGTGATTTCTAAGAGTCCTGTGCATAGATGTCAACTTACAGATTAGAAAATAAGGGACCAGCAGCCTCGAAAATAAGGGATCAGCAGCCAAAATAAGGGATTTTAGTCAACCAGCTGAAATGCAAAGTTAAAAGGGACCTGATAATTTTGGAGAGCAGCACTGGTTTTTAGCCCTTCGTTTCCAGAGGTTGCTGCTCAAGACACCAGCTGATGAAACACTGCAATTAAATAACTACAAGCAGCAACCACTTTTCGCGCAAAACAAAGTCCAAGCTACGAAGATGCTGCTGCAGTTCTGTATCTTTTCTCTTGTGCTCCCTCTGTAGCTCTCAGTTCCATCAGGCAGGGCGGGAGGAAGAGAGGCGGGAAAATAGCGCCCGAAGTAAACCTGCAGATCAGACTATCTATGCTAATCTACCAATACAAATCTATGGGAGAAGCACTTGCGGTCCTTCCTCCGCTTTCCTCCTCTATGGTTAGCCCTTGGAACACCTGCCAGCGCCTCCGCCTCCACCTCCTCTCTCTGAACTGCTTTCTCTATGGTTGCCCTCGCTCTCCTCTCAAGGCTCCTCAGTCCCGGCGGGAAGGGGCTCCCAGGGGCCAAGGCTGGTGAGAGTAGGCCGGAGGGGGGCGGACCGGGCAGCCAAGAAACACAGTTGGAGCCTCTCTTCTCCCTGGCCGGCAGGGAGGGAAGGAGAGGAGCTGCTTCCTTTGAAACCCGGGAAATTTAAGGGGCATCATCAATCAGGGACAGCAGTGGGACATGGTGCTGGGATAAGGGAGTTTCCCGCCAAATAAGGGACGGTTGACAGCTATGGTCCTGTGCTATACATTGGACTCCCTATGATCAGCTGATTATTGGTTCTTCAGAAGCCTTTTTCGATCCCATCCACTTGCCTTTTCCCCTGCTGGCACCCGACATCATCTTTGACATCCGGTGCTGGCAGATAAGCATGGCTTGACCAAGATGATTCCCTACACCCCATTTGACTGGGATCTTAAGACACCCCGTTTTACGGAAACTTCTAAGTGCTGATTATGAGCCTGGCAAAGAGAGAGGAGGGCAGCCATTGGGCGTGGCGGCCCACAGAGTGATGACACGTACGCTTAGACTGCAGACGAGAGGCGGGGCTACCCACATGCCCAAAAGCATGGCAGCGTTCTGCGACGACTGGGCCTGGGTCACAGCTACTTCAAGGCACAGCTGCTGGATCTCTACTCCTAAAAGACACGAGGACAGCAAAGGCTGACGTCAGAGGGAAGGAAAAAATCAGAATAGCACACAGTCCAAACCAAAACTGAAAACCACCATTCACCACAACGGATGTCACACGATTTCCATGACATTCCTATACACTTTGACTTGGGAAAACATAGAAGATTTTTTTGGGGGGGTGGGTTGCACCTGAAGCAGCAATAAAGTCTCTGCTGGGGTGATTTACCACCACCCCTTGGTTGAAACCCTCCTCAAATCAGGAAATAAAGAAAACTTTCTGCAGTAGAAGATCACCTCTCTTGTTGTGGGGCTGACCTGGCTCAAAAGCTAAAACAGCTTGAAACTGCTAAACGGAGCAGAACTCTGCTGCTTTTATGTACCGTATTTTTCGCTCTATAAGACGCACCAGACCACAAGACGCACCTAGTTTTTGGAGGAGGAAAACAAGAAAACAAATATTCTGAATCTCAGAAGCCAGAACAGCAAGAGGAATCGCTGCACAGTGAAAGCAGCAATCCCTCTTGCTGTTCTGGCTCCTGGGATAGCTGCGCAGCCTGCATTCGCTCCATAAGACGCCCACACATTTCCCCTTACTTTTTAGGAGGGAAAAAGGGAGTCTTATACAGCAAAAAATACGGTATTTCTATTGCAGGGTTTTTTTGTTTTTTGTTTTGCTTTTAAAGACCTATCGTCAAGGATGCTTGCTGTTCTGTAACATAACAATAAAATTCAATTTAAGTTGAAACCACAAAACGCAAGTGCTAAACACTGCAATGGAAGTAAAACATAATTACTGGAGCACTCTGTGCTGCATATTGGAGACATCTCACAAATGCAGTCGTTAGACACAAAGCCTTTGCAACAAACTAAGTGCTTCATAACCATACCACAAAAATGTAGTTTTACAAATCCTCTCCTCCTCACGGAGGGGAGGCGTTGTGATTGGGAGCCGTTCCCGCACGGAGCAGGGGGCATTCCGGCCCCTGCTCGACGTCACCGCTGACGCGCCACACCCCCAACAAGGCTGCCTATCAGCGGCAGGCTTGGGGGCGGGGTTTAGCCGCTTAAACGCGGCCGCAGCAGCCCCTTTCCCTCATTGCGCTGCGTGACTCTTATTGAAAAGTCCAGGAAACTCATAAATCGTGTGGTTGCGTGCAAATTACGCTATATAAATGGCCAAGTTATTCCGCACGGTGACATTCAAATTGGTGATGAGTCATTGTTCCGGGATGACAGTGTTCATCTTTCAGATAATAGCAATGACATATGGCTGGCCGATATCATCAGAAGCCTCAGGGATTGGTTGCAGCTGTGAGGGTATTGGCGGCGAGCCTTGGGCTCGGGTGGCGGTTAGGCACTGGAATGTGTGGTTGGTGTATGGAAGGGCAGGGTGTGGCCATCGCCTACCCCTTCCTTATGGGTATTCCGTTAAAGGAATCCGGCGGTCGTGGATCCTGTCCGATGCCCTGCTGGGGCTGGGGGCCATGGCACGACCCCCGGTTACATCAGAGGAGAGCTTATAATTGTATTTGCATCAACAGGCTCCCCCCACTGGTGGTTAACCCCCACTAGACTCACTCCTCACTGAGTGGGTGGAGTCAACTTTGCTGTTATTCCAATGCCTAAGCCAATACCTCTCACATGCTGTAATCAATAAAGTTGTGGCCTTTTTCTAGCCCATAAACCTAAAATACTGTGTCCATGTGTCTTTCTTATCCCCAAGCTAAGGGGGTGGGTCCTCGAATCACAAATAGATCTTATTCACAAAAGGAAACACAGACAGAGTCCGGTGAACTTTATTATTATTATTATTATTATTATTATTATTATTATTATTATTATTATTTAAAAAATGCTTTTAAAACAACTTACCAAAATTTAGTCTCAGGAGAGGGGAAAGAATTGATGCCCAATTCACAGGTGGGTACTGATAGCTTGCTCCATTCAATGCTATGGGAGCCATAGCTGCTTTGACCAAGTGAGGCCGAATTTGTTCAGGGCCTGAAACAGAATACCAAACCACAACATGGATTTTCTGGTAGTGTGGTGGCACCTCGGTAAAACCACTTCTGACTGTTTGTAGCAGAGTTTTCCCCAGAGGCAGAGGACAAGAACAGAAGTCATACTCAAATTCACAGTCAAGAGCTTCTTTATTGCTTGACTGGTTGCACAAGGATTTATGCTACTATTATATACAAGCTATTTACATTCATTCTTTATCTCTCCAGCATGGTATAATCTCAGTGTGTGTGTGTGTGTGTGTGTGTGTGTGTGTGCGCTTTCGTGTGGAAATTGCAGCCTGCAACTTCCTCCCTTTATTTGCACCTCCAGCTGACATCAATCAAACCTAGAGTGCCACTCCTACACACTAAAGAAAATTCTGGAACCTTCTTTAAGTTTCCAGGAACTTTCATCTGTTTCTTAAAGAATATTTTCCTAAAATGTCTCAACTAAAGTCGCCGGAAAAACAAATACTAGCAGTGGAAACCTTTTCATGGAATTTTAACTAAATTTTACTGGGTTGTTTTTTTAAACTGAACCATTTTGTGCCCCCAAAACTAAAAGAAAGCACACCCTTTATTAGAATTAAGAAATGAAAAGAAGAATTATCATTGGTGCATTGAATGAATGCGACCCATCTCAACCCTCAAAATAAACAAGGACATTTCAAAAGCAATGCAGAAGTTTGGCGTACTAGAGGGATTATTCTAACATATATATAAAAAAGAATATCAAATCAAATTTTTAAAAGGCTTTGATCTGTTTTTGTAAGCAATCCAAATACAACATTATCTTTTATAGCAGCCAACCAAAAAGAAAGCAAAAGGGGTGTGTTAAGTATGGTGAGAGTTTTCCTCACAAATGTGTGTGAGCTTAGACATTCTCAAAGTGCGCCAGTAAAAAACGAGACACACCTTGAGCTAAACAACTCAACAGCTTTGGCTAACTCCCCTTTAAGAAGCTCAACGGTTCAATAAATACTGATTTATTAATTTGGGGTTCTCAAAAATAGGGGCCGTCTTATACATGGAAAAACACGGTATTCCCAATATTGACATTTGCTTTTTACCTTTCTTCCCACTTTCGATAACAAAGTCGATGGCTGCCCTCAGGAAACTTTTCTCAGGCAGGTAGCTAAAGTCTGGCGGAACTGTGAAAACAAAATTGTGCCCATCATGCCAATCTTGTGCCATGTTGTACATTCAGAAGTTGATAGGAATTTGCCTTGTGTACCCAGCCAAACCATGGATTCACCTAGCTCAGTGTGTTCAAACTGACTTCAGTGGCTCAAGATTTCAGACAGAGAACATGCTCAGTCCCACCGTGAGATGCTGGGTTTTTTGCATGTAAAATTCTTGTCCTACCACTGAGCAACAGACATTTCTCGTTCTTGGGCAGCTTCTAAAGGATGGGTGAAATTCTATTTTCCATCTGCCCCCATCACCACCTTTTATCAGTGACATTTCAAAAGTAGACTAGAACAGCCACACTTTTTTGTATACGCACAGAAAAGCCAATGTGGTTGCCCCAAAGTTTGGAATTCATGTGGTGAGTTTTACATTCTACAGTCCTAATATTAAGCCACGTGAGTCAAAACTATCCTGTCCTAATGTTCTTCCATGTCTAGTCTCCTGATTGACGCGGGAAAACAACTATATGATAGCTGCTTAATTCACAATTCCTGCTAAACATTATGAATAGGGCTGGTGGAGAACACGCCATATGGTTGAAGATCACTGTAGCGATTGTACTGCAAATCCAGACTCTGTTGCTACCATCAAATGAGGACTATTTGTGCCAGTTTTAGATTCAATTTTAGATGGACCTCAACAATGGATGCCTTCAAGACGTCCAGAAATTACAATTTACCTTAGCACCATGACGAAATTTCAGAAGTGGATTGAAAAAGGAGGTGGTAGCATGTTATTTGGAAATGTGCCAAAACAATCAAACGACTAGTTCCTAACTCAGGTCAACTTCACTGCATCAGAATACGACCCAAGATTTTCATTTGCCAAAGGACCCCCCACTTGAAAGAGGAGGAGGAGGAGTTTGGATTTGATATCCCGCTTTATCACTACCCAAAGGAGTCTCAAAGCGGCTAACATTCTCCTTTCCCTTCCTCCCCCACCACAAACACTCTGTGAGGTGAGTGAGGCTGAGAGACTTCAAAGAAGTGTAACTAGCCCAAGGTCACCCAGCAGCTGCATGTGGAGGAGCGGGGAATAGAACCTGGTTCACCAGATTACGAGTCCACTGCTCTTAACCACTAGACCACACTGACTCTCTAAAGAACTAAAGAATACAAAAATATTTGTTCTTTTGAATGGAGGCCAACAGTCAAATCAATCTTGGATGCAAGCAATGCAGTCTGGTAGACTTTGCAACGACATCTTCAACATCTTGACTACCCATAATGGAATCCTCTGCAAGAATGCTTACCAGATGTTCGACTGTGGGTCGCAGACACAGTGGAGAGATGCAAATGTCCCAACAGCCATGCTGCGTTTGTCTGAAGGCCGATCACCCCAGAAAAGCTGATTATCTGCAGGTGCAACCATCACATATGAGCCGACGGTTCAATTTCCATTGCCTGAGCAGGCATTACTGAGCAACGTGTCAGTAAGATTACAAACTTAATTTATATTTTGTATTCCCTATAACCAGAATGGGTTGGCTATACAAAGGTGCAACATTCACAACCTCCTCCTCCCTTGCCAAGAGGTGATTGCTGTGGCTCTATCCGATAAGGCCAGCAACTTCTGCATTTAACAGAAGACCAAGGAGGACAAATTGCTCCCAGGTAAATAATAATAATAATAATAATAATAATAATAATAATAATAATAATAATAATAATTTGTTATTTATACCCCACCCATCTGGCTGAGTTTCCCCAGCCACTCTGGGCGGCTCCCAATCGAATACTAAAAACAATACAGCATTAAATATTAAAAACTACCCTAAACAGGGCTGCCTTCAGATGTCTTTTAAAAGTAGGATAGTTGTTTATTTCCTTGACATCTAATGGGGGGACGTTTCACAGGGCAGGTGCCACTACCAAGAAGGCCCTCTGCCTGGTTCCCTGTAACTTCTCTTCTTGCAGTGAGGGAACCGCCAGAAGGCCCTCAAAGGAGGACCTCAGTGTCTGGGCAGAATGATGCTCCTTCAGGTATACTGGGCCGAGGCCGTTTAGGGCTTTCAAGGTCAGCACCAACACTTTGAATTATGCTTGGAAATGTACTGGGAGCCAATGCAGATCTCTCATTGAGAGAATTATTTATCTGGAAGGGACCCAAGTGTCAGGATGCTGTCAACGGCTCCTGGCTGGTTGCCCAGGAAATACAAGGATAAGTTTCTTACAGTCTTTTTTCATTTCATACTTTACTATAGACCCCAGCCTCTTGGATAATGATATTGTCTGGAGTGAATCTCCAACCCCCTTCTCTCCCACTCATTCATCATCATTACCACCTCCTCTACGGGTGTTGCTACATTCCCTCTGCCTTTGAGCTCTTTGCTCTCCTACTTTTAAGGATCACCAGGTTCTGGGAGAGGGAGGGTCTGGAATACTTTCTAGTGACAACGTGTCAGCCAGCTGCTCCAGTTCTGCCTGCTCCTCCTCTCCCATGATTTCCCAGCTTTCCCCCTCATCTGCCTCTGAGCCATGAGTCAAATCCCTGTTGTAAGTCTGTACTGTACTGTACTGTACTGTACTGTACTGTCTTCCTCTTCTTCCTCCCTGGAAGGGTCAGGATGGGGAGGCGGTCTCCGCCATTCCTCTTCTGCCCAGTCCCTGACACCAAGGGTCATCATCTCGTCCAACCCCCTGCAATGCAGGAATCTCAGCTAAAGCATCCATGACAGATGGCCATCCAACCTCTGCTTCAAAACCTCCAAGGAAGGAGAGTCCATCACCTCTCATGGGAGTCTGTTCCACTGCCAAACAGCTCTTACTGGCAGAAAGTTTTTCCGAATGTTTAGTCAGAATCATTCTGGGGAACGTTTGGGGACGGGTGTCAGGAGTGCATGCAGGAGCCAGGCCTTGTGACCAGTAGGGCTTCACAGGACTGGAGCCTTCCTAAGTTTGTTCTGAAGAGGCAAGGCGCGGCCACACAGGTGAGGCCGATTGGTAACTCACTGCACCTGGTGGCAAGAGCCGGGAAGGGATATAAGGTCAGCCTTTCCCTTTGGCCCTTTGCCACAGCAACACATTTCCTGCCGTGCTGTGTTTGGCTTATTGCTTCCTGATCCTTGGTACCTCGGCTTCTTGACTCCTTGTTTCTCGACCCTCGGACCCTTGACTTCGTGACTCCCTGCTTCCTGACCCTCGGACCCCTGGATTCTGGACTCTCATTCCTGCTCCCACCCCGCCATCTTGCCCCCGGTCCTGACGTCCCCAGCCGGGACTTCGATTGCCCATAGACCGGACCGTGACAACGGGCCTAGTACCTCTCGTCCACTGACTGAATGTCACCACAGTGTCTCACTGGTTATTACTGTTCCGCCAGGTCTCAGTTATGCCCAATGTCATCCTCTAAGACCAAGCACACCTGTTCAGCCATCTTGGCTTGCATATCAATGTGAAAAGGCCAACGGAAGACTCTCACCTGACTCAGGATTCTGATGACCTCATTAAGTTTGCTCTGAAACTGCGAAGACTGGATGGACTCAGATTTCAGCTGTCAAAGAAAAAGGGGAGATGGATGGCAGGCAAGAAACCCTCTATAAGCAACTGAAGGCAAAGCCTAACAATGAAATAATTGCTTAAGGAGCTATAGGGTGGGGAAAGGCAGGACAGAAAGACAGAGATTGATTGGCCACTCCAATGCTGATAGGCGTGACCCAGAAAATTGATCTCAGGATACTATAATTCCCATATTAACAGGTTTGATTCCCAATGGCAGGGACCACCAGATTTCTCCTCATTTATACTTCATGGTGGAAATGCAAGACTTGAAGACAACCTTGCCAGAAAGGTAAAAAACTGCTCTCCATCCCTGATGGGAGTTTGTGGAAGCTGCCACTGATGAGGGTGCCACAAGGTTGCCAGCAACAGGTCAGGTAATTTGAACTGCCAACCTTCCGATCGGCAAGCCCAAGAGGCTCAGAGGTTTAAACCACAGCGCCACTCGTGTCAACCCAATGCCCAGCTGCCATTTTACAAAACAACAACATTAGAACAGGGATAATTTTTCATCTGTTTCGAAGGAAATGGTGCTAACATATTCAGGTTTCCATTGGCTAGGCATGCATGTTGGCAGTGTAACGTGATTGCAAAAATTCTTCTGAAGCAAAATAACTGGCTTACAAAGTGGCCTCAAATACACTTTAAAAATAGACATATTTCAGGCACGAATCATCTAGTATTTTACCTGTATCATGGCTCCTTCAGAACCCACCACAGCAACCAGCCCATGGATCGCTGCAAGCCTTTGCATTGTAGGACCTCCCTGAAATTGAAACAAAACACAAATGTATCGTGCAGAATGTATTTATTTTCCAGGCATTTGTGGAACGCTGGTAAGTTAGTTGGTGCATAGCAGGGATCGGGAACATGTGGCAGTACAAAGGTAACTTTTTAATTACAGCAAATCTACCGCATGAGATCAATGTGGTGCCTTCCAGGCGTTTTGGACTACAGCTCATATCACCCCTGGGAACTGGCCATTCTGTCTGAGGACGATGGGAATTGTAGTTGACAAGAACCTATAGCCCTCTAGACCCTCCCCTTAGGGACACAATGGGTCAGAGCATTGTGCTGTTAACCAGAAACCAGAAGGTTGGTGGTTCAAGCCCACTCAGGTTTGGATGTGGGCAATATTCCTTAAAATAATAATAGTTTTTTATTGGTTTTACAAAGTAAATCACACAATTAGATTTTAAAATAAAACAAGATTCTTCCGAATCTTAGGACTTCCCTCCTCCACTCCGTGGGTCCTTTACACATCTTAATCAACTGCATATTATAGTTCATCCAAATTAGAGTCCTCTGATATGTCCAAAGTCTTTGTAACATTCCAATACTAATAAGTCTGAAAACCACTGAACTGAAAGCAAAAGCAATCTCAGCTGACCAGAAATGTTAAAATATTTTATGGCCTTTAGTTATACAAATTATTATTATTATTATTATTATTATTATTATTATTATTATTATTATTATTATTATTTGCTGGGGGTATGGTTTAAAGCAGCAAATAAAGCTGTTTTCCAAAATATTTATTTCTAAAGCTTGGTCACCTATGAAAATGGTGCACCCTATTCTCAGGTGATTGTTGCCTGAAACTGTCAACAGCAAAACACAATCCCATACCTCTGCAAGGACCATTTTCATCCATGCAGGAAACAGCCTGTTGCTGAGGTCTTCCGCTTTGCCATGTCCGCTTGCAGACAATCCATGAACAATGTTCCCCAATGCTAAGGCAAACCCAGGCGTCTGAAACAGAACCAGAAACATAGGCCAGGCAGGCGTTTAGAAAGGCCAGCTGCAATTGTATGAATTGTGTTAAGAAAAGAAAAAAACCACACCCTACTTTTCAAGTATAGTGCTGCATGTTCTTGTTTTAACATCAGGATAAAACCAAAAGCTGCATAAAGCACTGAGCCGAACAGTAGGTCTGTGGCAAGCTTTAATAATTACTATGTTTACTTGACAGAGAATGACTGATTTACCCTATTCTTCTACTTGGGTGCTCATTGCAGCATTACTATAAAATGTAAGAAAGGTATTACAGCAGTACCTTGGTTTTCGAACAGCTTAGTTCTCGAACAATTTGGCTCCCAAACCCAGAAGTGAGTGTTCCCAATTTGTGAACTATTTTTGGAAGCCAACTGTCCGACAGGGCTTCTGTTTGGCTGCAGGAGCTTCCTGCAGCCAATCAGAACCTGCGATTTGGTGTTCGAACATTATGGAAGTCGAAGGGACTTCCGGAATGGATTCCGTTTGACTTCCAAGGTACGACTGTAGATAAGGTAAAGGGGCCCCTGACCATTAGGTTCAGTCGTGGCCAACTCTGGGGTTGCGGCGCTCATCTCACTTTATTGGCCGAGGGAGCCGGCATACAGCTTCCGGGTCATGTGGCCAGCATGACTAAGCCGCTTCTGGCGAACTGGAGCAGCACATGGAAATGCCGTTTGCCTTCCCGCCGGAGCGGTACCTATTTATCTATTTGCACTTTGACGTGCTTTCGAACTGCTAGGTTGGCAGGAGCAGGGACCGAGCAATGGGAGCTCACTCTGTCACGGGGATTCGAACCGCCAACCTTCTGATTGGCAAGTCCTAGGCTCTGTGGTTAACCCACAGCGCCACCAGCATCCCTACGACTGTAGATTGTATGTGATAAAACATACCACCCTGAACACACCCAATCTCATCTGGTCTCAGAAGCTAAGCAGGGTCAGACCTGGTTAGTACTTGGATGGGAGTCCGCCTGGGAATACCAGGTGCTGTAGGCTTTTGGGACGCGCCTTTGGTTTGATAGCTGTCGGTAGAGCATGAGACTCTGAGGGTCGCGGGTTTGAGCCCCACGTTGAGCAAAATATTCCTGCACTGCAGGGAGTTGGACTAGAATCAGCGGTTCTCAACCTGTGGGTCCCCAGATATTGTTGGACTACAACTCCCATCATCCCTGAGCTTTGGCCTTGCTAGCTAGGGATGATGGGAGTTGTAGTCCAACAACATCTGGGGGACCCACAGGTTGAGAAAGGCTGGACTAGATGATCCTCATGGCCTCTTCCAACTCTACAATGATTCCAACGCTATATATTGCATAAACATTTATTTGTGAACAAATGTAAAATGCAGGCATAGGCAAACTCGGCCCTCCTGATCTTTTGGGACTACAACTCCCATCATCCCTAGCTAACAGGACCAGTGGCCAGGGATGATGGGAACTGTAGTCTCAAAAACATCTGGAGGGCCAAGTTTTGCCGATGCCTGGTAAAATGGATGGCAAGCTCTCGATACAACCTGCTGATTAGTTTCTGCTAATTTCTGCAGCTTGCTCATGATCTCCTCTGCCTCCGTGGCCTCGATGATCTTAACACTAAAGGCAGAAATGCAGGCACAGGCGACCGCATAGGCAAGAATCTGGATAACAGGAAGAGTAACGCAGAATTTTAGAAAGGAGTCGGTGAGATGGTTTTTTAATGAACGATTGAACGGCATGTGACTTGGGGTGGGAGGTTGGGAGATGTTGGAAACTGGAGCGTGTTACCTCCTGAAATGTTCTGCTTTGGTCTTCTGCATCATCCAAGTATTTGCTCAGTTTGTGAAGGGAGGCAGAGATGTCAGCCTGGCCTTCCGATGGGCTGCTGCGACACATCAGTGACAGAACGAGGCCGACACCCAAGATGCACCCGGTGCTTAAAACAGAGGAGAATTTAGTAGGTCTAAAAGGTATTGGGAACCATACGTTAGTTATATACACAACAGGGGAATGGTTTTTCACAACTCAGTAATGCAGCCACAAAAGAAGAAGAAGAGTTTGGACTTCATATCCCGCTTTATCACTACCCGAAGGAGTCTCAAAGTGGCTAACATTCTCCTTTCCCTTCCTCCCCCACAACAAACACTCTGTGAGGTGAGTGGGGCTGAGAGACTTCAGAGAAGTGTGACTGGCCCAAGGTCACCCAGCAGCTGCATGTGGAGGAGCAGGGAAGCGAACCCGGTTCACCAGATTACGAGTCTACCGCTCTTAACCACTGGCACCACACTGGCTCTCAAAACATTTCTGACTACAAACAGTACATGAGAAATTGATATTATGGACACATTCAGATGAATTAATGTGAAAAGATGCACAGAACTTTTAAGGGCAAGTTTACATGCTCTGTGTGTGTGGGTTTTGGTGTGTTTTTTATGTACAAACACACAGAGTTTAGAGTTACTAAATCATTCTAAAAAGTGGGGGTCGTCTTATATATGGGTAGTGCCTAGGGTGGACATTTGATTGGTTGCTGCCACGGTTGTCAGCGGCTATTGTGTGTGCTATTGGTTGTGGCATTGATTGGGTGGTGTTGATTGGCTGGCGCTCCGACAGTTGGGCGGGCGATTGGCAGCTCCTGCTGGCGATGGGTCTGATGGGAGGCAGATTTTGCGACGTGTGCGGGTGAGCGATTTTGTGCAACCCTCCCCCTAAAAAAGGCTCACCAAGCCTGGGTAACCCCCCCCCCCAAAAAAAAGCTCAACAACTTTGTGCCATCTCCCATTTTCTTAAATTTGAGTCCCCCAAAACAGGGGACGCCTTATACATGGGGGGCGTCTTATAGATGGAAAAGTATGGCATTTCCCTTTCTGATGACATATCCCACATATTCACAGCAAATGTACTACGGAGGCATTTGTGAATGAACGGGCTTTTAGACAAAATGCCCACTGGCATAACTATTTCATCGCGCAGCAGCACAAAATTACAATTGCACATTGGAAGTTCTTGCCCCACCAGATGGCAGCAGTGCATCTTACATAGCTCTTTTGCCCATTCTCAACAGGCCCCATGCAAGATACATCTGAAAACCAGGGAGACGTGTCTTTTAGGCAATCGGAAAATTCCTCGGGGGTTCTGGAGCTAAGTGGCAGATTAAAAAACACCAATTCATTGGCCAAGGATGTTTGAAGAACTGAAAAATGTGAGCTGTTGGAGGGAAAAACCTCTAAGGGGGAACCCCTGAAACGTCCCAATGAGGACTGAGCATGCTCAGTAGGAATGAAATGCTGAGGGGTTTATTTTTTTTGGGGGGGGGGGAGAGGAACTAGGATGGGATAAGGTGGGGTTGAAATAAGAGTGCTCTGGAAGAGGGAAAAGCTTGGATGACTGAGATGGTTTGGTCCCTTTGGCTCTCAGATTTAGAATGATGCTTAAAGTTTTGGGTGTCTCCTCTTAAAAAGGATCTTGTAGGTGCTGAAAAGAGCAAGTGACAGGATCAAGGGACCTTCTGGATGAGGATAAATTCAACAGGCTTTTTAGTTTAGAAAGACAGGCAACAAAGGGGAAAAGGCAGAAGATTATGCCAACATATTATAGTGTGGAGAAAGGGGGTGTTTCTCTCTTAACGCTGTAGATTCAGGTAGCACAAAATTACAGTGGTACCTCACGTTAAGTACTTAATTCGTTCCGGAGGTCCGTTCTTAACCTGAAACTGTTCTTAACCTGAAGCACCACTTTAGCTAATGGGGCCTCCCACTGCCGTCGTGCCGCCGGAGAACGATTTCTGTTCTCGTCCTGAAGCAAAGTTCTTAACCTGAAGCACTCTTTCTGGGTTAGCGGAGTCTGTAACCTGAAGCGTATGCAACCCGAGGTACCACTGTAAAAGCTTGTGTAAGATTACACAACGCGTAATTATGTTATGGAATCTGCTGCCAGAGGACGAGGTGGAGGCCAGGGGCTGAAGGAATTAGGCAAATTCACTTGTGGCGGTGCTGAAACTCTGAGCGTGGGATGGTTGTGCAACTCGGACATCCCACTGCCAAGTCAAAACACTGGGGCCCTCCTCCCCTTTCAGAGTTTCACGGAATCTACCTTGAAACGGGGCAAGAAGTTCTGAAACTAACAATCTTTTCCCACCTAGGAGATGATGCCACGTCGTGTCCATAGTAACAGAGGCTTTTATTTCTTTCCCTTCTTCCCACACTTCAAACAGGATGGGAAAGATCTTTCATCTTTCATCTCTGCACCATTGTCTCAGTCCTTCCATCTGCTCTCGGCTGGCAGGGGAAGCTAATTTGGCGAGGGCCATGAGGCTTTCATCTCAGGCTGTGGAGGAACTCCGACTTGAAGCAGAGGGCACTGCAAAGCGGCGCGGCTGACGCAGCTTCCTTTTGCCATATGCCCCTTCTACTTTGCCAGGCCGGGAGCAGAGTCGTGCCAATCCAACCCCAAACCAAGCTTTTCTTGGGTGACAGCGAGGGTTGCAGATTCCCAGTGACAAATACAAATCTAAACCCTGGGCCAAGGGAGCACAGAATCTGCATATATTTGCATGCATTTGAATGGCTGGATACTGTATTCTGCTCCCAGCAAGGTCCAGATTTCCAGTGAATTCTGAAGTGGCCAAAAAGCAAGATGCATTGCACCAAATAAGGCAGCCTGGTGGAACGAACACTATTGAAAAGCAGGGAATAAGTCAAACTCAGTTTCAAAGGTTTGTTTTCCCTCTGCCAGGCTTGGGCTGCCTCAGCTGGCAGTAGGCTTACTCATGAACCAAAAATAAGAGTGTCTTGCTTGAAGCACATTTCCTGATCGGAGTGCTCATGGCAAAAGGGGGGGGGGGGAATCATATAATAGGGAACACGTGGTTTTCCTTACACTTCAGTGTGGGAAAATGTAATAGGTGAAGCAGCCCGGGGTTTGTATGGATGCAATTTCCCACATGCTGTATGGAAATAACGGCTTCCATGAAGCACTTCCGCTGCTGTGAAAGGCAGCGAAAGACCTCATTTGAAGAGTCATTTTTATTGGCCCAAATAAATAAATCCAATTCCCTTAAATGCAAGGACCAGTGCCTGAACTCCAGAGTGTGTGACTGCGCTTGCTTGCCTACTTGTCAGAGTTGCTCCACAAACCATAGTTTTAACAGGTACTTATTAGAGCTCACCTTGTAATATTTGGGGCAGATATACGTACTTGTTTCACTGCACATGTACCCTGAAAATGCATGTACATGTGGGTGAAATTGAAACATGTATACAAAGAAAAGCAGTTACCGTATTTTTTGCTCTATAAGACTCACTTTTTCCCTCCTAAAAAGTAAGGGGAAATGTGTGTGCGTCTTATGGAGCGAATGCAGGCTGCGCAGCTATCCCAGAAGCCAGAACAGCAAGAGGGATTGCTGCTTTCGCTGCACAGCGATCCCTCTTGCTGTTCTGGCTTCTGGGATTCAGAATTTTTTTCTTCTTCTTTTCCTCCTCCAAAAACTAGGTGTGTCCTGTGGTCTAGTGAGTCTTATAGAGCGAAAAATACGGTACATTAAAACAAAAACAAACCAAAACAATAGGGGTGTGCAAAAGTCCCAATATTCACATTAAATCTGCATTTGTGCATTTTTAATCTGTTTTTGAGTATGCTCTCTGTGCTTCAACCTGTTTTTTTAGAGTTCCAAGATGCTCTGTGTTTTCCCTTTCACTATTGGTGGGAATCTGAAACCTCTTTACATTTTAGCCAAAGCGGATGAAAGTTACAGGCACAGAAGCCCCTCCAGAGTAGATTAAGCCTGCCAATTTCAGACAAGGCAGCAGTGGGAGTCAGTCCACTAGGATGAATTGAGCTTTACCACACCAACTCCATTCTGCCCTGAGCCAGACCAACCCTTAAACACGTGGTTCGCCCATGATGGATTTTTGTCAAAGGATGGTTTGCACCACGAACTAGGCCCCAATTGCAAGACCTGTGCTCCTTCACGCTCCCTCCCTTATAGTCGCTTAGAACTGTTTATCCCTGTTTCTATCTTTTAAAGTTTGTATGATATACCGTATTTTTCACTCTATAAGACGCACCTTTTCCCTCCTAAAAAGTAAGGGGAAATGTGTGTGCGTCTTATGGAGCGAATGCAGGCTGTGCAGCTAAGCCAGAAGCTAGAACAGCTAGAGGGAGGCTTCGCGGGGCTATCCAAAAGCCAGAACAGCTAGAGGGAGCACTGCGCAGTGCTCCCTCTAGCTGTTCTAGCTTCGCGTGAAGCCTCTGCAGGGCACGGGGAGCCTTCATTCCCGTACCCTGCAAAGGCTTCGCGGGGCTATCCCTGGCTTTTGTGGGAGAAGGGCTCTGTCCCTTCCCCCACTTCTCAGAAAAGCCCCCAAGAGCCGCGCTCCCTTTCACGAGCCGCTTGGAGCATGTGTGCGGCTCTTGGGGGCTTCTTCCCGAGGAGGGAGAAAGGCAGCCTGTCAGTGAAAAGCCCCCAAGAGGCGCACACACGCCCCTCACGGCTCATGAAAGGGAGAGCTGAGCAGAGCCTGGGATGCAGACAGGCTCTGCTCAGCATTCCCTTTAAATAATTCCCCCCCCCCCTTGCATTCCGCCTCTAAAAACTAGGTGCGTCTTATGGTCAGGTGTGTCTTATTGCGTGAAAAATACGGTAATCACCTTTTAATTACTATTGTTTATCCCTTACCTGTTTTAAGTTTCATGTGTTCAGTTTATCCGTATGTTTTATCTTATGCTGGTCTGCGACAGAAATGAAGTTTGAAACTGATTGATAATTGAGAGGTGGCTGAGTAGTGTGTACCCTTCCTTTTACGTTTTTTAAAGCTTTGCACTATCTTTTTTTTTGGGGGGGGTTACTTTTGACTGGCCTCCCAATAAGCTTTTACAAGTCTCCAACAGGCTTAATAGCGTGAGGCTGTCCAGTACGCTGGTTCAGAGCTCTGAAGAGCTGTAATCTGTTGCTGTTGTTGATCAAGTGGAGAAAAAGGTTTTGTTTTTTTCAAAGAAAAATATACTCCACTGGTGAGCTTTAACCAAATAACAATCCAGAGCTCTTTTACTATTTTGCACAGCCTCACTTCTTCCAAAGCATATGGAGAAGAAACCCAGTGATATTTGGAAATACAGAACAACATAAACACAGAGTAACACAAGGCTTTGTGGGAAGCTGACTGGAGGTTTTAAAAACTGGTATCACACTTCAATTTGGGAACGAGGGGGACACCCCTGAATTCTCCTTAATTCACCTTATTATTCAGGGTGGTAGGTCAGTGAGTTTTACTTAGAGTAGACCCACTGAAATTAATGAACACAAGTAAGTTAGGTCCATTCCTTTCAGTGGGGCTACTATGAATAAGGGAAGGGACGCGGGTGGCGCTGTGGGTTAAACCACAGAGCCTAGGACTTGCCGATCAGAAGGTCGGCGGTTCGAATCCCTGTGACAGAGTGAGCCCCTGTTGCTCGGTCCCTGCTCCTGCCAACCTAGCAGTTTGAAAGCACGTCAAAAGTGCAAGTAGATAAATAGGTACCGCTCCGGGGGGAAGGTAAATGGCATTTCTGTGCGCTGCTCTGGTTCGCCAGAAGCGGCTTAGTCATGCTGGCCACATGACCCAGAAGCTGTACGCCGGCTCCCTCAGCCAATAAAGCGAGATGAGCGCCGCAACCCCAGAGTCGGTCACGACTGGACCTAATGGTCAGGGGCCCCTTGGCCTTTACTATGAGTAAGACACAAACGCCAGCCTTGGTGCCCACAGAACCCTGCACTCCGTGGTCCGAGTCCAACACTAATCCCTATCAGTGGCGTAGCGTGGGTTGTCAGCACCCGGGGCAAGGCAAGTAATTTGCACCCCCTAACCCGTGGATTTGCGCCCCCTAACCCGTGGATTTGTGCCCCCTAACCCCCAGATGTTGCGCCTGGTGCGGCCGGGCCCCCCTGCACCCCCCACGCTACGCCACTGATCCCTATAGTACTGCACAACGCATCCAGTCAAAATGCAGGGAACTGTACGGCACGCTTACTTGTACTCCAGGCTTGTGTCAAAGCAGCAGCCCTCTAGGGCCTCCAAGGACTTCATCAACAGCAGATCCATTTGTTTTCCAGAGACATCACTGGACCAAACCAAAAGAGGAAGAAAATACTTGTGTGATATTAATATGACATTCCACTGCATTTCCTTTTGCTTTCCTTCAGGGCGCTCTGTAAGTGGCAATTATTAAGGCGCGTTCATCCAATGACAGCCACTGGGCTACTAGGATGAATAATAATAGTAATAATAATAATAAAAATAATAAATTTTTATTTATACCCCGCCCTTCCTGGTTCAAAAACCAGGCTCAGGGCGGCTAACAACAAGTTTAAACACTTAATTGTAAAAGCAGCATAAAATACAGTATAAAAACATGAACAACAATAACATTCAAAGTTCAGAAATCAATTTAGGGGAAATCCATCTAATAAGCATTAGATAATCCCCAGAGCTAGCTGGCTGAAATGGTCCTACTTGGGCCAGCGAGGAGGCCAGGGGAGAATTAGCTGTGGGGTCTCAGAGTGGGTAATCTTCATAAAAGGGGAAGGGGAGGGAAGGGGAGGGGAGGGAAATAAAAGATCAGGCTGAATTCAAATTAAAGGCCAGGCGGAATAGCTCTGTCTTACAGGCCTGACGGAAGGAGGTTAAATCCTGGAGGCACTTAGTCTCATGGGACAGAGCATTCCACAGGTCGGAGCCATCACTGAAAAGGCCCTGGGCCTGGTGGAGGATTGATTGACATATCCTTCTATTGTTGTTGTTTAGTCGTGTCTGACTCTTCGTGACCCCCTGGACCAGAGCACGCCAGGCACTCCTGTCTTCCGCTGCCTCCCGCAGTTAGGGTATCCTTCTACACCCCAACGCAATTCACACACTGTCAAAGGATGGATATAAGCAGCCAGCGGGAATGGTTCATTGCCTTCTCTGTTTTCTATACTGGGATGAGTTTGGGAATGCAGAGCCCTGATTTGCTTCTGCTTTTTAATAGAGAGGCTTGAGACAAGCGCTGGAATAATAATAATAATAATAATAATAATAATAATAATAATAATAATAATTTATTATTTATACCCTGCCCATCTGGCTGGGTTTCCTCAGCCACTCTGGGCGGCTTGCAACAGAACACAGAATGCTTTTTTGGGGTGAGGTGTGGGGTGGGTGTGTGGAAAACAGGTATCTTAGGGTGAAATCTCCTGAAGGTTTGGGGTGGTATCCAACTAACTAATTCCCTCAGAGCAAAAATTTTCTACTTGGGAAACAGAACTTGCCCTGTTTGCTCCCTCCACATGCCTCCAACACCCTCTCTAGCAGAGTTGGTGGGAGACTCAGAGCACATTTGGCGGGATGGGGGAGGTAGCATGAACAAATTAATTCTATGTGTTTTAGAGAAACAACACAAAGAGGAAGAAGATGGGAGGTCAAGGAAGCCAAGAGATAACGAAATCATCTTGCAGAGCACCTTGGGAGTCGTTAAGTGCAGAAATCTAAATATGTTGCTCTGCATAATTTAAATGTCTCACATGGGAAGGGGGTGGGGGTGGGGGAGTTATTTACACACCTGCTGTACAAGGTAATCCATACCTGACTTTCTCTTCACATAATCGCGAGACAAACATCCCCAAAGCAAGGCCCATGTGAATTTGAACAGCCTGAGACTCATCTGCATTTGGTTTCCCAGGTAACATGGCAACCAGCAAATTCAGGACTTCCTCAACCTTTTCCTTGTAGGATGCAATGAAAACCGGCACCAAGAGAGACAAAGCCGTCGCTGCACAGGAACGGGCAATAACACTAGCAGTGTTTTCACCAGAGTAGGATTTCTGGAGACAAAACAAAATCCCCCAAAGTTATTGACTTTGCCCTTTACATCATTAGGAAATCTTAAAAAGAAACAACAACTGTATTTGCACTTCATCTGGCAACAGAATTATCCAAGGCTATGTTTACTACTGTTTTGTTTTTTAGCAAATAATATGCTTTTTACAGAGAAAAGACATTCAAATCTGCAAAACAGATGGGACTGTATGACCCTGTTCCTTATATAGATATATAATTGTGAATGTTAATTAATTCCGTAATTACAGCTTTATTGGAATTTCCCATGAAATGATTCACTGATAGCAGGGACTGAAATATTTGCAAATCTCACAGAATCGTCTAAAATGCAAGGAGATTAAAGCTTGTTGAAAATCATTTATTCTTAAAATTGTAAACCCTTCCACCAACTCCCATGAACTCAAGGCCATTCACAACAAATAAAACACAGTTTTTAAATACATAACTTGCTTTCCAAAACTTAGATGCAGCAGAGTGCTGAAATTTGAAAACGCACATTACAGCACAGCTGGTGGCAGCCCAACTGTAAGGTAAAACGTAAAAAGGTAAAGGACCCCTGGACGGTTAAGTCCCATCAAAGGCGACTATGGGGTTGTGGCGCTCATTTTGCTTTCAGGGGTTAGTCCACAGACAGCTTTCCGGGTCATGTGGCCAGCAGGACTAAACTGCTTCTGCCGCAATGGGACACTGTGATGAGTGCCAGAGCACATGGAAACGCCGTTTACCTTCCCGCCACAGCAGTACCTATTTATCTACTTGCACTGGTGTGCTTTTGAACTGCTAGGTTGGCAGGAGCTGGGAAAGAGCAGCAGGAGCTCACCCCATCGCGGGGATTTGAACCGCCGACCTTCTGATCGGCAAGACCAAGAGGCTCAGTGGTTTAGACCACAGCACCACCCGCGTCCACAACTGCCGTATTTTTCTCTCTATAACACGCACCCGACCATAAGATGCACCTAATTTTAGAGGAGGAGAACAAGAAAAAAATATTCTTTTCTCCTCCTGCTTTGCTGAAGGGGCGCTGCGCAGCTTTTGCTCTCTACGCAGCGCCTCTTCAGCACTGAAGGTGCGCACTGATCCATCTCGCTCTCCTGGCTTCAGCGAAAGCAACAGAAAGCCTCCGGAGCGCAGTGGGAGGAGCAATCCTGCTGCGCTCCGGAGGCTTTGTGCAGCTATCCCTGAAACCAGGAGAGCGAGTGGGATCGGTGCGCACCGATCCCTCTCGCTCTCCTGGCTTCAGGGATAGCTGTGCAGCCTGCATTCGCTCCATAAGACGCACACACATTTCCTCTTACTTTTTAGGAGGGGGAAAGTGCGTCTTATAGAGCAAAAAATACAGTATATCTGTGGCCAGGAAGCCTATACTGACAGCTCTTTCGCAAAAACCTGCAATGAGCCACTTGCATAGCCTCCAATGAACAGAAACACTTTGAGATTTGCACTTCTCCCAAGTTTGGCGAGGCAAATAACGTGTACAAACATTCATATACAGGGGAACCTCGGTTTTCAAACAGCTTATCTCCCAAACAACTTGGAACTTGAATGCTGCAAACCTGTGTTCCGGTTTGCGAACTTTGTTTCGAAAGCGGAACGTGCTCCATTTTGAGTCCTGGGCTTCCGTTTTTACTGTTGCCCTGCTAATTTGCGCCCCCCCATTGTAATTCAAGTCTTCTGTTTCTGATTGCAGTGTTCTGAGGTGATATTTGGAGCTTATATTTGGTGCTTTTGTTTTTGCTATTTATTTAGTGTTTTTTGTTTTTGAGGCTCTTTCGGTTAATTTGTTTTTTGTGACTGTGTGGAACCCAGTTCAACTACTGATTGATTGTGTGACTGCAGAAATGGATAAAAGCCCCCCATCCAAACAATGACTATCATCAGTGCAGGTAAGAAAATGGACCTTGAGCTTGTTTGGAGGTTCTAGCAGGGGAGCGCAGCTATCGTATACCCTTACCGAAGAACGGTACACTCCTTCTATCTGGGATGGTCGTCCTCTTCCACCGAGCGCGCAGCTTCGGGAGGGACGCACATGGAGCGGTGAGGGAGGAAGGGGACACCCGCCTAGCCAGCCAGATCAGCCAAATCAACCCTGGCGATCAATGGGGTGACAGATGTCGCAGCCAGATCGCCCTCACATCCAGGTAAGAAAAAAAATACCTTTTTTTAATCATCTACAATACTGTCTTACTTATTTTATTGATTATTGCTTTCATTTTATGGATCAATGGCCTCGTTAGATTGTAAAATCCATGTTAAATTGCTGTTTTAGGGGTTGTTTCTAAAAGTCTGGAATGGATTAATCCATTTTGCATAACTTTATATGGGAAAGCGTGCCTTGGTTTTGGAACGCTTTGGTTTTGGAATGGACTTCAGGAATGGATTAAGTTTGAGAACCAAGGTACCACTGTACTAAGATAAGATGTGCATGAAAATGCATATGCTGATGAAAATAACATAGAAAAATGCCTTGTATTGTTTTGCAAAAAGAGGTGCATGTTAGCCAAAATTGCATACAAAATGAGAAGAAATTCACACTGAAGTGTGGATAAATTTCCACGAGAACTTTAAAAAAAGATGCAAGCTGAACTTAAGGTTGGAAACATTAGAAATGGAGGGAAACCAAAGTTTGCCCATTCCTAGTGGAACATTCCCTCACTGTGTCATACCCTCCAACATTTCTCAGATGAAAATGAGGGATGCATTATGGAGATTATGCAGTGAGCTCTGTTTTCCTCCCATTCAGACTTTAAGGGGAAACAGAGAGTGTGTTCCATGCTTGGTTCCACATACCAGAGATGATAACAGATCCAAATCTATTCATTCCCCATTCCCAAAAGCGTACAGGTCTGATCATTTCAGCCTTTACTGGTAAAATAGACTTGGGCCTACCTGATAGAACCACGGGAAGACTCGACCTTTAGGGCGATAGCGACTGTCGATGATGCTAAGAAGGGTATCTATCACCATGCAGATCCAATGGTTTGTCAGAAGAAAGTCCACCTCGGTCTGAAGCGACAGAAAGACTGTGAGCACTTGCAAGACCAAGACCAATTAAATATTTGCCACCACCTCTGTTTAGCTTGAATAGGTGATTCAGGAAAGGCAGACATAAGTGCTCAGCCCAACCTTTTGCTATCTAAAACTAAAGCAATTCTTAAAGCCAGAAATTATTATTAGGAGTGCTAAAAAGACAATCCTCTGAGCATCTGTATAAAAGGAACAGACATGTGGTTTAGTCGTTTAGTCGTGTCCGACTCTTCGTGACCCCATGGACCAGAGCACGCCAGGCCCTCCTGGCTTCCACTGCCTCCTGCAGTTTGGTCAAACTCATGCTGGTAGCTTCAAGAACACTGTCCAACCATCTTGTCCTCTGTCGTCCCCTTCTCCTTGTGCCCTCCATTTTTCCCAACATCAGGGTCTTTTCCAGGGAGTCTTCTCCTCTCATGAGGTGGTCAAAGTATTGGAGCCTCAGCTTCACGATCTGTCCTTCCAGTGAGCACTCAGGGCTGATTTCCTTCAGAATGGAGAGGTTGGATCTTCTTGCAGTCCATGGGACTCTCAAGAGTCTCCTCCAGCACCAGAATTCAAAAGCATCAATTCTTCGGCGATCAGCCTTCTTTATGGTCCAGCTCTCACTTCCATACATCACTACTGGGAAAACCATAGCTTTTACTATACGGACCTTTGTTGGCAAGGTGATGCTGTCTAGGTTTGTCATTGCTTTTCTCCCAAGAAGCAGGCGTCACAAAGACAACACACACATATACACACAAATAAATAAATGTTCCAAAAGGAGATGAGTTTGAACAGCAATAGAGAGCATCACCCATGATCAGGTATCATGGGAGTTATAGTCCAACATATAACTCCTCCACCTTCATTTCTCAGCACCAAAGAGGTGTAAACGTCAGAAATTCTGTTTGAAAGAGATTCACAGAACAATCTGAATCATGTTGCTCAGAAACAAGTCCCACTCTTGTCAGTGTGACGTACTTCCAGATAAAAAAATATTTAAGACTGCCATTTTAACTGAACAAAATGTGTTTTTTTATTGATTAGCCAGCCAAGTTTGGGGTGGAATTCAACTAAGTTTTCTTCAAAGCAGACCTATTTAAATGAACGGAATGAACTTAAGTTCCTTTAATTCCAGTGAATCTACTCTGGGTACAACTTAATTGAATGCCAGCCTTTGTTCCCCAAAAAGTCAACTGACTACTTCCAATGAGATTTCATACAAATAAATTTTGAACAGAAACATCTGAAATGGTAGAGGTAAACACTTCTCATTGGGGATGAAATTTCCAGAAAATCTCCCTGTTGAACTTATCCATACAGATCTGTTCTGATTCCTGTCTAACTCCCTGATGTTGATGAGAAACTGTTTTACCAGTTCTGCTAAAAACACAAACACTTATCACATATTTTATGTATTTTTATATTCATATTTTATGCACATATATGCCAGGTTTCTTCAAATAACCAGCACAGAAACAGTAAGGAATATAAAAAATGCTTCTGTATTAATACGTACACAATTATGTTGCAGAAATATGAGGGAGTTTCCCCCCACTCATAATTTTGCATATAGTTAGTCAGGTTTTTTTAGAAAAGAAAAACTAACAGTGCACAAGTGTCTCAGGCATCAATGGGCACTTGATGTAAAAAGATGTCCAACACAGATAAAATATTACCAGGTGAGAACTGCCAGATTCCAGGTACAGATTCCTTTAAAATGGGTTCCTCCTCCTCGGTGCTACTACAAGCACACTCACTGAACATCATGACAAAGCAGTCAAATAGTTTGAACTCACATTGAATTGTTCTTCGCTGTCTGAAGAAAGCCCTTTCTCATGCTTGGCTACAGCAACTGCAAGGCCTGTTAAGGCTAGAATACAATTCCCCTTGACCACTGGACTTTCCCTGTTGGAAATGATTGAATTGGTGGTGAAAAACAAACAGAAATGTAAGGGGTGGGATGGAAATGATCACATAGCTCTGAATTTAAAAAGGTCACATGTCCAAATTAAAGGGTAATGGACAGTTTCACAAACTATACAGTCATACCTTGGGTTACAGACGCTTTGGGTTGTGAGATTTTGGGTTGCACATCACGCCGAACCCCGAAGTACCGGAACGGGTGACTTCCAGGTTTCGGCGCTTGCGCATACGCAGAAGTGCTAAATCGTGTTTTGCGCATGCACAGAAGCGCTGAATCACGACCTGCGCGTGCGCAGACACATGGGTCGTGGGTTGCAAACGCTGCGGATTGCAAACGTGCCTCCCGCACGGATCAGGTTCTCAACCCGAGTGTCCACTGTACTCTAAATTTGGTACTGCGACCTACAAGAATGACTGTTTTGCCTGAATTACTAAGTTCTGTGAGACTCAAAAACACATGAGAACAAGCATTATTTTGTGTTCGTTAGTCATAAAGTAGAACATTCATGAATATACTTTCATAGAGAGATGGATTCTATGAACACTTTTCTAAAGCTTTTCACGGGGTAGGGGGGAGCAATGCTTTTTGTGAAGGGCATCCCGATTTGGATTAGCCCTGGAAGAAGAAGAAAAGCTGGGCAAAGGGTCTTTTCCCCTTGAGTTCACAGGACCTAAACTCAGAGAAGGGAGTCTTCAAGTGCCCATCACCTTCAGAAGATGCCGTGTAACAAGACGAGAAGGGGCAACCCAAAGTAGGCAGCCACAGTGGCATAACATGGGTGCCCCCATAGAGGCGGCTGCCCCAGGTGCAAAATTGTTAGGGGGCGCAAAATGTCAACAGCGGGTGCTTCCTCAATACAACTGTGCGCTTCCATCTCTGGGCTCCGTTGAAAACAGCTCTTCCATGCGAACCAGGAAGTGACCTCTTCTCATCTCTGTAGCTACGATCTCCTGGGTCAAGCGGACGCCATTGGGCAGTTGAATGCACATGCGTTAGCCTCCCACCCACCTCTGTGTGGGCCTGGGGGCTGGCAACCCATGATACACCACTGGAGGACCATAATACTCCCCACCGCGTAAGAAAGAGCACCCCAGGTAAATAAATATCTTACTTGGAAGCGCCCTTGATCACATCCGTCAGCATATCTCTGACCCTGTTGAAGAAGGAGGTGAAGAAAGAAGTGGCATTAGCTTTGAAGCGAAGTTTGAGCAGATGATACGGTCGCATCAGTTAAATAAAAAGAGCAGCTCATTCACAAGCCCTCGAGCAGCTCCTGAGATTACGCTCTAAATTTATTTTATCTGGTAGTATTTAGTCGTGTGTCTGTTTATCAAAACAAAACTCAGAAACCTCAACACTCTATTTGCACTATGAGCAGGTACATTAATAAATTTTCTGGTTTTTTTATGCACCGCTTAAAAAGTGCTCCATGCATAGTGCCCTGTTCGTAATGAAAATAAAGAGATCCCTCCTAGGAAGCCAGTGGTCACTTTATTTTAATTGTGCCCCTGGAACCATATAACACCGGTCCTGAAAGATCTACATTGGCTGCCAGGATGTTTCCGAGCACAATTCAAAGTGTCGGTGTTGACCTTGAAAGCCCTAAATGGCCTCAGACCAGTAGACCTGAAGGAGCGTCTCCACTGCCATTGTTTAGCCCAGACACTGAGGGCCAGTGCTGAGGGCCTTCTGGCAGTTCCCTCACCGCAAGAAATGAGGTTACAGGGAACCAGGCAGAGGGCCTTCTTGGTGGTGGCACCCACCTCCCATCAGACGTCAAGGAGCTTCACAATATTCCAAAATACCTGAAGGAGCATTTCCACCCCCATCGTTCAGCCTGGACACTGAGGTCCAGCACCGAGGGCCTTCTGGTGGTTCCCTCACTGTGAGAAGTGAGGTTTCAGGGAACCAGGCAGAGGGCCTTCTTGATAGTGGTACCCGCCCTGTGGAACGCCCTCCCACCAGATGTCAGGGAAATAAACAACTATCTGACTTTTAAAAGACATCTGAAGGCAGCCCTGTGTAGGGAAGTTCTTAATGGCTGGTGTTTTATTGCGTTTTTAATATTTCGTTGGGAGCTGCCCAGTGTGGCAGATGGGCAGAATTCAGTTCTGGCACCTCTCAGGTGGGCACCATTGCCATTCTAAGAGAAGCAGAGAAGTGTTCGTGGTGAGTTCCGGCACCTCTTTTTCTAGAAAAATAGCACTGGTAAGGTCTATTGCTGACAGGATAGCCTGACTTTCAACAGCTGTTCCACACATCCAGACACACTGGGCATTTCTTGATACTAATAATAAAAATAAGCATGGGTATCAGCATCACCTAAAAGTCCAATTTCAGATCATAAAATGCCCTTTTCTCTGCATAAGTTCACTGCGTGCTCTGGAAGAGGTTTCTACGCCAAGGCAAAGCAACCGGTTGCCACATGCACCATCTTTCCCCATCACCACAATCTCCCAGCCAGCACATGAAAAGAAGAGCTACTGGTAAATGAAGCTGCCTTGTCTTTGCCGTTTCCCTTCAAGCTAAAGGCCGTATCTGGTTTTCATCAGCGGCACTTGCACAGTCAGTGCAAACTCGCCACTTGGAAGCTTTTGAAGTGGCCTCTGCAGAGCTCTTCCCCATTTCCCACCTCCCTTTTCGAGTGATGGGGAGCAGACAGTCATTTGCTTACCAGAGCCAGGCTGTAAATTGCTTGTACTGCACTTCTTCGGGTCCCTCCTTGCCGTGTTTTAACTGCATCTCCAGCTCGGCTTGCCTTCCCTGCACAAGCACAGCATAAATCAGCAGGAGACCTTACACGGGGAGCAATCCATGGGTTTCTATGGGGAGCGCTTGAATAGATGTAACCTTTCCCTCGAGGTCCACTCTGCTCTCAAATCAAATTGCCCTTCCAGGGTAATGAACTATGTGTTAAGTGATGGAATTTGAGTTTCTTACTTTTGAGGAATGAGGGTGCATCTATGCTGCAGGCCGGGATAAAACCTTGTCTCGAGGTACTTCCCTAAAATCCTTAAAAACCCTTGTGTCAGATGCTGTGTGGTGGTTGCTCGTGAGTAACCAGGCAGGACTCCGACCTGTCTTTTACAGGTTTTATTGTGCAAACTGTTTACAGTGCAGATCCACCAAGTTCATGTCCGTCTTAGTCACTTGCAGAATCGGGGAGTGGCCTCTTCCGGCTTCTTCCCCAACATAAGAACTTTGACACCCCAAACCTCCGCCTCCCCTCCTTGCGTTTCACCCCTCACTGGGCGACGGAAGTGGCATGCGTCCCTCCTGGCCAGCCTGGCTAGGTGAGGCCCTGGGGCTCTCAGCAGCATCCTCAAGCCCTTTCCTCGCTTGGCTGGCCCCTTCCCTCTCTTCTCCACTGGAGGTATGGCTTTGCCCACCACTGGAAGAGGAATTGCTCCTCAGGAGACCAACTAAGTTAGTTCTTGGTATGAGCTTTCGTGTGCATGCACACTTCTTCAGATACACTGAAACAGAAGTTGCCAGATCCTTCTATATAGTGAGAAGGTGGGGAGGGGTATTACTCAGAAGGGTGGTGGGAATGGGAGATTGGCAGATAGCTGAGATGAGCCTGTTGACGACTCTTAACGTCTGCAATAGGTCTTCCAGGAAAAGGGAAGGGGTGAGAAGACCTGTAAGACCTATTGCAGTCCTTAAGAGTCATCAACAGGCTCATCTCAGCTATCTGCCAATCTCCCATTCCCACCACCCTTCTGAGTAATACCCCTCCCCACCTTCTCACTATATAGAAGGATCTGGCAACTTCTGTTTCAGTGTTATCTGAAGAAGTGTACATGCACACGAAAGCTCATACCGAGAACTAACTTAGTTGGTCTTTAAGGTGCTACTGGAAGGAATTTTTTATTTTGACTATGGCAGACCAACACGGCTACCTATCTGTAACTGCTCCTCAGGAGTTCCTGCGGCTCCCTGTATCCCAGCGGCGTTCCTGCCTCCCTCCCCTCTTCTGATGGCAGCCCCCTGACACCTTGCAACGATTGGATGATTCTGTAGGTGTGTCGGTTTGGGCACTGGGGATGTGGCAGTGTTGGAAAAGCAAAACCTAGCACTGAGCAAGATTTGGCTGTGCGTTCCTTCTCCTGCAGTTCACCTAACAATAATAAAAAATTTTGCTTTAAGATCCCGCTGAAATTCATCACAGGAGTTTTTTATACGCTACACTTCTAAAATCTGAAAGGAAGTTTGCAAAGCAAAGACAGCAGGAAAACGGGAAGAAACAATTTCTTGGAATCTATTCTGAATGTAGTGCGGTGACCTACAGGTTAAACATGACTGTTTTATGTGCATTATTAAGTCCTTGTGGGAAAGCATATGTGAATAAGAATATTTCTCTGTCATACATCTTACTTAATTAAGTAGGATGTTCATGAATACCATTTGATACTGCTCTAAAAATCAGATTATGCTTTCCATTACGGTGTAAGAGATTTATGGTAAATTCACACCAGCAACTTTTCCTTCTAATCAATGAGGATTGGGTATTCTTGTGCTAACCAAATCTTGTGAAGGCTTGAACATGTGCTGATCTTATGATGAGAGAGAACCCGTTTTCTGAAGATTACTAAACGTGAATTTAGCTGCAATCTAGTTCTAGTAGAACTGCACACAAGAACAAAATAGGTGATCTTGCAAATCTAACCACGATACTCTAAAAAGTTAATTTTGGATTATAATTGTTTATGGGGAGGGGGTTCAATCATGTTAAACTACCCACAATTTGGATGAGAAACAGATCAAACCAGAGTTTGTTATTTGAATTTTTTGGGTTGTATTCAACTAACTTTCACCTCTGAGTAGACCCATGGAAATCAATGCTCATGACTGAGGTCCAGGAATTGCAATGGGTCTACGCTGAGGAAAAGTTAGTTGAAAACTGCTTCTTTGCCAGTGATGAAATGTCTAACTGGGGGAAACTATGAAAAAAGGGCTTTAGTTTTCGTTATAAGAAAAACAGCTGCTTTCTGTGTATTTGACCATTGTCGCATAATGTCAAGGTAATTATGAACTATGGTTTGAACAAACAATGACTTTAATTTTTCCAAAGATATGACTAGGATAGTTGAACTTAAGTGCTATTGAGATCAATGGAGTAAGTCTGGGGCCTACACATAGTTTCTAAGTAAGGCTCTGTTAGTCCAGAGTTCATAGGCTAGCTAACAAACAAACAAAACAGCAGGTATTAACTCTCCTCAAACCTATATATGAGAACTTAAGCCATTCCCTCACTTTGTTTCCTTTTCATCTTATATATAGCAGACACATTCCCCTATTTACTCTATGCTGAGTGTTGAGATCACGCAACAAAAGAACAACACTCAGACAACTCCACTTACTTGTAGAATTGCATGATAGCTTCTCTCCATAAATCCGGCCCAGGACTGGGGAAGTAGCAGGGAGCGATGCCACTCAGAAGGCTGAATGTTGACCTGCATGGAAAACATTTCATATTCACATATGAAACCACCGAAAAAAATTGGATGTTGTAGTAAAAGAACTCAAATGAACACACATTTAGAATGGAAGTATCGCTGACCGACGGCTTCTGCTTTTGTACTATGAATTACAATTTGGACTTTGCAGTTTTAAAAAGAAATTGCACTAGTAAAGATATATCTGATTTTTCACTTCCACAGGCTTTGTGATCCACCCCAAAACTGTGAGATAACCAGCCTCATACAACCAACATAAAGGTAAAGGGACCCCTGACCATTAGTCGTGGCCGACTCTGGGGTTGCAGCGCTCATCTCGCTTTATTGGCCGAGGGAGCTAGCGTACAAACTCCGAGTCATGTGGCCAGCATGACTAAGCCGCTTCTGGACAAACCAGAGCAGTGCACGGAAATGCCATTTACCTTCCTGCCGGAGCGGTACCTGCTTATCTACTTGCACTTTGACGTGCTTTTGAACTGCTAGGTTGGCAGGAGCAGGGACCGAGCAATGGGAGCTCACCCCGTCATAGGGATTCGAACCCCTGACCTGGAAGCTGTACACCGGCTCCCTTGGCCAGTAAAGCGAGATGAGTGCCGCAACCCCAGAGTCGTCCATGACTGGACCTAATGATCAGGGGTCCCTTTACCTTTAAGAGAAAGAGGCAAGAAGGAAGAGCCCCTCCCCAGCCACGCTGCAGTTTAAATAGTATAGGCCATGCCCCCCAGCCAACCAGATTGGTCGGCCAGGGCTATGACGTGGCTGGGACTCCCAGTGATGCCAGAGGCTAAGCCATGCCCCCCGCCCCACTGACGTGGGGAGCACCTGTGGCCTGCCTGCAACCCTGCCCCCCTGCGAAGGGGAGCAGCTTTCCTAGACCAATGATTTAGGAACTTTCACTGCTATAAGTAAGCCAAGTTTTACTGCCTGTTTTTTCTGAATGCTGTATGGAAAAGCACATGAACCTGACCTTTGGAGGGTTTGTAAGTAAACCATTTTAAAATTACCAAAGTGTGGTCTTTTGTATGCCAAGGGAAGAAGGGAGTTTTGAAACTCACAAGGGCACATTTTAAAGGTCTAACAGCTTATATTTCCACTGCATATTTTGTGAATTTATATCTCTGCTGGGGTTTTCTCATCAAAGATCTTAGCATCCACGGAATACTCCTTTTATACCCCCCTTTTTTTTGCTTGCCACCAACAAGAACTACACAAGTAGTTCTGAAAGTCTTCCTATCATTTGGGCTTGTATTCTTCCCATGCCAGATGGAGTTTGGAAACTGTATCATACTAATAATTTCCATTGAACTCAGTGGGATTATTTGTGAGTAACTGCACCATGAGAGGCCTTTCAAAAGCAGTCTGTTCAAAGTTTTTAAAAAATCTCACAGAGTGTGTCTAAGGCCTTGAGGGTACCTAAAGCAGCTTTTTGGATTCCAGCCAGAGCTCACATTGTAAATACAATTTATTTAACCTAGTAGATTATGCTGGAATTTGACGTGTAAATTATGAAGAGCTTTTACCAGTTTAAAACATAATCTATATTGCGTATTTAACAAGTTATCCAAAATGAAAACAAACAGAAAACTCTTCTTAGAATATTAATCAAATCCTTGGTTTTGGCTGAACACAGAATTACCAGGTGATTCTCTCATTACATAACTTAAAAGACGATAGAAGCACATTAACACACACATTCATAATACACACACAACTCCACATTTCATCCTGGCTGTTGTCATTATTATAGCAATTTAAAAGAAAACCATCGCTCTAGATCATTTCTGTTTGCAGTGCAACTTCAAAGCCAACAGCTTAAGAAAAAAGAAAACGAGAGAGAGAGCACTGTAATTAAAATGACTGCTGTGCACTGTAATGTCTCATAATATTCTATGGCAGGCAAAAGAATTAGTTTTTTGTTTCCAGTATCCAATTATTTCTACTGTTGGCCTCAACCAAAAACATCGAAAGTTGTCATGACAGCCATTTGGAGCCTATTAAAAACAAGTTATTAGATCTCAGCAGTTTCCAGGACAATATTACTTCAATACATTTAGGGGGTGGGACCCAAAATATTCCAGGTTGGCATCAGATGGCCTCTCTCTCTCTCTCGTTCTTCTGCAAGGCTAGTCGTTAAAGAACGAACGAACGAAAGAAAGAAAGAGAAAATGCCAGAATGAATTGCTATTTAAATCTGCCTTCTCATCCCTGTTGGATGTTTTATCTGCTATAACAACCACTTTCCAAATTTTAGTTCCATGCTTTTGTCTTAGGCAGCAGCTAAGTTTTCACGGGAGCCATCTTTTGAAGCAAAGAGCCCAATATTCTGGCTCTGCTCACCAACTTACTCCCTTGTGAACTGAGCTAGGGTTGCCATACGTCTGGAATTTCCCGGGTAGAGCCAGACTGTGTCTTGAATGAATGGATCTTTATATGCGTCGGCCGTCGGCCATAGCAATAAAACAACAAAACGATATACAAAGAATAAAAATCAAAAAGTCAATGATATAAAATACATTTTAGGGTTTTGAATCAATAGTCAAATAGTGTGTCTTATTCTGATTGCCCCAGCTAAAAACCTGGCAAACTTTGCTGTCACCTGCTCATCTTGATCTGCCAAGAGAAAGGACACTGGGGCAGTGGCTGGGCGACCCGTAATGGACAATAGAAGAGGGATGATAATCTCATTCCTCAAGTCTTTAACCGGATTGTGTCTGGATTTTTCACTGTTTGAAATATGGCAGCCCCAACTGAGACTCAGTTTTTTCTCTTTTAACTACATCTCCCCTAGCAAGTGTGAGCAGACACAGCTTCTCTGCCAGAGTCCTCCCTTTATTACCCTAGGCACTCAAGTCCATTTATAAGCTCCCAAGAGAGAAACTGGCTAACAAAGCAAAGAAGGATGAATCCTGAGGATTGCCATGGGGTGGGAGCCTGGGGGGCAGATGGAAGTGTTCCTGGAGGTCAGATTGAACCTCAGGACAACCATAAACCTATCCAGAACCTGGGACTTCAAATTATAACACTCTGCTGTCCATCATCCTGTCTGATAATATTTACACTTTTTATGTTTTTACAGCGAGTCCCATGGACTGCAGGAAGATCAAACCTTTCCATTCTTAAGGAAATCAGCCCTGAGTGCTCACTGGAAGGACAGATCGTGAAGCTGAGGCTCCAATACTTTGGTCACCTCATGAGAAGAGAAGACTCCCTGGAAAAGACCCTGATGCTGGGAAAGATGGAGGGCACAAGGAGAAGGGGACAACAGAGGACGAGATGGTGGGACAGTGTTCTCGAAGCTACCAGCGTGAGTTTGACCAAACTGCGGGAGGCAGTGGAAGACAGGAGTGCCTGGCGTGCTCTGGTCCATGCTGTCATGAAGAGTCAGACACGACTAAACAACTAAACAACAACAATGTTTTTACAATTCCTAAACAATTTCACCATTCAGAGCAAGTTAACATTCTTATCTTGCCGGCTCTATTATGCTTTGATCTAGACATTTGGTTGGATGAATTTTGGTGGTTAAGGCAGGAGAATTGAAGGAAGGACCTCTTGAAACATTTACAGGGCATCTATCAATTACAATTGAGGTATCTCAACAAGAATAGGAAGGACTCAAACTTCATGAACCATCCATATGGTTCTGTGATTGACTGGCTGAGGTACAGCATATCACGCAATGCACATATAGGTACTCTATGGAATTTGACCATAGTGCTCACACAACGTTGTGAAAAACCCAAAGAACAACGTTTTCAGACATAATGCTAAACCAGCTAAACTTTCATTTCACGTCATGAAACAAGCGTTCATAAGTCAAGAGCTCACAAATTTTCCCCATTACTTCTTTTTTGCCACAGCTATGGAAAGCTCAGAAGTTTGGACCTGAGGTTTAGATTAACTGAAGTTTAGTTAGTCATCATCCGAACTCTAAACCGTACTTAACCTTAACACGAGAGAGTTTCATAAACTATGGTTTGAACTTGGCATGTTTCCACTAACCACAGTTAAGATTAACCACATTTTGTGTGTGTCTAGGGTTGGATAACGTGATACACTGAAGTTAACCTAAAATAGACGTGAAACTTTCAGCACGTCCCTTCATGGACATGCTGGGAGAGGAGAGAAAACAAACCATAGGTTCATTACAGCTTCTGTTCATAATACTAAATTATATTATGTCTGGAGCAGCCTCATTGGTACTCTGAGGGCAAAACCCCACAATGGTAAACAACCTTCTTCCAAGTAGTCCATTTAAGAGGAGTAGTCAGAGACTACTTCTAACTGCTGAAATGCCTAAAGATAATTGTTGCCTAATCTGGTCCAGACAGCAGTGCCCAATCTTAAGAGCGTTCTTTGGGTGGGTGGGTGTGTTTTTTAAGATCCTTTCCAGACACCCCCAATTTGAATAGCTCACCCAAATGTCTATGCTACTGGAATGTCCTTTCAAAGACGGTCTGCCAGGTCTTATTTACCAAACAATAAAACAGCACGCTGTGACTTCAGAGAGAGTTAGAGATGAGCTGGTTGGTCTCTCTTCAACCATTATAGGAACTTGAACAATACACAACTTCAAACAGACCACTGTTTATTGAAACCATCTTTATCTCTCTCATAGGAAACCATAAAAAATGTGGCAAATGCTCTATATCTTTCTCTATTCATGTTGACAGATATTAAACCGTAACCAGGGGACTTCTCCTGAGGAACATAGCAGTTACTGACCCAAGCTGGTACCCATCCCAAAACTTTGGAGGATATGCATGTGCTCTCTGTTCCGCCCTTGTTTATTCACGTTGGTTCAGCTCAGATGATTACTTGGCCCCAGCATCCCTAAAATGATGGGAGAGAAGTGTATTCATTGGGTGGGGCCTCCTGGCGCACGGGTTGCTTGTAAGTAAAGCCCACATTGCACATTGAGCATCGTGGAGCTGAAACTAGAGATCCCAGCTCCATCTGGTACGCAGGATGAGACCCTATCTGCCCACAGACTGTCTCGCCAGAGTTCTGGTTATCTCCCGCTTGGACTACTGCAACACGCTCTCCGTGGGGCTACATTTGAAAGTGACCTGGAAACTGCAACTAATCCAGAATGCGGCAGCTAGACTGGTGACTGGCAGTGGTCGCCAAGACCATATAACACCGGTCCTGAGAGACCTGCATTGGCTCCCAGTACGTTTCCAGGCACAATTCAAAGTGTTGGTGCTGACTTTGAAAGCCCTAAACAGCCTCGGCCCAGTATACCTGAAGGAGCGTCTCCACCCCCATCATTCAGCCCGGACGTCCAGCTCCGAGGGCCTTTTGGCGGTTCCTTCACTGCAAGAAGTGAGGTTACAGGGAACCAGGCAGAGGGCCTTCTTGGTGGTGGCACCCGCCTCCAGTCAGATGTCAAGGAGCTTCACAATATTCCAATATCCCTGAAGGAGTGTCTCCACCCCCATCATTCAGCCTGGACACTGAGGTCCAGTGCCGAGGGCCTTCTGGCGGTTCCCTCCCTGCGAAAAGCCAAGTTACAGGGAACCAAGGAGAGGCCCTTCTCAGTAGTGGGGCCTGCCCTGTGGAACGCCCTTCCATCAGATGTCAAACAAACAAACAACTAACTGACTTTTAGAAGACATCTGAAGGCAGCCCTGTTTAGGGAAGTTTTTAATGTTTAATGTTTCGTCGTGTTTTTAATATTCTGTTGGGAGCTGCCCAGAGTGGCTGGGGAAACTCAGCCAGATGGCCAGGGTATAAACAATAAATTATTGTTGTTGTTGTTGTTGCTATTATTATTATTATTATTATTATTATTATTATTATTTGGGCTGCCGTATACAAAGACAGCAACTATGGTCAGCTTGTTCATTTGTGTGTTGGAGCCAGACACTCCCCAATGCAACCTGGTTGAGGGCTAAATTCCACAGGACAAGGTGCTGTTTAGGAATTTGGGAGATGCTGACTTCAAGGCTGCCTGGATGTAGGAATGGTGCTGTGCTGGATTCTGTGATGCTTAAGAAAACTTTTATACTCAATAACCATGAACATATTTCCCAAGGAGATTTGTATAACAAAATTAAACATTGCTCCGGAGTTCCAACGGCGCATTTCTGTTTCTCCACATGTTTGGATTCCTTTCATTATCCCTATAGACATTTTGCTCTTCTGCATGGCATGTACTAGCTAAGCCAGGTTTTCTTTTCTTTTCTTAGGAATGTTTAACATTCTACAGACATACAAAGTCAGGAATAATATTCCGCACACCAAGTATGTTTCAAATTAAGCATTTTTAGAATTAAGCACATCATTTGATGTCCATACCAACCCAATATTATATCTACATTTCAAAGAGGTTTGGGCACTGAAGTGTTTAAAAGAAGCGCGCGCGCGCGCGCACACACACACACATATATATATATATATATATATATATATATATATATATATATATATATATATATAATGCTTTTTTAAAAAAAATTGCATGCATTTGGAATTCAGCTTAAATACTCTACTTCAAAATACCAATCCAACAAAAACAAGAAGTGGGAATAATTAATTAACACAGGAAAGAACAGCTGTAATAAGCAAAATAAGCCTTATCTGTGTTTTCTTGAAATAAGGAACTTTTCCAGTTCTGTGTTTGAAACACTGATTGCATTATTAATAATAATAATAAATTCTCTGAAGTCTTCTGAACCTCAGAGAAAAGCAAGAGGAAATATAAATATAAACCATGACACCAAGGAAGGAAGGAAGGGTCAGAGAGTGAAGAAACACATATGTGCGCTCTTAAGTGCATGGAATAATCACAGCGCTTAGAACCCGTTCCATTATAAGGTGGTTACACATTTCATGTGAGCTTTCTGCCTTTGGGACAAAAATCAAGGGTGGCTCTGAAGAACAACAAGGTCAGGCAGAGAGTCCATGGCTCTTGCAGCACAGCCATGCTCATTTTGCAGAGCACATCAAAGAAGGCCAGAGCAACCATAACTCATGATGTGCATAAATACTTTCCACCAGTGCAGTCCTCCATATCAAAATATGAACAGGGACACATCCTGTTTTGTATCGGGACTGCAGTCATACCTCGGGTTACAGACGCTTCAGGTTGCGTGTTTTCGGGTTGCACACCGTGCCGAACCTGAAAGTACCGGAACGGGTTACTTCTGGGTTTTGGCGCTCGCACAAAAGCACTAAATCGTGCTTTGTGCATGCACAGAAGCGCCAACTCGTGACCTGCACGTGCGCAGATGCGGCGCTGTGGGTTGCGAATGTGCCTCCCGCACGGATCACATTCGCAACCTGAGCGTCCAGTGTATTTTAAAGAAATCTGGCTGAGGTGAGCTCGAGCTAGACATTGCAGAAGACGTATGACTGTCGTTGCCCCGACTCTCTTCTCCTTCCTCTCACCATCTTTGCAATGCACCTTTCACAACCACCACAAGCAGCAGCCAATGGTGAGGGAATGGCCAGATTCCCCACATTGTGCATTTTGGCCGAGAGAGAAGACAATGAAGACATGGGGCTCCTATTTTCAGTAGCGGCCATGCGACGTCTAACATCTAAGGCAGGCTTCCTGAATCTCGGCCCTCCAGATGTTTTTTGCCTACAACTCCCATGATCCGTAGCTAGCAGGACCAGTGGTCAGGGTTGATGGGAATTGTAGTCTCAAAACATCTGGAGGGCCAAGGCTGAGGAAGCCCCGTCTAAGGGGTACTACCCATAATTCATTAGGGTCCATTCCAGAGAGCTCTGCCCTTGGGTTCAGCTTGGGTTCAGGCTCCATATGCACCCAAACGGTCTCCAATAATTTTTAAATTGCCTTTCAAAGTACCCATTACATGGATAGAGGCAATTGGGCATCAAGGGAATAATGAACTGGAGCTGCTTAGCTTCCGGAATATAGCTTCATCCTGAAGGCAGTTTCGATATACAGTGGTACCTTGGTAGTCAAATGGCTTGGCTCCCAAATGCCGCAAACCCGGAAGCGAGTGTTCTGGTTTGTGGATGTTTTTCAGAAGCCAAATGTCTTCCGCAGCTTCTGATTGTATGCAGGAAGCTCCTGCAGCCAATCGGAAGCCGCGACTTGGTTTCCGAACCGTTCCGGGAATCGAACAGACTCTCGAGACGGATTAAATTCAAGAACCAAGGTACCACTGTACTGAGCTTTCAATACAACCCTTCACAGAAAGAGCCCCTCCATGACACAGAAGAAATATTCATGTTTTGCCACTGAGGATGTCTCACAAATGCCAGAACAGATATAAACGATCGCATCCCCTTTAACTATGGTAAGGTAAAGGTAAAGGGACCCCTGACCATTAGGTCCAGTCATGGCCGACTCTGGGTTTGCGGCGCTCATCTTGCTTTATTGGCCAAGGGAGCCGGCGTACAGCTTCCGGGTCATGTGGCCAGCATGACTAAGCCGCTTCTGGCAAACCAGAGCAGCGCACAGAAACGTGTTTACCTTCCCGCCGGAGTGGTACCTATTTATCTACTTGCACTTTGATGTGCTTTCGAACTGCTAGGTTGGCAGGATCAGGAACCGAGCAACGGGAGCTCACCCCGTCGCAGGGATTCGAACCACCGACCTTCTGATCGGCAAGTTCTAGGCTCTGTGGTTTAACCCACAGCGCCACCCGTGTCCCTTCATCTTTATCTATGGTGTGTGACCCAAAATACGCCACTGCCCATAATGTTATAATGCAACCACATTCACTTTAATGCACTTTTAGAGAAAGGCCGCCCGATCTGCACTCGCCCATACAGGTTTCTTTCCTGGCTGCGTTCCTGCTGTTTGCAGCTTCTGAAGATCAGTGGCCGAAAGAGCTATAAACGCTCTATTTAATGAAAATATTTGATAACAAGGCTGCGCTTATATTCTGCAATGATTAATTGGACGTTCATTTCTAATTCCTTGCCTCCTTCTGCCCCTGACCCCACCTCACATTTCCTACAGGAGATTAAAGCTTTGGTTTACAAAACCTTTAATACACAAAATCAGCTACATTAATGCAATATCCCAGGGTGCTGGGAACAATTAAGAGATATGCTGCGTTATTATTACAGTAACAAGGAAGTAGAGGTCACTCCCCAGGTTCCAATCCCCTAATTGTTTCTCAGACAAGCCCAAATCTGACAGGACTGTAACCAGATTAGGCAGAGTTGAAGGGAAAACGTCAGCCTTGATTTACTCCGGCAAACCTTGGAGAAAACATTTCGGAGCAGAGAGCATTTTATTAGATGTATTTATACGTCCTGTTCTCCTTAATTGTTCTTCGCAGCAAGTTTACTTAATTAAGAGTAAATTACAGCACCACACACAGCTTGCAGCTACCATTTCCTAATTAGAGCAAAGGGCAAATGCAAACTCAGGTTGGGGGAATGGAAGAAAGCAGAACGGCTACACAAGTGGAAGGGAAACTGCAGGGCTTACCTCGTGGAGGAGAGCAATCAACATCTGGTGGAAACTGCGTCCCCTACTGGCTAGAAATCGGCTGATAGGCTTTCCATCCTTCCCCACGTGGATTGGGAGATCGTAACTCAGCAATATGCCGGCTAAAGGGAGATATTACAGATGGCTTATAACAATTCAGTTGTGTTTTAATATGACTGCAAAACAGAGAATACTGAGGTTCGAGAATCGAAAGAATGCAATTTTGTAATTCTTGGGTTCTTGGGTTTTCCACTTTTTAGCTAACAAAATACGAGCAGCAGAATTACCAACAGTAGAAGAATGGCAGGTGAAGATGATGGATTTTTGGGAGCTAGCCGACCTAACCGGAAGAGTCCGCGACCAGGAGGAGGAGGAATATCAGGAAGAATGGAATAAATTTAATGATTACTTAGTTAAATTTGTTAAGTTAAGTTAACCGGGAATAGCTTGCAGATACTTAATAGGCTTAGGATTTTATTTATGTTAAGTGATGAATTAATATGTTTAATTATATAAGGTGAAGATTTAAGGATGTTAATGTTTAAGTTAAATTTCATAAAAATTGGGATTTGGAAAACCGTTAAAAGGACATGCAATGAAATTCAACGAAGGGGAAGCGAGGAAGTCACTTAACAAAGTTAATAACTGTAATTTTCAATAAGGCTATGATTTATGTTTGTTATGTTTGTTTGTTTGTCTTGTGTGTTTGTTTGTTTGTTTATAATATTGTGAAAACCAATAAAATTTTTGGAAGAAAAAAAAAAGAAAGAATGCAATTTTGTAGAAATTCAAAAATTCATTCTCGGAAAAGGAAAAAGCAGCTTCTGGTTTATCTCAGGAGAAGTCGGCTTCTACACTGGGCTGCTGCAAGTGCTGGTTAGACCCTGTCTCAGGTGAGCCCCGAGTTGCCTTTTCAAGCAGACGAAACCGCAGGACCTGCGTTCCTCCCTTTGCTTGTATCAAGGGGTAAGCTGCTCCCCCAGAACTTCACAGCTTTGGTGCTTAGCTTAGGCTCATTTATTCAGTAGCCTGGCTCTCCTTGCTGCACAGAAGGGAATTACAGCACATGGAAATTAAGCTGGCCGCGGTACGTAGCGGGAGTTTGAGAAGTTGGCTTTCCCTGTCGAAAGTTCTCCCATGCACTTGCTGCCTGCAATAGTTGCCAGGCGCTTAAACACTGGGTGTTAAGATAACCAGACAGCTGTGATTGGATGCCAGTGGCCACCTGAGCAGCAAAAAAATATGTATGTAAGAGACAGGCTGGGGGGGGGGGCTGATGTGAAAATAACATTACTGAGGTCCTTAATTCCATTCAATTCCATTCAGGCTATAAATGCATGATTCTTGAACCTGCCAAATTTATTCCGAGGTGCGGATGTTAAAAAGGAATGATGGAATTAAGAGGTGGATAACTTAAGAGTGAACACAGTGAAATGGGGTTCATTGCTGGTTTGTATGTGAAAGTGTTGCTTTAAAAAAATGTTAGAAATTAGCCAGGTGCGTTTTGCGACTGGCGTGGGCCTAATTGTGACCATGTGGAGCCTGTCTCTGGATGGCAACTCGACTGGGGAAAGCAAAACATCACTTGGATTTTTTTTGAAGCTAGAATTTGTCTGATTCTGGATTGTTTTGTTTGACATTTTCATGTGTTTTAAACCACTTTGAGATTTGTTCTTTAAAATATAAAGCAGTATAGAAATGATGGTGAAGATACCAATACGTGAAGGATTGCCTTTTCCCATGGATCTGGACCCTGAAATCAATTTTGGAGATCTTTGTCCAAATGCCCCTGATACTTTTCTCCACAAAGGCACGACAATCAGCTACAGTGGTACCTCTGGAGATCCAGAGGTCCGTTCTTAACCTGAAACTGTTCTTAACCTGAGGTACCACTTAAGCTAATGGGGCCTCCCGCTGCCACCGCGGTGCAATTTCTGTTCTCATCCTGAAGCAAAGTTCTTAACCCAAGGTAATATTTCTGGGTTAGCGAAGTCTGTAACCTGAAGCATATGTAGCCTGAAGCGTATGTAACCCGAGGTACCACTGTACTTCTGTACTTCTATATCTTTATGACATTGGGCATATATCTCCTTTTGTCCATGTTTTTAAATCTTGCTGTAGTTTTCTTTTAACAATTATTCTCAGTTCTGTTCTTCGGTCCTCCACTCTTTGCTCTTTTTAATCTCACTTTGGCTCTTAGGAGCTATTTTAATTGTGCATCCTTACAGCTATTCCAGCACACATTTTATTGTGTTTCTTTTTTAATTGCTGCTTTCATTTTACGAGCTGCCCTGAGGACACTTTGGTATTGGGTCGGCATGTTAAAAAACCCAGAAGACATGTCATTCACCCATTCCGAGATGTTCTACTACGACATGAAGGTCTCTCATCTCTCTCCAGAGAAATCTCACCTGCGAGGCCAGGCTTCAGTCCAGGCTGCTTGTTTCTCTCGTACATTTTCAGCATGAAGCTTGGCACGCCCGACACCGTCTTCCCTTGGTCCGACCGGACAGCACCGCCTCTCAAGGCAGAATGGTATATTCCACGAGGCATGCTGGCCATCTCCTGTTTCACGAGCGATGCTGCGAACTCTTCAAACGCTTGAGGGGAGGGTGAAAAGGGGAGAGAACGGGGCAGACATAAAGAAAACAAAAGGTGATTGACTGAGGAAACCAGAACCACCCAACCAACGTAGAACCACGGCCATTATCCAGGAATGTTGTGCTGACATAACTGGTAACTCCATATTCAGCTGACAGCTCCAAGGTCACGGTTTCTGTAACTCCCGGGGAAGCCTTTGCAGTTCCACGCTCGCCTCCCGCTCAAAACGTCACCTCGGGAAACCTTCAATAAATGGTGTCAGATGTTCGAACTTGGAAGGAAAAACAAACAGCCAAAGCTGCTTTCTATGCTGGTCAATGCACTCTTTGTTTGGCCACAGGTATGGAACAACGGGAGCAAGAGCAACCTTTTCCTTGGCCAACACAGCAGCCTTGCCAGCACCTCCATGAGGATTCTTGCCACTTACAAACAAAACCATCCAAAAATGGTGACCGATACTCAGCAAATATGATAGGTAAAGGGACCCCGACCATTAGGTCCAGTCATGGCTGACTCTGGGGTTGCGGCGCTCATCTCGCTTTATTGGCCGAGGGAGCCGGAGTACAGCTTCTGGGTCATGTGGCCAGCATGACTAAGCCGCTTCTGGCGAACCAGAGCAGCGCACGGAAATGCCGTTTACCTTCCTGCTGGAGCGGTACCTATTTATCTACTTGCACTTTGACGTGCTTTCGAACTGCTAGGTTGGCAGGAGCAGGGACCAAGCAACGGGAGCTCACCCCGTCGCGGGGATTCGAACCACCAACCTTCTGATCGCCAAGTCCTAGGCTCTGTGGTTTAACCCACAGCGCCACCCGCATCCCTGTAAATATGATAGGTAACATTGATCACATACCTTAAAACGCTCTCCGAGACTAGAACGAATCTTGGAATACTGAGAATGTATAGAACAAAAGTTTACTGATGCTAAATGAGAAAGTAAAATAAGAAGAATGAAATGTGTATAGTTCAACAAAGTATAAAACAGCACAAAGAGAATAATCGGAAGTTAGTGTTTAGGGTGTGTTGGTGTTGTGATGTGAACTGTGTGTATTGTCTAAATTATATGTAAATTAATGTAAACAGATGTATAATAAAGGTTGTTTTTAATATTTTAAAAAAACGCTCTCTGAGTTCATTGCTACAGTTGTAAAGAATTCTCAACATGCCAAGACACTTCAGAAAGCAAAATGTAGTAGCGCAGATAATTAGTGAGAGAGCCCACAGCAGGTTTACTCTTTCGCTATCATGAATTGCCAAAGTTTGGCAACGCTTGGTCGGTTTAACAGGCCGCTTAGCGCTTTTTACTATACAATGAAAAGTTGTTGCTCCCCGCTCTCCTCGAAAGGGGAGCTTATAGCAACTGTTTCAAATTAGCCCTGTGGCTTTGATGCAGGTTTTTCCTGTACCAAATACAGCACTGGGTTTTCTGCTAAATTGCAGCAAACATGGAATAAAAGAGCATTCACATGCTTACTCGGGGAAACCAGAAAGTGTCGCAGAATCAATTAACAGACTCTGGAACACTTTTCGATTTTTATCCCCAGTCCTTCCTCATCTTTTCTCCCTCTCGCCCACCAATATGTTCTCAGTTTCCCCCCTTTACATTTCTTTAAATATGAGTATATAATAGCCAGCAGGAAGTATAATGAAAATGGCTTCAATATTTAACAGGAAAATAGGGAAACTCTCCTACAAATATACTGCAGGATCCACTAAAGAGACAAAAAATTATTTAACACAACCAGAGAACAAAGCGTAGGTTTGTGTTGCAGGATAGCTTGTTTACAAATTTTGCCATTTTTGTCTACACAGTACGTGAATCTTGCATTGTCATCTTTTTGCCTGCATCAGCTACACAAGCTGGGCAATTTGCGCAGCTTAACACCTCAAAAGAGATTTTGTTAGCTTACACTTCTGCATAATTTAAAGAGAAAAGTCCTTGGCTTCCTCTCCCAAACATTCCAACCAGCTTTCAGCACGATATAGCATATATTCTTGAAGACTTTTGCCCGGGTTCGTTAAATTTTATGTATTCTGCTTTCATTCTTTGAGGCTAACTCATTAGCTGTATAAAAATGTCACAGCCTGGTAAAGGAATATAAGCACACCTGCAAATGTCAGAAGGAATGCATTGGCTGGTTACAGTTTGTAACATCCAGCTTTGGCCATTTACAGGAAAACAGCTTAAGAACCAGCTCACTGGAGCAGACCGAGGTCTATCATGCTACCATTTTGTTTTGGTCCATTAGATGCATCTGCAAAGGTAAGCTCCACCATCTCCAGCCATTTGCCACCAACGTCAGAGATCAAAGATGACTGCTTACCCCGGAAATGATCTCTTTCAGCTTCTGCCTTCTGGAAGAAGGTACAGGGTTATAAAGACTAGGACTAGCTGTCTGAGAAACAGTTTCTATTCAAATGCGATTTTGGTTTTAAACGCAGTGTAAGGTAGTAACGGGTGGCGCTGTGGGTTAAACCACAGAGCCTAAGACTTGCCGATCAGAAGGTCAGTGGTTCGAATCCCCACAACGGGGTGAGCTCCCGTTGCTCGGTCCCTGCTCCTGCCAACCTAGCAGTTCGAAAGCACATCAAAGTGCAAGTAGATAAATAGGTACCACTCCGGCGGGAAGGTAAACGGCGTTTCTGTGCACTGCTCTGGTTCGCCAGAAGCGGCTTAGTCATGCTGGCCACATGACCCGGAAGCTGTACGCCGGCTCCCTCGGCCAATAAAGCGAGATGAGCACCACAACCCCAGAGTCGGCCACAAGTGGACCTAATGGTCAGGGGTCCCTTTACCTTTACCTTTACAGTAGTCTCTATGGGAGTATATTGTATTTAATCATGGGGTATCAGAGTTTTTAGGGGGCTAACCGGGCTGGGATAGCTGGGATAGCAGGCTTGTTGGTTTTTGAATGTCTGGTGTAGATTTTTTTCAATTTAATTGTTCTGTATGGAACAATGACAATCGTATTTTATTTGTATGTCTGGCACCTGCTTCTCATCACTTAGCAGCAATTTTAAGGAACTCCTCAGAAGGGAAGCAATGTTATACAAAGGTCTGGCCAGAAATCTGTTTGTTTCTGCATGCATTATACCTGGTAGAACAGGAGGAGGCGTGAGCATCAACAATTTGATATAGGAGGCACCAGGAACAGAGAGATCCACCTCTTTCTCTTCCTCTTCCTCTTCCTCCTCTTCATTGATATCCACCTCTTCTGGTTGGGGCAATTCTGGTCTTGCCTGTGTGAGCAAGGAAGCAATGGGGCAGGCGAACATTAGTTAAGAGTCCAAGCAAGGGCAAGACATCAATTAAACAAATACATGTTTTCTTTTCTTTATGAAAGGAAGGACCTGAAGGAGCGTCTCCACCCCCATCATTCAGCCCAGACACTGAGGTCCAGCTCCGAGAGTCTTCTGGCGGTTCCCTCCCTGCGAGAAGCAAAGTTACAGGATACCAGGCAGAGTGGAATCTGTTCTGGAAGTCCGTTCGACCTCCAAAACATTCAAAAACCAAAACGCTGTTTCTGATTGGCTGCAGCAAGCTCCTGCAGCCAATCGGAAGCTGTGTCGGACGTTCGGCTTCCAAAAATAGTTCACAAATCGGAACACTCACTTCTGAGTTTGCGGTGTTTGGGAGCTAAAACGTTTGAGAACTAAGCTGTCTGAAAACCAAGGTACGACTGTATTAGGTTTCCTATGGAATACACAGTAGACAAACAATATGTTTATTTACACATTGTCAATTCAAGTATCCTCTCCACAGAGATTCTTGTGTTGTGGGTGGAATAAAAGTATCTTTCGTCTCGTTTATAAAGGAAAAGAAAATAAGCCCAGTCTCGTCAAAAGTGTCTATCCTTGAAATGTCTTTAATTGCCCTTCTGCAAGGCATTCCGATAAGAGCCACATTCCAAATATTATTTAACCAGATTTAAATGGGGATTTCTATAGGTTGTTTCCAGTATCGGGCTATTGTTAATTGGGCTGCTTAGAACAGGAAAAATACTAAATCTCTGCATTATTGTTTAAATTCGAGTCTGAGGATAACAAGGCAAGAAAAGGATTGCTGCGTAATTTTGGAAAACATGCGAAACACCTTTCCCCAAAGGTGTAGATCAGGGACGTCCAACTCCCAATAGACTGTGATCTACTCACGGTATAAACAAACTGGCAGTGATTTACCCATTATTGTTGGATGGACCAAAGTTATTGAGCTTTTTTTGGAAGCCAAAGTTGTTGCTGAGGGGTTTTTTTTTTTGGGGGGGGAGGAGATCGCTGAGGGGCCAGAGATCTACCAGGAACACCCCGTGATCTACCAGCAGATCGCAATCTATCTGTTGGACATGCCTGGTGTAGACCAACGTGCAACTCCACCATGCATGGAAATATGAGCCTATCTCTCCACAGCCTTTCTTTGCATTTCTGACAAATAATCACTTCTCCTCTACGTTTGAAGGGAGGGAGGGACGTGTACCTGTTCAGGAAGATGGAGAATGATGTGTTCTTCTGAGCTAAATTCAGAGAGAGATTTGTACGCCGATGTGGCTACGAGTGGATCCTGGAGATGAAAGAAGTTACGATCACATCATATATCCCTGTGGTACGAGGTCAGAGAGTCGGAAGGGACCCTGAGGATAATCTAGCCCAACCACCAGCAATGCAGGAATATGCAGCTGTCCTTTACGGGGATCGAACCTGAAACTCCTTGCTGTGATGGCCTGGGAATCCGAGGCTGAACCGGAGGAATCCCGGCCTGCACAGGAGTCCCCGCCTCCAGGGCCGGCTGAGCTGGGGCAGGGCCTTGCATCTGAAGCGCCTGCACCTGTGCCGGATCCTCAGGAGCAGGCACCAGGTGAACCCACTCTGGCTCCGGAGCAGATTTAGGACACATCACCTACAGGTGCGCCTCTCCCAGCCCTGTCAGGGGAAGGTGAGTCTCCCCCTGGGTCCAGTAACCCTCCAGCTTCTCCAAGTTCAAGTTTTCAAGTTTTATTGCGGCCAAAGCCGCTTCTCCAGCTTCTCCTGAGCTGCAGAGGCTCAGGGCAGAGAGGCAGAGGGAACTGGTTTCTCCCAGGAGGAGTGCTTGCCTTAAGGCCAGGAGAGGCGGGTCTCCTGGGGGCCGGGACCGCCTCTGGCCTCAGAGAAGATAAAGGCCAGTCAGCCCAGTCCCAGGTTGCGGGAGCAACGTCGTTGAAGAGCTGTTTCAGCCAGCACCCAGACCTGTTCCTCCAGAGTTCCCATCCTTGCCCGGCTCCTCGCTTTGGACCCCGCCTCGCCCGTGGAGTACAGACTACAGACCCTCGACCCAGGTCCTGGACCTCGCCTCACGGTAACCTTCCCCCCAGGACCAGCACACTTGCTTAAACTGAAGCAGCCAATCAGCAGCAGAGCAAGCCGATTGGGCGTCTGGGGTGGAGCGCGCGCCGTGCGCCCAGGGGCGGGGCCAGCAGCCCGCGGGGCCTCCAAGGAGTCTGCCTGCCTCCTCCCACTCAGCTAGGGGGAGGCAGCGGAGAGACCATTTGGGGCAGCCCGGAGCCTGTGGGCACCCAAACCACCACGTCACTCCCAGGAGAGACGCGTGACTCAGGCATGCTGCAGGCCCCGCGGAGAGTGCCGCCTGGCATTTTGTCACCTCCCTCAGTGGTGACACATGGTTGACCCACCCCCACCGCACCCCCTTCCTCCGCCCCTGCAGCCAATAAAAAATGCAGATGGGAACACAAACCCAAAAAGCAGGCCATTGCTTTCATCCTTGGTGGAGAAGTGTAGCATTACAGTGGTACCTCGGGTTAAGAACTTAATTCGTTCCGGAGGTCCGTTCTTAACCTGAAACTGTTCTGAACCTGAAGCACCACTTTAGCTAATGGGGCCTCCTGCTGCTGCCGCGCCGCAGGAGCACAATTTGTGTTCTCATCCAGAAGCAAAGTGCTTAACCCGAGGTAATATTTTTGGGTTAGCGGAGTCTGTAACCTGAAGCGCATGTAACCTGAGGTACCACTGTACGTGGAAATCCAGTTGCCCTCTCTGAGCAGTTCAAAGCAACAGTTCATCTCTACCAGGTAGGGATTTTGAGAAATTGTGGGGCTAGAACTCTCATCGTCCCTGACCATTGGGCATGCTGGCTGAGGCTGCTGGGAGGCGGAGTCCACAGATTCCCTATCCCTGTATATACCTGACCCTCACCATGGGACTTGGCAAGGTAACTGTTTTCCAGCTGCATCATTTAAAAAAAAAAATTGGTTTTTTTATTTTCATTGCAAAATTACAACAAAAATTACAAACATTGAGTCCAAAATAAAACAGTAAAAACAAGAGAAAAAAGAACACAAAAAAACCAACCAGCTGCATCATTTATTTGAGATAAAACATAAATCAGGGGACTCGTGCCACGACTTTCGCAGTTCCAGCCAGCAAATGTGGGCTGCCAGTGGGTAAAGTTATAGCGATTTGCACCAAAGGATATTACTAAAGCGTTGACAACCCACGAGATGCTGATCTCCATAGCAAGGGTAACATATAGACCAGGTCTCAAAGTATCCTGCCTGGGCAGGGAAAAGAGGAAAGCGGGCATTTGAGGGCACACCTTCAAATTGCTCACCACTGTGAATGGCACTCCACCTTTTAAAATCTGAGTAAGTTGAATAGCTGGGACGCGGGTGGCACTGTGGGTTAAACCACAGAGCCTAGGACTTGCCGATCAGAAGGTCGGCGGTTCAAATCGAAAAGCACGTCAAGGTGCAAGTAGATAAATCCCGCTCCAGCGTTTCCGTGTCCTGCTCTGGTTCACCAGAAGCGGCTTAGTCATGCTGGCCACATGACCCGGAAGCTCTATGCCGGCTCCCTCAGCTAGTAAAGCGAGATGAGCTCCGCAACCCCAGAGTCAGTCACGACTGGACCTAATGGCCAGGGGTCCCTTTACCTTTACCTTTTAAGTTGAATAGCAGCAGTCAAAAAGAAATACGGAGGACATTTTTAAAAAATAAGAACACAAATAGGGGTCATGCTGACGTGATTATCTATTTATCTAAGCTATTTCTACTTAATTACCAAAGTTTCTAAGTGCCGGGGAGCCTCTAAGAGTTCTTTTTTGCCCTGTAACTATTCCAAGATGCAGTGCTGGATTTAGCTGCTGTGTCTGACAGTTTAACATTCTTCACACGCATTAGATTTAAAGTGCAGAACAAAAACACACCACGAATGGAAAACATATGTCAAGAAGCAGCGCGCCATCACAGGTCCAATTCATTACCGAAGTAGCATTGCAAACCAAAACATATAAATGTATATACTAGCATAGAAGCACAGGTGCCAAGTTTCGCCTGACACTGGTTGTGTGTGTGTACATCACACATATGACGCATGTGGGCTTGATGTCACACGTTGCATGAATGACAACTGTCACATCAGGAGAGGCCAATCAGGCCTCTTCCCAATGCAAAATTCACCCACCCGGGCTGCTCAGTGTGGCGTCTGCTGGCACTGTGCAGCCCGGGGTGAATTCCTCCCTGGCCACTGTGGGGTGTGAAACACAGAGCAGTCAAAAACAACATTCCTAGAGTGGACATGTTTAGACATGAAGAGGGATGTTTGTCCAGCCAGTAGTTTAACCTCCTGCTTCCTCCTGGGCTGGGACAAACTCCCTCTACATGTGATGAGAGGTGGGCATGACCTCACCTGTGTATGTATCAAAAGCACAGGGCTGGCAACCACATCTCTCTCTCTCTTCTCCATTTTGCTTTCGTTGAAGAAGCATCAGCCTGAGATGCTCTCTTGGGAGGACAAAGGAACTATCTCCCCCTTGGGGTAGATTCCAGGTCTATATATTTTGTAACTTAAGTCTGCCTTCTGGGATCCATCTGTGAACACAATGTGTGAGTAAACTCTTTTATACAAGACTGTGTCGTGTCTATTCTTTTTAGGAGGGAAGAAAAGAGGAATTACCAGGAAACTTATTTTAGAGGCTTATGCAAGCCTGGCAAACCTATCCGCTGTGTAAGTTTAAAAAGGGGAATGTTACTCTGCTAAATCACAGAATTTGTTAACGCAAGTTGGGAAGGATATTATTAAACAATATATCCTCTTCTGCCTCCCTGAACACTCCCACCCGGCCACATGGCATCAGGAGCCGTGCCAAGTCTGTGACACGCATTTTGTTCAAACCGGGCAAACCTCGTTTTCTAGTCTCTCACCTTGCTCTGTGTGTGGCTCCACAGGAAGCTGACGACTTGAACTTTGAATTTCTATAAAAATTAGAAAAAGAGGTTACCACGCCTTCTTATCTGGGCAACAAGGTACACAATACAAGCCAATAATAATATCTCAGCCTTCTATTACGTTTACCTCAGAGAACAGGTGTTTATGGCTCAGCAGTTTCTTCAGAATAGGAGTTAAGGGCTTGGAGTTGCCAAGGGTGTTTTTTCAGCTCAATTTACGGTAACCAGAATGGTTTGAGCAATTTAGCTGGGTTAAAAATGCAGACCAATGGACCTTAGCATATTAACGGAGAGCATTTCAAAAGGTCAAAAATTACTCTCAAGAGCCAATATCCAATGATGTACAATAAAATGCAGACAAGTGCCATTTCTGTGGGAGGGAAGGGAATTGACCTTTTAGTGCTCCTAAAGGGGCAATTTGTAGGCCATTCACATTGTTTGTAGTCTCAGTGACATTAACGGACTTTAAAAGATTTTCTCCCGCTAAAAGCATGCCAGTCACTTATCAAAACATTGTTCTCAGCTTCTCACCAGAACTGGGAGGTGTGATCTTTTTTATTCAGTACATGGTGAGCTCCACAGTACAACGTGAAAAGCAGATATTGCACTATAAAATGATGTTGAGGGAGCCCCGCCCCCCCCCCAGTATAGCTGACCTGTGAAATAATATGTGGCAGGGGGGGCCTGTGACCTCCCAGCTCAAATTTTAAGAATAGATCAGTCCAACGGCCAGGGCTGGATTTAGGTTTGATGAGGCCCTCAGCTACTGAAGGTAATGGGGCCCTTTCTATGTCCAGCTGTCCTTTGTCAACAACAAATTGTCACTTTTTGTGTTGAATATATGCTATATGGCCATTTATGGATCTGCAACTAATCCAGAATACGGCAGCTAGACTGGTGACTGGGAGCGGCCACTGAGACCATATAACACCAGTCCTGAAAGACCTACATTGGCTCCCAGGACGTTTCCGGGCACAATTCAAAGTGTTTGTGCTGACCTTTAAAGCCCTACGGCCTCAGCCCAGTAGACCTGAAGGAGCATCTCCACCCCCATCGTTCAGGCTGGATACTGAGGTCCAGCTCCGAGGCCCTTCTGGTGGTTCCCTCACCGTGAGAAGTGAGGTTACAGCGAATTAGGCAGAGGCCCTTCTTGGTAGTGGCACCCGCCTCCCATCAGATGTCAAGGAGCTTCACAATATTCCCATATACCTGAAGGAGCGTCTCCACCCTCATCATTCAGCTCAGACTCTGAGGTCCAGCGCCGAGGACCTTCTGGCGGTTCCCTCACCAGGAGAAGTGAGGTTACAGGGAACCAGGCAGAGGGCCTTCTTGGTGGTGGCACCCGCCTCCCATCAGATGTCAAGGAGCTTCACAATACAGTGGTACCCCGCAAGACGAACGCCTCGCAAGACGGAAAACCCGCTAGATGAAAGGGTTTTCCGTTTTGGAGGCGCTTCGCAAAACGAATTTCCCTATGGGCTTGCTTCGCAAGACGAAAGCCCATAGAGAAATCTCCGGGACAGCGGGGAAGCGCAGCGCGTCTTCCTCACTGTCCTCTGACCTCCTCCGAAGGCTGGCGGTGGGGCGGAGAGACCTCCTCCCGCCGCCAGCCTTCGGAAGCCTGCTCCAAAGCCTGGTGGTGGGGCGGAAAGACCTCCTCCCGCCGCCAGCCTTCGGAGCATCCTTCCGAAGGCTGGCGGCGGGAGGAGGTCTTTCCACCCCACCGCCAACCTTTGGAAGGCTGCTCCGAAGGCTGGTGGTGGGGCGGAAAGACCTCCTCCCGCCACCAGCCTTCGGAGCATCCTTCCGAAGGCTGGCGGCGGGAGGAGGTCTTTCCGCCCCACCGCCAGCCTTTGGAAGGCTGCTCTGAAGGCTGGCGGTGGGGCGGAAAGACCTCCTCCCGCCGCCAGCCTTCGGAAGCCTGCTCCAAAGCCTGGCGGTGGGGCGGAAAGACCTCCTCCCGCCGCCAGCCTTCGGAGCATCCTTCCAAAGGCTGGCGGCGGGAGGAGGGCTCTCTGCCCCACCGCCAGCCTTCAGAAGGCTGCTCCGAAGGCTGGCGGCAGGAGGAGGTCTTTCCGCCCCATCGCCAGCCTTCAGAAGGCTGTCCTGAAGACTTGCGGTGGGAGGAGGGTTTTCCTTCCCACCGCCAACATTCAGAATGCTGTTCTGAATGTTGGCGGTGGGGAGGAAAAACCCTCCTCCCACCGCAAGCCCGGGAACAGAGGAGAAGCGCTGCGCCCCTTCCCCTCTGTTCCCGTACCTGTCCTGAAGGCTTGCGGTGGGGAGAAAAGCCCTTCTCCGCACCGCCAGCCTGGCAAGCGGTTTCCATAGGAACGCATTAATTGATTTTCAATGCATTCCTATGGGAAACCGTGCTTCGCAAGAAGAAAAACTCGCAAGAAGAAAAAACTTGCGGAACGAATTAATTTCGTCTTGCGAGGCACCACTGTATTCCCATATATCTGAAGGAGCGTCTCCACCCTCATCGTTCAGCCCAGACACTGAGGTCCAGAGCCGAGGACCTTCTGGCGGTTCCCTCCCTGTGAGAAGTGAGGTTACAGGGTACCAGGGAGAGGGCCTTCTCAGTGGTGGCACCCACCCTGTGGAATGCCCTCCCGCCAGATGTCAAAGAAATAAACAACTATCTGACTTTTAGAAGACATCTGAAGGCAGCCCTGTTTAGGGAAGTTTTTAATGACTGATGTTTTAATGTATTTTTAACCTTCTGTTGGAAGCTGCCCAGAGTGGCTGGGGAAACCCAGCCAGATGGGCAGGGTAGAAATAAATTGTTGTTGTTGTTACTATTATTATTTTTATTGTAGTCCAACAACATGTGGAAGGCTAAAGGTTCTCCACTCCACTCACAACTGCTGATTTCAGGTTTTCAGGAGCGTAGGCTATAGGAACGTTCCTAAAATGCTAGACAGTATCTACAACATATCCGAAGAAGAGGTATCCCTTGGGGCCAAGGGACATAGAGTTGTAGAGTTGGAAGGGACCCTGAAGGTCATCTGGCATACCTCATACTCGTTTGAGTTCACCATTAAGGAAGGCACAAGAGAGAACAGTTCGCTCAGGGTTTTCAAAATGAGTGGCCGGGTGTCGCAGCTCAGCTTTGGTGACAGGGCGTTCCATGTAGAGCGAATGCAGACAACCTGGAAAGAGAACAAAGGGTAACAACGCCAAATATCCGTATCAGAGCAGGGCTTGGTGTACTCTATTCCAAACTTAGAAATGGAAAGCGGAAAGCTGGTAGTCAATAGAAAAGGTTCAAAGACTCTCTCAAGGCAAATTTTTTAAAAAATGTAGTATAAACACCAACAATTGGGAAACACTGGCCTGCGAGCGCTCCAGTTGGAGAACAGCCTTTACCAAAGGTGTCATGGGCTTTGAAGGCACTCGAACTCAGGACGCAAGGGAGAAACGTGCTAAGAGGAAGAAATGCTTGGCAAATCCACACCGTGATCAACTCCCGCCCGGAAACTTATGTCCCCACTGTGGAAGGACATATGGATCCAGAATTGGCCTCCACAGTCACTTACGGGCTCACTGTTAAAACCGTGTTTATGGAAGACAATCTTACTTGGCTATGAGGGATCACCAAAGAGAAAGAAGAGAGACTTCTCTATATATTTCTATTGCTCCAGGGATTATTAAATAGGTTAGCAATAGAATCAAGCACTTGATCACTGAGTGCCTTATAGAACAGGAATGGAACCAGTCAATGAGGCTGTTGTACGACTCCCAATTCATATCAACCCCGGAAATGGGATATTTGCCACTGGGTGGTTGTTGTTTAACACTTCTGGTTCCAGAGATGTCTCCTTAAGGACGAGGTACATCTTTTACGGCAGGTGGTAACTCCTCCGTTTCCAATGAAGCATTAACCCCTCCCAAAATCCATACATAAACTCCTCTTGCAGAAATAAAATTTATTGAATATGCAATTACAAGTGAAAGTCATGAAACCAGTGGCTGTAAAATAAAGGATCAAGATCAGTGCTGTTGTAATTGGAATGATCAAGATTATGGAAGCAGAAAGAAATAAGAACTTTGTACCCTGAAATCCAGCACACAGGAAGTCACCCAAAATTGTTTAATCCGGTATTTGAATAATTGGCTATTTAACTGTATTGTAATCTGGTATTGTGATAATGTGGCTCTTTTGGATCACTGTAATTAAAAATTAATAAAAATTATTATACAAAGAGAGAGAGAGAGAAGCAGACACTGTTTCCTTCTGTTCCCAGAATAATGGAATGGGCAAAGGGGGAGAAGTGTGGGGAGGATGAGGATTAAGTACATGTGAATGTTTGTCTCTTCAAGGATCCCTTCAGGACTTGAACAGACCATAAACAATAAAAAACAAACTCTTTTTCTTCCACATTACGAAGGGCACTGTGCAACACTCAAAAACCTGCATACAAACCACTTCACACAAAGTGGAGCTCCTATCCAGTAAATTGCATGGTGCTTCCTTTACATGAAGGAGCTATCAACCGTGTTCAACCTATTAAAAGGTATATTAAGTTATATAGGGCCATCAATGTGCATGAAGCTTTACAAAGTGCAAGACAATAGGATCTTGCCCCATACAATCTACACTTGGACGCAAGAGAGGAAGAGGTGAGAGTTTGACAAAGAGGTAAACTGCACTCATTTCACACGCTAGCAAGGTTATGCTTAAAATTCTACAAGGAAGGCTCAAGCAGTATGTGGACCGGGAACTCCCAGAAGTGCAAGCTGGATTTAGAAGAGGCAGAGGAACCAGAGACCAAATTGCAAACATGCGCTGGATTATGGAGAAAGCTAGAGAGTTCCAGAAAGACATCTACTTCTGCTTCATTGACTATGCAAAAGCCTTGGACTGTGTCGACCACAGCAAACGATGGCAAGTTCTTAAAGAAATGGGAGTGCCTGATCACCTCATCTGTCTCCTGAGAAATCTATGTGGGACAAGAAGCTACAGTTAGAACTGGATATGGAACAACTGACTGGTTCAAAATTGGGAAAGGAGTACGGCAAGGCTGTATATTGTCTCCCTGCTTATTTAACTTATATGCAGAATTCATCATGCGAAAGGCTGGGCTGGATGAATCCCTAGCCGGAATTAAGATTGCCGGAAGAAATATCAACAACCTCAGATATACAACCTCTCTCTCTCTCTTTCTGTCTCTCTCTCTCATGCTAATGTTTGCTCTTGAAGGTTTCATGTTGTTACCAGAATTAAAGCACCAAGGCCTTCTCTTCGTAATGGTAGAAACAATTTTAGAATTATAGACATTAGAACTAGTGAAGATAGGCTTGCTTGTATTCCATCTTCCATTCATGCCACAAATAGCTGAACCTTTCGAGGAACACAAGGAAGTTTACAGAGCTGCCAGACCGATCCATTGCAATGAGTTAAGTCCACCACACATAAGGTCATAGTAGGAATGAATGAATCTGACAATCAATTCTTTTGCATCACAGACATGAATGCTGAATTCTCCGTTCTTCTCTCCCATAAGTGTGTCTCCTGGTTTTCCAAGATCCACAGCTCCGTAGGGAGCAAACCATTGTAATGAAGACTTCAATGGATTCCCCTGCGATCCATCTTTGACATAAGTGCACAAAGTTCCTTTCAAGAATTTCAACTTTTCAGACATCGCTCTATATTCTGCCAGGATTAGTTATCTGCTATTGCTCTGCATTGTTCGAGTCTACATTGCAGTGGCAATGGGTGCCTAGATAGATGACGAGTAGAATGCCGCAGAAAATAAATTCCTTCAACAGTTGCAAGTCCTCAAGTCAAAGGTCAAGCCAAGATTTACCAGGGGGCCATGTTACGAGTCTCACATCTGTTTTATATTCAAAACCAAGGAAGTCAATGCCGGAGAAAGTTTCATAATGTATACAACGTTATGAGCAAAGCTGCAGATGTGCCTTCGCCAAATGGAAGAATCAACTATTTATTCGTGCAGAGAAATGAACTGACAGCGTCCCTGTGAAGCTCATTCCATAACGGGGATTGCTTGATGAAATTCATATTATATTATATTTTATTATATATATATACACACACACACACACACATATACACACACACACACGGGTAAAAAAGGAAAAAAACAGAATCAGAATACTGGGCATCAGAAAAGTAATTGCCAAATTAAGCAGCCACTTCAGAGGTTGTGAAAACACTTTAGGGGACCATTTCAAAAACTGTAAAGAAAAAGCTTTCAGGAATGCCTATTGAGTTAAATCCTTTTAACGAACAGGCAGATCTGTGAATACAATTCCAGTGTAACTAATAATGACAGCTACTGAAACTTAATCTGATTATATGTTGAGTGAAAATGACACTTCTCCACCCCCACTTTCAGGAATACTATTCTCAAGAATTAGAGGGAACAATTCATCTGCAGGAGAGAAGGAGAGAGAGAGAGAGAAATATCCAGTGTTTCTGAGGGATCATAAATATGCATTTACAAATTAACGGGAGAAATGATAGATCAATTTACCCTGTGACCGGGGGGGGGGGGGGGACAAATGTCGATTGTATGAAATGTTCACATTCTCTGAGTTTATACTATAGTTGAGGAAGATATTAAAAAATCAATAAGGAAAAGTAATGTGCATTTTCCAAATGTCTTTACTAGGAATAAATTAAGCTGGTGAGGACCACAGAGTCAGACTAGCCACATTATGACCACTGTCCTGAAAAAATGCACACGTTAGATTGTTGAGCCTCAAATGCTATTGTATTTTATGTCAAGACCAAATACACGGTTTAGAAGGTCTTTGAATTTAACATACCAAAGAATCAAAGGAACTTGTTTCTGCAGTGAGAGAATTATAGGCCCCCAAATGGCAAGAGGGTGCAGAACCCACGAAAGAGGAGTGGCAGTTGAAATGAACGCCCTCCCATCAGATGTCAAAGGCATAAAAAACTATCTGACGTTCAGAAGACATCTGAAGGCAACCCTGTTTAGAGAAGCTTTTAATATTTAAAAGATTATTGTATTTTAATATTCTGTTGAAAGCTGCCCAGACTGGCTGGGGAAACCCAGCCAGATGGGCAGGGTATAAATAATAAATTATTATTATTATTATTATTATTATTATTATTATTATTATTATTATTATTATTATTGCGCCCACGATGAAGGGGTTCACAGCACCAGCACCCCAAAAGAGCCTTGTTTCTCCCATAACTGCAGTTTCGGATTCAGACAGAGATCCGGCATGACTCCCCTTTTCTCTCCTGCTTGCTGCTTTTCTTCTAGCTCAAATCACCGCAAACTCAGCTCTAAACTCAGGCTTTGTCCCTCTAACTAACTGCGAGATGGGTGTCACAGCGACATTTCGGGACTCCATGTTTTCCAAGTTCAAACACTACCCCAAGATTAACGTCCTTTACAAAAGGAAACCAGAAAGCTAAATCAAGACTTGAATTCACTAAGATAAGGTAGCTTATTATCACGGTTATTCTTTCCAGCTCTGCGGTGGTCATTCGCCAACAATGATTTGCAGCCAGAGAGCCAAACTTCTTCACCAGAACCTTGGCTTCCCCTGTTTGTAACTGAAAGAGTCAAGACTTCCCTAGTCTTCAAAGATAAGTGCCCTTGGAGTTTGGCAGAGACATAGTAAATCACTGGCACTATCTAGAACTATTTTTTTTAAGGCTTTATTTTATTTGTGTTTTATCTTATATTTTGGAGATGTACATCTAGGTTTTTTTCCTTTACGTTTTTTTGGGGGGGCCCAAGAGAGTGGGGCCCTAAGCTAGAGCTTGTTTAGCTGATATGTAAATCCGGGACTGGTTGTGATGTCCTCACTGCTACTGGAGCTGTTCCACCCACGTTTGCTCCTTCCTAGCAGGCAAAAGAGGACTCTCCTTCTATCCTGCCCACCAGCAAACTGATCTAGATTAGCGTGGCATTAATCCCAAAACTCTCATAACTGGCGTTCTTGGCCAGGCTTTCGTCATCCAACTCTGCGACAGCTTGACTTTGCAGGGCAGAAAGTGGTAGTCATCTGGAGGGCAACCCAGCCAAATGGGCGGCATATAAACAATAAAATTTTTGTTGTTGTTACTTTTTAAACTTTAACCGGTCTTCTGCCCCAGCCAAATTGCGGGCACTTTCGTCCTGCAAGGAGATGGCTCATCAAGTCTCCCATTCCAATGCCTACGTTAACAAACGCCCCAAATAAAAACTCCGTAAACTGGAAACGAAAGTGCAATCTCAGCAACGTGAAAAATACGGCCACTTTTTTAATACAGCATCATTGCACATGGTCTCCCTCCCACTGATTTAAGTGCAACATTGCTGGAATGTAATGTGAAAATCCACACTTGATTTTAAAAAATCACTGTACACAGCTGGCCATTCTAGTTAGCTTCTTGGGGGCTCTCAAGTACACTGGAGAGCATTTCCATAATAAATTATCTTTATACCCTTAACAAGAGTAAAATTCCAGACATCTGATTGGCTCCTTCTGCAAGAAACGAATTCTCTGGAATAATGAAACGCAGTGGCGGCTCCATTGAGAGCCAGCCACCCCGTAGCGTTGCAAAGAAAACCACAGGGAAACAAAATTATGCTTTCCTCTCAACCTAAGTTTTTGAAAAAGTAAACAAATGCAAAGGTAATAACAGCACTAATGATCTTGGCATGGGGCATTTCCGGGGGAACAGCCGATTCTGCCTTGTGATAAACGGCCTGCGGTGAACTCTTTCCCTCGGTCATGAATCCCCAGGAAATGCCCCGAGTCTCGATAGTTATTGCTCAATTGTATATTGCTGTTATTCGAGAGCACAACACCCTCTAGGAACCGCGGAAGATGAAAGGGCTTTGGCTCCACAATATGGGGGGACACCGATTAGCTTTGACACAACAGAGCAGTTGCTGATCAGAAAGCATCTTTGTAACTCCAGACAGTGTTCAAAGGCTCGGGGTGCAAGCCCTCTTTGTAAGTTTGTTTTAAACTCTGTGCCCATTGTCCTGTCCTTTGTTGCTGTTTTGGGATGAATAGATCATTTCCATCTCTAAGGATTAACAAGGTTTTAACTTCGCCAGTCTCAGGGCGATTGTCAGTCCCCTTTTGAACGCTTCCATGCACAATTCGAGGTATGAATTATTAGATTTATTTACTTTATCCAGGGTAAACTGGTTGCGTCAAATTCTCAGTGCTAACACTGGAGCGTTTGTTTCCAGGAGCAATTAACTACTGGTTCTATCACGGAATCCATTTCCCTCCAATACATTGCAGCAACACAAACTTTCCGCTCATCTGGAGGTGCTGAAAATGGCTTTTTTCAACTAGCAAGGATGTGGAGAGCGAAGGATTGCGAAGCACCTGATGTTTCAAATGTGGGAATCCAGAAGCAAGATCTAGGAACCTTATTCTAAAGAGATGGCCTTATCTTTACTGTTCAACAGCATCATCTTGATGAAGAAGAAGAGTTTGGATTTGATATCCTGCTTTATCACTACCCAAAGGAGTCTCAAAGCGGCTAACATTCTCCTTTCCCTTCCTCCCCCACAACAAACACTCTGTGAGGTGAGTGAGGCTGAGAGACTTCAGAGAAGTGTGACTGGCCCAAGATCACCCAGCAGCTGCATGTGGAGGAGCGGGGAAGCGAACCCGGTTCACCAGATTATGAGACTACCGCTCTTAACCACTACACCACACTGGCTCTAATACAGGAATATTATTATTATTATTATATTTATTTATTTATACACATACACACCACCCTATACCTGGAGTTCACGGGTCTTGAACTCACGACCCTGGCATTAACGAGTCTCACACTCTGCCGGCTACGCCATCCACAACCTGCTGTGCTGCAGTCCTGCAAACCCTGCTGCGTCCCAATAAGGTTACTGCATCGGGCAAAGAAATTCTGCCTTTTGTCTAATAGCTTCTGTCCTTCCAGGTTCCAAGCCTGAATCTGATAGATGCCAGGTATCAGTCACAACTTTGATCTGTAGCCAACTTCCAACAGTTGTGGCCTATGACTTCCACTAACTTTTACACAGGTAATAGCTACATTCTCCGTTCTTAAGCTTATTAGGATGGGCTATGCCAGTAGCACACACAGGTCATATACTGCCTGCCAGATTTTATCCAGCCCTTTGCATCCCCTCTGGTCCATCAGTTGTTCAGGGGGAGCAGCTAAAAACGGAGAAAGGCTTTGATGCTGTGCAAAGAGTGCAACTCCAGCTCCTTTCTTTGCAAGAAGATCTACTGTATAAAGATTGAAACAGAGGGGCAAACAGTCTCAGCAGAGAGATCTTTATTCCTGGAAGTATGCAATAACTGCCCATGCAATTTGCAACTGCATGCATTCAATTTTCAGGACGCAATTGCATTCTGAAGTTGGAGGAACCAAATAGCTGTAAAGTAAGGCTTCCAGTTCAGCTTCACTTTGGGGGAGAAAAGGGAAAAAGACACATCAATATCAGGGGAGAAAGATTCACAGCAAGTTCAAATGCCAACTTTACGGAGCAAATGATGTGGACATTTTGCATGCTTCGTAATAATCAGAAATATTGGGGTTCCCGAAGAACATGGTGCGAGGCTGCTACCCTCCTTAAACGGCACAGCCAACCCTACTCAGAAGCATAGGTAAAGGTAAAGGGACCCCTGACCATTAGGTCCAGTCGTGATCGACTCTGGGGTTGCGGCGCTCATCTCGCTTTATTGGCCGACGGAGCCATGTGGCCAGCATGACTAAGCCGCTTCTGGCAAACCAGAGCAGCGCACAGAAACGCTGTTTACCTTCCCGCTGGAGCTGTACATATTTATCTACTTGCACTTCGTGCTTTCGAACTGCTAGGTTGGCAGGAGCAGGGACTGAAGAACAGGAGCTCACTCCGTCGCGGGGATTCGAACCGCCAACCTTCTGATCGGCAAGTCCTAGGTTCTGCGGTTTAACCCACAGCAGAAAGGAATATAAAATCTTGCAAGGCTGCATTGTAAATCCTCGGAGGAAATATTTTCAAGAAAAGGGGGGAGAAACAGCTGCATGTCTGCTTTTGTACGTAGAAAAAAACACAACACTTCAGCTTTAATAGCCAAGTTATTTTAAGAATGCCCAAGGAACCATTTTCTTTTAGTTGTCAAATTCACTAACCGGCATAATTTGTCATCTTCATAATTTCCCCTGTGCTATTCTGCTCCGCAAGTTCTCTCTCTTTACTCAAAGCCTAATAAATGTGGAATCGGGGAGTATACGGCACAGAATTGCTTCCAGAGAGAAACGGACGGAGCAGAAACAAAACAAAACTCCTTCCAAACTATGCTGAGTCTTTTCATCTTTGAATCTTACTTGGCTTGCCTGATGCATTTCACACATGAAATCTATTATGAGGCAGGATGCATAGGCTCACAGAAAGTATGCTGGCTTCTGTTGAATTTTGCTGGGGGCGGGGGCGAAAACAAAAGATTTGCCAAGAATTAGTAGATGTGGTCTTGGCAAGAGCTGCAGCATATAATATCCAGGCCTGACATGCAAGCCAGCGAGCACTGTAAGTCTCATTAAAAGGCTCCATTATACAAAAGCACAAAAAGATTTAGCCGTCTTCATAAATCACCCCAAAGCAAGCCCAGGACTCGGGAGCAACATGAGTAATTCATCTGCTGTGTTTCCTACTTCATGTAATCCATTATATTCTAATATAGGACAACCATTATATTTAACTCAAGCTGAAAGGTATTCTGTGAGTTTGCTTTTTAGATCTTGTGCTACGGATGTTCTCAAAAAAGCTCCAAGAGGCAACTCTTCCAGTCTACCTTCCCCCTCGGAGATCTTCTTAAGTGGAAAGTGTATATAAAACAACACGGTGTCCTTTTATGATTTTAGCTTCAGCATCTCAGCTGCAACGCTTCATTGATTGTAAGAAACTTGAAAATTAAAACAATGATGTCTTGGTTTTTTCTAGCATACTTCTTATACATGCAAGTATCTCCCCCCCCCCTCCCATCACCATCTAGATCAGTGTTTTGCAAACTTGGGTCTCCAGCCTTTTTTTTGGACTACAACTCCCATCATCCTTAGCTAGCAGGGCTGGTGGTCAGGGATGCTGGGAAATGTAGTCCAAAAGCAGCTGCAGACCCAAGTTTGCAAAACACTGATCTAGATCAAGGATAGCAGGGAGTCATATTCTTCTGTGTCATCAGTTCCTTCATCCTCAAACGCTAGGGTGTTCCTGTCTCAAACAACAGTGCCTTTTAAGACTGGGAGGTGCTCTGGGTCCTGAGCACCCTTCTCTCCTTGAGGAGTGCATGAGCCACCCAGTGACTATCCCATAGTTATCACCAACCTTGCCTTCATCCAGCCCCTAGAATCATAGAATCATAGAATCATAGAGTTGGAAGAGACCACAAGGGCCATCGAGTCCAACCCCCTGCCAAGCAGGAAACACCATCAGAGCACTCCTGACATATGGTTGTCAAGCCTCTGCTTAAAGACCTCCAAAGTAGGAGACTCCACCACACTCCTTGGCAGCAAATTCCACTGTCGAACAGCTCTTACTGTCAGGAAGTTCTTCCTAATGTTTAGGTGGAATCTTCTTTCTTGTAGTTTGGATCCATTGCTCCGTGTCCGCTTCTCTGGAGCAGCAGAAAACAACCTTCCTCCCTCCTCTATGTGACATCCTTTTATATATTTGAACATGGCTATCATATCACCCCTTAACCTCCTCTTCTCCAGGCTAAACATGCCCAGCTCCCTTAACCGTTCCTCATAAGGCATCGTTTCCAGGCCTTTGACCATTTTGGTTGCCCTCCTCTGGACACGTTCCAGTTTGTCAGTGTCCTTCTTGAATTGTGGTGCCCAGAACTGGACACAGTACTCCAGGTGTGGTCTGACCAGAGCAGAATACAGTGGCACTATTACTTCCCTTGATCTAGATGCTATACTCCTATTGATGCAGCCCAGAATTGCATTGGCTTTTTTAGCTGCCGCGTCACACTGTTGGCTCATGTCAAGTTTGTGGTCAACCAAGACTCCTAGATCCTTTTCACATGTACTGCTCTCAAGCCAGGTGTCACCCATCTTGTATTTGTGCCTCTCATTTTTTTTGCCCAAGTGCAATACTTTACATTTCTCCCTGTTAAAATTCATCTTGTTTGTTTTGGCCCAGTTCTCTAATCTGTCAAGGTTGTTTTGAAGTGTGATCCTGTCCTCTGGGGTGTTAGCCACCCCTCCCAGTTTGGTGTCATCTGCAAATTTGATCAGGATGCCCTTGAGTCCATCATCCAAGTCGTTGATAAAGATGTTGAATAAGACCAGGCCCAAGACAGAACCCTGTGGCACCCCACTAGTCACTCTTCTGTTCTTTGGCTTTTTTACAGTGTCAGAACTAGCCACCTAAGGCACTGCCTCTGGCCACAACAACAACAATAGCAACAACAACAATGTTGTTGTTGTTGTTGTTGTTGTTGTTGTTGTTGTTGTTGTGCCCACCTGACTGAGTTGCCCCGACACACTGGCCGGCTCCCAACAAAATATTAAAAACCTCAATAAAACCTCAAACATAAAAAACTTTCCTGTACAGTCATACCTCGGGTTATAGACGCTTCAGGTTGCATTTTTTCGGGTTACGGACTGCTGAAAGCCGGAATTACCGGAACAGGTTACTTCCGGGTTTCAGCAGTCACGCATGCGCAGAAGTGCTAAATCGCGCTTTGCGCATAAGCACCAAATTGCAACCTGCATGTGCACAGACGCGCCACTGCGGGTTGTGAATGTGCATCCCACACGGATCACATTCGCAACCCGAGCATTCACTGTAAGGGCTGCCTTCAGATATCTTATAAAAGTTGTGTCATTCTTTATCTCCTTGACATCTGAAGGATGTTCCACAGGGCGGGTGCCACCACCAAGAAGGCCCTCTGCCTGGTTCCCTGTAACCTCACTTCTCGCAGGGAGGGAACCGCTGGAAGGCCCTCGGAGCTGGACCTCAGGGTCCAGGCTGAACGATGGATGTGAAGATGCTCCTTCTGATATACAGGGCCAAAACCATTTAGGGCTTTAAAGGTCCCAGTGTTCCCCAACACCTTCTGACCTCCCCAGGTTGAATTCCAGTTGGACCATGAAGAGAAACAGTTGCCATGGGGTCCTGGCTGTCATGGCACCTCACCAAAAAGCCCTGTTGGCTGGTCCCCATTGAGGCTGGTAGGGCAGAAGGACGTGAAGCTAACTAATTATAGTTTGGGCCTCATCCACTTGCCTTGTGAGTTCTACAAGGGTGACACTGAGGCGAAGGAGGTAGGAGCTGACAGTCTAAGCCACCTACTGGACTAGATGTATAGAAGAGCCCAACATACAAATGAGTCATCCATGTGCCTTGAATGTTAAGATGGGAGCAGAATCATTATAGACATAAAGCACATCTTACGGACGCTTTCCACAAGTAGGACGCAAGTTACTCAAATGTGTTCTTAAAAACCCTGTGGGTGGTTTGCAAAGGAAACGGTCAGCAAAAAGGAGGGGGGTGCCTTTTTCTTTCTTTCTTTTTTTTGCAATTCCCCTTACCCATGTGTGCTTCTGCCCAATATACTCTGGACGGTTGGAGGAACCACCAGAGCAGATTTGGGGGATGGGAGGGGATGCAGAAACCTAGAAGAAGGGAAATTGCCCAAAATTGTCCCCCTTCCCCGATCTGTTGCCAAATTTCTTTCATCTGCAGGCAGTCAGCATTGGGTTCCACCCTTCATCTGCTGAGAATTACGGTTTCAATCACAGGATTTAGGGGTATCCAAATAGAACCAAAGGGTTGTTCTTAATTCAGGTGTTTTTAAAAAACAACACCTAAGCTTCAAATGTTTTAAATGTGACTAATTTATTTGAAGAGAGACAGCAAGATTAAAAAAATGTTGCGCCAAAACAAGTCCTTCTACCGTATTTTTTGCTCTATAAGACTCACTTTTTCCCTCCTTAAAAGTAATGGGAAATGTGTGTGCGTCTTATGGAGCGAATGAAGGCTGCGCAGCTATCCCAGAAGCCAGAACAGCAAAAACTAGGTGCGTCTTGTGGTCTGGTGCATCTTATAGAGCGAAAAATACGGTATTTTGGGCACTGTGTTCTGATGCCTTAATTTGGAAGGCTGCATCCATCATGTTCAAATCAAAGTCCACACACCGTTGGCTTTTCAAACCATGCACACTGAGGACAGAGGCAAGAGCTGCAGCTATGAAGATAACAGCTGTTATCCCCCAAAAAAATCCTGGCCTCAAAGAGAAGACATTCCAGGTAGATAAGAAGAAAAAGAAAAAGTGGCCTGGAAGTACAGATAACAACAAAAACAATATTTAGATCATAAGCAACATGACACATCTCTGCAACAGACATCCTAAACTTTGTGTTTACCTTGTACAGAGAGTGGAGGGAGAGAATATAATGCTTTGGGAGGAATTTTGCTTCCTCTGAGATCTATAAATTAGTCATAAAGTGACAATCACGTCGTTGGCAGGTCTCAGCGCAACTTATTATCTGGAGAAGTAAAACGGCCACATTGCATGCCTCTGCGGATGACTAATGAATGAGGAAAACAGAGAGGCTTATTTTTTAACCAGAAGGGAATATGGTATTCTATCCCGAGGGCAGCTCCTCGAAAGCCAAGGTGAACAAAACAGGCGAAGCAAAGGAGAAAGGACAATCTGTGGAGCTCTGGGAAGCTTACCTCTGCCTGACAAAGGGCATGGAGACCTTGCAACACGAGGACAGCCGGAGTGGCTTGGTCAGGCTTCGTGCATTCATTCAGCACCTGGGAAATTGCAGCCAACATATCCGCTCCATGTTGGTAAGGCCTAATCAAATGCAAGAATTAAATTTGGTAGTTACGGAATATTCCATAAAGGTCAAGGTAAAGGGACCCCTGACCATTAGGTCCAGTTGTGACCGACTCTGGGGTTGCGGCGCTCATCTCACTTTATTGACCGAGGAAGCCGGCGTACAGCTTCCGGGTCATGTGGCCAGCAGGACTAAGCCGCTTCTGGAAAACCAGAGCAGCGCATGGAAATACCGTTTACCTTCCCGCCGGCACGGTACATATTTATCTACTTGCACTTTGACGTGCTTTCGAACTGCTACGTTGGCAGGAGCAAGGACCGAGCAATGGGAGCTCACCCCGTTGCGGGGATTCGAACCGCCGACCTTCTGATCAGCAAGCTCTAGGCTCTGTGGTTTAACCCACAGAGCCACAAGCGTCCCAACATTCTCCAAACAGCGAATATATTTCCTTTCTCCATAAAGAGAGAAAGCAAACAGTCAGATACAATGGTACCTCGGTTTTCGAACAACTTAGTTCCCGAACAACTCAGAACTTGAATGCTGTAAACCAAGAAGTAGGTGTTCCGGTTTTCGAACTTTGCTTCGGAAGCTGAACATGTGCCGCTCATTTGAGTCCCCATCGTAATTAAAGCCTTCTGTTTTGATTGCAGTGTTCTGAGGTGATATTTTGTGCTTTTGTTTTTGCTATTTTTTGCATTTTTGTTTGTGTGGCTTTTTCATTTTTGTGACTGTGGCTTGTTTTTCGTTTTATGGTTCATTGGTTGATTGATTGTGTGACTGCAGAAATGGATAAAAGCTCCCCATCCAAACACTCACTATCATCAGCGCAGGTAAGGAAAAAAATTAATTTTAATTTTTGTCATCTACAATACTGTCTTATTTATTTTATAGTACAGAACATTGATTGTTACTTTCATTTTATAGCTCAATGGTCTTGTTAGATAGTAAAATTCATGTTAAATTGCTGTTTTAGGGGTTGTTTTTAAAAGTCTGGAACAGATTAATCCATTTTGCATTCCTTTCTATGGGAAAGTGTGCCTTGGTTTTGGAACGCTTTGGTTTTGGAACGGACTTCTGGAATGGATTAAGTTTGAAAACCAAGGTATCACTGTATTTGATCTGAGCGCATCTGATAGCAATTGCTGATTTATCCATAGTAGTACATGGCAACTTCTTAATCAGATAGGGATATCATTATCGCCATAATCATTCCACTTCTTAGTCAAATACCGTCTCCCGAAACAGCTTGGGTCAGTGTAAAAGGCCTGTGTCCAGGATGGTTGGAAACAGAGTTGAAGAGACTTTGCCAACATCCTGGATGTGGTACAATGAATCACCATCAAGAAATAAGGTACAGAGGTATATACCCATATTGTCTGACCCAGAGTTGTACAACTTTCCCTCCTTTGGTGGGCTGCTGGCATAACTTTTCAAACCAGATGCTGGAACAAAAACCAGGAACACTGGCATGTCGTGGGTGTTGGTGGCAAACTGGAGTGTTAAAGTTGGTCCTGCTCTTTGGACAAAGCAAAGTCAGAAGCCTAGGCTCCTAATAAAGAAAGTCTAGCCAGTCCAAAAGCTGCACAAAGCCTGTCAGCCACAGAAGTTGATACTGTGCACCCCTTTGTCCTTAAGCTCAGAGGCTTAAGCGCAGACAATCCATAGTGGCTCAGAAGCATGGGTCCATATCTTTCTTTTCCATTCCTCCAGAGATAAACGTTTTTTATTCCAATTTTTAACAATCAGCTAATAATATCTTTCCTGCTATTTTATGGAACTTGGTCAGTGTTACTTGTTCTAATCTACTGTACCTAAAAGTGTAACTATAGGCTCAAATGGTTGCTTCTATCTAATGATCTGCCGTATTTTTCGCTCCATAAGACGCACTTTTTCCCTCTTAAAATCTAAGGGGAAATATCTGTGCGTCTTATGGAGCAAATGTGTGGTCTCTGGGGCTGGGGGGGGGGGACCTGGGCTTCCCAGACCAGCCCCGACGAGATCAGGGAGCAGCGGGAAGCCTGAGCACAGCCTTTCCACTGCTCCCCAACCTGCTTTCTGGGGCTGGGGGAAAGCCGGGCTTGCCCCACCGCCAGCCCCACAAGCTCAGGGAGCAGCTCCCCGAGCTGCTTTTTGGGGCTGGGGGGGAGAAACACGGGCTTCCCCCACCAGCCCCGACAAGCTCCTGAGCAGCTCTGGGGTAGCCCACGAAGCCTCCGCAGGGCTGCGGGGAGCCTTCATCCCGCTGCCCTGGGGAGGCTTCGCACGGCTATCCCTGGCTTTTGCGGGAGGTGGGGGAAGGGACAGAGCAAGGCTCTCTCACTTCCCCCACCTCCCACAAAAGCCCCCAAGAGCCGCACTCCCTTTGAAGAGCTGTGTGGAGTGTGTATGTGTGGCTCTTGGGGGCTTTTGCCCAAGGAGGGAGAAGGGCAGCCCATCAGTGACAGGCTGCCTTTCTCCCTCCTCAGGGAAAAGCCTACAAGAGCCACACACACGCGCCACGCGGCTCATGAAAGGGAGCGCTGAGCAGAGCCTGGGATGAATACAGGCGCTGCTCAGTGCTCCCTTTGAATAATATTTTTTTTCTTGAATCCCGCCCCAAAAAAGTAGGTGCGCCTTATGCAGCGAAAAATACCGTATATCAGGCATGTCCAACCGGTCGATCACGATATACCAGTCGATCGCGGGGTGTCTGCGGTAGATCCTTGCCAATCGCAGGATCGTGATTGATCATGCCGCTCCCCAAAAAAGCTGGACAACTTTGGCTCATCCTCGCCCAAAAATGCTCAGCATCTCTGGTCAATCCAATGGGTAGTTCATTGCCAGTTTATTTATACTGGATGTAGATCGCTGTCTATTGGAATTTGAACGTGCCTGATCTATATAGTCTTGCAAAGTTGAACTGAACAAGTACAGCGGTACCTCAGGTTAACTACTTAATTCGTTCCGGAGGTCCATATTTAACCTGAAACTGTTCTTAACCTGAAGCAGCACTTTAGCTAATGGGGCCTCCTGCTGCTGCCGTGCCGCCGGAGCACGATTTCTGTTCTCATCCTGAAGTAAAGTTCTTAACCTGAAGCACTATTTCTGGGTTAGCGGAGTCTGAAGCGTATGTAACCTGAAGCATATGTAACCTGAGGTACCACTGTAATAATTTCATCTTCTCTTTCTAAAAACTACCCTGTGTTTCCAGCAGTCAGTCTTGCCCTCCAGAAAATGTAACTGCAATGGGGAGAGACCAAGCCCCAGGTACACTCCAATGAAGCACACAAATCTCTGCAGTTCTGGACAAACTTAATCCCAAACAACCACTTTGGGGGACGCCGTTGTTTACCTTTGCTTGCATATGTCTCTGATAGAAGCAGCTTTGGCAATAACCTTTTCCCACTGAGTATCTTTTCCAACGGATAAGGAAGCCATATCCGACATCGCCATGAATCGCTGCAGTTCTGGGTAAACACGATCCTAAAAATAATTTGACGGAAGGGGAAAGGTTTAGCAATTTAAATTTACCAGGATAACATTCTATTTTACGCAGCTCCCTAAAGTCATTTACATTGCAAAGTGCCGTGCCCCCTGCTGCAAAGCCTATTAAGATGCGGTTTCATGTACATCTGTAGTTAATATACTGCAACTTAAGCAAACATAGAACGACAGCAAGTGTTCACAGAACTATAGTCGTAAAGTGTTGAAAGCATGTCACACAGTGGCGGAGCTTCATGCTCCGGCACCGGGGGTGGAGAGCAGGCGGGGGTGTGGCTGGTGCGCATCCTGGGGGCGTGGCACACTGCCTAGGAGGGCATGACGCCCAGCGTGGGGGGCCCAGCCGTGATGGCACTCAACCAGGATCGTGGGGTGGGAGGCAGTGCGCTCCCCCCGCCCCCTCTTCCTCTGCCAGTGATGTCACATGCAGTATTTCATTACTACTACTACTAATAATAATAATTTATTATTTATACCCCGCCCATCTGGCTGGATTTCCCCAGCCACTCTGGGCGGCTTCCAACAAAGTATTAAAATACAGTAGTCTGTTAAACATTAAAAGCTTCCCTAAAGAGGGCTGCATTCAGGTGTCTTCTAAAAATCTGGTAGTTGTTCTTCTCTTTGACATCTGGTGGGAGGGCCTTCCACAGGGCGGGTGCCACCACCGAGAAGGCCCTCTGCATGGTTGCCTATAACTTGGCTTCTTGCAGGGAGGAAACCGCCAGAAGGCCCTCGGAGCTGGACCTCAGTGTCCGGGCACAGCGATGGGGGTGGAGATGCTCCTTCAGGTATACTGGTATATTAATCCCTACAACCCGAGATAGGTCAGTATTGTTTAGGCCAGGCACGTCCAATTCCCAAGAGACTGTGATCTACTCCCAGTATAAAAATTCTGGCATTGTCATTGGAGGGAGAAGGTGCGTGTGTGGGGTGTGTGGATGGTGGCGGCTAACTGGAAGCGGGGGTAGATAGCCCAGAGTTGTTGAAAATCAATCAACAGCCTGACCTACGCAAACACTCGCACCCGTTGCGCTTACTTGCCCTTGCTGTCTAGCCCAGCTTCCCCTGCTACTTCGGCGGCACCTAGCACAAGGGGCAGGGGCACCTAGCACTAGGGAGGGACCTAGCACTAGGGGAAGCGACATTCCTTGCCCACTTTATTTAATCCCGAGCTCGACCAGGATCACCCGCGATCAACGAGGATGACCCAGGGGATCTACCTGTTGATCGCGGTTGACAAGTTGAACATGTCCGGTCTAGCCCAATGGGTTGGAATCCCCAGTTTGATGGCCTGTTGCCGGATTATTTTTTTCTGCCCATCTGCAATATGAGTGATGATAAGGTAAAGGTAAAGGGACCCCTGACCGTTAGGTCCAGTCGTGGCCGACTCTGGGGTTGCGGCGCTCATCTCGTTTTACTGGCCGAGGGAGCCGGCGTACAGCTTCCGGGTCATGTGGCCAGCATGACTACGCCACTTCTGGCAAACCAGAGCAGCGCACGGAAACGCAGTTTACCTTCCCACCGGAGTGGTACCTATTTATCTACTTGCACTTTGACGTGCTTTCGAACTGCTGGGTTGGCAGGAGCAGGGACCGAGCAACGGGAGCTCACCCCGTCGCGGGGATTCGAACCGCCGACCTTCTGATGGGCAAGTCCTAGGTTCGAAGGTAAACGGTGTTTCCATGTGCTGCTCTGGTTCGCCAGAAGCGGCTTAGTCATGCTGGCCACATGACCTGGAAGCTGTACGCCGGCTCCCTCAGCCAATAAAGCGAGATGAGCGCTGCAACCCCAGAGTCGGCCACGACTGGACCTAATGGTCAGGGGTCCCTTTACCTTTACCTTACCACACACTTACCTTACCACCACACTTACCACACAACTTAAGTTTCAGATTTCCCTAAACAAAACTGTCAGAGAACTGCCATCAGCTCAGAGGCGAGAGATGGAAGGGCAGTTGTGTTATAGTGAGCCTCCGAAAATCTTGCAAAGCAGTTCCTCTTCCGGCGAGGAGGAAAACCCCACCTCCAGTGAAGAAGAGGTGCAAGGACCAGAGGATGCTAGGGAGAGCCTCTACACCGCGCCTGAGCAAACTGGAGAGGCGGGAAGCACGCCGCTGCCAGCACCCATTCTGCACAGTAGGTTTCGGCGCAGGGAGGGACGGAAAAGGCTGGGAGTGATGTGACTTTTATGATGGGGGAGGTACAAAAACCGACCACTCCCGGATTCTGCTAGCGATTGAGCTAGACATGAACATATGATGCTCTTCACTGTAAATAGTTTGCACCAAGAATGAAGCCTGGAAAAGATAGGTCAGAGTCTTGCCTGTTTACTCTCGAGCAACCACACCAGCATCTGACAAAAGCTCAACAATTTTAGGGGCTTCCTAAAAAGCTACAACTTTTGGGGTATCCTGGTTTTTACTTTTAAAATATGGCATCCCCAGGATACGCACGGGAGAATGAAGCACAGCATCCTGCTAACCAAGTGCACTGTCAAACTCCAAAAATACTGATATTTGAATATTGGTAATTCAATGAAAAATTGGTTTCTGTTTTTTTAAAAAAATTCATTCATTTTAAAAAATCCACAGTATCTCAGTACACATACGATAACAGTACAGTCATGCCTTGCTTGACAAACGCCTTGTGACTCGAACGTTTTGGCTCTCGAATGCCACACACCTGGAAGTGATTATTCCGGTTTGTGAACATTCCTTGAAACCCGAACGTCCGTCGTGGCTTCCGATTGGCTGCTGGAGCTTCCTACAGCCAATCGGAAGTCGCGCTTTGGTTTCCGAACATTTTGGAAGTTGAATGGACTTCCAGAACTGATTCTGTTCAACCCCTGAGGTATGACTGTATTGTAAAAGCTTCCAAGAACAAATTATTCTGCATACTCCCCTCCTAGAGTGGCCTGAAGGATTAGCTCTTAACAACAACAACAACTTTATTATGTATACCCCACCCATCTGGGCAGGTTTGCCCCAGCCACTCTCAACAACATTCCTACCAGCCATTGCTAAGCAAGAGGCAACGGCACGATCAATTATTCCCCCAAAATGTGATTTTTCAAGACAGAGATTAATTGCTTTCCATCTTTTTGACAACCTGCTTCTCCCATAAAGATGTCATCAGGCGTAATGCAACAGCTTGAAGCTCTGGCGTGTTTCCCAACACCTGTAGGGCACGTAAAATCTGAGCCACGCAGACCTGAAAGAGATCGTTTGCTCATTTGTAAAAACAGAACTTTCCCTACATTCATTTACAATGCAGAATACGTCTGGAGAGATTAATTTTGCAGCAGATACAAAAGCGCCGATCAATTCTGCGTGCCAGGCATCTAAGGCTACATCCAGACGGCAACTTTTTCACCTTGACGGAAGTACCATTTAGCATTATGATAGCAGCGCAGGAGGCAGAAGCAGAAATGTTAGATGCCAGAGAAGGTGCTGAGGTGAGGCTTTGGCAACAGTTCTGCGTTGTCACTGGGTTAATGACTAATCTTTTAATCTGCTATTTTCGGGTTGGGGGGGCATGCTGGCCTATTCAGTCAACACACCTGACTGTAAATAAATCACCTCTCTGGAAACCTTGGGAGATAATCTTTTTAAAGATCTTTATTCCACTGAAGGCATATTTACATTTCCTACAGTGTAACCTGAGCTACACCCATAGTATATAGTGCTATGGGCTACTTCTGTTTCCTACAATTAGAGATATTATTTCTGAGCTTCTGTTTGTTGCAATCCGAATGTTCCCGGCTACAAGGCATTCAGGCTATGTAGATCCACATCTTTGACAATCACCCATAGCCTGAATGAGGGACAAAAGTAGTAGTAGTGACAATAATAATAATAATAATAATAATAATAATAATAATAATAATAATAATAATAATAATAATAATAATATTGTTTATACCCCACACATCTGGTTGGGTTTCCCCAGCCACTCTGGGCGGCTTCCAACATAAGATTAAAAATATATTAAAACATCAGTCAATAAACTTCCCTAAACAGGGCTGCGTTCAGATGTCTTCTAAACATCAGATAGTTGTTTATTTCTTTGACATCTGATGGGAGGGCGTTCCACAAGGCAGGCAACACTAGCGAGAAGGCCCTCTGCCTGGTTGCCTGTAACCTCACTTGTCTCAGGGAGGGAACTGCCAGAAGGCCCTTGGAGCTGGACCTCAGTGTCTGGGCAGAACAATGGGGGTGGAGACGCTCCAGGCCATTTAGGGCTTTAAAGGTCAAGACCAACACTTTGAATTGTGCTCGGAAACATACTGGGAGACCAGTGTAGGTCTTTCAAGACCGGTGTTATGTGGTCTTGGCGGCCGCTCCCAGTCACCAGTCTAGCTGCTGCATTCTAGAATAATTGCAGTTTCCGAGTCACCTTCAAAGGTAGCCCCATGGAGAGCGCATTGCAGTAGTCCAAGTGGGAGATAACTAGAGCATGCACCACTCTGGCAAGACAGTCTGCGGGCAGGGAGGGTCTCAGCCTGCGTACCAGGTGGAGCTGGTAAACAGCTGCCCTGGACACAGAATTGACCTGCACCTCCATGGACAGCTGTGAATCCAAAATGACTCCCAGGCTGTGCACCTGGTCCTTCAGGGGCACAGTTGCCCCATTCAGGACCAGGGAGTCCCCCACACCCACCTGTCCCCCAGAACAGTACTTCTGTCTTGTCAGGATTCAACCTGAATCCGTTAGTCATCATCCATCCTCCAACTGCCTCCAGGCAAGTAACATATTCCATATGGATTCCTCTAGGGAAGATAAAGCATTTTGTTGGAACAAGATGCCACCCATTTAAGTGATGGTAAATGACATTCTACCAAGGCGCTTTCATTGCTCTCAACATTTCCCCCCAAAATTAAAAGGAAAGCAAATCCGCCTTTAAGAAACAAAACGCCTTTTCCAGCGGAGAAAAGTTAAAATTTCGTACTGACCTTATGAACACCCAAAGCAGGCAAAGTATACAAGATTTCCCGGCACAGAGTGGGATCCAGCGGCGTCCCCAACTTAAACATCAGGACGGGAATCAGATTTGGCACCTAAAATAAATAACACCCATAAAAAATGGGTTGCTATGCTTCTGTGTGTGGACAACAATGATAAACATCACCGCCATTTTGAGCTGCTCTCCAAGTCTTCATAAAATGATTAGTTACAAACAGAAACAAAAATACGAACACAGAAATATATTTTTCTGGAACACAACAAAATTCAGGGGTATGCGAATTGTACAGACGACTGTTTCCAAGGCTCTTTTATTTCTTAACAATTCCGTTCCTTCATCTTCCAGCAGAGTATTGCAAAGATTTACATCTCAGTTTTATTATTTGCTTCCAGAGTGAAGCTCTGTCCTGAGTTTTGTTATTCAGGGAGGGTTCCCCTGCTCCCCGGCTACCTCCAATTACTGTAACTTTAGAACTGACTTAGTGATCCCAAGTGTGGACGTTTGAGCTGGCTCGAAACCAAAGAACAAATTCAAACCAAACCCCTTATTTATTGGCCAGTGGGCATACAGATACTGAAAAGGGTCTGCACAGTCTTAAATTAAATTCCTTCAAGGACCATTAACTCAAACAGGTTCTGAACCTTTCTGAAATGTTAAGGAAGTTTGCCAGTTCCTGTGCACGCATGGAAATTAAATAAATTCTGAAAGCACCCAAAAGTTCCTGTTTGTTATGAGAAGGGACATCACAGTCAGCCTTGCTGTTTCATGATGATTTGCTGCCACTGAACATTGGGCTTTACAACATAACTGAAGAAAGGTCCCTGCCCCAAGGATGTTTACAATCTACAGTTTGAAAAAGATAAAGGAAAAAAGGGACAAGGAGGCAGCAAAGGATGAACAGAAGAAGATTTTGCTCAATTCACACTAAATCCAATGCAGTTTGCTGCCATTGTACCAAAAGACTGTATTTTTAGAGTTGGTTGCAAATAAATTCAGCATTACTATATAATCTTGTTTTGAAAATAGGCCATCTTCTGTTCTAATTTGGATATCTATACAGCAATCAACCTTCGGCAAAACTGTAATTTTAACTCAGTTTAACAGCGTGAAGAGGCAGGGGGAGCTGTTATCACCAGAACTCTCTTCCATTTCGTGATTATTATTCATGATTATTTATTAAATTTGTGTGCTACCCTTCATCCGAAGATCCCTGGGTAGTTCACAACAGATAAATAGCTAAGTGAGTGGTACTTTGACTTGGATGCTTCTACAAGCATTGCGCGGCGGGGGCGGCGGGAGGCCCCATTAGCTAAAGTGGTACCTCAGATTAAGAACAGTTTCAGGTTAAGAACAGACCTCCAGAACGAATTAAGTTCTTAACCTGAGGTACCACTGAGGTACCATATGGGGAATAGTCCCAGTGCTTCTGCTAGCTGAGAGCTAGCAGAGCAGTCCTAGCTAGAAGCCTGTCAAACGAAGAAGGAAGTCAAAAAGAGGGAGGTGTGCTGCGTGACTCGTCCTTTTGTTACCTGGACAGGTAAGGTCACGCCCACCTTTAGTCACATGCAAAAGAAAGGATGCTCCAGCTAGAAGGAACAGGAAGTTTTGACTGGCTGGACCAAGCATTCCCTCACATGTCTTTTCTAACCTGACAAGGAACGTTGTACTTGACTGCCTCTCATGGATCACATCCCACAAGCAGGGCATGATGCGCATATGCACGAGGCAAGGGAAGTAAGTGAGTATATTCGGCAGAAGGAATAATCTTCCCACATGAGGATCTGAGAGTCAGATGCTGGGCAGTTTTTCTCAACAGCCTCCTCCGATTTCTTTCCACCAGAGCCAGTTGGATGCTGCCTCCCAAGTAAGAGTGGGGCAAACCTGGGATTCATTAGGCTGAAAAAAGCTCAGCCCAGGTGCAGAAGAGGAGAGCTGAGGAGGAAAGTATGGTAGAAAGTGAGTTCCTCACAAATCCATATTGTTTTTATTTGATTAAAAGGAGTAGTTTGGCCAACATTTCTGGAATTTCCCTCCACCCCCTTCCATCTATCTTTAATCACATTAGCGGGTTGTGATGATTTACGCAACTTTCGTTTTGATCTCCGAAAGTTCTCCGATGATAAACATTTTGCTTGAAATTAGCATAACTTCAAACAGAAACGAAACACTCCAAAGTCGGATGGTTCCAAAACCATTAAGACTACTCCCAGGACGTTCAACTTGGCAAGAGACATTAACGGTTCCTTCTGAAAACTGACTTTAGAATAAAAATATAGCAAGGAAACGTTGGAAGTCTACTTGCTAGTTCTGTTAACTATTTTGCAATATCCTAGCTACATAACATGTTGGATTTGATACTGCATTAAAACTAAGGATTTTTAAGGCTACATTTCTCTGCTTTGTGTCTTTAAAGACGGGGCTGGGAGTTTAAATCCTTTTGATCTTGGGAGTTTATACTTTTGGCTGAAAATTTAAGACAACCCATTAGTCTTTCAGCTTTTGAATACCTGCCAAATTGTATATTTATCCTCAGAGTGGCTAACTGGCAAGATAAAGTTGTTTTAAATAAATACACATGTCCACATGAGGCCGTATACCCAGAGACAGTCGAGGCTGCTGGCGTGAACAGAAAATTATACCCATATTTGTGTGCGTGAACTAGTCCAGAGATGTCTCTTGCAGGAACCTCCTTTTGAAAGGAAAATATCTATGCTCCCTCTATGGTTTGTTGTTCAGAAATAACACTCGTTTTTCCAACCACAAAGAAGACCCGCCCCTCAACTTAAAACATAAGTAAGGGAGGGCTGAATCCTTGCCAGGGCGAAATGAGCATTTGGTCTCCATTGGGTTTTCCCGACAGTTTTCCAAGAGCCGCCCTGCAGATTCATTAACTCTCAGTGCATCTGAGCACCTTCAGAAAGCCAGCAAATTTGTTGCTTAGCAACGCAGCATTTTCAATCCCTCTCCATCCCTAAAGATTTAGCAGTTAGGTCAACCCACCCCATTAAGTGCCTGACAAAAGGTTGGTTTTTTTTACCAGATTTCTCTTTTGAAAACAAAACAAAACAAAACAGGAGAATCTGCATTTCAAAACCACCAACTAGCTTCTCAGTACAGTCAGTCTTGCAAACAGATTTACGACGGCGGCTCTTCGGATGATGAGACTGTATCAGAATCTGACACTTCGTAAAATGGAACTTTCACGTAAAATGGAACTTTCACGTACGGTTCCAACTTGTCTTTCGTTCAGCAGCAAATACAACAGCCAATGCCATTGGCTGGGACAAATAAATATAACCAGACAACCACTCTCTTGGTTTAAGAATTCTTCTGTTAGAAAGCTCATGAGAAAGATATTTAAAAATATGTGAAACGAAGACCACAGTCCAATGTACACTTACTTGGGACTAAGCCACGTTTAGCACAGTGGGCCTGGCTTCCAAGTAAACATGCTTAGACTTCTGCTGCCAGATTGCATTTTCTTGATATATTAAATACATCTACAACACTCGGGACTCAAGAGGAATGAAAAACATATACCTGTTCAATGTTATGCAGAACTGGCACTCCCACCGAAGGCAAAAATGTTTATTGAAGATGGCATAAGGGTCTACCCTAAGGATGGCGGACATCGGATATCGCTCATCTTCCTTCAAGCCAGAGTATTTCTTTTTTAAAATTCATTTATTTTATTTATAAAATTCCTTACCCTACCCGCCCTTCATAAGGTCCCAGGGTGGGTAACAAGAAGTAAAACAGAGATAGTCAAGAAGACAGCTAAAACCGTTCCACCCAAAACAATACAGAAGAGATCAGTGGATTTTTTTGTAGGGCCAGAGGCACCAGCTTGCAAGGGCAATGGGGGGGGGGGCACATCATGCACAACATGTCCCAACGCCATTTGCATGAGCATCGCGCTTCCCTCCCTGAGCTGGGCAGACATGGGGGCAGAGTAGAGTGTCTTCAAGCTTCATCAGTAGGTTTCTGATTTGGAGGATGGATGGCGGCTAATGGACTGAGGTTGAATCCTGACAAGATTGTTATTGGGGGACGGGGGTGGGCAGGCGTGGGAGACTCCCTGGTCCTGAATGGGGTAACTGTGCCCCCGAAGGACCAGGTGCGCAGCCTAGGAGTCATTTTGGACTCACAGCTGTCCATGGAGGCGCAGGTCAATTCTGTGTCGAGGGCAGCTGTCTCCCAGCTCCATCTGGTACGTAGGATGGGACCCTCCCTGCCCGCAGACTGTCTCGCCAGAGTGGGGCATGCTCTGGTTCTCTCCCACTTGGACTACTGCCATGCGCTCTTCGTGGGGCTACCTTTGAAGGTGACCCAGAAACTACAACTACAGTGGTACCTCGGGTTAAGAACTTAATTCGTTCTGGAGGGCCGTTCTTAACCTGAAACTGTTCTTAACCTGAGGTACCACTTTAGCTAATGGAGCCTCCTGCTGCTGCCGCGCCGCCGGAGCATGATTTCTGTTCTCATCCTGAAGCAAAGTTCTTAACCCGAGGTACTATTTCTGGGTTAGCGGAATCTGTAACCTGAAGCATCTGTAACCCGAGGTGCCACTGTAATCCAGAATGCAGCAGCCAGACTGGTGATTGGGAACGGCCGCTGAGACCATATTACACCAGTCCTGAAATATCTACATTGGCTCCCAGTACATTTCCAAGCACAATTCAAAGTGTTGGTGCTGACCTTGAAAGCTCTAAACGGCCTCGGCCCAGTATACCTGAAGGAGCATCTCCACTCCCATCGTTCTGCCCGGACACTGAGGTCCAGCTCCGAGGTGGTTCTCTCCCTGCGAGAAGTGATGTTACAGGGAGCCAGGCAGAGGGCCTTCTCGGTAGTGGCACCCGCCCTGTGGAACACCCTCCCGTCAGATGTCAAGGAAATAAACAACTACCTGACTTTTAGAAGACATCTGAAGGCAGCCCTGTTTAGGAAAGGTTTTAATGACTAATGTTTTAATGTATTTTTAATCTTATGTTGGAAGCCACCCAGAGTGGCTGGGGAAACCCAGCCAGATGGGCGGGGTATAAATAAATAAATTGTTGTTGTTGTTGTTGTTGTTGTTGTTGTTGTTGTTGTTGTTGTTGTTGTTGTTATTTCACATGATTTAACGCAAGTATGCAAGGACCAGGAATACAACTACTGTGAAAACGGGGTTTCCCCTGTATTCATCCTTGCTTGGTGTTCTCTTCACCCAATACAGTGGTACCTCGGGTTAAGTACTTAATATATACCCAAGTACTTAATTCGTTCCAGAGGTCCGTTCTTAACCTGAAACGGTTCTTAACCTGAAGCACCACTTTAGCTAATGGGGCCTCCTGCTGCTGCTGCGCCACCAGAGCACGATTTCTGTTCTCATCATGAAGCAAAGTTCTTAACCTGAAGCACTATTTCTGAGTTAGCGGAGTCTGTAACCTGAAGTGTCTGTAACCTGAAGCGTCTGTAACCTGAAGTGTATGTAACCTGAGGTACCACTGTACAGCCAAAGTTAAAAGCAGCAAAGGCTGAGGCCATTGGCTCTTTTTTGTTGCTACCCCAGTAGAGAACACCTGCCATTACTGTCCTATCTCCAGTCAACAAGACTTAAACTCTATTGATTTATATTCTTGCAGCACCACAATTCTTTGAAGACTTGAAATTTTTTACAGATTGCAGATACTTTCAAGGATCACATGTGTTCTGCAAACTGCACATCCATTGCTCTCTGTTCTGTGTCAAAATCAAGATGTTCCACTTTCAACTCCTGATTTTCTGGCAACTAAAGAACACCCAATAGGAGTTCATGGCATTTCATTCATTTACCCAACAAACACTCGCTGCTTCCCAAGAGCAGAGGATTTAGAATATGGTCATCATTGCTTAAGGCATTTCTCCATCAACAAAACCAACTGTATAATTGGTTTTTCTTTTAAATACTCAAACTTCTACCTAAATGAGGCCACAATTTGCTGTATTCTTTGTCTTTTATTTTTAAGCCGAAGAACTGAAGAAGCATTCTCTTCTGATGAATTTCCCAGAAGGGTGTCATATACCAGGCAAATATTTTATTGCTGCAGTTGAGATAGCCCATAAATGGGTGAATATCCCCAAGATACTCATAATCCGCTAATAATGGTAATAGATCTTGTGTTACAATGCACAAATGACCTCTCACTCAAACAATTTATTTTATTTCCTCCCCTTTTTGCAGCACGGTTGGATTCACATGCAAAGTAATAACAGTTTTTGTGGGTTTTCTCTTTTTTTGCACAGTGAGTCAATTCATCCGATTAGGAATACTCTATTAAAGTCTTTTGCAAACAGACCAAGTCAGTATGGCCTTAGCAGCCATGTTATTTCAGTAAAGCCAGTGTTATTTTTTCGGGGAGTGGGTGTGCAGGGCCACTGGCGGAGGAACGGGAGTGCGGAGGGAGCGGACCACCCCCGGCACCACTGTTCTAGTAGGGTGCCATCGCAGTGGGGCCCCCGGGCACACACCACACTCCCCGCGTGTGCACCAGGCACCACACCCTTGCAGGTGGCGTACCACACCCCCAGGATACGCACCATGCCCCTGCAGGCGGCATGCCACACCCCTGGGCGTGCGCCACACCCCAGGGGGGCCCCAGCCATGCCCACGCCTGCTCTCCGTCCCCGGTAGCGGAGCGTGCAGCTTCGCCACTGAGCAGGGGTACGCATACACCAAAACATTTTGTGAATCCAATTTTGACCTCATTGAGGGGCAGTACAGTGGTACCTCGGGTTAAGTACTTAATTCGTTCCGGAGGTCCGTACTTAACCTGAAACTGTTCTTAACCTGAAGCACCACTTTAGCTAATGGGGCCTCCTGCTGCTGCTGCGCCGCCGGAGCACAATTTCTGTTCTCATCCTGAAGCAAAGTTCTTAACCTGAAGCACGATTTCTGGGCTAGCAGAGTCTGTAACCTGAAGCGTATGTAACCTGAAGCGTATGTAACCTGAGGTACCACTGTATTTCAATATGAGTAGGAAAATGAGAGTACAGTGGTGCCTCGCAAGACGAAAAGAATCCGTTCTGTGATTCTCTTCGTCTAGCGGTTTTTTCGTCTTGTGAAGCAAGCCCATTGAAGGATTAGCGTATTAGCGCTATTAGCGGCTTTTAGCGGCTTTTAGTGGCTTATCTGCTGATCGGATCAGCTGATAAGCGGCTTAGCGGCTTAGAAAAAGGGGGGGAGGGGGAGAAAACCAGCAGGAACTCGCAAGACATTGTCATCTTGCGAAGCAAGCCCATAGGAAATTCGTTTTGCAAAGCACCTCCAAAACGGAAAACTCTTTCGTCTAGCGAGTTTTCCGTCTTGCGAGGCATTCGTCTTGCGGGGCACCACTGTACCCCTAAATATATATTTGGGGGGGGGAAGCACTAAGTGAAGCTATTTTATTTCCCTCTATGCAATCCAAGGATGGTTGCCTCCCATCCCTAGAAAAACAAAATTGCTCCATTTTTGGACCAAACTGTCCCTTGTCCTGTTGGACAACAACAGCAGTCGGTAGAGCGTGAGGCTCTTAATCTCAGGGTTGTCGGTTCGAGCTCCACGTTGGGCTAAAGGTTTCTGCATTGCAGGGGGTTGGACTAAATGACCGACTCTATGATTCTATGAACCCTTCTTCAGTATCTCAAAAGAACCACAAGTGACAACCGATAAATTAAGACTCATCGTTTTCACATCTCCTAGTCATCCTTGCTATTAAAAATGCCATCAATGCATATATTGTTCCAACATATAAAACAGCAATTACCATATTTTCCGCTCTATAAGACACACCAGACCACAAGATGCACCTAGTTTTTGGAGGAGGAAAACAAGAAAAAAAATATTCTGAATCTCAGAAGCCAGAACAGCAAGAGGGATTGCTGCGCAGTGAAAGCAACAATCCGTCTTGCTGTTCTGGCTTCTGGGATAGCTGCGCAGCCTGCATTCGCTCCACAAGATGCACACACATTTCCCCTTACTTTTTAGGAGGGAAAAAGTGAGTCTTATAGAGCAAAAAAATGGTATCTCGAATGCAGCTCATCCCCAAACTGCATTTACATGAAAATTAAGCCCAGAGATGTAAACAAAATTTAATTCCAAGAGTGCTTATGGTAATAACAATAGGGGTTGCTCGTGCGTAAGTTGCCGCCACTCCTGGCTAGGTTGCCTGGTTGAACCTTTTCTCTCTGGACAGCCCTTCACTTCGTGGCTGTCTCAGTCGCTAGCAGAATCCGTCAGTGGGCGTTTCTTAAACCTTTTCCAGCATAAAAGCTGTTTGACGCCAAGTCTCCTCCTACTCTCCCTGCGCGGAAGTCTTCTGCGCAGGGAGGGTGTGGGTAGCGGAGGACCCGTGCTCTCCCTGCTGGTCTCCGGCGAGGAGTCCTGGAGCCCCCTCACCGATTCCCCCATCTGCCCCCCTTTATCCCTGGTGTTACGCTGATTTCCTTCCCCCGCTGATGAGCTGCCTCTCTCCCTGCTGGGCCCTTCTCCAGCATCACTCGGGAGCCTTGCCTCCGCCTCTGGCTCCGATGTCAGTTCCCTGACACTTATCATCACCTCGGGACAACTCAGTGTCCCTTTATTGCAACATAAGCAGCTGCCAAATTGCCTGTACCAACCCTTGTCTTCCAAAAACCTGTCTTCCATTATCTCACGTATTACACGTATCGTTTAATTATTGACTATTTTTCCAATCAGCAGTTTCACACCACCCAAACTATATTTGTTACTTTCCAAAGTAACGAACATGCCTTAAGGCTTCTTTCAAATTTCAGAATCTGAGTCCCAAAAGAACCTGGGTCACGATCTGCCGTGAATTTTCATTCGAGAAACCTATTTCATCATCGAAATTTCTAAAATCTAAAATAATAATTTTAAAAAATAATCTGTTACAAAAAAATCTATGACTCTCCTGCTAGTAACAAAGTCAGCCATAAAACTTCCTGGTAAGCCAAATACCTGAAGTTTACAGATCCAAAATGCATTTTTTGCCATGGTCAATGTGGTTGACTTGGGGTTAAGCCATATTCTGATCCATGACTATGCAAATAATTTACAGCAGACAGCCACTGGCACCACGTTCTCTGCCGTTCCCTCTACTTCCCCCATTAGCTCCCCCAAAAAGCAAGCTTGTTTTTTATTCCGATGGAAGACCTCGAACAAAGACAACCCGAGCCATTTGAGGCCGAAAAGAAAATTCCCAAGATCCCCATTCCTTGTAAAGCAGTTTCCATTTATCTGTTTTGAATTAATACGATAAAAGCATCCCCAGCAAACCATCTGCAGGCAGCTGTTCCCACAGAGAGCTGCAAACAGCATGGCACGATTCCATGGTTATCATTGTTTGGGCCTTTTTGCATTTTGAGTGGATGTTATTAAAAAGCAATAAGACAAGCAGGGAAATTAAATACAGTGATCAGCTGTAGGATTTCTGAAGAAGTGTTTTGCTTTCACTGTATTCTTGTTGGCCTTTGAGACTCTTTTATGCAACTTCACGGTGCATAAATAGCCGTTATAAAAGGTGCTGTGCGGCTTTTAATTCCCCCCACCCCAACCAGCAAAAAACACACATGTTACCAGCATATAAAGAAGTATTTCATACCTTTTTCTTAATCCTATGCCCGTCCTTGTAAAAGTTATTTGCCGTAAATTAGTCTGTTGCTTCCGTTTGCATTTTAGTCAATGTGAACATTACGACATTCTAATTGCGCCAATATATACAAGAGCCAAACCCAAGCTCCGATTGACACCTCCCTGTATCTGAAAAAAGCTTTCATGAGCAAGACCCTTTCTGGAAGAGACTGTTATGAGAAAAATACTGCTCCCTTTCCCTTGTGGGGTACCCAAGAGCCTGTATAGAGTCCTTATGTAGGTTCCCTATCGGTAGGGAAAAACAACAGAGGCTAACCAGAGAATTGTTGTTGAGTCGTTTAGTCGTGTCCGACTCTTCGTGACCTCATGGACCAGAGCACGCCAGGCACTCCTGTCTTCCACTGCCTCCCGCAGTTTGGTCAAACTCATGCTGGTAGCTTAGAGAACACTGTCCAACCATCTCGTCCTCTGTCGTCCCCTTCTCCTTGTGCTCTCCATCTTTCCCAACACCAGGGTCTTTTCCAGGGAGTCTTCTCTTCTCATGAGGTGGCCAAAGCCTTGGAGCCTCAGCTTCACGATCTGTCCTTCCAGTGAGCACTCAAGGCTGATTTCCTTCAGAATGGAGAGGCTGGATCTTCTTGCAGTCCATGGGACTCTCAAGAGTCTCCTCCAGCACCATAATTCAAAAGCATCAATTCTTCGGCGATCAGCCTTCTTTATGGTCCAGTTCTCACTTCCATACATCACTACTGGGAAAACCATAGCTTGAACTATATGGACCTTTGTTGGCAAGGTGATGTCTCTGTTTTTTAAGATGCTGTCTAGGTTTGTCATTGCTTTTCTCCCAAGAAGCAGAGAATATTGAGAAACAAAGCATCTAGTAAGCCTGATCTTCATTAAACTGTTGCAACAGGTCCCCCGTTCAACCCACACAGAACATTGGTGTGCAAGCCCTTATATAGACTTTTGAAATTGCCTCCCCTGTAGCTCAAGACCATCCCCCAAAATGCCATACATACATCACAGAAGCAGGTGGTCCCGAGCAGAAATTTGAGTGTGTTGCTTCTGAATACTGTACCTGATAATGCCTTATCTGATTGCCTTTTCTGGGTAGCCTGGCCATTTCTTGGAGATGGCAAATACTTAGTTCCGGAATCTCTTACGCATATTGAGAGTGTGCTCAGCTTAACAGATACTTGCCAGACTGTATAAGCCCCTAAAGTCCAAGGACAACTGGAAGACTTTTCCCATTTCCTTCATCCTATTTGAGGTCAATTTGAGTCAAAATGGCTTCAGGATTCTTCTCCTGTACTATTTCAGACATGTGGCTTATATACTTGTTTATATACTTGTTTGCCTTGTACACTTATGAACATATAATTTATATATATGAGACCTTAAATTCTTATAACAGAGACAAACAAGCACTGTCAGCTGGTTAAGGAAGCAGACCACACAACGGACTACCAGTGCTTCTCTCAAAACTGTGTTTAAAACATCCCAAGAAAGTGGAACACAAGAGGATAGGAAGCTGCCTTATACAGAATGAGACCACTGGGCCATCCAGCTACACTGACCTGTCATATAATAATAATATTATTATTATTTTATTTATACCCCGTCCATCTGACTGAGTTTCCCCAGCCACTCTGGGCGGCTTCCAATCAAGTGTTAAAAACAATACAGCATTAAATATTAAAAACTTCCCTAAACAGGGCTGCCTTCAGATGTCTTTTAAAGAGAAGATAGATGCTTATTTCCTTGACATCTGATGGGAGGGCGTTCCACAGGGCGGGAGCCACTACCGAGAAAGCCCTCTGTCTGGTTCCCTGTAACCTCACTTCTCGCAATGAGGGAACTGCCAGAAGGCCCTCGGCGCTGAACCTCAGTGTCCGGGCTAACAATGGGGGTGGAGACACTTCTTCAGGTATACAGGATTAGGGCTTTAAGGGTCAGCACCAACACTTTGAATTGTGCTCAGAAACATCCTGGAAGCTGATGCAGATCTCTCAGGACTGGTGTTTTGTGGTCCCAGCGGCCGCTCCCAGTCACCAGTCTAGCTGCTGGATTCTGGATTAATTGCAGTTTCCAGGTCACCTTCAAAGGTAGCCCCACGGAGAGCGCATGGCAGTAGTCCAAGTGGGAGATAACCAGAGCAAGCACCTCTCTGGTGAGACAGTCTGCGGGCAGGTAGGGTCTCATCCTGCGTACCAGATGGAGCTGGTAGACAGAATTGACCTGCACCTCCATGGCCAGCTGTGAGTCCAAAGCTGTGCACGTGGTCCTTCAGGGGCACAGTTACACCATTCAGGACCAGGGAGTACCCCACACCCACCCGCCCCGTCCCCCAAGAACAATACTTCTGTCTTGTCAGGATTCAACCTCAATCTGTCAGTCGCCATCCATCCTCCAACCGCCCCCAGGAACTCGCAAAAGACCTTCACCGCCTTCACTGGTTCTGATTTAAAAGAGAGGTTGAGCTGGATGTCATCTGCATACTGATGAACTGTCAGCAGCTCTCCATTCCTACCTTGGCAGAGGAGATGTGCCAAAAAGCCAGGAGCTACAGCGTGAAGGCATCACAGACCAAACTGGAAGGAGACGAGAGCAGCCTTGGCTGCAGGCCCTCCATCACACGTCCAGGTTATTCTTACCTGGGACGAATCTGCTTTGGCGAGTTCTGTAGTGGCAGCTAATACGTCACGAAGGCAATCTCCGTTTTCTTGAACAAGGAGGTAAGCCAGCAGAAGGAACACGTGGGCAGGGACTTGCGTTGTAATGGGCAGCACGGATTTAAGAGAAGACAGCCAGTCGGAAACGGAAGATGTCTCTCTCAGGAGCCCCAGGAGCCTCCAGGTTGTATGCAATGAACCATAAGCACTGGTGATGGGGAAGAAAGGTTCGGAAGAGGCCTGAGGCAAAAGAAAAGGCATGTTCAAACCAGGAAAGTCCGCATGTTCAAAATAAGGTACTCTATAAGTGAAATAAAAAATTTAACTGTTCCTCAGCTATTTGCCTAAAAAGCATGCAAAGATTTTTTTTAAAAAATGACACAATCTCACTGCTGTGAAATATATTTCCTTCAAATAAATTACCGACACTGCTGCTAATAATTGCTGTATTTTTCGCTCTATAAGACGCACTTTTTCCCTCCTAAAAAGTATGGGGAAATGTGTGTGCATCTTATGGAGCGAATGCAGGCTGCACAGCTATCCCAGAAGCCAGAACAGCAAGAGGGATTGCTGCACAATGCTCCCTCTCGCTGTTCTAGCTTCTGGCTTAGCCACACAAAGCTTCTTCAGGCTCTGCTCAGCGCTCCCTTTAAAGAATGTTTTTTTCTTGCATTCCCCCTCTAAAAACTAGGTGTGTCTTATGGTCAGGTGCGTCTTATGGAGTGAAAAATACAGTGCACAAGCCCTTGCCCCAGCAACCACTCACACGTCCCCCAAATGCACTATCTGGGAATAAGACACCACCCAATTTTAAACATTTTTTCTTTTAAAAAGGAACCATGTTTTATACACGGAAAAGTATGGTTGGTTTCCAGGCAGGAGTTGATCATGGTGAGGGTTTGCCAAGCGTGCCTTCCTCTTAGCACGCTTCTAAGCACCCAGGTGACAGCTGAGGAAATGACGCCTTGTGTGGATGATACGATATGCACAACATAAATGTGATAAAGGGTCTTTCTTAGGGAGTCTCCCCAGGCCACATGCCCTCTCTAGCCTTGTTCCACACCTTCTCCAAGCTTTTCTGTCCAGCCTGAACTCTGAGGATGCCTCGCAATTGCCTGGGGGATGGGTTGTAGCTCAGCAACTTCCTAGAATCCTCTGGCAGTGGAATGGCTGGGATGTGGTTGCATCTACTGCCCCCTCCCCACTCTTTGCTAGGATATTGATGTTCCGTTCTGCCTTAAGAGGAACAGATATGTGGAGTTGTTGTATGTCACATGTCTGTTTACTTCCAGCACAGTCTGCTGGGAACTTCCGTTGTACATTGCTTTTGATGTACGGCTGTTTTGCTTGGACACAAAGGGAAGCAGACATGTTTTTCCCTTTGTTCCTGAACTATGCTCTTCCGTTGTGAAGATTTATTCACTCCGCTGATAAGAGCGTGCTCAGCTTCTGAACGTTTCGGAGGCTCGAGTCGCTGATTGATGCTGTTCCGAGAACCGGAGTTCGCCCGGCTGCCGGCCGGTGGCTGCAGCCAGCTGGGGGCCAGCCAATTGCCCCTGTCTCCCAGGCAGCATCCCAACTGTTAAGTTGTGGGTGAACATATCAGACAACACAGCGATTCTTCAAAGCAGCTCTTTATTTGTAAGCTGGAACAGAACTGAACTGAAGGGTTCAGCCAGCCTGCTTATATAGAGCTCCACTAGAACGCAACAGTAACCGTTTTCTGTAACTATCCAATCACTGAACATCACTTTCGATCCCTTATTTGCATATGTGGACCTGAACTATCTACAGTATCCACCTGCTGGCCAAGGGTGAGAACTTCAGTACATAACACCAACACTCTTTGCCTCTGGCCATGCCAGCACCGCCATGTGGCCCACAGAAGGTTATTCCCAAGGGAAAGTGGCCCTCGGTGTACAAATCAGTTTCCCAACTGGGAGAGACATCAAAGGAAGCAGCATCAGGGAGAATAGGCAGGCTTGGAGGGGGGTACCTGAGGGGCTCTAACTGGTGCTGCAGACCAGCCTGTCAGGGGTCTCTTCCTCTTCCTCCTCCTCCTCCTTTTGACAAGGGGCTGCAGGGAACTATGGGCAGCCATGCCCAAGACTAGCCAAGCGATTCCCAGCATCGCTAAGGTGACACACAAACTGGATTCAAGGCAGGAGACAATTTGCTCTCAGGTTTTGAATCGGCCAGGAGGTTTACGAACGAGCTGCCAGAGCAGTTCCACGGAATGGCGCAACGGCCCTTTTTAATTATATTGTTCAATGTAATGTAAATTCATTTTGGATGATGGGGAGTTATAACGCCCCTGTACTTTACCTGATCTTTTAAAAAGCCATTTCGTGCAAAAGAATTTTTTTAAAAAATGTTACCCCTCCCCCTGTTTATCGCCTTCAATTATTGCATGTGGAAAATTAAGATCCAGCCACCTGCAATGTTGGCACTTTGACTGATGGGATCGCTTAGAGGTAAATGTGTCCCGTTCCCCACCCCCACCCCCCAAAAAATCACTGCTCCCAGAGGATTTCTACTGCCTTCCACTGTTTTCATTCTGCTGCCCAGTATGAGAGCATAATATGGGGCTGGGGTGGGGGATGTAGAGAAAATTCCACAGGATTATTTTGCGGCAACCCAGTTTTACAAGACAAATAGCTGTTTTTTTCCGGACTGGGAATGATATCAGAGTAAGATTTGGTCCTTAAGGCTGAAATCCTATCCACGAATGAGAGAATAACCCCCACTGTTTACACTGGGACTCGCTTTGGAATTGACACGCTCAGGGCTGCAAAGTTAGATATTCCGAATGACACCTCCAAGTTAGATTAGCTTCCCAAATTACACCCGGGTATTGTTTATTGCTCTATTCCGAACTCAGGAACTTCTATCACATTCTAAGGCAGGGGAGGCAAAAGGCAGGCAAGGCTTCAACAGAGAGCCAAATTTATCCTGGGCCACTTCCAGTGGTCTGCTGGAATCAGGAATACAGAAGAGAATGCTGGACAACCTCAAGGCTAGGGACTTAATTGCAAGGCCTCCTCACAATCTGGTTTGTCTAGGGAAACTGGAGGCACTTTGTAAGTGCTAAGTCACCATGAGCCATGTTTGAATAGTGGATTCAAGTCTCAAAGAGGAGCGGGAAGCAAGGGGCAAGCTACATGCTGGAGTGCAGCGCTATGATTTACCGTATTTTTCTGTGTATAAGATGCCCCCTCTTTTTTGGGACTCTAAATTGAGAAAATGGGGGGAGATTGCCCAGAGTTGTTGAGCGGGGGGGGGGGGGTTGCCGAAAATAGCTCACCCGCCGGACCGCCACTGCCAATCACTCACACATTAACGAAGCAACCAATCATCTGCATGCTCGCCGAAAGCAAGCACCAAACACCCGCCCAATTGCCGCAGCAGCCAGTAGCCAGCGGACCAACCAATCATCCACGAAAATGCCGCTGACAATCTCCTGCTCGCGGCAACCACCAATCGCCCGTTCAACTTCTCCGCTATCCGTGTATAAGACGGCCCCCAATTTTTAGCACAATTTTATAATAAAATAGTGACGTGGGTGGCACTGTGGGTTAAACCACAGAGCCTAGGGCTTGCCGATCAGAAGGTTGGCAGTTTGAATCCCTGCGACGGGGTGAGCTCCCGTTGCTCGGTCCCTGCTCCTGCCAACCTAGCAGTTCGAAAGCACGAAGTGCAAGTAGATAAATAGGTACCACTCCGGCGGGAAGGTAAATGGCGTTTCCGTGCGCTGCTCTGGTTCACCAGAAGCGGCTTAGTCATGCTGGCCACATGACCTGGAAGCTGTACGCCGGCTCCCTCAGCCAATAAAGCGAGATGAGTGCCGCAACACCAGAGTCGGTCACGACTAGATCTAATGGTCAGGACTCCCTTTACCCTTTGTAATATAATAACCTTGTCTTATACAAGGAAAAATAAGGTACTTCCCAACAGTAGAAAAACGAAAGGTTCTGAATGGAAGCCTCACCAGTTGCGTTTTCTCTTCCTGCAATTTTTCCTGCTGGACGATTTCTAAAAGAGTAATGGCCAGCTGCTGCCGAGTGGGGCCACTGTCCTCCTCCACCGAGCAGCCCTGCGCGGCGCTGGAAGACAAGATCTGCAGAGCGGGCATTGCCAGGAAGGGGGCAACTGCAAGTGTCATCTTGGTTTCAGAGCAGGAAAGGAGCTTGATGGCTACAAGGACAAGAGCAAAGCTGTAAGCGGGACTGCCCAGGGGCAGAGGAAGGGGGCAGGGGGCCACCACAGATGCCCTCACTGAGGGGGGTGACATTTGGTGCGCTGCCCGCCCGCGACTCCCACGCCTACCCTGAGCTGTCAAGGTAAGGGGGGGAGCTGCGCCGCTTTACCAGCAGCATTCCCCCCTTCCCCCTTCGTTTTGACAGCTGGGTGTCAGGAGTGTGTGCAGGAGCCAGGCCCTGTGACAAATAGGACTTTGCAGGACTGGGGCCTTCCTAAGTTTGTTCTGAAGAGGCACGGTGCGGCCGCACAGGTGAGGCTGATTGGTAACTCACAGCACCTGGTGGCAAGAGCCAGGAAGGGATATAAGGTCAGCATTTCCCTTCGGCTCTTTGCCACAGCAACACGTTCCCTGCCTTGCTGCGTTTGGCTTCTTGCTTCCTGATCCTTGAACCTTGGCTTCTTGACTCCCTGCTTCTTGATCCTCGGACCCCTGACTTTGTGACTCCTTACTTCCTGACCCTTGGACCCCTGACTTCGTGCCTCCTTGCTTCCTGACCCTCAGACCCCTGACTTTGTACCTCCTTACTTCCTGACCCTCAGACCCCTGACTTTGTGACTCCTTGCTTCTTGATCCTTGGACTCTTGACTTTGTGACTCCTTGCTTTCTGACCCTAGGACCCTTGGCTTCTTGACGCCCGGCACTCTGACCTTCGGACTCTTGGCTCCTGGCTTCTGGACTCCCATTCCTGCTCCCACCCTGCCATCTTGCCCCCAGTCCTGACGTCCCCTGCCAGGACTTTGATCACCCCTGAACCGGACTGTGACACTGGGGGAGGCTTGGGAGTCGCGGGCAGGTGGCGTGCTGAATGTCCGCCATGGGCGGCTCACTCTGCCCTGGCTGCAGGACGCGCACGTCGCTCCAGGGACCCAAGCGGCTATCCCGCACGTGGGAGGGCATCCTCTGCACCATGCCGCCCTCGGGAGCGCCCTGCCCTGGGCAGCGCGGGCATATGATGCACTGCTGGGACCGCCTCTCCCCCCCCCCCCCATGAACCTGACTGGACCCTGAGATGATCTTCTGAGGCCCATCTTTCTGTGCCTCCTCCTCGAAAGGTCTGGAGGGTGGCAACACCAGAAATGGCCTTTTCTGGGAGCTACTTCACATGTGATTATGGTGCTTGGCAGCAACAATGCTGCTCCAAAACCAGGAATGTTCCTCAGGAACTATCGTGTGCAGTCTGAAATACCAAGCCCTTGTTGAGGTGATCTAAAACCTATACAGTCATACCTTTGGATGAATACGCTTCCGGTTAAATATTTTCGGGTTGCGCTACGCAGCAACTCAGAAGTAACAGAGCGCGTTAATTCCAGGTTTCGTCACTCGCGCATGCGCAGATGGTAGAAATGACGTCATGCGCGGAAGCGGCAAAAAGTGACCCGCGCACACGCAGACGCACAGTCAAGTTTGACGTTCGCTTCAGGATGCGAACGGGGCTCTGGAACGGATCCCATTCGCATCCTGAGGTACCACTGTATTTGCCTAAGCCCAAAATCACAACACTCTTTCGTTCTGCATCCTGGGTGTCGGGCCAAATGCTTGCCAACACCCAGATTGTTGTTACTATTATTCCATAATAATTTGTGAAACATGTAAAAATAATAAGACAGGTGATGCAAAAAAAGAGAGGCGGGGCAGGTTAATGGGCTTACATTGTAATTTAGACAGAAATTAAACTTTTTAAAAAGTAATAAAAAGAACCCCCAAAGACCCAAGGAAACACAAAAATAAACCTCCTCAGCCCCCACAGGCTATGTAAATGGAAGTCACAAGACATAACATGTATATCAACCTTTTCTTGTCCCTAATGAACTATTTTGCTCCAAACAAACCATTTCATGGTGTTAATAATTTTACACTTCAAAAAATGATAATAAGAAAACCACTAATTTCCATTCCGATTAATAAAACCAGGCTGCAAAGCCAAATATAGTAGACTTGATATGCCAAGTAAGGTTTCTGGATTAAAAAAGACAACAAGAAGACAAAATGAAGGGAAACAATTTGGAAGCGGGGGATTTTTATTAGATATATTTCTTTTACAACAAAGCCTTACCTAGCTTTAAGATTGGTTTTTGCTGACTGGCTGGAGCCTGAAGCAGTAGCAAACCTAATCCAATTACGGCCATCTCCGATGGAATGCCCTAAAAGAACAAGGGGAATACAACCAAAGGTGAAATCTTTTCAGTCTAACAGCTTGTAGAGATAAACTACCTTGACAAGGTTTTACACCCCTGTTTTCCAAAACACATTGTGTTGAATACAGTGGGCTGTGTCCAAGCCCAGTTTCGAAAATAAATCACCCAGGGTCCCTTCTGATGTTACTTCGGGGCATGGGAGCAACTGCAACTGACTCTTTCCTCCTGTGCTTCTCCGATAACTTGGGATGTCTGCAATCTGACAAGGGAAGCTGGAAAGGCAGCTCCTCCCCAGGACTGTTTCTGCAACAGTGTCATGGGAAAGATGGACGTGTCTGAAAAGGGTCTACAGGGGTACCTCGGGTTACATACGCTTCAGGTTACAGATTCCGCTAACCCAGAAATAGTGCTTCAGGTTAAGAACTTTGCTTCAGGATGAGAACAGAAATCGTGCTCCGGCGGCGCAGCAGCAGCAACAGGAGGCCCCATTAGCTAAAGTGGTGCTTCAGGTTAAGAACAGTTCCAGGTTAAGAACAGACCTCCGGATCGAATTAAGTACTTAACCTGAGGTACCACTGTATATATCTACAGTGGTGCCCCGCAAGACGAATGCCTCGCAAGACGGAAAACCCACTAGACGAAAGGGTTTTCCGTTTTGGAGGTGCTTCGCAAAACGAATCTCCTATGGGCTTGCTTCACAAGACGACAATGTCTTGCGAGTTCCTGCTGGTTTTTTTTTCCTCCCCCCCCCTTTTTCTAAGCCGCTAAGCCGCTTATCAGCTGATCCGATCAGCAGATAAGCCACTAAAAGCCGCTAATAGCGCTAATCCGCTAATCCGTCAATGGGCTTGCCTTGCAAGACGAAAAAACCGCTAGACGAAGAGAATCACAGAACAGATTATTTTCGTCTTGCGAGGCACCACTGTATATATAAATATATATATATATATATAAAGCAGTGGAGGAAGAATTACTGAACCCGTAATCCAGCAAGTAGGAGGTCATCCAAATTATATAATTGTATATTTGATTAATTGTTATTTGAGTTGGTATTTAGATTCAATATGCATATAATGAGGTTTGTTTTGGATTTTTTGTAACTGAAAACTAATAAAAATTATCGACAAAAAAGGGTCTAAAAATCTTAATGTTGAATGCATCTGCATAGATTTTTTTTTTCCATTTTAGAATTCCTGGCTCACTCCTTGATTTTGATGAGAAGGCAGTTAATTTTGTATCAGTTCTGCTAGAAACACCAACAGTTCTCACATATCACATCGTTCTATGAGTCAGGATCCCCTTCTGGAACCCGAGACCCTGCATCTGTGAGGGCAGAATGCATCAGATGAAGTTTGCCAAACCGGTTCCTTTGTTAAGGTGCTGGCTAGTTTGGTGCCACGATTTAGCATCACAGAATAAGTTGCTCTGTGGCATAGGACAAATGAATTGCCATGGGCCGGCTAGAGGCAGAGGAGTGAGTGGTGGGGGGCAGCAGCTGAGGAACCCACAAGGGAAGAAGGCTCTCTGTCGTTTCTGGGCTACTTTCGGGTTCGGCACGATGCACACACACGCAGTCGTGCACATATCAAACGTGCCTGTAATTTGCAAATGGGCATAGAATTAGGCCCAAGGTTCTCCTGGTTACACAACTAACAATCCTCAGTGTCCTTTGGTGTCTTAACGTCTACTACCGTGAAAGAGTGACATTGCTCTGGTATGTTCTAGAGTGTTGCGGACATGAAGCAAAAGCAGCTTGGGAACCCAAATACACAGCACTCTTAAAAATAAATAAACTCTTAAATTGTACTATGAGGCTTAAATTGTACTACGAGGCTGCATGTTTGGTGTGGATTAGTGACTGGATAAAACTGGAAAGGAAGAAGCATTAGATTTGGAAGGTCACAACAATAGATATTCTCTCTCTCCCTCTCTCTCTCTCTCCAGATCCTACCTCTTTCAGCAACTCAGCATTTTCTTCCAGTAAGCAAATCACGGACGAACACTCCCCAGTGACCTGCAAGCAAACCTCACAGATGCATAAGAGTTGCAGGCAGAGCTGGCGCAACTGGGCTTTCCAAAAAGCGGGGTGGCGCTGCAGACTTCGGACCAGCTGCTCCAAAAACAGCAGCTTTTCTGTGACCTGCGGCAGGTCTTTTAGCTGAAGGAAGGAAATAAGTACGACTGAGAAACTCGTTCATTTATTTACTGCAAACGTGGGTCTTCAGCTCCCCATTTTCTCGTTACAACAACCCTACAAGGTGAGTTGAGTGGTTGTGACTAGCCATGTTAGTCTTAAGTGGAAAACGGGAACAGTGAGGGCGGCTGTTCCACACAGGGAGGACTAGATGCAAAACACAGTTGGGTTCTTGAAGCTTTAACAGAAGAGCAGGAAAGGGAATTTTGGCAGGTCGCAGTGCTTCAGGAGGGTCAGACATTCCCACTTCCACACAGCTGCGGAAAGCACAGAAACCCTGTCCTCTTCTGCGCATCCCTCCATCTACTTTCACTTCCCTCTGTGCGCCCTGCTGAGAGCACTCTCAATTTCTCAACCTGCAACTTCAAGAGCTCAAAACATCCATTTGTTGGCAAATGCAAGATTTTGAAAATATATGTCCCCTAGCTCAGGCCTGCCTGAGGAACACCTGATTACCTCAAATATACTTCTGTGGTCTGACATACTGCTTCCTTCTCTTTCGGAGCCACCTCTACCATTAGGCAGAATGAGGAAGCCACCTGAGGTGACAGGTGTGTGTAGCAGGAGAGGATATATTGTTTATTAATATCCTACCTAACTTGCGCTAGCAAGTTCCTTTACTTAGCAGAGTTACATTCCCCTTTTTAATTGCACAGCAGATAGCTGGTTGCAGGCTCGTGTGAGCCTCTCACTATTATACAATTCAATCTATATAGATAGAATTGTACGTTCCTGGTAAGTTCCCTTGAATCCCTATTAAAAGAATAAAGATGCCACAAAAAGTCAATACAAGAAGTTTCCTTACATCAGTTCAGAGTTGGATCCCTGAAGGCAGAATTAGTTACAAATATCTGCATGTGGATCTACCCCATATGAGGGAATAATCCCAGTGCTTCTGCTAGCCATAACTGTCAACTTTCCCTTTTTTTAAGGGAAATTCCCTTATTCCGAATAGGATTCCTCGCAAGAAAAGGGAAAAGATAACAGCTATGCTGCTAGCTGAAAGCTAGCAGAGCAGTCTTAGCTAAAAGCTGGTCAAACGACGAAGGGAGTGAAAAACAGAGAGAGTGCTGCATGACTCGTCCTTTTGTTACCTGGACAGGTAAGATCACACCCCCCTTCTATCACATGCAAAGGAAGGATGCTCCAGCCAGGAGGACCAGGAAGTTTTGACAGGCTGAACCAAACATTTCCCTGCATGTCCACTCTAGGAAAACAAGGAATGTGGTATTTGACTGCTCCCAGTGGATTACATCCCACAAGGTGCTGGGGGGGAAGAGACAGGGGCTAAGGAGACAGGGGGGCTAAGGCCCTGCACCCCTTGAACTAGCCTGCTGCCCTCCGGTGAGGTGTAAGACGGCACCTCACTGTGAAATGAGATACAACAGCTAGGCCACTCAGCTTCTGAACATCGAACGGGGGCGACGCCATCTTGTTTTCCACTTCAAGCCGCAAAGCATCTGTCCCTCCTCAACGGATTGAAGTGCTTTGATGCTGTCAGGTAGGAAAGAGCCATGCCTCACCTGATAATGTGGAACCAAGTCACAAAGCAGCTGAAGGAGATGGCGCTCGAGGGCACAAGGTTTCTCCTTGTTCTGAGGCCCACGCGGCTGAAGCAAAACTCCAAGCAGAGCCATTCGCAATTCCGCATGTTCCCTCAGCTGGCAAGGCTCACAGTACAGGTATCGCAGGAAAGGTCTCATTACAGAGACACATGAATTCTCCGCGCTGCAGGTGGAGAAAACGATTTGGTGAACTTACAGAGAACAGCGGAGAAACAAATGGAGGTTTCATCGGAGGCCCCATGATTTTCAGCGTAATTGAGATAATTGAAGAGATTTACAGGAAATGAAGAAATCGGGTTGTATCCAACTGTGGGGTTTGTGCACACAAGGCAGCGTACAAAGTTTTCACCACTGCTCCCCTGAACCATCACAAACTTCTTTCTCTAACACAAAACCACAATTGGATGAAACCCTTGGGAAGATGGGTGCATATGGAATACGTCAAACACACATTTAATCATCATAGTATTATTTTTACCCCACCCATCTGGCTGCATTGCCCCAGCCACTCTGGGCGACTTCCAACACATATAAAAACATAATAAAACATCAAACATTAAACTTCAGGTGTCTTATAAAAGCTGTATAATTATTTATCTCCTTGGCATCTGATGTGAGGGCGTTCCACAGGGAGGGTGCCACCACCAGGAAGGTGCTCTCTGCCTGGTTCCCTGTAGTTTCACTTCCTGCACTGAGGGAACCACCAAAAGGCGCTCTCTTACCCCCCCCCCTTTCTGTTAAGGAACAGGTCAGATACAGTACTGCAGGGATCACACCACCTGTGCCCCCCCCCAAGGCCTTTCCTCTAGGCCGCAGGATCCCCTCCCTCCACTGAAATTAGGATTCTGTTAACTAACTGGGAGACTCAGGAACCAAAAAGACAAGGACTTCAAAAAGGAATGGGGAAAATTTACAATTTACTTAGGAAACCATAGGCGGGCTATAAGAATCACTTGTAAAGTAACAAAGTTTACGGACAATCTGGAAAAATGAAAATAGTGGAGAACATATTGATATGTAGTCTTAATGATTTTAATAAGGACCCATGTAGGGGATGGGGGAAAAGTCAAGAGATTTAGAGAATCTCACAAAATGATTACACAAATTATTTGATTTGTAAATTTCTATTGATAAATATATATATTTATTGTTTCAAAGAAAGAAAAAAGGATTCTGTTGTAGCCAACAAATCAGGTTGTGATGTGCTTACTTAACGGGTACGTGTGGTGCCCACAATGTTTATCCAGTTTATAAACGTGCCCATGGGCACAAAAAGGTTGGCACCCCTGTGTTGTGCTTGGTTTAATATAATAACAACAGGAAACAGAGGTTTCAGTTTCCTACTTCTTGGAAAAATTAGAGGGTACATCTTTCCATCTCCTTCTCATTTCTGTTTCTGCAGCAGTTCTGCTGCATGGAAAAATCGACATGCAACTCTATCATCACAAAGACACACACACACAAAAAACCCCACACGCATTTTCTTTCTCCATTTTGTAAAGCCTGAATTCAATCATGAACCTGATTCATAAGCCACATAAACATGACTTGGGCACTGCATATTGCCCCAATGTGGCCTTTTCAAAATCTCCCATCCCCGGAGAGTGAGTGTAAATTTTGCTGGCTTCCCTACCTCTCTGGACACTGCTGGAAAAAGGCTGTAATCTGCGGCAGGAGAGCTGGCCAGCAGTCAGGTCTGTTCTCAAGAACGGTGATCAAGGGATGAGGAGAGTTCCTGGGGGGAAATTAATAAATAAAACTTAAATAGAAGAAAATGTGGAAGCCAGACTAGCCTACAAACAAATACAACTGCAGGTGCAGGCATTCCCCATTTCTTGCATGTTTTTCATATAGAATTACTATTAAGTTGTGACTGCATTCAAGTTGCATAAATCCAAGCTTTAAAAAAAAAATTCTGCTTATTTATTTCACACGCAGGAGAACACACAGTGATGCAAAGTCCTCGGCTGAGCAGGAGAGACATTTCAGGGCAGTGCTACCTTTGAAAGAGAGAGCAGACCACATACAAACCTGAACAAATTAACTACCATATTTTTCGCTCTATAGGACGCACTTTTCCCCTCCAAAAATGAAGGGGAAATGTGTGTGCGTCCTATGGAGCGAATGGAGTCTTTCGCTGAAGCCTGGAGAGCGAGAGGGGTCGGTGTGCACCAACCCCTCTCGCTCTCCAGGCTTCAGGCAGCTATCCGCAAGCCTTCGGAGCGCTCCGAAGGCTTGTGGACAGCAGCCTGAAGCCCGGCAAGCGCAGCGCCAATTCCCGCTGCGCTCGCCAGGCTTCAGGCAGCCGTCCGCAAGCCTTCTGAGCACGGTGGGAGTTCCTGCTGCGCTCGGAAGGCTTGCGGATAGCTGCCTGTTCTGGGGGCTGGAGTCGGGGGAAGCTCGGGCTTCCCCCGTCCCTAACCCCGCAAGCTCCGGGAGCGGTGGGGAGGTTGCACAATCTTGCCGCCGCTCCTGAACTGGGGGGGGGGATAATTCCCTCCCCTTTATTTCCCCCCAAAAAAACTAGGTGCGCCCTATGGTCCGGTGTGCCCTATGGAGTGAAAAATACGGTAGTTAATTCAGTCTTGAGATGGAAAGAAGAAAAAGTCCCCACCAGCCACCAGAGACAAATGGCAGATCAAGTTGATGGACTATGCCGAAATGGCAAAAATGACCGGAAGAAACAGAAATCCGGAAGAAATTTCAATAAGGAATGGGGAAAATTTAGAATCTGTCTTAAAAACCATTGTAAATTTGTTAGTGGGATTAGAATAACACTTGTAGTTTAATGGTGAATTTTGGACATAATGGAGATGTAAAAGATTTGGATTATTCTAAAAGTTGCAGGAGGAAAGGACTAACAATAGGACCCACAAAGAGGAGGAGGAAAGTCCGGGAAATTCTGCGGAATCTTTTTTCTATATTGTATGTTGATACGTTATTGTAAAATTTTAATTAAAAAACCCCAAATAAATAAATTTGCAAAAAAAAAAAAAATTATTTAAAGTGGGAGGGGGGCTAGTTAATTAAGTCTCAAGGCACACAATGAAAATACCTAGTTAACAGTCTGAAATACAGAATATGTTTTAAGCCAGATTATTTTGGCTGGCCTTTTCTGTACATTTTCCAGATCTGCAATTTCCTCTTTGAGCTGTGGTGACCACAGTTGGACAGAAGTGTGACCATGCCTTAGATCTGTGTAATGTAGCCAGGCGCATTTTACACTGGGCTATCAGCCACCTGCGACCAAGTGAAGATGCCCAGGTGCCAGGATGCTGACTGACGTCTCTACCACCTGGAGGTCCATGCCTAGGGATTCTTGGATCTGGGCTATTTTCACACACTAAGACCACATCCTGTAGAATTCTATCCATTATATTTTATCTGCACATTCAGAATGAATTTCAGGAACCAAAAAGTCGTATTGAAATATGCAGCGTTCGAGCCGTCTGGCAACTAGGCAGTTTTGACGACTGTAATCTTGGTTGAACGGAAGTGAGAGCTGGACCATAAAGAAGACTGGTCACCAAAGAATTGATGCTTTTGAATTATGGTGCTGGAGAAGACTCTTGAGAGTCCCATGGACTGCAAGAAGATCAAACCTCTCCATTCTGAAGGAAATCAGCCCTGAGTGCTCACTGGAAGGACAGATCCTGAAGCTGAGGCTCCACTACTTTGGCCACCTCATGAGAAGAGAAGACTCCCTGGAAAAGACCCTGATGTTGGGAAAGATGGAGGACACAAGGAGAAGGGGATGACAGAGGACGAGATGGTTGGACAGTGTTCTTGAAGCTACCAGCATGAGTTTGACCAAACCGCAGGAGGCAGTGGAAGACAGGAGTGCCTGGCGTGCTCTGGTCCATGGGGTCACAAAGAGTCAGACACAGCTAAACAACAATAACAACCTTGGTTGAAGGAGCCATTTGGTGCCTGGCTTATATATCTGAATTTCTAACACTGGTACAATGGTTATGGGAATCGGAAGCAATGCAATGCAAGCATAGGCACAAGAGCCAATTTGCTCCCTGCCTTACCACCTCTTGGGTATTTTAATTCCAGAGACCCGGGAGATGGAGGTTAAGTGCATCAACAATACATTCCCAAAAGGGGAAAAACCAGGAGCAGTGTTTTACCAGGGACAAGAACCAGGAATTAGAACCCAGTTATGATAAAGAGGAAGAAGTGAAAAGTGCACAAGTCAAAGAGTTTTGCCTACAGGTGGCTTGCAAAATGGAATTACCGTACTTCTATTCAGTGCTTTTCTGCTAGAAAGAAAGGTGTGTGCTCTTGAGTACCCCCAGAAAAAAAGCACCGCTTCTATTCTGAAACATTATCTGCATCTTGCTTTTTTAGTAGTAGGATCTTGCATTATGGCTCCAGACTTACTAAGGAAACAATTACAAAAAAACCCCCAACAATCTTCATTAAGCATAATTTCAATGGAACGTCAACAGATTTTTAGCTTTGTCTGGATTGTGCCATGGTAATCATAACCCCACACTCTCTGCAACGACGGTGATGTAGCCTGTCATAGACAACATTCCTTTTAAATAAAATGAATGTACATTCGAAATCAAATTGGATACAGCTTGCAATTGTACTTTTCAGATTCTCAGTGATCTTCTTAAGATAAGGGGTGCATTTTATGGTGTCAAAATGTTCACTGTCACCCCAAATAAAAGGTTTACCCAAGCTGATTGCAATATATTCAGTACCTAGCATCCTTAGTATTCTTTAGGCAACTGTCGGAAGGGACCTATCCTGAAAGCAGATGCCAAAAATGAACCTGCCTGTTGGAGGAAGGACCCTAGCTTAGGGTTACCAGACGTCCCCGTTTCCCAGGGACAGTCCCCGGATTTGCGAATAAGTCCCCGGAATGTCCCCAGATTTCATCTAATGTCCCCGGGAAATGCGGCGGTGGCAGTCTCAGCAGCCCGGAGCAGTTGGCTCTGGCTGGCTTCAGGAGCTGCTCAGAAGTCCCCATATGATGGTGGTGCAGTGGCTCTAAGATGCAGCTTCCGGGCTGCCCCCGCCTTCCCTGACCCCAGCAACTAAGCCGTGAAGGGAGGCTTCATGCTGCCTATCAGAGCAGCTTCCCAACTTCTACTTGCGTGCAAGCAGGAGCGGGGCAAGGATCTCTCAGCTGTGAAAGGAGGCTTCCCGCTGCCTATCAGAGCTTGCGTGCAAGCAGGAGGGGGCAGGGATCTCTCAGTTAGGCAACGGGAAGCCTACCTTCCCAGCTGATGGATCCCTGCCCCTTTCTTCTTGCACGCAAGTCGGAATGGGATTGGGGCTGCTTCGATGGGAAGGGAGGCATTGTGCTGCCCGAGCCTCGCCGCCACCGCCACTCTCAGCCCTCCTCCGCCTTCCATGCCTGACCCACCGTGCACCGCTTCCCCACCACCACCGTAGAACCAGCAACTCAGGGGCTGCCCAGGCTCATGGAGAAAGCAGATAGAAGCCTCGGAGGAAACGTTGAGGTCAAGGCAGCGGCTGCCCCTCTGCCACCACCATCGCTGTAGCATCAACGTCCCGAGCATGTTGTATGTATTTGTTTGTTTGTTTGTTTGTTTGTTTAAAGTGTCCCCAGATTCATTGAAAAAAAGCTGGTAACCTTACCCTAGATGGACAAGTATGACCTCATAAACTCAAAGGTCACTGCCATTTGGCTGACTCTTCGTAGCTGCAGGGCTCTGGGAGATTCCCAGACCAGAGAAATCAATACCATCCTCTGAAAATGGCTTCCAAAACAAAAGCAACTTCTTTCCCATCGGACTTGTCCCCAAATCTGCCTAGATCCAGCCCAGCTGAGAAAAAGACTCCTAAATTCCCCATCAAGATAAACGTGTTATAAAAGAATAGATTTACCGAGTTAGGGTTACAGCGGTCAAGCAAGACCCGCTGCTATAATTGTTGTTAATTATTCTCATAGGCCATTTAGCACCAGCAAAGGACTTTATAGCCATTATTGTGTGCACAGACGATGTTTCACAGCCCGCCACGCCATCTCATCGACTGGCAAGGTTATCACAGATCAGCCGCAAATGATTTCCTGATTATCCCATCCCCAGGCAGTCGGAAGAAGAGTTTGGATTTGATATCCCGCTTTATCACTACCCGAAGGAGTTTCAAAGCGGCTAACATTCTCCTTTCCCTTCCTCCCCCACAACAAACACTCTGCGAGGTGAGTGGGGCTGAGAGACTTCAGAGAAGTGTGACTAGCCCAAGGTCACCCAGCAGCTGCATGTGGAGGAGCGGGGAAGCAAACCCGGTTCCCCAGATTACGAGTCCACCGCTCTTAACCACTACACCACACTCAAGGCTGGAGAAAGTGTTTCTTCCCAGCAGCCCGCACTCACCCTGGGAATTACTAATACACACACACACAGAGCTGCGCGGAGACGATTCTAAGCAGCTTCCTTTGCAAGCTGCCTCCACAAAACAAGTTGTCATTCATGAGTGCCATTGGGGCACAGGTCTGTGGTCCCACGCAGCCAAATCGTACCACGACACAGCAGGGCTGTTTGACATGCACCTTAACATCAAAGGAGCCCATTCCCATTGTCTGGTCTAAAGGTAAAGGTAAAGGATCCCTGGACGGTAAAGTCCAGTCAAAGGCGACTATGGGGTTGCGGCACTCATCTCGCTTTCAGGCTGAGGGAGCCGGCGTTTGTCCACAGACAGCTTTTCTGGGTCATGTGGCCAGCAGGACTAAACCGCTTCTGGTGCAGCGGGACACCGTGACGGAAGCCAGAGTGCACAGAAATGCCATTTACCTTCCCGCCAGAGAAGTACCTATTTATCTACTTGTACTGGTATGCTTTCGAACTGCTAGGTTGGCAGGAGCTGGGACAGAGCAATGGGAGCTCACTCCATTGTGGGGATTCGAACCGCCGACCTTCTGATTGGCAAGACCAAGAGGCTCAGTGGTTTAGACCACAGCGCCATCCGTGTCTAAAACCACTTAGCTCATTGGTTGTCAACCAGTGCACTGTGGCGCCATGGGGAGACTCAGGGACAGTCCTTTCATCACCATCATCATTTCCCTATCAGGAATGCCGTTCCCATCCAGCTGGAAAATAAGACTTTACACATTAAAAAGCTTCCCTGCACAGAGCTGCCTTCATATGTCTTCTAAAGGTTGTTTGGTTACTCATCTCCTTGACATCTGGTGGGAGAGATTTCCACAGGGAGGGGCCACCACTGAGAAGACCCTCTGCCTGGTTCCCTGTAGCTTCACTTCTCACTGTGAGAGAACCACCAGAAGCTCCATAAATTCCTGCATTATCTCTCTCTGTTTCTCTCTCAGGAACACTCAAAGGGAGACAGAGAATTTAACTTGCAGCCTTTTATCTCCCTAAATCTCTCTCTCTCTTTCTCCCCAGTGGCCATCCTTCCTTAAGTTCTCCTCCTCCTCTTCCTCCTCCTTGCTGCCTCCCAGTCACTTCCCAGATTCCCATTCTCCCCACTTACGTGTGTCCTGTAACAGAACCGCAGTGGGTAAGTGGCTCCCACAGTGGTCACACACACAAAAATGTGGTTTTTCAAGGGAGTTGTGAACTCAAAAAGGTTGAAAACCACTGACCTAGCTGTAACACTCATTAATAATAACAACAACAACAACAACAACAACAACAACAACAACAACAACAACAACAACAACAACATTTTTTTATTTATACCCCGCCCTTCCCGGTTTTAAAACCTGGCTCAGGGCGGCTAACTGAAAATATAAAACACTGATTAAAATGTGACTTTAAAACAGCATAAAACAGCATAAAGTACAACATAAAATGCAGCATCAGTATCAATAAAATGCAAGAATTCAGGGGGTCATTTTTTGGGAGGGGGGAACCCAGTCAGTAGACATCAAATGATCACCAGGGCTAACTGGCCAAGTTGGTCCTACTAGGGCCAGGAAGGAGACCAGGGAAGAATTTAAATGTGGGGTCCCAGAAAGGGTTTCTTCAGGTTATCACAAGAAGAAGCCCACATGTTACAGCTGTATTTTATTATTTACTGTGTTTATAGAGTGTTTTTCTGGTGATGTATTCAAGGTAGTTATAATTTACCCATGGCTCCCAGAGCCCAAGTTTAATGCCTGGTCGCACATTCAGAGAGAGGGAGAGGAGAGACCTTTCATTGTGTGGCCTTTCATTGCCTATGTGAGCCAAAATAATGCAACAGAACGGTGACAGAAACAAAGAACTTTCTCACCAAAGGACACAAATATCTGAAATATCTGGGGCTTTCAGGTCACCCTCTCACCCTCTCACCCCAATGTCTCTGACTGTAGAAGAGCTGCAGTTTGATCTACATCATAAATTCAGAGGCAGCGGCTGCCATGCGTTTCCGCACATTGCAGCCGTGACGCCCATTTCTTCAATAACACAACACCACACTCAACTACTTCGCATATGCATTTTTAAAGCATGCTACTTCCTGCCTAACTATGCCTAACATGTGGTAAATTTATGAATTTATGATGTAAAATTTATGATGTAAATTTGGGCTCCATGATCACTGCAGATGGTGACAGCAGCCACGAAATTAAAAGACGCCTGCTTCTTGGGAGAAAAGCAATGACAAACCTAGACAGCATCTTAAAAAGCAGAGACATCACCTTGCCAACAAAGGTCTGTATAGTTCAAGCTATGTTTTTCCCAGTAGTGATGTATGGAAGTGAGAGCAGGACCATAAAGAAGGCTGATCGCTGAAGAATTGATGCTTTTGAATTATGGTGCTGGAGGAGACTCTTGAGAGTCCCATGGACTGCAAAAAGATCAAACCTCTCCATTCTGAAGGAAATCAGCCCTGAGTGCTCACTGGAAGGACAGATCGTGAAGCTGAGGCTCCAATACTTTGGCCACCTCGTGAGAAGAGAAGACTCCCTGGAAAAGACCCTGATGTTGGGAAAGATGGAGGGCACAAGGAGAAGCGGACGACAGAGGGCGAGATGGTTGGACAGTGTTCTCGAAGGTGCCAGCATGAGTTTGACCAAACTGCAGGAGGCAGTGGAAGACAGGGGTGCCTGGCGTGCTCTGGTCCAGGGGGTCACGAAGAGTCGGACATGACTAAACGACTCAACAACAACAACTTCCTTTTTTTTTTTTAATAAAATTTTTATTAGTTTTCCACATTTTGTAGAGACATGACACACACTAATAGACAAAGACAAAAACATGCATACCGTATTTTTCGCCCCATAAGACGCACCGGCCCATAAGACGCACCTAGTTTTTTTGGGGGGAAATAAAGGAAAAATTTTTTATTTCCCCCCCCCCGGTGCGCTGCGCTACACCAGGAGCTTGGGGCGTGCGGAGCTCAGCGCGCCCCAAGCTTCTGCGTGCAGGCAAGGTCTCCGCTAGCGTGGGAGAGCTGGGCGCCTCTCCCAGGGCTAGCGGACCCCTGCGCTAATCCAGAAGCTTGGGACGAGCTGAGGTCAGCGCGCCCCAAGCTTCTGCGTGCGCGCAAGCAGTCCGCTATCCTTGGGATAGCCGCGGGGCTCTCCCAGGGCTAGCGGATCGCTGCGCTACACCAGGAGCTTGGGGCGTGCTGAGCTCAGCGCGCCCCAAGCTTCTGCGTGCGCGCAAGCAGTCCGCTATCCTTGGGATAGCCGCGGGGCTCTCCCAGGGCTAGCGGATCGCTGCGCTACACCAGGAGCTTGGGGCGTGCTGAGCTCAGCGCGCCCCAAGCTTCTAGGTGCGCGCAAGCAGTCCGCTGCCGCCCTAAGCCTCGCGCACCCGGTGGGACCTCCTGCCGGGTGCGCGAGGCTTGCAGACACTCGCCCGAAGCAGGGAGAGCCCTCCGGAGGGCTCCCCGTGCTTCGGGCGACAGGCTGCCTCCCCAAGCCTCGCGCACCGGGCGGGACCTCCTGCCGGGTGCGCGAGGCTTGCAGACACTCGCCCGAAGCAGGGAGAGCCCTCCGGAGGGCTCCCCGTGCTTCGGGCGACAGGCTGCCGCCCCAAGCCTCGCGCACCGGGCGGGACCTCCTGCCGGGTGCGCGAGGCTTGCAGACACTCGCCCGAAGCAGGGAGAGCCCTCCGGAGGGCTCCCCGTGCTTCGGGCGACGGGCTGCCGCCCCAAGCCTCGCGCACCGGGCGGGACCTCCTGCCGGGTGCGCGAGGCTTGCAGACACTCGCCCGAAGCAGGGAGAGCCCTCCGGAGGGCTCCCCGTGCTTTGGGCGACGGGCTGCCGCCCCAAGCCTCGCGCACCGGGCGGGACCTCCTGCCGGGCGCGCGAGGCTTGCAGGCATTCGCCCGAAGCAGGGAGAGCCCTCCGGAGGGCTCCCCGTGCTTCGGGCGACGGGCTGCCGCCCCAAGCCTCGCGCACCGGGCGGGACCTCCTGCCGGGTGCGCGAGGCTTGCAGACACTCGCCCGAAGCAGGGAGAGCCCTCCGGAGGGCTCCCCGTGCTTCGGGCGACGGGCTGCCGCCCCAAGCCTCGCGCACCGGGCGGGACCTCCTGCCGGGTGCGCGAGGCTTGCAGACACTCGCCCGAAGCAGGGAGAGCCCTCCGGAGGGCTCCCCGTGCTTCGGGCGACGGGCTGCCGCCCCAAGCCTCGTGCACCGGGCGGGACCTCCTGCCGGGTGCGCGAGGCTTGCAGACACTCGCCCGAAGCAGGGAGAGCCCTCCGGAGGGCTCCCCGTGCTTCGGGCGACGGGCTGCCTCCCCAAGCCTCGCGCACCGGGCGGGACCTCCTGCCGGGTGCGCGAGGCTTGCAGACACTCGCCCGAAGCAGGGAGAGCCCTCCGGAGGGCTCCCCGTGCTTCGGGCGACGGGCTGCCTCCCCAAGCCTCGCGCACCGGGCGGGACCTCCTGCCGGGTGCGCGAGGCTTGCAGACACTCGCCCGAAGCAGGGAGAGCCCTCCGGAGGGCTCCCCGTGCTTCGGGCGACGGGCTGCCGCCCCAAGCCTCGCGCACCGGGCGGGACCTCCTGCCGGGCGCGCGAGGCTTGCAGGCATTCGCCCGAAGCAGGGAGAGCCCTCCGGAGGGCTCCCCGTGCTTCGGGCGACGGGCTGCCGCCCCAAGCCTCGCGCACCGGGCGGGACCTCCTGCCGGGTGCGCGAGGCTTGCAGACACTCGCCCGAAGCAGGGAGAGCCCTCCGGAGGGCTCCCCGTGCTTCGGGCGACGGGCTGCCGCCCCAAGCCTCGCGCACCGGGCGGGACCTCCTGCCGGGTGCGCGAGGCTTGCAGACACTCGCCCGAAGCAGGGAGAGCCCTCCGGAGGGCTCCCCGTGCTTCGGGCGACGGGCTGCCTCCCCAAGCCTCGCGCACCGGGCGGGACCTCCTGCCGGGTGCGCGAGGCTTGCAGACACTCGCCCGAAGCAGGGAGAGCCCTCCGGAGGGCTCCCCGTGCTTCGGGCGACGGGCTGCCTCCCCAAGCCTCGCGCACCGGGCGGGACCTCCTGCCGGGTGCGCGAGGCTTGCAGACACTCGCCCGAAGCAGGGAGAGCCCTCCGGAGGGCTCCCCGTGCTTCGGGCGACGGGCTGCCGCCCCAAGCCTCGCGCACCGGGCGGGACCTCCTGCCGGGCGCGCGAGGCTTGCAGGCATTCGCCCGAAGCAGGGAGAGCCCTCCGGAGGGCTCCCCGTGCTTCGGGCGACGGGCTGCCGCCCCAAGCCTCGCGCACCGGGTGGGACCTCCTGCCGGGTGCGCGAGGCTTGCAGGCATTCGCCCGAAGCAGGGAGAGCCCTCCGGAGGGCTCCCCGTGCTTCGGGCGACAGGCTGCCGCCCCAAGCCTTGCGCACCCGGTGGGACCTCCTGCCGGGCGCGCGAGGATTGCAGGCATTCGCCCCATAAGACGCACCCCGATTTCCCCTTCATTTTTGGAGGGGAAAAAGTGCGTCTTATGGGGCGAAAAATACGGTAATTTCAAAAATCTTGTTTTCATAAACTTGTTCCTTGACTTCCCCCCACACCCCTTCAAGCATCCCAATTTCCATAATTATATCAGCAATTATTTCTCCTCTTCACCATCTTAGTATAATCTTCTTATACAAAAATTTAGACTCTTTCCTAAGTTGGACTCAGGTTCCCTCCCACCGATTTCCCAGTTTATATTAGATAAAAATATTAATTAAACCAAAAATTCATGAGTGTTATTGAAATTCTATTCCCCCCCCCCTTCCATCCCCGGTTTGCGTCCCTTCCCAAATATAAGTCCATAATAACAGTTCTTAGCCTGGGTTCCTCACGTCCAAGGCCTTCATATCTCTTTCAGTCCCTCTCCGCCGGTCTTGTTGGTAGTCCTTTATGTTGATCAATAAAACTCGAGGAAGTTCTGTCTCTTTCAAACCAAATCTTCTTTCCACAAGAAAGCTTGAAAACCATTGCTGCAAAAGATTCACAAACCCTTCATCTTTGAGGTGGAGGCCCCAGTCATATTTCTTCTTTATTTTAAGTTCCTGTATTCCAAATGCTCTAGAGGCCTCCTCCTTCATCTTTCTCATCTTTTGCAGATTTGTAATCCATGTTATCCAAGAGTCTTCTTGTTTATACTCCACTAGTGTCACTTCCTGGTTGGTACTTTCCATCTGAGTTTCCTCCTCTCCTTGTTTAGTCTTCAATTCTTGAGATATCTCTTCCAATTCAGCTGTGGGTTCTTTCTTATTCAAATCCTCAGTACATTCAGCAGAGCTGTTTATTCCAAAAGTCAAGGTCATGAGCTGTTTGTTCATAGCTAGACTCTGCTCTTGTAAAATTCCAACCAGCTGGAATGTTTTTTCTAGCTCCGCTAGTAACTTTCCATCCACTGCCATTGTAATGTCTCAGAAATCCCCCTAGAGGGAATCTGATACTTAGTAATCCTTTTTCCAACAGCCCTCTGCCTCGTTAGTTTCTTTGTTTCCAACGACTTTAGTTCAATTGTATCACTTTTAGTCCAGAGGGATCTTAGGTTAAAAGATTTTTTACTTTAAATTGCCCGTTTGACAGTTTTGACAGCTGTCAAACTCCTTTCCTCTTCAGCAGACTTAGAGACAGGACGCTCCCGGGCCCGGGAGGGGGGGTTACACACGACAAAAAGAAAATCTTCTAAAATTCCACTCTTGCACTCCAGCTCAAAACTTGTTTTGTCAAATCGTGAAAGTTAATGTCTTATTAACTCACCCCAAAAGGGTAGGCTCTCCAGCTTAGTTCTCTACCGTTGCTTTAAATCTTCTGCAGGAAGGGGGGTGCGGACTTCCTTTTGACACATCCCCCGGTCGTATCCAATTCAAAGATAATTTTATTTTAAAGTCCAAATCCTCTACTCACGGGTTGCTTCTTTTCAAGTCCGAATTTAAGGAAACAAGTCAGCGCTCTTCAGCCATGGCACACGGCTTCGCTCCGCTGGGGTAGCGGTTTACTCTCAGCACCACGCCACTCTCCGTATCCTCTCCGTAGCCTTTAAAAAGGCTCTTCGTGAATCGGGGAGGGCGCTTAAGGTGCCCACCGAGTCACCAGGTCCTCAGGCATCCGCGCCTGAGGTTTTTGAGGGTCCCCGCGTCGCCGTCGCGGCAGGACCCGTCCCCAGCGGAGCCGATTCCCTCAGGAGCTCGGAGGGAATCCGCCATTAGCTGTCCGCGCCAACCCGGAAGTCCCAACAACAACAACTTCCTGCCTTGAATTCTAATTCCACAATTTGGTGGCAAAGGCCAGGGAAGAATCAGCTGAATGTAGCAGGGAGGAAAAATAAGCTTTTCAAATGCTGGGATCAGTTCATATCCCGTGAGGCATTTAGGAAACCATTGTTTATGTAGGCAGAACTTCCAGTACCCTTCATATGTGTTGTCAGAGTAATTCTCACAATAGCCCTGCAGAGTAGCACCCCCTCATTGCAGTCTTCTATCTCTTTTAAGTAAAGGATTCCAGAAATTCCAGGAAAGCAAATGGGACTGAAAGATTAGCAGTTTAGTTAAAGCTACCTAATGAATTCAGGACTGGTAACACACCTGAACCTGGGACTTCATAGATCACATGTTCATGCTTGGCCACTGTACGATACCAGCCCTTATTGCACAAAATTTAAAAGAAAATGGCACAGAAGAATGGTATTATTGTAAAAGTTACTAAAGAGGAGGTTTAATACACATATGGTGGCACTGTTCTCACAAATATCAACAGTAGAAGAATGGCAGATGAAGATGATGGATTTTTTGGAGCTAGCCAACCTAACCGGAAGAGTCCGCGACCAGAAGGAGGAGGAACACCACGAAGAATGGAAGAAATTTAATGATTATTTAGCTAAATTTGTTAAGCTAAACTAACCGGAAATAGCTTCCAGATATTTAATGGGCTTAGGATTGTATTTATGTTAACTGATAAAATAGTATGTTTAAGGAGAAGATTTAAAGATGTTAATGTTCAACTTAAAGTGTATAAAAATTGGGATTTGGAAAACCGTTATAAGGATATGCAATGAAATTCAACTAAGGGGAAACGAGGAAGTCTCTTTACAAAGTTAATAACTGTTATTTTCAATAAGGTTATGATTTATGTTTGTTATATTTGTTCGTTTTGTGTTTTTGTTTGTTGTTAATATTGTAAAAACCAATAAAAAAAATTGGGGAAAAAGGAAAATAATAATTAATAACAATTCAACAACTAAGGTTGCAATCCTAACCCCATTTACCTGAAAGTAAGCTCCACTGAATTCAAAGGGTTTGGGTTGTTTTTTTTACAGTAAACACAAGTTAATTTAACACAACAAATATACATTGAAGCATGCCCAGAAGTACATAGATTATGCTGTACACATGTTTAAAATCTATTTATTTAAATTTTAAAAAGAGCAAACACTTGATATTTATTACACAGGTTTCACTGCTTTAAAGTTTTGTACAAAGCAATGCAAGATCAGCAGTAACTTCAACCTCCTCCCTGTTCTGATGAAATTCTGCTCCATTTTATTCACAGAGTTTCTGGAGAGGCACCCCTGCCTCTGAAAAACCCTAGGATGTGCCCCCCTAAAAGGCTAAACAATTTATTGTGGCATTTGTACATTGGAGTCCACTTCATTACAAACACTTGATGGTGTGGGCTTTAGTCCAAGAAAACTTATGTACAGTGGAACCTTGGTTCTCAAACCTAATCCGTTCCCGGAAGTCTGTTCCAAAACCAAAGCGTTCCAAAACCAAGGCGCGCTTTCCCATAGAATGTAATGCAAAATGGATTAATCCATTCCAGATTTTTAAAAACAACCCCCCAAAAAAGCAATTTAACATGAATTTTACTATCTAACGTGACCATTGATCCATAAAATGAAAGCAATAAACAATGTACTGCAGTCACACAAACAATCCATCAGTAGCTGAACTGGGTTCCACACAGTCACAAAAACAACAAAAAAGAGCCACAAAACCACAAAATAAATAGCAAAAACAGACAGACCTCAGCGTAACACTCAAATCAGAAGCGTAATACTCAAAACGGAGCACATTCTAATTCCGAAAAAAGTTCGCAAACTGGAACACTTACTTCCTGGTTTCCAGTGTTTGGGTTCCAAGTTGTTTGAGTACCAAGGGGCCACTGTAATAATAAATTTGCCTGTCTGTTAGGTGCCAGACGAGTCCTTGTTTCATTCAAATTAGCACTCAGAAATAGAACCATTTATAAAACATACCTGATTGCATAGAACTCCCCCAACGGCTCCTCTTCGCTTTTGCTCATCTTCAAGGCCTGCCTCTGCAGCAGTTTGACGAGGATTTTTACCAAACCGTGGACATTCCTATCAAAAGCAAAATCAGTGTAAGTTCATATCAACACTGTTGTGCAAAGCATGGGGCTGGAGGAGGGTGGAGAGACTTTTACCACGACGGGCGGTATCCAATTCCCTCATCCTGTAGGCACAAGGATTTCCATTTGTGCAACAGGACTTTAAAAGTCCCGCAGAGGGCTTTCGTCATTCGGTAGTACATGAACATTGGAAATAAAGAAATAATAAATATTTGGGGGTGGTGGGGACACCAGAGCAGGGAGCCTGTGCCAAAAACAGGCATGCAATCCTGAGCTCTTCGGGGGAAGTAATGGATGAGTCCCAAACACTCCACTGAACTACCCAAAATTAGTAATGGCATACAAGTTGCTTTTGGAGCTGCTTACAAGCTGTCTAGGGACGCAGGTGGCGCTGTGGGTTAAACCACAGAGCCTAGGACTTGCCGATCAGAAGGTCGGCGGTTCGAATCCCTGTGACGGGGTGAGCTCCCGTTGCTCGGTCCCTGCTCCTGCCAACCTAGCAGTTCGAAAGCATGTCAAAGTGCAAGGAGAGAAATAGGTACCGCTCCGACGGGAAGGTAAACGGTGTTTCCGTGCGCTGCTCTGGTTTGCCAGAAGCGGCTTAGTCATGCTGGCCACATGACCCAGAAGCTGTACGCCGGCTCCCTTGGCTAATAAAGCGAGATGAGCGCCGCAACTCCAGAGTTGGCCACGACTGGACCTAATGGTCAGGGGTCCCTTTACCTTTACCAGCTGTCTCTGATCTTTCCACTAAGGGGTTGGGGTTGGAAGTCATTGAGCTGGTACTCTGTGTCCTATGCAAGTCAATTTAATCACATGGCAAACATATCCAAATCTGTCGTCTTTATCTATAAATCTCAGCTGTTTCAGTACACCATAGGGCACGCGTTCCCACACCGTGTTTTCAAAGTCTTAATTCGATTTGGCTAATCTGTCGGCAGAGCTGGATCTCATTTTTTAAAAAAAATATTTTTTAAAAGAACAAACTATTCTTTAGGGGAAACTCTATTGCCTTGCAGTCTCTCGAGAGTTTGTGGGGTGGTTTTCTGTTTTTCTAACTGGGTCCAGGCATGAGAAAAGCCAGCTGAAAATGTGATTTTGTGGAAGTTTAGAAGGGGTGAAAAATATGTTTCGCACAGTACCAGTCCTGTAAACTCTGTAACCTATTAAGCTTTGCCTTCTTCCTTTTATCCGTTCCCCATTTGCTTTGATTCCACACCTCCACTGCCACGTATCTCACCCAGTATTCAAAGAAATGTAGGGCACCATGGCTCACATTTCTTTTTGGCAGGCATGTGGCGAAATAATTTGAGCTTGGGGCTAGACTGAACCTCCAAACCTATACACCAGAGGTAGACAAAATGGTGCGTTCCAGACAAAGATGGACTACAACTCCCATCAACCCTGGCCGCCGGCTATTCTGGCTGGGGCATCTGGGTATTGGAGTCCAACAAACATCTGTACACATTTACCTGAAGTCAATGGGTCTTGCTTATAAACAGGCATGTATACCATTGCGCCATAAGTAATGCATTACACACATGGAATGCACTGGTTGTCAGGTGTTCACAGAAAATTCTATTGAGCCAGTTTGATTGTTCAGCATTGAGGTTGAATCCTGACAAGACAGAAGTACTGTTCTTGGGGGATAGGGGGCGGGTTGGTGTGGAGGACTCCCTGGTCCTGAATGGGGTAACTGTGCCCCTGAAGGACCAGGCACGCAGCCTGGGAGTCATTTTGGACTCACAGCTGTCCATGGAGGCACAGGTCAATTCTGTGTCCAAGGCAGCTGTTTACCAGCTCCATCTGGTACACAGGATGAGACCCTCCCTGCCCGCAGACTGTCTTGCTAGGGTGGTGCATGCTCTGGTTATCTCCCAGTTGGACTACTGCAATGCGCTCTACGTGAGGCTACCTTTGAAGGTGACCCAGAAACTACAACTAATCCAGAATGAGGCAACTGGACTGGGGACTGGGAGTGGCCGCCGAGACCATATAACACCGGTCCTGAAAGATCTTCATTGGCTCCCAGTAGGTTTCCGAGCACAATTCAACGTGTTGGTGCTGACCTTTAAAGCCCTAAATGGCCTTGGCCCAGTATACCTGAAGGAGCATCTCCACCCCCATCGTTCTGCCCAGACACCGAGGTCCAGCTCCAAGGGCCTTCTGGTGGTTCCCTCACTACAAGAAGTGAGGTTACAGGGAACCAGGCAGAGGGCCTTCTCCGTAGTGGCGGCTGCCCTGTGGAACGCCCTCCCAGCAGATGTCAAGGCAATAAACAACTATTTTACTTTTAAAACACAACTGAAGACGGCTTTGTTTAGGGAAGTTTTTAATGTCTGACACTGTATTGTTTTTAATATTCGGTTGGAAGCCGCCCAGAGTAGTTGGGGAAATCCAGCCAGATGGGCGGGGTAGAAATAATAAATTATTATTATTATTATTATTATTATTATTATTATTATTATTATTATTATTATTATTATTATTGACATGTCTATTATTATTATTATTATTGACATGTCAAGGACAAAAACAAAACAAAACACCTTTTCAATTGACAGCAGTAAAGTTCTCTAGGCTGACCAATAAGTAGCAGCTTACATAGTCTACTAAGGTTCTTGGAGGAGGGGCAGAAATACAAGTATGATAACTGAACAGCACAGAGATGAGCAACAAACAGTATTCTCTATACAGCCAAAAACTTGGTCTTCAGATTTTAAAAAAGAAAAGAAAAGCACACAATATTCTATATTGTTGCGAAAAACTTGGAAGTGTCACTCCAAGGAGTCCCAGAGCTTAAACTGTACAAATTCTAGAATTTCAAAGCCTAAGTAAAAAGCCCGTTCAGAACAAAAGACTTGGGAAGTTGTAGTTTCTCCTTCCTTGGAAGTTTTGAAGCAGAGGTTGGATGGCCATCTGTCATGGATGCTTGAGCTGAGATTCCTGCATTGCAGGGGGTAGACTAGATGACTAGATGACTCTTAGGGTCCCTCTAAACTCCACATAAATCCTGGCTATGCCTATGAGAAGCACATATTACCATGTGATGAATATGGTGCAAACTTGAGTACAGTGGTGCCCCGCAAGACGAATGCCTCGCAAGACGAAAAACCCGCTAGACGAAAGGGTTTTCCGTTTTTCGATGCGCTTCGCAAGACGAATTTCCCTATGGGCTTGCTTCGCAAAACGAAAAAGTCTTGCGAGTCTTGCAATTTTTCCCCGCTCCCCCCCTTTTTCTAAGCCGCTAAGCCGCTAATAGCCTCTTAACCGCTAAGCCGCTAAGCCTTTAATAGCCGCTAAGCCTTTAATAGCTGCTAAACTGCTAATAACGCTAATCCGCTAAGCCGCTAATAGGGTTGCTTCGCAAGATGAAAAAACTGCTAGACAAAGAGACTCGCGGAACGGATTAATTTCGTCTTGCGAGGCACCACTGTACAAGGCAGCTAAGCTGGAACTGATGTGCTGAATAAAGATGATCGAAACATTTTTTAAATTATTTTTTTAAAGCGTAAGAGGGGCACGGTATGGATGATGCAAACAACCCGCAAATTACCTGGCAGAAGGAATCAGGTTGAGAGCTCCGTTGAGAACATAACCGAGTTCTGCATGATCCTGGGAGACGAGCGTCACCAGAGCCTCACAGCACGAAGTTCGGACAACCACGCTGTCACTGCAGCACTTTTCCCAGAGCAAGTTTAAGGCAGGGGTCTGAAATCAAGAACACTCCTTCAAGACTGCTGACTTACCAATGCTTTCTGCTTCCTTAAATTGGTACGCAACTGAAAATATTATTTCTCTCCACAAAAGGAGAGGACAGAGGTTCCTTGGGAAGCTTCTCCAGCTGCAGCTTATGGTGCCAACTTACCAGCTGGCTCTATGGACTCCCTCAAGTTGTGGCAAAAGGTTTTAACCAGGGTCACCCCTCCCAGCAGGCGCCCATCCAGTGCCGGATATACGTATAAGCTAAACAAGCTCTAGCTTAGGGCCCCACTCTCTTGGGGGCCCCCAAAAAATTAAAGGAAAAAAACCTGGATGTACATTTCCAAAATACAAGATAAAAAACAAATAAAATAAAACCTACATACAGCAATGGTGTTTTGTGTTGTGTAGGCTCCTAGGATGTAAGTCATGGCCCTGCCTGCTCCCTAAAATATCACTGGTTTGCTCATTACTATATATAGGGTCTCCTGCCAACCTAGGAGTTCAAAAGCACGTCAAAGTGCAAGTAGATAAATAGGGAGCACTCCAGCAGGAAGGTAAACAGCGTTTCCGTGCGCTGCTCTGGTTCGCCAGAAGCGGTTTAGTCATGCTGGCCACATGACCCGGACTGTACGCAGGCTCCCTCGGCCAATAAAGCGAGATGAGCGCCGCAACCCCAGAGTCGGCCACGACTGGACCTAATGGTCAGGGGTCCCTTTACCTTTACCTATATATAGGGTGCCTACATTCTGCATGGACTGGTTGCATACTTCTTACTAATTGTATTTCAGTTCAACAATTACTTTGATAAAATACATATTTTGTTATGTGCAAATGGCTTTAGGCACCTATGAGGTCCATAAATTACCATATAAGCATATATTCAACACAAAAAAATAGCGACCATTTGTTGTTGACAAAGGACTGCTGGACATATAAAGGGCCCCATTACCTTCAGGAGCTGAGGGCCTAAATCAAACCTAAATCCAGCCCTGCATCCATCTCAGGCAGCTGAGAGAGGGCTCCGTTTTGTCTTGTTTTTGTTCAAATTGCTGTTATTTTTTACCTATGTCATTTTAACCTGTGACGTTAATGCTGTATTCTTAGTTTTAGATTTTGATTTATGTGGAAATTGTTTCCCATTTGGTTGTGTATTTTTTTGACGTGGTTTATTTATTGTTTATGACTTGTGGAATGATGTAAATCTTGTTATGCTGTAAGCCGCCTTGAGCATTGTTTTTTAACTGTGGAAAGGCGACATACAAATAAAAAATGATGATGAATAATGATGGTGATGGTGTTTGGTGTCATGAAAGAGCCAAACCTTGACACTCAATTTATTGTTCTTGCATTGAAAGCCATTTAGGAGAAGAAAAACTCTTGTTCCCTTCCACTGCCTTGTGGGATATCTTCGGGAGAACAAAAGGCTGAGGAGTAAACCCTACGCAAATCTGGAGTAAAGTCCCTAAGACAGTTGGATGGCACCTTGTACACCTCCTTCCGTCAACTCCTGCAACCAAGCTGGTGCCAAACATCTTGCTCTGCTTTCTTTGGACCCCCATCAGCGAGGCTGTGGCGATCACACAAGGTCCCCGGACGTTTGACGGTCTATTGATCCCTGTGCCACCACTGTGCTCGCTTCCCGGCTGCCACCAACCCGTTACTCTCGGGTACACACTGAGTCCAGACAGTTGTTAAAATTAAACCAAATAAACAAGTTTATTTTATAAGCATTAACAAGTTTATGGTTTCTCAGATCATTTTCTTGTCAGTTTCTTAACCTTCATTTCTTTACCGGCCTATACCTTCCTAATACCTTCTGACTGATTATCTCAACTGTCTGACTGACTCCTCTTAACAGATTCTCTCACTCTCTCACATCAGACTAGCCCAACCCACAGACTTATCCTCCCTCTCTCTTCTCTATCTCCAGACTGACTGACTTCTTAACAACTCTAACTCCTCCCCTTGGGTTCCTATAGGTTAGTCATTTTGCAATTAGTTAACCCTGTCCTTATGAACCCAGTATGATGTCACACACCTAGGATGGCAAACGCCACAGAGGCCGAGAGGGGGGTCTTGTCGTCTGGGCAGTCCAGGACCCCTTCAGTGATGCTAACATAGCGGTTTGACTTCACCCTCAGAGGTGCACTCCATTGTCTCTTTAGACAGATGGATGCCAGGAGCTCCCAGGGAAAGCTGCCTGTGGCATTTAATGCAAAATAACAGAAGATAATGGAGGAAAACCATTCATCTCTTATTTAAAAAAAAACCCTAATTGAAGGGGTAAAACTCTGCAACAGATGTGAAAGATAAGCTCCATTTGTTTTTCATGAAGAAGAACAACAACAGCACAAGGAACAACCTGAAAAAATTATCAGCATGCCGAATCTTACACAGCATTTACCATATTTTTCGCTCCATAAGAGGCACCTGACCATAAGACGCACCTAGTTTTTAGAGGAGGAAAACAAGAAAAAAAATATTCTGAAGGAAACAGTGGATGTATGATTTTTGTGGTTCATGCTGTGGCCACAGAGATGTGATTTGACGGTGAGTTTGGGGTAGCCCAATGCAAAAATCCTGAGAATCCATGTGGATCCGTGCTTTGTAACCACGTTTTTGCACCATTGCGGCCCCACAAAACAGTAGATGCCTGTTTTTTGGGTGCAGGCTGTAGCCATGGACATGCTATGTGATCTGATGGTGAATTTGGGGTGACCCAATGCAAAAATCCTGAGAATCCATGTGGATCCGTGCTTTGTAACCACGTTTTTGCACCACTGTGGCCCCACGAAACAGTGGATGCCTTTTTTTTTTTGGTGCGGGCTGTAGCCATGGACATGCTATGTGATCTGATGGTGAATTTGGGGTGACCCAATGCAAAAATCCTGAGGATCCATGGGCTTTTACCTCCCCCTCCCAGGCAGCCTCCTTTATCACTAACGTCCCTTATCTCTCTCCCGATCCCACCGATCAGCTGTTTCCTTTCAACACTCCCTTCCCTCCTGTTTGCCTTAGTGTCTTTTCCTTAGCTGGAACAGTTTTTTGCTCCTCCTTTTCTTCTCATTTCTCTCCTTATTGCTTTAGTCTTCCTGTTCCCCCCCATTGCAAGTTTGCTGTCTTTACCTCCCCCCTCCCAAGCAGCCTCCTTTATCTCTAGCGTCCCTTATCTCTCTCCCCGATCGACAAACGATCAGCGGCTTTGTTTCAACACCCACTTCCCTCTTTCAAAAAAAAAGCACGATCTGCTTTTTGCCCCTGGGCAATTCGGCTCCAGGGACCTCGCATTTGCTCCATAAGACACACAGACATTTCCCCTTACTTTTTAGGAAGAAAAAAGTGTGTCTTATGGAGCAAAAAATACGGTATATGGCGTGCATAGATCCCACTCTCTCCAGACAGCCTGTCATGATGGCTATGAACTCTCGTACTATTAAGTACCTAATTTAAAAAAACACACACAAAACCTTGCAAAGAATTACCATTCAGCCATAAAGACTTAACATTACCAGGATTGATGCTCAATCATGTAATGCCACAAAGTCAGCTGCCAGGCTGATGCGGGAAAGAGAAGGCGAAAGCAACGAAACAAACCTGGTTAGTGGACTGGCTTATCTTGTTAGACGAAACATTTTCTTTCAGCACAGCAGCGACAAGATGGCCCACCGTCTACGAAGGAAACACAAATTGTCGTGTTATGTTCCTTATCGGGGCCCTGCGGCGGCAACTTGAGAGGTCCTGCTGTGCCAAACGGCTGCAACAGGTAATCAAAGAAATGGACTCCAGGATAACCTTGCAAAGTCAGACAGGGTGGCTAGTGGTCTTACAGGGTCACAACCAAGCATCCTCTGCGACTTTGCACATTGCAACCTGCTTCAAGGCGCTTCTAGAAACCAGGCTTGATTACTGTAAGTCGCTCTACGTGGGGCTGCCCTTGAAGCTGACCCAGAAACTCCAGCAGGTGTAGAATGCCGCGGCGAGGCTCCTTACGGGGTCCTCGCTGCGGCATCACATTCATCCAGAGCTTTACCAACTGCACTGGCTCCCGGTGGAGTACAGGGTCAGCTTTAAGGTGCTGGTTTTGACCTTTAATGCCCTATGCGGCCTAGGACCCACGTACCTACGAGACCGCCACTCCTGGTATGCTCCACAGAGGACCTTAAGGTCCACAATTTGACAACACCTTGGAGGTCCCAACTTGCAAGGTGATTAGATTGGTCTCAACTAAGGCTAGGGCCTTTTCAGTACTGGCCCCGACTTGGTGGAACGCTCTGTCACAAGAGATAAGGGCCCTGCGGGACTTGCCATCTTTCCGCAGGGCCTGCAAGATGGAGCTGTTCCACCTGGCCTTTGGTTTGGACTCCGTCTGACCCTTATGTTTCCCTCCCCTTATGGTCTGGATCTATGGGCTATTATTAAAATGAGGCTGCATTTTAACCTTTTTATATATATAGGTGGTTTTTTCCTATTATGTTTTTACTGTAATTTTACTGGTGATAGCCGCACTGAGCATGGCTCTGGCCGGGAAGGGTAGGGTAGGGTATAAATAAAATTTCTTCTTATTATTAAGGAGGCCCCAAACAACCGCTTGGCCTATTTGCTGAATCGGTGCAGTCGTCGTTGCCTGGTGCTGACTTATGGAAACCAAAGCTGGCAGAGGGACCACAGTGGGTCAGTCTCTGGCATCTCCCTTTTCAAAAGGTCTCAGGAGCAGGTGCTGAGACAGGAGTCCCCCCCCCCCCAAAGCCTGGGAGATCCTGCCGGTGAGAGTGGATAGTCTTGGGCTACCCAGACTACTCATCTAACCTGCTGTAAAGGGTTCCTAAAGCTACAGATGCAAAGGAAACTGGTCCACAGTGAATCAACAAGTGAAAAAAGGATGCCTTCAGGGTGTAGGAAGTGGGGTCCTCCAAGGATCTGCATGCGGAAAGGTGCTTTTTCACTTATTCATAAAGGAGTGAGGTGGCTGGGTTTGCTGATGGCATTAAAATAGTCCAGGTGGGGAAAACAAAAAGGGGAAAGGATGCAGTTTCTTACCTGTGACTGTATAAGGGTGTTAGGGAAATCAAGTCTCTTTCTGATTTCTTCTGACATGGCTCTTTCTTCCACCTGCTACCCATTCAGCTTCTGCAAACAGAGACAATCGAAGCACATCAACAAAGGCTAAGAATCCAAAGTCCAACTGTTAAGCAGATTGTAGTCATCCTAGCACCTTACCTTCCCCTTCGATGCTTTGAAATATCACACACTTTCCTTCCTCCTGTTATTCTCTCTCTCTTTTAAAACGACACAAAACAAAACAAAACATGCACAATACATATAATCTGATGGCAGCCAAAATAATCAGAAAATCAAACGGTAATGAAAGCCAGTTTTGTACATCTTTCATCTGAAGGAGCTTTTCTGTTTAGATGACTGTTGGATGGATGCATTTCAGATACTCATTCTGTTCCCAGGATCCCCAGATCAGGATCCTCCCCTCTCTTGCATTTGCTCACAAATACGATTATATGTTGTTGTTGTTTAGTCATTTAGTCATGTCTGACTCTTCGTGACCCCATGGACCAGAGCATGCCAGGCACTCCTGTCTTCCACTGCCTCCCGCAGTTTGGTCAGACTCATGTTAGTCGCTTCAAGAACACTGTCCAGCCATCTCATCCTCTGTCGTCCCCTTCTCCTTGTGCCCTCCATCTTTCTCAACATCAAGGTCTTTTCCAGGGAGTCTTCTCTTCTCATGAGGTGGCCAAAGTATTGGAGCCTCAGCTTAACGATCTGTTCTTCCAGTGAGCACTCGGGGCTGATTTCCTTAAGAATGGATAGGTTTGGTCTTGCAGTCCACGGGACGCTCAAAAGTCTCCTCCAGCACCATAATTCAAAAGCATCAATTCTTCTTTATGGTCCAGCTCTCACTTCCATACATCACTACTGGGAAAACCATAGCTTGAACTATACGGACCTTTGTTGGCAAGGTGATGTCACTGCTTTTTAAGATGCTGTCTAGGTTTGTCATTGCTTTCCTCCCAAGAAGCAGGCATCTTTTAATTTCGTGACTGCTGTCACCATCTGCAGTGATCACGGAGCCCAAGAAAGTAAAATCTCTCACTGCCTCTATTTCTTCCCCTTCTATTTGCCAGGAGGTGATGGGCCCAGTGGCCATGATCTTCGTTTTTTTTGATGTTGCGCTTCAGACCATATTTTGTGCTCTCTTCTTTTACCCTCATTAAAAGGTTCTTTAACTCCTCCTCGCTTTCTGCCATCAAGGTTGTGTCATCTGCATATCTGAGGTTGTTGATATTTCTACCGGCAATCTTAATTCCAGCTTGGGATTCATCCAGCCCAGCCTTTTGCATGAGGAATTCTGCATATAAGTTAAATAAGCAGGGAGACAATATACAGCCTTGTCGTACTCCTTTCCCAGTTTTGAACCAATCAGTTGTTCCATATCCAGTTCTAACTGTAGCTTCTTGTCCCACATAGACATTTCTCAGGAGACAGATGAGGTGATCAGGCACTCCCATTTCTTTAAGAACTTGTCATCGTTTGCTGTGGTCGACACAGTCCAAGGCTTTTGCATAGTCAATGAAGCAGAAATAGATGTCTTTCTGGAACTCTCTAGCTTTCTCCATAATCCAGCGCATATAATCTCTATAATTTCTCCATAATCCAACGATTATATGCATGGATCCAACTGGAAGCATGATTATTCCCCAGACCCTTTTATGGACGATTCTCTTTACATCATTCTCGCGGCTGAAGTCAAGGCTCGACATTTGGCAACGAGGTGTCAGTACACCAATGGGAGCTCCCAGGAACCTCAAACTGACCTGCTTCCCAGTCGGCTGCGATGAGGTTCTCTGGCAACGCACCCCGAAAGCCCCACAAAGAACTTAATGAGAAGCCTCTTGAATGGGGAACTCTAACAAAATCCACATGCTGTAACGAAAACTGGTCAGCATATGGGAAGAGTAACTCATCTAGACATTATAGTGGTAGAAGCTGCACACTTCTATAGTCTAAAGGTGAGCACTTTATTGATCTGGCACCTCTTGCATTTCCCTCCAGGCAATGGCCTGAGGTACAGCATCTGTCCCAGACAAAAGTCAGTTGTCAACGAGACGTTTCCATTACACTTTTGCGCGTAGAAAATTGAAAGGCATCAAGGTCCTTGAACGTCTTTGATGGTCCCCAAATACTTGCGAGCGCTACTCCACGATACTCTATGGCAGGGCTAGGAAACCTGTGGCCCTCCAGATGTGGCAGGACTCCAGATGTTTCCATTAGTCCTGGCTAACCATGAAGATGGGAGCTGTAGTCCAGCAACATCTGGGGGGCCACAGGTTCCTCATTCTTGCTCTATACCTGAAGGAGCGTCTCCACCCCCAGCGTTCTGCCCAGACACTGAGGTCCAGCGCCAAGGGCCTTCTGGCGGTTCCCTCACTGCGAGAAGCCAAGTTACAGGGGACCAGGCAGAGGGCCTTCTCGGTGGTGGTGCCTGTCCTGTGGTACGCCCTCCCATCAGATGTCAGGGTAATAAAGAACTATCTGACATTTAGAAGATATCTGAAGGCTTCAGGGAAGTTTTTAATGTGTGACACTTTAATGTATTTTTAATCTTTGTTGGAAGCCGCCCAGAGTGGCTGGGGAAACCAAGCCAGATGGGCTGGATACAAATAATTAATTACTATTACTATGTCATCATAGGATCCTCAGTTATACAGTTTCTGGTTATGCTTTGTTTATTTTTGTAAAAGCCTTTGCAAACAGTTTGAAACGTCTCTGGGCAGCATCTTCAAGACTAAGTGCATACTCTGAACGTATGGCTGACTCACACACAGTCATTAAAATGGCTGTACAGTGGTACCTCTGATTATGTACTTAATTCATTCCGGAGGTCCGTTATTAACCTGAAACTGTTCTTAACCTGAAGCACCACTTTAGCTAATGGGGCCTCCTGCTGCCGCCGCAGCACGATTTCTGTTCTCATCCTGAAGCAAAGTTCTTAACCCGAGGTACTATTTCTGGTTACGTACTTAATTCATTCCGGAGGTCCGTTATTAACCTGAAACTGTTCTTAACCTGAAGCACCACTTTAGCTAATGGGGTCTCCTACTGCCGCCGCAGCACAATTTCTGTTCTCATCCTGAAGCAAAGTTCTTAACCCGAGGTACTATTTCTGGGTTAGCGGAGTCTGTAACCTGAAGGGTATGTAATCTGAGGTACCACTGTAGAGAGTTCTCACTCCAGTGATCTGTACATGCAGGGTTCCCTATGGACTTGCTTGAGAAGCAGGGGCCCCGGGCCCAATAAGTTGGATCCTAGGGCCCCAAGGCATGCCCAATAAGGTTTCTAAAACTCTAAATCCAACTCTCTCTAAATCAGGGTTCCCAAAACTTGGGTCTCCCTGCATTTTCCCCTAGATGACTCTTGGGACCCTTCCTATGTTTATTTGTTTTTAAATAATAATAATTCAGACATCTTTACTGAAAGTTTAAAAGTACATAATTAGACGTAAATAAAAGAGAGAGAAAGAGAAACAGAACCTGTGTAGAAGGGAAAGTAAAGGTAGGGAAGGAACCCCAAAACTGTACCCTTTGCAAAGTTGTTATTGTACTTTACCAGATCTTAACCTATTACAGTATTTGTAAGAATGGATTCCCAACATCATTGAATGTGTCCATGCCAAGTCTGCATTTATATGCAAGTTGTTCATATGTTGCGAGTTTGTAGAAGTCTCTAATCCAATCGCTGAAAGGAGCCGCCGCGTTTTTATTTTTCCAATTCATCAGTATCTTTTTGCCGTGGTTTAGGGCGTAAGAAAGTCCACTCGTATTGCCCTTTTGTAAGGTTCCATGTGCTGGGCGAATAATTCAAAAATATACTGTATGAACTCCCATCATCTCTCGCTAGCAGGGCCAGCGGCCAGGGATGATGGGAGTCCCGAAACAGCTGGAGACTCAAGTTTGGGAGGAAAGTCTGGAGACTGGCCTGCCCCTCTCCCTATTCCGAGGCTGCCCTCCTTGCTCCGTGGTTAGAACCCTGCAAGGATTACCCCGTGGCTAGAACCCACAGACAGAACTACGAAATCGGCACCCCGCAGTTTAGAACTCCGCAATTAGTGCACCGCGGTTATTACCCCGCGGTTAGAACCCTGGGGTCAGTGACCTGCGGCGGTTAGAACCCCGCGGCGGCCAACGTTCCAAGGCGCGGCTCACCTGTCAAGCAGCAGCAGCAACTTCGCAGCGTGGCGACTGGCCGGAGCGGCGCAGCCGCAGTAGCGCCCCTCTCTCTCCCCGCCCCGCCGCGCGGCCGTCGACAAATCAGGGCAAGGTAAGGGCACGTCGGCTTCGATGCTGGTTCCGAGCATGCTCGCAGCCGGGGAGCATGCGCATTAGGCACCAGGGGCTCGAAGTCCGCCCAGAGGGGGAGGGGCGGGAAGAATCGCCTCAGAGAGGAAAGGCTACTTTTAATGAAGAATAAATAACAAATATTTACTGTAAACTGTAAACAACTGAAAAAAACACTAGCAGGATTGTAACAACTCTTGTAATGTAACAAGAGCTAAGTATATAATGGAGGGTTTTTAAAAATAAAAATGGAGAAGAGGGAAGTCGAAGGGTTCGAGGAATCCCTTGTTTGTGGTGTTAATTCATATTTGAATGCAAACATTAATTGTAAAACCAAATAAAAACCTATATGGAAAAAAGTAATAGAATCTTAGAGTTGGAAGGGACCCCTGAGGGTCATCTAGTCCAACCCCCACAGTGCAGGAATCTCAGCTCAAGCATCCCTGGCTGGTGGCCAAACAAACTCATCTTAAAAGCCTCCAAGGAAGGAGAGGCCACCACCTCCCGAGGGAGACCTTTCCACTGTCAAACAGCTCTTTCCCTTCCTGATGTTTAGTTGGAATCTCCGTCCTTGTAACTTGAAGCCATGGGTTCGAGTCCTGCCCTACAGAGCAGGAGAAAACAACATTGCTCCCTGTTCCATGTTATATCCCTTCAGATATCTGAAGATGGCTCTCCTATCTCCTCTCAGACTCCTCTTTTCCGGGCTAAACATACCCAGCTCCTTCAACTGTTCTTCATCAGGCTTGGTTTCCATAGTAACATAGTAGAACATCACACACCTATTTCTGTTCCTGTGTTTGAAAGCCAGTGTCCTCAAAGGTCTATCCAGGTCATCAGTTAAGATTTGCTGTTTTAAAATTACGAATTCAAAGCAAGAAGTAGCTTTTCTTTCTTTTCCGGTTTCATTCTGGCTGGGGATTAGTTTCCAGGTCTAATTCAAAGGGCCGTTATCGACCTATAAAGCCTTACGTGGCTCAGGACCTCAATGCCTTAAGAGCCGCCTCTCCCCAAAGAAGACCAACCCAAACCCTGAACTTGTCCTCGGAGGACCTTCTCTATGTCCCCACCCCCACCCCAGAGAGGTTTGGAGAGTGGCAGCAAGAGAGCAGGGCCTTTTCTGTGGTGGCTCCCCAATGGGGAAACGCTCTCCTCAGAGAGGCTCGCCTGACTCCATCATAATATGGCTTTAGGCGCCAGGCAAAAACATTCCCCTTTACCCAGGCCTATGGCTATTAAATGATCTATGGGCTGTAAAAGTGTGGGGAAAGCGACTATTATTGTGACAACTATTTTATTATTAGGCTGTTTGTCAGCTTTTTACTATGTTTTTATCATTGATGTTCTGTAATGTATTTTTAATGTAGTATACCGCCCTGGGAGCTTTTGATAAAGGGTGGTATACAAATGGAATTAGTAATAACAACAATTCACACATGATCATAATAATAATAATAATAATAATAATAATGGGTTGTTATTGTTCCTATTTTGCAGGTGGAATAGAAAAAACTGCAGCTTTCCCATCTGCTCACCATCGATCACAGGTTATAATGCTCAACTGGAATATTGTTGTGAGTTTGGGGCATGGGTAGGCAAACTAAGGCCCAGGGGCCGGATCCGGCCCAATTGCCTTCTAAATCTGGCCTGCGGACGCCCCAGGAATCAGCGTGTTTTTACATGAGTAGAATGTGTCCTTTTATTTAAAATGCATGTCTGGGTTATTTGTGGGGTCTGCCTGGTGTTTTTACATGAGTAGAATGTATGCTTTTATTTAAAAGGCATCTCTGGGTTATTTGTGGGGCATAGGAATTCATTCTCCCCTCCCCCCCAAAAAAAAATATAGTCCGGCCCCCCACAGTGGACTGGTGAAAACGTTTGCTGGTTTGGGGGTTTGGACAGGGAAGGGTAAAATAACGCTAGAATGGCAGCTTAACAGTTGGTCAGAAATAGGCGAAGCATCCTGGACTGTTGAGAAACAGGAGCAAACCTCCTCTTCCCCGCTCCCTAGTGCTGTCTAGCTCTGAGGGAAAAAAGGAACAAAGGAAAATTGCAGTTTGAGTTGGTTAGAGTTGAGCTAAGTTTTGCACCCTGCTGGCTCCTGGGGACTCATTTTAATTTTGTCCTCATCCTCTTCCCTGACGAGATCTGCAAATGCAACACACCTTGGGGAAAGCTGTCAGGCAGTGCGATCCCTGTTTGGGGAAGCTTTTAATGTTTAATGCATTCCTGTACAGTGGTACCTCAGGTTACATACGCTTCAGGTTACATACGCTTCAGGTTACACACTCCGCTAACCCAGAAATAGTGCTTCAGGTTAAGAACTTTGCTTCAGGATAAGAACAGAAATTGGGCTCTGGCGGCGCGGCAGCAGCAGGAGGCCCCATTAGCTAAAGTAGTGCTTCAGGTTAAGAACAGTTTCAGGTTAAGTACGGGCCTCCGGAACGAATTAAGTACTTAACCCGAGGTACCACTGTATTTTAATATTTTTTTGGAAGCCGCCCAGAGTGGCTGGGGAAGCCCAGCCAGATGGGCGGGGTACAGTCATACCTCGGGTTAAATGTGCTTCAGGTTGAGCATTTTCAAGTTACGCTCCGCGGTGACCCGGAAGTAACGGAGCGCGTTGCTTCCGGGTTTCGCCGTTCGTGCATGCGCAGACGCTCAAAATGACATCACGCGCATGTGCAGAAGCGGCAAAACTCGGCACGCACAGACGCCCAGTTGCATCTTACGTTCCATTCAGGATGCGAACGGGGCTCCGGAATGGATCCTGTTCGCATCCAGAGGTACCACTGTATAAATAAGATACTATTATTATTATTATTATTATTATTATTATTATTATTATTATTATTATTATTATTATTATTATTATTATCCTTCCCCTCTAAGTAAGAAGAGAGGCAGCTGGGGGCTGGCAGAGCACAGGCTGGAATTTTGGGGGCAGTACCCCATTTGCTCTGCTGATTTTTGGGGTTCTGTTAAAAAATGAGTATCTCTTTTGGGGGATCAAATGTGGGAGAAGCGGATTATAACAGGAAACTTGTGTGGCGTGGTTTTGAAAAGTGTAAGCTGGTTGTTAAAATTGCAACTTAGGCATGAGCTCACTAGGTGGTCTTAGGAAAAAAGCACCTCCTCCTCAGTTTCAAATTGCCACTTGTAATTTGGAAGGTAATAGTACATCCCACCTCGTGGGATTGCTACTGAAATAATGTGTGTGAAGTACTTTGCATGTCTGAAATACGCTACAAAAATGGCAAGCAATAATAGTACTGCAAGGCACACAAATTACTGTGTGTTATTTGTTTTAAAAAAAATAGTCCACACAACCTGCCAAGTGATTCTGTGGCGGTGGCTTCCAGTAGAAACAACAACAGTGCAATAAAATAAAATGATCCCCACAGAACATTCACATCAAATCCCAGTTATTTACAACATAGTATAATCAGTACAGATTATTACGAGTTCATGCATAACTGCAGATGTTTGTGACCATACACTTCACTGCTGCGTAGCCTAGACTTGGGAAATAAAGAACTCCTACCCAGCAGAGAGCAAGTATCAGCTGTTCTTTATGAATGCTATTTCTTCATAATTGCTCTCAGCACATTGCCACTGAAATATACTCAGAGTCGCAAAGTGATTTCATGCTCTTTATTCAGCTCTTAGTGGTGAGGAGGAATGAATGAAAGTCCCCTCAAAGTATCTGCTTTATATACATTATTTACACAATGGGCTGCACATGATTGGCTAATTCTGGAATTCTACTGTAAGCCAATCAGGTTGTGGATTCACTTATATCTGGAGCATGATTGGGTGGTTCCTGCCAACCAATCATACTGCTGCAATGTTCTAGGACCAATCAGACTGCTGCAGTTTGGATCCCATTGTTCTAGGACCAATCAGACTGCTGCAGTTTGGATCCTATTCAACTCATTACATAACAGCCACCTTTCAAAGGTCTGAAAGGAGTACATCAAGTGTCATTCTGGATCACTACCCCACATAAAACCCCAAGGAGGAGAGAGGGAGGACTCGGAAGTGGTGCAATGGGCAGTTTTGTGAAGGAAAAATAGAGCTTACATTCATGAACGCGTTTATAGAAGAAAACTATTCACTCAGCTGAAGGTGCCTGCTTGTAACCTGTCTCTAACTTTTCTAACATAGTTTCCAGTCCAGTGATGGGAAATATATAAGTCTGATATTTTGGATTAGGTGGTATAAATGTTGCAAAATAAAAATGAACGAATGCAGAGCAAATTCATGAATGAATGAATGGCATTTATGATATATAACGATGCTGATAGGAGACTTTGAAAAGGGGCTGCCAGTCAGAGAAAGACAAAACCAAGCTAGATAGGTAGACCTATAGTCTGACTCAATGTAGTAAGGAAGCTTTGTGTGTTCGTATTCCCTGAAATATCGCTTGATGTAAAATTGTAGTTAACAAAATAATCCGTGGGCATGAATAGGAGTGACATAGTTTAGAATTTATTATAGGAATCAGTCAAAGTAAACCTTTCCACTTAAACAAATATTTATTTTAAAGCTCTAAATCCAGGCACTAAAATGTAAATTGACCAAAAGAGCTTTCTTATTACTATGATTAAGGGTAATTTAAAACACAGTAAACTTTTAGGTGCAGCCATTTTTAACCTAAACTGCAGTCGGCTGTATAAGACTGAAATCTACACAAGCAGTGGCCTTCATGCGGACAGCTGGCAGAACCCGTTGCACACATTACATATCATTAGGGGATGAAAAAGCTTTTATAGAAACCTATAACTAAGTCCCCTCTCCGCACTGCAGTATCACTGCTGGGAAGGCTAGAGTGTCACTAAAGTCATTATTTGCTAGGAAAGAAGATGTGTTTTCCTCTTTCTGTTAGGAAAATCATCCATGGAGAGTTTAGAGAAGAAGCTCTTTACTTGGACCACGGTGTCCTTACACTCATACACATAGAGCACCATTTCCCCAAATATAGTCACATTTGTTGTTGTTGTTGTTGTTTAGTCGTTTAGTCATGTCTGACTCTTTGTGACCCCATGGACCAGAGCACACCAGGCACTCCTGTCGTCCACTGCCTCCCGCAGTTTGGTCAAACTCATGCTGGCAGATTCGAGAACACTATGCAACCATCTCGTCCTCTGTCGTCCCCTTCTCCTTGTGCCCTTGATATCTCTCCGCAGAGCCTGCAAGACAGAGCTGTTCGGCCTGGCCTTTGGTTTGGACTCAGTCTGACCTTATGTTTCCCTCCCCTTATGGTCTTATCGGCTACTTATAAAATAAGGCTGCATTTAAAATTGCATTTTAACCTGTATTTTAAATTGGTGTGTGTGTCCCCCCCCCCATTTTATGTTTTTACTGTAATTTTACTGGTGATAGCCACACTGAGCCTGGCTCTGGCCGGGAAGGGTGGGGTATAAATTATTATTATTATTATTATTATTATTATTATTATTATTATTATTATTATTATTATTATTATTATTATTACGGCCCCAAACAACCTCTTGGCCTATTTGCTGAATCAGTGCAGTCATCATTGCCTGGTGCTGACTTATGGAAACCAAAGCAGGCGGAGGGACCACAGTTCAGTGTGTCAGTCTCTGGCATCTCGCTTTTCAATAGGCCTCAGGAGCAGGTGCTGAGAAAGGTGTAACCCCACACCCCAAGCCTGGGAGATCCTGCTGGTGAGAGTGGATAATCTTGGGCTACCCAGACTACTCATCTAACCTGCTGTAAAGGGAGCTCCCTATGTTCCTAAAAGGGGCGTAGGTGGCGCTGTGGGTTAAACCACAGAGCCTAGGACTTGCCGATCAGAAAGTCGACGGTGCGAATCCCCACGACGGGGTGAGCTCCCGTTCCTCGGTCCCTGCTCCTGCCAACCTAGCAGTTCGAAAGCATGTCAAAGTACAAGTAGATAAATAGGTACCGCTTCAGCAGGAAGGTAAACGGCGTTTCTGTGCGCTGCTCTGGTTCGCCAGAAGCGGCTTAGTCATGCTGGCCACATGACCCGGAAGCTGTACGCCAGCTCCCTCGGCCAATAAAGCGAGATGAGCGCCACAACCCCACAGTCGGTCACGACTGGACCTAATAGTCAGGGGTCCCTTTATGTTCCTAAAGCTACAGATGCAAAGGAAAATGGTCCACAGTGAATCAACAAGTGAAAAAAGGATGCCTTCAGGGTGTAGGAAGTGGGGTCCTCCAAGGATCTGCATGCGGAAAGGTGCTTTTTCACTTATTCATAAAGGAGTGAGGTGGCTGGGTTTGCTGATGGCATTAAAATAGTCCAGGTGGGGAAAACAAAAGGGGGAAAGGATGCAGCTTCTTACCTGTGACTGTATAAGGGTGTTAGGGAAATCAAGTCTCTTTCTGATTTCTTCTGACATGGCTCTTTCTTCCACCTGCTACCCATTCAGCTTCTGCAAACAGAGACAATCGAAGCACATCAACAAAGGCTAAGAATACAAAGTCCAACTGTTAAGCAGATTGTAGTCATCCTAGCGCCTTACCTTCCCCATCGTTGCTTTGAAATATCACACACTTTCCTTCCTCCTGTTATTCTCTCTCCCTTTTAAAACGACACAAAACAAAACATGCACAATACATATAATCTGATGTCAGCCAAAATAATCGGAAAATCCAACAGTAATGAAAGCCGGTTTTGTACATCATTCTTCTGAAGGAGCTTTTCTGAGATGACTGTTGGATGGATGCATTTCAGATTCTCATTCTGTTTCCAGGATCCCCAGATCAGGATCCTCCCCTCTCTTGCATTTGCTCACAAATACGACTACATGATCTTGTTGTTGTTTAGTCGTTTAGTCGTGTCCGCCTCTTCGTGACCCCATGGACCAGAGCACGCCAGGCACTCCTGTCTTCCACTGCCTCCCGCAGTTTGGTCAAACTCATGCTGGTAGCTTAGAGAACACTGACCAACCATCTCGTCCTCTGTCGTCCCCTTCTCCTTGTGCCCTCCATCTTTCCCAACATCAGGGTCTTTTCCAGGGAGTCTTCTCTTCTCATGAGGTGGCCAAAGTAGTGGAGCCTCAGCTTCAGGATCTGTCCTTCCAGTGAGCACTCAGGGCTGATTTCCTCCAGAATGGATAGGTTTGATCTTCTTGCAGTCCACGGGACTCTCAAGAGTCTCCTACAACACCAGAATTCAAAAGCATCAATTCTTCGGCGATCAGCCTTCTTTATGGTCCAGCTCTCACTTCCAGACATCACTACTGGGAAAACCATAGCTTGAACTAAACAGACCCTTGTCTGCAAGGTGATGTCTCTGCTTTTTAAGATGCTGTCTAGGTTTGTCATTGCATTTCTCCCAAGAAGCAGGCGTCTTTTAATTTCGTGGCTGCTGTCACCATCTGCAGTGATCATGGAGCCCAAGAAAGTAAAATCTCTCACTGCCTCCATTTCTTCCCCTTCTATTTGCCAGGAGGTGATGGGACCAGTGGCTATTCTCTTCTTTTTTTGATGTTGAACTTACACAATCACATGGGTCCAATTGCATGGACTTTCTCAGTGTGAAATTGCCACCCACCCACCACCAGGGGGGAAATAGAATCGCAACTGCTCAATTCACGCAGCAGCACAGGATTGCATTGCCGATCAGAAGGTCAGCGGTTCGAATCCCCGCGACGGGGTGAGCTCCCGTTGCTCTGTCCCTGCTCCTGCCAACCTAACAGTTCGAAAGCACGTAAAATGCAAGTAGATAAATGGGTACTGCTCCGGCGGGAAGGTAAACGGCGTCTCCGTGTGCTGCTCTGGTTCTCCAGAAGCGGCTTAGTCATGTTGGCCACATGACCCGGAAGCTGTACGCCGGCTCCCTTGGCCAATAAAGCGAGATGAGCGCCGCAACCTCAGAGTCGGTCACGACTGGACCTAATGGTCAGGGATCCCTTTACCTTTACCTATCACGAATGAAGATCAAAGTCATGTGCCAAACCATCTGTTGGACTGGTCAGGGTCGCAGAGAGGCAGGGACTGATGTACTAGGGACCTCAGACATGGAGCTTTCATTTTAAAGAACTCAAAGGCAGTGGCGTAGCATGGGTTGTCAGTACCCGGGGCAAGGCAAGTAATATGCGCCCCCTAACCCGTGGATTTGCGCCCCCTAACCCTAACCCCCAGATGTTGCACCCGGTGCGGCCGGGCCCCCCTGCACCCCCCACGCTACGCCACTGCTCAAAGGAAGTCTTTAGGTTTCTTAGAAAGTTATGAAGCAAAATGTGTAGGTACCTTTTTAAGCGATTTCTCTTACATTAGCCAGCCTGGCTTTTCCCTGCTTTCATTGTAGCAGACAGAAGTTCAACAGGTTAAGCCTTTTTCCAGTATGGAAATACAATTATGTGGAAAGCTTCGCCTCTTCCCATTTTGTCTGCCAGACGTTTTATCACTAGTTGAGTTCTTACGTTCTCGAGAAAAAGACTCTGCTTTTGGTTGTATGCAAATAAGGAACTATAAAATCAATTTGTATGTCTGTTAATCCAATCCTGAATCTAGATTTCTTATTTCTAATAATCTCAGGTCTCTGAATAAAAGCACCACTACTGATCATATATGTGTGATTCCTATTAGCTGGCTGTTCTGGACTGGCAACATAACAACCAGTTATGAATAGTGACCCTGTTCGTTTCTGAACTAGGCAATCAGCCTTTGCTGGCTTCTACATTACAACTTGGACATTTTTGAAAAGACAATAGAGTGGGTATACAGTGGTACCTCGGGTTAAGTACTTAATTCATTCCGGAGGTCTGTACTTAACCTGAAGCACCACTTTAGCTAATGGGGCCTCTTGCTGCTGCCGCGCTGCTTGAGCACGATTTCTGTTCTCATCCTGAAGCAAAGTTCTTAACCTGAAGCACTCTTTCTGGGTTAGCAGAGTCTGTAACCTGAAGCGTATGTAACCTGAAGCGTATGTAACCCAAGGTACCACTGTACTCCTTTCCATTATTTTTCAGTATTTTTGCACAAAGTAAAATGCACTCTAAATACGGTATGTCAATGGAGAGAAAGGTCGACGGTGTGGATCATTTGCTAGGATAGCATTTTTCTCTTGACTCCCATCAGAAATGGCTTACATTTTCCTGTTTTAATTGAGAAGTGTGATGAGAAAACTTATTTTTCTCCCTTCTAAATAAATAGAATTACACCACGGTGTGTCACTATTGCCCACCAACATAATAACAATGTGAATAACACAGTAGCAAGTTTCCAAATATCAATGATATCCTAATCCCAACGGGCTTCAGCTAAATGACATGGAGACAATCTGCCTAAGATGTTGTATTCTGGCAAAAGAAAAAGATGTGAAAGCCAGCCTGGGGGGGGGGGGGAGAGGAATGAAGATAAAATCATGCAAGATGTTGAAATGGAGAATATAAGCTTTCATGCAAATATTGCAGTGCAGACTGTGCAGACTGTCATTTTCATTATCAAGATTTTGAGTTCTAAAAAACCATGCTTAAGAAAGCAAAACTTACACTTTGAATGGGATAAATCAGTTTTCAGTAGAAAAAAAAGCACTTTCTATTTTGTTTTGCTTTTTAATATAAAGGACAATAATCTCTGAATGAGGAAGATTTGAGCATTCCATATTTAGCACTAGTTCAAATGATCAGTTATATATCTGCACAATGCTCCCAGAATGCCTCTAGTGATGCATTCACATCAATAATGGCTTAGAAGAACCTGGGTTTCCATAGATACAGATGCTGCTTTTTGTCAGCAACTTGTATGATAATCAAACCCTCTTTTCATAGTCATGCTGATAAGAAGCACAATATTTAAAAGTAAACTATCCACGTCTTTGGCTAATGACCAAATTCCTATCTCATTTCTATTACCTCTTTCATAAAATTAAATTCATTTTCATCATTTAAATACATGCAATTTCATATCCTAATTTCCATCACAATTTTTATATACGGAGGTATAAAACTGAATATTTGAATAAATTATCTTTGCAGTATTCAGCAAAGAGATGGCAGCTAGCTTTGAAACAATTCCACCTCTTTAATTTTTGTATGGTTCTCATTCAATAAGCTAACTGGTTCTTATGTAATAAGCTAATGGTCAAATCCCACATTTTGTCCCTCCCTCACTTACATTATCTATCTCAGCATAATATTAATTTAAGCAGGAAATTTCCAAAATAAGCACCGTGACCTAGGCAGTTAAGACATATAGTGGCAAATCTCAAGAATGACCGAATGCCATGGGCAAATTTCATAATTTCTTTGTGATTGCAAGACTTCTGATTTTTTAAATTTTTATTATTTTTTTTTTAAAAACCATTTATCAATGGAAAGCTGTGAAATGTCCAAAATTCCTCAAGGTAAGCCAGAGCTTGTGAGTGAATTTGGGTGGGATGGAGGCTTAAGGAACTTAGCAAGAGGTAAAAGAGTTTTTGAGGTTTGTGTCATCGTCTCTTGAACCCTTAAGAAATGTCAAGTACATGTTAGACTCCGATGTAAATATCATGTTTCCCTTTATGTGCAAAATATTAAGAAACAGTTGCAGGGCTTGTCCACACCAGAGTTTAATGTGTGTTTGCACCTGTTTGCATTCCCATTTGTGTGGTCCACATGAGATTCCCCTCAAACAATACCAATATTGATGCTTCCTTCCCAGCCCCCATAAATTCAGTTTACTAATACAGTGGTACCTTGGGTTACATACGCTTCAGGTTACATACGCTTCAGGTTACAGACTCCACTAACCCAGAAATAGTGCTTCAGGTTAAGAACTTTGCTTCAGAATGAGAACAGAAATCGTGCTCCGGCGGTGCGGCAGCAGCTGGAGGTCCCATTAGCTAAAGTGATGCTTCAGGTTAAGAACAGTTTCAGGTTAAGTATGGACCTCTGGAACGAATTAAGTACTTACCCCGAGGTACCACTGTACAGGGATAATATGATAAATTAGGGGAAATCAGGCTCTAAATCACTCCCACTTGGGGTTGCAGATGAGTTGTTCCGGAGTTTGGGAATGGGTGGATCAAATGTCACTTTCTGCCACCCCCCTTTCTGCTCCCTCTACTTCCTCACAGCTTTCATTTCTTTTCCAACTGTGCTCCTAAACCATTTCCGGCGCTCTCCTTAACTTTTTTATTTTCTCACTGATCCTTCAGATTTGCACAAAACCAAAAACCTGCACAAACAAGAAATGTTTAATGCGGTTTGCTTGTGCACTTCCCTGGTTTTGTGCAAATCTGAGGGATCGAAAGAAAAAAATATATACACTGGATATTGCACAGCTCTCTGCACACATGCCCTGTCGATACTTAATCATCTTAACACAGGGGTCCTCAAACTTTTTCAGCAGGGGGCCGGTCCATTGTCCCTCAGACCTTGTAGTGGGGCTGGACTATATTTTGAAAAAAAATGAATGAGGGATGATGAGCGACTTGCAAAAGGGCTGCTTTAAATGGCGGCCACTCGAGAGGGGCACTCAGCCAACTGCGGCTCCTATGTCTTGCGAACGGCAGGGCCTCGCGGCGGGGGGGCGGGATGATGAGCAGCGCGCGAAAGGGCTCCGGAGAGGGGCTGTCACCAACAAAGCCCAGCCCCCTTCCTCCTCTAGGCAGGGCGGGGAGAAACCATGAGGAAGGAGGGAGGAGGCGCCGCCGCTGCCACTGTATGAGGGAGAGGGAAAGAATGTGCGTGCTGGCGATCCACGTGGCAATTTCCGGACCGTGCGCAGACTGGATTTAAATAAATAAATAAATAAATTTTATTTATACCCCGCCCTCCCCTGCCAGAGCCGGGCTCAGGGAGGCTAACACCAGTAAAATTACAGTAAAAACATAATGGGGGGGGGAACCAATTTAAAATACAGGTTAAAATGCAATTCAAAATGCAGCCTCATTTTAAAAGTAGCCCATAGATCAAGACCATAAGGGGAGGGCAACATAAGGATCAGACTGAGTCCAAACCAAAGGCCAGGCGGAACAGCTCCATCTTGCAGGCCCTGCGGAAAGATGTCAAGTCCCGCAGGGCCCTGGTCTCTTGTGACAGAGCGTTCCACCGAGTCGGGGCCAGTACTGAAAAGGCCCTGGCCCTAGTTGAGACCAATCTAACCACCTTGCCACTTGGGACCTCCAAAATGTTGTCATTTGTAGACCTTAAGGTCCTTCGTGGGGCATACCAGGAGAGGTGGTCCCGTAGAAGGCAATTGGGCAATTGGGCCTGATCCGGCCCACGGACCTTAGTTTGCCGACCCATGTCATAACAGAATCAACAGATTAGAAAGCAGGGATACACACGAAAGGGAACGTCTGTTGGTATGAATGGGAAAGGCTGAAGTAGCTCCTCATATACAAATTTACATGTCTATGAATGTGGACCAGTACAAACTAATTTGAATGTTGGAAAGTGGATTAACAGCCAAATATTGATCAAATGTGGACAAGCCCTTAGTTAATGGTGTGTTCTGTTCTGCAGTGCTGGTGACAATCATACCTGCCTATCAGGAGGTTTTAAAGCATTCTGAGGGAATGGGAGGCAGCAGAAATGGGTAACATTGCGAAATGCTGAGTTATGGTGGCGGGGAGTTCTGCAGGATACAAAAATTAAAGAAGCACAAATATACAAACTGGTGTTTATAAAAAGTGGGACCAAGGGCATAATTTCCCCATAAGGTGAATGTAAAGGGACCCCTGACCATTAGGTCCAGTCATGACTGACTCTGGGGTTGCAGCACTCATCTCGCTTTATTGGCCGAGGGAGCCAGCGTACAGCTTCCGGGTCATGTGGCCAGCATGACTAAGCTGCTTCTGGTGAACCAGAACAGCACATGGAAACGCTGTTTACCTTCCCGCCGGAGCGGTACCTATTTATCTACTTGCACTTTGATGTGCTTTCGAACTGCTAGGTTGGCAGGAGCAGGGACCAAGCAACGGGAGCTCACCCTGTCGCGGGGATTTGAACCACCGACCTTCTGATCGGCAAGTCCTAGGCTCTGTGGTTAAACCCACAGCGCTACCCACGTCCCACAATTTCCCCATAGATGGTGCCATAAATGGGATCTCTTTCCCTGTACCCCGCTTTCTCCTAGGGCTACTTTTTAAGAAAGAAAACAAACATGGGGAGCAGTTCCAATTATAGAACTGAGTAACATTTAGTTTGACTCCTAATTGGCTTTGTGGGTTGGAGCCAGAGGTTTTCTAATTCTGCTACCTGAGACCTTCTAATTAAAGATCCCTGGCTGGACCATTCTCTGAGGGCTAGGGGAGGTTTGCAGGGCATAGAGATGTGAGACTGCTGTTTACTCTTAAAAGCAAGAGAACCACAAAGGCTGATCCATTTTCCCAACAGCAGAAGCTTCTCAAGTCTCTTCTGTACTTAGCATTTAATTCAGCAAATAATTGGGATAATTAACTTAGGTAGAGAGCTACTAATTACATTTAAACTAGCCTAGCATAAAAGTGTCATCAGAATCAGGTCAGAATGACTTTCTGTCAGTCGCATATTTGCAATTACTGAAGCAAATGAATTATTTGAGCCAGGTTTGTGTTTGTTTTACTAGGTTTTCTCCAGAGCGTAGATGTTCTCGAGGCAATGAAAAGTCAAATACTTCCCTGTAGGTCTCTCAACCAGACTTTCCACTCTGAACAGCTTTCCTTATTTGTCTCCAGAGGCCTATAACATTTTTATTTACTTTTTTGGAAAAGAAAAGAAAAAGTTCCGTAGCTAATGTCATATGTGGCAAGGGCTGGCTATTACTTTGCCTGTATTTCTTGTCAGCTGTTTCTTACCTGGAATTGGGATGCTAGTTAGTATTAGCAGGATACAGTCTTAAAAAAAATTAAATGTCATCACCAGTCATATCAAGTAATAGGCCTCATGGGGTTCATCTCAGGTAGAGGCGAATGTAAGCAATCTAAAGCCAATGGATTCAAGATTCCAGTCATACGAAGCAGGTGGTGTAGCTTTTACTTAGCTGTACATCACTTTGGAACAAGCTGAAGGATGTATTACTTGTTGTTGTTTAGTCATTTAGTTGTGTCTGACTCTTCGTGACCCCATGGACCAGAGCACGCCAGGCACTCCTGTCTTCCATTGCCTCCCGCAGTTTGGTCAGACTCATGCTGGTAGCTTCAAGAACACTATCCAACCATCTCGTCCTCTGTCGTCCCCTTCTCCTTGTGCCCTCCATCTTTCCCAACATCAGGTCTGTTCCAGGGAGTCTTCTCTTCTCATGAGGTGGCCAAAGTATTGGAGCCTCAGCTTCAGAATCTGTCCTTCCAGTGAGCACTCAGTGCTGATTTCCTTCAGAATGGATAGGTTTGATCTTCTTGCAGTCCATGGGACTCTCAAGGACTTCGTGGATCACTGACTTGCCATGGCAAAGGGGCTTGAATAACTCAGAGAAGCTATGACCTATGCCGTGCAGGACCACCCAAGAGGGACAAGTCATAGTGGAGAGTTTGACCAAATGTGATCCACCTGGAGCAGGAACCGGCAAGCCACTCCAGTATCCCTGCCAAGAAAACTCCATGGACAAAGACAAGAGGACGTAATACTACTACTACTACTACTACTACTAATTATTATTATTATTATTATTATTATTATTATTATTATTATTATTATTATTATTTATACCCCGTCCATCAGCCACTCTGGGTGGCTTCTAGAAAAAGACTGAAAGTACATTAAAACATCAGTCATTAAAAACTTCCCTAAACAGGGCTGCCTTCAGATGTCTTCTAAAAGTAAGATAGTATTTCTTTAACATCTGATGGGAGGGCGTTCCACAGGGCGGGTGCCGCCACCAGGAAGGCCTCTGCCTGGTTCCCTGTGGCTTCACTTCTTGCAGTGAGGGGACTGCCAGAAGGCCCTTGGAACTGGACCTCAGTGTCTGGGCAGAACGATGGGGGTGGAGATGCTCCTTCAGGTCTACTGGGCCAAGGCCATTTAGGGCTTTAAAGGTCAACACCAACACTTTGAACTGTGCTTGGAAACGTCCTGGGAGCCAATGTAGGTCTTTCAAGACCCGTGTTATGTGGTCTCGGCGGCCGCTCACAGTCCCCAGTCTAGCTAATGGAAAGTTCTTTGGTTTTGAGTGTGTGTGTTGCAGGATGTTTATTTATTTGTGTTAATTCTTATGATGAACTACCTGTGGATGCATTTGTGCGAATGGTTGTTATAGAAATGACTCAAATAAATATACCAGTAAGTTTATGTCAGGAGTAACCTGGCTCCCAAGTTTTCAGATACGAGTTGCATCCTTGCTGGTAACTCCTTCAGTCCCCTCTCCCTATTATGGACCCCTTCATTCCTGCCCTCTGGTAATACTGAAGGTACCCAGGCACAACGGGTATTGCTTTCTCTCATTGTTCCTTGGGAGTAAGGGTGCAGATCCTGACACCTTAAAAAGACACACAGCAGAGGGCCTTCTCGGTAGTGGCACCTGCCCTGTGGAACGCCCTCCCACCAGATGTCAAAGAGAAAAACAACTACCAGACTTTTAGAAGACATCTGAAGGCAGCCCTGTTTAGGGAAGCTTTTAATGTTTAATAGGTTATTGTATTTTAGTGTTCTGTTGGAAGCTGCCCAGAGTGGCTGGGGAAACCCAGCCAGATGGGCGGGGTATAAATAAATAAATAGTAGTAGTAATAATAATTATTTTTTATTATTATTATTATTATTATTATTATTATTATTATTATTATTATTATTATTATTATTATTATTACTACAGCATCCATGCAGGAAGCCTGGTCAATATTCTCAGTGATGTCTAGGCATTCAACACCATTGCAACTAGTTGCAAAGGAGCAGAATATAGGAATGTATTCAACAAGGAATTATACCAATGTTTTAAGCCACAAGCAAATGATTGGCCTTAATAGCTCTGTTGTTAAAGCACGAGACTCTTAATCTCAAGGTCATGGGTTTGAGTCCTGCATTGGGCAAAAGACTCCTGCATTGCAGGGGGGCAGCTAGAGGATCAACTCAGGATCCCTTCCAATTCTACAATTCTGTGATTCTAAGGAAGGGTTTCCACATCCAGAATGCAACTGGGCACCAATACTTTTGCAGTTGTCTAGGGAAAAAACATTTAGCAAATGCCGTTTCTTCCCCAGCAATACTTTAATAGGAGATCGTTCACCAGCCAAAATGCTTCCCTTTCTGCAGCACTTAAAGCCACAGAAGACTGGATGCATGCTCACCCCTAGGGCATTAGGAGAAAACAGCTTCGTTAATGGAGAAAACAAACGGTTTCTGGATTTCCAGTCCATCTCATTCTCTGTCTGCTATACCATCGGATGGCTCATTAATTTTGATAGTGCTTGCATTACTATGGCATTTCGGGATCGTGCTGCCCATTATGTGTGTGTTTAGTTTATTTAAGGCATGTAAGAGAGACAAAGCCAACCGAATCCAATAATAGCTTCAAATATTATCCATTCTAATTAGCTGTAGGTTCATTCTAAGTTTGTCTAAGTGAAGAAGAAAAAAAGAGAGGGTTGGTAGAAGAAATAATGTGTCCTGGAATACTGTGTCCAATTCTGGGCACCACAATTTAAGAAGGAAGTTGACAAGCTGGAAGGTGTGCAGACCAAGATGATCAAGGGTCTGGAAACCAAGCCTGATGAGGAACGGTTGAAGGAGCTGGGTATGTTTAGCTTGGAAAAGAGACTGAGAGGAGAGATGATGGCCATCTTCAGATATCTAAAGGGCTGTCACATGGAGGATGGAGCAAGCTTGTTTTCTCCTGCTCTGGAGGGTAGGACTCGAACCACTGGTTTCAAGTTACAAGAAAGGATATTCCAACTAAACATCAGGAAGAACTTTCTGAAGGTAAAAGCTGTCTGGCAGTGGAATGGACTGTGATGGCCTGGGAATCGGGCTCGGACTCGGAGCCAGCGGAGTCTCAGTCTGCACTGGATCCTTTGCCTCAGGCATCATCTGAACCAAGTCTGGGGCCTGATCCTGAAGAGTCCCAGTCTGCACAGGTTCCCCTGCAGCAAACACCAGCAGGGCCGAGTCAGGGGCCGGAGCCTGCCCTGGCTCCAGATGCAGGGATGACCTCGTTGCCTTCAGCTGGGCCATCACTTATAGCTGCTCCACTACCAGTTGGGTCAGGGGAGGCTGAGGCGGCCCCTGGGTCTAGTAACCCACCGACGTCTCCCGAGCTGCAGAGACTAAGGTCTAAGAGAAGGAGAGACCTGAGTACTTGCAGGAGGAGTGCTCGCCATTGGGCGAAACAGGGAGGTGAGTCGCCGGGGGATCAGGACCGGCCGCTACCCTGACAATTATAAAAGGCTGATAGACCCCGCCCCAGGTTGCAGGAGCAACATTGCTGTATGCCAGATCCTGCCTGAGATCCTGTACCTGTCCTTGCCTTGTTTCCTGCCTTGTGTCCTGCCTTGGCCCTGTTGGACTGACTCCCAGCGGAACCTTCAGATTCTAGACCAGACCTGGACTGTGTTTCAGGGGTTACCCCCGGGCCCAGCACACGAACTTCCTTGGAAGGTGCTGGCCTCTCCTACCTTGGAGGCTTTTAAGCAGCAGTTGGATGGATCTGTCATCACCATCTCTCATGGATGCTTTAGCTGAGATTCCTGCATCGCAGCGGGTTGGACTAGATGACCCCTGAGTTCCCTTCCAACTCTACAGTTCTATGGTTCTGTGCTCATAGCTTGAGTTGCCACATCTTAACCCAGTAAAAACAGTGAGTGCCCAGGGCAATGAGACATTATGTGGGAACGATGGTCTGCCCCACTACAGTCATACCTCAGGTTACAGCCGCTTCAGGTTGCGTTTTTTGGGTTATGCCAAAACCCAGAAGTACCGGAATGAGTTACTTCTGGGTTTCAGTGGTCGTGCATGCGCAGAAGCGCTAAATTGCACTTTGCGCATGTGCAGAAGTACTGAATTGCAACCCACACGTGCGCAGACGCGCTACTGCGGGTTGCAAACGCTGTGGGTTGCAAACGTGCATCCCGCACAGATCATGTTCGCAACCTGAGCGTCCACTGTACTTTTCCAACTTCCTCCCTTCCTGATTCAGCAAGCAGGATCCCAGCTCATTTAAATGATATTTACCCTACAATATAACTGAAAAGGCTGTCAGATTGGCTTAAAGAACAATTAAAAACAAGATGATCTCTGCCTGCGAATGTACAATCCGAAGGCACAAAATGAAAAAGGGACGTGAAGCAAATCAGATGCCTGTAATGATCAGCTGAGATGAAAACCATTCAGGTAGCCTGGCAGAATGGTTGGCTGTGGGTGACAATTGAGGGAATGCTAAAGGAAGATGACCTCTCAGCAGAGCTGATGGAACAGTCCTGCTTCCCTTCCCAGCTTCTTCTTTGGAGCAATCTGTATGGCTTGACCAAGCACTTTTCATCTGCATTTTGACATAGGATTCCAATAAGCATTTAAGGTACATTCTGTAGTTTGGGGCAGGGTACCTTATTTCTGTAACTGAAGTATCGGGTTCATCGGGAGACTAGGCTATGTTTTTGAATACAAGCTGCGCTGGGAGATCAGGAAGGAAGAAATCCATTCTGACATCTTGTAAAATTTGCTCAGACTGCTTTATATGACAAGACTAGCAATTGAGCGGATGGATGTCTACATTCGCTGTTCTTCAGCCTGTTGTTAAACATACATGTCAGCTCGATCACTCAAAGCCGGATTATCAATTGTGCAGTCAGAACAATCGCACTGGGGGCCCTGCCTTCAAGGGGGTCCAGAATCTGAGCCATAATTTAAAAATAAAAAGTGGGTCTCTAGCCACCTTGGAAAGGGAGTTAGAAGACACCGCATTGTTGATCAGTTTCTCAGTTTGATGGACTGTTGAGCATAGGAGCCAACTCCTAGGGGCCAAGTTCCCTTCAGCCTCCCAATAAAATATTGGAGGAGGGGGCTGAGCCCCCCCTAAAGTTGATGGCCATTGCCATTCAAATGGTTTGCGTGGGCCGAGTCGTGTGATCCATTATGTAGGGTGGGGTGTACCTTCCCTCCCCCCCCCCAATATTTTATTTAAGTTGGCACTCCTGCTGTTGGGATAGCTGGTGATGGTGAGTTGTTTTCCAGTTTCCGGAATGCCGTGAACAGCACCGCACTGCAAATCTCTCAACTAAAAACCAGCCGCGTAATTTCCGTCAAAAACCAAGCAGTTATAGAATTGATCCAAGGTTTGTGCCCCTCTTTTAAAAGTAGACTATCAGTCTAGAACAGTGGTTCCCAACCGTTTTTTGGCCATGCCCCACCTAAAGGTAAAGGTAAAGGGATCCCTGACCATTAGGTCCAGTTGTGGCCGACTCTGGGGTTGCGGGGCTCATCTTGCTTTATTGGCCAATTGAGCCGGCGTACAGCTTCCAGGTCATGTGGCCAGCATGACTAAGCCACTTCTGGCGAATGAGAGCAGCACACGGAAACGCTGTTTACCTTCCCGCCTGAGCGGTACCTATTTATCTACTTGCACTTTGACGTGCTTTCGAACTGCTAGGTTGGCAGGAGTTGGGACCGAGCAAAGGAAGTTCACCCCGTCGCAGGGATTCGAACCGCCAACCTTCTGATCGGCAAGTCCTAGGCTCTGTGGTTTAACCCACAGCGCCACCCGTGTCCCCATGCCCCACCTAAGCATCTCTAAAATCCTGATTCCCCACCCCCACCCCTGGTGACATATAATTCTTATTATTCCAAAAGTGAACTTCTAATCACACAAAGGAAGCCTAAAAGGCCATTAACTTAGTCTAAAGAAGCTTCCAAATTGTGCTTCTTAAAAATCAAATGGCCCCCCTGCTGGGAACTACAGGTCTAGAAAGACTTGCTAGCAGCCTCTTGGACAACTGTTGTCTCATCTAATAATTAAAGCAAGGATGGGAGCCTGTCTCTCTCCAGATGTTGCTAGACTACAATGCCCATGTTCCTTGACCATTGGCCATGCTGGCTGGGAGATGCTTCCAGAACATCTGGGGAGTTGTAGGTTCCCCATTCCTCCCTGGAGTATGCCTGAAGTTAAAGGGACCCCTGACCATTAGGTCTAGTCGTGGCCGACGGGGGTTGTGGCGCTCATCTCGCTTTATTGGCCGAGGGAGCCGGCGTACAGCTTCCGGGTCATGTGGCCAGCATGACTAAGCCGCTTCTGGCGAACCAGAGCAGCGCACGAAAACGCCTTTTACCTTCCCACCGGAGCGGTACCTATTTATCTACTTGCACTTTGAGGTGCCTTCGAACTGCTAGGTTGGCAGGAGCAGGGACTGAGCAACGGGAGCTTACCCCGTTGCAGGGATTCGAACCGCCGACCTTCTGATCGGCAAGTCCTAGGCTCTGTGGTTTAACCCACAGCGCCACCCACGTCCCGCCTACTGCCTTATTATTGCTTGTAGAGACAGACAGTGAAGAGATTACATCTCCCCTTGCATTTTGTTTACCTAAGAGTTAACGTATGGCTCTTTGGGGAACTCCTGAAGTTCAGATATGTTCTTTCAATAGCCTTTGATTAAAGCACTTCCCCTATGTAGATTTGGGTGGGTGGGGTCGGGAAATAGTTTGGCTCTTGAAATGTCGCCAACAAAAGAAGCAGAGCTTTGATTTTTATGCAGACTTTCTCCCACCGGGGAATGCAGGAGACACAAAACATGAAAACCTATTCGTGTTCAGACCTTGTCAATGTCAGTCTACTACATTACCATATGATTGCTATACCATTAATTTTTTCTTCAGAAGCTACAACATGACACATCAGGAAATGTATGTGTGGTTTTTAAACGTTCTTGTATGGCTTTCCCTACCTTTGCTGCAGCTGAGGTCGATGTAAAGATCATCAACCGTGCAGCTGTGGGGAAGCCAGCTGGCTTGGAGGTAACAACTGTTTAACATTCTGGTTCTTCCAACATGGGAAGGGAAAAAAATAAACTGTTCTGTAGATAATTAGCAAGCTAGTTCTTGAGCCTAAAGGGAAACTGATTGGGTATTCAGAATCATTTAATCAGCTGGAAAAGACGCAAGGATCTGAATGGCTGAAGGAGGGTAATATTTGGAGGAAATGAATTTGGAGGAAACTGACACTAAAGAGAAGATTGACACTAAAGCTCTGTATATATTGAATGTCTTTTTTTTTAAAGGGACATTCCTCTTATCATACTATATCTTGGCATCATGGGCGTAGCTCAACAACTTTGGCAGATCCCAAGCAATCCTGGCTACACCCATACTTGACCTGCCCATCCCTCCTGCAAAAATACAGGGCAGTACAAACAAGGGGTGTTCCAAGCCACTTAGGTTTATGGCTCCAAGATGAGAGTCTTTTCAGATTTTCCAACCCATTGCAATCTTGATTTTTCTTTTGTTTTATCTCATCCGTATCTGTGATATGGCATGAATTTGGGCACAGTACAACCCTTCTGTTGGGCCAGGTTGTAGCTATTGCCGGCCATAATATCATAAACAACCCCGTCTCCATGATGCTTATCTTGATTTTGTGTTTCGATATGCCCCAAATGGGATGCGGGTGGCGCTGTGGGTTAAACCACAGAGCCTAGGACTTGCCGATCAGAAGGTCGGCGGTTCAAATCCCCGCGACAGGATGAGCTCCCGTTGCTCGGTCCCTGCTCCTGCCAACCTAGCAGTTCGAAAGCACATCAAAGGGCAGGTAGATAAATAGGTACCGCTCTGGCGGGAAGGTAAACGGCGTTTCCGTGTGCTGCTCTGGTTTACCAGAAGCGGCTTGGTCATGCTGGCAACTTGACCCGAAAGCTGTACGCCAGCTCCCTCGGCCAATAAAGCGAGATGAGCGCCGCAACCCCAGAGTCGGTCACGACTGAACCAAATGGTCAGGGGTCCCTTTACCTTTACCTATGCCCCAAATAAACTTCAGAGCACAAGTCTGTGAGTTCAGTGGTGCTTATTCCTACGTATGCGTACACAGCATTGCAGTTTCAAGTTACCGTATTTTTCGCCCCATAAGACGCACTTTTTCCCCTCCAAAAATGAAGGGGAAATCGGGGTGCGTCTTATGGGGCGAATGCCTGCAAGCCTCGCGCACCCGGCAGGAGGTCCCACTGGGTGCGCGAGGCTTGGGGCGGCAGCGGACTGCTTGCGCGCACCTAGAAGCTTGGGGCGCGCTGAGCTCCGCACGCCCCAAGCTCCTGGTGTAGCGCAGCGCACCTGGGGGGGAAATAAAAAATTTTCCCCTTTATTTCCCCCCAAAAAATCTAGGTGCGTCTTATGGGCCGGTGCGTCTTATGGGGCGAAAAATACAGTAAATTTGATAGTGGCCTGATTTGCACATCCTTGCAAGGCCAGGGTGTGCCAGGACCATGTGGGCTCCTGGAGAAGGGCTTGCAGCTCTGCTGCTTTTCCTGCATCTTTTTAACCCCGCACTGCGCTGAGTTAAGCCAAGGTTCGGCTTAGTATATCATCTAAACCCAGAATGGTGGTGGAACTGTCTCCTCATTAGCCGTGAGCTGCAGAGAGATCTAAATTAGATTTAAAAAAACTTTTGGTATAGAACAAAAAAGGCAGATTTTGAAATGTGGTTGTGTACAGAGGCTGAACAAGCTACTGTGAAAATGCGTTAACTTTTGTTGGAATTTGAAACACAAGAAGAACAAGTTAACCATGAGCTGTAGCCACGGTTTGTTCTCAGCTTAAATGTGAGCTGCGTTGGAGCAAAGCCCTCGTACCTGTCCTGGTAAGCCATAATTCTGCAACCTGTGAACGAGGCCAGTTTGAAGAACAAAAACTGCAGAAGGATGTTGCTGTGTGCTGAGGAGTCTGTTTCCACAAAGCAAGACACTCCTCATTCACAATCGGGCGTAGCATTAAGCATTAAGAATGCCAAGTAGCTTGGATCTTCATAGCATGAACTGGCTTGTGGGGTGTTTGTTGTGGGGGAGGAAGGGAAAGGAGAATGTTAGCCGCTTTGAGACTCCTGAAGGGGAGTGAAAGGCGGGATATCAAATCCAAACTCTTCTTCTTCTTCTTCTTCTTATTTATAGCCTATCCCTCCCCATGTCCTCAATCTGGTCTTTGTGCGAGAGCCAGAAGTGCATGTAGCTGACAGTGTGAACACAGACGTTTCGCTTCTTTGTTAACACTGTTATTTGTACAATGCGGACTGTGCAAACATCTACGGTCATGCAGAAAGCATAATTTGATCTTGTGCTGCGAGTGAGGCAAGTGCAGGGACAACTGTGGGATGAGGCTGCTAGCCCTAATGCCCCGAGATGTGTTTGTGCGCGCGCAAAACGTCAATTGAATGAACATCTGCCCACATTCAAAAGCACTGTTTGTTCATGCTTTCCTAGCATGTCTACAGTATATCCCCACAAAAATGAATTCTATAAGTATAATTTGGCAATCTGTTGCAACCCAATTGTTAATTTTACCAACCCATGGATACCTCTGGAATAAGTTCAATCTCAAATTGACCACAGCAAACTGGGATCACTCAGGGTCTTTCAGAAGAGGTCAAGTGAGGACAACAGCTCAAAGATTATTTACGCCATCTGCTGGCAAAATACATCCTTTCCCAAGAGGGCATTGTTTCACATCCAAGAATCACTATTATTAATAATAATAACAACAACAACAATGTTTTAAATAGAGTTTCTTCTTTGAAACTTTATTCAAGGTATTTTTAAAAAATGACTGTAATGTTTGCAATTCAGATGAGAGACTATGCTTCTTTCAATATGAAAACAAAACAAGCATGTCTCATATAGATTTATATTGGAATACTATATCATGTGTGATTTTCTCTTGAAACATTTCTGTGTCTCAATTCAGGAGCTCTCTGTTACATACAGAAACACGGGGGATGGAAATTAAGATCTTTCAAAGGCTGTCAGGATGAAGCTGGCAAACAGTTCTTAAATAATATTGGATATGCTATTTTCATCCTCCAATCCATCATCGCCGGGTGCGCTCATTCAATTAGCACATTCCTTGCATTTTTCTTTCTTTGTTTCCCGAGACTGTATTGCAGGTTCTCCACGAACATCTCTTTGTGTGTTTTAAAATCTTTCCTGCCTTTGTGTGTTTAAACTCATGTGCTTTCTTATTTGCTTTTCATTGTAGATCTTTCCAAGGGCAAGACCTGTGGAGTCCATCAATGGCAAGGGCAAGTAGCACACTTTTACAGGGTTGTTGCAAAGCAGAAGAGATTTAAAAATGTACCGCCAGTTGCGCATTCAAGGCAAAAACTATAATTTTAGCCCTGAATCTACAACTTCATAATTCATTTGGGAAAGTAGTTTCAGTGAATGAAAAGGGAGTTTTGGTGTGCTAGTTTACAGGATCAACATATACTGTGAGTCATGGCACTTCATTCCAGAGAAGTCTCATTTGAGTCAGTGTGACTAAAGACATTTCTTTCGCCAGAACTGCAAATTTAAGCTGCAGTGTTGAGTTCAATTAATCTTGAATTCTGAAGTAAAGGGGAAGTACCTGCAACCACAGTGAACTGCAGCCTAGGCTAAATGGGAGTGATTGATACAATGAGGTCTAAAGTCGTTCCCTTGACTTAGATTATTGAACCCTTCTCAAGTTCTACCATGTTTTTTGCTCTATAATACTCACTTTTTCCTTCCTAAAAAGTAAGGGGAAATGTGTCCGTCTTATGGAGTGAATGCAGGCTGAGCAGCTATCCCAGAAGCCAGAACAGCAAGAGGGATTGCTGCTTTCACTGCGCAGTGATCCCTCTTGCTGTTCTGGCTTCTGAGATTCAGAATATTTTTTTTCTTGTTTTCCTCCTCCAAAAACTCGGTGCGTCTTGTGGTCTGGTGCGTCTTATAGAGCAAAAAATACGGTAGTTCTCGCACAAATTCCTAGACTCGCTTCTGAATTTTAAAAATGTAAACAACTATATAACCAAGTCCTATTCATGATTACATGTGTGGTGCAGTGATTAGAGAGCTGGACTAGGACCTCGGAGAGCCGGGTTCAAATCCCCACTCAGCCGTGAAACCCAATCATGGTTCTTCCTGCTCTCAGCCTAACCTACACCACAGGGTTGTTGTGGGGATTAAATGAGGAGAACCTTGACCTATTTGGAGAAAAAGACAGGATATAAATGCAGTAAACAATAATTTATCCCAAGTTAATGCACATAGGATTGTCTTCCCTATGCAGTTTTCTAATCCTGTATAAATGGATTTTAAAAAGGTAAAGGGACCCCTGACTGTTAGGTCCAGTCATGACCGACTCTGGGGTTGCGGTGCTCATCTCGCTTTATTGGCTGAGGGAACCGGCGTACAGCTTCTGGGTCATGTGGCCAGCATGACTAAGCCGCTTCTGGCAAACCAGAGCAGTGCATGGAAACGCCATTTACCTTCCCGCCAGAGCGGTACCTATTTATCTACTTGCATTTTGACGTGCTTTTGAACTGCTAGGTTGGCAGGAGCTGGGACTGAGCAACAGGAGCTCACCCCGTCACGGGGATTCAAACCGCCAAGCTTCTGATCAGGAAGTCCTAGGCTCTGTGGTTTAACCCACCTGTGTCCCAAATGGCTTTTACTCATTGTGAATTTCAGCTCCTATTCATTATTATAGAATGACGAATTCAGTTTCTATTGCAGGTTTTCATGGGGTTCCCAGCAGTCTTTTCACAAGTCTTTCATTCCTGCTTTGCAGCCATTGGTGGTGGTGCCTGGCTCAAAATATTTTGATGTCTGAGGCAAAGAGCAAGTTTATGCCACCTCCCCACTGCTGGTTGAACATAAAGAAGCCAAGTGGACTGGCAGCAGAATCTGTTTTTCAACGCTGGTTATCATACAGGTTCTTCAGCTTCATCCAAGGGCAGCAGGCCTCCCTAGGGAATGCAGGCAAAGTGGCGCATAGGTCTCTGTTCTCCAACACTTCTTCACACTCCCCACCTCTCCCCTCCAAGTTCTCCATCTGCCATCAACCCCAGCATCATGGTCAATGGTCCAGGATGATGGGAGTTGGGTGCCAAGCATATCTGGAGGTTTCCCATCCTTACTGTTAAGGGCTAGTGCTCATATTCTATTTTGGAAGCTTTTCTACTTGTTTGTCCATGTTATAAATTGATGTCTGAAATGGGGGCACGTGGGAGCTTCTGCTGAGACTAGGAAAAAATGCATGTGATTCCCTACCTTCCCCGTTATGGAAAAAGCTGTAGTAGAACATTTGTGTGAGCACTTACAGGAATTCGCTGCTGGCTGAGATAACACTTGCACTAACTCTAAGGCATAATTGTTGCTCTGCTTGAACTTAGGGCCACACACCATATACTCTCCTCTTTCTTTCTTTCTTTCTTTCTTTCTTTCTTTCTTTCTTTTAAAAGCAGCCTAGAGAACCTGCAAGTTTCAGCAAAGAAATCAAGATGAGCTGTAGAGGCTGCTTGAAAATTTATAGTTTATTTCTTTCTTTTTGTACATACAATAATTTTTTTGAAAGTTTTTTAGCATACTAAAGACTAAAATTCAAATGCATTTATAAGAAAACAAAAATACACCGAAAAAGAAAAATAATAATGAATATACACACACACAGTATTCTTCTTCTTCTTTGGCGATCACTCGTAGCCGAGTAAGATTGTCTTCCATGAACACGGTTTTAACAATGAGTCCATAAGTGACTGTGGAGACCAATTCTGGATCCACACGTCCTTCCATAGTGGGGACGTTGGATTCTGGGTGGGAGTTGATTATGGTGTGGATTTGCCAAGCGTGCCTTCCTCTTAGCACGTTTCTCTCTCTCTCTCTCTCTCTCTATATATATATAGAAAAAAGAGAGAAGAGTAAGAGTAGCTAAAAAGACCCTTTATCACATCTATATTGTGCCTATCATATAATTTATCCACACCTTAGACTCCCCCATCTCTCACCCTATTTCTTGTTTATTTTCTAAGTAAGCATCCCATGCCCTTCTGCAACTAGGCATTCTAGAGAACCGCCAGTGTGGCCGTCTGTTTTTCAGACAAGGTCCTTTGCCACTGCTGACTTTCGAATCAAAGCATCCCTGATGAGGTTAAACCTCTTAAAAAATGGAGATAAGGAAAGATTTGTTAAAGGTGTGGAACATTTAAACAACTGTAGAAATGGTAGCTTTGGAAGTAAAAAAAGAAAGAGCGAGAGAATGTATTAAAATGACCAAAATAATATAAGGATAAAAAAACTGGCAATTCCTATGTTAGCAAAACTGTGGGTTAATTTTAGGTAGTGCACTAAAATATAATCTTGGGTAATGTAAAGCAGTGGCTGAAAGTTGCCTTGATTCTGCCCCACAGGAAGATAACCCTTCTGGAAACAAAACAATGCTGCCACAATTTTCTGTCTCCCCTTTCCCCCACCTCAACAGACCAGACATTAAGCAGCCTTGACTGTCTATCTATCTGGAGAGTATTGGGAGAAGCAGATAGCTCCTTGTCCCTCAGGAACTTAACCAGATTACTCCTCTTTAGATGGATTACACTTGCTGATTGCTAAAGCGCCTCAAGTTTCTAATACAATACAGTTTATACCTATTACAGTCAAGAATTAGCTGTATTTGCTATTTTGGGACAGCTACGTCACTGCACGTGTTCCGAAGAGGGTTTGCTCACGAGAGTTGCCATAACACGATCCAAAGGTAAACAGCATCCAAATCCAGTCTCATTTAGGGCGCTTTAACCAGCAAGGTCTTCTTATGAACTGGGCCTTGATTCCAGAACCTATATTTTATGCTAGAAAGCGCTGGGGCAGGAAAATGAATCATACAGGAAGCCTCCGAGCATGCACAGGGTGCTTCCTGCCCGCTGCCCAACAACCACAACCCACTGCCACACAATTGAAACTAGAGGAATAACTCAAAAGGTGTGAGCTTTGAGAGACGTTTGGGTCCCATAACCTTTCTTTCTAGAAACCGACCACCAGATCATTGATAATATTTGCAGGACGCTGGATGAAGCATATTTATTTTATTAAATATACATCCTGTCTTTCCTCCTGGGAGATGGTATACCTGTTATTTCTATCATTCCCGTTTTATTCTCACAACAACCTTTTAAGGTAGGCCAAGGCGAGCAACAGGGACTGACTCGCAGCTGCCACTGAGCTTTATTAGGGCAGAGGCAGAATTTGAAGCTGGACCTCATATTGTTACCCCACAGAAACTTTTAAGGAAGCCCAAATTATTATTATTTTTGCTGAAATTGGATCAGCTTAGACATCTATGACATAGAGATCTAAAGACACAATACTTCTATGACTGTTGCATCTCATAAAGAACATTACACTACACATTGTTTGAACTTCCCGCCCATGTACTTTCTTTCTAGCGAGGACATTTTCCTTCCCTCCCAAAGGAGTTGCTCCTTAGTGTTTGACTAAAAACAGCTGTTTAAATAGCACTGCAGCAAACATTTCATTCTCAATGTCACTTAAATATTAATTAGTAACTACTGAACTACAATGTTGCATGCATACACACACACACACACACACACACACACACACACACACTTTCCACTTTCTTATTCAAAAGAAAAGATCTTTGTCTCCCATTAAAAAAAAACACACGCAAATCCCAGCCAAGGGAAACTCCAGCCGCTTTGCCTCATCCCGCAAGTGGCGACCCCCCATCTCCCCCCCCCCCGCCACAATAGCTGGGGGCTAAAATTGTTGTAGACATTGGATACATTCCAGCAGATTTAATCCGGTTTTTATTGTCAGAGCTCAGCCCTTCACTCCGGGGCTGGCTCCCTCCTTCCTCCTTCGCCGCCCCTCCGTTTGCAGCGACCTGTTCCCGGGAGGCGCGCCATTGCGCGCGGGGAGCCCCTCTCCGCCTGCCTTGCGCTCCTCTCTTGCGCGCGGGGTTCTCCTTGGGAAAAGGGGGGGAAAGGGAAAGAAAGAAAAAGAAATCCGGGCTGGCGGCGTTTTTCTGATTGGCTCAGCCTGCCTCTTCCCTTCCCTTTTTTTCCTCCTCTTTTTTTTGGCCCGGTGTGGTGAGCGTGCGCGCGCGCGCGTGTGTGTCCGGGCTGGGAACGGGCGGCAGGGCGCATGCTCTGGGTGGCTCTCCGGAGTCCGGGCTGCTGGGGGCTCCGTCTAAGAAGGCAGCGAGCAAGAGAGGCAGACAAGGAAGGAGGAGGCGCAGGAGAAGGAGGAGGAGGAGGGAGGAGGAGGAGAAAATCAGAAATAAAGAGCCCGCGTCCGTCCGCCATGGGCTCCCCTCTGCTGCGCGCATTCTCCGCTTCTTCATGAAGTAGAGCCGCAGGGGTGGGGGCGGGCAGAGCAGAGGACCCCCCCGGGCCCCCAGGCATGGCCAGTTCGGTGAGTACATGCAGCAGCCCCTTCCTGATCCTCTCCTCTCTTTTTTTCTTTCCTCCTCCTCCTTGCAGCGCTGCTGCTGCTGCTGCCCAGACGCCGTTTAGGGCTTGCCAATTAGGTTGGTGGCGGGGGAATTTTTCCTTTCCTCCCCCCTTTCCCCTTTCAGCTCGGCTTCCTCTCTTTCCTTGCACACCCCCGTCCCCCCTCCCCTCCACCCCACCTCCTCCAGCTCTTTCTGTGCAATTGCACGAAGCTGCCGGGCGCGCGCATGCACGCACACACCCGCGCGCACCGTGGAGGCGGATAATAATCCAGCCATATTTCTGCAGCAGCAGCAGCAGCAAGCGAGCGAGCGAGCGAGCCAGGCTGCTGCCGCCGCGGTTGCAAGCAGCCATCCGCCGGGGGAGCCGTGAGTACCGGGCAGGCGACTGGCTCGCTGCTCCCGAAGGCGCCTCTCAGGATGGTGCGTTCGCCCCGGCGTGGCTCTCTCTCTGACAGCCGGCGGCACCCCACCCCGGGCACTCCCCCCTTCCCCCCCTGCATGCAACCAGGCGTGTGTGTGTGCGTGTGCGTGCGTGCAATATCTAGGTGGAAGCGTCCCCCCTCTCTCCTTTTTATTTGCATTACTTAAATCACCGCGCCTCCTCCTCCTCTTCGTTTCCCCCTTTTCCGATTGTTCTGCTCTTATTCTGGATGCGAGCTCTAGCCTCGCTGGGCAATGCACACATTTTTTAAATGTGCAACCGGAATGCAAAGCAGAATGCCATCCCGACTGTGAATGCAAAGAGGGAGCCCGACACAGGATGGTGATTGTTAGGTTATATATATGGGTCAGGATGAATTTCCTCCAAGAGAGAGAGCCAGGTTCCCTTTCCTATTATTTCCTTACCCATTCAATCCCCAGCCCTTGTCTTGCTGGCTACATTCCGTTACAATTCCAGCTGTTCCAGATGTGGCGATGCCTTCCGAAAGGTTGCACCCACCTTAAGTGGACAAGCTGTTTTCTTTGTGTGTGTTTTCTTCTTGTCCCCTTTCTTTTCCCCCCCCCCCGGGAAGCTTGAAATCTGCAAGAGTTGGGGTGTGGGGGTGTGGTGGATCCTTGTTTTCCCTCTCCTGCTCATTGTTATGTATGTGTCTCTCTCTCCCTCTCTCTCTAGTGTGCTGTTCAGGTGAAACTGGAGCTGGGGCACCGAGCCCAGGTGAGGAAGAAACCCACCGTGGAGGGTTTTACCCATGATTGGATGGTGTTCGTCAGAGGACCGGAGCATAGCAACATTCAGCACTTTGTGGAGAAAGTCGTCTTTCACTTGCATGACAGCTTCCCGAGGCCAAAAAGAGGTAGGGCTTCGGGCACAAAGGTGTCTTGATAAATCCCCTTTTAATGTGTTTGCATAGGGGGGGAGGCAAAGGAAACAATCACCTTTCGAACTCTTGACTTTCCTTGCGTGTTCTGGGGTGGTCAAAGGATCCCAGCCAGGGCTGGAGCTTTTGCAGAGAAGGATTTCCTGATGGAAAAGGACCCTCAGGTGCAACAAGGGAGAGAGAGACTCTCTTGATAATCTCTTGGATTTTGAAGTTTACAGCCGATGGGCTTCCTGCATTTTCAGGCAGGGAAACAATGCCAGACTTGAGCTTCCCTGTGAAGCCACTGGCACCTGGTCTTTCTCTATCAATGCGATTTATTCCTGGCTGCAATGATCTTTAATCTCTGCTGCCCGTGACTGCAGTTTCATTGGGCAAAGGTTGTGTTCAGTTTGGAAAGCTGTAGTTCCCCCCCACCCCCGTTGTTGCTCTCATTAACAGTGTTTATGGTTTCTACCTCTCATTGGAAGGCATAATTTTGATTAAGGCTGTTTGTTTATTGCTGTCTCTTCCTTCCTTCGCCACCTTTTGTCCATTTTAGATTTTGTTATTGAAAAGTAAATATACTTATGAAAATTGAGGGAAGAATGACCTAAAAGTGTGGGATGTTACAAGTTCTGAGATGAATATGTGCTCAGCTCCTATTTCTACCTTTGCCTTTCGGGTTGTGGTCTTGGCTTTGTGTGGTCATTAGAATACACTTAAATGAAATATTCTAAATGCTTAAGTGGTGCTAAATGGGATGAGACTGATATTTCCTTTTATTTTCAGAGGTTTAGGAAGCCTTTGTTTCCAGTTCTGTTTTCTTTGACCTCCGAGTTGTTGTCTTGGCTGTTTTAGTTGGATTAGTGGAGGTAACAGTACAAACACAATAAGGGACTTTGTTTGTAAACAGGTTTGTTTATCTAAGAAAACTAGGTGGTTAGTAGTTATCTCCTGTCTGATCTGTAATCTTTATTGGCATCTAGAACTCCTGCAAACTCTTAGAATAGCGTCCTAATGAATCTATTCTGCTTAGAGCTGCTTTGAGAACACTGAAAACACAGAAGTACTAAAAAAGGAGAAAGGAGAGAACATGTATAAAGCAACTTTGAATGATACCTTTTTATGTTTCCCATACACCAAATAGTATAAGGTGTCTCCTCCCCGCTCCCCCACCAGCTTAATTTCTCTTTGAAACCTTGCAAAGTTGTTGAATATTATTTTGCTTGCTTCTCCTCTTTCCTTGTACAGTTCCAGGTTCATTTCTGCTATTCTGTTGGTCTTGGGGGTTCCCCCCCCCCCCGTTGTCCGATAGCTTTTCTATACCCTTATTTTCCTTTGTTATTGCTGTTTCAAAATATCCATGCGGAAGAGTCACTCCCCTTGTGTTCTCTTTATCGCTCCACCCCTACCAATGTGTGCATAAAAATGTATTTCAAGGGGATGTCGGGATGCAATAAGATGGAGTTTATTTTCCTTTCTGCGCCGTAAAAGAAGCGAGGCACTGAACCGATGGCAGCAAGTTGCTTGACTTTTCTCCTTTATGGGATAATCCTGGGCGCTTTTACCCCTTTAAAATAAGTGGGACTTGCTTCTAGATAAATACTTGTAAGATTGCAGCCTTAATCTTAGAGCTAATTTTTGTGTTCTGTCACAAACCAACGCCACCTATCTGCTTGGGTTTCCTAGGCTTAATTATTATTTTTTGTCCAGCCTGAGGGAAGTTGCATCTCCAGCGCAGACGTAGGGATTGTTGCTAGGTGTGGAGTGTGTCATGTTTGCGAAGAGATGCAAGCTTGCTCCTGGCGGCAGAAAGTTCTTGGATGTCTACTTGGCGCTGCTGAGCCTCCTATTTTTTGTTTCCTTCCCCGCAGGCATTGTTCGAAGATGCTTGTGTAATGCTGATTTGGTGGTTATTATTATTATTATTTGCGTGTGATTTTTTTCCATGTGACAATTGCTAGGAAAAATGCCAGCTCACATAGCCTGGAAGAGGACTCAGTCATATTGTAATTACGCATGACTCAGAACATAAGAGAACTGTTCTCTATTCACTGGGGATATGTAACAGAGAGTTAAAGCTGTACTAAATGTGCCACTCACCTGCGCAGTCGGCTTCAGCTTTTGTGGCCTAACAAAACTAATGAGATGCCAGAAAGATTTCTGGCCATGTCTGACCTCTTATGAGTCAAAGGGCAGAGGATGGGTGCTCTCAAGTGATCCTTCCAATTTGTTTTAGCAACCCAGCATTTAGTTCCTGTTAAAACCAGTGCCTAAAATGTCCTTTATGAGTGAAAGAGGTTTATCTTTATTTTTGTGATTGTATGAAACTGATTTGTGAAAGCAGCTCACATTGTATCCTTGACTACTAGACACACTCCTCTGTTGCACTTTGAATATTTACAGTAAAATATGAGACTACATTTCTCTATGAAAATATTACTGATCATTGGACTGTAACTTGTGCATTTTGCCCTTTGCAATACTGAATTTGCTATTTACCTCTTGACTCAAAACAACTTGGTGGTAGGATTTGTTTTGTTTTTGAGAGGGTATGAAATATTGTCATATTGAGGCTTGGCGCTTCTGAATTCTCCAACTCCTCCCCAAGAGTTATACCTTCCTGGTGGTGTGTTGCTGCATCAGTAATCCTGTATTTGATGTGTCTGTTCAGCTGAAAAATCATTGGTATCAATTTATCATCTGTGGGGCTTATAGTTATTCTGGGTCCAGTTTGGCATTTGTTTTTTGGACAACGAGAATTCTCTTATACAATACTGTGAAAGAATTGCATGCATTTCCTTTATGTAAAGAGAAAAAGAGGTGTTTCTGTAAGAGATTACTTATACTTACATGTTTAGGGGTTATGTTAGTACTAGATAGTATTTCTCAAGCACATCCTAGCTCATACTTCAAAGCATTCTGGGATACATCAGAACCACACGACTGCTTTTGCTCTGTCTTCAGGAAAGGGCATTTATTTTACTTTCCTATTGTGCAGTAGATCGTAATATCACTAGTGTTATGTTCCCTTAGCATCAAAAGACATTGTAAGTCTTGTGGGGAATCTTATAAATGTGCAACTTATTACAGATTGTGATTGAATGAATCTTTTGTTTACACTTGTTGTCTGCCTCTTACGGATGCACTGCTGTTATAATTGGTTTGCAATCTTGATTCTGTTGAAGAAAATTGAGAGGCTTCGTCTTGCATGAATGGAAGAGTTTGTTTGCTGCTGCACATAACGGTATATACTGGCAAATGGAAGAGGATCCGCGTTCCCTGTTACCGTACTTTGTGTGTGTGTTTTGTGAGGGTGATAATATGAATTAGCAAAGTGGTGGCTTTGGTTTGTCTTCGCAACAGGAAGAGAACCACTTATGATGTCCCTAGAAAAGTAGGAATAACCCTTAAAGCCTGTCTTATTCATAAAACGACGTTGCTGAAAGATGAGGTTGTTTAATACCTATTTGGCAGACATGCTTAAGGTTGCCATTAGTGTATCTTTTTGCCTGTTTAACAGGAAGCATGTAGCAACTCTTCATCTTGAACATAAAGTGCGCAGTGGCTTTTAGAAAATTTATACTGCCTGGTTTTGTATGATTGTCTTTTAAAACATCCATTAGTATTTAATGAAGTCTAGGTTTGCTGTAGACTTTGTGAGCTGTACCACGGGAGAAAGTGTACTTCATTAATGTAAATGGTGTTAAAAAGAATAGAGGGGAATCTCTCTAGCCAAGGAATTGCTTTTGCTTTGTAGCTTCTTTCTTCACCTTGCAGAGTTGGTTCCCCCCCTCCTCTGTCCATAAAACAAATAGATCAAGCACTGGGAATATTTCTGTTTACAGGTGCCAAATCTTAAGAATAAAAACATCTTGGATTGTTTAAAACATGCAGTTTTATGGTATGATCTCAAGGCACCACCTTGCTGAAGCTAACAGGTTTTGGTCTAGCCAGTACCTGCTTGGGAACCAAAACGCTGTTGCATTTGTTCAGTGGAACTTCCTTTTATTATTTTATTTATATATATATATAATAAATAATAATAATAATAAAAATTTATATACGACTTGATTGTTTTTTTTAAAAAAACAAACAAACCTCGAAGCAGTTTACAAACAGAATCAAACAATTTATTAGTAATAGCAAAACATCCAAGAAATTAAAGCAAACAAACTAAAAATTCATCAGCATGCTAGATACAGTATCTGGGTAGGCTTGTCTAAACAAAAATGTTTTTAGCAGGTGCCGAAAAGAGTTCAGTGAAGGTGCTTGCCTTCACTATAAATAGGTAGGGGGATCTAAAGTTTAGCTGCCACCACACTAAAGGCTTGATTTCTTACAGATGTGGAACAGGTATAATGTGGTGTTTGTAATGGTATCAGTTCCGCAGATTGAAGGGGCCGAGAGGACATACAGTATATGGCAAAGAGGGGTAAATTCTCCCACCTCTCCTCTCTAATCCGCTCTGCTTCCTCAGAATCTGCCCTAGAGAGGTTGGGGATTCTCTGGTCATATTTTGGGTGTGCAAGAGGAGAGGAAGGGGAAGTCCTGTTGTGCAAGTGGGAGGCCACTTGCAGAGTGTTGGCTAGCACCCAAAATGCAGAAAATAGCACCCACTTGGTGCTTACTAGGCTTCGCTCGATGTGCCAGCTCCACAATTCTAGGGATGCTCACGTGCTGTGTTAGAAACTCAGGTATATAAGATAGGCACCAAACAGCACCTTGAATCTGGGTTGCAGTTGCCACAACGGAATGTCTGGTGCCAGGGATTTGGACTAAATTATCCTTGGTATCCCTGACACCACTGCAGTTCTGTGATCTTAACTACAGTGATACCTTGGGTTACATACGCTTCAGGTTATAGATTCCACTAACCCAGAAATAGTGCTTCAGGTTAAGAACTTTGCTTCAGGATGAGAACAGAAATCGTGCTCCTGCGGCATGGCAGCAGCAGGAGGCCCCATTAGCTGAAGTGGTGCTTCAGGTTAAGCACAATTTCAGGTTAAGTACGGACCTCCGGAACGAATTAAGTACTTAACCCGAGGTACCACTGTACATTGCTTGACTGTAGCTTGCTCTTACAACAATTCATTTGTCCCAGGATGCAGGAAGGAGAAACGCACACACAATGGAAATGGAATTAACTACGGACCAAGGCAGAGATTTTAAAACTGTGGTCCCCTTCCTGGCACCCATAAATCTCCATGGAATCACAATTGGACCCATGGCAGTAGCAAAACACACCTGGCGCCTGGCTAATTTTGAACACTGCTGGCATGGGGGCAGCTCTGAAAGGGTGATGTTAAGTGTACTTGTTTACGTGTGTACACGAACCCTTGGAACCAAACCCCTGGGTAAGATGCAGTTGTACTATATAACATTTCTACTTGTGGCGACTCCCTTTGCAATTAAGAACCGTGCTGCCTGGGTGTTGCTAAACCCAAGGGCTATGTCCTTGTCACCATGATGTTGGCGTGGCACCAAGTTTCACCACTGGTGCCTGCAGTTTCTATTTTGGTATTTGATTTGGCATGATGGGTTGTTGCTTCTGTAGGTCTGGGGTGGTGTGTTGTGAACACAGCTGGCATTGTTCCTCGCTATTGTTAGGCTTATTTAACACGAAACTTCAGATATAAGACCAGAGGGCAGGATTCAGCTAAATAATGGTGTGAACACAAGGATTATCACAGTGCACTAGGACTTTGCCCTGTTGGTGGTGCCCTGGGCCATCCCCAAATCAGCTCCAGAGGATTGGGGAACCCACCAAACAGATTTAGGGGAGGGTGGGAGAAGAGGGCAGGACATTCTGTTGTACAAGGACAAATTCAGGCACTGATGGGACCTTAACTATAGTGCTACGTTGAATGCAGCTTAAAGAATACAGCTGCTCCTCGCCCCCTTTGTTAATGGCAGCAGACTTATACTCTTGCGTTTGAGATACCAAAGTCTAGTACATCACTTTTTTGCATGAGAAAACACTCGTGTGAGGTTTGTTCCACGTAAACCCTGAACCTAGGAGTAGGAAAACCCCATAGAGGCTTTTGTTTCAGTTAAGTGGTAAGCAAGTTTTTAAAAATAAACAAGCTAAAAAGGAAAATATCTGGTCCCCCAGATGTTCCTGGACTCCAGCTCTCATCAGGTGTGGCCAGGATAGTTGAGGATGGTGGCAGTTGCAATTCAACAGTATCTAGAAGACCACAGTTTCCCCACTCCTGCTCTGAATGTGTAAAGTCAGACTCCAAGAAATGCAAATTCATGCATTGTACAGCTGAACTCACTAGGGAGTCAAGTGTGGCTGCAACTTTTTGCATGCTTGGCACGATGGGTGGAACAGCCTTCTGACAATCTTTGTTGAAATGCAAACTTTACTGGCTTATTTACGACATTACACCAAACCATAATTTGTAGTAATCCTTATCTAAAACCTACACCTTCTAAGCTTACAGGCAAATAGAGTGCCAGGCAGGGAGAAGTAATTTGGCAATCCCTTTTCTACAGTGCAAAGGCCATATTTTGATTTGTTAATTCAGGAGTTATGCTGCATCAAAGTTAAATTTATTTAACCAGGTTTTGTTATGTTTGTCTGTTTCTAGCCTGGTTGCACATCACGCTAAGCCAAAGCATCGCTTAGTCTGAACACTCAGACTCTAGGAAAGGAGATTGTGGCTATTTAGCTTCTCCAGAGTAACTATGAGCTGTAACCAAGGTTTCTCCTGTAGTAGATAGGTAGCCGTGTTGGTCTGCCATAGTCAAAATAAAAAAATTCCTTCCAGTAGCACCTTAAAGACCAACTAACTTAGTTGGTCTTTAAGGTGCTACTGGAAGGAATTTTTTTATCAAGGTTTCTCCTATGGATTATATGGTTTCTCATGGATTATATGGGAGAGCTAAACCATGAGCCCAGGTTCAGATGACAAACTAGGTGAAACCACCGCTTGGTGTGTATTATTATTTATCCTCTTCCACTTGTATCCCAAAGCGATCTACAAAATATAATAAAAGCAGCACAAAACGTAACAGAATATTCTTTTAAAAGCAATATGAAGTACACACCTATGGCAGAGCCTTAGTCATACATCTGAGAAAGCTTGTTGGAAGAAAATTACCTTCAGTTATTTCCAAAAAGTGTAGCTAGTAGGCTCAGGATGATCAGGGAGAGGACCAAAGAAGATGCAATTTCTTTTTTGAGATCCAGCCCACTTACCTCTGTGCTCTGAGTCATGGTTTCAGCTTGATAAAACATTTGAACAAGGCCACTGTTTTGTTTTGCTTTAATATAATTTTTATTAGTTTTTTTAAACACACCATTTTCAACAGTAATTAAACATACTTTTACATCTTATTCAAATTTTTGACTTCCATCAATCCTGTCTGAAAATTTTCCAATCTAATCTCTCAGTATGCATTTCTTATCTTCCCTATTACATTTCAAACTCATAACCAATATCTCTATCTTTTCCTACTTTGTGACACTTCGTATATTTCTCCTTACAAAACTTCTTGTAGTCCTACTAGCGTAATTTGTTGATTACAGTTGCTCTTCAAATAATTCATATACTTCTTCCAATCTTCTGTAAATCTCTGGTCCCGCAGGTTTCGAATCCTTCCTGTCATTTTTAATTTTGTTTTTAAGTTGCATTCATTCAATTTGTTTTTATTATTGCTAGTTAGCCGCCCTGAGCCCGGCCTTGGCTGGGGAGGGCGGGGTATAAATAAAAATTATTGTTATTATTATTAGTGCAATGTGGCTTCCTCTCCTCCTGCCCAAAGTCTTAATCAAAACTGCTGCAGGTTGTCTCCCAAGTGGGATGAAGTCATCTTCCCCAAACTGCTTCATTTGTCATCTTTTTGAAAATCATTCCAAAATAGAGAGCCATAGGCAGTGTTAGAAAACCAGATATATAAGCTTGACACCAAGTTGGCTTCCTAAGCCAGGGTTACAGTCACCGAAATGCAATGTCTACTTGCCATTTTGGGGCCAGATGCCTTGAAAGTCTTATTTTTCAATATGACTTTTTTGTCCTGAAATTCATGCTGATTGTGCAGATGAAATACAATGGATAGAATTTTTAGGACGTGTTGCTGGTGTGTGGAAACAGTCAAGATCCAAGAATCCTCAGACAGGCACCTCCAGATGGGGGAGGAATCAGGCGCCATTTTGGCCTCCCGGGCATCTTCATTTGGTTGCAAATGGTCTGGCGAATTTCAAATGCTGGTCATAAGTGTGTGGACAGTTAATAGTGGTGCTTGAGGAATAATGTGCCACTGAAGGGTTAAACTTTTGTCTATTGGAGTTGTAGGGGGACAGATCCCAAACACTACAGTGGTACCTTGGTACTCGAACAGTTTGGCTCAAAAATGCTGCAAACCCGGAAGTGAGAATTCTGGTTTCTGAAAGTTTTTTGGAAGATGAACATCTGACGCCATTTCCAAGGCTTCCGATTGAGTTCAGGAAGCTCCTGCAGCCAATCAGAAGCCACGCCTTGGTTTTCAAACCGTTTCGGGAGTCAAACGGACTCCCGGAACGGATTAAGTTCGAGAACCAAGGTACCACTGTATTGATTTGGGTCCATTTAAAAGCAATTTACCAAATTGCTATGAGGAATAACATTGACTAAGTGTGCATCTCCTTCTTTCTCAAACCTTGGAACCCAGGATTGTGAATGCTTTAGAACCAACCCTCTCCTTGTTGGTATGTGATAACTCACCATGCCGATGCTATCACCGATTCACGTTGGGCGTTACTGGATATTCAAATATCCTTTATTAGGCATAGCAAGCCACACATTATCAAACAGACACCGTATACAAATTGTGCAAAATACGAGCTCAACATAACAAGGTTTGTCCCAGTCAGATCTTTAACTCCAGAGAAAATCAATTTGCATAAATAATATAATACAACATTACCACATCACCAATCAATTAAGAACCACTAAATCTCTTTATAATGGCCCAGTCTTTCTACATGGACAGCACTCAAAAATTCAGCCACTATTAAAGTAATTTGATCATTCCTGTCCGAGAGCAGGTCCTGAACTGTTGGTAGCTGTTGAGTTGAGCCTATTGTGTTGTAAGGCCGCTAATAATTGTCTTCTGGCATAAATGCCAAAATCACAAGAAAAGAAAATATGCTCCAAAGTATCAGGTTCCTGTTTACTACATTTGCAGAGATGTTCTGATTCTGGGAGAGCTAAATATCTTCCTCATACTATCATCGAGGAAAACATATTAAACCTGGCTAACATAAACAGCCTGCACTATTCATGATTCTTCATGTCATGTATCCCTTTTGGAAATCTCTACACAAAGGAATTACTGGATATTGTGATGGAAGTTATTGGCCCTGCCTCCTTTTAATCAGAGAGCTGGAATTAGACCTAGGAAATGAAGGTTCAAGTTCTGTGTCTTTCACTGAGCGACGTTGGCAGAGGGGTTCAGTGGGGGAGAAGGAACTTCGTGTGAGATTTCTGTACACCAGTTGCCATAACTTGATGATGTAGCAACCAGAGATTACTCCCAATAACTTGCATACTGATATTGCTGATTCTTACAGCTGACAGTGGTTTGGTGTGTGTGCAGGCGCATGCACACAAACAGGCACATGCACATCCATGTGTTAAATAAATGCTGGGTACTGTTTTTTAAAATTAGTGTAAATGTGATATAATTACCTATTTGAAACCAATCATTTGTATTTCTGCCCATCCAGACATATCCTTAAAAACCACAGCTGCCAACTGGAATTAGTTCTGGTTAGGCTAAGGATTATATAATCTTTGTCTGCTCAAGAGAGTTGTCCTACAAGTGTGCAGTGCCTTTCATTGTTCAAGTGTTCTGTCTTTCTAAATTACTCATCAGGTTTCTTTGCGAACTCTTCTTCCTAATTTGGGACATGTAACCCTGGCTCAATTTCTTGGTGAATACACTAATTTGCATGCCACTTGCAGATTAAAAACACACACACACACACACACACACACACACACACACACAAGATTGTCTGGCTATCCTTAGAAAGACCTTTGAGATTAATGGGCCCTGACTGAAGAAAATTATGTTTAAACAGAATGGCAAATTAAATACAATTGCTTAAGACATAATTCAATGTCAGTGTAATATGTCATAGTTTCCATTAGGGATGGATAGACAAGTCAACCTATTTATTTTCAATGTAAATTTTGCATGTGCTCACTCATATGTCCATTCCTCAATGGGTTTTGTTTGTTTGTTAATTTAAAAACACAGAAACTTTGCATTTTAATTATACACATTTTATATACGTTCTTCTTAAAATGTGGAACAAATTTATTCTCCATCCCTACTTGCCATAGCAGCATAAAACCACTATAAAAATTACATTATTCTATGAGTGCACCTCACAGTGTGGGACCCTCACAGATATTCCCAGTAAAAAAGAAAACCACTTTTCAAAAACCACAGCTACATTCTACAACAATTCATTTCACCATTTTAATACACATATTTGATTTGGTTGTCTAACACTAAGTGATTAAAATCTAAACATGCTGTACCACAAAATAATTTTCAGCATAAAGATTTGCGTTATGGAATCATCAAGATTCCCAGTAAGTCAACTCTGTGGTATATTGTGACCGTATAGTGTATCAGTTGACTGTGTCTCACAATCCCTTTACATTTTTGGTTGTAATTGCAATATTTCATGTACTCTTTCGATGATATATTTAGACAACGGATACAGAAAAATGGGCTGTGCTTTTATTCAGTTTGATTTGTATGCTGTACAGCACTATAAATGTGATATACCTGATGGTTACATTTCCTACTAAAAGTTAAATGTTACTCTTTGCCTGACAAAGTAACTCTGCAAGACGTTCGGGGCAGTAAAAGTTAGCACAGCGCACAAATTATATTGTCAAGCTGACAATCCATGGAATAATTTTTGCTTTCATTTCAGCAATAGGGAATGGATAATAAAATAACTATGGTCTAGTTTCTAAAAAACAGAACGGTGTGTTAAATCACTTCCTTGCGTTTGGTTTTGCATTAAAACATAGCTAATCGGTGTTATCTTTGTTGCTGGAGAGCAGAGAATTTTGCACAGTTAATAGTTTTATAGTTGCTAGTTCTGGGCAAAATGTTCTGTTTTGGTTTCTCTCCCCCACCCCCCCACCCCCAATAATGATGGGAGCTGCAAATTTGCAGAAACTATTGATGATACAAATATAAAAATGTGCGGATCATCTGTGTTCTGATCGTCTGTTGAAATCTGTTTTGAGCTCTAGCGTTTTAGATGCTGTAAAACCAACTAATAGAATCACAGAATAAATGAAGCTTGATAAGTTTTAATATAAAACTGAGGCTAAGGTGTTCGGAATTCCTAAGTTTTGTTCTCTGTTTCGTTATACTTTTCTCGGCACACGCTTCCATGACTCCCAATTTTGGAATAGTGTTGACGGCGAAGCACTTTGGCAAGGGATGACTTCCATTCATGACTTCCAGCCGGCGGTAGTTTTGCAATCCTTGAAAAATAAACAAAGTTCTCCCAACCCCTTGTCTGAACCACTCTGAAGGGTCATGGGGTGGGGAGGAAGAGGAGAAGAAGGCCCTTTGACCAGGTCAGTTATAGCCCATGATACAAGGAAGCTGCTAGGCTTGATCACATGGTTAGTACAGTTCCATATTTTGGGGCAATGAACATTTTCAAAGCTCTTTTTAAAATGCAGCAAGGGATTAAGACTGAAGAAGAATGGGAAACAACAACAACAACAAACAACAACAATTTATTTATACCCCGCCCATCTGGCTGAGTTTCCCCAGTCACTCTGGGCAGCTCCCAATCAAATGTTAAAAACAGTACAACATTAAATATTAAAAACTTCCCTGAACCAGGGCTGCCTTCAGATGTCTTTTAAAGATAGGATAGCTGCTTATTTCCTTCACATCTGAAGGGAGGGTGTTCCACAGGGTGGGCGCTACTACCGAGAAGGCCCTCTGTCTGGTTCCCTGTAACCTCATTTCTCGCAATGAGGGAACCGCCATAAGGCCCTCAGCGCTGGATCTCAGTGTCCGGGCTGAACGATGGGCGTGGAGACGCTCCTTCAGGTCTACAGGACCGAGGCCGTTTAGGCCTTTAAAGGTCAGCACCAACACTTTGAATTGTGCTTGGAAACCTACTGGGAGCCAATGCAGATCTCTCAGGACCAGTGTTATGTGGTCCCGGTGGCCACTCCCAGTCCCTAGTCTAGCTGCCGCATTCTGGATTAATTGCAGTTTCCGGGTCACCTTCAAAGGTAGCCCCACGTAGAGCGCATGGCAGTAGTCCAAGTGGGAGATAACTAGAGCATGCACCACTCTGGTGAGGCAGTCCGCGGGCAGGTAGGGTCTTAGCCTGCGTACCAGGTCACAGAATATACGATATGGTGATACCATCCTTTTAAGACTAGCTATGCCACTTCAGCAGAGGGCCTCCTTGTAGATGAGGAGGCAGTGTTGCAGCAGTGAGGACTGTGGTGAGGTGTGCACCCCAAATGATTATTCGCTCAGGTCCGCACCAGAGCTCTTCCCCCGGGATCCCATACTGAGTGCTGATTAGCTGCTGGGTCTCGCAGGTTTCCCCCACCTGTTCGCATCGCTGTGTGGGGACAGCGATTGCCCCGCCAGGCACATGCAGAGGTTGGGGTGCCAACATCTCATCTCTCTACCACCATCCCAGTCCACAAAGGCTGCTCCAGGTGAAGGAGCATCTCCACGCCCATCGTTCTGCCCGGACACTGAGGTCCAGCTCCGAGGGCCTTCTGATGGTTTCCACACTGTTACAACCAAGTTACAGGGAACCAGGCAGAGGGACTTCTCGGTGGTGGCGCCCACCCTGTGGAACGCCCTTCCATCAGATGTCAAGGAAACAAACAACTATCTGACTTTTAGAAGACATCTGAAGGCAGCCCTATTCAGGGAAGCTTTTAATGTTTGATGCATTACTGTATTTTTATATTTTGTTGGAAGCTGCCCAGAGTGGCTGGGCATAAATAAATTATTATTATTATTATTGTTGTTGTTGTTGTTGTTGTTGTTGTTGTTGTTGTTGTTGTTGTTTATTATTAATATGATGTCTCCTCTGGCTCCAGCTAGCACAACCTATTCCTATTTTTCTCTGGGTATACTGAGGAACTTCATTAAGGTGATTTTGAACAAGGCATTGTAAAATGTAGCATCTCCAGTATTTTTTACACTGGCTGCATCTATAGTCCAGAATGCTTTTTACCAGATTAGGTTTGCTGCATGAGCTTCAACCCTATCTGAATCCTAACTGGCCTTAGTGATCCAGGCTCTGGTTTAAAGTTAATGCCATGCGCTTTCCACAAGTTTGCCTTTCGGAAACTGCACTTTGTTAAGAACATATCTGCTAAATTACTGAGGTAGGGAATTATGGCTGTATTATGCTGGTCCTACGCTGCTTGCTGAGACTTCTAATCCATGGGGAGGCAAACTAAGGTCCGGGGGCCGGATCCAGCCCAATCGCCTTCTAAATCTGGCCCGCAGACTGTCCAGGAATCAGCGTGTTTTTATAAGAGTAGAATGTGTGCTTTTATTTAAAATGCGTCTCTGGGTTATTTGTGGGGCACAGGAATTTGTTCATTATTAGTTTTTTTTCAAAATATAGTCTGGTTGTGATATGCAGACCCTCCAAGTGTCTCTATTTTCCAGGAACATTCCTGATTTAGAGAAGTTTCCGATTTGATCCCAGAACGTCCCACTTTTCCTTAGGGTGTCTCTATTTTCAATGGAGGGTATGGAGTTATCTGACCCTCGAGCTGTCAGAAGGCAATCTTGTATAGGGAAGTTTTTAAATGTTTTAGTATGTTTTTATATATGTTGGAAGCTGCCCAGAGTGGCTGGGGCAACCCAGTAAGATGTGTGGGGTATAAATAGTAAATAGTCTGGCCCCGCACAAGGTCTGAGGGACAGTGGACCAGCCCCTTGCTGAAAAAGTTTGCTGGCCCCTGTATCTAATCCATTGAGGGCCAATTCAGTGCACTAGTTTGACTTTTTAAAGCCCTTCCTAGCTTAGGACAAGGGTATCTGCAGGACCTCCTGTCTCCTCATAGGTGCCTGTGCATTAAGAACTTGAATATAACCTTTGCAGGTGATATCCTGCTTCTGAGATGAGACAGGTATCTTACCAGAGACAGAGACTTCCTTGGGATGTGATGGAGATTAGGTTCAATGATAGTTCTACCTGGCATCTACTTTGTTCTTCTGGCTCTGTTTCCTCAGGCCATTTGGACATAATTTTAGACCTGTTGGTTTGTTTTTAAGAATTTGTTGCTTTTAGTTCTTAAGTGTGATGGCCTAGGACTGGGGCTCGGACTCGGAGCCAGAGGAGTCTCAGTCTGCATCAGATCCTTTGCCTCAGGCATCATCTGAACCAAGTCTGGGGCCTGATCCTGAAGAGTCCCAGTCTGCACAGGTTCCCCTGCAGCAAACACCAGCTGGGCCGAGTCAGGGGCCTGAGCCTGCCCTGGCTCCAGATGCGGGGATTCCCTCGTTGCCTTCAGCTGGGCCATCACTTACAGCTGCTCCACTACCGGTTGGGTCAGGGGAGGCTGAGGCGGCCCCTGGGTCTAGTAACCCACCGACGTCTCCCGAGCTGCAGAGACTAAGGTCTGAGAGAAGGAGAGACCTGAGTACTTGCAAGGGGAGTGCTCGCCTTTGGGCGAAACAGGGAGGTGAGTTGCCGGGGGATCAGGACCGGCCGCTGTCGGACCTTGCCCCAGGTTGCAGGAGCAACATTGCTGTATGCCAGATCCTGCCTGAGATCCTGTACCTGTCCTTGCCTGGTTTCCTGCCTCGTGTCCTGTCTTGGCCCTGTCAGATTGACTCCTAGCGGAACCCTTGGATTCGGGACCGGACCTCGACCACGTTACTCGGGTCACGCCCAGGCCCAGGACACTAAGCTTTTATTTATTTATTTTATTAATCATGTTTTATTATTATTCATATTTTAGTAGGCTTTGTATTTCTTCCTAGGAGTTTTTATTGATGGGTGGTATAATTTTTTATGTTTGACTTTGCAGCTTGCAACAAAAAGACAGCTCTAGATGATGGAAAGGACACACATTACAGCCGAAAAGTGATTAAATCCTGCCTTGAGGTTTAACCTTGCTAACCCCAAGTGCACAGTGCAGCCGGTTAAGCACTTTTCATGCCATTTATTTCAAAAGGGGAGAATTAAGCACATAGGTAAATTCCCCCCTTTGAAATGTATGGGAATAAAAAAAAGCCGCTTAACTTTAGCTAGATGAGACATAAAAGTTTGCTAAAAAGCTTGAAGAAATATTGTATTTTGAAGGTAATAGCACATCAAATATCAAAGCATTTTATCAAAATCTGAATTAAAGATTATACTTATGAAGCTGCTGATTGTATGGATTGACAAAATTCATGCAATTTATATAATTATATCATCAAGAAAAAAGGCCAAAAAAATTAAACATTCAAGTAAGAACTTTTTTTAATTATTACTCTCTGGTTTTGTACAATTAACAGATTCAGCAGCTTAAAAAGAAAGGGAAACTGTAGATGGGGATGTAGATCTTCTTTTCGCCACCTGAAGCTTCTATATTTAGCAAAAGCAAAAATTCAGATGAAAACAAAACAGGATTTCAATATAGTAAGAGTGTGATCATGAAAAGTAAGATTGCCTACAGAAAAACGAAAAGAACTATTTTCCATCGCTGCCATTTTCGGTGTCAAAATGTTTCCAGATAAGTTTGTTTTAATGTGGATTCGTGTTTTTAGTGAAAAGTTTTTCTGCGCTTGACTGTTTCGTGTGCAACTGAATTCTATGCTTAGGTGTTTAAAAGCCACAACTGCTGTCTCACTGTTGAGACAGCATCGTGGATCTGTGCTGATGGCTCCGATTCTGTGAGAATCCAGCAACGTTACCCTGCCCAAGTGACTGGATCCTTCAAATGTTCACTTGGCTGCATAGGGAGCTGCTCATACACTTGCAAATCTCATGCAGCTGAGAGAACATCTAAAGGGCACAGTGTAGGCAGGTAAGAGAGAGAAGCCAAAAGGGGCAAGAGACAGTATAAAGATATCTGAAAGGAAGGGTGCGGGAATGGGGATCCTAGTTTGTTTTGCACAAACCAGAATTGGTAAGTCAAGAAGAAACCTTGGCTTCAGTCATGGTTAGCTTAGAATCATAGAATCATAGAGTTGGAAGAGACCACAAGGGCCATCGAGTCCAACCCCCTGCCAAGCAGGAAACACCATCAGAGCACTCCTGACATATGGTTGTCAAGCCTCTGCTTAAAGACCTCCAAAGAAGGAAACTCCACCACACTCCTTGGCAGCAAATTCCACTGTCGAACAGCTCTTACTGTCAGGAAGTTCTTCCTAATGTTTAGGTGGAATCTTCTTTCTTGTAGTTTGGATCCATTGCTCCGTGTCCGCTTCTCTGGAGCAGCAGAAAACAACCTTTCTCCCTCCTCTATATGACATCCTTTTATATATTTGAACATGGCTATCATATCACCCCTTAACCTCCTCTTCTCCAGGCTAAACATGCCCAGCTCCCTTAGCCGTTCCTCATAAGGCATCGTTTCCAGGCCTTTGACCATTTTGGTTGCCCTCCTTGGAGTGAAACAAACCATGGATTCTGGTTTGACCGCAATGCTAATTCAGGGATCATTGCTTATTCTCCCTGTTCACACTAAGAGGAGTGAAGTGCAGGCCAGCTGAGTGTTCATGGTAAATGGTTAACATTGGCAAATTAATACTTAGGCTGCCAACCAGTCACGGACACACATTTCCATATCGCAAAGAAACGTTCCGTCTCGTAGCTGTCACTTGTTGCTTCTGGGAAATTGTGGGGGCTTACTCTTAAAGTAAGTGATATTGCTTGGTATCTATACAGTGGGCACTCGGGTTGCGAACTTGATCCGTGCGGGATGCACGCTCGCAACCCGCAGCGGTGTATCTGCACACACGCGCGGGTTGTGATTCGGTGCTTCTGCGCAAAGCGCGATTTCGCACTTCTGCGCATGTGCAACTGCCGAAACCCAGAAGTAACCTGTTCCGGTACTTCTGGGTTTCAGTGATCCGTAACCTGAAAAAACGCAACCTGAAGCATTTGTAACCCGAGGTATGACTGTACATGTATGTGTGCCGAGAGAGAGAGAGAGAGAGAGAGAGAAAGAGAGAGAGAGAGAGAGAGAGAGGGAGAGAGAGAGAGGGAGTGTTCTCCTGCTTAAATCCTTAAATGTCATATTTATATTTAGCGGACAGATGAAGAATTGGAAGTCCCTTACCTTCTGAGTTTTATTCCCCCCCTCTTTTAGCCTCTTTTCTATTTCTATTTCTAATAATAATAATAATAAATAATAATATATTCATACCCCACCCATCTGGCTGGGTGTTTTTATTACTCTCTAGCTCTCTCTTTCTTTCTTGAAATATATTTTTATTTGATTTTCAAGAGTAGAAACATACAACAAAACCAATTCCACTTCCAAATATCGAGATTACTCTGAATCTCCTGACTTCCCCTCCATCTCTTCCATGGGCCCTATTAATAATAATAATAATAATTTTTATTTATATCCCGTCCTCCCCAGCCAAGGCCGGGCTTAGGGCGGTTATTGATCCTATTTTCAGCTGCATATCAATACTTTCTCTCTGTCTCTTTCTTTATTTCCTTTCTACCTCCTCCTCTTTATGCTTTTATTGTATTTAGAACAAAGTTTTAGTTTGGACAAAAAAGAAGAAAATATATTTCATATTAAGTTTTGTATCCCCCCCATAAACCCTAATATCTGTTAAAAAGAAAACAAAACAAAAAGAAACAGCTCTTAGAAATGCTTGATTTATAACATAGAGCAGAACTACCTTATAATATGATCTTGGGACATCCAGAATGTGTAAAATGTTTACACAAACATTTCTATCTGATGTTTAGAAGACATCTGAAGGCAGCACTGTTTAGGGAAGTTTTTATTGACTGATGTTTTAATGTACTTTTAATCTTTTGTTGGAAGCCTCCCAGAGTGGCTGGGGAAACCCAGCCAGATGGGTGGGGTAGAAATAAATTATTCTTATTCTTATTCTAAAACAAGAACAGGAATCTTCCCCAAAATATAATATTGATTGCGCTTGAATCTTCCTGCCACACTTGCCTTCCTCTTCTGCCACACCAGTGTGGCGTGCCCTTTGAGAACTGCTGCAGATATGAATTCTGTATCATAGAATGGGTAAAGCCCCATGTCTGATAAACTCTTTTGAATGGGGAAGGTCTCAGTTGTCTCCACGCCATCACCAGTTAGGGAAAGACTCCATTCTGAAACCTTGGAGAATGTTGACAATACAGGAACTTGTAAGCTGGTATAGCGTCCTAAGATATGTTTTAATTGTTGAAGCAACCAATTCGTATGCAAACTTGTACTGGAAATACATGATGTTAATAATAAATTGTTTTAAAAGCAACCAGAAATGAGGTGCAATACAAATAGATGTGTGTGGAGGGTTGTTTTTGTTAATACTGTAATGGAACAAAGAACCTAAATGACTGCTTCAAATGCACTCCTGGCATTGAAGGAGTGGATTTTTTTTTAAAAAAACAAACCACTCCCCAAAAAACTCTGGTACTTTTGAGCAGGAAAATAGAAATGCTTTTCCCCCTCTGCATCTGTTGAAGACCCCCTCTCCCCCTGTAGCAGGACCTCAAGGCTAGTAAAAGAAGATGGCTTTGAAGCCCTGCAGGAAAGCTGGGATATCAAAGGAAGTTATAGGGAGTTCAGCAGCAATTGTTTTATGGCCTGTCAGAAATGGGCCTATTTGTATCGGTAAGCGCAGGGCGTATATGTGAGTTGACAATTTGGTGCCATTTATATCCGCCATAAAAGGAGGAGAAGAAGTTAAAGGGGCAGAGGAACTAAGCTGTAAATGCAAATTGTTTTAGCTCATTCTCCCGCCACACACACACACACAAAAAAAGAGCAGCAAAGGAAGCTATCTATAGGAAGCATTTTATTGACGTTGCTTTAATAGGGGCCAGTCGCGTCCTCAGTCTAACATAATATTGTACCCTTCCTGCAGAATTTTAAATCCCTTTGCTCTTTTAGGCTAAAACGGTATATGCATCAGTGATGGAACTTGACTGGAAAGTTGAGGAATTAGAAATGTGGATTGCTTGAAAACATGCAGCCTATGTCTGAGTGCCTTGCAAAGTCTTGCCACGGCATCTTCTGAACTAAATCTTGGACTTTCCATTATTATATAAATGAGCTAATGGCTTAGAATGCATTTAATGGCTAGCCATTTAGCTTTCCAAACGGGTATACCGTGAAGAAGATTTGACCAACTGTCGAGATAAAGGAAGCTTTTTTTCTCTAAAGATGAAGTTAAAAATTATTCCTGTGGCCCAAGAGCTTAGCTTCCTAGAATGCAGTGTTTGATTATATTTGAGGGATCTTACAGACCCTGGAAGACATGTTTGATTAATCTCGGATGGACTCACAACTCATATTTTGTGAGCTGTGGCTTTCTGCTGCATGGGAGGGAAATTTGCAAACGGAGTGGAACATGCAAGATACCCCCCCCCAAAAAAAACCACACACACACACACACACACACACACACACGTTTTTGTCGAACATTTATGGCAGCAAGAGCAAAGCCAGCCAAATGCAGGCATGAAGAGGAAAAGTAAGAAGAGCAGTTACGGTAACTCATTAGAGAAGGAACGAAACGAATGGCGGGCTACAAGATGCTGCAGATGTTTACAAACAACTGTCAAAACTGTTTCAACAACAGGGAGTTATTGAGGGAGGCAGTTTGCTATTTTATTTGTACTGAGTAGTACCTGGATGTCTCCTGCTACAAATGCACAAGAAAATGAGACACTCCATTTCAAAATGTAGCTCTGATGGGCAAAAGGAGCTTGCATTTGGAGCTTGCAAGAAACAGAACCATATCCTGAGCAAAAGTTGCTTCTGTTTCTCAATTAGCTTCCGGACCAAATGCTCTCCTTTAATTCCTTGCCTTCAAAGAACTAAGAAACTCCTTCCTTGATTGCTTGCAATCCCTGGGACAGTTAAACTGTACAGTGATGAATATTATCACTGAATTTTCCCCTTCAGAACCTGCCCTCATTGACCACAGTGGATAGGACTTGTCAAATTGAGGAACACTTCAGCTAAATGACCAGATCAGAGAGTGCTGATACTATAGAGTACTTGAGTTTTAAAATTTGTTCTATTAACTTCAGTGAGTTGCAGTACATGAATTTCAGTTTGTTGATGTTTTAGGACTCTGTAGGAGCTGTTTGTCTCCAGTGTGACTATTGTTTTTAATGCATTAGCAGTCCTTTTTATACATTGAATCATTGGTGGCTTAATATTTCTCCCAAGCAATTAAAAAAAAAATTCATAAAACTGTATAACTAAAACGGCAACAATCCCTGATATCTAAAATTATTTCCTGTTCTCTGATGTTCAGTCTATTCTCCTAATATGGGAAGAGTAAAGGGATTTCAATTGTCAACTCCCTTTTTAGTGCAGAATATCTTTTTTAAAAAAATATAATTTTTAAGCTGTGGAATTGAAACACAGGATATGTGTTGCTAGGTTCTCCTTTTCAAGATATGAAAAATCAATTATTCTGAATTGACAAAAGAGAAAAGTTAACGATACCACTCTTGGGCATACAGTAGATAAGAGCCGCGGATCAATCACGTAATAGGTTGTGACGGTGAGGTTATTTGAAGCAAAGCACTTTGATCATCTGTCAGATCACGTTAAGGAAAAAAAATTCTCTCACAAGAAATTCTGTCATTTTTACAAGGCTGGGGTCCTGGTTCTTAAGGGCCAGACACTGTCTAAAACCATGCAATGTGAATGGCAGACTCAGCAAACAAATTCACCTCTGATACTGGGCCAGAAACCCCACTGCACGCATGCAGTTGCTAAGTAGAATTGTAACATAGACAATCTTCAAACTTTTAAGGCAAATCTGTACCCATTGTCTTCATGTTCCAGGCACAATGTCTTATGATGTTGCCCTTTACTCTGCATTGTACTTTGGGATTGCTTCCTCCAGCTATTTCTGTTCTTAACATGTACATCTGCAGGCATCTAGAAACACCCCCCCTCCAACACCCATAAGTACTGTAGTTGTTTCCAAGCAAAGTTTCTAGGGTCTTTCCAAACCTAGTCTTTGGCCATTTTCTCACTACAGTGGTTCCTCGGGTCACATACGCTTCAGGTTACAGACTCCGCTAACCCAGAAATAGTGCTTCAGGTTAAGAACTTTGCTTCAGGATGAGAACAGAAATCGTGCTCCGGTGGCGTGGCAGCAGCAGGAGACCTCATTAGCTAAAGTGGTGCTTCAGGTTAAGAACAGTTTCAGGTTAAGAACAGTTTCAGGTTAAGAACAGACCTCCAGAACGAATTAAGTACTTAACCTGAGGTACTACTGTACAAAGATTTGTATCTGGTTATTTTGTCTTAGTAATGTGGCCAGCACCCCTGAGATATCTACTTGTGCATCAAAGATATGTGTGATGTACCATCTGAGGTTTTCTGTTGTATTCTGTCACTATAAAGGAATGCTGGATCTCTTTGCATAACATGACAAGATGTAGTTCTCAGTTCACAAATGCAGGCGTGTATTTTGCTTCTGATACTTTGATGGGACTTCAAAGTCTGCATCTTTCCTGCTGATTGCCTGTTAGTGCCTTTGATCAAGGACACTTTTGCCCATTTTCGGAACAGATGAGTTTGCCAGAAGCTTTTGCGCAATTAATTTCAGCTAAAACACTCTCAGAATTTGGAAGCTTTGCGAAACACCTTTAAATGTCAGCATTTGGTTCCAATGTTCTTGGCATTTTTGTTTTGGATTGAAATTATTCAGCAATTGGCTGGGTTTGCTTGCTCACTCACGTGCATGGAATATTACCATTGCTTTTAAATTAGGGAGTCCTGGCCAAATTGGAACACAGACTAGCTCCAGTCTATGTGTAGGTTTTCTTCTTCTTCAGTAAAAGAGATAATTGCATGCATTGAAGAAAGTTTTGGCCTCTTTCTGTTGAGAATTCTTGCTTTTTAAAGCTTCATGTTGGCATTAAGAAAATCTAGTTATTTGGCCACTATGGGAAAAGCTTATTGTTGCTCTGGTACTTCTTGTAGCATTGCTTGCTTACCAAATCATGGCATAGAAAATACCAAACATTCCTTTACTTAAAGAATTCTTAGGGTAGGGTAATTACCATCCCCGTTTGGCAGATGTGGAACTGACTGGGGGGTGGGCTCAGGTTAGTCAATGTATGAGCAGGGGTTGAACCCAGTTTCCAGTATCTAAAGTAATCTCTTCAGTAGGACACCGTCTTAAAAAGCAGGTGGGGGAATGGAAAAAAACAACCAAAGACTACTCATTTATTTGAAGAGATTGAAATCAGTACAGTTTAGTCTTATTTTCTGAAAAATGAAGAAAAACAATGTAAACAATTAAAAAAGAGAAAGACACATATATAAGTAGATTTTAAACAATACAGTGGTACCTCAGTTTTTGAACATAATCTGTTCCGGAAGACCGTTCGAGTTCCAAAACTTTCAGAAACCAAGGCACAAAGGGCAGCCTGCAAATTTAATAGAGAAAAATAACACATACACTCAGCGGAAGGCATTCGGCTTCTGAGGCATGTTAAAGAACGGAAGCATTTACAGAATTCGAGTTCTGAAATGTTTGTCAACAGAGACATTCGAAAACCAAGGTTCCACTTAATCGCATGTGGGTTTTTTAGTTTACAATTAACCAGTCATGTTTTGACAAGCTCGGATTGATTCTACCTTTCTGTTTGGTGGTTGAAGAGACCTCTTCCTCAGCTGTGAACACGATCTGGTGCAGTTTTCTTGCAGCCCTTTGAAATGTGATGTTTCTCTTGTGACCTACTGTCTTCCTGATTTCACTTGGGACTGTGTCAGGCTGAGAGCAGTGATGGCCGATTGCATCATATTCTGGAGCACTGCAGAACACGTTGTCGCCTGCCAGCATCCAGCCTGTTGAAGTGTTTTGGCTGCCGTGCTAATGAGAAGGAGCTTAGTAACAGGGTACCTGTTTTTGAGGATAAGCACAGTTTTTGTTTCCGTGGAAATATTACTAAAGTTTATCAGTTGTTCTGAAGTTAAGCTGTGTCCTTTTATGGTGTTTTCTTAAACCTTGCTTATGTTGTGTTGTGTTGTGACTTTAGCCTAAGAAGGTAAAGGTAAAGGACCCCTTACAGTTAAGTCCAGTCACGAACGACTCTAGGGTTGAGGTGCTCATCTCGCTTTACAATTTGATTCCCTCCCCCTCTTTCTTTTTCCTTTCTCCTCCTGTGATGAGGCTGCATTTTAATGTTTCAATGTTTTAATGTTGTATTTTAGTTTTGTTTTTAAAGTTGCATTTCAATCAACTTGCTTTTTATTGGTTGTTAGCCGCCCTGAGCCCGGTCTTGGCTGGGGAGGGTGGGGTATAAATTATTATTATTATTATTATTATTATTATTATTATTATTATTTTTATTATTATTATTATTATTACTGGCCAAGGGAGCAGACGTTCGTCTGCTGACAGTTTTCCGGGTCATATGGCCAGCATGACTAAGCCATTTCTGGCAAAACCAGAGCAGCGCACAGAAACACCATTTACCTTCCCGCCGGAGTGGTACCTATTTATCTACTTGCACTTTGACGTGCTTTTGAACTGCTAGGTTGGCAGGAGCTGGGACAGAGCAACAGGAGCTCACTCTGTCATGGGGATTCGAACCGCTGACCTTCTGATCGGCAAGCCCTAGGCTCAGTTGTTTAGACCACAGCGCCACCCGCATCTCTTTCGACTTTAGCCTGCTCCCCCTCCAAAAAAAAGTCTAGCAAGAAATCACTGAGCCATGCCATTTAGATGTGTCTGGTTGTAAAATATTTCGAACTCTTACAATAAATGGGCAAAACCTCCTTCTTGACTGCTCAGTCTTCTCTGTCTTTCCTTCACACCAAAGTTTTTCAGTTGGGAAATAATAATTTGGCATCTTAGGTGAGGTGGGCAAATAAACCATGGCTAAGCAAGACTGATACAACGCCAATCCATAGTCAAAACAAGCCATGGTTCATAAGCCAATGGCAAACCACGGCTTCACATCATGGTTTGTTATCAGAAAACAAATCATGGTTACTATGCTATTCTGGGCTTCAGGCATTAAAACCACGCTTTGGTTAAACAAACCATTGCTTAGCATCATGTTCAGCAACCAGACCATTGTGTTTCAAAACTTAAGATACTGCTTCTCCAAGCCTGCTTTCATGTATGAAGGGTAAATGGGAAAACTTTTATCTGTAACTACCGTATTTTTCGCACCATAGCGCGCACCGGACCATAGGGCGCACCCAGTTTTTAGGGGGGAAAATCAAGAAAAAAAATATTCCCCCCCAGCCCCAAAGAGCAGCACACAGGCTGCGCACAACCTCTCCCTGCCGGAGGGGTTGCGCGCGGCTATGGCACAAGCCAAGGCAGCGAGCAGGATGGATCCCGCTCGCTGTTTTGGCTTCCTCTTTAGCCCCGTGCAGCCTCTCCTTGCCGGAGGGGTTGCACGCAGCTATGGAGGAAGCCAAGGCAGCCAGCGGGATGGATCCTGCTCGCTGTTTTGGCTTCCCCTTTAGCCCCGTGCAGCCTCTCCTTGCCGGAGGGGTTGCGCGCAGCTATGGAGGAAGCCAAGGCAGCCAGCGGGATGGATCCCGCTCGCTGTTTTGGCTTCCCCTTTAGCCCCGTGCAGCCTCTCCTTGCTGGGAGACGCTGCGCAGGGCTTTCCTGGCTTTACTGGGAGGTGGGGGGATTCCCTCACCTCTCCCCAAAGCCCGCAGAAGCCGCGCAACCCCTTTAAAGAGATTGCGGCTTCTCCTGGTTTTCCTGGGAAGTGGGGGAATTCCCCCACCTCCCGCAAAACTGGCAGAAGCCGCGCACACTTTAAAAGGGCTGCACGGCTTCTCCTGGCTTTCCTGGGAGGTGGGGGAATTCCCTCACCTCTCGCAAAAGCCCGCAGAAGCCGCGCAACCGCTTAAGAGAGATCGCGGCTTCTCCTGGCTTTTCTGGGAGGTGGGAGAAGGGACTGATGCGGCCAGTCAGTCCCTTCTCCCTCCTGTGGAAAAGCCCGCAAGAGCGCACAGAGCTTGTATGCGGCTCTTGGGGGCTTTTCCCGCCTGCCTCCCCCCTGCATTCGCTCCATAGGATGCATACACATTTTCCCTTGCATTTTAGGAGGGAAAAAGTGCGTCCTATGGTGCGAAAAATACGGTATGTGGGACGCGGGTGGCACTGTGGGTTAAACCACAGAGCCTAGGACTTGCCGATCAGAAGGTTGGTGGTTCGAATCCCCGTGACGGGGTGAGCTCCCGTTGCTTGGTCCCTGCTCCTGCCAACCTAGCAGTTTGAAAGCACGTCAAAGTGCAAGTAGATAAATAGGTACCGCTCTGGCGGGGAGGTAAATGGCGTTTCCATGCACTGCTCTGGTTCGCCAGAAGTGGCTTAGTCATGCTGGCCACATGACCCGGAAGCTGTACGCCGGCTCCCTTGGCTAATAAAGCGAGATGAGCGCCACAACCCCAGAGTCGGTCACGACTGGACCTAATGGTCAGGGGTCCCTTTACCTTTACCTTTAGCTCAGATATAGATACAGTGGTACCTTGGGTTACAGACGCTTCAGGTTACATACGCTTCAGGTTACAGACTCCGCTAACCCAGAAATAGTACCTCAGGTTAAGAACTTTGCTTCAGGATGAGAACAGAAAACGTTCTCCGGCGGCGTGGCGGCAGCAGGAGGCCCCATTAGCTGAAGTGGTGCTTCCGGTTAAGAACAGTTTCAGGTTAAGTACGGACCTCCGGAACGAATTAAGTTCTTAAGCCGAGGTACCACTGTAGTCAAAGCCACTCCAGAGTCTGATGTCCATTGGTCTGCCTTACAAACTTCTGTGTGCATAAAAGTTATTTGCCCAAGTCCTTTTGCTTGTTGATGTAGGCAGAAGTTGGTTTTCCTTCTCATGAGCTGGTGGTGGACTCCAGTCCCTGTCTGTTTGAGGTGTAAGAGGAAACTTGGGCTTAATTTGTCTGTAATGTAATATGCCGATCTACCAACACCTCTTCTAAGCAGTCTTGTTTTCATTAATTAATATGTCGGGTACCATCTGCCTTAAGGCAGATGCTTTGAAGGCATAATCATATCAGGGCTGATTGTGATCTGCGCTAATGATGGGCCCGGATAGTGGCATACCCTTGTTGCCTCAGCTACTAAAATGCACTACCTTCACACTCAATCTTAAATTCATTTTAGTGCAGAAAATTCCACCATTGTTATGACACACATCAAAGCTGGCAAATTCTGTGATGAAAGGACTCTTTAACTTTTATTAGTAAAAGCAGATTAGGAGAATGGGAAAAGATGGAAGGAATTGTTGAAGGTAGCAATAGAGGAATAAAATGGATACTTCAATACTTCCTGCGTAATACTTATTATTATTATTTTTTTAAAAAATACTTTGACACAGTAATAATAATAAATAAATAAGAATAGAATGTGCACCCCACCCCCCAGACCATTCCATTGTAACTATCCGACCCATGCATTTGATGGAATACTTTTTAAAACGCAAGTGATAAATGATAATTCTTGTAAATCATGTAATAATTGCAGAATCTAAAATAATTTTCAATCTTTGTCAGTTGCTGGAATAGTAGTTAGAGCAAATTATATCAAGATTGGCTGGAATGATGCAAGAAAGATACTTCACATTATTGTTCCCGTACTCCGTATGTGACTCTTTATATGGAAGCAGATGGATATTTAAATGGATCCATTTCCTCAAATGTTGGATTCTCTTTCCCATCATTCTCCTCATCTGTTCTTTGGTATTTTTGGGGGGGGGGATATAGAAGGTGGAGTATACTTTTATCTATGTAGGTGTTGGGCATCATAATTTAGAAGAGGAGCAGACCAGGGACGCGGACTTAGAAAAAATATTGGGGGGGCCCGGGAAAGCTCATGAATAATAAATAAGCTCATGAATATGCAAATAAAGTGGCTCCGGCCCTAAATAGGGCAAGCCACGCCCCCCCAGCCAGCCAATTGGCTGGCTGGGAGGTGTGGCCAGTCGGGATTCCCCTGTTCTCGCGGGATTTCCGGCCGGGGCTCTCCGACTAGGGCGGCGGCTGGCTGGCTGGCGAAGGAGGAGGCGGGGGACGGCGGCGGCGCTCTGCTGGAAGGGCGCCCGCCCGAGATTATTGGGGGGGGCTGAGCCCCCCAAAAATTTTTTTTGAGGGGGCTCGAGCCCCCTCAAGCCCCATGGAGTCGGCGCCTATGGAGCAGACGGCAGCTCCGCCTTGTAGCAGGAAAATGAGAAAAGTTGGCTATTTCTGAGGAGGAGAATACAAGCTCTACGTGGGGCTGCCTTTGAAGGTGACCCGGAAACTGCAATTAATCCAGAATGCGGCAGCTAGACTGGTGACTGGGAGTGGCCGCCGGGACCACATAACACTGGTTCTGACAGATCTGCATTGGCTCCCAGTACGTTTCCGAGCACAATTCAAAGTGTTGGTGCTGACCTTTAAAGTCCTAAACGGCCTCGGTCCTGTATACCTGAAGGAGTGTCTTCACCCCCATCATTCAGCCCGGGCACTGAGATCCAGAGCCGAGGGCCTTCTGGCGGTTCCCTCATTGCGAGAAGTGAGGTTACAGGGAACCAGGCAGAGGGCCTTCTTGGTAGTGGCACCCACCCTGTGGAACACCCTCCCTTCAGGTGTGAAGAAAATAAGCAGCTATCCTATCTTTAAAAGACATCTGAAGGCAGCCCTGTTCAGGGAAGTTTTTAATATTTAACGCTGTACTGTTTTTAACACTTGATTGGGAGCCGCCCAGAGTGACTGGGGAAACTTAGCCAGATGGGTGGGGTATAAATAATAAATTATTATTATTATTATTATTATTATTATTATTATTATTATTATTATTATTTACAAGTTAGACTTGTGACAAAACGTTTCAGTGTGGATTGTTCCAGTCAGTTGGCCATCCCGTTCTGGGTTGCTTCTTCCATACCCAATAGTCGTCATTCCGTTCATGCTGAGCACTCCCAGTTCTCATTGGATTGCATTTGGCTTCTCTCTGCTTAGGGTGTTGTTGTTTTTTTAAAAAAGCCATTCATTGTGATTTGTCTTGTTCCTTGCACTGGGTGCCATAGTTTTTCACAGCATAGCTTTTCACCATGTGCAGATCTGTATTAGATATTTCAAGATGCGCTTTTGAACTTTTCTCCAAGCTTATTCCTGTATTGAAGATTAAGAGAAGCACTGTGCACTAAGCTGCGAGCTAATACTGCCTGGAAGATAGGCAACGCTGGTAAATGTACCCAGTTACAAGCAGTAGTTGCCGTTTCACAGAATCAGAGAGTTGGAAGGGACCCTAGGGATCATCTAGTCCAACCACCCCCCTGCAATTTAGGAATATGCAGCTGCCCCACACGGGGATCCAACCTGTGACATTGGTGTTATCAGCACCAAGCTCTAACCAATGGAGCTGCCAAACAATTGATTGGTTGTTGCATAGACTTGGGATCACAGCAGATTTTGTACCCCAGCTCTGCACATTTATGGTCCTTTCTGTTTAGACCGGTCCATGGTGGCATAATTGTGTTGGCATAATTCACGGCACATGGTAAATTATGCCAACACAAAAAGATTTAACTGAACTGCAAGACTACCTGCAGCCCAAAGGTTGTTTTTTTTCTTTTAACAAAACAAAACAAAACAAAACCCACCCACTTTTGCCCTCATTCAAGAATGCAGAGATGCTCTCCTGGATTAAAGATTCTTAAGCTGTTTGAGGTTGGATCCTGTGATTTTCAACTACAAGCGTGAATAATCCTCAGTAGTTTGTTTTCATATTGCAGGTTTATCTTTGTTTGACATCGAAAACTGTTGACATTTATCCTGCAAGGTGTAAACTTTGTAGGTTATAAATGGGTCAAGGTTTGCCATTCATGCTTCCTACTTGAAGTTATTGACTGATATGGACATATTTCAGTGAGGAAATACAACTTACAAAAGGGGGAATCTCCCTAACATTGGATAGGAGCATTTTTATAACTGAAACATGCCAATAGGTTCGTAAAAGACGCTAAGCTAACAAGATTCCTGTAAAAGAGCTATACTGTATTGCTTCGACAAGCCGAGGGTATCTAGTAGCAAAATTGTTGCTATTATGGTGAGTTGTTTGAAACAAAGATGGACATAGTTTCAAAGGACTTTTCTTAGAGCAATATTGTTGGCATGAAAACTCTAAACCTAACTAGGCGTAATGAAGATATGCATAGTGATTGGAGCGCTAGCAAAGATGCAGTTGTAGCTGTAGGCTAATCCTGAATTATGTGCTAAAGTGATTTTAAGTTGCGCTATCATGAGGCTATATTTAGTGGTTGATGTTTTCTAATCCCCTCTCACTCCTTAATCTTGATAAGAAAGCAAGTCCCCTCCCACCGGTTGCACTAAAAACAAGGAACGGTTCTCGCAAGTTGCATGCAACTATATACAGAACAATATAATGTTCATTAGCCTAATAATAAGCAGATAGCTTTTGAAGTAATCACGCATATCTGTTGATACTTCAACAACTACCCAAACAAAACAAAATAAAATCCATACAGTCTTGGTCAGGGGTCTGCAACCTTTAAGACAAAAAGAGCCACTTGGACCTGTTTCCGAAGAAAAAAAAACTGGGAGCCACAAAACTCGTCATTATAAAAATAACCTTTTTGTCACTTTTTTATTATTCCTTTGTTTGACCCCTCAGAATTACTCCTCCTCATAGAAATAAACGTTAAATTAACAAGTTACCTTTTTGTGTGTGTGTGTTCTTCACTCCCCTTCAAAACAGTGACCAGCGTACACGCCCCCTTTCAATGCAGTGACCAGCGTACATGCCCCTTACAATGTAGCGGGCGGGCGGGAAGGTGACGTCGGGACGGTGCGTGACTATCGCACGCACCGCCCCCATGCGACGTCACAGCCAGTACAGCGCCTGCCACAGTGGGGAGTGTTGGGGCGCACAATGCGCCTCCTCCCCTCACTAGTATCCGCCCCAGAGCCACGGCAAAGGCGTAAAAGAGCCACATGCGGCTCCGGAGCCGCGGGTTGCAGACCCCTGGTCTTGGTAAAGAATTGTGACAACACTTTGTTGTTCATCAGCAGTTCAGAATCTGCTTAGGTTTATGTGGGCATTTTTGTGGTGGTTTCATTTTAAAAGCCTGCCAGTGGTGTATCTATAACATTTCTTCAGTCCAACTTTTCAAATAATTTTTCCAGAACAGCTTTCATTTAAAAAACTAAAACATTATGGGTTGGATCTAGACTTAACGCTCCACCAATAGAGATTTCCAGAGGCCGAAGGAAGAGCGGTGGTCTTCACTGATGGGTCCCTCCCTCTGCGTCACCTTGCATGCTGTTCTGGAAGATTCTCCAATTCTCTGGACATAAAGGGTTCACAGGGGGAAGAGAAAACTGGTGAAAATACCCTCTTCTCTTCCTACCACAGGAGCATTTAGTTGCAGAGTTCTGCTCACTGCAAGATGATGATGATGATGATTATACTTTATATACAGTGGTACCTCGGGTTACATACGCTTCAGGTTACATACGCTTCAGGTCACACACTCCACTAACCCAGAAATAGTGCTTCAGGTTAAGAACTTTGCTTCAGGATGAGAACAGAAATCGGGCTCCTGCGGCACAGCGGCAGCAGGAGGCCCCATTAGCTAAAGTGGTGCTTCAGGTTAAGAACAGTTTCAGGTTAAGTACTGACCTCTGGAACGAATTAAGTACTTAACCTGAGGTACCACTGTATTGCCCTATACCTGCAGGTCTTAGGGCGATTACAACATAAAATCACAATATAAAAACACAAACACAAAATGCATAATAAAAACAAAAACAAGAACAACCCAGTAATCCCTAGTATAACCCAGCAGATCTTTTGAAAACAGTCTTCAAGTAAACCACATGATAACTCTTCCTTGCTGAAGAACAAAAGTGAAATTATTAACATTTTGGCATGACTGATTTTTCCATAACAGTCCTAATACATTCTGTTGTTCTTGGACTGAATAGGTTTCTGTATAGCGAAAAGCAGAACAGTTTAATCAAGCAAGCCAGCGGTCCTTCTTCCATGTGGATCTCGTGTTTCATAATTTGAAGTTTTCTTAGAGGTTTGACATAAATGGAGAACTTTAGGAGCGGGAATGGGAACGACCAATGGAACCCACAGAGCCAAGGAAAGATGTAACTGAAAACGGCACCAGCCTTCTGTTGAAATGTAGTCCGGGGAATAGTGGCTAAAACGTTTCTGCCAACAAGTAGCTGCTCAGCGGCATGTGTAAAATGAGCTCCTTATTAGGCCGGCACCTGGTGGGGGGGAAATGTCTTACAAATACCGTCACATGTGGAAATTGCAGCTATTCGGTCACATGTTTTTCTGTAGAGGTGCCAAGGACTAATATCGCACCTAGAGTTTGGGCCCCACAGTGTCCTTCTGGCACTTTGAACAGGTGGCACTAGGAAACTTTGCGTTCTTTGCATACAAATGCATTTCCTCCACCCCTCCTATGAGTTTATCTTGAGCTAACTAGTTTACAGGTTTGTAAGGTGAACAGCAAAGAAGAGGAAGTTTGCATTCATTAACTTCAATGGTAGGAGCAAGAAAGTTGGGATGAGAGCACTGAAGTCTGCCAAAATCAGGTGGGGAGAAGTGATTGACTACTTTACAGATTGTCACGACTTAACACTCGAATCTCCCCCTTTCTCCGGTGAGCTCTGAAGTGTAAGGGAGATATTGATGTACCCACATCAACTCACACCCTGAGCAGGGTTTAAGCATTATATTCTACTTTGAATCTGCCCAATTTGACAGTTATTATACTCGTTCATGCTGTTATTAGTTTATGAAGCAATGTCTCATTAGAAAAAGTAAAATGATCACATGCTTACATTTTGGAGCTGCCATAGTGTTTTTATAATACCGAATATCTGATTTACTTGCAATAATTAAACAGCATGTAGGAAGGGCCAGATTTAGGTTTGATGAGGCCCTAAGCTACTGAAGGTAATGGGGCCCTTTATATGTCCAGCTGTCCTTTGTCAACAAATTGTAGCTGGTTTTTGTGTTGAATATATGCTATCTGGTAATTTATGGACCTAATGGGTATCTAAAGCCATTTACACTTAACAAATAGGAGCCTACACAACACAAAACACTGTTGCTGTATGTAAGTTTTATTTTATTTGTTTTTTATCTTATATTTTGGAAATGTGCATCTAGTTGTTTTTTTTTACTTTAAGTTTTTTTGGGGGGCCCAAGAAAGTGGAGCCCTAAGCATAGCTTGTTTAGCTTATATATAAATCCGACACTGCATGTAGGTAGGCATCAAAATCAGAGGCAATTTATAGTAAAATTGATAAAAGTTTTATTTGTAGGCAATTCAGTAAGTAACAATTGATTCCAGAAAATAGGGAGGGGTGCCTTTAATGGCCTAACTCCCCCGTTAAGGGACTCAAAGTTGCCCAAGTTCATTATCAGTCAGAGATGAAGGAGCTGAGGCTGGATCACAAAGTGAGTCACCACTTTTTGGAGGATAGCATTTTGGCGTGGAGTAGAAGGACATTCCTGTTTACAAACTTCTATGTCACGAGGGTAAAACATCAGAAATACATCGCACCTGAGGTGGGGTTACAGTAGCTCCAGCAGGTCAAGGTGTATCACATCCCTGAGGATTAGCAAGATTTAAGCAGAGACATCACCTTGCTGAGAAAGGTCCGTATGGTTCAAGCTATGATTTTCCCAGTAGTGATGTATGGAAGTGAGAGCTGGACCATAAAGAACGCTGATTGCCAAAGAAGTGATGCTTTTGAATTATGGTGCTGGAGGAGACTCTTGAGAGTCCCGGGGACTGCAAGAAGATCAAACCTATCCATTCTGAGGGAAATCAGCCCTGAGTGCTCACTGGAAGGACAGATCCTGAAGCTGAGACTCCAAGACTTTGGCCACCTCATGAGAAGAGAAGACTCCCTGGAAAAGACCCTGATGCTCGCAAAGATTGAGGGCACAAGGAGAAGGGGACGACAGAGGACAAGATGGTTGGACAGTGTTCTCGAAGTGACTAATATGAGTTTGACCAAACTGCGGGAGGCAGTGGAAGACAGGAGTGCCTGGCGTGCTCTGGTCCATGGGGTCATGAAGAGTCGGACACGACTAAACGACTAAACAACAACACATAGTTTCAGACAGAGTTTACGCAGAGCATGAACATTGGAAGTAAGTTCTCCTAGGGATTCATTGATACAGCAATTGGGACGTCTGGAAAGGACCTGGAGAGCCTTTCAGGTGACACACCTGGGCAAACAATATTTCAAGACAAACTGGTTGGTGAGTTCCATTTGGGTGGCCTCTGGAAAGGCTGCAGCACAGCCCAATATCTATGGCACTCAGCCCTGCACTTGCTTTCCTTGATGTGATGATGGAGAACTGCGTGCCAGTCAGCTGGTTCAGTGGAGATGTCAGTTGCCACCTTGGTGCCTAGAGATCTCCATGTAGTTGCAATTGGACCCACATCAGTAGCAAAACGCGCCTGGCGAATGTCAAACACTGGAGTCCATCTGCCATGCTGCCCCCAGTAACCATTGCCATTAGTCGCTTCCCTCCACAAATATTATTGGAATGAGTGCAGCTTCCGTGGGATCAGTTGTCTGTTTCTCTCATCGTTCTTCTGGTACAAGCCTAATCACCTCACTAGAGAGTTGAAATGCTGCTTTGTAACTTATTAACACAAGATGGAACCGTGCCAGTCCCTTAGTTTGTTTGTTTTTAAAAAAATAATTTTTATTAGGTTTTTTACAAATACAACACATACTACAACAACAACAAAAAAAGAAACAGAATCACAAATATAGGCAAAAAGAAAAAGATAAAAACATAACAACAAACACATAACAACATAAACAACACAAATTAATTAGTCGTTTAAACATCTAACCTTATAAATAATATTTTTGACTTCCTCTCGGCCCTCCCATCTGAATTTCCTTGTATTTGAATGTAGCAGCTTTCTAATATCATTATTAAAACACAGTATTCCAATTAAAATCCAATTTCTTAACTTTTCTTAAAGTTCTAGATCTCATTTATTTAATTAACTCCTAATTTAATCCTAGGCCGATTTGGTACTTTCAAGCAATTTCTAATTTTTAATATTACAATATTTATTCAAATAGTCTTTAAATTTCTTCCACTCTTCTTGGTATTCCTCTTCTTTCTGGTTGCGGATTCTTCCAGTAAGGTCAGCCAACTCCTTTTAGTCCATCATTTTCATCTGCCATTCTTCCACAGTTGCTAATTCTTGTGTTTTCCATTTCTTGGCTATTAAAATTCGAGCAGCAGTTGTGGCAGTCCCTTAGTGCTACACCCGGTGCTACACCAGCTGCACTGGCTCCCGGTGGAGTACAGGATCAGGTTTAAGGTGCTGGTTTTAACCTTTAAAGCCCTATACGGCCTAGGACCCTTGTACCTACGGGACCGCCTCTCCTGGTATGCCCCACAGAGAAACTTACGGTCTTCAAATAAAAACATCTTGAAGGTTCCAGGCCACAGAGAAGTTAGGCTGGCCTCAACTAGAGCCAGGGCTTTTTAGGCTGTGGCCCCGATCTGGTGGAACGCTCTGCCACAAGAGACCAGGGCCCTGTGGGACTTGACATCTTTCCGCAGGGCCTGCAAGACAGAGCTGTTCCACCAGGCCTTTGGCCAGGGCACAGCCTGACTCCCTCCCTCGGCAATCTTCGCGGAGCTCTGGCCCAATGGTTGCCAGTGGCCTGAATTAATTAATTTTATAATGAATGATTTTAGGGTGTTGTTTATGCTATACTTTTATACTGTTTTATTGTTGTTAGCCGCCCTGAGCCCGGCTTTGGCTGGGGAGGGCGGGATATAAATAAAATTTATTATTATTATTATTATTATTATTATTATTATTATTATTATTATTATTATTTTGTTGGCATTTTTTCTTCTTCTGAGTTTTGAATTTGTGATTATTATTTTTTGCTATTTTTTTAAAAAAGATTTATATATTAAAATAAAATGCTTCCCACAAGCATGAAGTGCATTGATGGCTGCAGTTAGAATGCATCTAATCAGAACAGCTTTTAGATACACAACTTTCTTAAGAATATACTGTAACAGAACAAATTTCTTTCAAGAGAAATTATTTCACATTAGATAACTCTACTTGCATATTCCGTTCTGCGCAGTGTTAGAAATTAGCAAGGAATCTCAGCTAAAGCATCCATGACAGATCCATGCAACCTCTGCTTAAAAACCTCCAAAATATTTCTTCTGCCTCGCCAGCTGAAGCTGTTTAAGGAAATGGACAAACATTTATAAATGTGGAATAAAAAAATCAATTTAGGCATTTTATAGGGTTGTTGTTGTTGTTTTAGGTGAAACATAAAATTAGTTTTGGCACTAATTTAAACATGACAGCTCTGTAGCTGGTAAAGACTTCTGTAACAGATCTGATCCCAGCTAGCTCTTTACGTAGAATTATATTAAATAGGATTTTTCTTGCATTGTTCTGTGCATGTTTTTCCCCCTATCTATTGGCAATGTATCAAGCCGGGCTGATATGTATTTGGGGAGAAGTGTTGACATCCTTTTGGCAAGCAGCAAATTTTTGCAGAAGAAGGAACAGTAGTGCAGGCTTGCTACACATTGATGGAGTTTTGATAATTTATTCATGCTGTGTTTGTTCTTAAATGCCAAGTCTCTTGGAATCGGGCACAACCCAGCCAAAGTTAGGCATCAGACTCCATTAGGCTAAGAAGGGGTGGATTCTGTCTGTTGTAGATTTCTTTCTGGCGTTGTTGTTTTTTGTTTTGCCCTTGACACTTTGTGTCTGCTGTCATCCTTTGGGTGCTACTGGCTTTCTTCTGGTGGAAGCAGAAGCCTCTAGCCATATTCCCCAAGCAAACCTTATTTGTCAGGCAAATCATGGTTGGGAGATTCATGGGCCCCCTTTATTTTACTTATTTATTTAATTTATATACTGCCCTATATCTGGAGGTATCAACCTTCTCTTGCTTTGCTACCCTGAGGGCACCTGTCAGTCTCTTAAAATGAGCTAAGGTGGACTCTTGCTGACCAAGTGTGTTGCTAGGGGGCCAAACTAGACAAGATATTTATTATTCAATTAGGAACTGCTAGAATGATTTAAAAACAACAACAACAACAACTTCTTAAGCGGCTGCAGTACAATGAATGCTCCACTGCCAATGCAAATAGCAACAGCAGAGGCCAAATATGGGTTAAAGCTCACCCAGTGCTAAATATCCAGAAAGCAGTAACCTGTCCTGTATCTCATTGTTTGCAGAGAGCTTGAGGAAGCTGATTTTGATTGGAGAAGCAGCTCTTTCCTTTTCCATGTCATGCTCAAGCCTCTGAGGGTGCCCTCAGTGTACAGACAGAAAACCCAAGCAGTCCATAGATAGAAAATCTAACTGCATGTAACATGTAGTGTGTGCTCCATATTTTAAATAACTCGTCTAAGGGTTTATTGACACCTTTCCTCTGCGCTTTAAAGCTCCATTTTGGAGCTCTCTCTTATTTTTATTTTTTGCTTCCGAGCTTTCCCTGCAAAAACCTGCTCTTTACCTCTGTTTTGGAGCAAACGGCAGTCTCAGAAAACCTGAACTGCTGTTTGTTGCACTCCAGCTTTAAAGAGCAGGTTCTCGTGAGGAAGGGCTGGGGCAAAAGAAAGAGCACTCAAACACTGAGAGATTTTAAATCTCGGACCTGTCCCTGGAAAGCACAGGGCAAAAGCTACGTGTGGGTCAGCCCTAAGCTGCTGCTATTCCTTAGTGGCACAAGTTTATGTTGTATGTTTATCCTTTGTTATCGCTTTTAAGCCCTTCTGGTGCTTGAGGGTATCTATTTAAATCTTGATGTCCCAGAGATCTGCATATCTTTTTATAAACTGGCAGCAAGTCTCATTCTTTCTCTCCCAACATGCATGCCTATGTATCTATCTATCCATCTATCTATCTACCTACCTATCTACTTACCTACTGCCTGCCTGCCTGCTTGCCTGCATGCTTACATCAGTTTTTCATCACTGAATCATGAGAAACTTCTAACTGATATCCATAGGGCCATGGGGCTTGGAGGGAGGGAACTGAAAGATTAATCTTTACAGTGGTACCTCGGGTTACATACGCTTCAGGTTACAGATGCTTCAGGTTACAGACTCCGCTAACCCAGAAATAGTACCTCGGGTTAAGAACTTTGCTTCAGGATGAGAACAGAAATTGTGCTCAGGCAGCACGGCGGCAGCAGGAGGCCCCATTAGCCAAAGTGGTGCTTCAGGTTAAGAACAGTTTCAAGTTAAGAACAGACCTCCGGAACGAATTAAGTACTTAACCCGAGGTACCACTGTATATTTGATTACATATAGTTTCCCATCACATGAATTAGATGCTGTCAGTGTCTATTTTGCTCTTTTTACTGTTATTTCATAATTACTTTGGGGGGGGTGTAAATTTATTTATTGATGCTTGTTCAGAGATACACAAAAATACAAAGTATCTTTTTCTAATATACTGATATAAAACAGCTACATAGTCTAAGACAGAACAGAGGCAGAAACGATAAAAGACAAAGAAAGGGGGAAACCTAAAGAAAGAGAAGGTGAGAAAAGAGAAAGATTGTGAATTATTTCATAATGACGTGACGTGTTTTCTCCTCCTTCTCTCTTCATATTGGGGAAAATATTCTACTCCTCTTGTGTTATTTACACCAGGTACACTGGTTTTCCTCTCATTAGGTACCACTTCATTACATTTTAAAAAAATGCCTTTAATTTTCCTAGAACAGAGCTAATTCTTGGACAGAATCATGCAAGTTCTCAGCAGGGAACATTAGTATTTGATACAAGCACTAAAGGCTCATCCAATCCATCTTCACACTTCCTTTGCACACGATTTCAAGAGAGGGAGCAGTAGAAATAGGTTTTGTGTGTGGCAGCTCTGCTCATAGGCGGGAAAAAACATTCCTGTCATGTTTGGATAATGCCTAGGTGAAGACAGCTTTACTAACAGCTTAGAACCTTCAATATTGCCTTACCTGAAAAAAATCTTTAATATGCTAAAAATGGCTCAAAAATTATGCAACTGGTTTAAAGAAGAAGCTTTTGCTAAAAGATTCATAAAATACTTTTAGTATTTAGGTCTTTAGCATTCAGTGTGTACCCGGTAGTTATTGTGTAAAGCCCAAAGTTTAAGGACTATCCAGATGTGTCCTAAAAGTAAAGGTAAAGGGACCCCTGACCATTAGGTCCAGTCGTGGCCAACTCTGGGGTTGCGGCGCTCATCTCGCTTTATTGGCCGAGGGAGCCAGCATACAGCTTCCAGGTCATGTGGCCAGCATGACTAAGCCGCTTTGGCGAAACAGAGCAGTGCACAGAAACGCCGTTTACCTTCCCGCCGGAGTGGTACCTATTTATCTACTTGCACTTTGACGTGCTTTCAAACTGCTAGGTTGGCAGGAGCAGGGACCAAGCAACGGGAGCTCACCCTGTTACGGAGATTCGAACCGCCGACCTTCTGATCAGCAAGCTCTAGGTTTAACCCACAGCAGCACCTGCGTCCCAAGATGTGTCCTATCCTCCCCCCAAAAAACCACCCCTCCTCCTTTGTTTCTCAGAATTAACCCCCTGCTCTCTCCCAGTTCAGTTTCTCCTCATCACCAGAGGAGCCGAGGTAAGGGAGGATTGTGCATGAAGCTCATACAGGTTCATCTTTGAAAAGCTAAACCATGGTTTGTTGTTACCTTGGTTCTCAGGGGACCAGATCACAGGCAGAAGGCTGAGGATAAGCAGAATTCCCTGGAAGATGACACCCTGCTTTATAAAGTGCAAGACAAGTTTTTTAATTAATTACTTTTTTAAAAAGCATAGATAAAAGTTTTAAGGACAATCCTTGAAATTAAGGCCTTGGTATACAGTGGCACCTTCGTTGTTGAACGGCTTGGCTCCCAAACAAATAGACTCCCAAACGCCGCAAACCTGGAAGTAAGTGTTCCGGTTTGCGAACGTTTTCCAGAAGCCGAACGTCTGGCGCAGCTTCTAATTGAATGCAGGAAGCTCCTGCAGCCAATCAGAAGCCACACCTTGGTTTTCGAATGGTTCCGGGAGTGAAACGAACTCTTGGAACGGACTGAGTTCAAGAACCAAGGTACCGCTGTATTCATTTTGTATATCCAAGTCCTAGGATTGGCTTTATTTTCCGGTGAAAAGATTTCTGCATTTAAAACACATCTAAATTATGCTACCATGCATCTGGTTTTCTGAGACTTTTTGTTGTTCATGGGATACCCAGGGTGTTTGACTTCTAGAATATGTAGTACATTTCAGGACTGCAAGTTCTGGCCAGTCATTCTGCTTTTGAAAGTGATCGTTTGCTTAGGATAAGTAGTAGCAGTAGAACAATTGATAGTTGGTTCATTTGCGGTTTAGTTGCTTGGGTTTTGAGACTGGCCAAAAGCAATGAAAAGAAGACTTGCTAACATCTGTTTCAAGGTATTAAAGAAACAATACATTGAGATTAGCAAGCTTTCCTCCACTGCTTTTGTTTATTGCATTATGGACCACCTTTTCTCCAGAGAGCTTAAGGTAGTAAGGTAGTCAGACCTCACCTGGAGTACTGTGTCCAGTTCTGGGCACCACAGTTCAAGAAGGACACTGACAAACTGGAACGTGTCCAGAGGAGGGCAACCAAAATGGTCAAAGGCTGAGGCCGTTTAGGGCTTTAAAGGTCAGCACCAACACTTTGAATTGTGCTCGGAAATGTACTGGGAGCCAGTGTAGGTCTTTCAAGACCGGTGTTATATGGTCTCAGCGACCGCTCCCAGTCACCAGTCTAGCTGCCGAATTCTGGATTAATTGTAGTTTCCGGGTCACCTTCAAAAGTAGCCCCGGAGGCTTTTTCTAGCAGTATTTTGGATATCTGGGATGCCAACATAAGTAAATGTAAGCATCGCTGAGTTAACTGCACAAATCTGTGATTATATTGTTGAAGTTGGTGACAAAGGAGAACATCAGGAGTGGCATAGATACATTTTTAACAGTGCTAGTTTACATAGGATGGATGGAGTTGATTCTGTTTTGAATTGTTCCAAACTTCCTTTGCCACTAGCCAGATTACAAAGATGCTATCAGCGTGTACAAAAGGAGTTTCTAAAGGAAAAGCTGAGCCCTTGAATATGCTTTTAAAGCAGAAGATACTACTGTGTCCTTTCTTGTAGCAGATCAAGATGATCAGGTAACAGCAAAAACTGCAAGGTTTTTAGTGGGGGCAATTGGAATAAGATCTATTATTTGATTATTGATGTAAACTTCCAAAATGTATTTTGCATAGTTAAGTTTTTACCTCTATCCTCAGTACATTTTATTTTATTTTATTTTATTGCTATGGCTAGTGGCTGATGCAAATAAAGATTCTCCTGATTCTCCTTAAATAATAATTTAAAAAATGGTAGGTGATCAAGACTTTGGGAAGGAAAAGTTTTCAAATGAATACAGTGGTACCTCAGGTTACATACGCTTCAGGTTACAGACTCCGCTAACCCAGAAATAGTGCTTCAGGTTAAGAACTTTGCTTCAGGATGAGAACAGAAATCGTGGTCTGGCGGTGCAGCAGCAGCAGCAGGAGGCCCCATTAGCTAAAGTGGTTCTTCAGGTTAAGAACAGTTTCAGGTTAAGAACGGACCTCCAGAATGAATTAAGTACTTAACCCGAGGTACCACTGTAGTGCCTTTGTAGTTAATAACTATTGAAGAACATTGCTTCTGCTATAAATTTACGTATCGTCCTGTATCATGTTTGATAGAACCCGCCATATTAAAACTTGCATGTACCACTGTCTGTTCAGCTTATATTTTCATATTTCGATTAGATTTTTCTTGCCAGCTCCTGGGCTTCATTTCTGTACTTGGAATTGCTAAGGACCCTCTTAGCAATGGGAGTTTTCGACTTCCAAATCCACCTTCTTTTTTCTGCCATTCTCTTAACTCGCTTCTGATCCCAAGTGTTTGGCTATCGAGGAAGGATGGCCAGTAGATTCTAAACAAAGTTTATCCCTTTCCATTTCAGCAAGACAACAGAGAAATGCAGCGAGGCACAATTTGCTACAACTTGTAGGTTGCCTGTGACCTGCTGGTACGGGTCCTTCTGTTACATAATAGAGAACAGAGGTCTGAAAGGGAAAGAATGCTGGCTGGGAGAATTTTCAAAGGGAGCTGAAAGCAATACTGTACAGGAAATTAAATCATTGGGCAAGGAAGTGGAATTGGACTGATTGCAGTCATTAATGTCCCTTTAACGAGGGGCATGTAAGGAATGTTACTCAGCAACTGTGATGGTCCCTAGTGTGGTGCCAATTAAATAACGCGGACGGGGTATTTCAAACAAGGAGCCAGCGCTCGGTGGGGAGGGGAGGAAAGGGGGATTTTTTATGAGGCAGGAATAAGGCTTTGCATCCCAGAGAATGCAGGAGACTCTAACTATTGTCCTCTGAGAATAATTTGCAAGGGGAAGCCCATATATTAGACGAGCGGAGATCCGTGGAAATTTGCTGCATTTTGTGTAGTAGTTTGCCTTAGTCTTTCTGTTGCATCTCATCCTCTTTTTAAACTATAAATCAAAAAGCAGATTTTTGCCTTCAAACACTCCTTATATGCAAAAGATCATGTGATTAAATGGTTTTTAGAAAGGTTGGTTCAAAATATTTATAAATGCCAGGTGCATCCATTTTTCATTGTTTCAGTTAGTTTTTCAGAAAAGATAAAAGGAAACTAACTTAACAATTTACACAAATGTTTGAAACTGTATTACAGAAACATGTAAACAGTACTTTTCTTGCTTTAGTTTAAAGCATCTATTTTTTCAAGTCCACTAATAAAACAACTTGTTCTTGCATCTATTTTTTTCAAGTTCTTGTTGTGTTCTTCCAGCTCTCCTTTATTCCTTTTAAGTATTTCAAGCAGAGAACTTTGAAATTTAAGATGATTTTACTGACACGTAATCCATTTATTTCCAACAGTATTTCTGTGCCACCCTCTAACCAGTGTTTTCTGGGATAATGAGCTAGGGCAGCCATAGCGTTCATCTTGCATGTTGCCTCCTCTCACTTCACGTTGCATATTTTCTTCACCTTGCTAAAAGGCACTCACTTTTTTGACAGCCTTGTGTGGAGGATCTTGATTTGGCTCCCATTCTCTGTTTGCACAAAGACAAGAGAGGTGGTAAAACAGGGCATTTCTGACCCCCTGCGCGTATGCGCTGTATCCATGTTATGAAAAGTTGCGCTGTTTCTGTTCAAAAAATGTATGATTTCCTTTTTCTTTTTAAATGTTCATTTGGAAAAAGTTCGAAACCTACACTTAATGCACACAAAGCAATACAATGAGACCGCTAATGGAGGGGAAAGTGAAATTCACTGATTACGGTCCTTAGTATATTCTGAGTAAGATGGTTGGCCATTTAGAATAAAACCACCTCAGGAGAAGCTCACCAACTTTACTAGCAGAGAACCTGCTTCCTGGTCCTTGTGTAAAAAGCTTGATTTATTCTACTCTCATTTCTTTTGGGCTTACCCTCTTGGTTTGTTTTAAGTAATGGTTGTTGTTGTTGAGTCGTTTTGTCGTGTCCAACTCTTTGTGACCCCATGGACCAGAGCATGCCAGGCACTCCTGTCCTCCACTGCTTCCTGCAGTTTGGTCAAACTCATGCTGGTAGCTTAGAGAACACTGTCCAACCATCTCGTCCTCTGTCGTCCCCTTCTCCTTGTGCCCTCCATCTTTCCCAACATCAGGGTCTTTTCCAGGGAGTCTTCTCTTCTCATGAGGTAGCCAAAGTATTGGAGCCTCAGCTTCAGGATCTGTCCTTCCAGTGAGCACTCAGGGCTGATTTCCTTCAGAATGGATAGGTTTGATCTTCTTGCAGCCCATGGGACTCTCAAGAGTCTCCTCCAGCACCAGAATTCAAAAGCATCCATTCTTTGGCGATCAGCCTTCTTTATGGTCCAGCTCTCACTTCCAGACATCACTCCTGGGAAAACCATAGCTTGAACTATACGGACCTTTGTTGGCAAGGTGATGTCTCTGCTTTTTAAGATGCTGTCTAGGTTTGTCATTGCTTTTCTTCCAAGAAGCAGGCGTCTTTTAATTTCGTGACTGCTGTCACCATCTGCAGTGATCATCATAGAGCCCAAGAAAGTGATCCTTCATGTATCACTGCCTTGCCATGGCGAAGGGGCTTGAATAACCCAAAGAAGCTATGAGCTATGCCGTGCAGGGCCACCCAAGATGGACAGGTCATAGTAGAGAGTTTTGACCAAACGTGATCCACCTGGAGCAGGAACCGGCAAGCCACTCCAGTATCCCTGCCAAGAAAACTCCATGGACAAAAACAACAGGCATATAAAAAATGGTTGTTACTACCTGTTAATACCTGTTGCTGTCCTTTTTGTGGGCTTTCCAGAGGCATTATATATCTCAGTTGATTTCATTGATCTCTGTTGATTTTATATATCTCAGCTGATTTCCAACCACTTCCGTCTCAGTTGTTCTCTGGTTTGCTCCGTAACGACCCTTTTTCCCCAGCGGCGTGTATCCCGTTAATGTTTGAGATGCTTGTTGAGCCCAACTGCCATTGTCCCAGCGTTCTAATCTTTGCCCAAACTTGCTTGCTATTATTGTTATTGTTACTATTTTCCTGCAGCGGTTCTCACATTTCCCTTCCGTGATTCCAGCTTTGTCCATTTCATTCATCCCTCTGAGCACATTTTTGAACATCCCACCTTATTTTGGTAATGCTGCTTGACTGCTTCCACTCTTTAATAGCTGCAGACCTCTTCCAAAGGTTTGAAATGGACCTTGAACCTTCAGCCTTCTGCTGAATGCAGGATCTTCAGTGCATATAGCTTGGGATTCTCTCACTATTTTGTTTTGCAGTCCACAGTCAGTCTGAAGAGACCTCCTTTGTGCTCCTTTCTTGGTATGATGGCCTGGGACTCGGGCCTGGACTCGGAGCCAGAGGAGTCTCGGTCCGCACCAGATCCTCTGCCTCAGGCGGCATCTGAACCTAGTCTGGAGCCTGATCCTGAAGAGCCCCAGTCTGCACAGGTTCCCCTGCAGCAACAGGGTGGGCCGAGTCAGGGGCTTGAGCCTGCCCTGGCTCCAGATGTGGGGATTACCTCGTTGCCTTCAGCTGGGCCATCACTTACAGCTGCTCCACTACCAGTTGGGTCAGGGGAGGCTGAGGCAGCTCCTGGGTCTAGTAACCCACCGACGTCTCCCGAGCTGCAGAGACTAAGGTCTGAGAGAAGGAGAGACCTGAGTACTCACCTCTGGGCGAAACAGGGAGGTGAGTCGCCGGGGGATCAGGACTGGCCGCTACCCCGACAATTATAAAAGGCCGATGGACCCCGCCCCAGGTTGCAGGAGCAACATTGCTGTATGCCAGATCCTGCCTGAGATCCTGTACCTGTCCTTGCCTGGTTTCCTGCCTTGTGTCCTGCCTTGGCCCTGTCAGACTGACTCCTCGTGGAACTATTGGATTTGGGACCGGACCTGGACCACGTTTCTCGGGTTACCCTTGGGCCCAGCACAGTCTTGTAGTACAATACTTGTTCTCACTCACCTGGTCAGGTGCCCAGTGGCTTTGCTGTTATAAGTCTCATACCCTCCAACATTCCTCTGATGGAAATAGAGACATTCTATTCAACAACAACAATTTAGACCTCGTCTAGCTGACTGGCTTGCCCCAGCCACTTTGGGCGGCTTCCAACACATATAAAAGCATAATTAAACATTTAAAAACCTTCCCTATACAGGGCTGCCTTCAAGATGTCTTCTAAACATTGCATAGTTACTTATTTTCTAAACTTGGGTGTGGCACAACTCCATATCCTCCAACATTTCTCTGATGAAATTAGGGGTGTCCTAAGGAAAAGCGGGACATACCGGCATCAAAGCAGACACAGGGGCGGCTTCTGTAAAGCCGGGACTGTCCCTGGAAAATAGGGACACTTGAAGGGTCTGCAGTCCATGTGTCAATCGTTGTCGTCTGGAGCCAGGAGAGGTGTGATGTCGTGCTTCTAGAGTCCTGGTGACAGCGTTGCTCCTGGGAAACGCTCTGCTTTCAATCTATCTAGTATATTTCTTTGTCAAAGTAGCCAGGTCTTAAAGGTTAGCTGGCCAGATTTTGTGACATAAAAGCTACATCATGCGTTCATCATACAATGAGCTTTGTTCATTTGCATACTATTATGTGCTTCACAGCAGTGCTTAAGGTTGCTCTTGTCTCCTTCCCTTAAAGTAATCTAGGGCCGAAAGAGATATGATAACACTGAGAAACTCTTTATTTAACAATGGAGCGTTTCTGTTGTTTTTCTTAATCACATTTTTTATATATCCTCTGGTGACTTTTGATGGTACAGTGTGGTGGACCTTCCTTTTTATCATTGCCTATATTGTTGGAAGACTCTTGTTTTCATCCCAGTGAACTAGGACGTTTAGGCTGCTGTATCTGCTGCTCCTAAAGAAGACCAAACAACCAGTTTCCTCCAAGATAGATACTATAACAGAGAATATTTCCAGATTTTTGTGTGTCATCAAGGAGTACTAAATAATTAAACATGTATATGGAAGAAGCTTCAGAGAGTGACTCCAGTGATGAAGGTTAGTTGAGAATAACTTAAGAAAGAGAACTTAACGTGATGACTTGTAAGGTAGAAATCCAGGCTCAATTAACACAATGTACATGTAAATCATTGGTAAACTGATTGGAATATTCTGTTAAATGATAAGGATAGTTTTGCTACACCCTGCTTTCTGATATTTTTGATCCACTGCAGATCTTTGGCAATGCTCTCCTCATGACTTGTGAGGATCTATAAAGACCTGTGGCCTTAGATCCATGGTTTTGGGCCATCATGGCAGCTCTGGGAGATGCCTGATCCATGAGGTTTATAGTTCACTCAGTGGAGACAGAGGTTGATCTCTGATGTTGGTGGAAGTTGAAATTCAAGAATAATTACAAGGTTCCAAGAGGACCCTCTTGATGGATCTGTATTTGTGTGTGCATGTGCCCATGCACATTTTCTCATTATCATGTACTTTCATTCTTGACTTCCATTGCTGTTTCAGAAGCTTCTCTAAGTTGCAGTATGTTACACCTAGGATCCATAAACCCAGTCCCATAGTGCCCACCTTTGCCAAGTCCTTAAGTCTTCCCTTTACATCCCCCCACCCCCATATTGACTTAATATAACTGTTGTTTGCTTGTTTTATTTTTATTTTTTTAGTTTATGTGTTACTTGCTTGTATTAGAAACAGGGCTATCCATCAGTCCCTCCATTTAGAATAGTTCTAGATCTCATTCATTGATTTTCTTTTGTTTTATGAGTGTTTTATCTTTTTGTCTATCTCAGGTGATTTTTTTTATAAGCAGCTTATAGTCCAAGACACTAATTTGGTTTAATGTGGAATATAAAGTGGATGGGAAACTCTTTATTTGCTGTTGTTTAGTTTTACACAGAAATCCTTTGTTTTGAAGATCTTATAGACGCCGTTCCTAAGTGTGTGGGGACAGGCTGCAGTTTCTGTTGATAAAGGCACACTGCACATGAGTTGGCCTTATTCTTAATTACTGGTACACGTATTCAAGGCTCATCTGTCTTACTGATAAAGCCAGTGATAGGGACTATAATAGAGTTCTCTCAGCTCCCTTTGCCATGCAGCCTTGGAGTGACAAGGGCTGGGCAGAGTTAGAATCATAGAAGAGACCCCCCAGGGTCATCTAAGGCAGGCTTCCTCAAACTCAGCCCTCCAGATGTTTTTGGACTACAACTCCCATCATCCCTAGCTAGCAGGACCAGTGGTCAGGGATGATGGGACTTGTAGTCTCAAAACATCTGGAGGGCTGAGTTTGAGGAAGCCTGATCTAGGGCAACCGATGTTGACATCTCCATCCCACCTTAAGGAACAGACATGGGATTGTTACGTGTCACATGTCTGTTTCCATTCCAGCACAGTATGCTGGGAGCTTCCGTTGTGTATAGCTTTGCCTTTTAGCTGTTCTCTCTGAGACGACATGAGAGAGAGACAACATGTTTCTTTGTCCTGATTTATGATTAATAAATCTGTAGCTGTAGTATGCTTCCACAAGCCTCACGCCTATTCTGTGTGTGCAGTTCTCTCTGCTAATAGTGTGCCCTGGCTTTGAAGCCCGGGTCACTGATTTATGTCAGAGCACGGGCCGATGGAAGGAGACGTCTGAGCTGGGGCTTGCAAGCTGGTCTCCCGGCCCTATGCTTGCCGACAACAAGGTTATGGGTGCAACACTGTAATCTTCTGTCCAACGTAGACTTTGAGCCCACGACCCCAACTCTTGTGCTCTATCGACTGAATAAGTACCTAGCAGACAGAAGAGGTGTTCTACTCACCAAAGACTAGGCAACACCCAGGAACAGTAAGAGGGCCAGAGCACGATGGCGGTTTCACCCGGTGGCGTATTGCGAGTAAAACCGCCACAGCTCCCAAGTCCCTCTGCCACCCAGGGCACCGAAGGAGAAGCAATCTGCAGCCAGGAGCTGGTAGCAGAGGGACTCGGAAGCCACAGCGGTTTCACTCGCAGTATACCACCAGGTGAAACTGGCCCTCGTGCCACTGAAGGCTGATGTGGCTTGTTCCTTCCTTGGCTGCTGGCGCTGGCTGGCAGCTCCTTTAAACTTCTCCCATTGGAGAAGTTCAAAGGAAGCCCAGACCTCACCTCTGGAGCTGGTGGTAGTGGAACGGGAGGGGGCTCAGTCCATTGCACCTCTAGGGTGCCAGTGTGGTGTAGTGGTTAAGAGCGGTAGACTCGTATTCTGGTGAACCGGGTTTGCTTCCCTGCTCCTCCACATGCAGCTGCTGGGTGACCTTGGGCTGGTCACACTTCCCTGAAGTCTCTCAGCCCCACTCACCTCACAGAGTGTTTGTTGTGGGGGAGGAAGGGAAAGGAGAATGTTAGCCGCTTTGAGACTCCTTAGGGTAGTGATAAAGCGGGATATCAAGTCCAAACTCCTCCTCCTCCTCTTCTTCTTCTTCTTCTTCTTCTTCTTCTTCTTCTTCTTCTTCTTCTTCGGAAGCTTTTAATGTTTAATAGACTATTGTATTTTAATATTCTGTTGGAAGCCACCCAGAGTGGCTGGGGAAATCCAGCCAGATGCGTGGGGAATAAATAATAAAAATTATTATTATTATTATTATTATTATTATTATTATTATTATTATTATTATTATTATTATTACCCCACCCAGCATGGAAGCTCAGTTGGGAACTTTGGGGCAATTGCTGTATTTAGCCTTAACCTACTTCCAGGATAGTGTGGAGATAGTACTGAGAGAGTTGAGGACCAGCTATGCCATCCTAAGTTTGTTTGAGGAAAGGCAGAGTATGAATGTGCAAACTGAACCAAAAGTTACGAATCATAGAAAGCTTTGAGGGCAAATGAGCAGCTGCCTTAAACAGAAACGCCTTATGAACAGATTCTGCCACCTGATGTTTTGGATCACCTTGAAGCTGTCATTCCAAGCATCTGGAGGGCACCAGGTTGGGGAAGGCTGGTGTACTAGAATTAGGGGCAGGGCAGGGGACATAAGCCCTTAGATATGAACAGGCTTCCCCTTGGATCTGAGAGGAATGGTTTGCTGTCCCAAATAAATAGGAAGCATGTGCACTCAGAATATAGTTACATGCGATAGTTGGAATGAAAACAAGAGCTCCGGAGCATTTATTTGAACCGTCTGTGGCTTCCAAACAACAAAAGTTGGTTTTGTCATTTGTTTGCAATGCTTGTAAATATTTAACTTGCAGGCACCTTTCTTTCTGTTTCTCCACCCCACCCCGTTTGGTTCGTGATAGTGAAAGGCTGACCTGTGAGAAACTGATCTTTGAAAAATAGCTGGCATATTGACTGAGCAAGCAGCAATATCTGGTTATAGCCCCCCACCCCAAACCCTACCTCTTTGCTGGTAACATGGGGGAAGTTTTACATTGCTTTTAGATGGCTGGTGGCTAAGTGTCTCAGTCAAGCTGGTTAGAAAATGCTAACTTTGCATTAAGGTTTTTATTCCTTAAAGGGAAAGTTGAATATGAAGTGATTTGTATAGATGTATTCAAACCTAAATACTGCTTGAAACAAAGGCTGGAATTTGCCAGCCACTGGTTCAATGCGACGTTCTCCTTATCCCGTTCATCTCTGTGAGGGATGCATTGAAGTAATGTTTTGCAGGAGAGGTTTTCAACCTTTTCGAGTCCACAGCTCCCTTGACCAACTGCATTCTTTCAGCGGCACCCCTGTGGCAACCAGGGTTTTACGGAATAATCCCCAGGTGTGTGTGCCCAGGAAAGAGAGCCCTTGGGGTCTGACATGTGATTTGGGCTTAGATCTTGCTGCGGAGGTGAACTTCTGTCTGGATTATATCACTTCAGAGAGCATGCCACTGACTATAAGTTCCTCCAAATGAGGAAATATCCTGAATTTCAAAAATTTAGAATGCCAGCCTTCTCCCTGACCTGTTTTTTTTTCTTTTTTTGCAGAGAATATTGTTATATGAAGGAATATTGACGTGCACTCTCATGCACTCTAAAGTGCTGCAACCCAAAGAAACCTTTGACTACTTCTATTAACTGTTCTTTGTTGGTCATCCAAGAGACAAGAATTGTTGGTTGATAGCAACTAAATGATTTCACCAGAACTTTTTGATATCCTAAAGGAGACTGTTAGCCAGTATTCTTTTTCACCTGCATCACAGATTGCTTTGTTTAGACTAGGGTTACCAGACATTCCCAGTTCCCGGGGACAGTCCCCAGATTTGCAAATCTGTCCCTGGACAAATTCCGTCCCTGGAATGTCCCCAGATTTGCAAATCTGTCCCTGGGAAATGTGGCGGCGGCAGCCTCAGCAGCCCAGAGCCAGCCTGGTAGTGCAGTTGGCTCTGGCTGGCTTCAGGAGCTGCTTGCTGCCCCAGTACCGAGGGGGAACCAGGGACGTCCGACGGTACAGATCTCCTGCCCCCTTCCCCCTTTGTTTTGACTGATTGGGGAAGGCTCGGGAGTTGCGGGCGGCCATTGCCCAGTTTTTAAAAAACTCTGCGCATTTATGTTTCACAAGGTGCGAAAGAAGGGCTTGGCACCTTGCCTGGCACAGAAACCACACGCCTTACGCCCCTCTTGGGCAACGGCTGCCCACCTGTGACTCCCAAGCCTCCCCCGATCTGTCAAAACAAAGGGGGAAGGGGGCAGGAGATCAGGGAAGGCTCGGGAGTCATGGGCAGGCAGGGCACTGTTGCCCACTTTTTAAAAAACTCTGTGCACTTTATGTTTCACAGGGTGCGAAAGAAGGGCTTTGCACGTTGATACAATATGCATGTGTCCTTGGGCCCAGGGTGTTTTGCCTCACCATCCCCATTACTGATTCCCTGTTGCTACTCAGCTTCCAAAAAAGAAAAAAAAATGTCCCTGAAAAAAATCAGGTAATCATAGTTTAGACAACTATACAGTTGGGGGTTACGTGTGTGTGTGTGTGTGTGTGTGTGTGTGTGTGTGTGTGTTTAAATCCTCCCTAGCTTGGTGGATACATTCTTACTTCTGTGCATAGCTGTCAACTTACAGATTTGAAAATAAGGGATCAGCAGCCAAAATAAGGGATTTTCCAAGCACAGGTATGTTCAACTTCTGAGCCCCTCCAAGCCAAAGGCGAGTCCCCAGGCAACGCGGCCGATTTGATTGGCACAAAACATTCAAGCTCCACCCCGGATGGCATGGCCGGCAGGGAGGGAGGGAGAGGAGCTGCATCCTTTGAAACCCGGGAAATTTAAGGGACATCATCAATAAGGGACAGCAGCGGGACACGGTGCTGGGATAAGGGACTTTCCCGCCAAATAAGGGACGGTTGACAGCTATGCTTCTGTGGTTCTAGTTAAATGTTTCTGTGTGCCCGTGTGCCCGTGACAATTGCTTGTGTTCCATTTCAGCATCAGTGATTGGTTTTATACTGGACTTCCTTCTGATATAAATGTAGCCGGAAGCTCCTTTGGCTATTGTGCACATAAAACGATAGCGACAGGCGCTGATGCTTCAACCTTCCATCTATGGCACTTAAATAATCTTGCCGTCTACGGCAATCAGGTATCCCAGGAGAAAGCTGTGGGCCAAATGCAAAACTGCTTGGGCCCACTTCCTGCGAGAAGTGGAACTGTGTACGAGCCCCCAGTTTGCACATGCCACTAAGCCATGATTTAGTATTGCAAGGACGAGCCACGGCAAGCTCCTCACTACCTATGGTTTTGCCACCAAGAGATTGCAATCTTTCGCTTCAATTTTTAGATTGCATCTGAATCCCAAATAGACTCTTCTAATTATGTTTGTGAAAACAAGGGAGCTTCCCAGATTATGATTCGAAGGTGGATTCCCCCCCCCCCATTAACCATAATTATGACTACAGTTTGTCGGGATTCGAACATCACAACCAACTGTGGTTAGTCTAAATTGGAAGTGAATGCCTTCAGAATTTTTGTGGTCTGTGCTATTCACTGCACTGCTCTGCTTTTCATGTATTTCATGCATTCATGCTTCCCTGCCATCTGTTGGACAGTTGACGCTGATAAGAGCACTTTTTAAACAAACCCTTGCACAAGAAGAAATGCATTAGCATGTGGGGTTTTTACAGTCCAAAAATCATTTGTGGATTGTCAGACCTTTCTTATTTTGGCTGCCTTTGTGAAAATAATGGAGGGATGTATAATATTTCAATGAACAGCCAAGCCTTTTGGCATCCACGTAACATTTTTCTGGAATACCTGAAGCGTGGCCATCCAAAAAGTACTTTAAAAGGTTTTTCCAGTTCTTTTCTCCTCCTCCAGAAAAAAAAATCCCTTTAATAATCACTTATGGCTCTGAAGTATGCTGTGTTCTGCCCCCCTCCCCTTCTTCACTTCAATAAACGGCTAGTTTCCCAGAGGATTAGCTAATACATACCATCTGTGTCAAGATGAGGTTGTTTTGCCAAAATTTCTTTGGCACCTAGATAATTTGTTGTTTGGGTAGAGTCAGCTGTTTAATGAATTAGGTATTAAAAAGAATGAAAGAAACCATTTAAGCTATTGGGCCTGCTCATTTTGCAATAAGATAACAAAGTTTAAGTATACCTATTTCATGAGGTGCCTTCACATAATCTGTCAACAAACAGTTTTCCTGCTGCTTGTCTGGCATCCAATTTCGACTTACCTTAAACCATGTGAAAAAAAAATGTATCTGAACAAATACATCTTACAAATACAAATATCTGAAGGAGCTTCTCCACCCCCATCGTTCTGCCCGGACGCTGAGGTCCAGCGCCGAGGGCCTTCTGGTGGTTCCCTCATTGCGAGAAGCAAAGCTACAGGGAACCAGGCAGAGGGCCTTCTCGGTAGTGGCACCCGCCCTGTGGAACGGCCTCCCATCAGCTGTCAAAGCGATAAACAACTACCTGACATTCAGAAGACATCTTAAGGCAGCCCTGTTCAAGGAAGTTTTTAATGTGTGATATTTTAGTGTATTTTTGGTTTTTGTGGAAGCCGCCCAGAGTGGCTGGGGAAACCCAGCCAGATGGGTGGGGTACAAATAAATTATTATTATTATTATTATTATTATTATTATTATTATTATTATTATTATTATTATTATTAATGAATTCAGTATCCCATTCTCAATAGCAGTCCGTAAGCAACGTTGGATAATGTAATGCATCTAAATGTATTGGCTGGTACAATATCAAAGTTACAGAACCATATTTCTTCCTTAAACATTAACTACCATTGTAGTACTACTTAGTGTTTTAGCACCACTAATAATACCTTTCTTCCGGTGGTTTTAAAGAGATGTTTGTCTTGTGTTGGTACCCTTTTTCCTGTGAGTCAGGTGAGCAATAATTTCAAGAACCTGCAGTGCCTCTAATCTTTATGGACATGTACACTATATTATAAGGGACGCGGGTGGCGCTGTGGGTTAAACCACAGAGCCTAGGACTTGCTGATCAGAAGGTTGGCGGTTCGAATCCCCATGATGGGGTGAGCTCCCGTTGCTCGGTCCCTGCTCCTGCCAATGTAGCAGTTCGAAAGCACAAAGTGCAAGTAGATAAATAGGTACCGCTCCAGCGGGAAGGCAAATAGCATTTCCTTGCACTGCTCTGGTTCGCCAGAAGCAGCTTAGTCCTGCTGGCCACATGACCCGGAAGCTGTACGCTGGCTCCCTCAGCCAATAAAGCGAGATGAGCGCCGCATCCCCAGAGTCTGCCATGACTGGACCTAATGGTCAGGGGTCCCTTTACCTTTACACTATATTATGTACCCAGTACTTTCTCAGTGTTTGAAATTAGCCAGGCACCAGGCTATTGGCCATTTATGACTAAGGACTCAGCTACATTGGCAAAGAAAAAATGCTTTACGTGCATTGTTATGCATTCTAACACCGTGACACCAGATGGCACTGTGGAGTTCCGTTTTTGCCTACCCGATTTCTCATAAAAAGTTTGCAACACATTTAACTGAAATGCTTCTTTGATGTGTCTAGATCCAGTCCAAATGAAGGTGCCAGACATCTCCACCATCTGAAGGTGCATGCCTGGGAATCATTGGTTCTTGACTGTCTTCACACACATCCTGTAGAGTTCTGTTTATTATATTTTATCTGCACAACCGTATGAATTTCAGGAACCAAAATGCTGCATCTGTGCAGCCTGAGCAGGAGCAGTGAACAATGTTATAGCAAAAGGTTGTCGCTTGTCTTTGCTTCCCCCACCCCAATGCCCTGCTCACAGTTGTGAAGAATGGCCCTACGTTATGACTGGCCCATGTCACCATTAAGAAAAAGAAGCAGGAATAGGCCAGTATATATGTGGGCTGTCCCTTGATCAAGAGACTTTTCTTCAAGTTCTGAAAGCTCTTTTTTTTGGGGGGGGGGAGTTTTTATTATCTTTTTTTGGAAAAGTTTTTATTATTAAAATAATTCAGCATTAATACACACATATTGCGAATATACAAGCGTACAAACATACATTTCATACAATCCTTAAAAATGTTCAAACATACCTACACCCAATCCCACAGATAATGCCTTTTCCCATCACAATCCACCACCCCCCACCCCACCTTTGTGTTAGACTTCCAATCTACTCAACTGCAATTTCTTTCCATTTCTATTGCTTTCTTTCACACACCTTTAACCTAATTTCATGCTTATTTTTCTATTACACATTGTTATCCATCTTATTTAGTATTTCAGTATTTAAAACGGAACTTGTTTATTCTAATAGGAGTTCTGATTTTTCAATATGGTTTTGCAAGTATCCTTTAAACACCTTCCAGTCCCTATCTATCTTCTCTTTTGAGATCCTTCCAATTTCTCCCATTGTTTTGGATATATTGTAATACTCTAATAATTTGGCAAGCCACTCTGTTTTTGTTGGTATAATACCACTTTTCCATTTTTTCGCAATCAATAGTTTTGCGGCTACTGTTGTGTATAAATATAATGTCTTGTCTTCTTCCTTTAGACTTCCTGGTACTATTCCCAATAGAAAACCTTCTGGTGTTTTCCTAAATGAATATCTGAACATTTTTTTCATTTCGTTATCTATTGTTTCCCAAAATTGTTTGACGTTTAAACAATTCCACCATATAGGCATCATAGTACCTTTTCCAGTGTTCCGAAAGCTCTTAACCCTGCTCAAGATTGTCAAATGGTTAACTCAGAATCACTCAGTTCATCATTTGAAAAATAAGACACTGGAGCCATCTTGCCCTAAAATGGCAACTAGACATTCCATTTTGGTGATTGTAACCTTGGTTTAAGGAGCCATTTGGCACCTAGCTTATACAGTGGTACCTCACTTTACGAACTTAATCCATTCCGGAAGTCTGTTCTTAAACCAAAACCATACTTAAACCGAGGTGCACTTTCCCTAATGAGGCCTACCGCAGCGGGTGCCCTTCCACCATTCAGCTTCTGTTCGTAGACCAAGGTAAAGTTTGCAAACTGGTACACTACTTCCAGTTTTGTGGAGTTCGTAAACCGAACAGTTGGTAAACAGGGCTGTTCTTAAACCAAGGTTTCACTGTAGATCTGAGTTCCTAACACTGTTCCTGACTGATTCAGAGAGACATCCATTAGAGGTCTGGGTTTGCATCCATTCCAATGGGTAAAGGAACGCAGTTTCACTTGCAAACAGTCCAAAAGTTTCAGACCCACAAAAAACTTTCTACCCCATCTTGCATATAGATTTTCAGTCAGATGCAACCAAAAAGGGGGCAAGGCTTTTGTCGAAATTCGCTTGCTGGTTGCTTGAACCAGTTCTTAGTAGCCATAAGTAAGCAAGCAATTAATTGTTTACAAGTGTGCTGGAAGCAGCCTCTGTGCAGGCGCAACTAATGACATTGGTGTGTGATTTCACAGCCTTGTCATGTTAATCTGTAACAATTGGATTTAATTCTGATTGAATTCAAGGACTCATCCAGGGCATAGCAAGTAGCCTTTTCCTTTGCTTGTTTATATGGTTCCATCAGTGTGCAAAGTCAGTTTAGAGTACAAGAGAACAGGTCCCTGCACTGAGGAGCTTACAATTTCTGAAATTCGGTACGGGGATACAGTTACCTTTTTGAGTATATGAGACCAAGGAGGAAGAAATACAGTGGAACCTCGGGTTGCGAACGTGATCCGTGCGGGAGGCACGTTCGCAACCCGCAGCACTATGTCTGCGCATGTGTGTGATGCGATTTGGCGCTTCTGCACATGTGCTAAGTATGAATTAGCGCTCATGTGCAAGCGCCAAAACCCGGAAGTAACCCATTCCGGTTCTTCCAGGTTCAGTGTGGTCCATAACCCGAAAATGTGCAACCCGCAGTGTTCACAACCCGAGGTATGACTGTACCAGATCTGCGTGGTACAGATCACCAGCCAAGTCTGTTAACTTTAAATTTGGGGAGCTGACCACAAAGTGATTGGCTTTTAAGTACATCAGTTGTAAAGGATAATAATATTATGCAAATGATCTCAAGAGCTTTGAATGAACTTTTCAGGTTTATCTGTAAATGATTATAAAGTTTGGGAAGTGAGTACTTTTTTATTATTAAAAAGAATACTGAATAACAGAAAGCTGATAAGTTAAAGATATCCAGTAGCCAGTCTTTTTCCAGTGGCTGAGTTCAAATATTTGGGTGAGTCCTCCCCTTTCTTGAATCAGGAGAGAGACGGAGGGAAGGAATCATGTTATGAAATGTTAACATTTCCCCAAATCGTTTAAAAACCAAGGAGAATTTTTCTCAGGCAGTTTGAATGGCTTCATATATAGAATTATTACGCCGATTGTAAAGACTCAAAATCTTTTTCTCTCTCTCTCTCTCTTCCCCCCCAGTGTGCAAAGACCCACCGTACAAAGTTGAGGAATCTGGCTATGCTGGTTTCATTTTGCCAATAGAGGTTTACTTCAAGAACAAGGTGTGTAATACTGTTCTTTCAATTTCTCAGCATATATCTAGATTTTTTTCCTTTGAAAATAGCTAAAGAAATGTTGGTATAAAATATTCTTTCCAAAAAAATTTGAAGTGCTCTTAGTTCTAGAAGGCATGAGAGTAGCTTAACTTTTATGCATGGCTGGTTGACTTGCTGCTTGCCTTCTGTTTGATTACAGTTAATATCATTAAACCTTTAATTATCATGTTTAGGTAGTTATTTCCGTCTTTTAAATTTAATCATGAATTTCCCTGATAGCGAAGGGAGGAGAGAGGCCCCCTTGCCCCCCAACTCTTAGAAGTTATGGGACTGTCCTATCTTCATATAATTTAGGAGCAAGCACCCCTTTCCTGCCCCTATAACTATAATCAAGTTCAGAGCTCACTTCTTACTGTGATTTATGTGCTATTTGTGCTTTTTTAAAACAACAACAACAACAACTTGTCATTGCTCTTCCTGGGATATTAGAACAAAAGCAAAAGAAATGTTCAATCTCTTTCATCTTGTTCATCTGTGTAACTTTGCTTGATCTAAACAATTTGAAGTGTTGATATAAAAAAATTCCTTCCTGTAGCACCTTAAAGACCAACTAAGTTAGTTCTTGGTATGAGCTTTCGTGTGCATGCACACTTCTTCAGATACACAGGTGAGGTTGATGGACTTCCATTTCATGCGGCTCAATGTGGTGCCTTCCAAGGACTGCAATAGGTCTTACAGGTCTTCTCACCCCTTCCCTTTTCCTGGAAGACCTATTGCAGACGTTAAGAGTCGTCAACAGGCTCATCTCAGCTGTCTGCCAATCACCCATTCCCACCACCCTTCTGAGTAATACCCCTCCCCACCTTCTCACTATATAGAAGGATCTGGCAACTTCTGTTTCAGTGTATCTGAAGAAGTGTGCATGCACACGAAAGCTCATACCAAGAACTAACTTAGTTGGTCTTTAAGGTGCTACAGGAAGGAATTTTTTTATTTGGACTATGGCAGACCAACACGGCTACCCATCTGTAACTGGAACCATGGAAGGCACCACATTGAGCCGCATGAAATGGAAGTCCATCAACCTCACCTGTGTATCTGAAGAAGTGTGCATGCACACGAAAGCTCATACCAAGAACTAACTTAGTTGGTCTTTAAGGTGCTACAGGAAGGAATTTTTTTATTTGGACTATGGCAGACCAACACGGCTACCCATCTGTAACTGAAGTGTTGATATTTCACAACAACAGTTATCTAATTCGGGTGTTTGTAATTGGCACAATTATCTCTTTTTTACAGTTGGAACTAATGTTTTAAGTATCTGACTGCTTGACCAGACAAAATGACCAATCCTGCTTCTTCAATGCGTCTGTGCAACGCAAAAGCATACATCCTGTCAGAAATTTGATTTCTATTTTACTTGCTCTTTACAGTGCTGGGCAACTCTTAATTTACCATATTTTTCACTCTATAAGACGCACCAGACCACAAGACGCACCTAGTTTTTGGAGGAGGAAAACGGGGGGGGGGGGAGAATCTGAATCCCAGAAGCCAGAACAGCAAGAGGGATTGCTGCGCAGCGAAAGCAATGATCCCTCTTGCTGTTCTGGCTTCCGGGATAGCTGCGCAGCCTGCATTCGCTCCATAAGACGCACACACATTTCCCCTTACTTTTTAGGAGGGAAAAAGTGAGTCTTATAGAGCAAAAAATACGGTATTTGGCTTTTGCATTTCCTTTACATAAAACAAAATTAAAGAACTAGTGGGTTTGTAGGGTCAGAATGGTACTTATGAGATTTGCAAGACCTGCTCACATGTGTTTTCTCTCTCTGTGTGTTTTGTTTTTTAAAAAGGGATATTGGTTTGAAAGTGTTTGCTCAGGTAGCTATGCTGCATATAATTTTAAGAATTCAGGAAGATGTAACATAGCTTAAAGAGAATGGAGGGTTTGAAGTTCTGCCACCGCATGCAGAGAGAGTACATTTTAGCCTAGATTATTGCAACCATTGGAAAACAAGGAACATTCGAGAATTAGCTATGCGGCTAAAATGAACTGTTTTCTCTTTGTTAAGTTCTTCTTACTTGTCAAGATGATGATTATGATGATTGCATTAGGATTTGCAGTACAAATCCCAAACAAATCCCTGCCAGTAGCTGGTGACTTTGACCAAGAAGCATAGCGGAATTCTCTTGGAATACACAAAGGCAGTTGTACACAAGAGCACAATTTATTCACTATTGAGCTTCTAAAATGTGGCATTTAGTGTTTGTTCCAGGGCATTGTGGAAGTTTGGGCTTCATACAGAGTGGGAAAAATAATTACTTTCCCCCAAAGAGAATTATTTCATTCTTATCTATAAAAGCATGAAGTCTTGTTCTTCCCTAAACGTCAAACTGATCTAGTCTGCTAATGGTTTTTCTTGGTGTTATAGAACATTATTAGGGGTAGCTGTTTTCCAGGGTGTGTAGCTATGCGTTCTGGGAAAAATCTGTCTTTCGTGAGTGAACTGTTGATTCCTCAAGATAACCCCCCATAGCTGTTGGACGGCAGTGTTATTTTGGTTGCGACACTGAACCTGACCTTGAAATGCTGTTCTTCTCCGAAGAACCTGCTTCGAATGAAGTTATATGTGTCCTCAAATTTTGCTTGGAAAATGAGGTTTCCATTTGTGGATGTGTCTGTCAAAGCTTCCATTATTTGGCAACTTAAATTGTAAAAATCTAGGGCATAGAGGCAGGAAAGGCTCTGCATTTTTATCTTACCTGAGGAGCTATCCTTCGTTGTACAGCAATTGGCCTGCCCTGGCCTTCTAAGAAATTTTATACTACAGTGGTGCCTCGCAAGACGAAATTAATTCGTTCCGCGAGTTTTTTCGTCTAGCGAATTTTTCGTCTTGCGAAGCACGGTGTCGGAAAAGTTTTGGAAAAGCTTCAAAAATCACCAAAAACCTCAAAAAAGGCTACCACACCGCGTTCTATGAGTTGCTCCTCGAAGTCAAGTCGCAACTGTATTAACAGTGTTAAGAAAAAGGAAACAAACTTGCAAAAAACGCAAGACGTTTTCGTCTTGCGAAGCAAGCCCATAGGGAAATTGGTCTTGCGAAGCAGCTCAAAAACCACAAAACCCTTTCGTCTAGCGAGTTTTTCATCTTGTGAGGCATTCGTCTTGCGGGGCACCACTGTATATTTACAACAGGGCAGTCATTTGATTCCTTTCCCTGATACCACAAATTGTAATGTAATGGCCTGGTGTGTGAGAAGTTGGTTGCTTTTGTTAGAAGAACTACTTAAATACGGGTCATTCTTTAAATGCTCTACCTATCTTTGCTAAAGCTCAGGTACAACAAACCATTAAACTGTATATATTGTCTAGCATTGTGTGTTTTTTTCATGAAGTAGCATGAACAAAAAATTTCCACAACATTCTCAGTGGATTGGAAAGCATGTTTTAAGTTTAGCCACCTAAAACCATTATGTGGAGATCAGAGCTTGCCACTCACATAGAGGAACAATGTTGTTTGAAATTGTTCACTGGTCATTATCGCAGCATCCTTTGCCCCAATCTTTTTACTGTTGAGGAATGAAACATAACTTGATTTTTGGGCTTCAAATTCTATGTAATTAGGGTCCCCCCCCCACATTTTCTCTATTGCCCTTCAGCAAAGATTCTAGGAGAATTAACATTTAGGATTGCACTTCACTAGTCAGAAATGCAGGATTGAGGCATAGATTCCAGACTTTGGGGAAGTCACTATATTTCAGCCTTGATGCCCTGTTTTTGTTTTTAATGGAAGCACCAGCCTCCTGGTAATATTGGGTTCTTATTTTTATAATCTCATATATGCTTATTCCACACACACCCCAGCTTCAATTTTGTCCTTTTCTTTAATCAAAGACTTTGAGCAGTTAATGTGGTTAAATGCTGACAGAAAATGCATGTGTTGCCAAGTAAAAAAGAGAAATTGCAGCTTTTATATCGTCGTTAGGGATTCTTGATTGATCTTAATAATTGCAGTGAGTCTTAGGAAAGAAGATGAGAGCAAAGTTATATCCTCATCTCCAGGCATACCAAGCCTTTTTTACACTATAGCTAGCACTTTGAAATGTTCTTGGAACACTATAGAGGATCAGTATCAGCTTGGCAGCAATGTGCTTCTAGTTGCATTTGGAACAATCTGTGGCCTCTGAACATTTGCCAAGGGCATCCCTGACAGTTTGTTAAAATAATGAACCCCTGGGGTTAAAAAATAGTACTTAGAACATGCTGTATGAATAACTGACAATAACTTAGCATAAACTTACACTCATTTTGGGGGGAGAAATGATTTGTGAATTGGGCACTGACATGTCTACCCATCTGATTCGGAAACCAGTTCCTGAATTCTAGATGAATGCTACATAAACAGTAGTTTGGTTTAATAAACTTTTATTTCCTTGTTGGAGAATAGCTTGATGCTAAGTTGGGGGCCGGGGGGGAAGCTTAGTTTAGGATGAAGAAGATTTACTCCAGGATAGACTTTTCAGCCATGAAACTTTTGTTTATTTTACCCACTTTGAAGAGAACAGCTCTGGAGAAACTTTTAAAGTCATTCTCAGGCGATGACTCAAGCTAGGAAGCCCTAGGACTTGTAAGCACTGCTCAATTTTAAAGATTCCACTTAAGGTAATCTTTAGATCTTAATGAAAGTAATGTTGCATTTCACTACAGATGAAGAAATGAATCAGCGAAACAACTGGCGTAAAAGCAAGCATGTCGTGTGGTGTCCATTTTGTTTGTCTATAGTTGACTGTTTTCTAACCCGTAGGAAGAACCGAAGAAAGTCCGCTTTGACTATGACCTATTCCTTCATTTGGAAGGCCACCCACCTGTAAATCATCTTCGCTGCGAAAAGCTCACATTCAATAACCCAACGGAAGAGTTCAGAAGAAAGTTGCTGAAAGCAGGAGGGGTAAGTCTCGTCTGTGTGTCCAGAAACCGTATGAAGGGGGCTGTATGCACAATCCTTGGTAGAGTCTCGGCATTGCAGATTTTGATTTCTCACCCCTAGCCCAGAATGCTTTTGAGTAAAAAAGATACGTTTTTTTCCACCAGTGACCTGAAACCCGCAAAAATAAGTATGGAATGTGCAACATTCAGCCCAGCAGACACTCACAATATCAAACTACTGCTTACAGGCCTATCAGTTTGAAGCTAATGTAGAACCAATTCATGCATTTCATATCCATAAAGTAAGGCAGTAATTCTGAAAATGCTTGGCCAGTTTAAGATCAAAAATCAGTGAGATTGTGTTCACACTGTTGCAGACAGGACTACACTGTTCCTATGGAATCCTGTTCAGTTTGCAGTTGATTCTAGATCAAGTTTTGTCTCCAGAGGCCCAAGATCGGTAAAAAGCCTTCTGTTAGCTGCGGCCTTTTCTAGACTTGCCACAGTCATCCTTACTTTGGTAACATCCAGGGGTTGATTCCTGTAATGGCCAGAAACTCCAGTTTCTTTAAAAAAAAAAATTAAAAATGGCTGCTATGTTCTCTGAGCAGTAAGTAACCAGAGACAGGATGTAGGAAGCATATTAAAAAAGGTAAAGGGACCCCTGACCATTAGGTCCAGTCGTGGCCAACTCTGGGGTTGCGGCGCTCATCTCGCTTTATTGGCCGAGGGAGCCGGCGTACAGCTTCTGGGTCATGTGGCCAGCATGACCATGCCGCTTCTGGTGAACCAGATCAGCGCATGGAAATGCCATTTACCTTCCCGCCGGAGTGGTGCCTGTTTATCTACTTGCACTTTGACGTGCTTTCAAACTGCTAGGTTGGCAGGAGCAGGGACTGAAGAACAGGAGCTCACTCTGTTACGGGGATTCGAACCGCCGACCTTCTGATCGGCAAGCCCTAGGCTCTGTGGTTTAACCCACAGCATCACCCGCATCCCAGGAAGCATAATATTCAGTGCTTAAATGGACTGGGCTGGTTGCGGGTCTGTTTCCGAGTGCATTTCAAAGTGTTTTTCTTTTTACGACCCTACATATCACCTGAAAGCATTCTCTTTCCACATCAGCCTGTGTCGTGGTTAAGAACATTGGTGGTGTGTTTTCTGTACGTGCCTCTCTTATCCAGAACAAGGTCGGTGGCTACTGGGAAAGGAGCTGTATCAGGTGCCCCCACTTGTAGAGCTATTTCATAATTTAGCTTCTTGTAGAACCAAAAATTATAAAAATGGCTTCACGTTTATTTCTTTTACTTCCAGCAAGTAGCAGGATTTCTTGCCCCTAGGAGAGTAAAATTTGCTGTTTTTTGTTTTTGCTTACATTTTCAAACTTATTTAAAAGACGTTCTCCTTAAGAAATGAAAATGCACTGCTTTTAAATTGACTATTGTTATACATTTAATTTACACAAAGTGCAAAAGGATTAGTTCCTTAGATGTTTGGATTTTTTTTTTTTTGCTCCCCCCTAACATGACCAGCATAGCAGAACCACAACTCTGGAATCTAGATTTCATATATTATTAGAGTGCATAGATGCTCAGTACTTAAATCTAGTTCCCAGCAGTATGCTAGGTGATAAGTTCATGACCTAGATTCCTCCAGGAATACTTGAGGTGCAAACAGTTCCCAGCTGCGGCATCAACGTAGCTATCTGTTCCTCTGTCATTTTATTGGACTGCTTATTACCCGGCTGAATGACTAAAACTGGCAACAGAAATTGAATGAACTGCAATCTTGAATCAGCCCTAAAGCCTGAACAGTAGTAGTTGCTACTTATAACCTTGCTATCACCTTGTGCAGTATTGAGAGAAGGTGTTAGGGAGAAGCAGCTGCCTGATTTTTTAGCTAGAAAACATCATCAAGCATTTTCTCTTTTTGCATGACGATGGGGAAGCAAGCTGGAAGAGGCATCTCATAGCCAAATCGCTAGAATTAGTATGTGTTCAGTATGTGTTCATTAATAACACCCACCCACCCACACCCCCACACACCCGTATATTTCGCTCCATAAGACACACTTCCTCCTAAAAAGTAAGGGGAAATGTCTGTGCGTCTTATGGAGCGAATGCAAGGTCCCTGGGGCTGAATTGCCCAGGGGCAAAAAGCAGATCATGCTTTTTTCTTTTTTTTCTAGGAAGAGGGAAGTGGGTGTTGAAACAAAGCCGCTGATCGCCAAGCGATCGGGAGGGAGATAAGGCTGTGGGTAAAGGAGGCTGCCAAGGGAGGGGGGAGGTAAAGACAGCGAACTTGCAAGGAGAGGAGACAAGAATACTTGAACAAGCAATGAGGAGAGAAATTAGAAGACATGGAGGAGCAAAAAACTGTTCCAGTTAAGGAAAAGACACTAAGGCAAACAAGAGGGAAGGAAGCAGCTGATTGGCAAGCGATCAGGAGGGAGATAAGGGAGGCTAGTGATAAAGGAGGCTGCCTGGGGGGGGAGAGGTAAAATCCCATGGATCCTCAGGATTTTTGCATTGGGTCACCCCAAATTCACCATCAGATCACATATCATGTCCATGGCTACAGCCTGCACCAAAGAAACCACACATCCACTGTTTCGTGGGCCGCAATGGCGCAAAAACGTGGTTACAAAGCATGGATCCACATGGATCCTTAGGATTTTTGCATTGGGCTACCCCAAACTCACCGTCAAATCACATATCATGTCTGTGGCCACAGCATGAGCAACAAAAATCACACACCCACTGTTTCGTTCAGAATATTTTTTTCTTGTTTTCCTCCTCTAAAAACTAGGTGTGTCTTATTGTCAGGTGCATCTTATGGAGCGAAAAATACGGTATATATCAGTTATGCTTCTCTGGGCTCTTCTAACAGCATTTTTAATACGGAATTTTTTTTCAGTCAGTCTGTCCTTTCCATTGATGGTGAACTCCAAATTATACTAAAATTGATGCCAATTATGTATGCCAACGGCAGAAACCAGAGTTTGATTTGAGTGCCCACTTCCAAGAACTTTGCTTTAGATCCTCAGCTGTTTTATAAATGTTACTAATGCTTCCATTTTAAAATAGATCATGGTAATGTCAGATGGAACCTCGGCTGCTTCAGGGCAGAGTCTTCACCTCCTGAACCTTCCCAGTAATTCCCTGTCTTTTTCTGAAGTGAAGAAGAAATCATCTCATGGGCCAAAGGTGAGAGGCATAGGAGGATAACAGAATTTGGGGTGTGCGTTGGTTGAGGGTTTTGAAAGCTGCGTGGCCAAGAAGCAAGTGACAAGTTCAGAGCAATACTTAAATCAGATGACTGAACGACAAATCATAGTTCTAAAATATATTTATCGCCCTTGAACATTTCAGATTTTCTTCCATTTATTTGTCTTTCAAAGTGAGGTGAATTATGTGCATTCAACCTATGTGCATTAAATGGCCATTTTTTTTAGCAGATGTTAAATGTGCAAACATGAACATAGTTTTTGCACCTTATAGACTAACCTAAAGAATAACATGCATTAGAAACTGAACAATGCAGTCATCAAAGTGCGTTTTCATTCATCCACCAAAGTCTGGTAACAGAATGTATACAAGTTTCCTCCCATTTCTCAATAAGGACCAGGCAAAGTTTAATTCAAGTAACCTTTATTGGCATCGCATAAGAACATTCAGAATACATTTAGAATAGATAGGGCAGTGCAATCTTGCCGCCACCCCCAACGGCACAGTCACCCGCCAAAGGGCAGAAGGAGCGAGCAATCCGCCTCATCTCTGAGGGTTTCGAACAAAGGCAGGATCCTGTAGCCTACTTCGGCGACAAAAAATTAAATAGAGGAACTTAGCTACTGTCTTGGTGAGCTCCTGGTCTCTCCCCTGTAATAAGAAGTGCATAACCTCTGATTTCCATGTTGGAATACATAGATGGTCTAGAAATTGTTGGCAGAGCTCACCATACATTTTACAGTTAAGGGCCGTGTGAGCTAGAGTTTCCACCAGGTGGGCATCGCATGGGCAGATCCTGTCTCCTTCCGCCAAACCCACCCCAAAGGAGGTTAGAAGGATTAGAATTGAACCTAGCCAGTGAAAAGGCCCTTCTTTCTTGCGGATTAAACAAAGTTCCAAACTACTTCACTTTTCAGCAACAGAAATCAGATTAGATAAAATGCCGAGGAAAGCTGAATGTTAACTGTGTTCTGGGGAGCTTGTGAATTTACTACTACTGGGAGCTAAGCCCCTAATTAATAGCTATCTTCACTTTTAAGAGCATTTCTGCACATATTTTAATTCTTGGGTGTTTTGTGTAGCCAAGACCGTTTAAACTTGCAGTAGGATAAATTGTTAAGAGTATTTTCATAGAATTGTAGAGTTGGAAGGGACCTCGAGGATCATGTAGTTCAAACTCCTGCAACGCAGGAATCTCTTGCTCAGGGTGGGGCTTAAACCCACAACCTTGAGATTAAGAGTCTTCTGCTCTACTGGCTGAGCTATTTTCCAAATCTATGTGAAATGCAGATGGCTAGGAGTGATTTAGCATTATGAAAAGGTCCAAGCAAATGGCAAACTATTTATTTATTTGTCAGGAAGGAATAAACATGCTTCATCAGAAAACTCTCTGTGGGGTGCACATGATAAAACTACCAACAAAAACTGAAAGAAGTCAGCAAAACTTTAAACAAACATTAGATAGCAAAAATAAATTGTCTTGGTAGGCTTCCTGAAGTAAAAGTTTTCCAACTAGCTATTGCATGTATCCATGCTTGAGGAACGCAAGCTGGATTTGTGTTTTATAGATATAGATATAGATATAGATATAGATATAGATATAGATATAGATATAGATATAGATATAGATATAGATATAGATATAGATATGCTGGGTGTTTTGTGTGTTGAACTTAAACTGTTGCCTGTTTTGAGAAGAGGCAAAGTTAGAAATGGCAGGCAATACAATAGAAGAATGCCATCGATTGTATATAACTTAAAAGCCAAGAAAATTTGTAAGCTCTTCTTGTTAGTGGTCATTTTTGCATTAAAATGTGTGGCATTTAATTGCTTTTTCAAATTTATTTTTTTTAAAAAACCTATGTAGTAATTGGAGTCATCTGCTTTATTCCTAAAAGGTTACACCTCAGTGTGGTGAAGTCAATTTATCGTAAGATTGCATGTTAGTACGGATATTTGGACTGTTCGGATCATAATTTGAACTGTTCATATCTAATGCTGGCCAACTTTTTTCCAAGTTGGGATCCAGCCTTATCTCAGACACCCCCATTCTTGTCATGAATTCCCCAAAAGCATTGCTTTAAAAACAGGAGAAGCTAGATTTCAGCTGCAACTGGAAGAGAGAATTGGCAGACCATTTACATGCGATGGTTTCTTTGGTTCCTGGGAGGTGTATTGTGTGGCAATTCCTGCCTCCCACCAGTTGGAATAAATAAGACACAGGGCACCATTATTTTAGGTTAATGGGCAAAAATTGGCCACAACTTTATTGGTTACAGGTAAGAGTGGTATTGGCTTAGGCATTGGTCCTATCCGACTATCTGGCTTCAGCCTGATTGCTTGAAGACCGGGAAGGGTTAACACCAGCAGGGGGAGCCCTGTGATGCACATCACTAGGAACTCCCCGAGGGGTCACCGCTTGGGGGCGTGCTTTAGGCCCTGGCCTCCATAGGTTTTGGAAGAGGCAACGCCCCCCAGAATCCTTTACTGGACTACCCTTAAATATTTGGGGGAGGTGATGGCGCTCCCCCCCAACTCATCTACATAATAATACCCCTACCAATGCCTAATCGCCAAAACCAATGAGTTGTGACGATTTGCTACGAGGTAGGCGAAAAAACAAATGGCCAGTGCCAATTCGCCAAGTGGAAAAAATTCCTACTAGGCCCCTTGACGGGGACCAACCGAAGTCCATAGCAAGGTCAGAAAGAAAAGCTGGAGGGTGGGTGGGTGGGAAACCAAATCTGCGGCAAGGACGAAAAGGGGAGATCCCGGGGCCGCGCCAGGCTTAAATGACCCAGGCCATGCCCCCGGAGCCAGCCGATTGGCTGGCCCTGGAGCTGATGCGGCCCAAGGATTCCCCTGGTCGTGCAGGGCTGGCTTCAGCCCCGCGCGATTGTTGGGGGCGTGAGCCTGCAACACCACCTCCTCCTGATGTCGGAAGTGGCTTTGTCAGTGAGTTGCATGGCCCAGTTCTTTTTCTCATGGCTGGCTCTGCAAGTAGTTGATGAAGAAAGCAAACCAAGAATGAACTCTTCATTATATAATATCTTGCACACATGCACGAGTTACTCGAATTCTTCCGTGACTTTATCTGCGTGGTTATGGTGATTGAATGCAATGGATTGTCCCATTCGACTTGCACGAGGATCTCATGAACTACAAGCAGTGGCGTAGCGTGGGGGGTGCAGGGGGGGCCGGCCGCACCGGGCGCAACATCTGGGGGTTAGGGTTAGGGGGCGCAAATCCACGGGTTAGGGGGCGCAAATCCACGGGTTAGGGGGCGCAAATTACTTGCCTTGCCCCGGGTGCTGACAACCCACGCTACGCCACTGATCACGAGGTTGCAAGGAGGGTCAGTTCCCTCGAATTGGTCTTATGTGTATGTGTTACGCCATCTACAGGATTCATTCCAGTAGACAGCCCACAAATATGAGAAATTATGTTATATCTGGTCACGTAGTTTAAGTGCACAATTTTAGCAATAGGATTTAAGATTCAGAGCTGTATTCTAATTCATTGGTTTCAAAGGAATTCAGTTTACTTCATGCTAGATTTTGCCTTTTAAAAATGTTTGGTAATAAGAGGAAAACCCACCTAACTTTAACTTGGGGGTATCTAGCAAGTTAACTAAAACTTAAAATAAAATGTTCCATTTAAGGAGTGCTGGGTTCCTATTTGCTGTATCTATGATTTAATAACACCAACCTGTTAGATAAAATAGTGTTGTGTTGTTTAAATATCTATTTTGCTGTTCATAAAGCAGTAGCAATATGCAGTAGATAAATACAAAGGCAAAAATTCCTTTCTATGGAAACCCTCCCACCAGATGTCAAACAGAAAAACAACTATTTGACTTTTAGAAGACATCTGAAGGCAACCCTGTTCAGGGAAGTTTTTAATGACTGATATTTTATTTTGTTTTTAATATTTTGTTGGGGGCCACATGGCCGGGGCAACCCAGACAGATGAGCAGCAGAAAAATAATAAAAGAATAAAAATTATTATTATTATTATTATTATTATTATTATTATTATTATTATTATTATTAAAAGTTAACTTTGTGGTTTCCATTGTTGCAGGACCCAAGTAAGATTATAAGCACTTGCAGCAGCAGCAACAGTTTTTCAAAGCCCCATAAATTAACTAAGGAGCACAAGGAGAAACCTTCTAAAGACTCGAAAGAACATAAAAGTGCCTTCAAAGAACCTTCCAGGGAACATAACAAATCTTCCAAAGAGTCCTCCAAAAAACCCAAAGAAAACAAACCACTAAAGGATGAAAAAATTGTTCCTAAAATGGCCTTCAAGGAACCCAAACCCATGTCAAAGGAGCCAAAATCCGAAAACAACATCCTTACCATAGCAGGTGGACAGCAACAAGAGAAGAAAGCCCCCACGAAAAGGCCTCCGGGGATGGATTCTGAGGATCTGGCAGCCAAAAAGAAGAGGAAAAGTGGCTCAGAGGCTTTATTTAAGAGTTTTTCCAGTGCTCCCCCACTGATACTTACTTGTTCCACGGCGGACAGAAAACAGACAAAGGATAAATCTCAGTTTAAGATTGGGAAAGTCAAAATGGAAAGTGAGACACTGGAAAAGAAGAAGACCACATTACCCCCCTTTGATGATATTGTGGATCCTAACGATTCCGATATGGAGGAGAACATGTCCTCGAAATCTGAAGTAAGGCTTTTATATGGCTATTATCCCTTCCTCAGTTTATCCCTTTTTTAAAAAAGAGAAAAGGATGTACATAATAGGTGGTATCAAACTAAGTTTTACTCAGAGAAGTGGTAGGTCCATTAATTTAATTGGGTCTACTCTGTGCAGTTTAGTTGAGCAGCACCGTGTGCGTGCAGGTTCTGTTTCGTTATTCAAAACCATGGAAATTGGCTGTAGGCACACTTTCATTTGCAGATGCTTTGGCTGATTTCATTTTTGACCCTCTCGGGAGTTGCATCAGTTTGTTGTTGCTTTATTAATAATGCTGCAGAAATATGCGTTAACGGAGGCCGTTCAATGTGATTGCTTCTCGCTGCCAGGAAACAGATTGGGTTTTATGATTTATTTTTTCTTGTGGGCAGACGTGTTACAGCGTATACTAATTGATGCATGCAAAGGGATAATACATTGAAAATCGGCTTTGAATGGGATTCAAAGATGTGTAAGTTTGTATATGATTGCAACGGCTCGTTCTTAGCCAAGATGCTAATGGCTTGCCCACGTATGCTTAAGATACCATTAATTGCTAGGGGTCCCTCCAAGGCCCATTCATAGAAGTGTGTTCATCACTTATCTCAGCATGGTAACTTAAAGATGAATATGCATATGGTCTAGAACAGTATGGTGTGTCCAGTTGACATTGTGGGGTTAAGCTGTTCTGACTGATAAGTCGTCATTTGGTGCTAGTATTAATGAGTGTTGAACTTGCATTACATTACAAAGTAAAATTCAGCAATGTGTTGGATTCATACTTCTGAAGTTGATGCTTGTATGGGAAATATGAATTGGCTCTGAGATACTTGATAGTGTGAAATGAATGTAAACAGCAGAATATATTTTAAGCGTCACGTGTACTTTAGCACGAATCTCTGAACAGATGGTTGTCTGGTAGAGGAATACATTTCATAGACTTCAGGGTTGTAAGGTGTTCTTTATGACAGAAAGGAGATGAATATATTTAGTACGTTGCCAACTGAGGATTCTAGGATGCCCCTCAGACCTATTAACCTCTATCATGAATATTCTGGGAGAATCAAAAGCCTTTATCTCACCCGACTTGAGTTCTGTAAGTTTGCTTGCCTACTTTAGTCATCCGAACTATTTGCTCTACAAAAAAGTTCTGTGGTGAACTCCTGTGCTGTCTTTTTTTGCTTATGAAAGTGTAATTTGGTGTGTAATGTGTAGTCTTTGTGGGGTTGGTGGGTCTTTGCATTAGGAAAGTAGACTAGGTGATTTTTTTTTCTACGCTTGTAGCACTAGATGATTTTCCTGGTTGTTGCTTTTTAAAAAGTTGATAGTTGTAATATTTAGAAGCTATATAGCACTTTCTGAATCTCCGGAGTGCTTCAAGCGGACTTTCGGTACTTATTTTGTAGAAGGGATTGAAGCACAGGAAATTTAAAGGTAAAAGTAAAGGGACCCCTGACCATTAGGTCCAGTTATGGCCGACTCTGGGGTGCGGCGCTCATCTCGCTTTATTGGCCGAGGGAGCCGGCGTTCAGCTTCCGGGTCATGTGGCCAGCATGACTAAGCCGCTTCCGGCAAACCAGAGCAGCGCATGGAAACTCTGTTTACCTTCCCGCCGGAGCAGTACCTATTTATCTACTTGCACTTTGACGTGTTTTCGAACTGCTAGGTTGGCAGGAGCAGAGACCGAGCAACGGGAGCTCACCCTGTCGCGGGGATTCGAACCGCCTACCTTCTGATCAGCAAGTCCTAGGCTCTGTGGTTTAACCCACAGCGCCACCCACGCCCCTACAGGAAATTTAGGTTTGTGCAATTACAGTGTATTAAAGTACTCTGCTGCCCTAGCACAACAACTGGAAAGTGTGGGATGAACAAATGACCAACAGGAAAACATATAAGCATCCCACAAGGAAATCAGAACGATTGATCATGGTCATGTAACATCACAAACAAATTGGAACAAATGTTCAGTAATGAGTAGCTATAATCTAACCTCTGTGTAAGCTTTGTGCATGCAGGGTGGATAAAGGATAAATAGCTTGTCTGGAGGAGCTCTCTCCTATTGCTCCTAGGCTCTGGAATTCCCTTTCCCAATAGGCCCGTTTGGCTTCACAACTATTCAGGTAGCTGTGCTGATGTGGCTGTTCCCAGCTGGCGTATGTGAGGAGAGCTGTTTGAATTTGACATGGTGATGCTCACTTTTTTGGATTAGTGCTGCTTCGAAGTAGTACAGTGGACGCTTAGGTTGTGAATATGATCCGTGCGGCATACACATTCGCAACCCGCAGCATTCATAACATGCAGCGGCGCGTCTGCGCACGCACAGCTTGCGATTCGGCGCATCTGCGCATGAGCAAAGCGTGTTTTAGCGCTTCGGCACATGCGCGACTGTGAAACCCAGAAGTAACCCGTTCCAGTACTTCCGGGTTTCGGCGGTCTGTAACTCAAATAATGCAACCTGAAGCGTCTGTAACCCGAGGTATGACTGTATTTGTTGCAAGCTACCTTGCATGTCTGAGTGACAGGTAGAATATCGACATTTTAAAATAAGCTTCCAGTTCAGTGAAAAGTTCTAATTGTCCAAAAGGCTGATTTACATAGAAATTGAAGGACACACAAATCTTGTTTGGTGGTATATGCAAAATGGGCAGCAAGAAAGCCAACAAGATTTCCTGGCCCAGTATACAGAACAACTTCTTTTTCTTCTTCTTCATGCTTCTTCTTCATACTTCATGGAGAGCCAGTGTGGTGTAGTGGTTAATAGCGGTAGTCTCGTAATCTGGGGAACCAGGTTTGCGTCTCTTCTCCTCCACATGCAGCTGCTGGGTGACCTTGGGCTAGACACACTCCTTTGAAGTCTCTCAGCCCCACTCACCTCACAGAGTGTTTGTTGTGGGGGAGGAAGGGAAAGGAGAATGTTAGCCACTTTGAGACTCCTTAAAGGGAGTGAAAGGCGGGATATCAAATCCAAACTCTTCTTCTTCTACCCATCTGACTAGGTAGCCCCAGCCACTTCCAACAATTTATAAAACCATAGTAAACAGTTGAACACTAAAAGCTTCCCTATATAGGGCCAACTTCAGATATAGAAGACATCTGAAAAGTCTCTTTAGAAGAATCATATAGTTCTTCATCTCCTTGGCATCTGCTGGGAGGGCATTCCACAGGGCGGGTGCCACCACCGAGAAGGCCCTCTGCCTGGTTCCCTGTACCCTCACTTCTGGCAATGAAGGAACCGCCAGAAGGCCCTCGGTGCTGGACCTGTGTGTCTGGGCTGAACGATGGGGGTGGAGATGCTCCATCAGGTATTTTGGAATATTGTGAAGCTCCTTGACATCTGACGGGAGGCGGGTGCCACCACCGGGAATGCCCTCTGCCTGGTTCCCTGTACCTTCACTTCTCACAATGAGGAAACCGCCAGAAGGCCATCGGAGGTTGCCTAGGTTAACTTATTGGACTGTTGAAAAGGTAAAAAGAGGTAAAGGGAAGACAATGCAAACAGCCCTGAGCTCCTGGGAGGAAATGCAAAATGTAAATATATAATTCCATTCCTGTTAAAAAACAAACAAACATTCATGTAAAGAAAAATAAGCATGCACAAAGCCAGAAAGGCATCCCTCCTCTTGCTTTAACTGCAACACTACAGTCCTGATGTTTTACAACAAAGCAAAAATCTTGCCAACCCTGAAGGTATAAAAATATGTGCACCACATATTGTAGTTTATTGTCAAAATCAGCTGGTCACTGCAGAATAGTTTTTAATTGTTTTACAAAATAGGATTAGAGAGGGAGAGAGATTAACATAATCCTATATCTGTTCAAAAATAAATCCCATTGATTTGCAGCACAGTCCTAACCACCCACTCAAATTCTGTAGGATTTATCCCCAGGTGAATGGGATTAAAGATGGCAGAAAAGTGAGCATAAAATCCTGGGAAGCACCAGATTCAAAGCAGGCTATGAATTAGACAAATAAACTGCCCTGTTGAGCAGCCCAGGACAAAATAAACTTTTATAGCTTTTTATATTTAGAAACAACACTCAGCACATTTTAACATCTTAAAAGTGGGTTGTGCTCTTTTATATTTCTCTTAAAAATTATTCAATAGATAAAATATATAATAAAGTGGTACCTCTGGTTACGTACTTAATTCGTTCCGGAGGTCCGTTCTTAAGCTGAAACTGTTCTTAACCTGAAGCACCACTTTAGCTAATGGGGCCTCCTGCTGCCGCCGTGCTGCCAGAGCACGATTTCTGTTCTCATCCTGAAGCAAAGTTCTTAACCCAAGGTAATATTTCTGGGTTGAGTCTGTAAGCTGAAGCGTATGTAACCCGAGGTACCACTGTATGCTATTCCTTGCAAAAAAAGAGAGAAAGGAACAACAAAAGTATACAACTTTTAGAAGACATCTGAAGGCAGCCCAGGAAGTTCTTGATATTTTTGATATTTTATTATGTATTTGTGTGTGTTGGAAGCCGCCCAGGGTGCCTGGGGCAACCCAGCCATATGGGTGGGGTATAAACAATAAAATTATTATTAGTAATTATTATTCACCATGCCAGGCTAAGTTCAAGGTGCTAGTTTGGGTTTATAAAGTCCTGTATAGCTTGAAACCAGGATACCTGAAAGATTGTCTCATCCTGTATATATCCAACTGATATATCCAGCTAAGCTGAGCAACTCCTGCAGGTACCATCTTCTCATGTGGTCCATTTTGCACAGTCTAGGAATTGGGCCTTTAGTGGTATGGTCCCCACCCTTTGGAATCCCTTCCCATTAAATATTAGAGAGGAAAAGTGTCTGCTATCTTTTCAGCACTTACCGAAGACATTCGTCTTCCTACAACCATTTTTAAAGTACAGATCTTTCCCAAAATTCCTCTGCGTTGGAATTGCTTTTAGGTGTTTTCAGATAATAAAATTGCACTAATGTTTTTCCTGCCCTGGGCTTATTTAAATTGGCAAGATATACATATATGTGTGTGTGTTTTCACATTTTGGCCAAAGTGGATGAAATTTACAGACACATGAGCCCTTCCAGAGCGGATCAAACCTGCCAAATTGCAGACAAATAGGCCCAGGGGATTTAATGCAGAGCACCTTCAAAGTTTTGAAACAAAGAATTGAAGGCATGGGTTTTTTTATTTTCTTTTTTGTGGTTGACCCTTCTGAGGGGTTGAAAGGCTGGCGGGCATAACTGTGGTGGTCTTATTCTGATCTGGAGCCACGTATTGTGCTAGGAAAAGATAAAAGATTTACAGCGCAGTCCTTATACACGTGTATTCAGAAACAAGTCTTATTGTGTTCTGTGGGGGTTACTCACAAGTAAGGGGGTGTTGGGTTGCATCCTAAGTGTTTGAAGACTTATGAGCTACATGGCCTTGTGAACAGCAGAAATATTTTGTTTTTAAGATAAAGGATACTTCTAGATCACTTTTAGGGCTCTTGATTTTTATTTTCAAGAAATAACTTTCTAATGTTTCTTTAAAGAGACTTATAGAAGTTACGTATTACTTACCCTTTTAAATTAAATGTTTTTAGAGAGAAAATTCAGACGCTACTCTTTTTTAACACTAAACATCTAAAAATGACGCTAAAGATTATGCACCCGACAATTTTCTTTGCTGCTCTGACCAATGTAAAATGCTGATTAAAACTCGTGCTGCAGAGACAGGCTACATTTCAGCAGAATTTGTTTTTTAATGGCACCTCTTGGCCAGAAGAGGTAAATTAAAATTATCCCATTGCATAAAGGAGTTGTTGAGAATAAATACGTTGCTAGAAATCTGGTGGGATTTCTCGGGGTGCTCAAAAGCTGAGTAAATTTTAACTCCCTTGCAGCCTCATTCATAGACAGTTTATACTGTCTGGAGCCAAGCAATAAATAGCTTGCTGGAGGAACCATCATTAGGTTTTCCCATGATGAAAGCTACTTGCAGACAGAAGGTGGTCTTTCGTTTTATTTCTAAGGTGGGTCTTTAACGACTGTTTCTCTTAGTGTGGGGCAAAGGTTGTAAAACACAGAAAGGATGTGGCTGAAATTGCCTCCCTTCATTTTTATACCATGGCCCTAACTCAGTTACAACTAGGGCTAAAGGATGTTTCCGTTCCACGCTTTGAAATGCGTCTGATGCTCACCCACACCTCCAGAGATCTTGGAGGCAAACCATTTGTAAGCACAGACAAGCTACAGTTTCTTTATGAAAGTTTTATCCAAAACATTGGCATTTAGAGAAATGGTTAATCAACAAGCATGTTGAGGATATTAATGCAGCTGAAATAGCATTACAGTTTGTAAGAAAAACGACATTGCATTTCTTTTTAGATGAGAACTGAACTTCCCAATAGCAACATTTTTCAATGGTCAGGTATAGAAAACTGCTGCCGACTTTTTTTGCCACTTTGGATAGTAAAGGCACGGCCGTTCAGTGGTAATTCTGAAATGGACTGCTGTTGCCGCAATTTCCAGATGCAGCTGTCACTCTCTGCTGAGTAGAAACATTGAGTGACTTTTAACTGCGTATCGTGGAATATGCTGCCTTTATCCTACATGGAAATGTAAACATGCTTTTAATTAGTAGAAATGTAATAGTTAATATATGGGACGCGGGTGGCGCTGTGGGTTAAACCACAGAGCCTAGGATTTGCTGATCAGAAGGTCGGCGGTTGGAATCCCCGTGATGGGGTGAGCTCCCGTTGCTCGGCCCCTGCTCCTGCCAACCTAACAGTTCGAAAGCACGTCAAAGTGCAAGTAGATAAATAGGTACTGCTGCAGTGGGAAGGTAAACGGCGTTTCCGTGTGCTGCTCTGGTTTTGCCAGAAGCGGCTTAGTCATGCTGGCCACATGACCCGGAAGCTGTACGCCAGCTCCCTCGGCCAATAAAGCGAGATGAGCGCCGCAACCCCAGAGTCGGTCTCAACTGGACCTAATGGTCAGGGGCCCCTTTACCTAATAGTTAATATAACCCAGAAGCAAATTACCTGCAGGTATGGATACTAGGTTGCTCATCTAATCAATAATCTCTGTCCTTTATGTCTAGATACCACAAATCTTGAGTTCAGTTGCACTACCACACTATTACTCTAGACATTTAAGATTTTCCTTGTATAAGTTTCCTGGCAAAAACAAATCTCAAACGTTTCCCTACTTTTATCTAAACTATGCACACGGTTACATTGAGATATATATTTTAAAAGATATCCTTGTCGTTTGAGGATGTTAAGCATTAATCTCAGCAGCAATCCGGATATTAACCACTGTGGTAGATCCTTTAAGGTATGAGTAACATTTATATGAGCTAGCAAAGCCATCCAGAAGTGCTTGTGTATTCAGGCAGGTCAAAATTCCATGCTGTGACTTTTGTTGGCTCTCATCTGAAGTGTGTACAGGAACAAGGCAAAGGGCGGGAGGGAAGGAAAGGTGTAAAATTTATGGCTATTGAGGCAGTGGGAGAGTGGCTTGGTCCACTTAAAACTCTAAAAGCTCTGCCTTTATCTTTTTTAAAGAGCTGTGCAAAACTTCAATCACAGGATGTTTGATTTCATGGGGGAAAAATGCCCGCCAGTTTCCTATACTGCCCCATGTAGCTGCATGATAACAAAATGCTTGGCCTTGTTTTCGCCGTCTGCCTGATCAAGCAATGTGGTGGTGGGTCTTGCAGTATTTACACAAGGGGCTAACTGTTTTGTAAAGTGGAAAATTTGAAACCTCGGATCCCCTTATGGATTATTTCAGGCTGAACCTGTGGCTTATGAAAATAACTGTGGCCGAGAGAAGACGGGGAGCGGGGTTCTGTTTTCTTGCTTTTCTATCAACACACCTCCCTGAAACAGGGAGAATGAAAGTCAGGAGCGTCATCTCGTAAATAAGGATGGAGAACTTTTGTCAGCCCAAGCGCCACATGGGTGGAGGGAGACCAAGGCAAAAGTGAGCTGAGCAATAAGTGAATGCTACTTTTGTTCCACTAGGCTAGTTTCTTCGCGCTCACACGTCTTCCCTTATTCTCCATCCTGGCAAAGAAGAAGGATTGTCAGAGTTCAAGGGACTCATTCCAGCCAGGAGGATGCAAAGTGGGGCTTGTAAGAGCTGCTTCTTGGGACAGTGTCTCACCTGTAAAGCATCCCAAGAGCCAGATAGGGTGGCCTGCAAGTCTGCATTGGGTCTCCATCCTTGAGGTGCCCTGTCTCGGTTGTGGATCCATATGGAAGTCTTAGAGGCCCAATCTGCCATGTAGGAACGTGAGGATGGGGCAGAGATCTTCTTCTGCCCAACCCAGAGACCTCCTTTTAGCTACTGGCTGCACAGTCATTCATTCACAAATGATGGTGTGTGTGGAAGTCCCACCAGAATAGCCTGCAGAAATTCCAAGGTAGTAACAGGGAGGGATGGATTGGCCTGGTTTGACTGGATTCCAAGCTGTATTGCCATCACTTAACAGCATTGCGCTTAATTGCTACACCAGATCCTGGCTGGTGGGTTCCTCCTCCTGTCCCGATTTTCGCACCAGCCTAGCATTGCCATTGGAGGCTTTGGATGTGACAGTGGCTATGCCACTCCATCATTCCTCTGCTTCCTGGCCAGGGTTTGGGTTTCTATGCTCACTGGGATGTGAACCAAATGCACCAAATAAACATTTAGATATTTGGTGGTGACAATCCAAAGAGAATAATCAAGGAAATTACAGGTTGTGGCCAATAAAGTTATCTTGCTGCAAGAGTTCTGCCAGTGCAGTGGAACTTCCTTTCCCTGCACACACCCCAAGTCTGCTCTGCAAGATGTGGGCACTCCCATAATAGATTTGGGGGGCACGAGAAGAATGGGATATGAAGTCCTGTTGCACAGACAGAAGTCCTTGTGCTGTTGAGACATTATTGGATAAAGCCCTGTTCATTTTAAATTAGAAGGAGGAAAATTAAATGCAAAAACCATTAGCGATGTTTTTAATGTGCTCAGTACATTATCCACAAAGAAATCAGTGTGTGTTCTGAGTATGCCCTAGATAAGTTTGAATCTTTGTTGCCTTAGTTTGCATGTGTGCCTATACCAACATGGATGATACATTTGCTGATCATGGCCTCCTGCTGCCTGTATAAATGCAAAATGTGCAGATCAGTTTTTCCTAAAGATGGAAGATGGATGATAGGTGTAAATTATCTATCTATACCTATAATAAAAGTATAAGCATGTTGTCGCGCTGCAGTTTGCTTTGCCACAGAGAGGTGGCAGTGTGAACTACAATGTAGCAAGAGTCCATGCGGATGGGTGGCCCAGCTGATCTGTGGGGAGGTAGATCCTGAATAGGCTGCAGCAGCCTCCTCCCCCAGTAACCTGCTTGCTTTGCTGGCTCCTGCCTGCCAGCTCTGGGGCCTCTGCCCCCAGCACTTAGGTCCCCTGGCTAGCAGGTACCACTGCTGGCCACCCTGTTCCTCAGCCAACTGGGGGAATCCTCTCCTTTTGCCGCTGATGAGGATGAAGAGTCAGCCTGCAAGGAGGAACAGCATGGGAAAGGGGAAACCAGTTAGAGGCAGTGGCTAGCCAGCCTCATAATCCCCAGCTGCTTCTGACCTCCTTCCTGATGTGTTCCTGCAGCTGGGCCACCTCTTCAGCCTGATTGGCTACAGCATGAATTGGAAAAGGGGAGGGTTGAGTGGGGTTAAATTGGGTGTTGGGCAAGGGAGGCTTAGGGATGGAGTGGGCAGGATTGGTAAGTGAAGCAAGCAGAGGTTTAAGTAGCCCCTAGTTTATTCTATTTTTTGTATATTTTAAATCTATGTTTTTATATTTAATTTATGTTTTTTGTATATTTTCTTGCTGAAAGGTCTGTTGTGGCAGTCACCTGGGCTTCTGCTGAATTAATGGCTTGCGTATTTATTTATTAAATTCTTTCCAGTAGCACCTTAGAGACCAACTAAGTTTGTTATTGGGATGAGCTTTCGTGTGTATGCACACTTCTTCAGATACCAAAAATAGTTTTTGAAAGTTGCACCATTAGTGTCTGTTTAATTAACTATAAAATGCAGCTATGGTTCTAGCCAAAGATCTAATAATTTGTCTGTTATAGATTTTTAGTCGACTGTTCTGACCCGACTCTCTTTGTCTTGTAAAACCTCCAGGCCCTTATTAACTGAATACCTTTCCCTTCTGCCAAAGCCTGAAGGCAAGGTGTGATATTTTTTAGCAGATAACTGAGAGAAATATAGTCATAACGAAATAGGAGCCCATGTGGAGTTTGAATAATAGCTTTCCATTTCGGAATAAGTGATGGGGAAAAGTTGTTGTAAAGCGGTCTTTTTAAGTTTCTGATTAAAAGGAGGTGTGCCTTCAGCTGAATTTAAGCTGATAATATGCATTGAAAACCTCTGCTGTAGTTTCCATGAACGTGTCATGCCATTATTAAGTAGCATCACTCTGTCAAACTAACAAGCTGAGCACTTTTAATCACTGCAGCCAGATTCTCACTGCATCAGGCGGTACTTGCAAGAGATACTGTGTGAATTTGACACTCATAGTGAGTTGACCATATCCAGAAATGTGAGAAGACTGACTGACTTGGTCATTTTTGATTTTTATTCACAAAAGGCAAAATGACAAAGCGAAGCAACATAATCCAGCTGCATTCAAGCTTCCCACCAATGTTAATTGCTTCACCACATACTTAAACACAGCACTCCAAAAGCACTGCCACTTAATGGAATGCTGAACAGAGCATTGTACACATACCTGAAACATAAGGAAACTTTGTTGGGTAGAAGTTTGGTTTAATTTAATAGTATAGTTGATGGGACTAATTTTCCCCCTTCATTTTTATTTTATTGTATATTTTATACTTACAATTTATTTTCAGATATTATCCTGGTTGGCATACCTATACACAATAATTTTGAACTGCCTAAGACCATAGGAATTACAGTTGTTGAACATTTTGTGTATTTATGTGCAAAGTCACTGATAATCAATATTTTTAAAAAACAAAAAAGAAGAGTAGTACTTAAATTGGATTGGCCATGGATTGGGCCCCTTCTATGGTCTGCAGGCTTAGGTAGTGGTTGCACTTTTATATCCAGCGTGAAATGGCGTATTCTTTAGATCGAAAATTGCATTCTTGAGTAGGTTTTTCTTCTCCATCCTGACATTGCCCAATATCACTTCTGCACAGTTCATTTCTGAGTGTCCCGATAGGCAGTTACTCTTCAGGACTGATAACCAAGACTATCCATACCTTTCAGAGTCTTTCATATCTTTGTAAATGGTTTACAAAGGTGTTGAAAGACCTTTTCGTTTGTGTAGGTTATGAAATCATGCTATACAGTGGAGAAATCTTCTCTCCCCCCCCCCCCATGTAAGCCATAGCCACAAAACATCCTTACATTCTCTTTTGCCAATGAAACATTTCCCTTGAGTAATAAGTATCCTTTCCTTGACCTATTAGTCCAGGTACCCACATTTTATCTTTCCATTTTTTACCGTAAGAGTAGCTGCCAATGCATTGCTTGTATCATGCTAGCTGTAGTCATCACACAGGCAGTTGAATTTCACTGCTATTTTTGCTGGATTAAATCATCAGTATAAGTGAAAAGGAAGAGCAGTATATGAGCTTTTCCAAAATAAACCTAGTTTTTTTGCCAGAGCACACTGACACATTTTAAAAATATGGCACACATGCTTCTCCCCTTCCCATGCAATCTTCACAATATCCATCTCACCATATTTATAATCAGTCATTCTCAAAGCCCCAGGGCAGAATTACATATATGCAAAATCAAAAAGTTATACAATTAAAACGCATAAACCAATTGCTAATAACCTGCAACAATCCTTCTTATTTGGGACACGGGTGGCACTGTGGTCTAAGGCTTGCCGATCAGAAGGTTGGCTGTTCGAATCCCCACGACAGGGTGAGCTCCCGTTGCTCGGTCCCTGCTCCTGCCAACCTAGCAGTTTAAAAGCATGTCAAAGTGCAAGTAGATAAATAGGTACCGCTCCAGCAGGAAGGTAAACTGTGTTTCCGTGCGCTGCTCTGGTTTCACCAGAAGCGGCTTAGTCATGCTGGCCACATGACCCGGAAGCTGTACTCCGGCTCCCTCGGCCAGAAAAGTGAGGTGAGCTCCGCAACCCCAGAGTTGCTCACAACTGGACCTAATGGTCAGGGGTCCCTTTATCTTATAAGTTAAAATAGCCCCACCAAGAAAAATTCTAATAGCCAATACACCTGAGCCCCTGCAGGATAATTCTTATTTTGCAGTACTGATATCATGTAGCATCTGAGCTTTGCTTTGCGGTAATTATTTCTACTTGTCTTTTTCAAATGGAATTTATGTACTTTCTCCCATCAGTTTTCTTGTATTAACATAGATATGCTGTTTCCTTTGTGTCAGGCCTATTTGATCCCACAGTCTTTCATTTGTTCCAGTTTGTAGTCCTAATGTAGAAGTATTTACAATTAATATATTTTCCCAAACATCAGTCTCTTTTATTGGGCATTGAAACTTAAGAATTCAATTAAGAGGGGTTATAGATGAAAATATTCATAGGGCAGGGGTGGCCTCGTGTTCATTGCAATTCTCTACAGTCGACTCATAGGTAAGCCTCATTGTGTTCAGTAAGACTTAATTCCTAGGGAAGGACTATTGTGTTAATTTCTTAGTAAGATAAAATCCTGTTTTGTTCAAAACAGAATTAAAAACATGATTCATTTTAAAAATGCATTTTAACTAGAAAGAAAGCACTAGATTTGAAACTGAGAAGATAAAGTAGGCATGCTAAACTGCAAAACTGTCTTGCCTATGTCAGCACAAAAAAGTCTTTGTGATAATAGCTTTTCTGCACTTTAGCTCAACTATCCAGCATTCAATCTCCCGTCCTTTGCTAGAAAAGAGACTTGGAGATTCCATTTGAAAGAAGTAACTTATCAGGAGCTTACAAGCTTTGATATCTTGCTTTTAGTGTCTATTATATCAATACCCGGGAATAAAACAATATGGATAGAATAATCTGTGCTCCTATTGCAGTGATTTGTTTTATGAAGAAGTTTGTCAAGATAGAACCATCCTTTTGAGGTTTTACATAGAGACTGGCTTCATGCTTTTAAGGCATGAGTTTGTTGCAAATTCACTATCCAACATACTGTTAACAATAAGATATTCTATTATATGTATATCCAAATGAAAGTTATTGTAGGCTCTGAGAGAGCCACACAATGCCATTTGCACTGTCTTTGCTTCAAGTGAAAATCTGTTTACTGGAATTATTGTTCCATTCCTTAGTGAGCAATTTCAGCTCCAGTTACAATGTATGCAATAGATTGATAACGGTCCAGGTTTTTATGACTTTTTAATTCTTTATGTAGAGCCATTGAGTATGCTGTTTTTCCTTCATTTTAAAATATGTGCCTTTTGCTTCAAAGGATTGCAGCTCAGCTCCCCATGAAATTGATTAGATTAATTTATTTCCGAACACTTCCTGTTCAGAAGCTTATACAGCAATGCCTAAAAGGAGTTTTTGTTCATATGTAGCACATATATAACTGTATGGTTGAAAATGAGCTATTGCTTCAGATTTATTTATTTTTAAAGCAGAATACAAAGGACCTGAGCTCATCATGCATTCTGAGTAAATAGGGCATATATGTTGAAACTTGGTTATGAAAAAATTCCTCCTAATCGGCTACCAGCAATTAAAGCTCATTTGCCCTCCTCCTTTCCCTCTCCACCTGAATTATGAAAAGCCTGCATTGTACTAGCAGGGTAGACAATGGACAGAGCTGATAAAATGTTATGCTGAATCCTGGAATCTTAAGGAACTTGGTTCCCTTGGTCAGAGATATTCTCCTCATCCTGGTGAAAACAAACCTGAATCTTTCAGAACAGTGAACATGGTTGCTTGATTGTGACTTGGAAAGGTGCATATGAAATCATATGGAAAGAGCTATACCAGAAAAAGTGATCTGAAGCTTACAGCATGCTATTCACTGAAAGTGAATTATTTGAAAATGATTCATAGATGGTATTTAACTCCGAGTAGGTTCGGACACGGGTGGCGATGTCCATTAAACCACAGAGCCTAGGACTTGCTGATCAGAAGGTCGGCAGTTCGAATCCCCATGACGAGGTGAGCTCCCGTTGCCCGGTACCTGCTCCTGCGAACCTATTAGTTCGAAAGCACTTCAAAGTGCAAGTAGATCAATAGGTACTGTTCCGGCGGGAAGGTAAACGGTGTTTCTGTGCGCTGCTCTGGTTCGCCAGAAGCGGCTCAGTTATGCTGGCCACATGACCCGGAAGCTGTATGCCGGGTCCCTCGGCCAGTAAAGCGAGATGAGCGCCGCAACCCCAGAGTCGTCTGCGACTGGACCTAACAGTCAGGGGTCCCTTTAATTTTAGGTTGGCTAAGATTTATAAAACAGAATCAGATATGTGTTGGAAATGTAAAGAAGTAGAGGGAACATTCTTCTACATGTGATGGACATGTAAAAAGGTAAAAGCCTTTTGGGAAATTATTTATAATGAATTGAAAAAAATGTTCAAAACTATTTTCCAAAAAAATAACCTGAGTCCTTTTTGTTGGGGATAACCCAGACTGAAATTCCCAGGTGTCAGAAAAGGTTATTTATGTATGCAACAACTGTGGCCCATGTTTTGTTAGACCCAAATTGGAACGTGAGTGAGGTCCCAATTAAACAGGATTGGCAACTTAAATTGACAGAATATGCACAACTTGCAGATTTAACATATAGAATAAGAGAGCAAGAAGAACATACGTTTAAAGAAGATTGGAAAACATTTATTGAGTATATGGAAAATGACTGTACAGCTGAAAATGCTGGCAGCATTAAGATAAATTCAACAGAGTAAATAATTTTTGATGGATGTAAAAGTGGAAAACTGATTTGAATGGGTATAGTAATATATGCAGGGAGGTATGATATGTAAAATGAACCATGGAAAGAGAAAAGAAAGGGAAGTCATTGGATATTTTAAAGTTTGTAAAAAAAATATTTGAAATTGTAAAATTGAAATTTTAATAAAAATTATTATATAAAGGGAAAGGTGCATATGAAATCACGTGGAAAGAGCTGTACCGGTTATGGCAGATTTGCTGACTCCCCAACTTCTCCTGGATAAATCTGTTTTTTGCTCTATAGGTCCAGAAGATTTGAGTGATTGGGAGTATCAAATTAATTCTCTAAAAACACTCGGTGAAACAGAAATACTTCAGTGCTAAAAAATTTAGTTTGCACTGTAACTGAACAAATATGTGATAACTGAGGGCTTCTCCACAATGATCTAAGGGAGATGGTGATTCTTTAGGTAACCTAGAAATGAGATTTTATGCACAGTTTTCAGCATCTGTGCAGTATGCTGAGGTGAAATGGCTGAAATAGCTGAGAGCTGCTATATACCAGCTGCAATTCCCAGACAACATACTAAAAGTTGCTGTGTTTGGCTTGTTGCAAAACGGGTTGCTGGGTTTTTTCACAGCATGATACTTCTGTTCCATCTCTTATTAGAAGCGCTTGAAAATTTTGTCATACCAAATGCAGGAATGGGAAAGACCCTAACTCATTGTAAGAAGGCCTACTTGGAAGGAGGCAAGGATTGAGTAAGGAGTCCTAGAGACATATATATAGCAGCTTCTCTCGGTTGATGCTTTGGATTCACAAGAACGTTTAATTATCTTTCTTCCACTGCACTCGCAGTCCTCTCACAGCACATCTAATGTGTCTCTGCGCACAGTGTTGGAGTGACTGATCCACGTGGAATGAAGAAGCCTCTAACTGGCACTTTCAATTTGAGATACTTGGTGAGACCAATTTAGTTAGCTTGGAACGATCCCATCTGTGTGTCACTGATGGACCGTGTCATTGAGCAATCACAGTTGGAAGGCGGTTTATTCTGCAGGTAGGCTTCGTGAAAATGAGAACAAAATCTGGTGTAATAAAAAGACGGCATTACAGTCGAACTTTGGTTGTCAAACATCATCCATTCCAGAAGACCGTTCGACTTCCGAAACATTCAACAGCTAAGACGCAGATTCCGATCGGTTGCCAGAACTTCTTGCACGCAAACGGAAGCCTCGTCGGATGTTCGGGTTCCGAAAAACGTTTGAAAACTGGAGCATTTACTTCCGGGTTTTTGGCGTTCGGGAACCGAAACATTCGAAAACAGAGCCATTCGGGAACCGAGGTTTGACCGTACTGGGATGTGTCACTAGAAAAGGCCACAATTAGCATTTGGTCAGGTTTGGAGGTTTTCACCTTGCCATGAAACCTGTGGGCATGTGATCTGGCAGGGAATTGGATAACTCTCCAACCTGTCACCAAATAGGGAAAGTAGTTTTCCAAGTCTGTTAAGTGGGGAGAAGTGAATAGGGTAGAGATACGAGAAGGATTTAGCCAAATAACATGTTGCCACAGAAGCCTTTACAATTGATTTCTCTGCCTTATAGAGCCTTTTGTGAGGACTAGTTCTACTAGCCTGCTATAATGATGATGATGATGATAATTTACTATTTATACCCCACCCACTCTGGGCGGCTTCCAATAAAACACTAAAATACAATAACCTATTAAACATTAAAAGCTTCTCTAAACAGGGCTGCCTTCAGATGTCTTCTAAAAGTTTGGTAGTTATTTTTCTCTTTGACATCTGGTGAGAGGCCATTCCACAATGCGGGTGCCATTACCAAGAAGGCCCTCTGCCTAGTTCCCTGTAACTTGGCTTCTTGCAGCGAGGGAACCGCCAGAAGGCCCTCGGAGCTGTACCTCAGTGTCCGGGCAGAACGATGGAGGTGGAGACGCTCCTTCAGGTATACTAGACCTTAGTAGGCAAGTAGACTCAGCTTTAGTGTTCGAAATTTGCCAGGTGCATTTTGCACCAGGCTACCAGCCACTTGCGACCAAGTGAAGATGCCCAGATACCAGGATGGGACCTGACGTCTCCCCCATCTGGAGGTGCCTGCCTGGCGATACTTGGATCCAGACTGTTTTCACGCACCAGCAACACATCCTGTAGAGTTCTATCTGTGATATCTGCACAAACAGAAAAAAATTCAGGAACTAAAAATTTGTATTGAAAAATACGATTTTCGAGCCGTCTGGCCCTAAAACGGCAACTAGGCATTTGGTTTTGGTAAGTGTAATCCCAGTTTAATGAGCCATTTGGTGCCTAACTTATATATCTGAGCTTCTAACATACTTCAGTTGGGAGGAAGTGGGAAATGTCCTTTTGAAAGATAAAATTATGTTGCTCTTCTAGAGCATGGGAGAATTGTATACGAAATAAATAATTTCTGATCAGAGACTGTTTTAAAATACCATTAAATATATATTGGTCATTAAGAGATAAATCTGGAGAGGAAGTTTTAACAAGATGATAACACACTCCATTATGTGGGTGCAAACATTTTAGCTGAAGTGTTGACAACGGATACCCTAATGCTGTAGAAGAAAATTCTTCACATAGCTGAGGATAATGGATAGATACTAGAATAGCTGAGATTTTGAACACAGTTTTGGAATGAAATTATTTTAATGGCATCAAGTGGCATTTAGAAAAACAAAATAGTAAAAACTATTGGGGGTTTTTTTGTCACCTAATTTTAGTTAGTACTTGCAATAATGGACTAGCAATAGAGCACTCGCACATTATTAACTTATGTACGGCAAAACCCCAATTGTCCTTTAACAACATGATCAAAAAGAGGAGCATTGTTTGTGTATAGTTGCAGCTTTTTACATTGTATAAAGTTTCTTTGAATGGCTGACAGTGCACTTGTGTTAATTATTGTAGCCGAACTTTATTTCCTGATTTTTCCGAAGAGACCACTCGTTGTATTGGTGTGTCCCCTGATAAACATTGGGATATCGAGATTATATTTAATCACCATGTGAAAGGGTAGATGATACGTTAGTGTAGGAAGCCTACTAGAGTAGATACGCAAACACGTGGTTTGTGTGTGTGTGTGTGTAAAAATGTATTTTAGACAACTTCCTTTGCAAAATTTGCTTTGGCAGTGAACCTCAGCAGCAGAAAACTTCTGCAAGAAAAACACCAGAATTTCAGCCAAAGAAAACATTTTCTTTGCCTGATTTATTAATACCTTTTTGATCTGCTTGGATTTTGAAAGACCAAATATTCATTAGGGATTGCATGCATAAGCAGCTAGTGTTTGTCTTGTTCCATTTAAAGAGTCCTACAGTGTATCATTTGAAAGTCCATGGCACATTCCCATACATCAGATGGTTTAATTTGACAAACACGGTTCAAGGACCTTTGAATTCAAAACCAACGATGGCCACTGATTCATTAAGTACTAGGCTGCATTACCACCAAATTCCCCAGATGTCTGGTAAAGCTGGCTGTCATTCATTTAACCATTTCAAAGTTGCATAAGTGTTGGGTAACTCCATGTATAAGAGAGGGACAGTAGTTTGCTTTGTTTCCATTCCAGGGCAAGATGCACTCATTAAATCCTGTCTGCTATGTAACAGTTAAAAATGGGAAGACCTGCCTAAGAAAAGGGTTGCAAGGTAGAGTAGTTATTTAATAATAATAATAATAATAATAATAATAATAATAATAATAATAATAATAATAAAAAATTTTATTTATACCCCGCTCTCCCCAACCAAGGCCGGGCTCAGGGCAGCTAACAAGCAATAATAAAAACAAGTTGAATGAATACAATTTAAAAACAAGATTAAAATACAACATTGAAACATTAAAATGCAGCCTCATCACAGGAGGAGAAAGGAAAGAGGAAAGAGGGGGAGGGGATCAAGTTGATTCCAAGCCAAAGGCCAGGCGGAACAACTCTGGCTTGCAGGCTCTGCGGAAACAAATCAGATCCTGCAGGGCCCTGGTCTCATGAGAGAGAGCGTTCCATCAGGCCGGGGCCAGTGTTGAAAAGGCCCTGGCTCTGGTTGAGTCTAATCTAACTTCCTTAGGGCCCAGGACCTCAAGGGTGTTGCTATTTATGGACCTTAAGGTCCTCCGTGGGGCATACCGGGAGAGGCGGTCCCGTAGGTATGAGGGTCCTAGGCTGTGATTTAGTGGAATTATTCACGCTAAAGGGCCTTGCATATCCTGTCCTATGGTTTTCTGCCTATGGTTCGTGCTACCTATTGGTAATAACTGGTGCTAGAAACATCCGTTTAGAGCCGATGTTTTATTTCTGCATTGTTCACAATTTCTGACTCAACTGGGTAAGACTGAAGAAAAAGGAGGGAATGGAGCCAAAGAAAACAAGAAATTTAAAGCAGGAAGCTTAAGAGAGAAGTGGAGAATCAGAGAGAGAAAGGAAGAGGAGGAAAATCTTTTAAAAAATTCCTTCCAGTAGCACCTTAGAGACCAACTAAGTTTGTTATTGGTATGAGCTTTCGTGTGCATGCACACTGTGTATCTGAAGAAGTGTGCATGCACACGAAAGCTCATACCAATAACAAACTTAGTTGGTATCTAAAGTGCTACTGGAAGGAATTTTTAAATTTTGTTTCGACTACAGCAGACTAACACGGCTACCTACCTTTAACGGGGAAAATCTAGTTAAGGGCAGGGCAGGGTCTGGACTGTTGACTACTCCACTATTGACCACCACATTGACACAGTCCCTATTTGTTGGGTATGTTTCTGTAGGCATATCCACCACATGTTGTACATTTTGCTGGGCATTTTCTTTTATTTCATGTTTTTCCGTCCGCCTGCAAGTGCCTGCCCACCAGCTCCTCTGAACGCTCCTCCTTCCCTTCCTTCCCGGCGGGGGATCGTTGCAAAACACAAGAGAGGAGACGATGGATCAATAATAGGCTACAGCAAGCGCAGCCAGTCCCATTTAGTTCTTCGTTTTGAAATGCTTGCGCAGTCTTCACCAAAGCCTTCAAGCAGAGTTTGGCCACGGGGGGGGAGGAGAATATCACCCCCCTCCCTAAAATGCTGGCTCAGTCCAATGCAGAGTGAATCCAGTCTGAATGGAAACAGCCCGTGCAATCCTTTCCGAGTGTTTGTGGAGTCAGACTGGGCTTACATATGTAGGAGTCTCTGTGTGTCGTCCAGCTTTCCTCAACCCGGGGTTTTCCCAGATGTTTTGGATTACAACTTGCTCCAGCCAGCTGATGGCTCCAAAACATCTGGAGGGCTCTAGGTTGGAGAAGGCTGGAGAGTAGACCCTATTCCTATACATTGGTGCAAGGAGTACTCTGGGAAGAGCTACACCCCGACCGAAAAGGGCACAAATCCCACAGTGTGCAGAGTGTATAATTTTTGTGCTCCGATTCCCAGCTGTGAGAACTACAGATGTCATTCATCTGAGAGGAACAGATGTTAACTCACTCCCCGCCCCCCAGCACCCTCAGAAAAAGAGAGATGTTCCATTAACTTACTCACAATCTTTTTGATTGTAAGGCAAGGCTTTAAAAGGTTGTAAATCTGCCTCCTTGTTACGGACGGCAACAATAGATTGATTTATGGCAGAAGAGCAACTGTTGGGCTTATGCAAGCTGAATGCATGAATGTGCAAGTTAGCGCCGGATTTTACAGAGGCCAGATATTATTCGTGCTGTGTTTTGCCAAGGATTTGAGTATCTTATTAATTGGACAGGGGGTTTTTACCTATGGATATCCCAAACCAGTCTTTGTGAGCCAGGACAAAAGCTGAACCGTTCTGCATAGCTGGTGCAGCATTGGGGCAAGCTTTTGTTCCAGCGGAGAGCAACGTGGTCATTGCAGGGCAGTTCTTGTTGTTGTTTAGTCATTTAGTTGTGTCCGACTCTTCATTAACCCATGGACTAGAGCACGCCAGGCACTCCTGTCTTGCACTGCTTCCTGCAGTTTGGTCAAACTCATGTTAGTAGCTTTGAGAACACTGTCCAGCCATCTCGTCCTCTGTCGTCCCCTTCTCCTTGTGCCCTCCATCTTTCCCAGCATCTGGGTCTTTTCCAGGGAGTCTTCTCTTCTCATGAGGTGGCCGAAGTCTTGGAGCCTCAGCTTCAGGATCTGTCCTTCCAGTGAGCACTAAGGGCTGATTTCCTTCAGAATGGATAGGTTTGATCTTAGGGCAGTCCTTAGCGGGCCAGAAATGACCAGAACTTGCTGAACCACTATCTGGCGACAAAGATATCTCCCAAACACATTGCTGGGGTCCTTTCTAGCTTTCACTGTGTGCAAAAATGAAGCCTTAGAATAGAGCCAGAGATAACATTGCTATCAGTGGATAAGACTCAGTAGCTGCTGGGCGTGAGTGACAGAGGCTGTGCTCTCTGCCTTTGCAGCTGGAGGCCATATGCTGCTGAAACCAGTTGGGGAGAGGGCTCTTTGTGCTCAGTGTCCTGCTTGCAGGTTTTCCACCAGTATCTGGTTGGCCACTGCGAGAATGAGATTCTGGACCAGTTGACCCACTGGCCTGATCAAGAAGGGTCTTAACATTCTTGTGTTCTCAACATGTTTTAGATATATGAGACTTCTTTGAAAGTATATTCATTGCATTTAGTAAAGGTAATGGTAAAGGGACCCCTGACCATCAGGTCCAGTCGTGACCGACTCTGAGGTTGCGGCGCTCATCTCGCTTTATTGGCTGAGGGAGCTGGCGTACAGCTTCTGGGTCATGTGGCCAGCATGACTAAGCCGCTTCTGGCGAACCAGAGCAGCGCACGGAAATGCCGTTTACCTTCCTGCCGGAGCGGTACCTATTTATCTACTTGCACTTTAATGTTCTTTCGAACTACTACGTTGGCAGGAGCAGGGACCGAGCAACGGGAGCTCACCCCATCGCGGGGATTCGAACCACCGACCTTCTGATCGGCAAGTCCTAGGTTCTGTGGTTTAACCCACAGCGCCACCTGCGTCCCTTATTACATTTAATATCCCCATGCAAAAACACAATTTTGCTTGCTAGGCTCACTGTGTAGCAAGCAAATGGACCACTGGCCTCTGGTGAGCAGTCAATTTCTTCCCCCAACCTTGGAGCTGCATTGGAAATCAGGGATCATCTGGATCATCTGGTGTGGCGATCCCAGTCACTTCTCTGACACCAAGGTTGGGTGAAAGTCTGGGAATGGGTTGATCGCTTTGTATAAGCACGCTATTACGGTTGCCAAGAAATCACCGCGTAGCAATTTTATGCTTTCTTTTTAAAAGTCCACTTCTTTAGCCAATGTGGATCAGTTGGTAGAGCATGAGACTCTTAATCTCAGGTCGTGGGTTCAAGTCCCATGTTGGGCAAAAGATTCCTGCATTGCAGGGGCTTGGACTAGATGACCCTTTCAATTCTATGATCCATTCACTTGTCCATGAACATTCATATAGAGCTTCTACTCTGTTTTTTTAGGTCTGGCAACCCTGTTTAGGGAAGTTGTTGTTGACTGATGTTTTAATGTATTTTTAATCATTTGTTGGAAGCCGCCCAGAGTGGCTGGGGAAACAATGGGCAGGGTATAAATAATAAATTATTATTTTTATTTTATTTTATTTTATTTTATTTTATTTTATTTTATTACTATTACCTAAATTTTAGAGATATGGATGTTGGCTGAGCCATTGCTCAATTCCCCAGCATGCACAGCTACCATCTGTGTAGCAAATCTAGACTCACCCCATGATGAGGATTGTGAGCTATGTGTTCAGGCTGGGCAATATCTGGTTTCCAACATCACAATATATCCCTAGCTAAACATTGCGACACACCATTATATCATGATGTCAGATGGAGATATGTAGAGGTGAACAGTAGGGCCGGGCGATATCTGGTTTTCAACATCACGATATATCACCAGCTAAACATTGCAATATACTGATACATCACAATGCCTGAAATAAGGATGGAGCTACATAGAAGCATTGGCTGGCTTCACAATTTTTCCGCCATTGTGATTTGTGCATAGCACACACACACACATACATCATGATTTGCGATATATTGCCAAGTCAAAAATTACAAAACTGATATCACGAAATGGCCTTCAAACTGGTTTTGGATGATAGATCGATATATTGCCCCTTCCTACAGTGTGTGTATTTTGTCTGCCTTCCTCCTCATTCATTTGAGAGCTGAAGATGCATTAAAAACAGGACAAGGCAGCTTTACTGGTCTATGAAATGTTGTTGTAGAAAAGGGATTGAGCCACAGGTCTCATCATCTCCATTTTTGGCTGTCTTGCTGGCAGAGGTGGATGTGCTTTGTTGATCCATCTTTCTTGAATGGACTCTTAATATTCTTCACCCAAATAACTTCACCGGGGTCAGTAACAAGCAAGGTGCCTCTTCTTTGAAGAGTGAGGGGGGTGGAATTATGTTGTTTCTCTGAAAACAGGTCTTTAGGCAACTGAAGGATATTGAATCTGAATAGATTATCGAATACAGTGGTACCTTGGTACTCAAATGTTTAGGGAAGCTTTTAATGTTTGATGTATTACAGTATTTTAATATATTTTTTTGGAAGCCGCCAAGAGTGGCTGGGGAAGCCCTGCTAGATAAGCAGGGTATAAATAATAAATTGTTATATTATTATTATTATTATTATTCCCAAACGAATCGGCTCCCGAACACCACAAACCCAGAAGTAAGTATTCCGGTTTGCAAATGTTTTTCGGAAGTCGAACGTCCGACAGGGCTTCTGCAGCTTCCGATTGGCTGCAGCAGCTTCCTGCAGCCAATAGGAAGCCGCGCTTTGGTTTCCAAACATTTTGGAAGTCGAACGGACTCCCGGAACGGATTAAGTTTGAGAACCTAGGTTCCACTGTAGTTTGGAATAATTATATGCCCACAATATAAAATAACTGTGATGTACCCAGAAATAAGGTAGAGGCTTTACCTTTAAACAGGTCAGGCTGTTTGTCCGGTCTGGTGCCTGTCATCTTCTTCCTGGCAGCAACTGTCCAGGGTAACAGGCAGAGGTTGTTTGCCAGACCTCTGAGGTCTTCCTGGCTGTGCTAAAAGGTAAAGAAAAGGTGTTCCCTTTTCTCTTCCCATCCTCCAGCTACTCGCTCCAAAAGGGCCTGAACAGCTGGCAGAAGCCTGAACAAGTCTCCTAATCCTGTTAGGTCATCTTCGTTTTGAATAAATCTAAGTTTATTACAGAGCTGATTGGAACTTCACATTGCCATAAAAACGTGTGCTGTGCTGGTTTTAGCCATTGCTACTATTTCCCTTTTGACACACCTACAGTTTCGAAGCCCGCCCTGTCGCCTGAGAAATACATGCATTTCTTATTCTTACGAGCTCTGTGGCCATTTACTCTGTGCGCATAGCTCTTCCATCTAGAACAGTGCACCCATTGTTTTCAAAACCGTTTAACACTTTGCGTTTCTCAACACATTGGCATAGGAAGAAAAGCTTTGCCCGCAGGGGAAGCCACACGGCTGCAGATCTCATTTGAGACTCTTTTTCTGCAAAGTAAATTGTTAATTATTTAAGCGTGGTGGTGGTGGTGGTGGGGAGGTGTGGCACCAATGAATGTACCAATCTTTTGTGTTGATGTTTTGCTTGTGTGTTTTCTCCTCCCCTCCCGCAATTCTTCCCTGAAGTCAGAGCAACCCAGTCCTGCCAGTTCAAGCTCCAGCTCCAGCTCGAGTTTCACGCCGTCTCAGAACAGTCGACAACAAGGTACCGATAACGAGAGCGCACTTGACCATGGCATGAAAGCCAGGCGGTGGAGCATGTGGCATTTCAAGGCTGCATCCCTTTACCTTTTATTGTGAGCAGTATCTGGTGGAGCGCTTTGGCTAGCACAGTGACTTTGTGCTGCGCAGCAGAACTTCCTCTCCCCAAGCGACCCCTAAATCTGTTCCGTGGGTTCCCTTCACCCAATCTGGATCAGATTGGAGGGTGCGCAGGAAGAGGAGGGGAAGAGGAGGGGAAGGGGACCAGTCCATTGCACAAGCGGAAATCCTTTGTTGGGTACCACCCTATATGTTCATCCTCTGGGGAGCTCGGGCAGTGTATATCGTTCTATCTGCACCCCTGCTTTTTCCTTGCAACAACCCTGGGAGGTAAGTAGAGGTGGACGATATATTGATAAATGGTCTGAAACTGGGATGGTGTTCAGATCGCGATAGTGGTTTCAGATAATTTGAGTTGGAAATAATAATAATATAATAATAATAATAAATTTATTATTTATACCCCGCCCATCTGGCTGGGTCCCACCAGCCACTCTGGGAGGCTTCCAATAAAACACTAAAATACAATAACCTATTAAACATTAAAAGCTTCCCTAAACAGGGCTGCCTTTAGATGTCTTCTAAAAGTTTGGTAGTTATTTTTCTCTTTGACATCTGGTAGGAGGGCGTTCCACAGGGCAGGCGCCACTACCGAGAAGGCCCTCTGCCTGGTTCCCTGGAACTTGGCTTCTCGCAGTGAGGGAACTGCCAGAAGGCCCTCGGCGCTGGACCTCAGTGTCCGGGCAGAACAATGCATTGCACCAGCTCAAATAGCCTGCAGATGGCAAAGGCGGAGGCAGGCAGAGCCTGAGAAGGTTTCGGAAGAGCAAATTCTCAGACTCGGTGTCTGCCTGTGCCGTTGAAGAAGCCCCCACCCTCCGACTCGCATGAGCCAGAATGGTATCAGGGCTTGCTCAGCTGGGGGGCGAGAGGCTTCCTGCCCCCCAGCTGAGCAGTTTAAGGAAGTCTCCACCCTAGTCGGAGCGGTAGGAGGGCTTGTTCAGTAGGACTGGGCAATGTATCTCAGCTGCTTCTTCCTCCCTTAAGGTGGGGAAGAAGAAGCAGCCCATATACATTCCAGACGTGGTGATATATCAGCATATCGTGACATTTAGCTGCTGATATATCACAGTGTTGAAAACCAGATATTGCCTAGCCCTAGACGTTAGGTTAGTCTGAGATATACACACTGGATAACTCCATGTCCTTCCTGGCTGAGCAGCAATTTGAATTTTGGCCTGCCCATTGCTTGGCTGACATGCTAGCCGCTACACAACACAGACTCACAAGTCACTAAGATTTTTCTCTTCATGTTTATTGTTTGTTTTCATTGTTCGGTTAAAAAGCTGCCTTTTTTAAAAACTGTGAAGGAGTTTGGTTCCATTCAGCCATTTTCTTTTCTCCAGAAGTTTCCTAAACATTCATTTAGTTGGCTGTCTAACCCATTCATTCCATGGACATGCTTGTAACAATGAATTCAAAATACTTAACCGCATAAAAAGATGCTTATTGAGATCCTAAAATGAAATATCAGAATTAAGATGCATTTTGCATATTGCACTCCATTTGCAAGTGTCTCTCTATCACATGAGCTTGGGGCTTCGCTAAGCTGATTTCCCATGATTTAGGCCAGGGGTAGTCAACCTTTTTATACCTACTGCCCACTAATGCATCTTTCTTGATGGTAAAATTTCCTTACCGCCCACCAGTGCTCGATGGAAGGAGGATTCAGCTTGTGCCCTAGAACCCCCTACTGCCCACCTGGAATCCTAAAACGCCCACTAGTGAGCAGTAGGGACCAGGTTGACAACCCCAAAATAGGCTATCTTTTTGGAACATCCTTGAAATTACTGCATCAGAAAAAAATGTGATCTTTTGGCCCACATGTTGCATTGCTCACATACATTGATCCACGTTTCATGACTTAAAATTGCAGCCTAATGGCATGCGTGAACTAAATAACAGAATAGAATGGAATAACAGGAGGAAAGCCGTAGTGAAACAGTGACTTCTCTAAAATACCCTCATAAGCGATGGTTTGTCACAGAAACGAGACACCTATGGTTCTCTCTGTGTTACCGGAGTACATTTACCATCATACTGATCATTGGCCATGATGGCTGGAGCTGATGGAGTTGTAGTCCAAAAACATTTGGAGGGCCTCTGGTCCCATCCTTATGGGGAACGAACCCAGGTAACCCTCCCCCCCCCTCTTGCCTCTGGCACACCCAAAGAAAAGAAGAAGCTCTGATTCCTGCTAACCATAGTTTAGCAGTATTTCCAAACCCTAATCTGTAGTTAATCTTAACTATGTTAACCATGGTTTGATGAAACAACAGTTCAGACTAACTGCTGTTTTTCAAGTTTGAATGGTGCACTTGATCAAAAACAGAAACGACAGCTTCTGCCTGGAGAGGGGGAAGCAAACAAGTCTGAGGGTTGCCTAGGCTCATTTGGTCACGATAAACGATGGTTTCTCATGCCATTTGCACACTGTTTTCTTGGGGAAAAACAGAAGCTCTTCTACTAACAACACCCAAAAGAGTTGTTGCTCTCTTCCTTTTGCAACCTTAAGAGTACCAGTAAGCATAAACCAATAAGACTTCTTTCAGCCACCAAAATTTAATTTTAAAAGACTACAACAGAGAGATTTCTTAGACTTTATTGACTTTGGCTTTGGAGTTAATCGCTATTCAGTTCTAAGAAAGTCAGAATTTATATCTGCCAGGAGACCCTGCCCTAAGCAGTGTACATGTAAATAGCTGAGAGAGTTGCCGTTGAGCTGTTTTTATTATAAATGGCACAATGTGTATTTTATTAACAAGCTGCTTTAAATGCAGGAAATATTAAAAGTAATATCCGATCCCTTTCCAAGAAACATTTAGCTCATTTTTTTGTGGATTTGTAAGTTTCCTCAAATGTATATTTTTGTTTGTAACGGTTGTAAGAAGCCTATTCATACTACTTCCTTTGCTAGCAGGTCCCTGTTTAAAAGGGAGTATATCAAGATCTGTACATCTGTGCAGTGATACATTTCAGTGTCACAAACAATTTCATCAGCATTGCCCCCATAAGTTTTGTAGACTGATATGGTGGTGCGATTGCCTCAAATCCCGGTGCTGTTTAGATTAAATTACCTTAAAAACCAGATTTTAATTTTTTTAAAAAAAATCATGTTTATTTTTAAAAAGCAAAAACCATGTTTCAAAACCATGACTATGATGGATGTCCATTGAGACAACTGGGGGGGGGAAACAGGCTGGGATTTTGTTTGTCTGTTTGTTTGGTATTAATATTAGACCAGTATCGTAGCTGGGAACAGCATTCCCAGTGTCTTTTGCTTAGTTTACATCAGGAATGAAAGAACCCAACAAATACTAACCTTTTGGGTTAGAAACCTTTGAAACTGAATCTTGCCAATACAGAATGTTCTGTTTTCAAAGTTCAATATTAGTTGTTGAAAATACAGTCGTACCTTGCAAGCTGAACGCCTCAGCTCCCGAACAAATCGGCCATTGTGTGCCATAATGAAATGCGTTAGTCTTCAAAGTGCTATAAGATCCTTGGATTTTACCACTATGTTAGTCGCTGGGTGAACTATTTATTTTCAGATTTTATATTTGAAAAATGTAACTCAACTCTTTCCCTCCACCCCTTTGCCCCCCCCCCCCCCAAGGATGAACTCTCTTGGCAAGCCAGCCTAGTCTCCCTTGGGAGGAAGGGTGAAATATAAATTTAATAAATAAAGAGCTACTGGAAAGTTTCTGTGGAGCATCTGGGAAATAATTCTAAGAAAGTGGAAATGCTAGCAGGATTAATATAAATTCAACAGTATACAGTTGTACCTTGGATCCCAAACACTGCAAACCCAAAAGTGAGTGTTCCGGTTTGCGAACATTCCTTGGAACCCGAATGTCCGATGGGTCTTCCGTGGCTTCTGATTGGCTGCGGGAGCTTCCTGCAGCCAATCAGAAGCCATGCTTTCGTTTCTGAACGTTTTGGAAGTTGAACAGACTTCCGGAACGGATTCCATTCGACTTCCAAGGCTCAACTATAATTATGTTTGAGGCAATACGAAAAGGAGGGAAAATTGATTGGTTGGAATAGAAGGTGCGGTAAAAATGGGAAACTTGAAGAAGGGAAGTCGATGTATTATTTTATTGGCGGGTGTTTATTTGTGGAAATTGTATGATTGAAAATTCTAATAAAAATAATTATAAAAAAGAGCTACTGTTTTTCAGATATGCTAAAGTCCATATTCTTTTGCATAATAATAATAATAATAATAATAATAATAATAATAATTCAAAATTTTGAGAACCTAGCTCTAAAACTTTTCTCGCTCATGAAGCAGACTTAGCATTTCTGTTCAGTTCCATGAAAAAGATAGGACTCTATTTCTGGGGCATAGACACACTTTATACATATGAAGGCTAGCAAAAGAGCTTGCTTGACCTGACATTGACCTTCGAATAAAGAAGACAGCTAAATCTAAGTAGATCAAAAACAGGCAGACAAAGAATGCCTTGGCTGGAACAAGTTGCAATCACAATGATTTATTAGACTATGACTTTCAATACACGGATTAACCTAACAAAATGTACTATTACTAGTAGTGTCTCTTAGATCTTGTCAGGTATAGGATGCCCAAATAATAACCTTTTGGGTTTTTTGTTTTGTTTTGTTTTGTTTTTAATCTCTATTCTATTGTTCAGAAAGCCAACTTGCTTTACTTAACATTCCAAGACTAATTCTGCAAACACTTAAACATAAATCTCATTGTTGGCAGAAATAATCCTGTTTTAAGTCAACTGGTCTTTGAATAAATTTGCTTTTGTTTAAGCACTTGCTGCATAAGCCCCCCTGCGCATTATGCCTTTCCTTTAATGTCCAAGTCTTCATTGCCCTCGTCTTCAAAACTGTGTTAGGACTTGTTTTGTTGAAAAGCTGAACAATAGGCAGAGTTGAATGCAAACTCCCGCCGGCTGATTTGTGTTCCCTTTTGTTTTTGTCCCCCAGGTCCTTTGAGGTCTATAATGAAAGATCTGCATTCTGATGATAATGAAGATGAATCTGACGAAGCAGATGAGAATGACAATGACTCTGAGATGGAGAGACCTGTAAATACTCATGGAGGAAGCAGGGGCCGCAGGTGAGGGTTGCAATAAAATAAATGCATTCCAGACTATTTGAATGTGCCAGGCTTGTGTCAAAGGCTGGGAACTCTGCTTTTAAATGCAGAGAGGATAGGCTGAAACAAAAGTCCACGCAGGGAAAGGAAACACAAAATGCAGAGGAATTATCTAAGAAATTGGGGGTGTTATGAAGGGGGCAGAACCTGCCCATAGAAAAGAAGCTGAACACCTTTTTTTACAACATAAGAATTATGGGGGGGGGGTGTTTATATTTTGAGTGTTGTTGTTGTTGTTTAGTTGTTTAGTCGTGTCCGACTCTTCGTGACCTCATGGACCAGAGCATGCCAGGCACTCCTGTCTTCCGCTGCCTCCTGCAGTTTGGTCAAACTCATGCTGGTAGCTTCGAGAACACTGTCCAACCATCTCATCCTCTGTCGTCCCCTTCTCCTTGTGCCCTCCATCTTTCCCAACATCAGGGTCTTTTCCAGGGAGTCTTCTCTTCTCACGAGGTGGCCAAAGTCTTGGAGCCTCAGCTTCACAATCTGTCCTTCCAGTGAGCACTCAGGGCTGATTTCCTTCAGAATGGATAGGTTTGATCTTCTTGCAGTCCATGGGACTCTCAAGAGTCTCCTCCAGCACCATAATTCAAAAGCATCAATTCTTCGGCGATCAGCCTTCTATGTGATCCAGCTCTCGCTTCCATACATCACTACTGGGAGAGGATAGGCTGAAATAAAAGTCCACGCGGGGAAAGGAAACTCAAAATGCAGAGGAATTATCTAAGAAATTGGGGTGTTATGAAGGGGGCAGAACCTGCCCATAGAAAAGAAGCTGAACACTTTTTTTTACAACATAAGAATTATGGGGTGTGTGTTTATATTTTGAGTACTGCCTTTCAAACATATGGAGTTGTAGGGAGGTTGCTTTATAAGACCCGGGGTGTCTGTGTGGCTTTTTGATTAAATGCTGTAGCATTTCATAGAACAGAGGCTCCCAAACATATTTGGCCTACCACCCCCTTTTCAGGGGGGGGGAAATACTCAGTGCCCGCCCCCCTTTGAAATCTACTTTCTTTAAATGAAGGGGTGGGGCTGCCTGCTATTGGCCAAATAGGCAGGCAAGTTGCAATTCACTTGCTGGGTCTGAGTGAACCCAAGCCCAGGGAATCCCCTCACCTTCAGCACGACTGCCAGATCCAGGGGAGATGTTGTCGCCGTCCCGCAACAACACTTGACATGGCAATAAGCATCATTACACAGCAGATGAAACCAGTGCTATTTTTCTAGAAAAATCAGACTTTGCTTGTGTGCTCAAAACATATTTTGCTGCACTGTGCGAAATACGAGCAAGCCAGGGCTGAACTGATATTACCCTTGCTGGTCCCTTTCCTGGGAAAATCAGAGGCTCACTATGTCAGGTTCCTATTGGAAGACCGGACAAACGCTAGAACATTAGCAGCGGTGAAGTTTTTATTAGTGGTTGCAAGAACCAATGATCCCTATCTTTAAGTCTGAACAAAATGCTTGTTTAACCTGGAGGTAGGCTGTCTGAATTGTGCATTGCTTTGTAACGATTTGTTGGGTCTCTGGACCGTAATAAAGATTGATTGATTGATTTCTAGAAAAAGAGGTGCTGGAACTCCCCCTGAACGCCTCCCTTGTTCTCTTATAATGGCAATGGTGCCCACCTGAGTGGGGCAGGAACTGAGTTCCAGTGAGGGGGGGAAAAAGCCCTGGATGAAACATAGAATCATAGAATCATAGAGTTGGAAGAGACCACAAGGGCCATCGAGTCCAACCCCCTGCCAAGCAGGAAACACCATCAGAGCACTCCTGACATATGGTTGTCAAGCCTCTGCTTAAAGACCTCCAAAGAAGGAGACTCCACCACACTCCTTGGCAGCAAATTCCACTGTCGAACATGTATGAATGTTTCTCCAAAAATTTCTTCTCTTGTATGATATGTGACGGTTTGTTAATAGGGAAGTTGAAGTGAATGTATATTGAATTTTGCAGATGTGTTTCAGGACGCTGTCAGGCTCCCAGCAGCATTCAACTGACACTCAAGCGTTCAAAACATCTAGCTCCTCTTCACACAACATAGTCAGTCATATAGGCATGGTATTTCTCCTCAGCCTTGAGTAAAATGATTATTATCTTGCTTCTGAAATGGTGCTGTACTTTCGTGTCCTCCAATTACAGTACGTGGAAGAGACAGGGGAGCTGTGTTGAAATGGACATGGCATTCTGTCTTCTTCAGTGTCCGTGTGTGTCCATACAAATGACAATATCTAAACTGCGAAGAAAATAGTCATGCCTTATGGCCTTCCTCCAACCCTGTATGTTGGTTTCATTTTGAGATACATATTGAAAAGCTATAACCCTTCTGCCTGTATGAATAGATGAGGGAGTTTGAGAGGGGTAATAAAGTGCCCTATAATCAGTGCTGAGCTGTATTATAGGGTCGAGTAAAAGGAGCTGAAGCTACTCTGAGGACTTTTTTGTGTATGTGAGGTATAATTATGCTTAATAAAATAAAGAATTTTCAGTGGAGGAAAAGTTGAAGAAGCGCCTGTCTTCTGTTTTGAGATATGCTACTCTCTTAATGAGTATATCATGTGTGTTGTCTTCTGGTTAGTCAGGCCTCAACTCTCAACGTGTGTGTGTGTGTGTGTGTGTGTGTGTGTGTGTGTGGTTTATTGGACCATAGCATTACAACTTCCAACATTAGCTTGAAAGCAAGAATGCCTGCCTACTGCACTTGGTTGAGAATTCGAGAAATCAGATGGATGCCTTGGTGGGTTAGTACAAACCCATATAGTTTTTGACGAAAATACATTTAACTAGGAATACCTGGGGCGAAGAAGTAACAGAGGAAGCAGGAAGCAGGACTTGCCTGGGGAAAGGGGGTGTTCGTTTCTGACCTGTGAAAATTCAGGCTTGGAATATCAAGAACTTGCAAGTAATTACAACTTGTATACAAGGCAACTTTCAGAATTTCAAGCAAGTTGGAAAATTCTGAGTGGCTGTTATTTTTTAGATTTGCTATCGGGGTGCTGTAGATAATGTTCTGCTCCAAAATAGGTGGGGAACCCTCTATTCCAGAAGTTTCTATCCTGATCAAAGTGTTTCTTCTTCCTCTTCTTCTCCTTCTTCTTCTTCTTCTTCTTCTTCTTCTTCTTCTTCTTCTTCTTCTTCTTCTTCTTGCCAATGCAATTCTGGGATGCATCAATAGGAGTATAGCATCTAGATCAAGGGAAGTAATAGTGCCACTGTATTCTGCTCTGGTCAGACCTCACCTGGAGTACTGTGTCCAGTTCTGGGCACCACAATTCAAGAAGGACACTGACAAACTGGAACGTGTCCAGAGGAGGGCAACCAAAATGGTCAAAGGCCTGGAAACGATGCCTTATGAGGAACGGCTAAGGGAGCTGGGCATGTTTAGCCTGGAGAAGAGGAGGTTAAGGGGTGATATGATAGCCATGTTGAAATATATAAAAGGATGTCACATAGAGGAGGGAGAAAGGTTGTTTTCTGCTGCTCCAGAGAAGCGGACACGGAGCAATGGATCCAAACTACAAGAAAGAAGATTCCACCTAAACATTAGGAAGAACTTCCTGACAGTAAGAGCTGTTCGACAGTGGAATTTGCTGCCAAGGAGTGTGGTGGAGTCTCCTACTTTGGAGGTCTTTAAGCAGAGGCTTGACAACCATATGTCAGGAGTGCTCTGATGGTGTTTCCTGCTTGGCAGGGGGTTGGACTCGATGGCCCTTGTGGTCTATTCCAACTCTATGATTCTATTCTATTCCTCTTCTTCTTCTTCTTCTTCTTCTTCTTCTTCTTCTTCTTCTTCTTCTTGTTTGGTACTGGTGGCCACATTGCATCACCTGTTGATAGTTCACTTTGACTATCAGAAGCAATTTTAGCTATGTATAATTAAGATACCATTTCAAGAGAACTGCAGGTGAATATTGCAGTTTTGCAGACTTTTTATTCAGAATGTGTTCACAAACAGAAAAGAGTTGAGTTCACCTTTGGGATCATCGAGTTATTGAACGTTGGAAAGCATTGATCTGACTTGGGTTTCTCTTACTTGGGCTTTTTGTTCCTAATCTGTTAACATTGCTACCACTTACTTTTCAACTTCTCCCACAAACTTGCTTTTTGAAAGCCGATTGTTAGGGCTGTGATGTCAGTTGTAAGCCATGGAAAATTTCCTTTATGTTGCACATCTTAATAAATGTATTATTCCTTTCCCTTTCCCTTCTCAGGGTTAGTCTGAGCGATGGAAGCGACAGCGACAGCAGTTCAGCATCTTCACCCCTCCGCCACGAACCCCCACCTTTATTAAAAACCAACAATAACCAGGTACTGTTTTGCGGCATGACTGCTGCAGCCACCATCACTTCATTTTCCTAGTGGATATTTTCTCTCTTGTCCTTCTGCCTTGGGAGCCATTTGGTCAGTGTAAAACAGAGAGAGTGTCCTGTGTGACAAAAACAGAGAGAAACTATTACCTCTGTCTTATACATCACGGGTGTGGGTGCTTAAGGTGAGATTTCTGCATTGCAGGGGGTGGACTAGATGGCCTTTGGGTCCCTTCCCACTCGACGATTCTGTGACACATGCTTGGTAATACTATTGAAACATATATGAGAAGGCGTGCAGCAGCTTTCCCCCTCTAATAACGACTGTTAATTTGGCGAAGAGTTAAATTCTAGCACTGTGGCCATACGAACAGTCTTCAGAAGTTTGCAGCGATGCAATTATTGTACAAATCGTTAATAATAAAACTGCTCGTAAAGTTCTGCATCCGGCTACCATGATTTCTGACCAAGCTAAAGGTAAAGAGACCCCTGACCATTAGGTCCAGTCGTGACCGACTTTGGGGTTGCGGCACTCCTCTCGCTTTATTGGCCAAGCGTACAGCTTCCAGGTCATGTGGCCAGCATGACTAAGCCGCTTCTGGCGAACCAGAGGAGCGCACGGAAACGCCGTTTACCTTCCCGCCGGAGCGGTACCTATTTATCTGCTAGGTTGGCAGGAGCAGCGACCGAGCAACGGGAGCTCACCCTGTCATGGGGATTCGAACCGCCGACCTTCTGATCAGCAAGTCCTAGGCTCTGTGGTTTAACCCACAGCGCCACCCGCGTCCCTCTGAGCAAGCTATAAAAACATAAGAGTATTACCAACTGCGATAATCCCTGGGATATGCATGTGGTCAAGAGCTTTAAAATATGTACACATTCACTTCATATAATTCTGCTTTAAACTGGCCTTTGAGAACAGAAAATGTTGAGTTAGGTGTTGGGGCTTTTGCTTCCAATTGTATTATTTGGACAGTGCAAGCGAACTCTCAATAGCCACCCCCCCCCCTTTCGTATGCTATCTGCTTGAAGAGGGCTCCATGCTTCGAAGGAGCACCGTGCTTTAATTATTTTATTTTATTTATTAAACTTATATACTGCCCTTCATCCTAAGAACTCAGAGCGGTTCACAGAAAAAATATGCAGGTTTGATAAATTGGCTGCTGAACATCCTTAAACCATTGAGATATTTGGTTATGGAATTTCTAGTGATCCTCAGTCCTAGCCCTATGATGCCCTTAAATATTTACTCTTATTTTCTAGATTCTAGAAGTGAAGAGTCCTATAAAGCAGAGTAAATCTGATAAACAGATAAAGAATGGCGATTGCGATAAGGTAAATGAAAAGAAACAATATTTGCATCATGCTTCATAATCTTTATTAAATCTGTAAAAAGTATTGGATCTTTCAGTATATAAGAAACATTGGTTGGCACATGCCTTAATGAAGTGTTTTTTAGTTACTCAATATTTTAGTATCCCTATATTGCACAATTTATTCTACATTTTAATTACTTATTATGTATATATTCTCTTAAATGAAGTGAGGTTGAATAGTTCAATTTCAGGCCCAGTTCAAGGTACAGGTAATCTTATAAACCCTAAAAGGCTTAGAATCCAAATATGTGAAGGAACGTCTTTTTCCACACCAGAGTGCCTGTGTTTGCCCAACACACCAGAAGTGTGCTATGTAACAACAAAAGAAAGGGGGTGTTTGGCCATAGCACTATGGTTCTGGAATGCAATGTGCTTCCTAAGAAGTACACCTTACAATTTGTTCACAACAGGTTAAGATGAGTTTTAATTTGCCTATACAGTGGTACCTCAGGTTAAGTACTTAATTCGTTCCAGAGGCCCATTCTTAATCTGAAACTGTTCTTAACCTGAAGCACTATTTCTGGGTTAGTGGAGTCTGTAACCTGAAGCGTATGTAACCCGAGGTACCACTGTATCTTGCTGAGTTGTTTTTTTTAGCAGTTAGCTACATTATTGTTAGTATCATGGCTTTATTGTACATCACTGTGTTTTATGACATACTTAATTCATCGCAACTTGCGCACATTTAACTTGTGTCGTCGCAGTTTTACGCTCATGGCAGCAAGCCAACTGAAAATGCATAAATCTAATGCATGTGAGGTGGAGAGCTTAAATGCTCTTTGCTTTGCTCGCCAGAGTCCGGTAAGCAAGTCGTTGAGCTTAAAAATTCTCCACCTTGTAGAGCTGGCTGGCAAAGCCCACTCTTGGGGGGGAAAGCACCATCTTGGAAAAAGTAGGGATAATCACACAAGGGTGATTCTGAGCTTGTTCTGACTATACAAAGTTGTGAGTCGGCTGTATTTCCATTGCTTTGCTGTCCTGGAACATAAATATTTGTCTATACACCAGAATACAAATGTGGTGTGTTTTTTTAATAAAACATTCGTTTTTTGTTTGTTTTTGAATGGTTTATTTCCAGGCATATCTTGATGAGCTAGTTGAGCTTCACAGAAGGTTAATGACACTAAGGGAAAGACATGTACTGCAACAGGTGAGAGGTCTACTTTCTGTGCTAAGCATGTTGTTGTTTAGTCGTGTCAGACTCTTCGTGACCCCATGGACCAGAGCACGCCAGGCACTCCTGTCTTCGTGCTAAGCATAGTACTTTTCAAAGTCGAGAACACAGCTCTGATCTTCTAGTAGAATTTGATAATCCATCCGCCTACATCTTAACAATTGTGACATATGTGCTGAGAGATTAGCATGTTGCAAGATTTTCAAACTATAAGCACTGTTTTCTGCTGAAAAAACACACCACGTCTTCTTGAGGGATATTTCTTTGAGTGTTCCTGGCAATGGCAAACTTCAACAGATTTTTAATGCATCCCTAGCATTACAAATTTCAGTTTGTAACACTGAATTCAGTCTTCTGTATTTTCCAACTATACTTGAGTTTGCATGTTGCAGCTTTGAACGTGTTAGCCGTTCAGTATCAAAACTCAACTTTTCTACTGAGACTTGTGTGTTACCACAGGAAGATTCAAGTGCAGGAACTGTCAAGCCTTGAGCGGTACCTAGCTAAATCATATTCTGAGCAGACCTGTTGAAATCAATGGACTTTAAGTAGCTTAAGTCCATTGATTCCAGAGTGAGTACGCTGAATGTAATTCAGTTGGATATCGCCCCAAATAATTTCAGGTGTTCTTTTTTTAAAAAAAAATAATAGCACTAGTATTCACTTCAGTTGCATCAAATATTTCTTTTTGTAATGAAATTTACTCTTTGTAATCAAGAACTGATTCCCCAGAAGTTTGGAGATTTGTGTGCATGTATGCACACACATCTGTGCACGCCATTTCTGAGCTCTCCAAATGTGTCTTTCATTGTGGACTTTACTGGCCAAAAAAACAAAGCAAAAAAATGACTGGTAATGAACTGATTTCGTGTATTTTGCTAGCAAGAATTTCTATCTTTATATACAGTTGCAATCTGTATATTAAGCTGATAGCATGTATTTTGTACTCTGAATAGGAAAAAAGCAATCTACTTTTTATGTTTTGTTTACAAAGAGTCAGTTGTTAAGAGATTATTTTGCAGTGAGATTTCCCCCCTACTCCAATTTAGTACTATTCCACACATTATAGAGTAACACACCGAGGTATGCTCGGCAGGGAGCCACAACCAATCCGAGCTCCAACAAATGACGGTGCATGATCAGTTTGTTTTGAGACACTAGTTTATCACCTTCACAGTTTACATTTCTTTTAGATGTAGATGTTATGTGTGTCTAAAAAAAAAATGTAGTGTGTGAAGTGGCTCATATTCTGTTTAGGAACCTGCATTTCATACTGAGCATATAAAGTCCCGTATTTTTCGCTCCATAAGACACACTTTTTTCCTCCTAAAAAGTAAGGGGAAATGTGAGTGCATCTTATGGAGTGAATGGCGCTGCACAGAGAGAAGAGCTGCGCATCGCCCCTTCAGTGAAGCGGGAGGAGGAACGGAGCCCCTTCTGTTCATCCTCCCGCTTCGCTGAAGGGGCGCTGCGCAGCTCTCCCTCTCTGCACAGTGCCTCTCCTGGCTTCTGCCTTAGCTGCGCACAGCCTCTTCCAGGCAGGGGGAGCCATCATCCCGCTGCCCTGAAGAGGCTTGGCGCGGCTATCCCAGAAGGCAGAACAGCCACAGGCTATCCCAGAAGCCAGATCCCTCTTGCTGTTCTGGCTTCTGGGATTCAGAATATTTTTTTTCTTGTTTTCCTCCTCCCAAAACTTGGTGTGCCTTATGGAGCAAAAAATACGGTAATTGTTCAACAGTGCCTTTCATTTGAAACTATGGCTGTCTGTGGATCAGTCTTAAGGGAAATAGAACCAAGGGTCACTACTTATTCACCAGGATGTCACAGTAAAGCTATATTAACGGTCATGATACATAAAGTGTGGATTTTGATCCCTAACTACTGAATTCCAGTAGATGGTCCCAGCAGAATAGTTTGCTGTTGAATCTGTGTGCAGCAGACTGGGATCCAATCCTGTCTGGGATCTTAGCTCTCTGGGTGGCCCTGGGCACGCTTAGCCAAACATTTCATTAGCAGGCTGTAAAGATTAAAATAAGAGTTTGTTTGGGGTTTTTTGTAGCCGTTTTTAAAACCTTCACCATAACACAAGAAATGAACTGCAATGCATAACAATAAATAATAGCTTTTAAGGTAGTCTTTTTGGACACGGAGAATTCCAAATCCTTTCAAACCTTTCTTAAAGGTTAAAATGAAATCTTTCCCATTAGCTAAAGCCCAGCCCTTCAAGCAGACATTCTTCCCCAAAGGCATTTCAATTGCTGCAGCATGATAGATGGCAATGAAATTGATGGAGAATGACTGTGTGTAAACAACTGTACATTAAAACAAAGCAGAGCACACTTCGTCAAGAACAAACAAAACTTCCTAGGTTCTTGCATCCTGGGTCTAAGTTTGAAGTATTTTAATGTTCTGTTTTTCAACTCTGGTAATCTGAAATCTTGACAGTTATAATCTTAAATCTTCCCCCCTCCAAGTGTTTTCCAATAGATTAAGAACGTGAGTGCTGATATTAAAAGCATTAACCTGAATCGCCTTGGCAGGCGGTCAAGAATTCCCCTAAAGCTTTCTTGGGTATATCTTGATGTATTCTGTGCCTCCATTAAAACTAAGGGGGTTCATCTCACTCAGTTGCACCAGGTGGCTTTGACACTGTAGCTGCATTTCTCAGAGGCCCGGATGAAGAATCGGGTTCAAATGTTCATGTTGCTCTTAGCTGGAAGCTTAGAAAGTGTAGATAGCGATCAACAAATGAGATTTTATTTCTCGTTACTTTTAAGAGCACTGCATTGCTTTAAAATGCATCTGTTAACACTTCCTAACTGCTTTTGAATTCCTGAAATTTATTATCATGGGAGTTAATGGAAGGCCCCCTTTTTGGCACAGTATCACAGGGAAGCGTATCAAATATAGTTCTGTTGCGGGCAGGGGGGATGCTTCTGCAAGTTTTTCTGAAATTCTTCATGAACTGCTCGACTCGGGGCTAAGTGAAACATACATTAAGATTACATTTTTAACTCTTGGAAAGATAACACAGGCTATTTCCCTGTTAGCCATTGAGTGTTGTGTCAAAAGTTGTCATACATGCCAGAGCTGTCAGAGGGAACAGGTGGCTGTTTTCAGCTGACTTGTTGCAATGCATACCGTATTTTTCGTGCCATAAGGCGCACCGGACCATAAGGCGCACCTAGTTTTTAGAGGGGGAAATCAAGGAAAAAAATATTATCCCCCCCAGCCCCAAAGAGCAGTGGACAGGCTGCACGCCTAGGGCAGGCATCTCCAAACTCAGCCCTCCAGATGTGTTGGGACTACAACTCCCATCATCCCTAGCTAACAGGGCCAGTGGTCAGGGATGATGGGAATTGGGCCGAGTTTGGGGTTGCCTGGTCTAGAGCAAATCCAAGTGAAGTTTGATTGCTTATAGCACCTGAAGGATGAACTATGACCAAAAGATGCTTTTCCTTTGATTATATTGATCCATTTCTCATGTCACTGGCTTCAGGGCTGCATCTTATAGGTAATACGCAATCCGTGCAGTTCATATTAACTTAATTTTGAAATAAGAAACTTCCTTTCTACTTAAAACAGGAAAACTCCATCTGCTAAAATAATTCAAAATGTGGCAGGGACACAAGGCAGAGTTTCAGCTCAGCTTTTATAATGTAACTCAACAGACCTGGCAATTTGATGCAGTAATGGGAGTTAATGTTGCAGTCCGAATGGATTTTCTTGGTCAACTGTAAACGAGCAACAGATTGAATGTTGGCATTTGAAATAAAGCAGAAGTGAACTTTGGATAGTTCAGCTCATACGAGAGGGAGTCAAAGGAAAACCTGAAGTAGGTTGCAGATGTCTGTAGGAAGAAGAGGGATCCATTTCTTGCCATACAATGATGGCAGTAAAATGTAGACAGCTACATTCCCTGCCCCAAAACTAACTGGACTGCTATAAATGTATGTTGATTGTAAAACAAGCGTACATTAGCAGTTGCCTCAGCTCTCTGGAAGAGTGCATGCTTTGCAAAATTCAGGCCCTCCCAACTCCAGTTAAAAAGGATTTCAGACAATTAATAGGGCTAAAGGAAACCTCTGGATGAGATGCTGGAATACAGTCAGAGCAGACTGTTCTGTGCCAGAGTTACCAATGGTTCTACAGAAGGCACTTTCATGCATTCATATTGGCAATCCCCAGGAAGGCAGATAGGAAAACATCATTCTATCGTTTGTTTATTTTGTGAAAATTATACACCGCTTGATTGTAAACGACCTAAAAGTGTTTTACAAAAGACAGGATCACTTCTTTTAATCAGTTATTTTAAGGATGCAATTTTTACTTTTACTGTTTCCCCCCCCCCCCGCCACCACTGCTTAGATGACACATACAAAAATATTACACATAGTTTAATGGCTTTTAAGTTTTTCCACGACAGTACAAGGAACACGCACAAACAATAGACGTGAAAGGAAACTGATCCGCAAAGCCCATCAATTCACAATGCCATTTTGCAAAATCAGAAGATAAACCAATAGGGATGTCAGCCAAAAAAGTTTCTAACGAAGGAGTTCATTCTGCAAGAGCTTGACTGGGGAGGCGAAAGGAGTTCCTTTGTCTTTCTAAAATGTTGTAATGCATGGTGGAGTCTCTGGAAGTGGATCTTGCCCAAAGATCTCACAGGAGATTTAGAAGGTGTTTTTGCATGGCAAAACTCCCTTAACAAGAAGGCAAGAGTGGGGGACCTGGCACCTTCTGAATGTTGCTGAACTCCAACTACCACCATCCCTGACCACTGGCCATGCTGTATGCCACTGGTGGGACCTGGAATCCAGTAACACAGGGTTTCCCAAACTTGGGTCTCCAGATGTTTTTTGACTACAGTTCCCATCATCCCTGACCACTGGTCTTGCTACCTAGGGATGGTGGGAGTTGTAGTCCAAAAACAGCTGGAGACAAAAGTTTGGGAAACCCTGCAATGACATGTGGAACGGGCACAGGTTCTCTATCCCTTTCTGTGAAAGGAGCAGAATCTTTAATTTAAACATAACATTTTATCTCTCTCTCTCTCTCTCTTTCTTTTTAACGACAGATTGTAAACCTCATAGAAGAAACGGGACATTTTCATATCACAAACACAACCTTTGACTTTGACCTTTGCTCCCTGGACAAAACCACAGTTAGGAAGTTACAGAGTTACCTGGAAACGGCTGGAGCATCCTGAGCACACACGGCAGCTGGCTGCATCGAAAACTGTGCTCTCTCTTTTTTAAAAAAAGAAATAAAACATTCAGAGTGATGCAACCAAAATGGCAGCAAACAAGCGAAACCAACCAACTCTCTTCAGCTTTATTATTTTGTTTAAAGCCAGTCGTCATCTCTCGATTAAGGAGAAGAAATGTGACAAGCCTCAGAGGATTTGCTCTTCTCACCTAGGAAACGCTCTGGAAGAGTTAGCCTGGATAGCCTTGAAAAAAAAAAACACTTAATGAATGTGTATGATATCATGTATCTCTCTATGTGGTGTTCCAGGCCACAAGACGAATGCATGTTCAACACACTGCCTTATTACATAACTGATCTATTTATTATTGCATACGCATATTCTGAAGTCCTTGAGGGAAGGGACTCTACCAGATGTGTCCTGTGTATTCTCTCCTTTGATCCAGCGCCACCGCTGTCAAAAGCCTTCTGACCTTGCGCTTGTTTGGACGCCACTTTTTCCTGACTTTTGGGTATTCCCTTGACCAGTTTAAAAGCCCCGTCGTCTTGTTTCCGTTTCCGCAGTCCCCCAAAACGAGATGCCAAGTTGGGGAGCAGGGGTGGCAAAAAAAAAGTCTCTCCTTTTTTTACTGTTCAGTCTGCTGTAGCAGAATCCACCCCACCCCCCATCAGCTGCCCTTGTGTGTTGACCTCGGACCACAGTAGAAAATGCGCCAAATAGAACCACGACTTGCTTTCTAGCCTTAGTCAATAAACCGGTAGGACGTTCATTAAAAGGAAAGAAGTGTTACTGTATACTATCCTAAATCCAGCATTTTTTCCACCCACATCTTTGTGTATGTTTTAATGTGTTATTAGATACCATAAAAGTGGAAGCACTCTAGAAGTTTGCCATAAACAAAGAGAGAGAGACCTAGTCCCGTTTTCTATGGAAATGTTGTAGAAAGTCCTTAATTTGGAGCTATTTATTACTTAGGAGTTCCAGCACTCAACTGCCCAGGTGTGCAGTTCATTCATTTTTGTTACTAAAAATAGAGGCATAAATTTGGTTCTTTGTTCATTCAGTATATTATAATCTGTTTACTTTAGATTTCGGTTTTGGCTCTTTTTCTACCCGATCAGTTAAAACATTTTCATTTAGGCCGTTAGACAATGACAGGATGGGAAACTTTCAAAATTTCAGTACTTGTTAAGTAACATTCATTGATCGTAGGGCTGTCAACCCAATTTAAAAAAGTTGATTAATCATGTTAATTTTAATTGATTAATCAATTACACCTGCAGAAGTTTGCATGTGAATAAACAATACTTCTGAAGATAGAAGTCTACTTTCCTTATTTTTAGAAGATTCATGCATATATCGCAGTAGGCATCATCTTAGAAGATACATTTCCTTCTGTATTGAAATGGAGAGGGGGGTGCCTTTTCTAAGACGGCACCTGTCATCCGCAGTTTTTGTAAGTACCTGTATTAAATATATATTTTTCAAAAAAAATTATCTGCTGTGCAGTTAAGGGAAAACATTTTCAGTTGGCTAACAGAGCATCCTATGGCTGGTTGGTGGGGAAAACAGAAGAACTGCCACTTCCTAATGCCTGCCAGACTTGCACCAGCAGGCCCCGCTCCCACGAGTGGAGTAGGAAAGCTGAAAATAATGCCAATATATTTCACACCTGGCAACCAATGCACCCGCCCTTTGGGTTTCAGAAAGTACCTGGCTACACGAAGCTAAAAAGCCTGGGACGCATATTTCCACGGCCCTCTGGAGAATGTGGTGGCTCATTTGTTTAGCATGTTGCAGTAAATTTAATTCTATGGCAATATGTTTAGCATATTGCAGTAGACTCGATTCTACCCAAACCACCTGATACATATTTTGCCCTAGGAGGCTTAGTTTGGTCCAAATCGAGTCTACATTTCCAGAGTTAATGCTAAATATGTGACTTCTGGTAGACGAGTTACCATGCACTCTAGAGGGCCGTGAAAATTGGTGTCCCGGGCTTTTTGGACTCATCTATCCATGTACTTTCTGAAACCCAAAGGGCACATTGGTTGCCCGATGTGATTTTTTCCACCCAGCTCTGCTACTCCACTACACACTTTCCCCTCCCCTCCCCTTGGTTTCGATAGCAGGGAAAATGAGAGGCCAGCTCCAGGGCTGATGTGCTTTTCCTCCCTCCTTGGGGTCATGTCAGTGGAACAGGTGAGCTTCGGATCTGGCAGATCCACAATTTCCCCCTTTTCATCCCCAGTTGCTGCAATAAGGAGGCCTCCAATGGCAAACCTCCTTCTCCACCTTCAGACCTCCCACTCCGCTGGCAGAGAGCGGAGGTCCGCAACATTCAAAGGACCCTCTGTCGCCCTCTTCAGGAGCTTAGGATTGCTCCCTAAAAGGTTCTGAATCTGCTAAACACGCTGCCACGTTCAGTGCTATTTTTCTAGAAAAAGAGGTGCCGGAACTCACCATGAACACCTCCCTTGTTCTCTTCGAATGCTAGTAGCACCCACTAGAACTGAGTTCCGGCTGAAAAATAGATATATCTCTGACCACCCTAACTTCCAGAAATATTTCTTTTTGGTTAAAAACATTACTTTCATTGAACTAATCAGAAACCCTTTACAAAACAGGAGGCTGGGGAGGAGACGCTTACTGGAAGAAGCCATTCAAGTTAGGATTTCGGTTTTTACCCTCATATGAAAGATGTTGCTTAAGAAATACTTCTGGGTCCAAAGGATCTGTCAGCCTTAAAAAAAAGGAAAAAGAAAAAAAGCCTGTGTTTGAGAAGCCACCATATCCCCAGTGTCTGTCTGTCTGCCGGCTGCCAGCTATTGCCACAGAGTCAACCTGTAGAAGCATCTGTGAGTTTCATCATTCCATGCGCAGGGTTTTGTGCATTAGTGTAAAAACTAGGTTCCTACTTTAGGGGTATTTCTTCATAATCAAATGGGAATTCTTAACTCTGTTTCTTTAAGTCCAAAGAAATTGTTTCCTTTTTTTTCCTTTCCTTTTTTGTATGTGTGTTTGTTTGGGTGGGTGTTCTTGTTTTTTAAATTAAAATGTTGTTTGACCATAATCTATGGAAAGTCTTTCTCAGGCTTCCAAAAGAACAAGTGTACTTTTTCTTCAGTAATGTTATGACTCTTATTGATGATTGGCATGAAACATACTTGAAGCGTTACGTTCTTTTTTAAGTCCACATGTTAATTAATGTGCAATTGTTGGAGTGGGAGGTTTTTGAAATCTCTTGACATCAAGCATATGATGTGATGTTGGAGTGTGGAGGGGGTGTCTGAGTGGGGTATTTTTTACACTTTTGTTAACATTTTTATATGAAACGTTTGAAAAGGCTATCTTTCACTTTTTTTAATGGTGCACATTCGACATGTTTCATTTCAGTTGAACACAAAAAAGTGTGTGCTTTTTTTTGGTCCATTTTGACTTTTCTAACTAAATTTTGTGGCAAAAACTCTTTAAGAGGTTGTTGGAAGGAGCACAGACCCGCATAACTTTGAGTATATATTGGACAAATCACTTTTTATTTTGTTTTTGTTTTTTATAAAAACCTGGCAAAATAAGTCCTTGGAGCCACAAAAATAGTAGCTGGTGTACAGAATTTGTGGGGGTGGAGGGGTTAACTATGTAAAGGGAATATTACTGCAATTACAGTAGACTCTTAACTCTGACTTGCATGTAGTTCATCAGTCACCCTTATAAAATGTTAGTTCTCTAGTTTGGTGAGAATGAGGATGGAATAAACACATTTCAGCTGCATTTGTGTGTTGAAAGTGAAGAGTGTTTTCCACAAAATTCTGGTAGAATAAAAGCTGGTAAGTGGTGTCCTTTTTGGGGAAAAAATTACTTAGTTATTTTGTATGCTGAAACAAAATAAATCCTTTTTCAATTAATTTCAAATAGTCACATTTATCTAACCGGAACCCAGTCTATTGGCAATGGGGGGAATTCATATTTTAAGTAAGGTTAAAATGCTACAGCATAAACTTTTTAACTTTATAGCAGCTTTGTTCCCCTTTCATTACACGAACACCAAACATTTAGCCCTGAGCAGTCCCAAATCTAGAGCAATCTGGACGGTTCAAGTGCACAGGGCACAGAGCTGAGGGGACACAAAATAATATCGAGAAGATCCAGTCCTTTTTTCCCCCTCGTCATACCTCGTGTTGCGTTTGCTTCAGGTTGAGCGTTTTCAGGTTGCGTCCCGCGGCAACCCAGAAGTAGCGGAATAATAATAATGATATAATTTATTATTTATACCTGCCCATCTGGCTGAGTCACCCCAGCCACTCTGGGCGGCTTTCAGTCAAGTGTTAAAAACAATACAGCATTAAATATTAAAAACTTCCCTAAATAGGGCTGCCTTCAGATGTCTTTTAAAGAGAAGATAGCTGCTTATTTCCTTCACATCTGAAGGGAGGGTGTTCCATAGGGCATGCGCCACTACCGAGAAGGCCCTCTGGTTCCCTATAACCTCACTTCTCGCAATGAGGGAACCGCCAGAAGGCCCTCGGTGCTGGATCTCAGTGTCTGGGCTGAACAATGGGGGTGGAGATGCTCCTTCAGGTATGCTGGACGGGAAAGGGTTACTTCCGGGTTTCGCCGCATGCGCAGATGCTCAAAATGACGTCATGCGCAGAAGCGGCGAATCACGACCTGCGGATGTGCAGATATGGGTTGCGTTCTGCTCAGGTTGCGGACGGGGCTCCGGAACGGACCCCGTTCGCAACCAGAGGTACCACTGTACCATCACCTTGTTTTTCAAATCTGAGAGCGGCAGGTCATACGGTGAACCGCCATCTCCCGGTTTTGCCTCCCCACTGACACTGCTGCTTCCTCCTACCGATGCTGCAAATGGTGGTATGACACTTCCCCCCATTTCCCTCTCACCCCCCCCATCGGCAAGGTGGAGGCGACTCCAACTCAAACCACATCACGAGGGACTGAAAGGAGATGGCCAATTCATGTCATTGTCTCCCTCCCAGCCCCGCTAGGAGCAACTTTGCCGGAACTGAGAAGCAAACAGCCGGGGGTGTGTGTGGAAAGGGTGGCCGGGGGTGGGGGGAGAACAGAGCAAGCCAGGCACCCACCATAGTGTCTGAGGAGAAAACTGATAAAGAGAAGAAGAAGAGTTAGGATTTGATATCCCGCTTTATCACTACCCTAGGGAGTCTCAAAGCGGCTAGCATTCTCCTTTTCCCTTCCTCCCCCACAACAAACACTCTGTGAGGTGAGTGAGGCTGAGAGACTTCAGAGAAGGGTGACTAGCCCAAGGTCACCCAGCAGCTGCATGTGGAGGAGCGGAGAATCGAACCCAGTTCACCAGATTCCAAGTCCACCGCTCTTAACCATTACACCACACTGGAGAAATCCAGCTCCGTCACAAGAGCGGCTGCTGTGCTTTGCCTGCTTCTCCCACAGGTTCAGAATGACTGTCGGCTCCAATTATTCCCTCTTGGGTCCCCCCCCCTTGCTCTCTGCCCATCAATCGTGGCCTCTTCTTTTTTGTTTCCAGCCACCCTCTCTTTGCCCTGCTCTTTCTTGCCATGCACACAATGGCCCTCAGGTGGGTACCAGCACCATTTTTTTCCAGAAAGAAAAAAGCAACAGTGAATTATTGTGGAAATAAAAAATATTTTGGGGTAGGCACCAAATTTTTGCTCGGGGCGCCATCTTGCCCATGTCTGCCCCTTCAGCATCACAGTTCAGTCCTCGAACATGCATGGATAGAAAAAAAGAGTGTATCGGAGCACACAAGAAACCGCAGCACTTTGGCATCTTTGGAATTTGACAGGTAGAGCTTTCCAACCCAAGGATGTGTGCTCTAGGGAGATTTTGACCCACAGCATCTCTGAAAATTAACTGCTATACTAGGGATTGTTTGGGAATGTATTTAATGCCAAACTAATTAGGTCAGAGTTGCTAGCAGAGGTGTGGATACTGGATTTAACAGTGTTCTCTTCCAAACCAAGTTATCCAAAATGTGCAGTTTTGGTGTGCCACTTCAGGCCAAACTTGTTTAGTCATGTCCGACTCTTCGTGACCCCATGGACCACAGCACGCCAGGCACTCCTGTCTTCCACTGCCTCCCACAGTTTGGTCAAACTCATGTTGGTAGCTTTGAGAACACTGTCCAACCATCTCGTCCTCTGTCGTCCCCTTCTCCTTGTGCCCTCCATCTTTCCCAACATCAGGGTCTTTTCCAGGGAGTCTTCTCTTCTCATGAGGTGGCCAAAGTAGTAGAGCCTCAGCTTCACGATCTGTCCTTCCAGTGAGCACTCAGGGCTGATTTCCTTCAGAATGGATAGGTTTGATCTTCTTGCAGTCCATGGGACTCTCAAGAGTCTCCTCCAGCACCATAATTCAAAAGCATCAAACTAGACTACTAAAAGGTACATCTGGTGCTGGAAATGGCGAGCTTCACCACTGACAGCAGTAGCCCTTTAAAACGGAGCAGAAGTGTCGGATTCTGTTATTGTGACACAGGTAAGTTGCTCCAGATATTACGAAAGGGAAGTTAATAATAATAATAATAATTTATTATTTATACCCCACCCATCTGGCTGAGTTTCCCTAGCCACTCTGGGCGGCTCCCAATCAAATGTTAAAAACAGCACAGCATTAAATACTTCCCTGAACAGGGCTGCCTTCAGATGTCTTTTAAAGATAGGATAGCTGCTTATTTCCTTCACATCTGAAGGGAGGGTGTTCCACAGGGTGGGTGCCACCACCGAGAAGGCCCTCTGTCTGGTTCCCTGTAACCTCACTTCTCGCAATGAGGGAACCGCCAGAAGGCCCTCAACGCTGGATATCAGCGTCCGGGCTGAACGATGGGGGTGGAGACGCTCCTTCAGGTATACAGGACCGAGGCCGTTTAGGGCTTTAAAGTTCAGCACCAGCACTTTGAATTGTGCTTGGAAACGTACTGGGAGCCAATGCAGAGCTCTCAGGACCAGTGTTTTGTGGTCTCGGCAGCCACTCCCAGTCCCCAGTCTAGCTGCCGCATTCTGGATTAATTGCAGTTTCCGGGTCACCTTCAAAGGTAGCCCCACGTAGAGCGCATTGCTGTAGTCCAAGCGGGAGATAACTAGAGCATGCACCACTCTGGTGAGACAGTCCACGGGCAGGTAGGGTCTTAGCCTGTGTACCAGGTTGTGTGAAAGTTGTTTTTCTAACAGCAGCCTTACATTAGGCAGTATTAACGTCTAAGCATCATTTGGCAGTATCATTAACAGGCAAGGCAGCAGTGATTAGCACAACCCCTGATGCGTCCCACTCTAGCTTTTCCCACCCCATGGCATTGGCCAGGACCTTGTGAATGTCTGCAGTAGGGGAGCCTTTGCACTTCCAGTTGTGCACGTGAAAGCATCTCTTCTGCAGATGTTCCTGTTGCATCTGCAGGGGTGGGGACAGCTGGACAAGGTTGCACTGGGAAACTAGTTAGAGTGACCCCTCCCATAAGCCACTGTTTGACCTAGAAACAAACGCCAGAGTGCAATGATTTTTTAAAGAGTATTTTAAATTTATTTCTCGACACTGGGTGAAGAACTACGAGCATTTATCTAGAGAATATGCTTAAATCCCATTGGACCCATTGAACAAGGTGCACAGGGAGGACCTTATTTTAACACTTGCCTGGGGCTAAATCGCTGAGGGACAGGACGCTGAATGGCGCTGAGCCTACAGTACAATGTCAGGAGCTGCTGATCTGTCAGGTAAGGAAGCTTTTGATTTACTTTTTTATACTGCTGTGTGATCAAACACTCCTAAGCCCCAGAACCATTATAATAATTATTTATTATTATTATTATTTGTACCCTGCCCATCTGGCCGGGTTTTCCCAGCCACTCTGGGCGACACACATTCTCCCCAATGTAACCCCCTACTTCCAGACCGATAAGGCTTGAGTGGGCTAATTGAGAGCCAGTGTGGTGTAGTGGTTAAGAGCGGTAGACTCGTAATCTGGGGAACTGGGTTCGTGTCTCCGCTCCTTCACATGCAGCTGCTGGGTGACCTTGGGCCAGTCACACTTCTCTGAAGAGTCTCAGCCCCACTCACCTCACAGAGTGTTTGTTGTGGGGGAGGAAGGGAAAGGAGATTGTGAGCCGCTTTGAGACTCCTTAGGGCAGTGATAAAGCAGGATATCAAATCCAAAATCATCTTCTAATTCTTTCTCCTCTCCTCAACCCCAACCCCTTCAACATTCTGTACCTCTTGAAACCACCATCATATTTTTGGGTGGCCCCATTTGACTTCCATTCCGATAGCAAATCCAGGTTAGAAAGGCCCATTATATCTGAAAACAGAAAACATCTGCATTTTGAAATCCATTTTTAAATATAAAATTCCAAGTTGCATTGTATACATTCGTAGAAATACATATGGGAATCCCCCAAAGCACAGAAGTCTATTGTGTCATGAACAAAGATGCTTGTGCCTCACTGAAAGTACCAAGAAATTAAGATATTTCCCAACAGACTGTAAACCAAATGTAAGATAAAGGTAAAGGGACCCCTGACCATTAGGTCCATTTGTGGCCGACTCTGGGGTTGCGGCGCTCATCTCACTTTATTGGCTGAGGGAGCCAGCGTACAGCTCCCGGGTCATGTGGCCAGCATGACTAAGCCACTTCAGGCGAACCAGAGCAGCGCACGGAAACGCTGTTTACCGTCCCGCTGGAGCCGTACCTATTTATCTACTTGCACTTTGACGTGCTTTCGAACTGCTAGGTTGGCAGGAGCAGGGACCGAGCAACGGGAGCTCACCCCATCGCAAGGATTCAAACCGCCGACCTTCTGATCAGCAAGTCCTAGGCTCTGTGGTTTAACCCACAGTGCCACATAACTAGGAAAGTCTAAAAATGGCATGCAGTGAAACTTTTTGTAGTTAGGGCCTAAGTTGGGCAGAAACTTCCTGGGCTTTGAGAAGGAGGCAGCCGGCCTCTGATAGGATGCTGGAGCCCTGAAGCCTCCTTCCCCAAGCCAGGTGGGCTTTGGGAGGGTGGTGGGAGGACTTTTGGAGCCTGTCAAAGCATCACACCTCCTTCCATAAATCGGGTAGAAGCTTCCTGGGCCTTGGGAAGGAGACAACATTTAGGGGACTAGCCTAGTCCCCTTAGTCCATTGACCTGACGCCTCTGAGAACCAATTCATAAATGGCTTGTTATTAGGCACAGCAGGTTTAAGAATAACTCAAAATGCCCAATTTCGCATCTTCTCAATGGTCAGTTTCATGCCCTGAATTATGGGCCATGCAGTTCCAATGCTGGATGTGAACACTGCCTGGAAATTAAAAGTGTATGCAGATACATGCATTGAGAACTAGCCAGTATAAATCATGGCTGATACTTGAAGGAAGGCCCTCAGTTTGCATTTCCTTTCAGCCGTGAATTCATAAGGTGGTGTGAAAACAAGCCCTTGTCTCAGCCTCATCTGAGCTGTGATAATAATGTAACCCTATGTACCTGTTTTTACAGAATGTGGCAGGATTGCTGAGAATATTGCTGTCACTGTGACCCCTACATTCTAAAATGTGACACCCGAAAATAAATATCAAGGAGGTCTAAGGAGCTGATTAATGTTCAAAACTTATTTACCTGGGAGCTGGACACTTGAGCAGACACGTAATGCAGGGATGAGGGGAGATTCACCTTGGTTAAAGGTAAAGGGACCCCTGACCATTAGGTCCAGTCGTGACTGACTCTGGGGTTGCGGCTCTCATCTCCCTTTACTGGCCAAGGGAGCTGGCATACAGCTTCCAGGTCATGTGGCCAGCATGACTAAGCCGCTTCTGACAAACCAGAGCAGCGCACGGAAACACCGTTTACCTTCCCACCGGAGCGGTACCTATTTATCTACTTGCACTTTGACGTGCTTTCGAACTGCTAGGTTGGCAGGAGCAGGGACTAAGCAACGGGAGCTCACCCCGTTGCGGGGATTCGAACTGCCGACCTTCTGATCGGCAAGTCCTAGATTCTGTGGTTTAACCCACAGCGCCACCTGCATCCCGATGGTTAGTTCCCAGTAAATTGGAGCCCCAACAACCTCTGCAGGGCCACACATTTCCCACCACTGAGAGCCAGTGTGGTGTAGTGGTTAAGAGCGGTAGTCTCGTAATCTGGTGAACCGGGTTCGTGTCTCCGCTCCTCCACATGCAGCTGCTGGGTGACGTTGGGCCAGTCACACTTCTTTGAAGTCTCTCAGCCCCACTCACCTCACAGAGTGTTTGTTGTGGGGGAGGAAGGGGAAGGAGAATGTTAGCCGCTTTGAGACTCCTGAAGGGGAGTGAAAGGCGGGATATCAAGTCCAAACTCTTCTTCTTCACTGATGAACAGGAGGCACCGCATGGTGGTCAGATGCAAGCAATGGTAATCTTACAAAATAGACATGGTTTTTCCCCTATTTCTGTCAAATTGAGGTTTTTGCTCACTTTATACTCAGCATTTAACAGTGAAACAGATGCATTCTCTGTTTTCTTACATGACCTTAGGAACTTCTATTATCTCCACTCTGTTTTTAATTCAGACTGCAAAGCCGGTATTCCTTTTTTAAATGCACTGTCATCTCTTGCAATGCTTTTTAATTACTGCTTGGTAGGAATATAATTCACAGCCAGTACCATAAAGTCGTTGTGTGTGTGTTTCCATTAAGATGCGGAAGGGGAAGCAAAGTTTGGATCAAAGGGACAAAAGAAGGAAGTGTAGTAACTATATTTCTTCCCGTAACAATGTTTGCATCTTTAAAAGAGATTTTTCCCCCTTTGTATGTGTGTTTGTGTGCGTAAAGAATATACTATTAAGAAATCAAAAGAGCAGGAAGAAAAGAGAAAATAAATGAGTTGTGCTAAAAGCCAGGCTGCTTCAAGTAATAAGGTCGTAATGCTGATATTGATTCGGGCACAGACATTCCTGGACCATGTGGTTTGTGTATTTCTGTCTGAGTGGGTGGTCTGCTCGGAGCAGAGCGGGAATAGCGCTAAATGCAGCAAGATGGCTTAGGGGAGCTACGAGGCTTCGCCCAGAGATCCTCAAGGATCAAGCTGCCTCCCTCTTAGTTCCATGAGAGAATGAGCCTTTACTAACTCATTTAAATATTGGAACTTATTCCGCCCTGTACCAAGCATTATGGCAAGGAGCTGAGGTGTGATGATGGCTCATAATTTTCGTTGCATATCAGGGGTTTTTGTCGTTGGGGGATGAGCAGTGAGCAAGTGTAAACAAGGGGTGGGAGAAGCAATGCCTCATCCATTGTGTCTGGTTTACTTTCTTTGTAAATAATCCCCCTTCAAAGTTCTCCGTTTTTAAGTGCTACTTTGTATGGGAGGTGAAGGGAAGAGAAGCAACCCTGTTTCAAGTTCATTCTTCATTAGCGCATCGTTATTGAGAGCTTCGTTTTAAAATTAAGCCTGTGGACGAGTATCTATAGTTGGGCGAATGCCACACAAGATGGCAATCTGCAGAGAGGCTGGGGGCTTAGAGAGGTCTACAGTTTTTATGAAGTGCTTTGAATTCTCCCCTCTCCTAAAATGCAAACTTCCTTACAAGTAATGAAATGCGCATTCTTGTAATGGAGCCAAGTGAACAGAGGAGGGTGGGATGGTGAGAATGACGCTCAGATTCCCTGTGCTCCCCGATTTACTGCTCTTGGGTTTTGCTCCCCTGATTTACTCCACTTATATTTGAAGTGGCCCCATGCCAGATAGAACAGGAATTTTTTATCATGATAAAAAGGTAAAGGGACCCCTGACCATTAGGTCCAGTCGTGGCCGACTCTGGGGTTGCAGCGCTCATCTCGCTTTATTGGCCGAGGGAGCCGGCGTACAGCTTCTGGGTCATGTGGCCAGCATGACTAAGCCACTTCTGGAGAACCAGAGCAGCGCATGGAAACGCCTTTTACCTTCCCGCCGGAGTGGTACCTATTTATCTACTTGCACTTTGACGTTCTTTCAAACTGCTAGGTTGGCAGGAGCAGGGACCGAGCAACGGGAGCTCACCCCGTTCCAGGGATTTGAACCGCTGACCTTCTGATCGGCAAGCCCTAGGCTCTGTTGTTTAACCCACAGCACCACCCGCGTCCCTTTTATCATGATATCTGTATATAATAGATGGAAAACATAGCCTTACTGTGTCAGAAGTTATTGTTGTGATGTTTATTTATTTATTATTATTAGGGACGCGGGTGGCACTGCGGTCTAAACCACTGAGCCTCCTGGGCTTGCCCATTGGAAGGTCGGCGGTTTGAATCCCCGTGATGGGGTGAGCTCCCATTGCTCGGTCCCTGTTCCTGCCAACCTAGCAGTTCAAAAGCACTCCAAAAAGTGCAGGTAGATAAATAGGTACCACTCCGGTGGGAAGGGAAATGGTGTTTCTGTGTGCTGCTCTGGTTCGCCAGAAGCGGCTTAGTCATGCTGGCCACATGACCCGGAAGCTGTACGCCAGCTCCCTCGGCCAATAAAGCGAGATGAGCGCCGCAACCCCAGAGTCGGTCACGACTGGACCTAATCGTCAGGGATCCCTTTACATAGATTTACATGTACTAATCTTCTACAAGGTGGGATTAGGTTGGGGTATTTCCTGAGTGGCTTTCAGGGCACATCTGTGATAAGACTGGTACCAGAGCTCAAGGAAGTTCATAATGTAGGGTCTCCTGTCATATTCAGTCACGTCTTAATCTTTTATGCCATGATCTACAGCAGGCAAGACCAAACTTGGCCCTCCAGATGTTTTGTGACTACAACTCCCAGGACCCCTAGCTAACAGGACAAGTGGTCAGGGATGATGTGAATTGTAGTCCCAAAACATCTGGAGGGCCGAGTTTGGCCATGCCTGAAATAAACCATACAAAAAGGTCACATGGACACACACCCATTCACACTCTTCAAAGTAAAACTCAAGATACGTTTCACAAAATTAAATGAGCGTTGGTGAGAGGGAGCGTTAGATCCTTATCTGTAATTTTGTCAAGGATGGGAGAACTTTATATTCCAGGGGTTTTGGGCCAGATGATCGTCAGGGTCCCTTCGAACTCTACAGTTCTGGGATTCTGTGATATCCAGAAGGCGGCCACAGTAATACTGAAGTCAAACAATTCAAAGAACAGTGTTCCTAGCCATGCATGCAGTATTCTGTCCCATGAGTCCATACTAGCAAGAGCTAAACAGCTGTGGAGATCAAAGAGTGGAATAGGAAGCAGAGGTTGAGAGACAAGGGGACATCAGACTCAGCCGAAGGTGGTCCTGTGGGCATGACTATGAATTATGGAAATGGACAAAGTAACAATAAGAGAGCTGGACCATAAAGAAGGCTGATCGCCAAATAATTGATGCTTTTGAATTATGGTGCTGGAGGAGACTCTTGAGAGTCCCAGGGACTGCAAGAAGATCAAACCTATCCATTCTTAAGGAAATCAGCCCTGAATCCTCACTGGAAGGACAGATCCTGAAGCTGAGACTCCAATACTTTGGCCACCTCATGAGAAGACTCCCTGGAAAAGACCCTGATGCTGGGAAAGATGGAGGGCACAAGGAGAAGGGGACAACAGAGGACGAGATGGTGGGACAGTGTTCTCGAAGCTACCAGCATGAGTTTGACCAAACTGCAGGAGGCAGTGGAAGACAGGAGTGCCTGGCGTGCTCTGGTCCAGGGGGTCACGAAGAGTCGGGCACGACTAAACGACTAAACAACAACAACAATAAGAGATGACAAAGGTCTTCAGACCCGGGAGTAATGGCTCCAGCAAAGGAGCATTTTCCCCAGGGTCCATGCCTAGTCTTCATCTCTGGCCTTGACATATCCTCAAGCCAGAAAGGCTACCTTCTGGCAAGCTCTGCACTCTCTGCAATAAATAGGAAACGAATGCTCATTTACGGTGCAAAAAACCCCGTTCATGCTGAAAGGCTTTTAGACTAAACAGAGAATCATGATTCCAGACAGCGCTGCAAGTCTGTAAATGCTAAACCGAGTGGAAACAGATAAACTCAAGTGTTCATTTTATGTAAATATTTAATGTCAAAGTTTTTGGTGTGTCAAGAAAAAAAGGGGGGAAAGAGGTAGTTGAAGTTTCTCAAATGAGCGAGAAAACTGCATTGTCCTGATGACTTGCTTTTGTTAACTGACTGGCAGTAAAAGAGAGTGTCTTGTGGAGGCTTCCAACAACAAACCACACCCTGTGTGTGTGTTATGTCTAGCATCCTAAAAACACCAGGAAATCCAATACGTTTTCCTTTGTTGAATAAGGTAATTTGACTTTCCATGGCAACATAGGTTGCGGTGGTTTGTTGAATCACAACATGTGTGTTTGTGTTTGTGGAGACCACTTAACAAACCCAAAGGAAGCAGCCAGATTTATGAATTTCTAGATGCTATTAGTAACAATTGTAAGATGGAGCCCATGCCAAGCCACTCTGGGAATTTCACTGCACCTGATGCTTCAGGTTCCCCTTTCTCTATAGTGCTAAGCAGGGCCAGTTCTGCACCTGCACTGCGGAGGGAACACCAAATTGTGGCAAATGACTAAGTCTTCTCACCAACTCAAGCCTATCAACATTTGCAGAAGCACCTCTGCAGCAGAGACAAGGCAACACTGCAAACTTGGATTGCAAAGCCGTTCGTAATCCAGGTTTACTTCTTTGTATAAAGGCAACTGCTGTAATTTTCAGCTGAGATGACCTGTTGGTTGAGCATTATTCCGGAAATAATAATAATAATAATAATAATAATAATAATAATAATAATAATAATAACAACAACAACAACAACAACAACAACAACAACAACAACAACAATAATACATTTATTTATTTATTTATACTCTACCCATCTGGTTGGGTTTCCCCAGCCACTCTAGGTGGCTCCCAACAGAATATTAAAAACATGATAAAAGATCAAACATTAAAAACTTCCCTAAAAGTCAGGTAGTTGTTTATTTCCTTGACATATGATGGGAGGGCGTTCCACAGGGCAGGTGCCACTACCAAGAAGGCCCTCTGCCTGGTTCCCTGTCACCTCACTTCTCGCAAGTGAGGGAACCACCAGAAGGACCTCGGTATTGGACCTCAGGGTCCAGGCAGAACGATGGAGGTGGAGATGCTCCTTCAGGTCTACTGGGCCAAGGCCATTTAGGGCTTTTAAGGTCAGCACCAACACTTTTTCTTTGTTTGCAGAGCCTTCTTTAAAACTTTGTGCAATTCCAGCTGTTTACTGAGTATTCATTTAGGATTTTTTTTTGTAGGGGGAGGAGGTGATACAATGTCACAGGACGTTATTGTTACCACACACTTTCTGTTGCATTTTCCTGTCACTTTCATTGCCACAAAAAGTATGGGTGGGTGTTTTTGTTTTGGAAGTGGGTTTGTTGTGCAAGAGGCCAAATTCACTTTAGTTACTCAATCAGAATTTGCCCATATACAGTTGAATCCCACCCACAAAATAGTAGCAGTCTAGAAGTGCCATCAAAAAACCTAAGATCATGGCCACTGGTCACCTCCTGGAAAACAGAAGGGGAAGAAAGGGAGGCAGTGAGAGATTTTACTTTCTTGGACTCCATGATTGCTGCAGATGGTGACAGCACTCACGAAATTAAAAGATGCCTGCTTCTTGGGAGAAAAGCAATTACAAACCTAGACAGCATCTTAAAAAGCAGAAACATCACCTTGCTGGCAAAGGTCCATATAGTTAAAGCTATGGTTTTCCCAGTAGTGAGAGCTGGACCATAAAGAAGGCTGATTGCCAAAGAATTGATGCTTTTGAATTATGGTGCTGGAGGAGACTCTTGAGAGTCCCATGGACTGCAAGAAGATCAAACCGATCCATTCTTAAGGAAATCAGCCCTGAGTGCTCACTGGAAGGACAGATCCTGAAGCTGAGGCTCCAAGACTTTGGCCACCTCATGAGAAGAGAAGACTCCCTGGAAAAGACCCTGATGTTGGGAAAGATGGAGGGCACAAGGAGAAGGGGACGACAGAGGACGAGATGGTTGGACAGTGTTCTCGAAGCTACCAGGATGATTTTGACCAAACTACGGGAGGCAGTGGAAGACAGGAGTGCCTGGCATGCTCTGGTCCATGGGGTTGCAAAGAGTCGGACATGACTAAACAAGAAATGCCCTTAGTCGCTTAATAAACACATCCAAAAATATAGAATCATAAATTGTATGGTTCAAAGGGATCCTGAGGATCATGTAGTTCAACCCCCTGCAATGTGGGAATATGCAGCTGGTTCATATGGGGATCCAACCTGCAATCTTGTTACTATCAGCTCCATTCTCTAACCAACGGAGCTATGACAGCAAATAATCATATTTCTGTTGTGCCCTTTATCAATTATTGGGCTCAGATCTGTTTTAAAAGGCGCTCATATCAAACAGTCACCAAGCAATAAAATAAAATACACTGTCGGAAATTGAATGTACCAGCTAAAAGGTAGAGACATAGAAGCCAAATATATGAAAGGGGGGGGGCAACACCAGAAATTCAAGCCTTTTTTGGGGGGGAACAACTTTTCCCCCTCCAAATCTTAGCTGTAAAAGGAACAGGAAGTAAAAGACTTTTAAAATCTGGAGACTCCTTGGCTGAATATTGAAAAACTCTGTACAGATTGACACATCCTCATTAAAAGTTATAAAACTTTTGTTATTTTAGATCAAAAATATATTTCTGTTTCAAACAGGTATTTCCTAGAGTGGCATGTAACCACCAAAGTTAGTTTTCAGAATAATCTAGTCTCCTGAAAGTGAAGTTCCTAGTGGAGATGGCTTTCTACAAATATGAATATGGATATACAATATATATACTGTGATTCTTCAGCCGTGATAATTTCAGTTTCATCCATTTGACAGACCGTTTGCACTGTGACCCCCAAACCAGGCAGATTCGTCATCTGGAGAGGTTCCTACCATCTTATATGGTATGCATGATAATGAAAAGTTGGGAATAATTCCAGATAGCAGGTATCATATAAAAGCAGAAGAGCGTATCCACTGGGGCTGCAGGGCAGGATTTGGGGACATTCCCAGGACCCCACCCAGGGAAATGATGAGCAGGAGCAGCCCCCAAACACAGCATGGGAGGCTGACCACATTTCCAGCTGCATTTCTCCACTCACTTCACCACCCAAAGAGCATGAAGACCAGAGTCTTACCTAACTGAACCATGATTCTATCTAGTTCATAGAGCTACTTATAAAAGACCCAAAGGCTCAAGTTGAGGTATTAATTTCAGATGTGAAGATTTTTCCCATTCAAAGAAATAGGAGGCAAAACTGTCCTCCCAATCTAATGGTAGACATTTAGAAGAAATGATGTGGTCTATCCCTAACAAGGCTAGCAGATTGATTGATTGATTGATTGATTGATTGATTGGTGTGTGTGTGTGTGTGTGTGTGTGTGTGTGTGTGTGTGTTAATCGTGATGCTAATGGTATGAAATAGATGGAGACTTTCTTTAGCTGCTTACCCCTTTTTAATATCTTCATCTTTCACTTCTGACTTCACTTTTAAATACTCATTTTACATCCTTAAAATATCAATGACTTCCCTTCTTCTCTTTCCATGGTTCATTTTACATATCTTAAATCCTTGCATGTTTTACAAAAACTATACCATTCAGTATTCCATTGTTGCATCTACCAAAACTTATTTACACTGTTGAATTTATCTTAATGCTGCCAGAGTTTTCAGCCGTATACAATTATTTCCCATATATTCAATGAATGTTTTCCAGTCTTCTTTAAACGTGCATTCTTTATGTTCTCTTATTCTATATGTTAAGTCTGCAAGTTGTGCATATTCTGTCAGTTTAAGTTGCCATTCTCCTTTGGTTGGGACCTCACTTCATTTTCCATTTTTGGGCTAACAAAACACAGGCCGCAGTTGTTGCGTACATAAATAACCTTTTCTGACACCTAGGGATTTCAGTCTGAATTATCCCCAACAGAAATGACTCTTTTTTTGGGGGGGGGAAAGTACTTTTAAACATTTTTTTCAATTCATTATAGATCATTTCTCAATATACTTTTACCCTTTTAGATGCCCACCAGAAGTTCTCTTGCTTTGAATGGGTTTTAGTCCCTACTAACTTTGGCTGGAATTGAGCCTTGACTTATATGCTAGTTGGCTTATACTTTCTTTTTTAAAAAGTTATTTGTGACAAGACAGGTGAGGATTTGCATTTTTCCAAAATACAGACTTCCAGAGTAACTTTACTATTTTATTTCCTTAGCAGGGATATCTTCAGCATCAGTAGCCCGAAGTTTATAAGTTTGGAACCATTTAGATTAAAATATTTTTTAGTGTCGTCTGAGGATATCTTTTATTGTCTAAGCTTCTATTACTTGGGATAAAGAGATTACTATCTGAAAGAGCCAGAAAATAATTTAGAAAGGTCAATAGACAACACAACTTCTTGGTCTGATTCATGGTGGTCCTTTGCATTGAAACTCATCGGATATGAATGTTCAGGAACACTCAGTTGAACGGAATGTGCTTTAAATGTAAGCTGTGGATGTTAAATCACATTTAATGCTTTAAAGCCTTCCCCCAGAGGAACCTGGGAACTGTAGTTAGCCCTCACAGAGTTACAATTCTCAGCATCCTTATCAAACTACAGTTCCCAGGATTCTTTGGGAGAAGTCATGCGCTTTCAACACGCACTAAATGTGTATGGAACATGTGAGTGCAAAACATCAGACCACAGATATCCCTCTCCTGCTCCGATATCTCTCTCCAGCTTTTTAGCCAAGTGTTTTTTTTCTCTGTCACACATTTGACAGAGATACCAAATATATATATCTCACTGCAGATGGTGACAGCAGCCATGAAATTAAAAGACGCCTGCTTCTTGGGAGAAAAGCAATGACAAACCTAGACAGCATCTTAAAAAGCAGAGACATCACCTTGCCAACAAAGGTCCACATAGTTCAAGCTATGGTTTTCCCAGTAGTGATGTATGGAAGTGAGAGCTGGACAATAAAGAAGGCTGATTGCCAAAGAATCGATGCTTTTGAATTCTGGTGCTGGAGGAGGCTCTTGAGAGTCCCATGGACTGCAAGAAGAACAAACCTATCCATTCTGAGGGAAATCAGCCCTGAGTGCTCACTGGAAGGACAGATCCTGAAGCTGAGACTCCAAGGCTTTGGCCACCTCATGAGAAGAGAAGACTCCCTGGAAAAGACCCTGATGTTGGGAAAGATGGAGGGCACAAGGAGATGGGGACGACAGAAGACGAGATGGTTGGACAGTTTTCTCGAAGCTACAAACACGAGTCTGACCAAACTGCGGGAGGCAGTGGAAGACAGGAGTGCCTGGCGTGCTCTGTCCATGGGGTCATGAAGAGTCGGACACGACTAAACGGCTAAACAATAATAACAAAGACCTTGGTTAGCCTGTCCAAATAGTTTAATATATAGTTGTATGTCTTTGACCTATATTATTTATTTTCATGCAAATACTGTAGAAATGAATGGGACTGAATTTTCTGACTGTTGCCCCTACACAGTGCACAATTTAATCAAACCTCAACTCAGCCTCCTATTGCAGCCTTCACGACCATAAAAAGCATGCCCAAATGTGTTTCAGATCTCTATTAATTAGATTCAGCCGTTCAACACGGGGTCTGTCATGTATAATGCGATGAAGAGGCAAGAGAAATGGTTGAGTGTTGCCATTTGTGGCTGCCTGAGGGACAGTCTCAGAAATCAGATGTGTCCTGTTACAAAACAATATGAAAACAATGTGCAGAAACCATGGGTGGTTGTGCCATTTTAAACAGAAAGAAGAACCGGGTTAATATTTGGGTTCCTTATGAAGCCTTCCATTTTGCTTCCTCCCTTAAGATGTTTGTTTATGGCAATGTGGCTGCAGTTCATTCCCATGAAGAAAATGGGAAGAAGCAAATGAAATCCAAGTTTTTGGTGGCGGTGAACACACTGGACACTGGATCAAAGGCAACTGAACATGGGTGAACTGAATCGACTGAAAATGTGGTGTGGGGGATAATAATAATAATAATAATAATAATAATAATAATAATAATAATAATAATAATAATAATAATAATAATAATAATAATAATTTCTTTATATCCCACCCATCTGGCTGGGTTGCCACTTCCAACACATATAAAAATAACAATAAAACATCAAACATTAATAGTCACAATCTGATCCAATATAAAAAGCCACAATAACTTTGAAATAAATAGCTTATATTAAATAAATCAATATTCAACAATCCATTCGAATCCAATGGGAAACAGTAAAATTAAACACCAGCAAATAATAATTAAGCAGTTTACATTTATCACAATAAAGAATTACTAATCTATCATCAATAAGAATAACACCAAAACACAATGCATGAAATGCCACAAAACATACAAAACCATGTTGTTGTTTAGTCGTGTCCGACTCTTCGTGACCCCCATGGACCAGAGCACGCCAGGCACTCCTGTCTTCCACTGCCTCCCGCAGTTTGGTCAAACTCATGCTGGTAGCTTTGAGAACACTGTCCCACCATCTCGCCCTCTGACGTCCCCTTCTCCTTGTGCCCTCCATCTTTCCCAACATCAGGGTCTTTTCCAGGGAGTCTTCTCTTCTCATGAGGTGGCCAAAGCCTCGGAACCTCGGCTTCAGGATCTGTCCTTCCAGTGAGCCCTCAGGGATGATTTCCTTCAGAATGGATAGGTTTGATCTTCTTGCAGTCCATGGGACTCTCAAGAGTCTCCTCCAGCACCAGAATTCAAAAGCATCAATTATTCAGCAATCAGCCTTCTTTATGGTCCAGCTCTCACTTCCATACATCACTACTGGGAAAACCATAGCTTGAACTATGTGGACCTTTGTTGGCAAGGTGATGTCTCTGCTTTTTAAGATGCTGTCTAGGTTTGTCATTGCTTTTCTCCCAAGAAGCAGGCGTCTTTTAATTTCGTGACTGCTGTCACCATTTGCAGTGATCATGGAGCCCAAGAAAGTAAAACCTCTCACTGCCTCCATTTCTTCCCCTTCTTTTTGCCAGGAGGTGATTGGACCAGTGGCCATGATCTTAGGTTTTTTGATGTTGAGCTTCAGACCATTTTTACAAAACCATGTAAAAGGATCAAATTGAGAAACAAGGACACAAAGTGTGCATCCCTGAATTCCCCTCTTACCAGTTGCTTTCTCCAGGACAGTAGCCAATGAGTGTAGGGCTCCCCTGTTGCACCTCTTAACTCCTGTTCTGAAACCACAGCCTTCGCCTTTTCTCTGCCATGCCGAGAGGGGTCAATCTGTAGGACAGAGGGGCTTCACCATATCCCTGCCTGCAGCGCACCCAGCCACCCAAACTCTCTTCGGCATCATCTCCCCCCAGCAGCGCTTCAGACCTATATTTCAATTTCAAATATCTAAACGTAAAGTTTAGAGACTGACTGGGCCAGCCTTGAGGTCATGATCCTGGTGTCCACAACATTTGGAATGAGCATCGCACTCTTCCCCTTCTGTGCTGACTGTAACACGAGGTGTGATCCTGGTCTGTTTAAACCACACTTTCCTGTTTCCTCTAGAAAGGGTGTGGGGACTAGGGCTTCATGCTGGCTCGCTAACCATGGTTTAAGATCCTGCTTACTGACCCAACGGGACGCGGGTGGCGCTGTGGGTTAAACCACAGAGCCTAGGACTTGCCGATCAAAAGGTCGGCGGTTCGAATGCCTGTGACAGGGTGAGCGCCCGTTGCTCGGTCCCTGCTCTTGCCAACCTAGCAATTCGAAAGCATTTCAAAGTGCAAGTAGATAAATAGGTACCACTCCGGCGGGAAGGTAAACGGTGTTTCCGTGCGCTGCTCTGGTTCTCCAGAAGCGGCTTAGTCATGCTGGCCACATGACCTGGAAGCTGTACGCCAGCTCCCTCGGCCAATAAAGCAAGATGAGCGCCGCAACCCCAAAGTCGGTCATGACTGGACCTAATGGTCAGGGGTCCCTTACCTCTTTAGTGACCCGACATTTATCCAGAGCTCCCTATTCTGGATGTAACAGGTTTTCTAGTTTAAACAACGAGAACTGAAGCACAGCAGATCTACATTTCAGGGAGGGTCTGGAGCTATGTAGGAGAGCATCTGCCCTGCATGCAAATGATCCTAGATTTGATCCTTGGAATCTCCACAAGAGGCTGAGAGACATCTCGTGTCTGAAACCCTGAAAAGCTGCTGTTGGCTGGTTTAGAAAGTAGCAAGTTAGATGGACCAATGGGTCTGACTCTGTATAAGCCAGACTTCTGCCAAAGTTGGTACACAGGAGGAGAGAGAGTGAGGGGGGTTGACATAATAAACATAAATAAAAGAATTGAGCTGGCATCATTATGGCCAAAGTGGCCCAAATCTGAGAGATCCAACTTCTGTGGCACCAGGGGCAGATATTGCTTTTTTGATTATTATACAGTTGTACTTTGGTTTTCGGACAGCTTAGTTCTTGAAAGTTTTGGCTCCCAAATGCCACAAACCCAGAAGTGACTGTTCTGTTTGTGATCTATTTTTGGAAGCCAAACGTCCAACATGGCTTCCGTGGCATCCAATTGGCTGCAGGAGCTTCCGTCAGCCAATCAGAAGCCACGCCTTGGTTTCTGAACTGTTTGGAAGTCGAACGGTCTTCCGGAACGGATTGTGTCTGACTTCCAAGGCAACAACTGTATTATGCATTTTGTGTTTTAATGTTGTCAACTGCCCTGTAATCTATGGATGAAAGGTGGCATTTATTTATTTATTTATTTATTTATTTATTTAATCAATAATAATAACAATCTTCATTATCAGAAATAAATAGTGTGCCAGCAGTGTGTTAGATTCTATACAAGCAAAATAGTGATATGGATGCTGTCAACCCACATTAGATGGTCAGGGCATTGAGGAACTGACAGATACAGAATATCGACCAGATGTTGTCATGCAAGTGTGTGTGTCGAAACGGTTTCTAATCACATCTGCATTGGTTTGAAGTCATTACGATGTGCTATTGTTAAGGCTTGTTGGGTGGTTCTGCTGGAGGAATGGAGCCACCCTACGATGTGACTGAGATTAATGTTTCATTAATACATTTCAGATGACTGAAGGCTTCTGAAAGAAATCCTAGAGTGGTGGTAGGCGAGTGTGCCGCCACGAAACTGCGAGGGTGCCACGAGGAGCAAATAAACAGAACAATGAAAGCTTCTATGGGGTCTCGCCCACCCAAAGAGAAGGCTAACCCATTGGGTCTATGCCTATCATTCCTTGCCTTCTTCCAATAAGTCTCTTGCCGTAGCTAATTTTTACAGCAAAAAGTACTGGATTATTTCATTGCTCCACATACAAAGCTGTAGCTAATAAATGCATTCTCAAAGGAGTTGGCTTGTTGAATCTGTCCTCTGGGGTTGCTTCCTTCCAAGAGGGTCCCATTATCCAGACCATCCAAGTGTCCCTGTTTTCCAGGGACAGTCCCGGATTTACAGAAGCCACCCCCATTTCTGATTTGATGCTAGAATGTGGCGCTTTTCCTTAGGACGTCTCTATTTTCACTGGAGAAATGTTGGAGAGGATGGAGTTATGCCACCCTCAAGTCAAAGAGAAAAGTAACTCTACAACTGTTAGAAGACATCTGAAGGCAGCCCTGGATAGGGAAGTGAGTTTTTTATGTTTAACGTTTTATTAAGTTTTTGTAAATGTTGGAAGTCGCCTAGAGTGGCTGGGGCAACCCATTCACATTAGCACATAGATAATAAATTATTATTATTATTATTATTATTATTATTATTATTATTATTATTATTATTTGAATAGGATGTCCCTAATTTCATTGGAGAAATGTGGTAGCGTATGGTAATCCCAATGAACAATTCCTGACTTCCACCATCCCATTGATAAGGCCTAGGGAAAACTTAGAAGCATTCTGATTGGAGCTGGGGATGCAGTCTTTCCTAGTTATGTGGCGCTGTGGTCTAAACCACTGAGCCTCTTGGGCTTGCTGATCAGAAGGTCGCCGGTTTGAATTCTGGTGACGGGGTGAGCTCCCGTTTCTCTGTCCTAGCTCCTGCCAACCTAGCAGTTCGAAAGCATGCCAGTGCAAGTAGATAGATAGGTACCGCTGCAGCAGGAAGGTAAACGGCGTTTCCGTGCACTCTGGTTTCTGTGATGGTGTCCTGTTGCACCAGAATCGGTTTAGTCCTGCTGGCCACATGACCCGGAAAGCTGTCTGTGGACAAACGCCGGCTCCCTCGGCCTGAAAAGCAAGATGAGCACCACAACCCCATAGTCACCTTTGACTGGACTTAACCATCTAGGGGTCCTTTACCTTTTACCTTTTACCTCTGATTGGAGGACTTGTCAGCTGCTCTCACCACTAATCCATTGACCAGCCAGGAGGAGGGAGGCAGTGAACTGCATAGACATTAGTCAACAGGTTGCCCGTGTGTGACAAATTTGGCGCAATAGTATTCCACACTGTCAGAAGCTTGGGAAATGCTGCCCAAGACTTCCTGGATAAGAACAGACTTCATTCCACCATTTGCATAACTGAAAACTACTTTACTGCCCATTTTCATCAGTGTATAAACAGTAATTAATGCTTAAGTAGGCAGCTAATCGAAGTTTGTGTGAGAGAAATGACTGTATTTGTAAAAAATGTGACGAGGGGAGCCAAAGAGCTGCGGCGATATCCATTTTTAACTAAATTAATTTCCTCTCTCTTAAAACTAATGCGAGTTACTAATTATACTAAAAATGTTTATCTCAGCATACATTACGGTACACAGACCATCTGGAGTTTGTCACTATCAGCTTAACGATGGAATTTGCATTGTGAGTTCAAAGCAGCAGAACTAGTTAGCTAACGGGAATGAAAAATTCAGAATCAAAGGATTGGGCATTTGAAATTTCCACCCAGCTGCGGTGGTAAGCCTGCTGTAGGAATTTCATTCTCTATCAAGGAGGAAACAGAGCTCTTTATTGGAATCAAAGAATAATGAATCCAATCTAGCAAATTGGTAGTTAAGTAAGGGTGAGAAGTCAATCGCTAGAACACTAAAAGGGGCAAGAGCAGAAAATCAAGAAGCAGAGCAGAAAATCATTTTATAATAAATTTGCACTGGGAAGAATTTGTCTTATTTTCCTGGGACAGAGGCAGCGCTGAGTATTTGACCTTGTGCCTCATTATATGCATGAGAAACACGAATGCAGCAGTCTAATTGTTCACCATATCTTCACAGTTAAAAAGACATGGACTTTGAAAGAAAGAAAGAAAAAACATCCCTGAAGATCTCGGGAAGTAGAGAACATAAAATCACTTGACCTTTTCTTCCTTCCTCATAACTAAGCTTAAATTTAGGTCTTGGCACACATAGATGAGACTGTAGATGCCTTTTTACGATCAGTGCTTTTTCTAAGAGAAAGCGGCAATATTTTGAGGATGTTTTTGAGCATGTCTGTGCTTTGTATCTGGAAATGACACTTTATGGTGAAGACGTGATATTAAAATATAAAATGAAATAGTCTTTTTCATGCTGCCAGTACTGTCTAGTACTGATTTAGGTACTAGAAAGGGGCTAGCCAGCCAGCCTCTGAGACTCACATGATTACAGCAACCTGGGGAAAGGGCCACCTTAGTGGAGGTCATAGTTCATACGTTAGCCTGGTTTGCACATAAACTATCAATGTTGTTGTTGTTGAGTCATTTAGTCATGTCCGACTCTTCATGACCCCATGGCCAGAGCACGCCAGGCACTCCTGTCTTCCACTGCCTCCCGCAGTTTGGTCAAACTCACATTAGTAGCTTCAAGAACACTATCCAACCACCTCATCCTCTGTCGTCCCCTTCTCCTTGTGCCCTCCATCTTTCCCAACATCAGGGTCTTTTCCAGGGAGTCTTCTCATGAGGTGGCCAAAGTCTTGGAGTCTCAGCTTCAGGATCTGTCCTTCCAGTGAGCACTCAGGGCTGATTTCCTTCAGAATGGATAGGTTTGGTCTTCTTGCAGTCCATGGGACTCTCAAGAGTCTCCTCCAGCACCATAATTCAAAAGCATCAATTCTTTGGCGATTAGCCTTCTTTATGGTCCAGCTCTCACTTCCAGACATCACTACTCGGAAAACCATAGCTTTAACTATACAGTGGTGCCCCGCAAGACGAATGCCTCGCAAGACGAAAAACTTGCTAGACGAAAGGGTTTTTCGGTTTTGCGTTGCTTCGGTAGACGAATTTCCCTATGGGCTTGCTTTGCAAGACGAAAATGTCTTGCGCTTTTTTCTTAAAGCCGCTTGAAGAGGCGCAGTTGCGACGGACCGTGCTTCGCTTGACGAAAAACATTGCAAGACGAAAAGACTTGCGGAATGAATTATTTTCATCTTGCGAGGCACCACTGTATGGACCTTTGTTGGCAATGTGATGTCTCTGCTTTTTAAGATGCTGTCTAGGTTTATCGTCGCTCTTCTCCCAAGAAGCAGGCGTCTTCTAATTTTTTGTGTTGTATATAAGCGATCTGATAATTTATGGACCTCATAGGTATCTAAAGCCATTTGCGCATGTTGCCCTGCAACCAGTCCATGCAGAATGTAGGCACCCTATATATGGAAAGGAGCAAACCAGTGATATTTGAGGGAGCAGGCTAGCAGGCGGGGCCCATGACTTACATCATAGGAGCCTACACAACACAAAACACTGTTGCCGTATGTAGGTTTTATTTTATTTGTTTTTTATCTTCTATTTTTGAAATGTACATCCAGGGTTTTTTTTTTCCTTTTTGGGGGCCCCCAAGAGAGTGGGGCCCTAAGCTAGAGCTTGTTTAGCTTATACGCAAATCCGGCATTCGGAGCAGGAGACAACAGATTGCAAAACATGTACAGTGGTACCTCAGGTTAAGTACTTAATTCGTTCCGGAGGTATGTTCTTAACCTGAAACTGTTCTTAACCTGAAGCACCACTTTAGCTAATGGGGCCTCCTGCTGCTGCTGCGCCACCGGAGCCCGATTTCTGTTCTCATCCTGAAGCAAAGTTCTTAACCCGAGGTAATATTTCTGGGTTAGCGGAGTGTGTAACCTGAAGCGTATGTAACCTGAAGTGTATGTAACCTGAGGTACCACTGTACTGCAAATTAGCACAGGTAACCTAAACAGCATAGTTGTGGTCAAAGCACTGGTTTTCAAAAGCCCAATAGAAATTCAGCGGCAGGCAGAAATAATACCATTTGCATTCAGCTTTGGGACAGCAGAGCTCATTTCCTTCTTATATTAGATGCAGTGCAGCCTTTGGGATACAACAGCATTTCCACTTAAGTCCTCAGAAAGCCTTTATCCCCCCCCCCCCCGCCCATAACTCCATGGCAGTTGAATACATCCTTGGGCACTGCTTGGAGACAGTGGTAATCTTGGAATGTAATTGTGTAATCTGCTGAAATCTATTAACTGTTGTCTCGACACGTGTTTCAAAGGATCAAAGGCATCTTATCTGATTAACGGGGAGAAAATGCATTTAATTTTGGCTTTTCATCTGCCTCTGATTTAGGCAACTGCTAGAGGATAGTTACCAAAGTTGTTGAATCAGTATTTTTAATCCCTTGTGTAAAGTCTGGAGTTCCCATTCTGGTACTGCATGCGGACTGAATATTCTAGAAATATATCGGGGGCTTTTTGGCTTCTCAGTCAACAGTGCTAACACATAAAATATTTATTTCTTGGTTTTGATTGTACCCTTTTCTTGGGAACAAATTGGGGTGGGTTTTTTTTTACTCATCATAGGAAGAACACTTTGTTCAAGGACAAATCTGCACTGTACATGAGAGAAAAATGGGTTCTTCTAAGACCTTAGATCAAGTCTGAAATTGTTTAATGGCAGGAGACAGGGTTCCTGTCTGTTTGTGGTTTGTGGACCACCAGTGGTCTGTGAGCTTCACCCAGGTGGTCCATGGTGTGTTTCTGAAGAACACATGCCACATGCCACACGCCACACACTTAAATTGTAATACAATAAAATGCCACGTAAGAAATAAAGAAACCAATAAAATACAATTAGAAGCCACACAACCACTAGTACAATGCACTGCAATTGCTACAACAGGCCAAAAACAAACAAACCATTAAGTGGTTCATCAAGGGCCCCGGCAATTTTCAAGTGGTCCATGGACAAAAACATTTGGGGTCCATTTCACTAGGAAATAGTCATGATCATTCATGGTTAGGAAGATCATGTGATGAGCTCTTGTGGATCAGACAAAAGGTCTATCTAGTCTAGTATCCTATGGCCCACTGTAGCCAACCAGATGCCCTAGGAAAGCCCACCATCAGGTACTAAATTAAGAGATCAGAATGGCTTGGGGAGAAAATCAGGAATGGGTTTTCGAGCAACAGAACTATGCACTTAGCTCCATCAGTGAAAACAAACTCCTGGTCTAAGTCTCCACAAAGAGGCACCTTGTTTCTGAATGCAAAGAGTATGCTGATCCTGTTCTCCACTACCACCCCTGCTATTTGGCATCTGATACTGGTTGGTGAGGGGACGCAGGTGGCGCTGTGGGTTAAACCACAGAGCCTAGGACTTGCCGATCAGAAGGTCGGCGGTTCAAATCTCCGCGACGGCGTGAGCTCCCGTTGCTCAGTCCCAGCTCCTGCCAACCTAGCAGTTCGAAAGCACGTCAAAGTGCAAGTAGATTAATAGGTACCACTCCGGCGGGAAGGTAAATGGTGTTTCCGTGTGCTGCTCTGGTCACATGACCCGGAAGCTGTACGCCAGCTCCCTCGGCCAGTAAAGCAAGATTAGCGCCGCAACCCCTGAGTCGGTCATGACTCGACTTAACTGTCAGGGGTCCTTTATTTAATCTGGTAAAGAAAAGACTGAGAGGAGAAATGATGGCCATCTTCAAATACTTAAAGGGCTGTCACATGGAGGGTGGAGCAAGCTTGTTTTCTCCATTCAAACCAATGGCTTCAAGTTACAAGAAAGGAGATTCCAACTAAAGATCAGGAAGAACTTTCTGGTGGTAAAAACCGCTCAACAGTGGAAGAGACGCTCACGAAAGGTGCTGGACTCTCCTTCCTTGGTGGTTTCTGAGCAGAGGTTGGATGGCCATCTGCCATGGATGCTTTAGCTGAGAATCCTGTATTGCAGGGGGTTGGACTAAATGACCCCTGTGGGTCCCTTCCAACTTTACAACACAATTCTGTGTTGAATTAGTAGAGTCAACCCATGTTGAATCCATCCCAATTTCCATGGCCACTTTTTTTCTTTTAGATCAGGGCAAGGGAAAGAGATCTATGACAAGACGTACCCTACCCATATGTTTTAAATGGAGGAAAAATAATTTAAATTGGAGATGCTGAAGTTCATTCTGACAGCACAGCAGGTGCTTCACCACAATGGAAACAGGCATGTGCAGGAAACAGAAACATTTCAGCGGTTTCATAGTTCCAAAGCTGCAGAGTTGACCAGTTCTGTATTATTTTTAACCGTCTTGACAATTCCAGGTACCACGTATTAAGCTTTTGGGCAAAGGTGCTGTGATCTGCCTGCCAAACCTGTATTATAGCCAGTTATCTTTAATCAAGATGCTAATCTGTAACCAAGTTTGTCTCAATTAACTGACAAGTGAAGTGAGCAAATTGCTCTGATTTGTATTAATCTGCCTGTGACATTTTAAAATAGCCTGCAGGGCTGGTGACCATATCTCACAAAGTGTGTTTGTTTTTGCCATAGCAAGATCATTTCTTGAACAAGTGACTTTCCCTATTAGGGATGGGCAAATCTATTTTTGGTCTGTGCTACATTCCATGATTGATTGATTTTATTAAATCTGTTCTCTTTGCTTTCTGTATTAATTGGCAATATATCTATAGTGTTTTGTCTAATTCATCTCAAAACGCTACTTTAATGTATTTACACATGGGGGAAAACCTGCTATGTGAAGTACATACCGTATTTTTCGCTCTATAAGACGCACCAGACCACAAGATGCACCTAGTTTTTGGAGGAGGAAAATAAGGGGGGGGTCTGAATCTCAGAAGCCAGAACAGCAAGAGGGATCGCTGTGCAGCGAAAGCAGCAATCCCTCTTCCTCTTCTGGCTTCTGGGATAGCTGCGCAGCCTGCATTCACTCCATAAGACGCACACACATTTCCCCTTACTTTTTAGTAAGCAAAAAATACGGTATTTAAATGCATCTTTTGATACATTCAAACAGCTGGAGTGTGTTGTAGCATTCAGAGAACTATGAAATCCAGTAGATACCTAAGTTCTGATCCACCCAGCCTGAGGCATGTAGGTCAGGCTATTGCATATACAAAATCACAAAGATCCAATTTCTCAAGCGTCCCCTGCTTTTGTATGCCAAGAAGTTGAATTCAGCATTGGATCAAATTCTTCTGCTTGTGATGGTACAGTAAGTGCCTGCTCCCAGCTACTGTCTGTATGAGGAGGAGAGACAAAATAAATGAACACACAGATTGAAGCTGCAGACATTCGCTGGTTCTCACTGAGCTGAGCCCTATGGGGTGCAAGATGCTGGACTTTGGTCTGATCTAGCCAGGAGTCTTGGGTTCAGTGACACCTGTGTGCATCTAAGGCATTTTGCATCAGAAATAGTGTGCTAAGAATTGTAGCTCTTTGAGGAATAAACTGCATTCCCCACGATTCTTTGGTGGAAAGCCATGTGCTTTTAAATGTGTGGTGTGGCAGTGACCCTACACTCACAAGTTCACGAAGGAAGTTTTTAACCAGTGTGCATTTGCGTGTATCATGAAATTGTGTGTGTGTCAAGTTGTGCAAAAGAATGTTGCAATGGGCCTAGATAAGTCTTTCCAAAACAAAGAATATGGGGCATAATAACAACCCACTCTCTGCTGTGTGTGTGTGTTTGCGGGCCACTTGCCTGAGCTTTTGTGATTTTTGAGTTTTGCATTTATAGCCTGGTACCTCTGTAGTTGATGGTTGTGACTGTTGACAATGTGCAAAGGGATTCCTGCAGGATTGATGTGTTACAGTGGAGCACTCTCCAAACCCTGCTATTTTTAAGACTGTGGCGAGCCAGGATAGAGCAGCCCAACAGTGATCTTAACATGCATGTATGTTGCGACTTCTAGCACTCTCAGAACAGATATATTAGGACCTACGTAGCTACAGGACCGCCTCTCCTAGTATGCCCCGCAGAGGACCTTAAGGTCCACAAATGAAAACATTTTGGAGGTCCCAAGTTGCAAGGTGGTTAGATTGGTCTCAAGTAGGGCCAGGGCCTTTTCAGTACTGGCCCCGACTTGGTGGAACGCTCTGTCACAAGAGACTAGGGCCCTGCGGGACTTGACATCTTTCCGCAGGGCCTGCAAGACAGAGCTGTTCCGCCTGGCCTTTGGTTTGGACTCCGTCTGACCCTTATGTTTCCCTCCCCTTATGGTTTGGATCTATGGGCTATTATTAAAATGAGGCTGCGTTTTAAATTGCATTTTTAACCTGTATTTTAAATTGTTTTTTTTCCCCTCCCCTATTATGTTTTTATTGTAATTTTACTGGTGTTAGCCGCTCTGAGCCTGGCTTTGGGGTATAAATAAAAATTATTATTATTATTATTATTATTATTATTATTATTATTATTACTGGTTTCAGTGTTTGTGAAGATGGAGGTGGCTGAGGGGTCTATTATTTGCAAGGGAAACCCAGAGCTGATTTATAGTGCCAAGCAAACAGCATGTTAAAACATGATCCTTTCCCCCTCTGGCTTCCTAGTCCTTTATATGAATCCCCTCCTCTGTCCTGCCTGCTCAAGCGGCATCCTTGCTTTCCAAATCGTAAAGCAAGAGCCCGAGAAAAATCCTGCAGCCGCCTAAGTCCTCCTGGATTAACTTAAGCCATCTTGCGTCGCCAGGGCAGGCGATGAAACGGAGCCTTTCAGAGGCTGAGACAGCAGCAGGACATCCTGTTTCGGTTTAGAAATCGCCCCCCTTTCCCTGCCCTGGCTCACCCACCAACCCACCCATAAAACAAAGAAGCCCGAGAAATAATCTCTGGCAGAGGAGAAGCGGCTCAAGAGGTATTGATTGTCAAGCTGGCACCGGGCCAAAGCTACCGTGTCGCAAAAATGGGCCCAGGAAGAAAGCTATGAGAAAGCTATCAAAGAGCGCCGAAAGGGGGAAGTCATTAAACTACTACCACCAGCAACAAAACTCTCGTTTGTTCAACTTCTTTCTTTCTAATACATCAAATTAATCCCTCTGTGCAAAAAAAAGGAAACAAAACAAAACAAAACAAAAAAGCCCTTTCCTTTGGCCGAGCCATTCAATTCCAGGCTGGTTGTGTTTTTATTTTTATTGTTTTGTTGTCTTTCATAAACAGCTCTGTGAGAGGCTCTTTCCACAGACCATGTGGGGCAAAATTTCATTCATGAACTATCATAGTCTTGGTGGTGCGGGGTTATAATAAAGCCATAAGGCTCCTGAGCTTAAAGGACACATCTTCTCCAGTCTAGAGGGATAGTTGTGGACTTTCTTTGTCGTTGTTGATACTGTTCATCTTGTTGTTCTGGAGTACAATGGAGAAGGAGGACAACAGAGTCTTTTGGGGTATTGTGTGTGATAAGTCAGGGTTGCCACCTAGTATATATGCTCAAGAGGTGGAAGCAGAGTGTCCTGAGGAAATGGGAAGATCTGGGTTCAAATCCCCCCACACCTATAAAGCTCTCTGTGTGATCTGTTAATCATGTCCCAGAGCCTTGCCAACTTCATAGTGTTAATGGAGAAATCTGAGGGCTCCCTTGGACAAAAAACAAGGTCACCAGCCAGGAATACCAGAGTAAAACAGCAGCCAGTAGGCTTGGTCTTTATTGAAGACTGTTGTGACATGACTCCCACCTGCCTCAAGGTGGAACAAGATGGAAGCCCCGAACAAAAGAGCACCCAAACTTTTATTAGCTGCTAATCCACATGTTACCCCCCCCAAACTACAACAAGGTTACATCATGAAAGGGGAGGTCTGGTGGCAGTAATCTGAGCATCCCGGCCTCTGCCCCATGGTTCTCCTTGCCCTCCACCAAACATCCATCAAGTGTAACAAAAGAGATATTTACATTTCCCTGTTTCCCAGCCAAGTTAATCACACCCTTTTGTCTTCATCTGGGTTTGTTATTTCTGGAATGGCTACCTGGCTGGCACTCAGGTATCAGGATGCCAGGAATTATCACTCAGGCAGAGGGGCTGCTGAGTAGCTGAGCTCACATGTCTATATGAATTTCTGAAGTTTTCCAGTGAGCCAGTACATAGATACATTTATCAGTGAATTCTTACATTTGGTATCATGCAGCAGAGACCCTTTGAATAGATAGGACTGTAACCAAGTGTTTTGTGGGGACAAATCACAAAACTGATTGTGCTGGTTTTGGTAGTGGGCTGCTTGTGCATGATATCTGCTGGAGGGGCAACCCCCCCCCCTCAACCTATACATAAATTCCTGCAACAATAGGGTCGTTGTGAGGATGAAGTGGGAACTCCATGCACACCCACTTGCTGTTCTTGAGGAAAGTGTGAGTTGCAAAGGTAATAAATATGGCTTTGTTGTTGTTTAGTCGTTTAGTCGTGTCCGACTCTTCGTGACCCCATGGACCAGAGCACGCCAGGCACTCCTGTCTTCCACTGCCTCCCACAGTTTGGTCAAACTCATGCTGGTAGCTTTGAGAACACTGTCCAACCATCTCGCCCTCTGACGTCCCCTTCTCCTTGTGCCCTCCATCTTTCGCAACATCAGGGTCTTTTCCAGGGAGTCTTCTCTTCTCATGAGGTGGCCAAAGTATTGGAGCCTCAGCTTCAGGATCTGTCCTTCCAGTGAGCACTCAGGGCTGATTTCCTTCAGAATGGAGAGGTTGGATCTTCTTGCAGTCCATGGGACTCTCAAGAGTCTCCTCCAGCACCATAATTCAAAAGCATCAATTCTTTGGCGATTAGCCTTCTTTATGGTCCAGCTCTCACTTCCATACATCACTACTGGGAAAAACCATAGTTTTTACTATACGGACCTTTGTTGGCAAGGTGATGTCTGTACTAAAAAAAAAAAGTAGAGACATAAATATGGCTAGAGTTCTATATGCTGTCTTCCCAACCGCCCTGTGTGGAAGGCAGATTTCTTCCTGCAGCTAGAGAAATGGAGCCCAGCTTTTCTGAAGATCAGCTTTGCAGCTCCAAATGCAACAATGCTGGCCACTGGAAGTCTTCAATAGGCCAATGAAAGGAAAATCATTTATTAATAATTGCATTGTGGGAGGCAGGTTAAAAGGGTAATCGAGGCTGCACTGCTCAAGATTAAAGTGTTATTGCCATGCATAAAAGGGAAGCCCCGTCTTGCAAGGCTGTAAGGAAATAACTCCTTTGGAAAGGGTTTTATAGCATCTGGTTTACTAGGAACCGCCGCGCCGTCTAGTTAAACATGTTATTCCCATACGTGTCTTTTAGCAACCTGGGGGGTTCCTGTCTGCTGGTGGGCCCCTAATTATTTAAATGAAGGGAGCAAAGTAGTAAGCCCCTCCTGTGAGCTTCTAGTCTGAGACGGACACTGGAGTAAGTTTGCTCTGCTTACTCACAAAATTGCTGCTGCTGCTTTTATTCTTTTTGCAAAGAAAAGAAAGCTGCCCTGCTTTTAACTAGTGCTTTCAGGGCAACCTGTTTTGAAGCCACTTCTGGTGGCTGGTGGTTTGGCAGGGTTTGACATTGCAAAAGACGGACCGTTTCAGGAGCATCTTGGGCCACAGCAGCGCATCGCGTTTACACCGCAGAGTAAGAGAACTCCGATGTGTTGAGATGGTGGCAGACTCCTCACCCACCCCCTCCTCTGTACCCTGACAGTTCAGTAAATACTTGGAACAAATACAGAGCTGTGAAAACATCTGTTCCCTGATCTGCACAATGTTGTTGTTCTTTTTAAAAAGAGCGGGGAAGTCCTTGACATGTAAACAGACGAAAAACATGAAAGTGGAGAAAGACAGGTTCTCTCCACATCCAGAGTGCTGCAAAACGTCAATATAGTTGCATATTGTATTGTCCTTGCAAACTTGGTGTGCATTTCTTCCACTTTCTTGAGTTTTCTTGTATCAACAGTAACACACTCACATGAAAAATCTGACCATTCATTTGATTAAATCTCTTTGAATGCTGGTACAATGAATTCATTACAAAATGAATAGCAGATTGTCCAAAGTGCTTCAGGCGACAACGCGATACAGGTGGGGGTTGCTCTAGATTTGAGATTGCCCCACCATGGATCAATGGGCCAGCTCTCCCATTATTATTCTCACCCAACAACCTCATAGCCTCTACGCACCAGGGCCCGACAGCACCGTCCCTCTGAACCACGCAACACCCTCCCATCTGTCTTCTCTTTGTGCATTACGGAGATTTGTGCCCCACCCATTGAGCACATTCCAAGATGGCTCAAAAAGAATCAAAAATGTAACTGAAACAATGGAAAGCAGTTGAAAATGTGCAAGCGCCGTCCTCTGAAAGAGCATCCCAAAACTGTCAGTGGAGATGGATGAGATGAAATCGAACTGTGAAAAAACTATGAGTTTTTTTAAAACAACAACAACAATACATGTTTGACCAGGTGAGAAAATCACACCTGGGTGGACCTCACTGCGGAGAACCTTTCTTAATCAGGGACCACCAGTAAAAAGGCCTTTCTCTCCTATTACACAGACGTGCTCTTTTCTGTTGCTTTATATCCAGACTCATGGCTCTTTCCATGGAAGCCAATAGGATTGCAATCTCCACGCTGGGGAGCCCTGAGCCCTGGCAGCTCTTTACACACATTATCAATGAAATACGTCTGTGAACACTGTTTGCACTACATATTTGTGAGTGTGCGGCGCTGTGGGTTAAACCACAGAGCCTAGGGCTTGCCGATCAGAAGGTCGGCGGTTCGAATCCCCGTGATGGGGTGAGCTCCCGTTGCTCAGTCCCTGCTCCTGCCAACCTAGCAGTTCAAAAGCACGTCAAAGTGCAAGTAGATAAATAGGTACCGCTCTGGTGGGAAGGTAAATGGCGTTTCCATGCGCTGCTCTGGTTCGCCAGAAGCGGCTTAGTCATGCTGGCCACATGACCCGGAAGCTGTACGCCGGCTCCCTCAGCCAACAAAGCGAGATGAGTGCCACAACCCCAGAGTCAGTCACGACTGGACCTAACAGTCAGGGGCCCCTTTACCTTTACCTTTACACTTATTTGAGAAGCACCAACAGTGCTCATGTGACTTTCTCTTTTTTCTTATCTGCAGTCAGGTTATATTCATCTTCTTTATTTAGGTGGCAACAGGGTTGTGAGTAGTGTTGCCAAGATCAGGCTGGAGGATTATAGTGTGTCCTGATCAGTTGCTAAAGTTTGAGGAGATCACCCCAAACTGATGATGAAGCAGCTGAAAGCAGAATGGTTGCGTTGTAAGGACAATTCAGCCCCTAAGTCAGATGGGTTGAGGTCATTGCTGAAGAACCTTGTCCACAGAAAGCCAGACTGGAGAAAAAAGAGAGGTTGAAGCAGAGCTTTGCCAGATCAGGAAAAACCAAGGAGGAACATTGTGTAGCCATCAACCCTAAAGACCCAAGATGAGTTGCTGGAGGATAAAAAGGGGCCCGCCCTGTGGAACGCCCTTCCAGCAGATGTCAAAGCGATAAACAACTACCTGACATTCAGGAGACATCTTAAGGCAGCCCTGTTCAGGGAAGTTTGTAACGTGTGATATTTTATTGTATTTTTGGTTTTTATGGAAGCCGCCCAGAGTGGCTGGGGAGGCCCAGCCAGATGGGCGGGGTATAAATAATAAATTATTATTATTATTATTATTATTATTATTATTATTATTATTATTATTCAAATGTCCTTTTCGTTGTGCATCCCTGGTTATTTATGCTCATGATAGTTCTAGGATGGTTCTAAGTGATCCCACTTTCAATACTGCTTGTGCCTGAAAAAGTTTAGGAGTGGGCTTACTGCTTCGTTTTTAACCAGTGCACGCCCTGGAATTCCCTGCAGATACAGTTGTACCTCAGAAGTCAAACGGAATCTCTTCCAGAAGTCCATTCGACTTCCAAAACATTTGGAAACCAAAGCGTGGCTTTTGATTGGCTGCAGGAAGCTCCTGCAGCCAATCGGAAGCCATGGAAGCCCCGTCAGATGTTCGACTTCCAAAAATAGTTCGCAAACTGGATCTCTCATTTCAGGGTTTGCGGCGTTCAGGAGCCAAAACATTCGAGAACTAAGCTGTTTGAAAACCAAGGTACGACTGTATTCTGTAACGTTTCATACCACAAACAATTTGTGGGTTTTTTGCCCTGCTGTTTGCAAGTGTGACAGTGCCACTCCAGATGGCAATAACATTGAGGAAGCATCGCCAACTAATATAGAGGAATGATGTGCAGAAAGTTCAGTTTATTTTTTTATTATTTTTTATAACATTTTATTAATTTTCCAACAATAACAAAAATGATAGAATAACCTTATAAAAACAAAACAAAACAAAATAAATTGACTTCCCCCTAGTCCCTTCCTTGGTTCCATTGTTTTTCATCACACCACATGTCAAATGTAAAGTTATAAACCATTTCCGTTACTTATTGTCCATTCATAATTAAATTACAAGTAGTCTCAGAACCCTGCTAATGTATTGACCTGTGTACATTGCTTCTGTATATATGCAATGAAGTCCTTCCAATCTTCTTTAAATTCATTGTCGTCTCTTCCTCTTAATTTCTTTGTCAGTTACAGAAAGCTCAGTTTAACTCCACGCCACAGTTAATGCAACAATGACACCAGCAGAAAACCACCTACAGAGTGAGACAGACCATGGGTCCAGCAAGCCTGGACTTCTAGGTCTCAGACAGAGGTCTTTCTACTTACCTGCTACCAGTTCTTTGTAATGGATTGCGATGATTCAGACAGCCTATTAATCCCCGCACCTCCAGTCCCTTCCATATCTGCAGAAGATTTGAGGGCTGCCTTTCAACTTCTAGAGCACAGGTGGAAGTTTTCAGAAGTCATCACATGTCTTCAGAGGCTTTGATGACACTGTCACAAGGTTTGACCATGAGCCGGCAGACGTGCCAAGGAAAATTCGTAATGCAGAATACAGCTAAAAGCAAAAATGTTCGGTACTTGTCTCCTAATAGCTGTGCTGGAGAGAAAGGGGCTCTCTGCCTCTTAGCACACACCCCAATATCTACAATTTAAAGATAAACAGCTGTCTTTTTATAAGGAGACTCTGTTCGCAAAACATTTTAGTAAAATGAGGAAATGGCATTTTGTATACCGTATTTTTCGCACTATAGGACGCACTTTTTCCCCTCCAAAAATGAAGGGGAAATGTGTGTGCGTCCTATGGTGCGAATGCAGGCTTTTGCTGAAGCCTGGAGAGCGAGAGGGGTCCGTGCGCACCGACCCCTCTCGCTCTCCAGGCTTCAGGAAGCTATCCCAAGTCTTGCAAGCCCGGCGGGATGTACCGCGGGCTCGCAAGGCTTGCGGGCAGCAGCCTGCACCCAAAAGCTGGGGACAGCGGGGAGGCGCAGAGCCGCCACCCCGCTATTCCCCGACCTGATCTGGAGGCTGGCGGGGGGAGAAGCAAGCCTGCTTCTCCCCCCCACCAGCCCCACAACCTCCAGATCAGGTCGTGGAAAAGCGGGATGGCGGCGCTCCGCTATCCCGCTTTTCCCCGACCTGATCGGGAGGCTGGCGGGGGGAGAAGCAAGCCTGCTTCTCCCCCCCCACATCCCCACAACCTCCAGATCAGGTTGGGGAAAAGCGGGATGGCGGCGCTCCGCTATCCCGCTTTTCCCCGACCTGATCGGGAGGCTGGGGGAGGGAGAAGCAAGCCTGCTTCTCCCCCCCCACCATCCCCACAACCTCCCGGCTTCAGGAGAGCCCCACCGCCAGCCCCACAAGCTCGGGGGACAGCGGGAGAGGCGCAGCGCGCCATCCCGCTGTCTCCCGACATGGTTTGGAGGCTGGCGGAAGGCTTCCTCCTCCCCCAGCCCCGCAAGTTCCCAGAGCGATGCCAAAGCATGGCTCTGGGTCCCGTTCTGGGGGTGGGGGAAGCTCGGGCTTCCCCGCCCCAGCCCCGCGCCTGGCGGGGGGGGGATAAATTTTTTTTGCCTTTATTTCCCCCCCCCCAATCTAGGTGCGTCCTATGGACCGGTGCGTCCAATAGTCCGAAAAATACGGTATATATTTAAAATGTCTGGTTTCCTGCAGGCTTGCAACTTTGTCCTGCATCTGCTCTTAATTTCAGAAACTGCCCCTCCTGTAAACAGAAACACTTGGAGAGATTCACGTGTGTGCATGCAGACACACACACACAATGACAGCAAATGCACATGTTAATTTGCATCTGCATGCTTAATTTCTTTATGCAGATTGCAGTAATTGCTTGTAGGAAATTAGAGGGCGCTTTCAGAGAGGGTAAAATTGGCTCCCGAAAGAGCTGCGGAGAACATTGAAATGGAAAAAGATGAGGCGCGTGAGAAAGTGGGGGGGGGGGCGTCCTCCCTGATGGCTAGAAATGAGATTTACCCCTTCAAAGCAGCTGTGTCGATGGTGAACAAAATAGCCGAGTCAGAGCATCCTAGCAGGAGATGGGCCACTCGGATGTGCAAGAAGTCTGTGCAGCTCGTCAAGGTCAAGGACCTGTGGGATCCCATGCGTCAAGCTGAGCTTCTGGCAGCTGTGCTGTCAATAACAGGGAGCACCTTTTTGAGCCTGGTAGGGGAGGCGACATCCTTCCTGCCATCGGACAAGTGGACAGCATTGATTAGTTTCTTGACCCTGAGGGACACCGCTTGGTGTCTCCGCTAAGTACTGCAGGTGGACAATTGATCTGGGAGAGGGACACTTGCTTCAGCTAAAAGGCACTGGCTGAGTTCATGCAGTTTGGATGAGAGGAGTAAAGTGTGAGTGTTCAAATGCCTCTCGGGTGAGATGCAACAAAGAACCGACATGCAGGAAGGGTTGAGCAGTCGTTCTGAAACTGCCTTCAGGTGTTCCTCAAGGGGAGATGGAGCAACTCCTCTCCAATGACACCTGACATTTGGACCTTTTAAGCTACGATAAGAGATGTGGGTGGCGCTGTGGTCTAAACCACAGAGCCTAGGGCTTGCTGATCAGAAGGTCGGTGGTTCGAATCCCCGCGACGGGGTGAGCTCCTGTTGCTCGGTCCCTGCTCCTGCCAACCTAGCAGTTCGAAAGCACATCAAAGTGCAAGTAGATAAATAGGTACTGCTCCGGCAGGAAGGTAAACAAGGTTTCCATGTGCTGCTGTGGTTCACCAGAAGCGGCTTAGTCATGATGGCCACATGACCCAGAAAAACTGTCTGCGGACAAACACCGGCTCCCTTGGCCAGTAAAGCAAGATGAGCGCCGAAACCCCAGAGTCGTTCGCAACTGGACTTAACAGTCAGGGGTCCCTTTACCTTTAGCTACCATAAAAGGTGGAAGAGAAGGGATATGACTGAGATGTATCGAATAAGGCATGGCAATTGAAAAAGTGGATAGAGAGAAAAAAATCTCTTATAACGCTGGAACTGGGAGCCGTTGAATAAAGCTAAACATTGGAAGATTCAGGGCAGAGGACTTTCCCACACAGTGCAGAATTCTACTGGGGACTCTGCTCCCACAAAAAGCAGCGACAGCCACCAACTTGGATGCCTTTGAAAGAGGAACAGACAAATTCAAGGCTACCACTGAATACCAGCCATGGTTGCTATGTTATACATCTGCAACCTGATGTGGTCTTTCCCAGAATGGCAGGGGCTGGGGAGTGTGCTCAGGGTCATCACTGTCGTGCTTTCTCCCGACTGAAGTGCAGAGTGTTTGAGGACCGGGACATTCGCAGGGAAAACAAAATGCTTGTTTACAAAGCCATTATACTACCAACCTTACTGTCTGCTTGTGAAACATGGATCACTTATAAACGCCATCTCCAACTCCTTGAAAGATTCCATCAACTGTGTCCCCGAAAAATTTTACACATCACTTGGGAAGGCAGGCGAACTAATGTCAGTGTGCTGGAAGAAGCAAAGATCACCAGTGTTGAAGCAATGATTATTCAACATCAACTTTGTTGGACTGGTCATGTTATGAGGATGCCTGATTATCGTCTTCCAAAGCAATTACTTTATTCTGAACTTAGAAATGGAAAGCTTAATGCCGGTGGTCAACAAAAGAGGTTTAAAGACTCTCTCAAGGCAAATCTTTAAAATGTAGTATAAACACCGACAACTGGGAAACACTGGCCTGTGAGCATTCCAGTGGGAGAACAGCCTTTACCAAAGGTGTCATGGGCTTTGAAGACACTCGAACTCAGGACGCAAGGAAGGCACACTTGGCAAATCCACACTGTGATCAACTCCCACCTGGAAACCAATGTCCCCACTGTGGAAGGACATGTGGATCCAAAATTGACCTCTACAGTCAAGTACGCAATCACTGTTAAATCTGTGTTTATGGAAGACAATCTTACTCGGCTACAAGTGATTGCCAAAGAAGAATAAGCTCATGTTCAGCTTCCCAGAGGCATTCCTTGCACCCTTGGCAAAGACAGTCCCCTTCTTCCTCCCCCCCTTTAAGAAAATCACTTTACCACGATGTGAGAAGGACGGGAAGCTTCTCCCATGTTTGAGCTCATCGCGAGAGCGGCAATGTGGTACTACACGCATGCACCATAGACTCCATAACCTGCTAGGTCATTTTTGCACCTCACCCGGGGCTGTGCCCCCCATAGGAGCCAGATTCGCCAACCCCCAGGTAAACCTTTGGTCGTCACCACAGAGAAACCGAGACTATTTCCTGAAACAGACCCCTCACCATCACTGCAGCTGCCCACTGAGGGTGAAACCTCTCATAGTGAGCAAACCGCTTGTGTCTGATCTCTGACACTTATGGCTCTATGCTGTTCCTTCATGTAGAAACAGCGTCCCGAGGTTCCTTGGAAGCTCAGTGGGATCCTTCTGTGATAAGATCTGTAATGGCAGATGAAAGATCCGCAGCTGCGTATAGAGAAACAGGTGTCAGCTGTTGTTCTGCAAAACTGGGACATTCCGGGTTCAAATCAGAAACCGGGACAGCTTCTGAAGTTCCAGACCTGCCCCTGGAAAATTGGGGCACTTGGAGGTGTCTCAAACTTTGGGATTGTTGAAATATATGCCACCAAATGTAATCGATTTGAATCGTGTGACTCAAATTGGGTCTACTGCACCCAATTTTTAAAAGCAATGTAGACTAAAGTCGCTTCTGGGGTCCCTCTGGGATTAGGGTCCCTGAAGCTTAAGCCTCATTCGTTTCCTAGCAGGTCCACCCCTGGGTTTGGCCAGTTACACACAATTTTATATTTAGTATTCCCCTCTCCTCTGATTCTGGCCTGGTGGAAAACCATAACTATTTATTTATCACGTTTACGTCCTTCCAAGGAGTCCAAGGTGGTATTCACGGTTCTCTTCCACCCCATTATATTTTCATCACAACCTTCTCAGGTAGGTTTAGTTGAGAGACTGCAACTGGCCCAAGGTCACTGGGTTGAGTTTCATGGCTGAACCTTGACTGCCCAGATCGTAGCCCAACACTCAGACCACGACACCAGACAATGTGCCTTATATCTCTGGGCAAGATTACAACCAGTTAGATCCATCCCATCTCTGTGAGCCAGGCCAGGTTGTATTCCTGATCAGTTTCAGGTGGGCTTTTCATGACTCAGGCCTTTCCAAAATTTTAAGTGGGTAACTACATTTGTCCTCCTTCTTTTTTTATCCTGATGCTCAGCTGCAAGCCTCTTCCTCCAAAGCACGTTTTGTGTTATAGAGCAGGTACAAGTTTTGTTCGTACATCAGCAGAGTAATTCAACTGCAAGTTTCTCCCACGTTTGCAACAACGTAGAGAAAACCAGCGCACTTTCCTTTACAGTTGTGCCCTTCATCATTCTCCATTGCTCGATCTGAAGCCACAAACCCCTTTTTAAAAAGGGGCACCACACAACAGCAGCAGCAATAGCAATCCTACAGTAAATTCATTTTGTCTGCTGTCGGAACTCCTGTACAGAATTCTGGGTGGCAGGCGCTGGCTGGCGTTGCATACAAATGAGTCTTGTGAAAATCACATGGACTTAGGTAAAGAACAAAAGCAAACAGACTTCAAAGGGAGAGTACCGAGGGTGGAATATCCAGCCGCTGCACACCAGGGGTTCAAAAGATCTAGTGCTAACAAATTGCATTATTATTTTTATTTTTAAAAGCTGGCCCGATGCTTTTTGCCACACTTTCTTTCTGTGGCAAAGGAGAAAACTATACAGGAGCGTACATGTGCACCTTGGTAGCTAAACAAAAACGGTGCTTAGAAACAAAACCCCGTTCTTTGATATCCTTTGGGCTACAACCGCTGTTTGCTACACTCTGTTGTTCCCCGAATTTCCCAGAGACGCAAGAGAGGTCCCTGCCCACCATGTCAGGCTGGCTTAGAGAGAGAGAGAGAGAGAGAGAGAATCACAGCCAGGCAATCTGAATTGGCTGGTCCTAAATGAATTCTGGCCACTTTCCCAAAGATTAGAAGCATGGCTGTGCTTCCTTTTTCAGTTTTTCCTCTTTCTAGTCAACCACTGATGTGTGCATAGACTGCAAAGATGTGGGAGGGAGCAGGGGGGGCAACTCTCTGGCTACCCAGCATCCTCCCCCCTCCAAATTTGTTCTATTCAACCACCTCCCACCCCTCCTGTAAAAAGACTGAAAAGAAGGGAGGTTAACAAGATTTTTATTTTACATTTTATTTATAAAAAAGAGGGGGGAATAATCTTGTTTCCCTTTTCCTCCCACCCTGCATATTAGAAAACATATTAGAATGAGAAAGAGCTTTTTAAAAAACACGACATCGCTCCTGTGTTAGTAAATGACCCATTAGGAAAACTTCATTGCTCTTCAATTGAGTGCAATCCGAAGGTTGGCAACTTGCATGTTTTGCATCATGAATCATGTGGTCTTAAATGCTTTCTAAAAGCTGCTACTGCTGCTGGGGTGGGGAAGGGGTTGTTTTTTTAAAAAAAAAAACAACAACAACACACCCCACGACTTCCTTGTTTCTCTTTGCTCCAAAGATCTCGGAAGGCAAGAGAATGAGAGGTAAAAAGGAAAGCATGCAAACCTGCCTATGGCCAAATTACAGTGGTACCTCGGGTTACATACGCTTCAGGTTACATATGCTTCAGGTTACAGACTCCGCTAACCCAGAAATAGTACCTCGGGTTAAGAACTTTGCTTCAGGATGAGAACAGAAATCGGGCTCCAGCAGCGCGGCAGCAGCAGGAGGCCCCGTTAGCTAAAGTGGTGCTTCAGGTTAAGAACAGTTTCAGGTTAAGAACGGACCTCCGGAAGAATTAACTACTTAACCCGAGATACCACTGTACTACGAAAGGCATCCAGAAACACTCTGGAGAACAAATATAAGACAGTTCTTGTTGGTCATCACTCATCTACATAGAGAAAAAGGAATTCTAACATTGTCTGTCTGCTAAGGCTCACCAGTGGCTCTCTAAATATTGCAGGATTGCACCTCCCACCATCCCGTCAAACATGCTACCTGAGGATGATAGAATCTGGAGTCCAGCTGCATCTGCAAGGCCACACATGAGCAGCCCCTCTTCTACGGAGAGACTTTGTGCGCATTTCCCCCCAGCCTTCCCACGCTTGGACAAGTCTGCAGAACTGCTGAATAGTTGGGAACTATAGCATTAAGCTGTAGTAACCCTCTCTTACCCTAAACAACAGTTGAGAGGGCTTTGTTGGGAGAAGGAGAGCAGAAAAGAGATCTCCATCATCGCCCCATCTTTTTTCTCCCATTGTCTGCTTCCCACAGACCCCACAAAAATGTGCACTGTTGATTTTTAAAGTGGTGAGGACTTGCTTCACGGCCTGCGAAGTGCAGTTTGGGTAGCCTGTGGGTGTATAGTGGACCGCAGTCACATAAAACATTTGTTTTATTTATTTTCCAGGAGGATTTGTTGCCTCGGGGCTGTTCCTCACAACACTTCTTGCACTCGGGTGCAGATGCTTGAATATTGAAAATGTTTGTGTTGCCCTGTTGCACCCTTTTCTCAGCAAAATACACATGGGGGGGGGGAGTTTAAGTCCCTCCTAGCATGACGAGAAAATAAATGACTTATGTGTATGTATGTATTTAAAAAAGAAAAAACACATGCAGAATGCTTAGCCCTACCAGGCAAGGAATGCTAAGCAAAAGTTGCAGATTCTTCCAATTGTTTATTGAAGGTGCAAGAGAGACTTAATGGTTGCAAGAACATTTCTTCACTTTGCCAGGCTTAGGGGCGATACAACCTTATGCCAAAGAAGCCACATTCCATAGCACTCCTTGGAGAGACGTGAAGAGCTCTTACTCAATAGGGAAAGGGTCATAGCTTAGGGGCAGAGCAGAAGATCCCAGGTTCAATTTCCTGACCTTTCTAGGTAGGACTGCAAGAGACCTCTGTCTGAAATCTTGGAGACCTGCTGCCAGACAATGCAGGCAGCAATGTCTAGGCAACACGATGAACATGTTGTTGTTCAGTCGTTTGGTCGTGTCCGACTCTTTGCGACCCCATGGACCAGAGCACGCCAGGCACTCCTGTCTTCCACTGCCTCCCCCAGTTTGGTCAAACTCATGCTGGTAGCTTCGAGAACACTGTCCAACCATCTCGTCCTCTGTTGTCCCCTTCTCCTTGTGCCCTCCATCTTTCCCAACATCAGAGTCTTTTCCAGGGTGTCTTCTCTTCTCATGAGGTGGCCAAAGTACTGGAGCCTCAGCTTCAGGATCTGTCCTTCCAGTGAGCTTATGCCTGTAGTCTTTGTCCATGGAATTTTCTCGGCAGGGATACTGGAGTGGCTTGCCGGTTCCTGCTCCAGGTGGATCACGTTTGGTCAAAACTCTCCACTATGACCTGTCCATCTTGGGTGGCCCTGCACGGCATAGCTCATAGCTTCTCTGAGTTATTCAAGCCCCTTTGCCACGGCAAGGCAGTGATCCATGAAGGGGCCATATACGATGACCATATACATATGTAATAGATAATCTTTATAGAATTCCTTCAAACCATAACAAGTACAAAATGAAATCCTTAGTCTCAAAGTCTCTGAAAATCTTTAAATGAAGCGAGGTACCAAACTTTGTACGATGAAAGACAAGCTGTGAAGCTTTGTGTATTCAGCAAATATGATGTCCAACAATGAACAGTGATTCCGTATATTGACTACTGTTTCGTAGAATTCTTCGTCAGCGTGGTGGGAGGATATAGAATTGCTTCATAAACCCATCTTATTTCGAATGAATGTATGTAAATGAAAATATCAAATGCTGTGGAAATAATGAGCACTGTTCCACAGCATTATGAAGCAATTCTCCAAGGAAGGAACGTCCACCACCTCCCGAGGGAGACCATTCCACTGTTGAACAGTCTTGTTGACAGAAAGTTTTTCCTGGTGTTTAGTCAGAATCTCCTTTTGATTTGTTCTGCTCAGCTTCAAGAGACAGATGCCAAGCCCTGAAGGAACCTTTTCCCTCTGAGCTGCCTCTCTCTTAGCCTGATATTAGGTGGGCACAATTATATTCATTGCAATGAACTGAATAGGCCTTGCTATAGCTTGTTTAAAGGTAAAGGTACCCCTGACAGTTAAGTCCAGTCACAGACGACTCTGGGGTTGAGGTGCTCATCTCGCTTTACTGGCCGAGGGAGCCGACGTTTGTTCGCAGACAGTTTTTCCGAGTTGTGGCCAGCATGACTAAGCTGCTTCTGGCGAACCAGAGCAGCGCACGGAAACAGCATTTACCTTCCTGCTGGAGCGGTACCTAATTATCTACTTGCACTACTTGCTTTCAAACTGCTAGGTTGGCAGGAGCTGGGACCGAGCAATGGGAGCTCACCCCGTCGCGGGGATTCGAACCGCTGACCTTCTGATCAGCAAGCCCTAGGCTCTGTGGTTTAGACCACAGCACCACTCGCGCATGATATTAGGTGGGTACAATTATATTCTTTGCAATGAACTGAATAGGCCTTGCAACAAGTGATGTTCTTGCTCTGATGCTTGTGCTGGTGCAAGAATTTAATCAAATACTGCCCAATATGTCTTCCGAAATTACCCTACTCTCTTCAGTTTTCATGAAGGTCAGGCATTTACAATCCCCCATCTTTTACTGTAGGTACTATTTAAGGGTGCACCTGAGCAGAAACAGGGTTTTTCTGCAGGTTAGCCGGATTTCGGAGGGTTTTAAAAAAAATTATTGGAGTGACTGGGCATGTGTCGGTTGTGTGTTTAGCTCTGTGTAATGGGAATGATTTTGGTGATTGCTTTTTGTGATTCCTTTTTTTGTAATTGAGGTAACAATGATATATACGGTAACAATGTCACATTTCCATGTTTGATCCATGCATTTTGATGTTTCCTATAAGACTCGCTTCTGTGCTTCTTAGGTATAATGCTTAGAGATAGTTATGGCTGAATTACATTTCTTAAAATGTGGAATTAGCAGTAGAATTTAGTTTTGAATGTGAGAACTGTAGTTTACCCCTCACAGAGCCACAATCCCCAGCACCCTTAACAAACGACAGCCCCCGGGATTCTTGCAAAGAGGAGGGTCATCGGTTTTTAATGTGCGGCGCATGAGCATGCTCAAACTTTTCAGGGAACAACATGTTTTCTTGCCCACTCTGAATTCCGAGTGGACATCAGATGAGTCACGGTTTGAATGAAGTGCTGCCAAGCCTCTGGAATACTGCTGTCCGGAGGATCGTTTGCAGGGAGGGCAAGCCGTAATATTTGCAACATGTTTGAATGTGTTTCCACTGACGGATCGCACACATGGAAAGAGTGCCATGCAAATGGGTCTGCAGACAAGCTAAGATGCATTCTGGCTCTTTTGCTGCTTTCCCCCTCCAGAGATCTCCAGTTTCAGGAGATCTGTGGCCAAAGTGAGTTCGGTGTTATTAATACACAGCCAACAGCTTTTATCAGCTCACTCCAGGGAACTCCTTTTTCCCTCCTTCCTCTCCCCCACCAGACCCATTAAAAACGGTGAACCAGCTCCATTTTATCAGGTGTAAAGTAAAGGGGCTCGCATTGTTCTGAGAGATGAAAGCCGCTGGCTTGTTTGATGTCGTACTTAAATACGGTTTTCTTGTCTGCATGAGGTGTGAACTGAAAATGGCCGATTTCACGTTAGCTCCGTGTCCCGGGTGGCGGCCGGCTTGGCTGCCTGCTACCCGCACAGAATGACTTGGCAAGAGCATCTGTCCGCTTCAGAAATCCTCTTGCGATGCGTCCCACCATGAAGATATCGAATAATTCCTCCTTTGTCCCACGGAGTGGCTTTCACAGCGATGGGGATGAGCCGGCTGGACCTGACTCTAGGACGCTTGTTAAACTCTTTTGGAGCAAGTCGGGGAAAAGATTAAAGGGAGAATACAATCTGTGCAAAGCAGTAGCCCTGACTCCAAAGAAGCAGATGATCTAAGGGGAGGAAGGAACTTCTCTTTTAAACTGGAGACTCGACATGCAATGCAAATGATTCCATATGCAGCTGCCACTGGCAGGCAGCCACCCGCCTGCAGAAGGATAACGTCAAAGCAACAATTCTGAACCCTGAAGCTTAGCGACTTCAAACAAGGGAAAGCGGGGAGGAGAGGCACAATTCTTTCCAGCGAACTCTTTCCATCCCTAAATGGTGCTGATAACCTCACCGACTACAGCTGTCCTCTTCAGGATCCAAGGCTCTCCTTCCAGCAGGCCACATCTGGCGCTGTCTGTGTGTTCATACCTGAGATGGGAAACAGCTGGAGCATGCCATCTCTGAAATGCAAGCCACCCAATTCCTCCAACTAGCCTTAAATCTGCTTTGCCACTCTCTCTCTCTTTCTGCACACAAAGTTCACAACTATGGGTGATTTATTTAGATAAAACTATCTGACTTATGGACGCGGGTGGCGCTGTGGGTTAAACCACAGAGCCTAGGACTTGCCGATCAGAAGGTCAGTGGTTCGAATCCCCGCGACGGGGTGAGCTCCCATTGCTCGGTCCTTGCTCCTGCCAACCTACCAGTTCGAAAGCACGTCAAAGTGCAAGTAGATAAATAGGTACCACTCTGGCGGGGAAAGTAAATGGCGTTTCTGTGCACTGCTCTGGTTCGCCAGAAGCAGCTTAGTCATGCTGGCCACATGACCTGGAAGCTGTATGCCGGCTCCCTCAGCCAATAAAGCGAGATGAGCGCCGCAACCCCAGAGTCGGTCATGACTGGACCTAACGGTCAGGGGTCCCTTTGCCTTTTATCTGACTTTTAGAAGACACCTGAAAACAGGTCCTGTATAGGGAAGTTTTTAATTTTTGATGTCTTAACTGTGTTTTAATTTGTGGGAAACTGCCCAGAGTGGCCGAGGGAACCCAGTCAGATGGGCAGCAAAGATGATGATGATGGTGGTGGTGGTGGTAGCTTTGGGGAGGGAGAAAGAGGCAAAAAAATGTATTTTGGAAAGGCAAACTATTGACACATTTTGGGTACCATTTCTCCCCTCAATGTTGAGGGTGTTCATATGAAATCTTGTACCTGTCTACCTTGTCTGTACTTATGTTTAGACACTAGTGAGAGAGCTAACATATGCTGATTTTAAACATTGCCACATTGGTCTGTCTCCTGAAGATGGTGGCCTTTTGCTCACATGTTGCTCTGTCTCCAAAGTGCCTCTGCAAGGCTTTGACCATGTGCAGTTTTCCTTTATAATAATAATAACTTATTATTTCTATCCCACCCATCTGGCTGGGTTTCCCAACCACTCTGGGCGGCTCCCGACAGAATATTAAAAACAGAATAAAACTTCAAACATTAAAAACTTCCCTAAACAGGGCTGCCTTCAGATAACTTCTAAAAGCCAGATAGTTGTTTATTTCCTTGACATCTGATGGGAGTGTGTTCCACAAAGCAGGCGCCACCACCGAGAAGGCCCTCTGCCTGGTTCCCTGTAACTTCACTTCTTGCAGGCAGGGAACCACCAGAAGGCCCTCGGAGCTGGACCTCAGCGTCCAGGCTGAACGATGGGGGTGGAGATGCTCCTTCAGGTATAGGGACTAGGCTGTTTAGGGTTTTCAAGGTCAGCACCAACAATGTGAATCGTGCTTGGAAACATTATGGGAGCCAATGTAGGTCTTTCAGGACCGGTGCTATATGGTCTCAGCGGCCGCTCCCAGTCACCAGTCTAGCTGCCACATTCTGGATTAGTTGCAGTTTCCGGGTCACCTTCAAAGGTAGCCCCACGTAGAACCCCTTTGCTTCTCTTCCTTCTGCAGGAGTGTGTGTGGTGCTTAGACTGAACTTTTCCCCCCTCAGAAGCTCCAAACAAATCTGGATTGAGCCTGCCTGGTAAAAGAGGAGGGAGGGAGACTGCAGAATCTTCTTCCAGTTGTTTTGTCTCCCTGCACATTAAACAACCTTGGAAATATCAGTCTTCTGCATTGAGAGGGAGCCTACATGAGTAGAAGCAGACCAGACCCCTTCAGACAATTGCCCTCCAACTTGCAGAGCAGGCAGGCTGGGAGCAGAGCTAGCACATCTCCCTCCTTCCTCCATTGCATGTCAGTTTACCCAATTCCCAAAACACTTCCTTTTCATCTTTCATCTTGCTTTCTGGAATGGTAACAATGACAGCAACAAGCAATGGCATTGTGGATAACAGTCAAACACCCAATGAGTGAAAAGAACACATTTCTCTTATGCTGGTAATTCTTATAAGAATCTTAAATTTTTTATATCGCCCCAGCAAATCTGTTTAGTTGGAATGGGTGGGGTATAAATATATTATTATTATTATTATTATTATTATTATTATTATTATTATTATTATTATTAGACACCATTGGTTCAAGTCCCAGCCTCTGGAGCTGGAGAAAACTAGCATATTTCTACATGACAGATCTTCCTTGATAAAAAGCTGTTTCACACAGAGTCAGATGACTGTATTGCTCACAGAGAGCGAGATGGCAGTAAATCCCACTGTTCAAAGTGGGATTTAACTCTTTATTGGCAAAAACACAATCTTCACAGACTTGACTGAGGGTCAGGCCTGATGAGCACAGCAGCTCATCCCTAGTAGGTCTTACCCCATGAACCACTTGCCAAGACTGAAAGTCCTCACAGCTGTCTAAGGGTGAATCTACACACTGGAAAAAACAACAACACTATACATAAGTAAGAAATTAAATCATTATAACAAAAAAAAAAACCCCACTATGTAAAAATTGCATAGAATTTTTTGCTCTCCAGCGCCATCTGGTGTTGCATGTTTATAACACCTTCTAAACATTGCCTTTTGACTAATGTAGCTGAGTCCTTAGTCCACTCCCTTCCGAGGCTTTTTCCAAGCAACCAGAGACTGCACCTGCATGAAGCCTGTCACTGCTCTACCCGTTTCAGCCCTCTTTTGGTTCTGGGAGACAAAGTTGGGAAGGGAGCTCATTGCAGCAGGAGGGGGGAGGCATCTGTGCCTCTCCACCAGACGGTCTCATCACTGCTTCCTATCTTCCCTGCTTCAGTTTCTGCCTCTTATTATGGACTCCGACACTTCTTCTCCCTCTGACCACTCATGGTCATCCCACCACCAATCCCAGGGCTCAGAGCTTTCTTCCCTTGGTGGTTCCCCAGCTGGTTCCTCTCCCTATTCCTCTGCGTCCAGCCAGTCCCTGACAGTTGCCTACACTAACTGACAGTGGCTGCCCAGTGTTTTTGGCAGGGAGTTTCCCCCAGTCCTACCTGGAGATGCTGAAGGATGAACGGAAGGCCTTCTCCACACAAAGCAGATTCTCCGCTGCTGAGCTCTGCTACGGGAGAGGCTTACTTAGTTGTCATCCTCCTCTGTAAAATCTTGGGCAACTGACCTCATGGACCAGTGCCATGGCCATGTGCACCTCCTGGTCACCTCTCTAGACCAGCAAAATGTCTTCTAGACCAGCTTTCCCCAACCTCGTGCCCTCTAGATGTTTTGGACTACAAATCACCCCCTGTTGGCAGGTGCTGGTGGGAGTTGCAAGCCAAAATAACACCAGGTCTGCAAAAGCAGCTCTAGCAGTGGTCTGCAGTGATTTTATTTTTTATGTAGGGGAACAGTTAGGGCCAGAGGCACCAGCTTGCGAGGGTGATGTTGAACACGTGAGCATCACACCTCTCTCCCTCCCTAAGTTGGCCAGAAGCTGTGTTGTTGTTGTTGTTGCCGGAAACTACAACTAATCCAGAATGCAGCAGCTAGACTAGTGACTGGGAGCGGCCTCCAAGACCACATAACGCCGGTCTTGAAAGACCTACATTGGCTCCCAGTACGTTTCCAAGCACAATTCAAAGTGTTGGTGCTGACCTTGAAAGCCCTAAACGGCCTCGGCCCAGTAGACCTGAAGGAGCATCTCCATCCCCATCGTTCTACCCAGACACTGAGGTCCAGCCCTGAGGGCCTTCTGGCAGTTCCCTCACTGCGAGAAGCCAAGTTATAGGGAACCAGGCACAGGGCCTTCTCAGTGGTGGCAACCACCCTGTGGAACGCCCTCCCACCAGCTGTCAAAGAGAACAACAACTACCAGACTTTTAGAAGACATCTGAAGGCAGCCCTGTTTAGGGAAGCTTTTAATGTTTGATGCATTACTGTATTTTAATATTTTGTTGAAAGCCGCCCAGAGTGGCTGGGGAAGCCCAGCCAGATGGGCAGGGTATAAGTAATAAGTTGTTGTTGTTGTTGTTGTTGTTGTTGTTGTTGTTGTTGTTGTTGTTGTTGTTGTATTTATATACCACCCTATACCCACAGGTCTCAGGGCGGTTCAGAGAATAAAATCAGAATATAAAACCACAACATACACAATCAAAATAACAACAACAACCCAATAACCCACCACCACCACGACTTTTCCTCCTACACTTTGCGAAGGAGGTGCCAGGCTGGAGCTTTCCTGCTTCCTTCCCAAAGCCGTGAGACCTTTGGGAAGGTGGTGGAAGGGCTCTTGGCCCTGTCAGATATTGCGCCTCTTTCCCTAAGCCAGGCAGAAGCTCCCCAGACTTTGCAACGGAGGCTCCAGGGGAACATCAATGTAATATTTCAGCATTCACCTTCACACAACTACAATTGTATTTCCCCCCTAAAAATAACAACAAAACAACAATAAAAACTCAACACAGTCTCAGTGATGTGGATACAAATGTGAAAAATGTGAAGAAGGAGGAGGAGGAGGAGGAGGAGGAGGAGGAGTTTATTATTAAAAGGTGAAGGTAAAGGACCCCTGGACAGTTAAGTCCAGTCAAAGGCAACTGTGGGATTGTGGTGCTCATCTCGCTTTCAGGCCAAAGGAGCCGGTATATGTCCACAGACAGCTTTCCGGGTCATGTGGCCAGCAGGACTAAACTGCTTCCGGCACTACAGAACACTGTGATGGAAGCCAGAGCACACAGAAATGCTACTTACCTTTCCGCTGCAGTGGTACCTGTTTATCTACTTTCATTGGTGTGCTTTCCAACTGCTAGATTGGCAGGAGCTGGGACAGAGCAACAGGAGCTCACCCTGTCATGGGGATTTGAACCGTTGACCTTCCGATCAGCAAGCCCAAGAGGCTCAGTGGTTTAGACCACAGCGCCACCCACGTCCGGTCAAGTGGACATTAGATTGGTAGGAAATACAACGGGGTGGGTGAAATGTTCAGCACCAGCGCTGTGCTCTTTGTGCTGTGTGTTTTTGCTTAAGTCATGGCGGAAAGTATCTTGGTACCGCCCAAGACCAGAATTCTGGCTTGTGTGAGTGACTGGTGACATACAAGTTAATTTCATTCTCCCCTCGCCAAGCCTTGTGCTGGTGATGCAACTGCATGGCTTGACGCAGCTGCTGCAAGCTGTCTGTCACGACTGCCCAAGAAATCATGCGGCTTTGAAATGAATTAACCTGCACCCTTTCTGCCCAGCGGGGCCTGTAATTAAGCTGTAATTCCTCCCAGATAGTTTTATAGTTCTCCTATTGTAGCCATCTCGAATTCTAAACGGCCCCTCTCCTGACCTTCACCCTTTCCAGATCCTCGTAGCCGCCACCAGAGCGAGATTGTCCTTTTTAGATACTATTTTTATAGACCCTCAGCTCTTTCTCCTTTTCCTGCCCTGAGTGAAGGACGAGCTGCTTGTGTCTCAGGCTTGAATGCTATGGGGGCTTTACATGGGGAGATAAAAGAGGCTTTAGCCTTGGGTGCTAAGGAAACTCTGCCCCATTCAAACTCTCGGGGAGCCTCGTCGGGCTCATTGTTCGATTTCCAAAGGAAGTATCCTGCCAGGCTCAGCGCAAAGCCCCTTAAAAGCTCCCCTTTTGATGAAACCTCTCAAAATGGATAGCTCAAACCATCCATAAGAATCATAATGTCAAATGGATTTCATGGTAAAATTAGATCTAACATTGGCTTTTGGGAAGTATCGCCATAAACCAACCTTAAAGGGGAGGGGGGATTTATTATTATTATTTTTGAAGTTCAACTTGAAGGGCGTTTGAGTTTGTGACTGAATGTTTTCAAGGTTTATTTTGGGGTGGGTGACCAGTTATTTCCCCTCTTGGTCCCAGGATGGATACCTTTTGGAAACAGCTTGCAAAAACTTCTTGTTTACCTCAAGAATTTGAATCTGACGGGCTGTTTGGTTCTGTCTCACTTTCTAAACACAAGGTGGCAAATTTACAGTTGGCATGGGAATTCTAACTTGCTTCAGTTGCTTGTTCTTGGAGTGTTTCTTTTTGAAATAAGCATTATTATTTATGAACAATATTTTTGATATTACTTTATTATTATTGAACAACAGCAACAACAACAACTAATAGCATTTTTATTTTATTTCTTTCAGGATTGATAATCTGCTCTGCATTCAGAAAATACTTTAGTGGTGTGCACAAATCAAATACAAAATACCAACTTCCGGGTTAGCGCCATCGGCAATGGTGGAGTTCCTCTGACCGAGAGGAACCCGCTCCGTGAAAATCGGGTCTTGCCGCCGCGGCGAAGGTGGAGACCCTTCAAAAATCCCAGGCAGAGGAAGCCTGGGAACGTGGGATTCGGCTGACACCAAGAGCGCCTCCCCTACTCACGGGGAAACCCTTTTTAGGGAATCCGAAGCGAAGTGGGGTGAGTGGCGCGGTGTTTTGAATCGACTGCTACTTTTACGGAGTGAAGCTGCACAGCCGTTGCCGGAGAGCGCTGACTTTTTCCTGTGGACAATTGGACTCTAAACCACTACCCGTGAGTAGAACGGAAAATTGGACTACGAAACATTTTAATTTGGCACCGAAGCAGGAAGGTTCTAAACAGGAAGTCCGCCTCCCGCTTTTGTAAATAGACTGAAGCAAAAATTTTGCAAGCTAAAGTCTGGAAAGTTGTATATAAAGGACTAAATTTCCTTCATTAAAATTACCAAAACCCCTCTTGGAAGCAGGAGAAGAGGGGGGGAATCTTAGATTGTTTAAACCTGCAGGAGAGAGAGTAAAGAAAGATAAATTTCCACCGTCTCGAACCTGGGAATGGGGTGTCAGAGACAGACGTTTTGGGGAAGTTCATCGACTGTGAATGAAACGTCTTTTGACAGATAGTTAAAAAAGAGAAAGATATTGATTCCAATGTTGCCTTTTGCATTTAAAAGAAACAAAATATTTGAAAAATGAAAGTAATTTATTTTTTTCTTGCTGGACCTGCTTTCAAAAGATGGATACAAATAGAAATTGTCTCCTCTAGAGGGAGCTTGTTAAACTGTTGCTGGAGTCGATCTGGGGAATTCCACAGCTGTGGAGATTAAGGATCGTGAGACCAGACTTTGACCTTGGATAAGAATGTGCTTAGAAGAAGTTTTGGTGCTTGCTTTTTGCAAGACAAGTGCTTTGTTGGAGCAGCTGCATGAGAAGATGGATTTGATGACTGTTGCAGTCAGTAATTTTGGACAAACAGTGAATACTCATATAGAAACACTCAGGAACCAACCCAGGAATCTGCTTTGACAGGGCAAATGCAGAAGATAATGGAGGAGGTTGTTGTTGAATCTCAAGTAACACAAATGGAGAGACCCGAGGCCTTGTCGGAACATAAGCTGCTGTCTTTGATGACTGAATCTGGAGAAAGTCAGATTTGGAGAGATGGAGTACTGTTTGGTTTGGAGATGGGAAGTTGGATGGACCCCCCTATGCAGGGATGTCTCGGCTTTTGGGATATGGTTTTGGGCCAGGGGAAGTCTGGATTTGTGGGGGTTCTTAACTATGGAGGGACTTTGAAACATGCCTACAAATACTTTTTGGATTACAGTGCTGACTGTGGAGAATGGGCTGACCTGCTGAGGGGGGGTGGAGACATGGTTGGGTTGGAGTCTCCCCGAGACCTACTCCTTAATGAGAAAGGAAGGAAATTAAGAATAAGATCAGCAAAAGACAAAGTAAAGTGCAGGCATAAACAAGAAGAAGATCTGCAGAAGGGACATGGAAAAGACTTAAGAGCCTCGGACAGAAGATCACCAGGTTGATGGACTAGATGGAATGGATAGAAAGGACTGACATAACCCGAGACCAGGAAGAAGAGACATTGGATGAAGATTGGAAGAAAGTTTTTAAAAATTCATTTTGAGAATTAGTGTAAAATTAATGAGTGTTAGGAAAAATGTTGGAATGAAACTACTTGGCTTTAGTAGAAATGATATAAGGAGTTATGTATAAATAAGTATTAAGTTTTAAGGCTTTTTATGGTAAGATAAGGTTAAAATAAATTAAGGTAATTTAATGACAGAATACAGTTAAAGATGGAAAGGATTTGCTGAGTTAATAAATAGGTTAGACTGTTAAGATAAATTATAGAACAAAAACTGAGAAAGATGGAAAGAATTTGCTGAAACAATTAATTGAACTAGAATACAAAAAGGGAGGTGTGAGGAGGTCGATGAAACAAGTAAATGAAAGATAAAGATATGGAATATTGGATGTTTAGTGTTATTGTTCTTTTTTGTTATATTGTTTTTTATGGTTTCCTTTTTATGTATTGTAATGTATGTCTTGTTAAATTTTGTGTTGTTTTCTTTTTCCCCCTGTAATTGTTAAACTTTTAATAAATATCATTTAAAAAATAAATAAATACAAAATACCAGTGCTGCTTTGTTAGAAAAAGAGGGGCTGGAACTCACCCTGAATGCCCCACTTTGTTTTCTTATAATGGCAATGGCACCCACCCGAGAGATGCTGGAATTGAGTTCCTGCGAGTTCTGACTGAAAAAAAGCCCTGCATACTACTGGCCATGAAAGAACATGCAAGCACAAATACCCACAAGAACTGTAGTAGCAACAACAGCAAGCAATATACCTACCTATTCAGAACAATAAGAAACAGGTGCACTTTTTCTGGCAGTCAGCGGGTGGTGGTAGGTAAAGGTAAAGGTAAAGTAAAGGTAAAGGGACCCCAGACCATTAGGTCCAGTCGTGGCCGACTCTGGGGTTGCGGCGCTCATCTCGCTTTATTGGCCAAGGGAGCCGGCGTACAGCTTCTGGGTCATGTGGCCAGCATGACTAAGCCGCTTCTGGTGAACCAGAGCAGCACACGGAAACGCCATTTACCTTCCCGCCAGAGTGGTACCTATTTATCTACTTGCACTTTGATGTGCCTTTTGTCTTTGTCCATGGAGTTTTCTTGGCAGGGATACTGGAGTGGCTTGCCGGTTCCTGCTCCAGGTGGATCACATTTGGTCAAAACTCTCTACTACAACCTGTCCATCTTGGGTGGCCCTGCACGGCATAGCTCATAGCTTCTCTGAGTTATTCAAGCCCCTTCACCATGGCAAGGCAGTGATCCATGAAGGGGCCCTGAGTGCTCACTGGAAGGACAGATTGTGAAGCTGAGGCTCCAATACTTTGGCCACCTCATGAGAAGAGAAGACTCCGTGGAAAAGACCCTGATGTTGGGAAAGATTGAGGGCACAAGGAGAAGGGGACGACAGAGGACAAGATGGTTGGACAGTGTTCTCAAAGCTACAAACATGAGTCTGACCAAACTGCGGGAGGCAGTGGAAGACAGAAGTGCCTGGCGTGCTCTGGTCCATGGGGTCATGAAGAGTTGGACACGACTAAACGACTAAACAACAACAACTTTGATGTGCTTTCGAAGTGCTAGGTTGGCAGGAGCAGGGACTGAGCAATTGGAACTCACTCCGCCACGGGGATTCAAACCGCTGACCTTCTGATCGGCAAGTCCTAGGCTCTGTGATTTAACCCACAGCGCCACCCGCGTCCCAAGGTAAAGATACCTAACCTCTATTTCAGATCTCATGTGCCTTTTTTCCTTGAGACCACCACTATGTCTTCTGAGAGATAAATCTGCATTTCTAAGCTGCGAGAGTGTGCCACATTTTGGTCCTACATGCCTAAAAAACAAGCTGTCAATCTTACCAACTGCCAAAAAATTAACAAGTGCCTAAATTTGAGACCCCATTCCAAAAGGCTGCACCCGCCCCCATTCCTGCACCCCCAATAGAGCTTGGATATAAAAGCAAATGTTCTTAAAGCAGAGTTGGGTTTTTGCAGTTCGATTTGGAATACAGCCAATGGAAAATCTATAAACTGTACAGTTAATCCCCCCCCACTCTACTGAAATATATCCCCCCAACTGCATTGAAAATGCCACCCTGGTAAGCGATCAAAAACCGCATCTGATCACTTTTATAAGTCATCGTGAAGTTGGCAGTGTTTATATTTTAATACTCCGAGAAATCAATATGTAGATTGCTTGGCGCGCTCCATCCTTTGTGCATACTTTTAAGTTTATATTGTTATGAGGATATGCAGTTATAATAGTTTAAAATCTAAGGTAAAGGTAAAGGGACCCCTGATCATTAGGTCCAGTTATGACCGACTCTGGGGTCGCGGCGCTCATCTTGCTTTATTGGCCGAGGGAGCCAGTGTACAGCTGCCGGGTCATGTGGCCAGCATGACTAAGCCACTTCTGGTGAACCAGAACACCGCACGGAAACGCTGTTTACCTTCCCACTGGAGTGGTTCCTACTTATCTACTTGCACATTGACTTGCTTTCGAACTGCTAGGTTGGCAGGAGCAGGGACTGAGCAACGGGAGCTCACCCCGTCACGGGGATTCGAACTGCCGACCTTCCGATTGGCAAGTCCTAGGCTCAGTGCATACTAATTAATAAATAATGGCAGCGATATTTTGGGGGTGTTGTAAGGCCCTCGGAGATTGCCTTTGAAACACGAAGCCCCCTTGGAAATGGCCTAAATTAAAATAAATAAAATATTGGCAAGCCAAAGCTTCACACAGGAAAGGGAGAGGGCTGAGAGAGGCTGTGGATAAATGTGGGCAACAGCAGCAGTTGAGAGGGAAGTAGTGAGGACTGCACCAAAAAGGTGGGTTTGGAGGAAAGAGCGTAAGAGAGAGAAGGAGAAGTCTTTGAGCCCCCTCCTTATACACTGGCAGAAGGATTATTCTCATAAGTACCTCCTAAAATGCTCACAAGGAGACAGCAATTCAACCCACTATCTTTTTCGAAATCCAGCTCCCATCCCCAAAACAGCTGCCTCTCCTCTGGAGCTCATGACAATCCCCTGCTTTGGGTGTTTATCTTTCAGTGAGTGGTTTAACAGGTTTAGGATTTAAGTGGCCGCAGTTATGCTTTGAGGTTAACATATCGTTAGATAAATGGGGAGCGTTTGCCCCTCTCTGTGGCTCACTTGGCCTCCTCTGTCTGAAAAATGACAGGGGAAAAGGCACTCTTGGCTCCCTAACAGCCATCATTCCGATTGCAAGCAGTAGACCAACTTAAAAGGAGGCGGAAACAACAAATTCTGAAAGCCCACAACCCACAGAATGAAAGGAACAATCGCATCCGCTAGGCGAATGATAACATCACCAAGCCCTGGTGGCTTGGATTCTTTTTGCTGGCAGCAAAGCATGGTGCGCTTGATAGAGGTGAACATTGGAACCCATGCTACATTTAAGCATCTTTGCAACTTGCTGTCGTGTCCATGTTAGTAAAAACAAACAAACCTCCACCTTCTAGTTTACAGATTTGGGTGGAACCACGTGGTTAGGACTACTTGCATCAGAGTTGACATGCCTCAAAAGTAATGGTGTTATGTTTGGGGGTGTTTAGTTTTGGGCCACTGGCTTAAGTGAGCCTGTACTTAATTAATTAATTAATTAATTAACTAATTAAGTCAGTCAGTCAGTCAGTCAGTCAGTCACTCAGTCACTCAGTCACTCAGTCATTTCTTTCATATCCTGTTTGGTTGGATCAGTTTTGAGCAATGAGCGTAAGGAGAAGTATGAAGCTTGTCGCAAACATGCTGTCCTTCCAGCCCCACGGCGTGTAGCTTGAAGCTTGTACTTGTGGCTCATGCAAAGAGAGGATTCTTCCCCTTCCAAACCATTCAGAAGTAGACTCCATGATGCCCAAGAAAACCAATGTATTAACCAGGAGTTCTCCAAGGGCTAGCAGAAGGAGAGGAAAGCAAGGGTGGCAAGAAGAAGGACACTGACAAACTGGAACGTGTCCAGAGGAGGGCAACCAAAATGGTCGAAGGCCTGGAAACGATGCCTTATGAGGAACGGCTAAGGGAGCTGGGCATGTTTAGCCTGGAGAAGAGGAGGTTAAGGGGTGATATGATAGCCATGTTCAAATATATAAAAGGATGTCATATAGAGGAGGGAGAAAGGTTGTTTTCTGCTGCTCCAGAGAAGCGGACACGGAGCAATGGATCCAAACTACAAGAAAGAAGATTCCACCTAAACATTAGGAAGAACTTCCTGACAGTAAGAGCTGTTCGACAGTGGAATTTGCTGCCAAGGAGTGTGGTGGAGTCTCCTTCTTTGGAGGTCTTTAAGCAGAGGCTTGACAACCATATGTCAGGAGTGCTCTGATGGTGTTTCCTGCTTGGCAGGGGGTTGGACTCGATGGCCCTTGTGGTCTCTTCCAACTCTATGATTCTATGATTCTATGATTCTATGATTCTATGATTCTAAGAGTCAAGGACAAGCAAAGAAACATTTAAACATCTCCATGTAGTGTAGTATATTACAGTATCAAAACAACTTCTTCTTTTTGCAGAATATGGATAGATATCTTTTCAAAATCAGAAAGTGCTAGGAATTGTTTCTTTTGGTTTTCCAAAATACTTCTTATCAGTACAGTGGTACCTCTAGATGCGAACGGGATCCGTTCTGGAGCCCCGTTCGCATCTAAAAGCAAACGTAACTAGCAATGGCATGTCTGCCCACGCGCGTGTCGCTTTTGGTCACTTCTGCGCATGCACGCGACATCATTTTGAGCGTCTGCGCATGCGCAAGCGGTGAAACCCGGAAGTAACGTGCTCCATTACTTCTGGGTTGCCACGGAGCGCAACTCGAATGCGCTCATCCTGAAGCACTTTCAACCCGAGGTATGACTGTAATTGGTGTGGCGCAAGCAAATTTTTATTCTGAAAGTGTGGCCCAGATAATTTTTTTTTGAGAAACACTGTATGAACCCCAAAGGGGGTGGTGGTGCTTTTTTTAGCCCCCAAGTTGCATTCCCAGTGGTCAGAACAAGGAATATAAATGTTATTTTTGTACGGGAGGGTAGTATCCTTACACGCTCCTCTCTATCATTCACACACAAGCCAAGGGCATCATCAAAGTTTAAGGACATGTTCCACTAGGCAACAACACCTTGGGGTGCAAGTCAGGACCACGTAGGGAATGGCCTGGAAAAAAAGAGGGTGTAGCCTAAGGAGAATTCAATGAACCAGATAGAAAGGCACAGAGAGGTGTATGTTGCCCCCTGGGTCAGGGATTCCCCATCCCTGATCTAAAATCTATTCAAGGCATTGGAGCAATTCCAAAGATCACTGTTCAATGTTGGTGAAAACTACTGTTGTGCTTTATTCAGGCTTATCAAATAAGCATCCTTGCCTTGGTTTGGTGAGCAGCGGTTCAGATGTTATTAAGGTTTCCATGTGTGGGTAAACTCACAGGTGGTCAACAAAAGAGGTTGAAAGGCTGTCTCAAGGCAAATCTTTTTTTAAATGTAGTATAAACACCAACAATTGGGAAACACTTGCCTGCGAGCGCTCCAATTGGAGAGCAGCCTTTACCAAAGGCATCGTGGACTTTGAAGACACTTGAACTCAGGACGAAAGGGAGAAACGTGCTAAGAGGAAGGCATGCTTGGCAAATCCACACCACCCGGGAACCAATGTCCCCACTGTGGAAGGACGTGTGGATCCAGAATTGGCCTCCACCGTCACTTACAGACTCACTGTTAAGACCACGTTTATGGAAGACAATCTTACTCTGCTGCTACGAGGGATTGGCAAAGGAAGAAGAAGAAGAAGAAGAAGAAGAAGAAGAAGAAGAAGAAGAAGAAGAAGAAGAAGAAGAAGAAGAAGAAGAAGAAGAAACAACTCACAGGAGGATTCCTTTTGCAATACAGAAAGCCTCAAATGCTTTATGCCCAAATATTGGCCCAGGAGAGCATCTATGCTAGTCCCAGGCATTTTGACCTCTATACAGTGGTACCTCGGGTTACAGACGCTTCAGGTTACAGACTCCGCTAACCCAGAAATAGTACCTCGGGTTACGAACTTTGCTTCAGGATGAGAACAGAAATCACACGGCGGTAGCGTGGCAGTAGCAGGAAGCTCCATTAGCTAAAGTGGTACCTCAAGTTAAGAACAGTTTCACGTTAAGAACGGACCTCCGGAAGGAATTAAGTTCTTATCTGTTGGTACCACTGTATCGGGATTTGAGCTTCAAAGACCAGAGGCAAGTAAGAGTACATTGGTGGCAAGTTGCAAGCAAGCAACGTTGGTCATAGAACAACATTATTAATGAATACATTTGTTAAGGCATTGATGTTGAGCCAACATGAAATAGTGTTAACTCTGCTCTTAAAATGGCAGTTTTTGGTCTCTAAATCCCACCTTGAAATACACAAAATAACCTGTTGTCAGAACACTTGCCCTGATGTAACCAATTTCTTTGGATTCCTAGGAGTGAAAAGCAGTATATAATTAGAATTTGCTCTCTAGGAATGTGTGCACATTGCCAAGAAAACAAGAATGTATGTTGGACGGGGGGGGGGGTGCAGAGAGAGAAAGGCTTTATACAACTGCACATCTGCTAAATTGTTTTCCTCTGGGGATTTTTCATTCAACCTACACATGATCATGATTTTCAAGATATATGAGTGCAGAGTGCAATTAAGTTAGGCCACGATGAAAGAATGATAGGAGGAGATTCCAGATCAGTTGATTTATTCTGCAATATGAGGTTAGGGCCATTTAAAGCTTGCTTTGTATGCTTTGGAAATCTGACAGGAGGGAAATTGTCTGAATGAGTACACAAGGCTCACGTTTCAGATAATGTCACAATCTCTTGAACACTCCGCCATGACTACAATATTAGCTAAATACCTTATCAGGAAATAATACTGAATTAGACTCTTTTCTCCCCATATAACAATTATTTATCGTTGTTTATTGCGTCATATACCCCTTACCTGCCATAATGGCATCTAGGCAGCATACTAGCATAAAATTGATGATAAAATCCATACATAACTTTAAGAAACCACAAGAAAACAATTCCACCAAAATGTTATCATACCCATGTTTATAATATACCATAAAACAATCCTATGAAAAATACAACAGTTAAACAGCTATAAAAGCAATTAAAAGAGTTCAATCAAGACAGGAGAGCCAGCTTGGCCAGGCGATTGTGGGTGCCCAGGGCAGTGTGCATGGTCATAGCCCTGAAATTTGTGGGTGCCGGGCCCCTTCATGGGGATTTTTGTGAGTACTCGGGCACCCAGGGCCCCAGGAAGCTGGCACCTATGGATCAAGTTCAGATAGCTCTGTCAGTGGAACTTTTGCGATCGATGTCCCTACCATCTGCCAAGGCCATAATAAAAACTAGGTTGTGGGATATTGAATGCCAAGAACTAACAGTAGCAGCAGAGAAAACATGTTCCCCTCTTTATTTTCAGCTTCCTTGGGCACATGAAACTAACACAATTACCTTGAATTTCTGTTGTAGATAGGTAGCCGTGTTGGTCTGCCATAGTCAAAATAAAAAAATTCCTTCCAGTAGCACCTTAAAGACCAACTAAGTTAGTTCTTGGTATGAGCTTTCGTGTGCATGCACACTTCTTCAGATACCACTTCTTCAGAGTTCCAAAAGGAAAAACAAAACATTTACCACTCTCAACTGGAGCTACTGAAAAAACAGAAAAACAAGAAACTCTCTAACCTTTCCAACCTACAGGCTACTAATCAAAACAAGATCAACAATATTGTCAATCTCTCACAACAAGCACTCAGCCCAGCCGAGGAATCAGTCCTTTCACGTGGACTGTCATTCTGCCCTGCCAAATCCCCACACATGATTCAGTTCTACGGGGACTTGGAAGCATTTTTCCGCCGTTTACGCCTGAAGGAGTATTTTCAACACACACAACAACAAGACAAATCAGAACAAACAACAACTTCACAACACCTCTCAACCCACTGGAGAACAACAACCACCCTCCCAACAGAACACTGACCACCAACTACCACCGAAAAAGTGTTACACAAAAAGGGACTCCACATGGACCCCTCCTGATGGACGCAGGAAAGGTATCTGAAGAAGTGTGCATGCACACAAAAGCTCATACCAAGAACTAACTTAGTTGGTCTTTAAGGTGCTACTGGAAGGAATTTTTTTATCTTGAATTTCTGCTTAACTCTCAAGAAAGAAGGGCATTTTCTCTGGCCAGGTTTAATTCAAATCCATCAAACCTCCTTTGGGGAAGGTTCTCAGGCAGGGTGGAAGGAGAAAGAACTTGCCCAGGTAAAGACCACCTGGTGGAAACCCTTACACAGATGGTTCTCAATTGTAAACTATATGCTGATCTCCGTCAGCAATTTCTAGATCATCTCTGCATCCCAAAATGGAAACCAGAGTCATACATTTTCTATTACTGGGGAATGATCAGGAGCTCACCAAGTTAATGGCTAAATATCTCTATTTGGTTTTTTGTCGTCGAAATACACTGCAGACGTCTGATCTCCCTGGAGACCAAGAGATGTGACCATAGACTGCTCTGACTCCTTTCTTTTAGCAAATGTTTTGTGCCACTGGGGAAGTGGTAATTCTGCATCGATTTGCTTTGGATGTTGTATGTGATGCCAATAAAAGGTTTTACGAAAGATAGCTCTGTTGGTAGAGCATGAGACTCTTAATCTAAGGTCATGAGTTCAAGTCCCATGTTGGGCAAAAGATTCCTGCATTGCAGGCTGTTGAACTAGATGACCCTCAAGGTCCCTTCCCATGCTAAGATGAATGCTTGCCTAAACTGGTGTTTCTTCAGTATTATATCTGGTGCTTCTTCCATGTGTATAATCTTTTGCTTGTATTTGGGGAGGCAGGGAGGCAGGGCCTACGATCTAGATAACACCCAAAGGAGCCCTCAACTTTCCCCATTGCTCTATCATCCTTGCCTGATGAATATACTCCTCTTGTATCTTCTGCGTATGGGAAGATAACCCAACTCTGGTCCACACTTTGTTTCTGATCCTGACTCATGCACTGTTCAGATTACAGGGTGAACTGCAGAGAGGTTCTTAAGCAAATCAGATGTCATGGACTTGTTGGACGTAGAACCAGCTGGGGAGCCTCCAAGGGAAAAAGACTCAGAGCCCGGGAAGAGTTTGTGGGACAACCTTGGATGGTCAGAGGGAGAAGAGGAGCAATTTTATTAAAGGGTAATATACAGATAAATAAAGGGATGCAGGTGGCGCTGTGGGTTAAACCACAGAGCCTAGGGCTTGCCGATCAGAAGGCCGGCAGTTCGAATCCCCACGATGGGGTGAGCTCCCGTTGCTCGGTCCCTGCTCCTGCCAACCTAGCAGTTCGAAAGCCCGTCAAAGTGCAAGTAGATAAATAGGTACCGCTCCGGCGGGAAGGTAAACGGCGTTTCCGTGCACTGCTCTGGTTCGCCAGAAGCGGCTTAGTCCTGCTGGCCACATGACCCGGAAGCTGTACGCCAGCTCCCTCGGTCAATAAAGCGAGATGAGCACCGCAACCCCAGAGTTGTCCGCAACTGGACCTAATGGTCAGGGGTCCCTTTACCTTTACAGATAAATAAGAAGTGCATGCTGGATCAAGCAAAGGTTCCATCCTGTTCTCACAGTGGCCAATCAGATGCTTGAGGGATTCCCACATGCAGGATTTGAACACAGAGCACTCTCCCCTGCTGTGGTTTCCAGTGACTGCTATTCAGAAGCATTGTGGCCTTCAACAATGGAGACAAAGCATATTGCCGTCATCTAAATCCGAGCGGCTCTAGTAGTGATATTTACTTAATGTCTTCATATAAATCCCATGTGAATCCCATTTGAATACATATTCCGTTCTCCAGTTCTACCAAGTTTTCATAACGTGTTTTGGTGTGCTAACAGCAAGACTGTCAGAAGCAATATATTATGTCTTATCTCACCACACTTTGTTGTGTGTGTATTTCTTTTTAAAATGTATTTGCTTTGGAAGAATTCAACAAAAAGAGAGAGATCTCAAATGGGCCAACATTTGGAAAGAAATGATGTTTTGAGCTACACAGTTGCACTTAGTTAACATGACCTTCGCTGGGTAAAAGGCTCTGTTTGTTTTCCCTTGTCCAAGCTGAGCAAATTTATAGCTTTATCTGTCTTTGTCTGGCACTTGGGTTTTTTGTTTTTTAAGGTTCTCTGTTCCAGATGACTAAGGACATTAACAAATTATTGTAAGGTTTATATTCCAGCTGGTAAGTTTTGACATGTTAGTGAAAAGAGTTCCAACTGCGAAGTAATTTCCACAAGGACCGACATTGATGCCGAAATCCAGCATCGCCTGAGCTCTGCGAGTGCAGCTTTCTCCCGACTGAAGTGTAGAGTGTCTGAGGACCAGGACATTCACAGGGAAACCAAAATGCTTGTTTACAAAGCTATTGTACTACTAACTTTGCTGTACACTTGTCAAACATGGACCACTTATAAACACCATCTCCAATTCCTCAAAAGATTCCATCAGCGGTGTCAGGGAACTGACATCGGAGCCAGAGGCAGAGGCAAGGCTCTCAAGCGATGCTGGAGAAGGGCCCAGCAGGGAGAGAGGCAGCTCATCAGCTGGGGAAGGAAATCAGTGTAACACCAGGGATAAAGGGGGGCAGATGGGGGAATCGGCGAGGGGGCTCCAGGACTCCTCGCCGGAGACCAGCAGGGAGAGCACGGGTCCTCCACTACCCACACCCTCCCTACGCAGAAGACTTCCGCGCAGGGAGAGTAGGAGGAGACTTGGGGTCAAACTGCTTTTATGCTGGAAAAGGTTTAAGAAACGCCCACTGACAGATTCTGCTAGCGACTGAGGCAGCCACGAAGTGAAGGGCTGTCCAGACAGGAAAGGTTTAACAAGGCAACATAGCCAGGAGTGGCGGCAACTTACGCACGAGCAACCCCTATATTCATTACAAGCGGTGTCTCCAAAATTTTTTACGCATCACTTGGAAAGACAGGCGAACTAATATCAATGTACTGGAAGAAGCAAATATCACCAGTGTTGAAGCAATGATTCTTCAACATCAACTTTGTTGAACTGGTCATGTTGGGGGGGGGGGTACCTCATAATCATTTTTCAAAGCAACTACTCTATTCCGAACTTAAAAATGAAAAGCGTAATGTTGGTGGTCAACAAAAGAGTTTTAAAGACTCTCTCAAGGCAAATCTTTAAAAATGTAGTATAAACACTGACAACTGGGAAACACTGGCCTGCAAGCACCCCAATTGGAGAACAGCCTTTACCAAAGGTGTCATGGACTTTGAAGACGCTTGAACTCAGGATGACAGGGAGAAACGTGCTAAGAGGAAGGCACGCTTGGCAAATCCACACCGTGATCAACTCCCACCCGGAAACAAATGTCCCCACAGTGGAAAGACGTGTGGATCCTGAATTGGCCTCCACAGTCACTTATTTTTAAAATTGTGTTCATGGAAGACAATCTTACGCGGCTACGAGTGATTGCCAAAGAAGAAGAAGAATTTAAAATGAAGCTGTCTGTGTCTGTGTGTGGAGTGTCCAGGCCCTAATGAAAAGTCTTAAGACAAAAAGCTGGCAAATCTCTTAAACTCAGGGCTTTTTTCCAGCTTGTTTTTCACTCAGTTCCAGCATCTCTCAGGTGGGCACCATTGCCATTCTGAGAGAACAAGGGAGGTGTTCATGGTGAGTTCCGGCACCTCTGTTTCTAGAAAAATAGTGCGCTGCTTAAAATCATTCCTACTAATAATGGAAGGAGGCTCCTTTCTTATCCCTGCAATGTAATTCATTGTCACAACTAGGAATTCTCAGCTAATTTGCACAATAAAACATGGGTGGACTCTTTGCGGGGTCAGCTCAAGGGTTGATGCACCTTCAGGCAGATTGGCAATCTCCAACATTGGCACCACGGAGCCATTGAATTTTTTCCTACAATGTTTCAGAGTCTGAGACTATGAGTATGAGTATGTGGTGGCTTTAAGCCATTGGTGACTTAAAACATAGCATGGTCATTTCTGCCCACTGTGTTTCAAGCAATTGTTCTTGGTTCTGCCAGCATATAGAGAGGCATGAAAATGTTAGGTTGGAACTATAGTGCATGCATTTATCAAAGGATGCGGGTGGCGCTGTGGTCTAAACCACTGAGCCTCTTGGGCTTGCCGATTGGAAGGTCAGCGGTTCAAATCCCCACGAAGGGGTGAGCTCCCGTTGCTCTGTCCCAGCTCCTGCCAACCTAGCAGCTTGAATGCATGCCGTGCAAGTAGATAAATAGGTACTGCTGTGGTGGGAAGGTAAACGGCGTTTCCATGCTGTGAGGGTTTGATTAGCTGCTTGTGCGTGAAAACGTGCTCCCTCAGAGTTTGTGCGCCCCCACAAACCTCCGTGTGTGACGGAGCTCCTCAGACATGTCTGCTCTAGTCACTAGTAGAGTCCGACAGTGGCTGTCTGCGGAAGCGTTTCCAGCAAAGAAGTTCCTTAACGGAAACGCGTCTCCTGGACTCACGGCGTGACAGTTTCCTGCGAGGTATGGGTCTCCCTATGGGAGACTCCGATACCTCCCCACTGTTCTCGCTGGAAGCCTCCCTGAGCCCTCCCTCCTGCTCGCATTCCCTCAGAGACCCACTCCTCCCCCTGCTGGTCCCTGCTTCAGCAGTTGAGTCTCTTTCATCCTGCCTGAGTCCCTCCACCACCTGATGCTCTGATGGCAGTTCCCTGACATCCACCTCCCCTCCAGGGCCCCCCTCACCCCCTCCCAATTCCTCCCCCCTGGGAGGTGAAGGGCTAAAACCCCGAAACGAATCTTCCTCATCTTCTGACGTCTCGAACAATTCTCTCCATCGATCGTCGTCCTGGCCAGCTGAATCCTCCTCCTCTTCTGAATCTGGGAACCCCTCCAACTCCTCTTCCTCGTCGGTGGTGGCAAAGTATTCCCTTCGGAACCTCGCTACAGGCTGAGGTTTACGTGGGAACCTCTGATGAAAAGTCTCTATTAAAACCTCGTCATTGACATCCTCTGCCCTAACCCAGGTGTTTTCCGACTCCGGTTCCCCTTCCCACATTACCAAATACTCTACTTGATCTCCCTTCCACCTGGAATCGAGGATCTCCGCTACATGGTAGCTGTGTTCCTTCTCCTCCATTGCTGGTCCCCTAGTGACCCTCCCCTCACTGTCTCCTCTATACGGTGACAGCAACGACCTGTGAAAAACTGGGTGCAGCTTCATGTGGTTCGGTAACCGGAGCCTGAAAGCCACTGGATTGACCTGCTGTATGACTTCAAACGGACCCAGCCTTTTGGGTCTTAATTTCTTACAACCTCCTTTGAATGGCAACCCTTGGGTTGACAGCCACACCTGGTCCCCCACCCTGATGCTTTCACCTTCCCTTCTGTTTTTGTCTGCTTGCCTCTTATATTCCTCCTTAGCCCTGTTTAAGTTGAGTTGGAGCTGGCGATGGATCGCTTCCATTTCTTCCACGAACTGTTCTGCAGCTGGAACGCTCCAGTTCTCCCCCTCCCCCCCTGGGAAGGCTCTGGGATGGCACCCGTGATTAGCCAAAAAGGGGCTCATCCCCGTGGACACGTTCTCTGCATTGTTGTAGGCAAATTCTGCCAACGCCAGCTTCTCCACCCAATCATTCTCTCTGTCATTAACATAACACCTCAAATATTGTTGGAGAACCCCATTTGCTCTTTCCGCCTGCCCGTTGGTTTCAGGATGACGGGCCGTCGAGAAATTAACCTCTACATGCAGTAAGCTCATGAGCTTCCTCCAGAACCTGGAAGTAAATTGTTTCCCTCGGTCTGAAACCACCCTCAAGGGGGCGCCATGCAACCTAAACACATTCTCTACAAACAATTTGGCGGTTTCTTCTGCTGTAACCGCATGTGAGCAGGCTATGAAGTGGGCCATTTTAGTTAACAGGTCTACTACAACCATGATGGCTGTTTTCCCTCTAGACCTTGGCAGATCAGTCATGAAATCTATTGCCACTGCTTCCCACGGTCTCTCAGGTGTGGGCAGTGGTTCTAATAAACCAGCCGGCGCCTGCCTCTCCCCCTTGGCTCTTTGGCATTGTTCACACCCTCTCACATACTCCCGCACATCTTCCCTGACCTTGGGCCACCAAAATTCCCTGGTAACCAGCCACATGGTTTTGTGTTGCCCAAAGTGCCCTGCTGTGGGGCTATCGTGCAGCTGCTTGAGTACTTTCTCCCTCAATTCCCCTTCAGGTATATATAACGCTCCCTTATAATACAATGCCCCATTTCTCTCCTCAAAACCACCGGGTTTGTCTTCCTCCCCTCTGAGATCCCTGAGTTTCCCCTGGGCGTATGCATCCTGCACCGTACCCTCTACCAATTCCCTTTGCCCCACCAAAGTCGCCCCACACACCCAGCAGTCCTCTGGAATGATATGGGTTTCTTCGGGTGCTCCCTCCCCCTCCAAATATTCAGGTTTGCGTGAGAGAGCGTCCGCCCTAACATTCTCTGGGCCTGGCACATAACAAATCTCAAAGTTAAATTTGGAGAACTCTTGGGCCCATCTCAACTGCCTTTGGTTGAGCACTCGCGCCGTTCTCCAGTACTCTAGATTTTTATGGTCCGTGCACACTTGCACTTTATGTTGTGCACCAACTAGCAGATGCCTCCATCTCCGGAACGCCTCATGAATAGCAAGCAGTTCTCGGTCGTACACCGTGTAGTTCCTCTCGGATTTGTTCAGCTTCCGCGAGAAGAAGGCACACGGACGCCACTCCGACTCCTCCTTCCCCGGCTGCAGAAGAAGCACCGCCCCTATGGCTCTGTCAGATGCGTCCGTTTCAACCCTTAGCTTCTTTCGTAAATCCACATGCAGAAGTTGTTCTTCAGAGGCGAAGGCCCTTTTCAGTTCCTCAAACGCTCGCTCCGCCTCCGCCGTCCATACAAACTTCTTCTTACTGCTGAGACAGTCAGTGATGGGCGCCGTCAGATGGGCGAAGTTGCGGATGAACTTACGATAAAAGTTTCCAAACCCTAGGAACCTCTGCACATCCTTCTTGGTTTTGGGTGTTTTCCATTCCAGCACTGCCTGTACCTTGCCGGGATCCATGGCCAATCCCTTGTCTGACAGGCGGTACCCCAGGAATTCCACCTCCTTGGTATGGAACCGACACTTCTCCAGTTTGACCCACAGCCTGTTGGCTTGCAGTCTGCTCAACACTTCTCTGACGTCTCTCACATGTTGCTCCTCATTCTCAGAATACACCAACACATCATCTAGAAAGGCAACGCAATTCTTGTAGAGCAAAGGGCCCAGCACGTGGTTCATAAAAGATTGAAAACACGCGGAGCCTGCTTGTAATCCAAATGGCATAACGAGGTATTCAAACGCCCCCAAAGGGGTAAACATGGTAGTTTTCCATTCATCCCCTTTCCTTATGCGTATCAGGTTGTACGCCCCCCTTAGATCCAGCTTTGTGAAAATCTTTCCCTTCCTCACCATGGTCAAAATATCATCAATTCTGGGCATAGGGAACGCCACCGGTTCAGTCACTGCATTCAGCCGCCTAAAATCACATACAAGTCTCGGCTTGTCCGCATTTTTTTTGTCCACAAAGAACACTGGGCTCCCCCCTGCTGCTTTGGACTCTCTGATGAAGCCTCTCTTCAGGTTCTTGTCAATGAACCCTCGCAACTCCTGCATTTCCCTGTCTGACATGGCATACAACTTGCCCACGGGAAGCTGTGCTCCAGGGAGTAAATTGATCTGACAATCAAAGGGTCTATGAGGTGGTAGTTGGTCAGCTTCCTTCTCGCTGAACACGTCGCTGAGATCTGCATACTGTGGTGGTACCTTCACCTTCCCCATTACTTCAGTCCCTGCTAGGGTGGCTTGGGCCCCTACTGAACCCTTCTCCCCTTTGCAGTGTTCTAGGCAATGTGCTGAACCAAAGGACACCACTCTTTGATGCCAGCCAACCAGCGGATCATGTAGAGCTAGCCAGCTCATTCCCAAAATAATGGGAGCGCCTCCCAGGGTGGCCACATTAAACGCTATCAGTTCTGTGTGCCTTGCCACCCTCATTATCATTGGGACAGTCTGCAAGCGGACTCCTCCTCCCAACAACTCCCTGCCATCAATCGTGGTCACCTGCAGGGGGTTGCTTAAAGGGATGGTCTGTATCTGGTGTTCAGCAGCAAACTCCTTGCTCATAAAATTGCAGGAGCTGCCTGAGTCCAATAGCGCCTTTATTTTTAGGGGGTGCCCATTCTGCAGCTCTAGCGACACTTCAATCACTAGAGCAGGTCGAGGAGCTTCTGGCACGGGCACTTTCACTGCTCTTTGGCCTGGCTGCAGTGCCCCAATTGTGGCAACCAGGCGTTGGCTTTTACCTGCTCCGCTCCCCCTTCTTCTCCCCCCTCAACAGCTCCCACCATCCCTTGCCATTCCTTCCTCTGGGGGCAGACTCTGGCAAAGTGGCCTGGCTGTTGGCAGAGATAGCATTTCCGGGGGCCCTTTCCCTCCTTCTTAGCTCCCTCGCTGGTTTTTGAAAATGCGCGCGCGCGCGCTGTTCCGATTTCCATCGGCTCTGCCGGCGGGAAAGCTGGCTCAGGAATGTCTGGAATGCGGAACTCCTTCCAACGTTCCCCTCTCCCTTCCCGCCTCTCCAAGGCTCTTGCCTCCTGCCGCGCTCCTATGGTCAGCGCAGATTTGGTCAGCTGATCCATAGACTCCGCCCTGGGGCTCCGTGCCAGCTCGTCTTTCACCCCCGAAGAAAGACCTTCTTCAAATAGCATTTGAACGGGTGCCGCCGATAAATCCCAACTCAGTCTGTGAATCAGCATGGTAAACTCAGTCCAATATTCACGGACAGATCGACTCCCCTGCTTACAAGCCATTAGCTGTCTGCGCACCACCCCTTCCTCAATATCGCTGGAAAACATGATATCCATTGCACGAAAGAACTTCATTGTGTCCTTTAGTATGTCATTGTGCGTTGCCATTAGGGGTCGAACCCAGTCTCTAGCCCCTTTCTCAAGATGCCCAATTACAAAAGCAACCCGCGATTCCTCATCAGGGAACTCATCGAACTGCACATTAAGGGCATATTGCATCTCTGTCCTAAAAGCATGGTAGTCCTTGGGGTCCCCCCCAAATTTCTGCACCAATCCTGGTACCTTTCTGGGGAATTGAGTGGCTCTCCCCTTCTTGTCTGCATCCTGAGCCCTTCTCTCCTCCAGCCTCGCCGTCTGCAGGGCCAGTTGAACCTCCAACGCTCGGTATCTATCTTCCAAGCTTGGACCAGCTCCAGCCCCTGCTCCTCCGGTTCCGGTTGGTTCGCTCATGATGCCTTCTCTTGCACAGGCAGCGTACAAAGACTGTCGGACTGCTGTGAGGGTTTGATTAGCTGCTTGTGCGTGAAAACGTGCTCCCTCAGAGTTTGTGCGCCCCCACAAACCTCCGTGTGTGACGGAGCTCCTCAGACATGTCTGCTCTAGTCACTAGTAGAGTCCGACAGTGGCTGTCTGCGGAAGCGTTTCCAGCAAAGAAGTTCCTTAACGGAAACGCGTCTCCTGGACTCACGGCGTGACAGTTTCCTGCGAGGTATGGGTCTCCCTATGGGAGACTCCGATACCTCCCCACTGTTCTCGCTGGAAGCCTCCCTGAGCCCTCCCTCCTGCTCGCATTCCCTCAGAGACCCACTCCTCCCCCTGCTGGTCCCTGCTTCAGCAGTTGAGTCTCTTTCATCCTGCCTGAGTCCCTCCACCACCTGATGCTCTGATGGCAGTTCCCTGACACATGCACTGCTCTGCTGGCCACATGACCCAGAAAACTGTCTGTGGACAAACGCCAGCTCCCTTGGCCCGAAAGCAGAGATGAGCACTGCACCCCATAGTCACCTTTCACCCTTTTTTGCATGCATTTATCTCAGAAGAATGTTCAGTTTCTTTAGGGGTCCTGCTGAGTCCCCCAGTTCCAAAATTTCACTAGGCATGGCCCTGCACTTCCAAAACTGCCTTTGCGACCATATCTACCTGTCACTTTTATTTCAGGTCTTATTTCATTCCCTCTGCTCAATTGAACCCACATTGCTTTAACTCATGTTTGTGAACTGCCAAAAGACAGGACATATAGATGTTACTAAATAATAAAAGCAATGAGGCCTAAAAACTTACTTTTCCTAAGCAAACAGTGCAATTACTTGGATTTTCAATTTAGCATCTGATATCAAACAGCATATTTGCCTAGTAGAATAATGGAATTGTGACGTACAAACGGCAACCAGTTTTAAGACAAATAATTTCAACATTGCATGGAAATGAGCAGTGGTTTGAGTGTCAGTTCTCAGCTGAGGAATCCCTAAAGTCACGTCTTCTGAAGCTCTGTGGCATGATGATGATGATGATGATAATTTATTATTTATACCCCCCCCCCAAATCTGGCTGGGTTTCCCCATGTGTAAGTGATGTGTAAGTAATATAATGAATGACTATCTCATCGCCTTGTCCTCCTGACCCCACCAGCATTTCATTCCCAAGTACAGCTAACGTTAACTGCTGCTCAGCTGTGTTATTGTATTTCACCATATAGCTGCCATTTCTCAAGCACCAACAACAAGCACAGCAGCCAGTGATATTCCGTTTGCAAAACAAATGGCAGCTGTATTAACGTCCCCTTTCTTAGGGGGCTCCAGAATTTGTCCAACAGCTTCCACAACACCCTCCGGTTGTAAGAAATTCTGTACCGCCTGTGGAAGAAAACATGTCTCTGGAGTGGAATCCTGGAGCTTGAAAATATCATCTTGATTTCCTCTCTGACTACAGTAAGAGAAAGGTAATGAAGAGTTGCACGGTAATTTGCAGCTATTGCTGCCCACAGAAGTGTAACTGTCACACTGCATGTGCACCTCATTGCCTATTAAATCTAGCCTGTCTCCCTGCCTGGGTCGCTGCCAGCAGTACATTTTGTTACAGCTCATCTCTCTGCTGCTGTATCAGTACCAAATCTGGAACTACCATGTCAGAATATCTGGGAGTTGTATTTTGTTTTGTTTTAGCACATGTGGTGGGCATGTGAGATAGCAAGAGGTTTTTGGGAAACGCTCAGGAGCCAACTAGGAAAGGTCTTGGCATACAAATTCCTTGAGATCATTAACAACATTAACAGAATAGCAACTAATAAACAAGCTGAGCACTGTTAAGTTCCTACACGCTCTCTCCATGCCCCCATGACTCATAATCTTCCACTCTGATTAGTTCGTTAAAATACAGATAGTCTCTGTTGCTAAGCTAGCTAAGCCAGATGCTCCAGCAGCTGAGGTCTTCAGGTCATGGGCCTTGGTGGAGACGGTAGAGCTTTTTGGGTCTACCACCAGTGGAAAGGTGGATGTTGTCTCCTGCCCAGGCATCATTGATGAGGAACGTGCCCACATCACTCTTGATTACCTTGAGGTCCATGGAGGGTGTGAAGCAGAGGCCGTTGGCCAATGGGGTGGACGATGAGATGTGGGGGTGGGTCAAGGAAATGAGTATGGTTCCCAGACCCCACCAAGTTTCCCTATTATCCAGGGACAGTCCCGGATTTACGAAAGCCGTCCTGGTTTCTGATTTGACCCGGAATATCCTGCTTTTTCTTAGGGTGCCCCTATTTTCATTGGAGAACAGTCTTCCAGAACGGATTATGTTTGAAATACAGGTTCCACTGTATTAGTAAACTAGACTGCTTCATCCAAACTAAAATTGGTTTCATCCAAACCTGGCTGTGAAAAGGAGGGGCGGCGCTGCATATTTGTAACCTGTAACTTTTCATAAAACTGTTAACACTGGCAGAAACTGTGGTATTTGGAAACTGCTCTGAAATATCATCACATTTTAATTGGCTCTGTAAATTGTTTTTCTGACAGATCTATGAATCTTGTAATAATTGCATTAAAATGATTATTCTTGGTTCAGAGAATACACTTGAAACATATATTTAAGAGGTGCACTTAAAATGTAGACTATCTGCCTGTGTTGACTGGTTTCCCCCACTCTGGGAACGTTAATAATAATATTTAAAATGTGCTGTTTCCACCGGCGTAAATTTGCCATGTTTGTATTTCAGGAGTTGATAATAGTTGCTTTTCTGCTTGTTTGCCTATTAGTCACCATCTACACTGTATGTTAAAAGTTGTATCATATCACTCCAAGCAGTCCTGGCTTTCCCCAAAGAATCCTGGGAGTTGTAGTTTTTTAAGAGAGCTGAAAATTGTGAGGAGAGCCCTATTCCCAGAGGACAGTCATACCTTGGAAGTCGAACAGAATCCATTTCGAAGTCCGTTTGACTTCCAAAACATTCGACTTCCAAGGCACGGCTTCTGATTGGCTGCAGGACACTCCTGCAGCCAATCAGAAGCTGCGGAAGCCACGCCGGCCATTCAGCTTCCAAAAACCATTCAAAAACTGGAACAATCACTTCTGGTTTTTGATCATTCAGGAGCCAAAACGTTTGAGTTTGCAGCCGTTCGGCTTCCGAGGTTCTACTGTAGTTCAGTAATCAATCTGTGTTCCCAGGGAACTCCACAGCTCACGGTAATCCTTTGCAGAAAGCCATGTCTATTAAAGTCGGACAATAGTGCTTCAGAAATGCAGGGAGCGGATGTGCCCTGTGTCTGTCACACTTCAAAGAAGCTGAACTCTTTTCTCGTCCTCCGTGGGCCTGTGTGTCGAGAAAGGTCTCCTCTCGCACCCTGTTCCCAAACCCTATGGAAAGGGGCAGCCCTCTTTGCACGACGCACAAAGGCCCCCACATTTCAAAGACCACACCAGATGAAACTGTCCTTGCATAACTATCAGCCTTACGGATTGGAAATAATGTTCACCGTTTCATCATGTGCCGGGTGTCTAAATGGTGAGGGGTGTTTTTAGCTTTTGCAACAATGATTTTCTTGTCACCCTAATGGGGGCGGCGGTTGGGAGGAATTGTTTTAATTAGCATTGCCTTCCTCTCTGGAGTGGAAAATACCTTGGCAGCAAAACAACTCGGTATTATATTATTAATCGTCGGAGTTAATAAGGACCCTTCCTGGAGTCTATTCATCTTCACAAGTGCATTTAGTGCTTTTAAAAAAAATCATTCTTAAAGAAACTGGCTCTTATCTGATGGGAGTCTGATGCCCAAACGTAAACAACATTTTATGGCGTTGTGCCAGGGCTGCTTAAACCCCACACATGCATACACACACAATACCCATTTCAAAGCTTTCTTTTCTCTCACTCTCTCTATGAAGGAGAGGTTAAGGGGGAAATTGCGCGGTGAGCTCTTTAGCTGAAATGGATGCTTCCCTCCCTTGCGTTAGCAGCGGAGGAGGGAATCCTCTTAATGGCAGGGCAAAATGATAATAGGACAGGAAACTGGAAGTTTGGGAAGAAGATAAATTCCCTGCCAGAGAAGAATGGCAGATCAACTTGATGGATTATGCTGAAATGGCTAAAAAGAATCAGAAATCAGGAAGACCAAAATTTTAATAAGGAACGGGGGGGGGGGATTTATAACCTATCTTAAAAACCATTGTAAAGAGTTAAAATCGTTAGTAGGATTGAAATATCGCTTGTAGTTTAATGGTGAATTTTGGACACAATGGAGAGGTAAAAGATTTGGATTGTCATCAAAGACGCAGGAGGAAATGATTAACAGTAGGACTCACAAAGGGGAGGAATGACACCCAAGCGATTCATTGGAATCTTGTCTTTATGTTGTATGTTGGATATCTGACTGTAAAATTTTAATCTGAAAAACCAAATAAATATTATTATTATTTTTAAAACAGGAAATTACCTCTGGGAAAGCAAAGACCATGTTACACCTGCCTCCTTCCATTCGTTTTGTTCAGCCTGAAAAATACTGAACCGATTCAAAGTTATGAATGTTCCTGCCCCATAAAATGGATTTTGTTACTCATTCTCAACCCCACTGAGCACCCTCCCCGCCATAGATCTTTTCCCTGCCTTGGTTTCTTCTTCTCAGTTTCTTGACCTTACAATCCTATGCGTATTTACTCGAAAGCAAGGACCACTGTGTTCAATGGGAATGACTCCCAGTCTGTAAAGAAGTTCTGCCTTGGTTCTCTTTTTCTTCCCCCTCGTAATTGATAAATCAACCGCAAGCATATTTTCAAAAAAAAATTAATAAAGCTGTGGTGTTTTTGGATGCTTCTTCCTTTTCCTCTTTTCCTGTCTTCTTTGCTGCATCTAGTTTTCATGATCTTCCCAACCAAGCATCTGGCCTCGCTGCTATGGAGTGACAGCAGCATTGGAAAGCTGCAATTCTGGCACTGCTGGGACACATTTCAAACTGCAGCTCTCGAAACATTTCAGGATGAATTTCCCATTTGGTTTGGCAGGGGCTACAACAGCTGGAAGGCAGATCCAGCAATTTAGAAAAGGCTTGGTTAACACCAGTTCAGCTTAGCTGTATTTAACCAAGAAACCTCCTTATGCCTGTGTTATGTACTGAGTTGAATAGGATCCAAATGCAGCAGTCTGATTGGTCCTAGAACAATAGGATCCAAATGCAGCAGTCTGATTGGTCCTAGAACAATGCAGCAATCTGATTGGTCTGCAGGAGCCACCCAATCCAGCTCCAGGTGGAAGTGAATCCGCAACCTGATTGGCCAACAGGAGAATTCCGGAATTAGCCAATCACATGCGGCCCATTGTGTAAATAATGTACATAAAGTAGATATTTAGGGGGAACTTTCATTCCTCACTACAGTGGTGCCTCACAAGACGAAAAGAATCCGTTCTGTGATTCTCTTCGTCTAGCAGTTTTTTCGTCTTGCGAAGCAAGCCCATTGACGGATTAGCGGATTAGCGCTATTAGCGGCTTTTAGCGGCTTATCTGCTGATCGGATCAGCTGATAAGCGGCTTAGCGGATTAGAAAAAGGGGGGGAAGGGGAAAAAACCAGCAGGAACTCGCAAGACATTGTCGTCTTGCGAAGCAAGCCCATAGGAAATTCGTTTTGCGAAGCACCTCCAAAACGGAAAACTCTTTCGTCTAGCGAGGCATTCGTCTTGCGGGGCACCACTGTACTATGAGCTGAATAAAGAGCATGAAATACACACTCGACTCCAAGTATATTTCAGCCTGGAAATCCAGAAAAGCTACAAAAGGAACAGAATTAATGCTTGATGTAAGCTAAAAGCTGAAGCCATTCCTATTTATGGAAAGAGCTGAAATCTGTGGCTGCTGATAGTACAGCAAGCATCCCTTTTTTGCTTGCTCTTTCAAAGCTCAGTTTGAAATTTATAGGCATATATCAGGTGTGGTGGAACTCAAACTACATATCTGAGCATTTTAGAGTGTTTATTTAAAATGGTGGCTCGGAAACTACAGTTAATCCAGAATGTGGCTGCCAGACTGGTGACTGGGAGTGGTTGCTGGAACCATATAACACCAGTCCTGAAAGACCTACATTGGCTCCCAGTACATTTCAAAGCTTTTCCCAGTAGTAATGTATGGAAGTGAGAGCTGGACCATAAAGAAGGCTGATCGCCAAAGAATTGATGCTTTTGAATTCTGGTGCTGGAGGAGACTCTTGAGAGTCCCATGGACTGCAAGAAGATCAAACCTATCCATTCTGAAGGAAATCAGCCCTGAGTGCTCACTGGAAGGAGAGATCATGAAGCTGAGGCTCCAAGACTTTGGCCACCTCACTAGAGGAGAAGACTCCCTGGAAAAGACCCTGATGTTGGGAAAGATGGAGGGCACAAGGAGAAGGGGACGTCAGAGGGCGAGATGGTGGGATAGTGTTTTCAAAGCTATTAACATGAGTTTGACCAAATTGCGGGAAGCAGTGGAAGACAGGAGGGCCTGGCGTGCTCTGGTCCATGGGGTCACGAAAAGTCGGACATGACTAAATGACTAAACAACAACAACAACATTTCCAAGCACATACAGGGAACCAGGCAGAGGGTCTTCTTGGTAGTGGCACCCGCTGCGTGGAACACCCTCCCAACAGATGTCAAGGAGATAAAGAACTATCTGAATTTTAGAAGACATCTGAAGGCAGCCCTGTTTAGGGAAGCTTTTTCAATGTGCAATGTTTTATTACATTTTATATATATGTTAGAAGCTGCCCAGAATGGTTGGGGCAACACAGTCAGAAGGGTGAGGTTATTATTATTATTCCAGTAAATTAGACTTTCTCCCAGGAAAATTATTGGGAGAATGTGAAGGAAGAAAGAAGATCCCTTCCAGCTGTTAAACAATTGAAGGTAACATAATACAGAGTCTAAAAGCTATCAGAATAGGCAGGGTCTCTTTAATATGGTTGTCAGATTACATTGTTGGCAAGGACAACAAATTGCCTGCATTGTAACAAGGCCCTGTACCCCAAAATGCCCCAATTTTTGGTAATCAAAGCTGCAAGAGAGATTTTTGTACAAATAATATCTATGAATAATATATATGTATCACCATGGGCTTAACTCCTTTTTGTTCCCCTTTTGATCACTAGGAAAACTACTCTTCATTACAATGAAAGAGCAGGAGATGGTAGGAGTTTTCATATTGCACATCTGTATAGGAGCGCGCCCTTCGCAACAGTCCAATGACAAGTGTGTAACCGTGATTTATCTGCAGCCCGGCAAAACCAAAAGCGGTTCTTTGATAGAACGTCTAGACTTTCCTCAAAGAACTTACTGTGTAACTTGAGCCACAAACCCAATTCGTGGCCACAACGTGACAGAGGCATTTCTGACTCCCTCCCTCCCCCCAAAGGAGTCCTGATAACATGCCCAGGTGGTGTGACCGATTTCGGTACGAAATTAATTGCGCTGCCAGTCTTCAGTCTTTCCTCTCTTCAGTTATCTTTAGACATACCAGATAATATTACTCATCTGGTTCCATACATCAAATCTGGTTATTACACTGTTGACGAATATTTGAATTATGGCCTCCTTTATATGCGTGACATTCTTCCACAGTATCATTCTAGACATGCAAAAGTCCTGTAACCATATATGGTGTGGAACTCTTGAAGTGCAACTTAAGGAAGTGTGAAGTTTATTTACTGAATTCTCCCTGGCATGTAATAATTTGTGATCCTATATCCTATACCCTTTTAAAATGTGGCTCTTTTTTTGGCAGGGTGTGTGTGGGTGTGTTTGGGTTGTTGTTTTTATTTTGTTTATATATATTGTAGTTTTTATGTTGATCTTTTCTGTGAACTGTCCTGAGACTTGTGTGTATAGGGAGGTAAATAAATAATACTAATACAGTCATACCTCGGGTTACAGACGCTTCAGGTTGTGTTTTTTCAGGCTATGGATGCTCCAAAACCCAGAAGAACCGGAACGGGTTACTTCCAGGTTTCAGAGGTCACGCATGCGCAAAAGCACTAAATTGCTGCGGGTTGCAAATGCTCCGGGTTGCGAACGTGCATCCCACACGGATCACGTTCGCAACCCCAGCGTCCACTGTACTAATGCTAATACTACTAATAATATGGGATTAAATTCCTTGGATTCCAAGCAGCAATGAAGTGTGCTAACTCTTGCTTTCTGCACTGCTGTGGTCAATAGGCAACCCCATGTGGGTGATTTTGGGGATGGGTGCATTATTTGCAATTTGAGGTGCAGGTTAGCCACAGTGTAAATGTGTGGGATGTGCCTTTTGTAGGAATGTGTGTAGATGCTAAAAAAGGTAAAGGTAAAGGGCCCTTGACAGCTAAGTCCAGTCGCGGAAGACTCTGGGGTTGTGGTGCTCATCTCACTTTACTGGCCGAGGGAGCCGATGTTTGTCCACAGACAGTTTTTTCAGGTCATGTGGCCGGCATGACTAAGCCGCTTCTGGCGAACCAGAACAGGACACGGAAAGGCCATTTACCTTCCCGCCAGAGCGGTACCTATTTATCTACTTGCACTTGACATGCTTTTGAACTCCAAGGTTGGCAGGAGCAGGGACCGAGCAACGGTAGCTCACCCCGTCGCAGGGATTCAAACCGCCGACCTTCTGATCAGCAAGCCCTAGGCTCAGTGGTTTAGACCACAGGATATATTCCTTGGATATTATCCTTCCTTCCTCTTGTTTGTAAGTTCAGCAGAGGGCAGGCACTCCAGGTTCCACCCAACATTGTGGGTGCCCAGCACACCTGTGTGACATCACAAGCTGGGAGGGGCCCCAGCAAACCCATGGAAAGGTCCGATAGGGAGCCCAGTGCAGCAGCAGAATATCAAGGGGGCCTGGTCTCTCAATGTATATTTTGTTTTTTGCTTTTTTATATATAAATTTTAATTAGCTTTTTAACATACCATTTTCAACAGTGATTAAACATACTTTTACATCTTATTCAATTTTTTGACTTCCATCAGTCCTGTCTGAAAATTTTCCAATCTAATCTCTTAGTATGCATTTCTTATTTTCCCTATTACATTTAAAACTCATAACCAATATCTCTATCTTTTTCTACTTTGTAACACTTCGTATATTTCTCCTTCTTGTAGTCCTACTCGCGTAATTTGTTGGTTACAGTTGCTCTTCAAATAATTCATATACTTCTCCAATCTTCTGTAAATCTCTGGTCCTACAGGTTTTGAATCCTTCCTGTCATTTTGTCCAATTCTGCATACAGTGGTGCCTCGCAAGACGAAATTAATTCGTTCCGCAAGTCTCTTCGTCTTGCGGTTTTTTCGTCTTGCGATGCACGGTTTCCCATAGGAATGCATTGAAAATCAATTAATGCGTTCCTAGGGAAACCGCCTTCAGACCAGGTCCGGGGACAGTCTGTCCCCGGACCTCTTCTGAAGGCTGGGGGGGGGGGACAAGGGCTTTTCTTCCCACCCCCAGCATTTTAAAAAACCCTGGGACAGCGGAGGACTTCTCCGCTGTCCGGGGCGATCTTAAAATGCTGGCGGGCGGCATTTTAAAATCGCCCCGGACAGCGGAGGACTTCTCCGCTGTCCGGGGCGATTTAAAAGCCCCTGGGAAGGCAGGCAGGGGGGACAAAGACTTTCGCCCCCTGCCCGCCTTCAGAAGGTGTTCCCGCCCCCCGCCCCACTTCGGAACAGCTTTCCGAAGTGGGGCGGCTGGGGCAGGTGTCCCCGCCCCCCCGCCCCACTTCGGAACAGCTTTCCGAAGTGGGGCGGCTGGGGCAGGTGTCCCCGCCCCCCCTCCCCACTTCGGAACAGCTTTCCGAAGTGGGGCGGCTGGGCCAGGTGTCCCCGCCCCCCCTCCCCACTTCGGAACAGCTTTCCGAAGTGGGGCGGATGGGGCAGCTGTCCCCGCCCCCCCTCCTCCCTTCGGAACAGCGTTCCGAAGTGGGGCGGATGGGGCAGCTGTTCCCGCCCCCCCTCCCCACTTCGGAACAGCGTTCCGAAGTGGGGCGGATGGGGCAGCTGTTCCCGCCCCCCCCCCTTCGGAACAGCGTTCCGAAGTGGGGCGGATGGGGCAGCTGTTCCCGCCCCCCCTCCCCCCTTCGGAACAGCGTTCCGAAGTGGGGCGGATGGGGCAGATGTTTTGGAGGCGCTTCGCTCCCGCCCGCCAGCATTTTAAGATCGCCGGGGCAGGCGGGGGGAAGGCAGGCGGGGGGGGGAGCAAAGACTTTTGCCCCCCGCCGGCCTTCAGAAGAGGTCCTCTTCTGAAGGCCGGCTGTGGGCGAAAGTCTTTGCTCCCGACCGCCAGCATTTCCCTATGGGCTTTCGTCTTGTGAAGCAAGCCCATAGGGAAATTCGTCTTGCGAAGCGCCTCCAAAACAGAAAACCCTTTCGTCTTGCGGGTTTTCCGTCTTGCGAGGCATTCGTCTTGCAGGGTACCACTGTACAGTGGTACCTCGGGTAAAGTACTTAATTCATTCCGGAGGTCCGTACTTAACCTGAAACTGTTCTTAACCTGAAGCACCATTTTAGCTAATGGGGCCTCCTGCTGCTGCCACGCCGCCGGAGCCCGATTTCTGTTCTTAACCTGAAGCAAAGTTCTTAACCTGAAGCACTATTTCTGGGTTAGCAGAGTGTGTAACCTGAAGCGTATGTAACCTGAGGTACCACTGTAGTCCATTAATTTCCTCTGCCATTCTTCTTTCGTCGGAATTTCTTCTTGCTACCAGGTCCCTCACTGTATATTTTGTGGGTGCCTGGGCACCAGTGGCAGAGATGGCACCAGTGGCAGAGGGCATCTCTTGGCACCTTAGAAGACAAGCTTATTTGGGTAGTTTTAACCTTTTAGTTTAAGTAATCTTTGGTAAATCTACCAAAGAATAAAATAAAATAAAATGAGGATTAAAGGGTTTTCTCGGGACGGCGGAAGTTGTGTGTGCTGTGTCCCATTGGGGTAGCAGTGGTGGCAGTGCTGAATTTACGTATAAACTAAACAAGCTATAGCTTAGGGCCCCACTCTATTGGGGGCCCCCCAAAATATACCGTATTTTTTGCTCTATAAGACTTACTTTTTCCCTCCTAAAAAGTAAGGGGAAATCTGTGTGCGTCTTATGGAGCGAATGCAGGCTGTGCAGCTATCCCAGAAGCCAGAACAGCAAGAGGGATTGCTGCTTTCACTGCGCAGTGATCCCTCTTGCTGTTCTGGCTTCTGAGATTCAGAATATTTTTTTTTCTTGTTTTCCTCCTCCAAAAACTAGGTGCGTCTTATAGTCTGGTGCGTCTTATGGAGCGAAAAATACGGTACTTCTTCTTGATTGTATTTCTATTTTAATACACTTCTTCTTAATTTTATTTCAGTTCAACAATTACTTTGATAAACATATTTATCAAGCCAGTTGCACATATTTTGTTATGTGCAACTGGCTTGAGATACTTATTAGGTCCATAAATTACCATATAGCATATATTCAACACAAAAAACAGCGACCATTTGTTGTTGACAAAGGACAGCTGGACATAGAAAGGGCCCCATTACCTTCAGGAGCTGAGGGCCACATCAAACCTAAATCTGGCCCTCGGTGGCAGCACACGAAATGCTCTGTTGGGGGGGGTTGAGGAGGGTCATTGGAGGGGGAGTGAGAAATGTCCCAATTTTCCTCTGAGGAAGGTTGGAAGGTATGTCACTGCAGAGGTTGGGAACATTAATGGAACATCGATGCCCTTTTAGGAGCTTGATACAAAGGTGTGTTTGAAACCCGTTATCCTCATGCGAAATTTCTACAATGCAACATCGACAAATTGCCAAGGCGACGTTGAATTACTGTCTTCCCGTGACGGCTCTACAATGCTAATGTTTCTTTTCCGCTTTACTACAGGGGGAAATACTGTTACAAAGAGAGTAGTATTTTCTCGTTATCTCCAGAATCAGGCTGGAGATCTGCCGTAATGGGGTTAACAGGTAATGGAGGAAGATAGGAAATTACTTGTGCCTCTCAGCAAATATTTGAATAGTGTCACTCCCATGATGGAAGACATCCAGCCATTACTGCACGCGAACAAAAAGCTTGGGCCTCAAATGGGAGAAATTACAGTGTCTGAGCTATTTCAGTAAAGTTCCAAATTAATGCATGCTAATTTACTTGAAGCCTGAATGTACACCAAGGCGCTGTTAGATGAATAATTTCCGAAGAAACAAACACAACCATTATATCCCCCCCCTTTTTTACACATGTCTCTTGTATATTGGGGCAAATGTGAGCTTAATAATAACTTCAAAGGATACCCTTGTTACCATAAAATCATCTCAGTAGTACTGTATTTGGAATTATTCCAAAACATTGGCAGTTTATGCTTAACTATAGTTTTCCAGTTAATGCATTTGGAATAGGCCACAAGCCAAGGAGCGTGGGTAGAAGCATTGTGGTACAGTGGTACCTTGGGTTACATACGCTTCAGGTTACATACACTTCAGGCCCAGACTTCGCGCAGCTCTGGGACGGTGTGTCCTATAGGGCAAAAAATACGGTAGTTTAATCCATGTGTAGGCAAACTAAGGCCTGGGGGCCGGATCTGGCCCGATAACCTTCTAAATCTGGCCCGCGGACGGTCCAGGAATCAGCATATTTTTACATGAGTAGAATGTGTCCTTTTATTTAAAATGCATCTCTGGGTTATTTGTGGGGCATAGGAGTTCATTCTTTCCCCGCAAAAAAATATAGTCCAGCCCCCACAAGGTCTGAGGGACAGGGGACCGGCCCCCTACTGAAAAAGTTTGCTGACCCCTGGCTTAATCAAACTGAAATCTATGATGGCTACTTTCCATTTTTTCTATTTATTTCTTTTTTAAGAAAAATAAGGTGGGGTATAAATGCATTAAATAACATATTAAGGGGGAAATATTTTTTTCTCTTTTTCTAACATACTTTTCCCCTCTCTCTCTTTGGAGAATGATATATAGACAAAGTAGGAGAAAATGTGCCTTGGCTTGTATAGCTCATGCTTTGATATATGGATTCCCTATTTTATTCCTTAATCTACAAAAGAATTCCTATGATGGATTAATGGGCTTCAGAGTTACTGGAGAGAATTCGGAAGAATGTGCTGCTTCACAAAGTGTATGACATGTTTAACACATCAGTTGATATGGACTGTGAAAGAAAAATGCTGATGTTAACACTGGAGAAGATTAGGAAATCAAGTTTCTGTTGCATATATTAACAGAACGGAGAAGTGGAAGGTTAGATCAGGGCAACAGATCTAAGGTTGCGGGGAAATTGAATTTTCAGTTTGTATGACTAAAGGACTTGGGCAAATACAGTAGTTCTACTCTCAAATTCCTATTGTTTCAAATGGGTCGCAGGCGCTCTCTGCTAGAACTATTTTGTGCTGAAATTGTTTTTTGCAGTTTTAATAATGTATTTTACCATCTAATGGACATGATAACAAAGAAAATAGGTTTAAATACATACATACATACATACATACATACATACATACGTATAAATAAATTAGGTTTACACTTCCCTCATAGAGTTTTTATATGGCTGTTGTGCTTTGCTTTTGTTTTGAAACTTCAGTTCTCGGGATCTTTATGTATATAATATCTTATTGAGTTTTCCAATTAATAATCCAATAAGAGCCACATTATAACATTCCATATTACAATACAATAAAAAAGTCAAATATATTGCCAAATTATAAATTTTTGGGTGACTTCCCATGACCTTTGAGATTTAGGATCGTCAGGACTGTGGAGCCATTTGCCTCCATGCCAAATGTTAAGATTTTCTGAAATATCAGCAGCGACAAAATGCATATTTCTTTCAATGAGAAAGAAAAAATGCGGTATACAAGTACTTGCAGTTATATAGTAGGAGAAGGAGTATTTATTTAGCATTGCCTGACATTTCCAGGAGGCAAAATTAAAAGTCTTTGCTTTTCCGAAAGCAGTTTCTGTGCTGCTTCATCAAATAAAGACTTACCAAGCTAAATGTTGTCCAATCACATAAAAATACCAGATTTAAATTCCTCAAACCCCAAAACACCACTTGCTGAAGAAATTTTCAAAAAAAAAAAATAGTTTTACCCCTTAAAAGAACACACCCTGTCTTCATTTTCGCTTGGTCCCTCAACTTGGGAGTTAGTCCCACAGAACACAGCCAGGACTGAGCGGCAGATCAGAAAAAAATATTGTTTTTTGAGGGATAACCTTGATGTGTCATGGAAGATCTGTGAATAGGAATTTCCACAGTTTTACAAAAATATCACAGAAGTTGTGATGGGGTGGGGGTGATGTGGATCAGGACCACAGCACTGTGGGGAGGAAGGACAATGGTTTTTCCTGTTCCACTTTCCTGATTAACATTTCTCCCTTGACACTGTTTATTTACCCTGTTGGGGAAAGCAAACAGGCACTACACACCCCTCTCCCCAGCACCATGGTCCTAACAGCAGTCCACTTATTTTTTATTATTTTTAAAATGAAAAGTAAATGTGACTCCCCACCCCAAATTCTCTAATGTGCTATGCATGTTTCCTGAAAATCTTCCATATCTCGTTCTATAATCTGCCCCCTTCTTGCAGAAAGCCATGTATGAACCTGTCAAGTAGCCAAAAGCGAGTAGCATTCCTTGTTGGGACACACAGGAAATTCATTAGCTGAGGCGTAGAAAGACAAGAGACCTTTCCTAACCTCTTTATATATTTAGGCAATTTGGACGCTCCTTCCTTCTGAGATAGAAAGGAAGGAACATAATCCTTCCTTTTTGGCAGCGCATCCTCCCTCCTTCCCACACACAGAGTAGTCGAAAACCACTCTTAAAACGAATGCAAACCTGCAAAGTAGCAAAAAACATTGCCCTCGGCTGTACTTGAGGGACAATTCCAACAGATTCCACACGAAAAATGCTTCTGTCCCTGTGGAGATGGCAACACCAAATCGGTGGCACATGCCCTTTTGGCTTGCACTCTTTATAAAGATTTGAGGAATGAGATTATCACCCCTCTTTTATTGTTCATTCCGGGTCACCCAACCACTGCCCCAGTGTCCTTTCTCTTGGCAGATCAAGGTGAGCAGGTGACAGCAAAGGTTGCAAGGTTTTTAGCTGGGGCAATCAGAATACGATCCACTATTTGACTACTGATTCAAAACCCTAAAATGTATTTTATATAATTGACTTTTTATTTCTATTCTTTGTATAGCGTATTGATGTTTTATTGCTATGGCCGATGGCTGACGCCAATACAGATTCATTTATTCATTCGTTCATTTTGAATATATTACCCAACCTTGTTTGGAGGTCCTAGTGATTGCTACTAGTTGACTCAGAAGCTGTCTTAACAATGAAGAAGCATTTGCCTTGGGTTATGAAAACGTCCCCGATGAACCCTTCCCGGCAATAAATTTTAACAACCGAAATGAGGTAGAAGAGATGGAAGCGTAATTAGCTTATTTTATCAGTGCATAACAGAAGCATGGCTTGTAGCCACATGAAGCAGGCATCTGAGGGCAGGGAAGAATGGCAAGGAAGGCAAAATCTCTTGCCATTCTCGAAGTTCAATAGGTCTTTGCACTATCTTCTGTCTCAGACCTATGGTCAAAATGCTTCTGAGTTGCCACACCCCACTCAACATGGTTAGCCAATATGATGCTCCCCAGATGTTGTTGGGCTACAGTTCCCATCATTTCCTTAGGGGGGGAATACTTTTTTAAGGGTTTACAGAGAAAAATACAAAACTTAATATCCAATATATTTTCCTCATTTTTTTGTCCAAACTAAGATTTGTTCTAAATACAATAAATATATAAAGAAAGGGAGGGGGGAATAAAGAAAGAAAATGAAAGAATTAAAGAATTAGAAATAGAAAAGAGGTTAAAGGAGAGAGAGAGAGAAATAAAATTCAGAAGGTAAGAGACTTCTGATTCTTCGTCTGTTTCCTGTTGTTGTTGTTTAGTCATTTAGTCGTGTCCGACTCTTCATGACCCCATGGACCAGAGCACGCCAGGCACTCCTGTCTTCCACTCCCTCCCGCAGTTTGGTCAGACTCATGTTTGTAGCTTTGAGAACACTGTCCAACCATCTTGTCCTCTGTCGTCCCCTTCTCCTTGTGCCCTCCATTTTCCCAGCATCAGGGTCTTTTCCAGGGAGTCTTCTCTTCTCATGAGGTGGCCAAAGTCTTGGAGCCTCAGCTTCAGGATCTGTCCTTCCAGTGAGCACTCAGGGCTGATTTCCTTCAGAATGGATAGGTTTGATCTTCTTGCAGTCCATGGGACTCTCAAGAGTCTCCTCCAGCACCATAATTCAAAAGCATCAATTCTTCGGCAATCAGCCTTCTTTATGGTCCAGCTCTCACTTCCATACATCACAACTGGTCTGTTTCCTATATATAAGCAATATTCACTTCATCTACTCTTAATACAGTGGTACCTTGGTTTTCAAACAGAATCTGTTCTGAAATCTGTTTGAGTTCCAAAACATTTGAAAACTGAAAGCGGAAGACTCAAAACGGAAGCCTCAATATGGAAAACTCAAAACAGAAGCTACGTTTTCTGTTCGACTTCCGAGGCGCAATCGAAAACTGAGACATTTACTTCCAGGTTATCGGCGTTCGAGTTCCGAAATGTTTGACTACAGAGGCGTTCGAAAACTGAGGTACCACTGTATAACACACAGAAAAGCCACTTTCTTTAAACAAACATTATCTTCAAACCTCAAATCCAAATGTCATTATTCCTTTTTCTTTTTCACGCAAAAGGTCCATGAGAGGTTTCCAATCTTTAACAAACATTCGCCATCACTTTCCTCTGATGAAACGTGTCAATTTCTCAGCCTTCTCAGCTAAGTCCATTCATTTTGGCAACCATTCTTCCATCGTTGGCGGCCCCCATCATTCCTGACCAATGGATCATGCAGGCTGGAATGGACAACGCTTGGAAGAAGCCTCATGGCCTTCCTCTAATCTAATACACCTTTTCAGACTTCTGTGTCCTATCTTGTGTTTTTAGTGTTCAGCTACCCTTGGGACGCGGGTGGCGCTGTGGGTTAAACCACAGAGCCTAGGATTTGCCAATCAGAAGGTTGGCGGTTCGAATTCCCGCGACGGGGTGAGCTCCCGTTGCTCAGTCCCTGCTCCTGCCAACCCAGCAGTTCGAAAGCACGTCAAAGTGCAAGTAGATAAATAGGTACCGCTCTGGCGGGAAGGTAAATGGTGTTTCCATGTGCTGCTCTGGTTCACCAGAAGCGGCTTAGTCATGCTGGTCACATGGCCCAGACGCTTTATGCTGGCTCCCTCGGCCAATAAAGTGAGATGTGTGCCGCAACCACAGAGTCAGTCATGACTGGACCTAATGGTCAGGGGTCCCTTTACCTTTTACCCTTGGGAACTTGTGACAGAAAGGGAGGAGGCAACAAAATCATTATCACCCTCCGCCGCAGCTGAAGGAAGCAGGCTAGTTTCAGAATGCCATGGCTCAACAGCTTTGTCCTCCAAGGGAGAAGAGTGACCGGAGGTCAGAAAGATGCGTGGGGGTGGCAGGGGCAGGGACGCGGACTTAGAAAAAATATTGGGGGGGCCCGGGAAAGCTCATGAATAATAAATAAGCTCATGAATATGCAAATAAAGTGGCTCCGGCCCTAAATAGGGCAAGCCACGCCCCCCAGCCAGCCGATTGGCTGGCTGGGAGGTGTGGCCAGTCGGGATTCCCCTGTTCTCGCGGGATTTCCGGCAGTGCCTCCGATTAGGGCGCGCGGCTGGCTGGCTGGCGAAGGAGCAGGTGAGGAGGAGGCGGCGGGGGACGGCGGCGGCGCTCTGCTGGAAGGGCGCCCGCCCGAGATTATTGGGGGGGCTGAGCCCCCCCCCAAATTTTTTTGAGGGGGCTCGAGCCCCCTCAAGCCCCATGGAGTCGGCGCCTATGGGCAGGGGCATGGGTGCCATTCCCCAGCATCGTGGTCAACACTCTCTGTCCAGGGATTGCATCAGAAACTCCAGATACCTTCCATCTCTGTTTCCAGAAGCAAGTCCACATTACAGCAGTCCAACAGGTCGCTCTTGAATGGGCAGAACTTCAAAAATTCAGCCCCTTATGGAGCAGGAGTTGGATGGCGGCAAACAGATTGAGATTGAATCCTGACAAGACAGAAGTACTGTTTCTGGGGGACAGGAGGCGGGCAGGTGTGGGGGATTCCCTGGTCCTGAATGGAGTAACCGTGCCCCTGAAGGACCAGGTGCGCAGCCTGGGAGTCATTTTGGACTCACAGCTGTCCATGGAGGCACAGGTTAAATCCGTGTCCAGGGCAGCTGTGTACCAGCTCCATCTGGTATGTAGGCTGAGACCCTACCTGCCCGCGGACTGCCTCGCCAGAGTGGTGCATGTTCTGGTTATCTCCCGCTTGGACTACTGCAATGCGCTCTACGTGGGGCTACCTTTGAAGGTGACCCAGAAACTACAACTAATCCAGAATGCAGCAGCCAGACTGGTGACTGGGAATGGCCGCCGAGACCATATAACACCGGTCTTGAAAGACCTACATTGGCTCCCAGTACGTTTCCGAGCACAATTCAAAGTGTTGGTGCTGACCTTTAAAGCCCTAAACGGCCTCGGTCCAGTATACCTGAAGGAGCGTCTCCACCTCCATCGTTCTACCCGGACACTGAGGTCCAGCACCGAGGGCCTTCTGGTGGGTCCCTCACTGCGAGAAGCCAAGTTACAGGGAACCAGGCAGAGGGCCTTCTCGGTAGTGGCGCCCTCCCTGTGGAACGCCCTCCCACCAGATGTCAAAGAGAACAACAACTACCAGACTTTTAGAAGACATCTGAAGGCAGCCCTGTTTAGGGAAGCTTTTAATGTTTGATGTATCATAGTATTTTAATATTCTTTTGGAAGCTGCCCAGAGTGGCTGGGGAAACCCAGCCAGATGGGCGGGGTATAAATAATAAATTATTATTATTATTATTATTATTATTATTATTATTATTATTATTACTTTGTAAGCCTTGAGGATTACATCAGTGACTTCGAGCAACTCATATGTGTTGAAATTGCTACGCAGGTTTTTTAGAATGAACCTTTTTTCCATGTGATGAACCTTTTATTTTTTTATGAACATATTTTATTCATAACACAAATAAACAGCACAAACAGGAACACAAACAACAGAAACAGATTCTTGTCTTATCCTTATTTTTTCTAAACATTGTTAGGTGGGCTTCCCCGAGTCCCCCTTATCTGATTTGCATTTTACCTCATCTTTATCAGTTTACATATATCATAATTTCTAACCATTTTTTTAATCGCACTTACTTTAACCATAAAAATCTTCACATTTTATCACTTGCAAATAATACTATTTTAAAATATCCTGGGGGTCTGCTGCGCTGGAGCAGTTTCCCCCACCTTTGATGTACCGAGGTCTCCTCCAACGAAGAGATCTCTAACTACAGTGGTACCTCGGGTTACAGACGCTTCAGGTTACAGACTCTGCTAACCCAGAAATAATGCTTCAGGTTAAGAACTTTGCTTCAGGATGAGAACAGAAATCATGCTCCAGTGGCGCGGCAGCAGCGGGAGGCCCCATTAGCTAAAGTGGTGCTTCAGGTTAAGAACAGTTTCAGGTTAAGTACAGACCTACGGAACGAATTAAATACTTAACCCGAGGTACCACTGTATGATGGCATGTGCAATCAACCGGAAGCCTGCGATGAACCTTTTAAGTGCAGTTCGTCACATGGACAAGCAGGTGAAAGAGACTGGAATCTGCATCTGTGGATATATTTTTTAAAAAATATATATCAAAAAAACAGAACCTGAAGACAAGAAATTTTCAGCTACAGTGGTACCCCGCAAGACGAACGCTTCGGAAGACGACAAACTCACTAGACGAAGGAGTTTTTCGTTTTCTTAGCTGCTTCGCAAGACGCATTTCCCTATGGGCTTCCTTCGCAAAACGAAGCTTGCCCCGCAAGCTCCGGGGATAGCGGGGAAGCGCAGCGCGCGCCTTCCCCTCTGTCCCCTCTTTTGAAGCAAGGGGCGGAGGGGAGAAGATCGCTTCTCCCCGTTGCCAGCCCCGAAATCTCCGTGCGCGCCTTCCCCTCTCTCCCCGGACCCCTTTTGAACCAAGGGGCGGCAACGGGGAGAAGCGATCTTCTCCCCGCCGCCCCTTGCTTTAAACAGGTCCGGGGACAGAGGGGAAGGCCCGCGGCACTTCCCCTCTGTCCCCGGACGGTCTCCATAGGAACGCATTGATTGATTTTCAATGCATTCCTATGGGAAACCGTGCTTCGCAAGACGAAAAACTCACAAGAAGAAAAAACTTGCAGAACGAATTAATTTTGTCTTGCGAGGCACCACTGTATAGAATATCATGCCAGGACGAGGGTGGTTTGGGATTGAACCTTTTCCAGTGCCATGAGTCATTTATTAGCTTTTAAGCCTTGATAAATGATGGCTGCTGCTGAGATTTTATAGTTATCTGTAAATATTTTAGGACAAACCCTTGCGTTGCCAACCAAATGGCTCATTCTCATGGGAAACGAGGGCCAGCGATTCAAGTCAGACAAGCAGAAAACCCACCTGATACATTTTTATTTTTGCTGGGCCGCACTATTTCAGACTAAGTGGGAGGGGGGGCAATCTTTGACTGCTTGACCCCATAAAATACTTTTTACATGTACGCAACTGTATACATACGCCACAGGGGATATGTGGAGTCTCTTTCATTCTTCTTATTAAAAAAAAAGGCATTAGAAAATTCTTCTGCCTAGAATGGTATAGAGCCTAGAAATAGACAGTACCTGAGACATCTGCTCTTCTGTTTTCTGAAGTTCTCTTGAGGTGTTGGTGGAGGGGAAAACAATGAAAGGAAGGGTCTTTCAGTTAAAAAATAAATAAATAATAAAATCTAAGGTCGCACCCAGATTAGCTGATTATTGAGCATTAATCCTGATTTGTTTGTGCAGAGTTTTCAGGATGCTTACACGACGTCATATCAAGCAGTTGCTATCCCGCTCTCTAAGGCAAATTCCCCATCACTTTCCTTACAGCAAAAAGTCTGATTTTTTTTTATAACCCCGTTTTGTTGTGCAAGAGCATTCCAAATTCATTTTGATTGTGCAAACTGAAAGTTCCGCATGTGCTTGAATCCCACCTGCAAAATACAGTGGTTACATCTCGGGTTACATACGCTTCAGGTTACAGACTCTGCTAACCCAGAAATAGTACCTCGGGTTAAGAACTTTGCTTCAGGATGAGAACAGAAATCGTGTTCCGGCGGCGCAGCAGCAGCAGGAGGCCCCATTAGCTAAAGTGGTGCTTCAGGTTAAGAACAGTTTCAGGTTAAGAACAGACCTCCAGAACGAATTAACTACTTAACCCGAGGTACCACTGTAGTGACAGTCTGGAATCGCCCTTCTATCGTTTCAGCTTATGCTGTTTTCGTACTCAGGCAATGACAGTTAATGTGTGTGCATGAGGGAAGCTTTGGGTCTAAGTTAAGATCCGTTGAAGGAAGAGCAGCCAGCCTATATCCTCAAGCAGCCTGGAGAGATCTATTAAAAGGAAGTGTTTAAAGGTTGGCAATGAAAAGTAACCAGCGCTAATTGCATAGCAAAGTTTGCCAAGGTTGCAGGGAAACTCCCAGGACATGTCAGAGCGCATTCTAGCAAAGATAATTATTCATCGGATGTTAAGTACATCTCTGGAACGTAACTGTGTTAATAGCACAGGACTGCGCTTTCACATCAACTGCCTATTTATATATTGGCAGAACAGATGTTTGAGGGAGGAAAGGGAACATCAAACATGCTGAAAGCATAAAACAAATAGGGTGTCCCTAGGAATATTTTGCGCCTGCTGTTGTTTAGACTCAGGTAGAATGTTTTCCATCCGACAGATGCAGCAAGGCTCCCTAACTATTGACATACATTTCCAATGCAATCCTAGGCATGCCTGTTGACTCGGGCATCAGTTTCATTGCATCCAGCGGGATCCTTTCCCCCAAAATCTCTGCTAAAACCTGCAGGGCGGGGGTGACAACAAGGTGGGGTGGGTGGGTTAAAAATGGAGCAATCTTAGTAGAAGAGGGAAGCCCAAGGGAACATCAAGAGCACTTTTTCATATTTCAGTACAGTGGTGCCCCGCAAGACGAAATTAATTCGTTCCGCAATTTTTGTTGTCTAGCGAATTTTTCGTCTTGCGAATCACGAAATCCCATAGGAATGCATTGAAAATCAATTAATGCGTTCCTATGGTCAAAAAAAGTCGAAACAAAGCCAAATTTGGTACAACAACAGTTTATTAACTGCTCTTTAAAGTCACACATACTGTAAAGAGCAGTTCAAAAATTGAAGGGAAAATAAATTAACTTTATAAACAAAACATGTCTTTGTTTTTAGACAAAGGAAACAAAGCCGCGAGACATTTTCGTCTTGCGAAGCAAGCCCATAGGGAAATTTCGTCTTGTGAGGCAAATCGAAAACGGAAAAACCTTTCGTCTAGCGAGTTTTTTGTCTTGCGAGGCATTCGTCTTGCGAGGTACCACTGTACACTGATTGCAGCTGGGATTCCCCAATACTTTTTTTCCTGGAAGCCCACCCCTTGAAAAAAATTAAAGGTCCACATGTCCTGTTGAGGTCTTGTGTCAATGGTGGGAAGGGCCACCAAGCCCAGAAGGCCTGGATATGCCAGGGTTATATATTTTTTTAAAATCTTAAGCAGCATTTGTTCATAATCTTTGTTGTGATTTTAATTTTTTATATAACTTCTAACCAGGGCCTTCACAGTCACTTGTGGACACACTGCTAAGACCAAATACATGGAAGGCAATCTTACTTGGCTACGAGGGATCACCAAAGCAGAAGAATTTCAAATAAGGTTGTTTGTGTCTGTGTGAGGGCCCTGGTGAAAGGTCTTAAGACAAAAAAATAGCAAATCTCTGAAATTCAGGGCTTTTTTCCAGCTTGCTTTTTTCACTCAGTCCCTGGACCTTTCAGGTGAGCGACATTGCCATTCTAAGAGAACAAGGGAGAAGAAGTTTGTGGTGAGCTCCAGCACCTCGTTTTCTAGAAAAATGGCACTGTTCCTACATGATTGAATTATTATATTTGCTTCCTTTTAACCTCCCCTCAATAGAAGGTCTCTTCTTCTCTCAAATCTTAGTCTCTGCAGCTCGGGAGACATCGGTGGGTTACTAGACCCAGGGGCCGCATCAGCCTCCCCTGACCCAACTGGTAGTGGAGCAGCTGTAAGTGATGGCCCAGCTGAAGGAAACGAGGTCATCCCCGCATCTGGAGCCAGGGCAGGCTCAGGCCCCTGACTCGGCCCAGCTGGTGTTTGTTGCAGTGGAACCTGTGCAGACTGGGACTCTTCAGGATCAGGCCCAGGGGCGCCGACTTATAAAAAATATTGGGGGGGCCCATACCGGGGTCCTGCCGCTGGTTCGCTCGGGTAGCCGGGAGAACGCAGTTCGAGGTGGCGGTGTTGGGGAGAGACCCTCGCTCAGGGCGCCACTAGACTTGGCGGCCGGCGGCCTATCTGGGGGGTTTTGGAGCGTATTTCGGCGGAGCGATTGGGGAGGAGGGGGCTTGTTGCCGGATTCTTCAGCTGAGCCGGAGATCCGCTGCTGGGGGTCCCTGGGCCGAGTTGTGAGCACGGCCTGCTGAAGGGAGATCCAGCCGATTGCACGACGGGGACGGCCGGGGCTCTCCGGCTAGGGCGCGCGGCTGGCTGGCTGGCGAGGGAGCAGGTGGGGAGGAGGCGGGGGTCCTCACTCTCTTAGGAAACGCACCCGCGCGCCCGATTGCCACGAAGTCCGAAGGGTGCGTGTGTGGAATTAAAAAGCAAAAACGAGATACGGGCAGGGCAGGCAAAGAGTTTTCTGCAAGAGGATGGAGGGCAGGTTGAAGAGAAAATCACTCAGGATGAGACAGTCAAATCAGCCATGATAAAATGGGCTCAGGATATTGGGTATAACATCATGTTTGAGGACTGGGAAAGGTTATGGACCACCGGAATGAAATTCACGGCATGTAATGCCTTGAAGGAAAATATTATGAAAATGATTTATAGGTGGTACATGACCCCAGTCAAGCTTGCAAAAATATATCACCTGTCTGATAATAAATGTTGGAAATGTAAGGAGGCTGAAGGGACATTCTTTCACCTCTGGTGGACTTGTCCAAAAGTGAAGGCCTTCTGGGAAATGATCTATAATGAGTTAAAAAAGGTATTTAAGTATACCTTTCCCAAGAAACCAGAGGCCTTCCTCTTGGGCATTGTTGGCCAGAAAGTGTTAAAGAAGGATAGAACTTTCTTTATGTATGCAACTACAGCAGCAAGAATACTTATCGCAAAATATTGGAAGACACAAGATTTGCCCACACTGGAAGAGTGGCAGACGCAATTGATGGACTACATGGAACTGGCTGAAATGACTGGCAGAATCCGAGATTTGGGAGAAGAAACAACGGAAGAGGACTGGGAAAAATTTAAGGACTATTTACAAAAACAATATAAGTTGTATGAATGTTAAAAATTTACACGATTCGGAAACTATAGCTTCAGCAATTAGATTTGGGAAACAGGAAATTATATTTTAAGTAAGAAAAGGTCAAAATCTAAGGTAATACTATGTTTAATTTAAGATATAAGTAACTGATGAAAAGTATGTTAAATTTAGAGGTATAGTATTTGAAAAGTACCAAATAGGTACGAAACAAGGTAATAATTTGCTGATATCTTTATTATAAAGAATGCAGGGTAAGGGAGATGCGAGGAAGTCCAGTTAGTTATATAAAAAATGTGTTGAATGGTTGGTTTTCTTTTCTTCTTTTTCTTTTTTTCTTTTTCTTGTTCTTTTACTTTTTTCTTCAGTGTATGTTTCTAACTTTGTATTTGAAACCTTAATAAAATATTTATAAAAAAAGAAGAAGAGAAAATCCTTTCGCTTTTCTGGGGCTCAGGGAAGTCTCAGAGCCGGAGGTTGGGGAAGGGACCCCCTTTGCTCTGCCCTCTTCTCCCGTCTTAGATTTGCATGGGGGTCCCCGCCCAAGCTTGCCTGGCCACCGGGCCACACAAGGGCCGCGCTCTACGCGGCACACCTTGCTAGCCGCGCAACTGTCCTCCGCGGCTGTGGAGCGGCCCTGCGCCGGTGCCCAGCCCCTCTGGGCGCCCGCTGCGCTGCCAATGACAAGCGGGCGACGTCGCGGGCGGGGAAGGCGTCGCTTTCTTTCCCGATCCTTCATCCTCCCAGTCTTCCAGCCCTTTTTTGGGTTGGAAGCTCGTCTCGTTCGCCCTTCTCCTTTCTTCACCCTGCGCGCAATTTTCCTCCCTCGTCTCCCTCCCCATTTCTCCTTCCTTCCTGACTGACTGACTGACGGGCTTGGGCTCGGGCTCCGGGTCGGGCTCAGGCTCGGGCTCGGGCTCGGGCTCCGGGTCGGGCTCAGGCTCGGGCTCGGGCTCGGGCAGCCACAGCGTCGGCGGTGTTGGCGATCGGCGGCGCGGGGGGATGGCCCTCCCGGGGGAGCCGGCGCTGCTCAATGGGGTTGCCAAGGAGACAGGCCGGCCGCCCTCCTCCCCCGGCCCGGCACCCCCCGCCGCGCCGGTGCCCGTTATCGAGCTGGTGCGCGCCGGGCGCCCTATAAAAGCCGCGGACGCGCCCACCGCCGCCCGAGATTATTGGGGGGGCTGAGCCCCCCCAAACGAATTTTTGAGGGGGCTCGGGCCCCCTCAAGCCCCATGGAGTCGGCGCCTATGATCAGGCCCCAGACTTGGTTCAGCCTGAGGCAAAGGATCTGGTGCAGACTGAGCCTCCTCTAGTTCTGAGTCCGAGCCCCAGTCCCAGGCCATCACAGCAGGGATGCTTCTGAATACCATTTGCTGGAAACCACAGGAGGGGAGAGATACTCTTGTGGCCGGATCCTGCTTGAGAGTTTCCCACAGGGATCTGGGTGGCTGCTGTGAGAATAGGATGCTCAACTAGATGGTCCATTCGCCTGACCAAGCAGGCTTTTCTGATCTTCTCATGTCCCTATGCCTCCATCTTTTCTTTTCACGTTGCCAAGCAGGTCTTCCTTTCCCTCCTCTCCCATCGTGCGACTAGCCTCTCGCTCAGTAAGCCCAAGGGCAGGGCTTTTATTTTGATTTATGTGCGCTGCCTAGTTAATGAAAGTGCTTCAGAAACATAATTAGATCCTCAGGGCCACTTATGCCTCTGCCCAACGCGTTGTTTCAACGTATTGTGCGGGGGCAGAATTGCCAGTGTTTTAAAGGCAGTTCTGCGTACCAGGGCTGCCTGGCAAATGGGACAAATCCCTTTGCTTTCAAAAACAACAGCAAAACAACACCCCGCCTCCTACTTTGTGTTGCTGGTGTGGCAAGTTGCTGGATGAGGACTCTTGAGATTCATGTTCCCATTCCCACTTGGACATGAAACTCACAAGCCATGAAGCCAACTTGAGAGAGTTCTTGAGAGAATAAAATGAGGGGAGGTTTGTTGTTGTTGTTGTTCAGTCATTTAGTCGTGTCCACCTCTTGATGACCCCATGGACCAGAGCACGCCAGGCACTCCTGTCTTCCACTGCCTCCCGCAGTTTGGTCAAACTCATGCTGGTAGCTTCGAGAACACTGTCCAACCATCTCGTCCTCTGTCGTCCCCTTCTCCTTGTGCCCTCCATCTTTCCCAACATCAGGGTCTTTTCCAGGGAGTCTTCTCTTCTCATGAGGTGGCCAAAGTCTTGGAGCCTCAGCTTCAGGATCTGTCCTTCCAGTGAGCACTCAGGGCTGATTTCCTTCAGAATGGATAGGTTTGATCTTTTTGCAGCCCATGGGACTCTCAAGAGTCTTCTCCAGCAGCAGAATTCAAAAGCATCAATTCTTCAGCGATCAGCCTTCTTTATGGTCCAGCTCTCACTTCCATACATCACTACTGGGAAAACCATGGCTTTAACTATACGAACATTTGTTGGAAAGGTGATGTCTCTGCTTTTTAAGATGCTGTCTAGGTTTGTCATTGCTTTTCTCCTAAAATATAGCAAAGGAAAGTATTTTGCCTTGCATCGCTGTGTGCTTCTCACAGTGTAGCAAACTGATCTCCATGCATCCATAACACATATTTCTTTTAACGCCTCCTCTCCCAAGCGCAATTCACTGATCCCATTAAAATGTTTGCCCCCAGAATAGTCCTGGGTGAACTGTGCCCTTCCGCATACATGTCTGTATGAATGCTGCCTTTCAGTCATCTTTATGTTGTCCTCGCTTCTGTATAAATAACAATAAAACTCAGTGTTGTTTACAGGTTTATTATCACTAGTGATTATCATTTTAATTTGATTTTAAATTAAACTACCCAATTTGTTTTTATGCTTTTGGTTTATGGGGGCCTTGGCAATGTGGCCTATTTTTCACTGCTTTCGAACAGAGGATTCGGAGCTAAGCAGAATATGATATTGCTCTGAGCTCATGTGGCGCAGTAGAAGATGCGCCAACTCCTGGGGTCCGTGGCAGTTTCGGGGGGCCCAATGTGTTTTTTGAGGGAGCTAACCCCCCTCAATATTCAGCAGCAGAGCAACTTTGACCCCAAAGGAAAACTTAAGTCACATTCCGTTCGCATTGTAAGCTGCGGCGCGTACCTTTGAGACACCTATCGCACATGCGCAGATGACAGCGGCTCCACAGATGACAGCCCATGCGTTTTATACTGTATTTTATGCTGTTTTTTGTTGCATCAATTAAGTGTTTTAAATTTGTTGTGAGGTGCCCTGAGCCCAGTTTTCTGAACTGGGAAGGGTGGGGTATAAATAAAAATGTATTTATTATTATTATTATAAATGACAACTGTCAGGGAACTGCCATCAGTGACGGAGGGAGAGAGCAAGCTCCAGAGGGATCCTAGAGAGCGTCCCGGGATTGGGAGAGGCAGCCCATCTTCTGGGGAAGGGAATCAGCGTAGCTCCAGTGGAGAAGGGGGGCAGATGGGGGAATCAGCGAGGCAGTCACATGACTCTTTGCCGGGGACCAGCGGGGAGAGGATGGGTCCTCCGCTGCCTACACCCTCCTTGCGCAGAAGGCTTCCGCGCAGGGAGAGTAGGAGGAGACTGGGCGTCAAAGAGCTTCTTTGCTGGAAGAAGTTTAAGAAACGCCCACTGACGGATTCTGCCAGCGATTGAGACAGCCACGGGAGAGTGGCTGTCTGGACAGGAAAGGTTCACTCAGGCAACCCAGCCAGGTGTTGGCACAGGCTTACGCAGGAGCAACCCCTAGAACCATTACAACAACTTCATGAACAAGAGGTGAGGGGGTTGCAGGGGCAGGGGAACCAAACAGGTAACGCACATCGGGTGAAGGCATCCCCAACTCCTTTCTTGCAACTTCCAACAACTTGCGAAGTGGTTGGGAAAACAGCCTCACGCCATTTTAAGCCACTAATGTGTGCATAGCCTTTGCATCATGCAAAATCATCCCATGATTTGATAGGATCCTAGAAAATGGTATCGGATCCAGAAAATGGCTTCCACATAATTTGGGGTTGTTGTTGTTGTTGTTGTTTTAAGTATGTTTCCTGCCTATAAGGCTATGAAGAGAATGGTTGGAAATGAATCTGGTCAAAATCTCAGAAACAAAAGAGGGAGGGGAATAAGATGTCCAGAGTTTGTTGGGGGTGTGGGTTCATAGATCTGCTCCACTTCCCAGTGGGGAGGAGTTCTGGTGGACCGCATGGCCACCCACTCCCTTACAGGGGCGTGGGACGAAGTCCCGCATCACTTGGAGGTTCCCGTCCATGTCATTGTCCAGCCAGCCAATCCGCAGGCTGGGGGGCATGGCCAGGATCCATTTAAACTGAGGCATGAGCCAGAGAACTCCCTCTGGCTCGCTTCCTCCATCTCCCACCCTCCCTCCCCCCCCCCATTTGCAGGTTAGGCACTGACCTTGCTATGGACTTCAGTTGGTTGCCTTGGTTGTCCAAGGGGCCTGGTAGGAATTTTTCCACTTGGCAAATTGGCACTGGCCACTTGGTTTTCGCCCACCTCATAGCAATCATCACAACTTTGTTAGGGTTGCGGTTAGGCATTGTTTGACCTTGTGTGGGGGCGGGGAGGTGTGGCTATCACCTGCCCCTCCATGCTTAAGGGTATTCCGTTAAAGGAATCCGGGGGTGTTGATCTTGTCTGAAGACCGGTCGGGGGCTAGGGCCATGACATGACCCCATCAAGAACCCAGGGGGATCTTGAGTTGTTTTGCATCAATAGGGGTCCCCCTACCGGTGGTTGACCCTTACAGGACTCCCTGCATAGCGGGCAGGAGTCAGATATAGTCGGGTCAATTCCAGTGCCTAAGCCAAAACCGCTCACATTCTGTAACCAATAAAATTGTGGTCTAAATTTGCCCAATAACCATTAACCTAATATCCGTGTCCTTGTGTCTTATTCATCAACAAGGGGGTGGCTTCGGGGTCTCAACACACAACTCCCTTTCCCTCCTTATGATAGACAAACCAGAAAAAATCATTGTAGTGTACATGATTTTATGCAAAGCAAACAAATTTGCATTTTGTTTTAATTTTATTTCTGAATTTATAATCAGCACTTGCATAAAAATATAGGAAGGTGGTGTTCAATGTATGATGATGACATCAACAAAGGACCCTCAATTTAAAACATCAATCAAAAATTCAAGAAATACCCAAGGAAAAAAATGGTTAAAAGAAAAATCAGGTTGTAAAGGCCTGTTTAAATGAAAAAGTTTTCAAAAGACGTAGGAGAGGACATGGTTTATGTCTAGGAAGCTCACTAAATTCAGCTTCTCTTGGTTCAACATCCACCCAGTCCCCCATACACAGCCATGATCATTATTTTGAGGTTAAAATGGGAACAGGGCAGTTTGTTTGTGGATGCTGTTGGCCTAAGTACATCTCATGTGATGAGCAATCATGTTGTGGGTTTTTAAGATTAAAACGAGACGTTGCAGGGAGTGTGGGATTGGGACCAGCACACAGGAAGGGGAGATAATGAGCCTGGGGCTGGAGAAATTGGCTCCGCATTGGCCTTGCTGACTGAAATGTCATACAAATGAACAGACTACTCTGCGTATAGCTTCCGTCTGTTCCAACGAAATCGCTCAGTTGGTAGAAAGATGGAATTTGCTTCTACCAGATTGCTTGATCTTTGCAGCCAAGTCTAATTTCCTTCGCCAGCATAAATCTCTCATTTGTATCTGGAGCATGGAATGAACTCTGTCTAAGGGCTGATTAATCGCTACTCTTTCCCGTAATAGTACTATCTGTGCTATATGGAACAAAATATTAACATATTGTGGTTTGAATCCTGCAACAGGGGCCCACTTTGTGCTTTCATTGTTGGATTATTCCCTTTTAGGCTTCACGGGGATAAAAGTCGATCTTCCATAAACACTTTTCCACCTTCAGAGAGCCTGCTGAGGGTGTCCATTGATGACATATAATCGTGCCACTGAGTTTTAATTGAACTCGGTCTACACCACCAGCTTCGTTATAGATTTAATAAACTACCGTATTTTTCGCTCTATAACACGCACCTGACCATAACACGCACGTAGTTTTTAGAGGAGGAAAACAAGAAAAAAAATATTCTAAATGAAACAGTGGATGTATGATTTTTGTGGTTCATGCTGTGGCCACAGACATGTGATCTGACAGTGAGTTTGGAGTAGCCCAATGCAAAAATCCTGTGGATCCGTGCTTTGTAACCACGTTTTAAATGTGGAGGGAAAGAAAAGCACTCAAGGGACATGGAGCATGCATGGGGTGTGTGGAGAAGGATGCTGCTAATAATGCAGAAGAGGGGTTTAAGGGGAGAAGGCTCCTCTCCCCTCCCGCTTTGCTCCTTTAAAGAAGCAGGCTCTCTGTCCCTCTCTCCTCCCCACTCCGCGGCTCTTCTCCCGCTTTGCTGTTTCAAAGTGAGCCACAGAGGAGGGAAGGAAGGGGAACCATGGATCCTCTGCTCACGACTGCAGCAGATCCCCCCCCCCGCCACCCATAGGCATTCCCTTCATAACACGCACAGACATTTCCCCTTACTTTCTAGGAGGAAAAAAGTGAGTGTTATGGTGCAAAAAATACGGTAATTCACTACATCTGTGTAAGCAAGAAAGAACTCAAGTCAGACACTAGTCTGAATAAGCAGCTTTCTTTTCCTGTTGCCTTTGTAGAAACAGCTCATGCAATGAGGTGGATGACCAAGCTGGGAAACTTGTAACCGCTAGATGTTGGGTTTCAGCTTCCATCGTGCCCGAACATTAGTCAAATGGAGGGCAGATCCATTCAATGTATACAAATTGAACAACATGTCGCCCATCTGACTGAGTTTCCCCAGCCACTCTGGGCAGCTCCTTACAGAATATTAAAAGCACAATAAAACATCAAACATAAAAAACTTCCCTAAACAGGGCTGCCTTCAGATGTCTTCTAAAAGTAAGATAGTTGTTTATTTCCTTGACATCTGATGGGAGGACGTTCCACAGGGCGGGTGCCACTACCGAGAAAGCCCTCTGCCTGGTTCCCTGTAGCTTCGCTTCTCACAGTGAGGGAGCCGCCAGAAGACCCACGGAGCTGGACCTCAATGTCCAGGCTGAACAATGGAGGTGGAGATGTTCCTTCAGGTATCCAGGGCCAACACCATTTAGGACTTTAAAGGTCAACATCAACCCCAACCCAAGAATCCTGGGAACTGTAGTTTGTTGAGGGTACTGGGAATTGTACTGGTGTGAGGAGGGAAACTACAGTTTCCAAGACTCTTTGGGGGAAGTCATGTGCTTTAAAAGCATGTTGTAGGTGTTCTAATGTATGATGTGGATCTGCTCTGAACTGATGATACCTGGCAAAGGGGGAGGTGCTCCCTTGTGTGTCTTGGACCCAAGCCATTTAGGGCCGCAAAGGTCATCAACAACACTTTGAATTTTGCAATTCTCCTATCCGAAAAACATTCCATTGCAACCTCCCAATAGCCAGGAGAGGTCGATCATCATGATCTTCATCATACAAATCAAGAACGTGAGAAAGGATGATTTGAATGAATCATGGGTCAATGGATCTTGAAGCCCAAGCTCATTGGATCGTCCAACCCCTTTTTTGTCCTATCTGCTTTTGTGAATACGATGCATTTTATGGCTCCGATTCATTTTAATACATGATTTCCTGACATCAAACTACAGTCTTTAAGAGCAGCTCGTGTGTCACTTCACAAGCTCAACATTTCCATCCTACAGGCTTCCCATAGGTCTAGAAGTTGTAAGGATCACCACAGAAACTTTATAACTTTATCCCCTACAACATCTGGAAGCAGCGCCTGGGTCACTCAATGTAACTGCCATTCACAAGCTGTGATGACAGTTAAACCTTTGTGGTTATAAATAAGCACTATTGAAACACACCAAACTTTAAAAACTATGTCACCATAACATCCAACCACCTGTCGATTTCAAATCCTAAACCCTTTGAAGCTCGCAACCAGTAAAACCAAACATATACTTCGTCATGATTTTCCTTCACGGAAGCTTTTACAGTCCTATAAATCGCTTGTCTGAGAGGCCTAGTCCTCAAACGTCAAGTAGCTAAAAGGCTCTCCTGGAGTTTAAAATTGTCCTCTCCACTTTTGTCTTGCATGGGCATAATTGCCATGTAATTTTGCTCGGCTTTCAGACGCTGAACGGTTTAAAGTTCAAGAGGAGAAGAAAGCCAATTAACCTGTGAGGCTCCTCCACTGTATTCCACGGTGAAAATATCAAGCTTATTTGCAAAGCTTGCTGGTGCATTAGCACACAAATGATAGGTCACGTCTATTACATCTGCTCTGCCCGTCCAAGAAAACAAAAGGAATAGAATTGCTTTGAGCTCCCCACCTCTCTGGGTGATGAGATGATCCAGGGAAAGCTGGGTGTGATGGCCTGGGACTCGGGCTTGGACTCGGAACCAGAGGAGTCCAGTCTGCACCGGATCCTTTGCCTCAAGCATCATCTGAACCAAATCTGGGGCCTGATCCTGAAGAGTCCCAGCCTGCACAGGTTCCCCTGCAACAAACACCAGCTGGGCCAAGTCAGGGGCCTGAGCCTGCCCTGCTCCAGACATGGGGATTACCTTGTGTCTTTAGCTGGGCCATCACCTACAGCTGCTCCACTACCGGTTTGGTCAAGAGAGGCTGAGGCGGCTCCTGGGTCTAGTAACCCACCGACGTCTCCTGAGCTGCAGAGACTGAGGTCTGATAGAAGGAGAGACCTGAGTACTCGCAGGAGGAGTGCTCACCTCCAGGTGAAACGGGGAGGGGAGTCTCTGGGGGATCAGGACAGGCCGCTACCCTGACAAAGATAAAAGGCTGTCGGACCCTGCCCCAGGTTGCGGGAGCAACATTGCTGTATGCCAGATCCTGCCTGAGATCCTGTACCTGTCCTTGCCTGGTTTCCTGCCTTGACCCTGTCGGACTGACTCCCAGAGGAACTTACGGATTCTGGACAGAACCTGGACCACGGTTTTTGGGTTACCCCTGGGGCCAGCACACTCTGCCAGGATTTGCCTTCCTCCTGGAGAAAAGTGTTTGTTTTGTTTTTTTGGTTTTTTTTGTTTGTTTTTTGGGACAGCATACTGTTGAATGCCACCCTGATCTACGAGTGGTGTGAGATTCCTGGGGTTCCAGACTCTTACCATGCGTTTGTGCTCTCCCCCCTTTAAAAAAAAAAATGAGGAAGAGAGAGCAATTACTGGATGAGCAACTGAAAGAGCTCACAGCTGAGGTTCTCTGTGAATAAAAATGGACCAGAGAACCTTTGGAGAATAAGAAGACACAGAACCTTTGGAGAATCATACTGATGGAGGACTGATGGAACAGAGTGGAATGGCAAAAGCAGAGGCAGTAGGTGGTGAACTGGAGAGGACTTCCACACAGGTAGAAGGAGGAGAGAAACTGTCAAATGGTAGATTTGTGAAACTGGAGGAATGAGACCATGGATGGAGAGATTAAGAGGTATTCTGAGCTGGCAGAGATAGAGCTGAGAAAGAAAGGATTTTGTGTACTATTTAGAGTGAATGTAGAGGAAAAAGCTACCCAGCCCTGGCAACACTCTGGAGAAAGAATGGAAGGAGTGGAAATGGGAAGAATCTCTTCTTCTAAATTATGATGGAAAATCACAGCAAATGGGATTGGGAGATGTGGAACAGGGTGTGAATTAATGAATATATATTAAGTAAATAACTATGGATTGCTGTTTTCATATATTACCACAGCAAAGAGACTCCTGTGTGAGTAAAGATGAAGGATTTGTGGTTTCTCAGCATTGGAGGTAAAGCTGTTCTTCTGGACTGGAGGAAGACTATCGTTGACCTTTATCGATAATAATAATTGGAGAACCTCTTTTAGACTTTTTGTGAGGAAGGAAAAATGCATGAACTCGAGCTGTCTGGATCTGTAGACTGGGATAATATCTCCTAGCAGGAGGAGAAGCAGCTGGATGCCATCCTGGAGGGAATATCTTGCTTATTTTGAATAATCTTTATATATATATAACTGAAAGATGGCAGATTGGAAGCCCCTTCCTTCCTTCCTTCCTTTTTTCGGGTTACGTGTTGGACTGCCCTGATCTGAAGGGTACCAGGTTCCTCACCCCTCAAGTGACAAACTTGCATTGCTTGTGTGATCTGTGTCAGTGAAGACTGGGTTGCCAGGATGGAGGGTGGGTCCTATCCTCACCACAACAGCGTTTTCTCCACGGGATGAATAGTAACCCCCATCTGCTTACATGGGAGAAATTAAAGGGGTGCCTTCATTGGGGATGTGGTTCAATTCTCCTCATCCGGCAATCAAGCTGCCAGCAATCAAGGAAAGGCAGATTTAAACATCGCTGTCGGTTTTGATCTCCTGACTGATTAGATTCTAACTGTTCCGATGCATTTGATCAAGGGGAAACCTGCTCACTAAAGCACACACGTCACAAAGCCCCATATAAATAAATAAAAAATCTCTCTCCACTTAAAAATTGAGTTCCCCCCTCACTTTAGTGACCTGCTTCTTCTGCGAAAATGACAGAGGATCTATAAAAGACAAGACTTTGTCCTCTGGCGATGAGGAACATGGTTACTCTCTGATTCCCATGGCATTCCATTATGCGAAAGGAGTTTGGTTTTAGTACAGGTCCCCAAGGATGCCTGTCCTCCTCTTCTCTGCTGTTGCTGCATCAAACTGGTGCCTTTGTTGTTGGTCTGAACAAAGAGAAGTGGGGGGGGGGGAAGGTTACATGATGCAGTACATCAAACAATAATAGAAAATCCAGCAATACCCTAATTTATAGAAGATTCAGGCAATGCAAATCTAAGCTGAACCACTCCAGTTCAGCCGAGGAGTTGCATAGTCTTTGCAATCAGTAATCACAAATGTAAATTGGAAAGTTTTCGTGTCTGGACTTAATGGCCTTATGCCCTCCTCTTTAGGTCGCAGTGTGTATATAACTTCAAAATGTAGCTGCTGAATTTGGGGTCTGTTATGTACTGAGCTGAATCCTAGAACAATAGGATCCAGAATGCAGCAGTCTGATTGGTCCGCAGGAGCCACCCAATCCAGCTCCAGGTGGAAGTGAATCAGCGTCCGGATTGGCCTGCAGGAGCAGCCAATCAGGCTTCTGGAAAAGGTGAAACCGCAACCTGATTGGCCTACAGGAGCAACCCCGGAATTAGCCAATCACGCGGGGCCCATTGTGTAAATAATGTATATATAGCTAGACGTTTTGGGGAAAGATTCATTCATTGCTACTATGAGATGAATAAAGAGCATGAAATTCACACTCGACTCCGAGTATATTTCAGGGTCCCTCCTGCTCATTCTGCAGAATGGGACTCTGGGCATTTGACCCCCCAAATCCTGCCCAGATATAACAACTGCTATGGGGCACTGCTCATCTGCACTGTCTTTTATGCTTTACAAAAGTGTTCATTTTGAATCTCAGAGCCACAGTTGCCCATAAGGTATGCTGCACTTCTTAAAAAGGTGTTTTAAAATTCCTTCCTCTCGGACACATTCTAACCAAGACCATGGGGCCAGTGGGAAAATCCCTCCCGGTGCAAACAGGAGCTGTGGGGCCCCGGTCTGAACTGCAGCCATAGTGGCAGCAAAAGATAAATGCCCCCATTCTCCCACAGCCCCAGTGTAGCCCAGTCTACCCCTGTGGGCTGCTTTTTACACACACACACCCGTCAAGTGCTAATTGCATGAATGGCGTCATATCTGTTTGGGGCCCAAATCCCTCTCCCTCTCCTATTTCCTGATGCATGACCTTCTTTATGAATGACACATGAGGTCATTTTATTTGAAGGATTTTCAAATAATAAATAAATAAATTGCCACACAGTTGTCTAGTTCTGGCAGCTAAGCTCACTCATTTGGGAACTTATAAGAAAGCAACAGTAAGATGGATATCTATTTTCTGTCTCTGCATTTTTTTGTCTTTGAGTTCTTTGGTGATATCCACCTGACTCATAGAGTAGACCAATTGAAACCAATGGACTCTGGTTACCGCTCTGAGTGTGACTGACATTGCCTCTCTCGCCCTCTCTGTCTACTACATAAACCTGCAACAACAAAAAACTTGAGTACTGGGACTTTTAACTTGTTATCCCACTTTCTTGCTTGTGACATGTGCATCCTCCAGACTGAAAGCGATTTAACTGCTGAAATATCCACAACAATGTATACAAACTGGCAATTGTAGTTCAGGACTAAAACCTTGCATATTTTTTTCTCGTTGTCAGCCTTTAACAGTAGCTTCTTTCCAAAAGTGAGGAATTCATATGGAGGGTGGCATGCAGAAATATATACAAGACAATCTATTTTCATGGACGTTTGAAAAGTTAACGGCTGACTCAAGTCTCCAGTGTGAAATTTCACCAGTGCTCCTAAAATGACCACAGAAACAAAAGTGCAAAGCCATGACTTCCTTGTGTGTATGTTTTTCTGCGAATCCGTAGGGATCTATTTGCTTACTGATCGGTTTTCTATTCTACCTTGCAGCAAGGTAGTTGGAGATGCACTGAGCGAACATGGGAGAAATTCTGCAATGGAACGTGAATTTTTGGCATTAAGTTTCTGCAGGCCTGTTGCTGACACAGAATGCAAGTCCCTGTGATTATCGTGGGCACTTCTTCCCATTTAAGCAAATAATGCACTGTCATCTGGTGGCAAACCAAGGAAATGATCCTCTTGGATTTGTCTCACATTGTCTGAATAAGAAAGGCAAAGGGGATGAGGACAGACGGTAGAATGGCTCTGATTTGGACCAGGCCAGGTGAACCTCCCCAAAGTCTTGCCATGCCACAGGGATGGCACCAAAGCCCACAAATTGGAAGAAAGTTGGTTCCCACCACTAGTATGTGAATGAGCAAAGCCTTTTCTTCACCCCAGTTGGACCGACTTTCTGTGGGCGCTTCCAGGGTGTCCTGTTCATTGAGCATCCGTCCCGATCTGTTTGCAGGGAGATTAGGCTACATTAACTATTGAATTAGCATTCCTTCTGATTAGTTTATGGGGAGGTTAGATGACATTGTGCCCAAGGAAGCACAGTCGTACCTTGGCTCCCGAACGCCTAGGAAGTCGAATGTTCCAGCTCTCAAACGATTGAAAACCAAAAGTGATTGTTCCAGTTTTTGAACGTTCTTTTGGAAGCTGAACGTCCGACAGGGCTTCCGTGGCTTCTAATTGGCTGCAGGAGTTTCCTCCAGCCAATCAGAAGCTGCACTTTGGAAGTCAAACGGACTTCCAGAACGGATTCTGTTCAACTTCCAAGGTACGGCTGTAGTATCCCATACTCTCCAGAGAATTTTCCCATCACTTTCCTTCTTACCTCAAAAAGTTTGATCTTTTTGGGAAGCGGTTTTGTTGCCTAAGACCTTCACATCAACTATAACAACACAACCTGAATTTGCCAATATGAATCCCACCTGAAATACCAGCAGTCTGAAATCACCCTGTATCGGAGATTACCTACCTCCCAGTTTTATTCTTGCCAGAAAGAGAACGCCTTTCCTTTATCAGAAGGCCCTTGCACAAATATTGCTGGGCACTGGCAAGATTTCACATCTAGAGTTTTGCTTCTCCCTCCACCCCACCCCCAAATCTGAGTACAAATTAAATCTGCCATTTGTACTGTTTTGCATTGTTTTCAAATGGATTTTGCTGTATTCCTTTCAGTTTGCTTATTTGGTGTTTTCGATAGAGAAAAAAAAGCCACGTAAATAACTAACTAGAGGAGATGCACAAAGAAGGCTTGTGAAGTAATAAAAGGATGTTAAGCAGAGTTTCTCAGACTTTTATTAGACTCGACTCTTAATAGGGTTATCAGGCTTAAAATGCTTGCAGAAGTCGTGCCTGGAAGAGCCAGAGGAACTGGGTTAATTGTCTTTATTTATAGACAACGTTCAAGACTCACACCCATTATTGTTGTCTGCAGTTCCCTTTCTTCTTCCTTTTTGGACTCTGGCCTTTCCATACTTCTTTGTGTAAAGCAGAGGCCTTTTGCCATCTCTCTGCTGAAACTACAGTCAATGCTATTTTGTGTGTGTGTGTGTGTGTCTCTGTGTGTATGGGGCGCGTGTGGCGCTGTGGGTTAAACCACAGAGCCTAGGACTTTAGGACTTGCCGATCAGAAGGTTGACGGTTCAAATCCCCATGACGGAGAGAGCTCCCATTGCTTGGTCCCTGCTCCTGCCAACCTAGCAGTTCGAAAGCACGTCAAAGTGCAAGTAGATAAATAGGTACCACTCCGACAGGAAGGTAAATGGCGTTTCCGTGTGCTGCTCTGGTTCGCCAGAAGTGGCTTAGTCATGCTGGCCACATGACCTGTACGCCGGCTCCCTCGGCCAATAAAGCGAGATGAGTGCCGCAACCCCAGAGTTGGTCACGACTGGACCTAACGGTCAGGGGTCCCTTTACCTATACACACACACACACACAAACATTTTTATTAGTGTTTTTTTTTAACATACCATTTTCAACAGTAATTAAACATATTTTTACATCTTATTCAGTTTTTTATATCAGTCCTGTCTGAAAATTTTCCAATCTAATCTCTTAGTATACATTTCTTATTTTCCCTGTTACATTTAAAACTCATAACCAATATCTCTATTCTATATCTACTTTGTAGCACTTCATATATTCCTCCTTATAAAACTTATTGTAGTCCTACTAGCATAATTTGTTCGTTACACTTGCTCTTCAAATAGTTCATATACTTCTTCCAATCTTCTGTTAATCTCTGGTTCCGCAGGTTTCAAATCCTTCCTGTCATTTTGTCCAATTCTGCATAGTCCATTAATTTCGTCTGCCATTCTTCTTCTGTCGTGATTTCTTCTTGTTTCCATTTCTGGGCTAACAATACTCTTGCCGCAGTTGTTGCATATAAAAACAATTAACATCTTGCCTATTAATGTCCACAGTCAATGCTATTTTGAACTCGCTTTTCAATCTGTTCACTCTAATGCCTGGTTTTTGACTGTAAGTGTTTTGCTGACCACAATCTTCTCCTACCAATGTGATGATCATTTTAACTGAAAAGTGGAAGAGAAGCAGCTGAACTGGTGGAGCATATGAATTGCCAGCTCATATACGAGTCAAGAGATTCTCCTTCACTGGAAATTTTTAAGCAGAGGTTGGATGGTCATCTACCCTGGATGCTTTAGTTGAGATTCCTGCATTGCAGGGGGTGGACTGGATGACCCCAGAGGTCCCTTACATTTCATGATCCTAAGGGCTGCTGAACTGATGCTTTTGAATTCTGGTGCTGGAGGAGACTCCCATGGACTGCAAGAAGATCAAACCTCTCCATTCTGAAGGAAATCAGCCCTGAGTGCTCACTGGAAGGACAGATCCTGAAGCTGAGGCTCCAAGACCACCTCACGAGAAGAGAAGACTCCCTGGAAAAGACCCTGATGTTGGGAAAGATCAAGGAGAAGGGGACAACAGAGGACGAGATGGTGGGACAGTGTTCTCGAAGCTACCAGCATGAGTTTGACCAAACTGCAGGAGGCAGTGGAAGACAGGAGTGCCTGGCATGCTCTGGTCCATGGGGTCACGAAGAGTCAGACACGACTAAACGACTAAACAACAACAAGGGCTGCAAATTTTTGGTCTTTCACAACATAGACCCTTTTAAGATTTTGTGGAAAGAAATCTGAGTAGCATTAAGCAGACCACTCAACAACAGCAATTTATTTGCTTCCAACAAATTATAAAACCACAGTAAAATGTCACACATTCAAATCATATATCAGACATCTCTGCTTGCCTGATGGAACAAGATACAACCATTTTATGATAATGATGATTTAATTTCTATACTGCTTAATATATTTCTTTAAAAAATCTCTAAGTGGTCTTGGTGGTAACCATTATCAAGTCTGCAGGGAGACTATCGTTATTAAGATTTTTATATATTATTGTATATATTATTTGTATCCATTGTTTTCTTCCATTGACAAAAGGGCTGGGCAGAGAAATTTGAATCGGTGTAATCTGCCTCTTGTGAAAGCGTTCCTTTGAGGGAATGCACATCTGAATGTCAGGTGTTTGCTGTTGATTATTAAATTTGGCTTAATTTCGCCTTTGGACTTCTTAATAAAAAAAGTCTTTGGTGCCACCCCACCAACACATCTCAGCTATTCAGAGATGGGGGGTGGGGAGGGAGATTTGACTAGGTAAAATCCACCCCATGTGAAAGAGGCTGCATGGCCTGTAATAACACTTTTTATTGGACTTTAGATGCTACTCTCCTTTACAGAGTGGTGCTTTATGCTTCGTCCCCATCCTGCTGCCCAGACAGCACACATCAGCCTTTAAATCTTCTTCTCCTGCCTATGAAAATTTATGGCGACTCTCAGACAGGCTTGGCTTAGAGCCATTGACCTTTGTGGCCTGACTCATTGACCAGAACACAGCATCCTCAGCCCACAACCGTATCTGTCTCTTTTTATCTCCCCGAAAGAAAAGGAAACGGTTTTCCAAATGACCAGGAACCCAGTAATAAAGATGGGAGCTATCTCTGCATTTTGTCGAAATGGGGGGGGGGGAGGGCAGGACTGGCCCTTGGAGGGAAATGATAGACGTGATCCACAGACTCACTCAGCAGAACTTTGAAACACACACACAGACACCCTGTTCACAACCCATTTGGGAACAGCAATACACAGCTCCCCCCGAATGACCTGAGCATTCGCAACATGTAATTAACCAAAAGAGTGATGGTTTTTATGGCTAATCAATAGTAGATAATAGAGGGTGTAGATCAATCAGTAAGCCTCCAGAGGCCACTGCCAAATTCTCTGGAATGGAAACCATTGCAGACTCTCAGATTCCGAGCACACAACCCGCAAACAATTATTTTAAAGCGCTCATTGACTTGCATGTTAGTTTATGATTGAGCCCTTTTGTCTTACTAATTCGTTTAGTACATTTCTTTGTTCTTTAACTTCGGCTACACACTCACCATACATTCTTTTTTTTTTTAATTACTTTTTATTAAGTTCCTTTTATACATACAAAAAGATAAAACAAATACAATTAACAAAATCTCACGACACTACACACCCACCATACATTCAAAGCATGCGACTTCGAAAGTACAGTTCCCAGGATTCTTTGGGGGCAAGTCATGTGCTTTCAATATATAGCATTTATGCTGTTTTATTCTCTACTCCGTTGCTCACTTAGTTGCTTACACACTTTGGGTTATAGCACATGTGAGCCATACTCAGAGTAGAACCACTGAAATAACAGAATCATAGAGTTGGAAAAGACCATGAGGGTCCTTTAGTCCAGCCCCCTGCAATGCAAAAATCTTTCACCACATGCGGGACTCAAACACACAACCCTGAGATTAAGACTCTCATGCTCTACCAACTGAGCTATCTCAATAGACTTAAGTCTTACAGGTTACTTACCTACTAATTTACAGTTTTATTGTGCTGGATTTGCATCAGGGGCTTTATGCTGGTTTTTTCTTGAGTTTGCTGTGCTTTTCTATTGTAGTATGGTTTTGCTGTTATTGTTTTTATTCATTTTAAATAACATTTTGTTATTTAAAATGTTATTGTTATGTGTTCAGCACTTAGATAATTTGTTTTTAAGGCTCCTTATTAGCAAATTTAGCCATTCTACTTCTTCCTCATCTGACTTCCTCATTTAGTCTTTGACTCCTTTGTCCACTGCAAGCAGAAATCACCAGCTCCTGTCAACCACAGCTCCCATCAGCCACGCATGGACTGGGTTGCATAGGAACTATAGTCCAAAATATTTTGTAGGGTGCCAGGGGGAGTCGAATCGAACCCACAGGAAGAGGGACATCAGCCCATGGTGATGCAGCTTTGCCCAGTCCTAATCTTCTTTAAAGTGAAAAATAACTAATAGCCAGTTTTCAGGCTGTTTGCTGTAACTCTGTTCTTCTTTGAAAACTTACAGGAGAGAAAAAGGAGAAATTTGCACAGGAAAGCTGTGGGGGTGGGAAGCAGAGAGAACATACAGCATCGATTTTTTTCCCCCAAGACACAAGAGTGCCCATAATTTATTGCTTTCATTTTGAAAATCCTGACAATTGAAATTATGGCTTCGTACATTTGGCCTGCACTGTGCCTGACCTTTTGTGCAATATTAAGATGGTTTTATTATCAAACTCAGTGTCCGACCAATTTCAGTGAAATAGGTTTTCATAGCGTACGCAGCTTCCTCACCCGCCTATTTGGTTTCCCCTTTTTCTTTGCGGAAGAGGGGGATAGATCTCGCAAATGGATTGCTGGCAAAGTAATTTCATTTTCATTTTTATTTAACTACTGGATCCCCCCCACCCCCAATAGGGTAGATCTAGATTAAATGGGGGAGGAGGCAGGAATTCAAGCTGGTGTTTTGATGCCAATGACATCATGTGGACATCCCAAAAACACCCATCCCATAATAAACATCTGTCTGGAAGCACCCTATATCTTGAGATGAGATAAGATGAAAACCTTCCAGGTTGTCTGAATGTGACAATAACAGCTCTTTATACTTAAGGACCGAAAGCATGCCCTTAAATCAATGCATTGCCAATTTGCGTTGTTATTCAAAGCATTGCCCCAGATATTTTAATGAAGCTATATTGAAAACTAGAAAGGAACATAGGAACATGGGAAGTCGGGTTGGTTCTTTGGTCTATCTAGTTTAATATTGCCCACTCTGACTGGCTGTGGCTCTCCAGGATTTTGGGAAGGGATAAAGGTCAGTATAGTAAAAGCTATGGTTTTCCCAGTAGTGATGTATGGAAGTGAAAGCTGGACCATAAAGAAGGCTGATCGCCGAAGAATTGATGCTTTTGAATTATGGTGCTGGAGGAGACTCTTGAGAGTCCCATGGACTGCAAGAAGAACAAACCTATCCATTCTGGGGGAAATCAGCCCTGAGTGCTCACTGGAAGGACAGATCCTGAAGCTGAGGCTCCAATACTTTGGCCACCTCATGAGAAGAGAAGACTCCCTGGAAAAGACCCAGATGTTGGGAAAGATGGAGGGCACAAGGAGAAGGGGACGACAGAGGACAAGATGGTTGGATAGTGTTCGCGAAGCTACCAGCATGAGTTTGACCAAACTGCGGGAGGCAGTGGAAGACAGGAGTGCCTGGCATGCTCTGGTCCATGGGGTCACGAAGAGTTGGACACGACTAAACAACTAAACAACAACAAATTTCCCTAGCCCTCCCTGGAGATGCTGCCGGTTGAGCCCAGGACATTCTGCCTGCAAAGTAGGGTTTCTCCCACCAAGCTATATCCCTTCCTGTGCCACCTTTCCAGTAAGTTTAGAAAAGGAAAATATCTTCTAAGCTTTGGGGAAAGCGAGTTATTTGAGAAAGGAACTTTTTTAATCATCTATTTTCTCTCCACTAGGTGGTGGCAGAAGACTATCCCAGCCAAATCCCAGTGTCAAAACAAATCTTACCAAGTGCACCTTGTAGATGTATTTCCACCAGATATTACTGGAAACCCAATCAAAACAGTGCTTAGCTCGCTCCAGAATAACTCATTGAAAGCTTTTAACAATTATGAGACAACTAAGGAAAGGAGGTGGAATGTGAAATAGGTCGTGCGTGGATTTTAAATTTTTTAACCCTGATGGCAGATGAAGTTGATGGACTACATGGAATTGGCGGAAATGACTGGCAGAATCCGAGACCAGGGAGAGGAGTCGGTAGAAGAAGACTAGAAAAAGTTTAAAACTATTTACAGAAATACTGTAAAATTAATGAATGTTAGAAAGATGTTGGAATGAAGTTATATGGCTTTAGTAGAAATGTTATAAAGAATTAAGTATAAATAGATTATTAGCGCATTAAAGGGAAAAATAAGGTTAGAATGTGTTAAGACAATTATAGGATAGAAAACAGAGGAAGATGGAAAGGAACTGCTGAAACAATTAATAGAAGTGGAATACAAAAAGGGAGGTGTGAGGAGGTCGTGGAAATTAGTGAAAGAAAGATAAGATATTGAAATTGGACTGTGTTTTAAATGGTTTTTGTTTTGTTTTGTTAGTTGTATGTTAGTGTTTTGCAGTTTTGTTTTTTCTCTCTTTTTTGTATTGTATTGTATTATTGTATGTTTTTTTCTTTTTTGGTTTTTTGTGGTGTTGTGTTCAATTTGTTGGAAAATTAATAAATATTATTATTAAAAATAATAATTTAACCCTGTTTTTTATGGCACATCGCTAGATCAGGTGTTCTGCTAATGATCACTTCACGCAGCAGATTTCTTGGTCATGTCCCAGAGAGCACATCGCTCTGTTGAACAGATGTGCAGGAAAATACAGCCATAGTGGTTCCCCTCTGTCCCTGGAAAATAGGGACACTTGGAGGGTCTGTGAGCCAGAAAGTCTAAAGGGGATTCTTTGAGATTGTGCAGATTTCACCCCATAAAGTTCATTCCCCCACATTTTCAAAAATCCTTGAATAAGGCCAAGAGGAAAGCAGAACTGGTGTAATCTTTCTGATTTTGTTTGATATTCTCAATACTTCAGGTATTCAGCAGCAAGCTAATGCTAGAAGTTGTTGTTGTTGTTTGTTGTTGTTGTTATGCTTATTTCTTGCTCAATAGCTTGTTGACAGACCTTTCCGAGAAGCTCGTATCTAACTGGAGCTTTATGTAGCTTTCAAAACAGTCCAGATCTATCCCATGAGTGTTGAGCTGTGCACATTAGAGAGAGGCAGAGAGCGCACATCCATAAATTATACAAAGGTTTTGTAAATGTCACTGAACAACAACAATAAAGGCAATTACATAAGCTCCTTTTTCCTGACATGCAGGGAAATGTCTCCCTTTTTAACATACTCTCAGCATTTCCACAAATGCAGGATCTTTTGACCACATAACCCACCAGAGCACATGGTCTTTTGGAGAGATGATGGGCAAGGGGAACTTTTCAGAACTGAAATGTGCCCCACAATATCACACGGCAGGGTGACATGAGGTTTGCCACCTTTCCCACCTGTCGCTGCAACTGTGCTTTTAACGGCTGCTTAATTAAGTAGCTGTGCTTTACCTGCTGGCATATGCACATTAGGTGTCTGCAAAAAAAAGCTTAAGGAGCAGCCCGGGCAGCAGCGGTTCTTTTTTGGTCCGTTTGCAAGCTGCCTTCAGCCACTGACCCTTTTCTCAGATTTGGAACTGACCGTTCGATTGATAAGTGGTTCCTTGATAGTCTCCAGATCAAGATTTCACACATTGTACCTGTTTGGAAGCATTGTTGTTGTTGTTTAGTCGTTTAGTCATGTCCGCCTCTTCATGACCCCATGGACCAGAGCACGCCAGGCACTCCTGTCTTCCACTGCCTCCCGCAGTTTGGTCATGTTGGTAGCTTCGAGAACACTGTCCAACCATCTTATCCTCTGTCGTCCCCTTCTCCTTGTGCCCTCCATCTTTCCCAACATCTGGGTCTTTTCCAGGGAGTCTTCTCTTCTCATGAGGTGGCCAAAGTCTTGGAGCCTCAGCTTCAGGATCTGTCCTTCCAGTGAGCACTCAGGGCAGATTTCCTTAACAATGGATAGGTTTGATCTTCTTGTAGTCATGGGACTCTCAAGAGTCTCCTCAGGTTATATTACAGCTGGTAGGTTTGCATGGGGTTAAAGCAGACAGAGATGGGAACATTTCCAGCATTCTTAAATGTTCTTATTGTCCTTCGATCTCTGGGCTCGTCTAAATTCCTAGACTAATCAGCATTTCCTAAAACGAACATAATACTTTCTTATTTCCCCCACTTACGTCTCAGTCTGATCGCTTACTAATAAAGGGTGCTCATGCAAGCCTTCAATACACAGCCAGCATCCGAGCTGTGGATGCAAACTCTGCTAAGCAATTCAAAAACCTAAATATCTCAGAATAGGGATGGGGGATCCCTGCCTCTCCAGCTCCCAGCCTTTTCAACCATCTTATCAGGGATGGTGGGGCTTGTAGCCCAGAAACATTTGGGGAGGTCTGCAGGTTGCCCACCTCTGCCTTAGAACATTTCCTGGCCATGATGCCTCCTCTGCTACACTAGCAGAAGTTTTTGTGTTGCTTTCTCTGCTGCTGCTGCTGCTGCTGCTGTAGCTGCTGCTTCTACCCACAATGCATAAGGAGAAACTGTTCTCAGCAGCAATCCAAGAACACCTGATTACTTAGTCTGATCTCTGCGAGGTCAGGGCTAATCAGTTTCAAACGCCAGACCTTCTGCTTTTGTTTAATATAGCCCACTGAGATTAAAATGGGATTAGATCTGGACCCATGGTGAGAATAGCTTCCGAAGAAGCCGAATTCTTTTTTCACTGCTCTTTTGCAAATGCAAAAGACCCGAAAAGGAGGAAGCATCCTGTTTTCCTCAAGGGTCCCAAACCATCTCCCACAGGCACTTCTAACACAATCTCCCCACCCTACCCCTAACCAATGGTTGCACATTTCTCTGTGTGTGCAGGCACATGTTCCGTTTAAGACTCCAGCTTTGCGAGTGTGACCATAAATTTTACCTTCGTTTCCAGAGGTCTTTCTGATTCGATTGCCGGCTTTCAGATTTGTCCTTGTCACCAGCTGTCTCTTTTGCGTCAAGCCAGATGTGATTTTGGCCACAACTTTGAATTCTGTGATTGGCAGCCAGTGTGGTGTAGTGGTTAAGAGCGGTAGATTCGTAATCTGGTGAACCGGGTTCGCTTCCCCGCTCCTCCACATGCAGCTGCTGGGTGACCTTGGGCTAGTCACACTTCTCTGAAGTCTCTCAGCCTCACTCACCTCACAGAGTGTTTGTTGTGGGGGAGGAAGGGAAAGGAGAATGTTAGCCGCTTTGAGACGACTCCTTCGGGTAGTGATAAAGCGGGATATCAAGTCCAAACTACTACTACTACTACTACTACTACTACTACTACTACTACTCTTTTTCTTCTTCTTCTTCTTCTTCTTCTTCTTCTTCTTCTTCTTCTTCTTCTTCTTCTTCTTCTTCTTCTTACTTTAAACTCACAACTGACCCAGACTGGGACTGCACTGTGAGAGAAAGTGTTTCTCAACCCATTTTCCCCTATGGTGTTTTATTTGACAGTTTTGAACATGTGGTTATCAGTGGAGCAAACTTTGCACCACAGACGGTCCTGATTTTGGACCCAGCTGTGGGAAGAGAGACACATCTAACATCACACGCCTAGGTTGACCTTGCTGAAGCAAAGTAGGTGATAATATATAGCTCCTTGACATGAATTCTTGTTTCCTGACCCCTTGGCCCCTTTGAGTGACATGATAGCAATAGGCTGTGGCTCTGCTTTAGTGTGGGGCAGCGGCTAAACGCTTGCGCATTGAGCCAGAATGTCCCTAATTGAAGTTGCTCATGTGCCTCTAAACGAAACTTGGACTCCAGATATTGTCACCATCTGATAATGCAGTGAACGCTTAACCTGCTCATTTTCAAAGTTCAAGCTGCAAAAGTCACAGGAGTGGGCCAAGTTGTTATTTTATGATTTGTTGGCAACCCACTTTCTAATTCAGAGCTTGCCTCTGTCCCATATTCAGTGTGAACTTCAACAAGCCACACCAGTGCCGGATTTACATATAAGCTAAACAAACTATAGCTTAGGGCTCCACTCTCTTGGGGGCCCCAAAAAAATTTAAAGCGAAAAAACCTGGATATACGATTCCAAAATATAAGATAAAAAACAAATAAAATAAAACCTACATATAGCAACCATGTTTTATGATGTGTAGCTCCTGTGATGTAAGTACAGTGGTACCTCGGGTTAAGTACTTAATTCGTTCTGGAGGTCCGTTCTTAACCTGAAGCACCACTTTAGCTAATGGAGCCTCCTGCTGCTGCACAATTTCTGTTCTCATCCTGAAGCAAAGTTCTTAACCTGAGGTACTATTTCTGGGTTAGCAGAGTCTGTAACCTGAAGCGTATGTAACCTGAAGCATATGTAACCTGAGGTACCACTGTAATCGGCCCCGCCTGCTAGCCTGCTCCCTAAAACATCACTGGTTTGCTGCTATTATTTCATGTTATAGCAAGTTTCTAGAGACTAGATCATGAGTCTTTGTAAATTGTGTTTCTAAATGAACTCTTGTTATTGCCAAATGCCAATGAGTTTGCATTATTAAGTTTGTTATGAATAAAAAATCATTTTAGAGCTTTAGAGCTTAATAATTATTTCACTATTAATATACTTCTTAATTGTATTTCAGCTCAACAATTACTTTGATAAAATACCGTACATATTTTGTTATGTGCAAGTGGCTTGAGATACCTATTAGGTCCATAAATTACCATATAGCATATATTCAGCACAAAAAACGGCGACAATTTGTTGTGGACAAAGGACAGCTGGACATAGAAAGGGCCCCATTACCTTCAGTAGCTGAGGGCCTCATGAAACCGAAATCTGGCCCTCTGGCTGTGTGCACATTAACAGTTTAAAATGAACCCAATTTCTGCATTTCCCATAAGTTTTTGTATCAATTCTTCTTTCGCTGGGACTTCTTCTTCTTTCCATTTTTGGGCAAGTAACATTCTTGCCATTGTAGTCACATACGTGAATAAATTTCCATACAGTTTGAGTAGTCCTGTCCCTATAATTCCCAAAAGGAAGGCTTCTGGGTTTTCCCCAAATGTTATTTTCAACATCTTTTTCAATTCATTATATATCATTTCCCAGTAAGCTTACTACAAGACCTTCACCAACCACAATGTAATACTGATCCACCTGCCAGGGTTGCTGACAGTTGCCGTTACTGAAGTCCTGCACCTGACATATTTTGAACATTCTGGTTATTCCAATTATCCTTTTTATAAATCCAGGAAAACAAATCATTCACAGCTCTCTAAACTTCAGACACACTTCCTGAACCTTAGAGATATTACAGCATGCTACATGCAGAAGCTTACTCTTCCCTTGTGTCTGAAAGGGTCATAATAAATGGTTGGGTCAATGCCATTATGAGAAAGTTTTGATCCTGCTCTAATTTCTACCACCACCCCGCCATTTATTATTTTTTTACCAACTCTATTAGATTGGAATTACAGAGCCATTAGGGTTTTTTTAGGCTGTTATCCCTTTACGAACGGTGAGTGTCATGCCAGAGTAATGTTTCTCAATTGCGCTCCTTTTGTGACGGACAATTTGCAGACTACTGGGAGTTAATGAATTTCAGGCTTTGTCAAGCCCGACTGCCACATTATGCCACATTTATTCTACATCTTCCCGTCATTCTGCTAAATGAGCATTGATTAGCTCTTGACCCGCTCTGTGGCCAGAGATTGCAATACTAATTTCATTACCAATCTTTATTGTCACGGCTAGAACCTCTTTATATTCACACACACACACATACTCCTAAGAATATATTTTGTAAAATAACCTGTCTCAAGATTTCTGTGACTAATGAGGGGGAAAAAAAAACCCTTGGCTGGGGAAAAAAGGGTAAGATTAGCCTTCTCTTATGGGTTGCTGGATTTATACTTTGGTTCTCAAACGCCTTGGTACTCAAACAACTTGGAACCCAAACACTGCAAACCCAGAAGTAAGTGTTGCAGTTCACAAACATTTTTTGGAAGCCGAACATGCTCTATTTTGAGTGCCACACTTCTGTTTTGAGTGTTACTCTAAGGTCTGTCTGTTTTTGCTATTTATTTTGCATTATTGTTTTTGTAGCTTTTTTGTTTTGTTTTTGTGACTGTGTGGAACCCAGTTCAGCTACTGATTGATTGATTGATTGATCGATCGATCGATCGATCGATCGATTGATTGATTGTGTGACTGCAATACATTGTTTATTGCTTTCATTTTATGGATCAATGGTCTCGTTAGAGAGTAAAATTCATGTTAAATTGCTGTTTCAGGGGTTGCTTTTAAAAGTCTGGAACGGATTAATCCATTTTGCAATACTTTCTATGGGAAAGTGCACCTTGGTTTTGGAACGCTTTGGTTTTGGAACAGACTTCCAGAACGGATTAAGTTTGAGAACCAAGGTACCACTGCATAGCCTTTGCAGGGGTGACGCTGATACAATTGCCATGGCAGAATTCAAGACTGCCATCAGAGGCTGACATCACTAGATGACAGCAGAGAACAAACTACTGTCCCCTATGACGCCATGTCCTCCAAGTGTCCCTATATTCCAGGGACAGTCCTGGATTTACAAAAGCTATCCTGGTTTCTGATTTGATCCTGGAATGTCCTACTTTTCCTTCGGACGTCCTTTTTTTCCCTATTGGAGAAATGTTGGAGGGTATGGAGTTATGAGCCCCCCAAGCCAAGGAGATAAGAAACGATACAACCTTTAGAAGACATCTGAAGGCAGCCCTGTATGGGGAAGTTTTCTTTGAATGTTGAATGTTGAATGGTGTTTTTTATCATCATCAACCTTTATTACGGTCCAGAGACCCAACAAATCCTTACAAAGCAATACACAATTCATACAGCCTGCCTCCAGGTTAAACAAGCATTTTGTTCAGAATATAGGGATCATTGGTTCTTGCAACCACCGATAAAAACTTTGCCACTGCTAATGTTCTAGCGTTTGTCCGGCCTTCCAATAGGAACCTGACATAGTGAGCCTCTGATTTTCCCGGGAAAGGTACTAGCAAGGGTAATATCAGTTCAGCCCTGGCTTGCTCATATTTTGCACAGTGCAACAAAATATGTTTTATGGAATCGATGTCTTGAGCACACGAGCAAAGTCTGTCCTGGTAGGGAACTCCTCTCAACCTGCCATCCAACACTGCAGAAGGAAAGACGTGTAGTCTGGCTTTGGTGAAAAGCCTTCGATAATTTGGTACTGTCAGGTTTTTAATGTAAGATGTTAACTTAAAGACATACCCATATTGTACTCCTACTTCCAGCGGACTACAGACTGCGTGTGATCGAGATCGCAAGTCACTGTGTGCATTATCCCATAATCTTTGCATTAATGTCTTTAGGGCGCCTTCATAACCCAGGTAATACAGTTGGGGGGGGGTGACAGACCAATAGAGGTGGCTTTTTAGCCATGTTTTTCTGCCATTTGCTGACAAATTCCTCATTGGTCAGGTGTTGGTACAAACCCTTCCCTAGATCAAACACTGAAATCCTGAGCCAATGTTTTAGGGCTGCCCACCACGCTTTAGTTGAAACTGGGCATTCACCAGTTTCTAACAGAAGTATGAAGTTGGGGACATAGTTGGGTACCTGCAGCAGAGATCGTAAAAATTTTGCCTGAAAGCCATCTAGCTTTGGCAGGTTTTCATATGTGTTGGAAGCCGCCCCTCTGATGAAGACTGGGAAGATTGGGGTGCCCAAATTTTTTCAAAGAGGGCCAGATCTGATGAAGTGAACATGCATGAGGGCCAGCCAATGTTGTTGAGCTTTTTTTAGGATTTAACCCTAAAGCCACGGGGCCTGGATTAAGTCCCCAAAACATTTCCTCTGGAAGATAGGGACACTTGGAGGGTCTGTTTGCTATTTATTGAACATTAACAGGGCACCTTAAAGGTGGAAATTGGCAGGAACAAGTGGACCCAGTCACGATCTATAAGAAGGACCGATGTTTCTCAGTTGACCACAGCATTCTCAGCACCACAAAAGAAAGACATCCTACCTGTGAGTATAGCAGCCATTTAAAATTGTGCAGGGGTCCCATGAAATGGCGCATGTGCACAACTTATGGGTCTCTCGTCTGCTCACAGTTCCCAGTGTGCACGCACTAGCTTAAATAATATTGATTCAGTTAAAAAATGGAAAAAATAAATGGCCACAGGAAAATTGGGCACAGATTAGAATGCCAGTCCTTTCCCTTTTGGCAAAGGCATGGAGGCATGATCAAGGCCACCCAAACCTGCTGTTTTGAGGGCAGAGGTGGCAACCAGTTGTGCTGCACGGTCACATTTCAAAATAAATTATCTCAAAATAAGTTATCAAAAGTTTGATTCAGACACTTTTTTAACGGTCAAAAGAAATGCAAGGAAAAACTGGCGATTGCATTAAGGGAATATAACGTTTGTTTGCACTGCTAAATATGCCGTTCTATTTCAGATCAATTATCACAGCAATTAAATGCCAAAAAACCAAAGGAAACAAAGCTAGGCTAAAGCTGGTAACTCTGTTTGAGGTTGCTATGACTTCAAGCACACACACAAAACTGATCAGCTCATGTAAAAAAATAAAATAAAATACAGCTGAGTCATCTAGTTGATCTTCTGACCTAACTAAGCCACAGGTTGAAAACAGCACCATCATAATCAACGCTTCATAGATGTTTCGGGATAAAGGTCTGAATCCTTCTGAAACAAGGCAGATTATTCCAAAAATGCATTAGCCTTGCGTGATCTGCAAATCACTAAAAGCTACTGTAATTACGGTAACTTCATGGATTGTTAGCTGTAGATTTTGTAAGCAGCAAGTTTTGTTTTCTGCGTGTTGCCCTCAATTAAACTGTGCAGAACAGTTAAAACTATCTGGCCTAATGCCATTAGTTTTCAAGCAAGATTTCAAACCTTTTCAAAAGCCCTAAGATTCAGGGAAGGCTTGCTGTCTTCTTAATGCACTCTTTTCCTGTGCTCTTTTTAAATAATAATTTTTATTGATTTTCCCATTTTTTCATCATAACATCCATTTTAAAGATAAAATACAAAAGGAAAACATTTCTTTAAGCAAACTACATGCTGTAAAATCTTTCTCCTGTGCTCTTAACACCAGTTTGACAAACAAATATTTAGCATCTGAAGCTTCTTCTACATGGTTTTCAGCCAGCATGGACACTCAGTGTTCATCTTCCTTGTTGTGTTTGAATCAAAGAAATACTTAAGAGCAACCAAGGGTGGTTTCATTAAAGCACCAGTTCTGAACAACTGGTGCACAGAAATGTATTCTTGGTGAAATCCCTTAATGGCCCATGAAAATCTGAGGCTGAATACCTTCCAAATGTGATGCGAAATGTTCCTGATTTGGTTTTAACCATGCAGGCAGGTCGTTTTAATTTACATATTTATGCATTCTTTTTTTGGGGGGGTGTTAATAAAACTTTTCTTTCTTGGCTGAACTCTTGGAAAGGTGCAGGATGCAAATTATTTTTTGGTTAAAAGGGTCACCCATAAGGATGAAAGTGTTTGTATCAATGTGCCTACAAGGTGTTATAATACAGTGGTACCTCTGGTTACATACGCTTCAGGTTACAGACTCCGCTAACCCAGAAATAATGCTTCAGGTTAAGAACTTTGCTTCAGGATGAGAATAGAAATCCTGCTCCGGCGGTGCGGCAGCAGCAGGAGGCCCCATTAGCTAAAGTGGTGCTTCAGGTTAAGAACAGTTTCAGGTTAAGAGCAGCAGGAGGCCCCATTAGCTAAAGTGGTGCTTCAGGTTAAGAACAGTTTCAGGTTAAGAACGGACCTCCAAAACAAATTAAGTACTTAACCCGAGGTACCACTGTATTTAATACATATTTACTAAAACATCTATTAGTTCCCACAAATGTGCATAAGAAACAGTTGGGATTTGTTAAAACAATTTTTACAGGATCTAGAATCCACCCTAGTTTTGTGATTGCAATTTGTTTTAAACTATTTTTTATGTTGTGTTTTAAATTGTTGTAACCTGCCCTGGGACTTTAAGGTGACGGGTGAGATTATAATAATATTTATTATTTTTGTAGCCTTTCTGAAGTCCCATTAAATTCAGGGGGAGTGACTATAGTACATATTTGAATATTTTACTTTGAATGAAGTGGGATTTCAAAGTGCTTAATACCCCCTTGTTATCCTCATAATCAAAGAACTGCTTGATGATGCAAAAAGGGAAAGAAAAATATGACCCAGTCCTATGTATTTGGGCTGTTTTCCAACCATAACACTATGGTACTTGAGCTACAAGAATGGACAGCTTTAATTTAAGACATAAAGCAGCAGTACTCAGGTAATTATATTGTGCCTGCTTAAATTACTTCTAATATAATAAACTTGTCATAGTTGAGAGTAACTAACAGGTAATGGATTAGTGCTAATGGAGCCACCGCCCAAAAAGGTCTTAATTTGGTTGTTTGTACATTTCACTCTCTGAATCACGCAGCCAAGATGTATTTATTATTGGAGTCTGTTGAAACATTAACTCTTGCCATTCTAAACTGAGCAGAGGTTACTTCCTATGCAATACCTCAATCTCTGAGAATTTCACCGCTATTTTTATTTTTGCTGCTGCATCGCACTGTTGACACATGATAAGCTTGTGGTCCACCAAGACCCCTAGACCCGTTTTGCTGGGTTTCCTCCATCTTATATTTTTGCATCTGGTTCTTCCTGCCTAAATGCAGAAGCGGACATTGGTCCTGTTTTCACAGATGCCTATGGGAAGCTGCAAGCGGGACGTGAGCAGGACAGCACTCCTTCCACTTGTATTTCCAGACAACAACAACAACAACAACAATTTATTATTTATACCCTGCCCATCTGGCTGGGTTTCCCCAGCCACTCTGGGCGGCTCCCAACAGAATAGTAAAAACACGATAAAAGATCAAACATTTAAAACTTCCCTGAACATGGCTGCCTTCAGATGTCTTCTAAAAGTCAGATAGTTGTCTGTTTCCTTGACATCTGATGGAAGAGCGTTCCACAGGGCAGGTGCTGCCACCGAGAAGGCCCTCTGCCTGGTTCCCTGTAACTTCACTTCTCACAGTGAGGGAACCGCCAGAAGGCCCTCGGAGCTGGACCTCAGTGTTCGGGCTGAACAATGGGGTGGAGATGCTTCTTCAGGTATACTGGGCTGAGGCCGTTTAGGGCTTTAAAGGTCAGCACCGACACTTTGAATTGTGCTTCGAAACGTACAGGGAGCCAATGTAGGTCTTTCAAATATGGTCTCGGCAGCCACTCCCAGTCACCAGTCTAGCTGCTGCATTCTGGATTAATTGTAGTTTCCAGGTCACCTTCAAAGGTAGCCCCATGTAGAGCACATTGCAGTAGTCCAAGCAGGAGATAACTAGAGCATGCACCACTCTGGCAAGACACTCTGCAGGCAGGTAGGGTCTCATCCTGCGTACCAGATGGAGCTGGCAGACAGCTGCCCTGGACGCAGAACTGACCTGCGTCTCCATGGACAGCTGTGAGTCCAAAACAACTCCCAGGGTGTGCACCTGGTCCTTCAGGGGCACAGTTGCCCCATTCAGGACCAGGGCATCCTCCACACCTGCTCGCCCCCTGTCCCCCAAGAACAGTACTTCTGTTTTGTCATGATTAAACCTCAATCTGAGTGATACTCAGAGACATGCTACCTCTGACAACAGAGGCAGGGCTGATGCAGAATGGCTTGTGGCTACTGAAAGCCTCATCCCCTGTGAATTTGCCTTTTAAAGTCATCTGAGTTGGTGGTCCTCACTACACCCAATGGTAGCTATACATTCTGCCATACGTGTAACAAGTTTTGTTTTTTTAAGCCGTATCCTTCTCCCACCCCCACCCCATTGTGAGCCGGAAAATTATTCTGCGTACGCCTCTTCCTATTCAACATCATGCTATTAGCATTTTGTTTCCTCTAGCCCCCTTCTTAAAATAGGGCGTGCGTTGTGAAGTATTAGAAAAAAATGATTGCAATTTCAGTCGTCTCTTATTTCTCTATCACAATTAGCATTTAAAAGCCTGGCTCCAATTTGTATTTAAATATGCCGCCTTTGTAGTCATGGCAATCTCCTTCGCTTGCCTCTTCCCATTTTAGAATGTACTGATTCTAGCTGCTATTCAGGCGCTGCTCTCATCGGAGAGCCTCTTCTCCCACTCTCTCTTCCTCTCCCGCAGATGCTTGTGCACATGTACCTGTGCCGCCTAAGTACATGTAACAAAAGAGTCGTAATAAAAAATTGCCTAAAAATAGAATACTGCTCTGATAAACACCACTCACTGAAGGAAGTCTTTTGGGAAAAGGAATGAATGAACAATTATTCCTTCGTGATCTTCAGCAGGTGTCTTCATTCATGTGATACAGAAGTAAACCAAAAATACATGCTTTCCTCTTCTCACATTTATTTATGGGATATGCATATTTTACAAGGGACAGGAAAACGAAGAGAATCCTACAATAGCCTACTATTTAATTCCATGGTGGGATTTGTCTGGTTGTTCGCAGAGTGGGGTGGCTTGCACTTTATATTGCTATGTCTTAGGCTAAACCCATGATCTTAAAAACTAAGATCATGGCCACTGGTCCCATCACCTCCTGTCAAATAGAAAGGCTAGAAATGGAGGCAGTGAGAAATTTTACTTTCTTGGGCTCCATGATCACTGCAGATGGTGACAGAAGTCACAAAATTAAAAGATGCCTGCTTCTTCGGAGGAAAGCAATGACAAACCTAGACAGCATCTTAAAAAGCAGAGACATCACCTTGCCGACAAAGGTCCGTATAGTTCAAGCCATGGTTTTCCCAGTAGTGATGTATGGAAGTGAGAGCTGGACCATAAAGAAGAATTGATGCTTTTGAATTATGGTGCTGGAGGAGACTCTTGAGAGTGCCATGGACTGCAAAAAGATCAAACCTCTCCATTCTTAAGGAAATCAGCCCTGCGTGCTCACTGGAAGGACAGATCCTGAAGCTGAGGCTCCAAGACTTTGGCCACCTCATGAGAAGAGAAGACTCACTGGAAAAGACCCTGATGTTGGGAAAGAAGGAGAGCAGAAGGAGAAGGGGACGACAGAGGACGAAATGGTTGGACAGTGTTCTCGAAGCCAGCAGCATGAGTTTGACCAAACTGTGGGAGACAGTGGAAGACAGGAGTGTCTGGCGTGCTCTGGTCCATGGGGTCACTGTCAAAAGGTTGGTCACAGGGACACGGGTGGCGCTGTGGGTTAAACCACAGAGCCTAGGACTTGCCGATCAGAAGGTTTGCGGTTCGAATCCCTGTGACGGGGTGAGCTCCCATTGCTCAGTCCCTTCTCCTGCCAACCTAGCAGTTCGAAAGCACATCAAAGTGCAAGTAGATAAATAGGTACCGCTCCAGCGGGAGGGTAAATGGCGTTTCCGTGCGCTGCTCTGGTTTTGCCAGAAGTGGCTTAGTCTTGCTGGCCACATGACCCGGAAGCTGTGCACCGGCTTCCTCGGCCAGTAAAGCGAGATGAGCACCGCAACCCCAGAGTCGTCCTAATGGTCAGGGGTCCCTTTACCTTTAATATTGTCACCTCTACCTGCTATTTAGATAAATAACAACTGTCCGGGAGCCTAGTTGTGCTGCCTTTCAATCCAGAATGCTTCTCAAGGCATGAATAAACTATACTTAGACCAGGACTGGTCCAACCCTACTAACCAGCATTGCATTGTGCTAAGGCAGCAAGTTCGTCCCCAGTCCCTGACCCACTTCTCATTATGTAACTGCTCTCCTTGCCTTTTGTCCCATTTCATTCCTGCAGCTGGGATGTTCTGTTGCTTGGCTGTGCATTTATTTCCTCTGTCCCTAGAACAGCCCGTCTTTTCACCTTCCAAGGGCAGAGAGAGATGAGTAAGGTGCAGTAGCAGCTGCGCCTCCGAAGAGACACTGAGTGATGGCAGCTGGATATTCTGTCACCTGGCTGTGACCTCCTTCCTTCCTTCCTTCCTACCTGCCTGCCTGCAGGATTGCAGGTCTTTTCGCAGCCCAAGGACAAAGGAGGAGATGCCAGGTGCAGCGGCAATGTCTTCTCAGATGAAAAATGGGCAACTCCACTTGCGAAACAGGAAAGGCATTTAATAAATCCATCTGTCCTGTGCGTGTTTGTAGCATTTTGTTCGCAGAACTGCAGACTAGCACTGAAGCACTAGCATGGGCTGTGCTGGTTGGGGCTGAAAACATCGGAAAATGTTCGGAGGGCTGCAGGCATAGCTGTCAACCGTCCCTTATTGGGTGGGAAACTCCCTTATCCCAGCGCCATGTCCCGCTGCTGTCCCGGATTGATGATGTCCCTTAAATTTCCTGGGTTTCATGCTTGCCCGGCTCGGGAGGTAAGCAGCGGCTCGGGGTCCTTCCGCCGCGAGAGAGAGAGCGCACGCATGAGCTGCCGCATCTCCATCTCTCCCTTTTCCCCCTCAGGGGCGTGTTGTGAAAGACGGGTAGCGGTGGGCAGGCAGGCAGCCCCTCTCTTGCGAGGCTTCCGCCGCGCTGTCAGGGGAAGCCGGAGGCAGCAGCAGCGGTGGCGGCCTGAAGAAGGAGGAAGAGGAGGGGAAGGGGATGGAATCAGGAGGGCGGCACTTCAGCGGCCACAGCGGCGCCGCAACCACCTCATGCCAGGCTTGCGGGTGGCATGGGTGAGAGTCTCTCTCCCTCACTCTCGGGTGGGGAAGGGGCGATAGCACTCATAAGCTAAGCAAAATCCCTTATTTTGGCTGCTGGTCCCTTATTTTTGAGGCTGCTGGTCCCTTATTTTCAAATGTGTAAGTTGACAGCTATGGCTGTAGGCTCCCTGTCCCTGGAGGAAGAGGAAGAAGAAGAAGAAGAAGAAGAAGAAGAAGAAGAAGAAGAAGAAGAAGAAGAAGAAGAAGAAGAAGAAGAACAACAACAACAACAACAACAACAACAACAACAACAACAACAACTTCATTTAAGAAAGGGGAGAGGGGTATAACACTTTGGGTATGTTGTGCACCCCAACCCGTCAGATTTATTCTGACGGAAGTGCACTGCCCAACCACAATCAGAAGCATCGTTGCCTGGAAGCAAGAACTCAGCAAGGCAGGCTTCTGAGTCGACGAGGCTAAGAAGGAAAAAGTGCCCCCTGCTAACATCCAGCCTCTCAGACAACATAGGAGCCCCGGGTGCAGTTTCTCAGGGGGGGCAGAAGCCCCATTCCTTGAAACTTCTGGGTAGACAAGAACATGCAGGTAGGAGCAGCAGATTCTATGGCTCAGACTTGTCCTTGTTTAGGCATCCGCTGTTGCCTCTGTCTGCATCCTAATCCGTTTTCCACGGTGCTCAGGGTACCCCAGCTTTCAGCGGAGTTCCTGGGAAGGACTGCCTGCCCCAGAAATTAATAAAATATGGGGGAGCACATAATCACATAACATGACATGGCACACCCACCCACACCCATTTGGAGGGCAATGCCTATTAACTTTGGCAATGCCTATCAATTTTTTTTGGGGGGGGGCACCACAGCATAGCTGTCAACATTTCCCTTTTTTTAAAGGGAAATTCCCTTATTCCGAATAGGATTCCTCGCAAGAAAAGGGAAAAGTTGACAGCTATGCACCTCAGCCCCTACTGTGGTAGTGGCCCAAAGGGCCACAATAAATGTGATAATGTGTACCCCTGTAAATCCTTGAGTTTGCTTCAATTGGAGAAGTTATGGTAGCCTGTTATTTTATGCAACTGATGATTTTGCAAGTTGCCACTGCCCATTGGGGCAGAAATATAGCTAATATAGTAAAAGGTAAAGGGACCCTTTAGGTCCAGTCGTGGCCGACTCTGGGGTTGTGGCGCTCATCTCGCTTTAGCTGTACAGTGGTACCTCGGGTTAAGTACTTAATTTGTTCCGGAGGTCCGTTCTTAACCTGAAATTGTTCTTAACCTGAAGCACCGCTTTAGCTAATGGGGCCTCCTGCTGCTGCTGCGCCCCTGGAGCAAGATTTCTGTTCTCATCCTGAAGCAAAGTTCTTAACCTGAGGTAGTATTTCTGGGTTAGCGGAGTCTGTAACCTGAAGTGTATGTAACCCGAGGTACCACTGTATAGTCATCACAAAGATACAGCTGAATCACAAAGCTGCAGCTCAAGTTGTTACATGGTGCAAATGGCCACACGTAATGTAACAGAACACAGCAGGTATCAGAACTTAATCAGCAGAAATTGCCAGTGTTTATTGCACATGTGTATTAATCATGAAATGAGGTAATGATGTATATGACTGGTGAAAATTGAAATGCTTTGTTTGAAACTTTATAAACAGTCGTGCCTGGACCACCGGGCGGGGTTGCAGTTTTGCAGAACGATCAGACTGTAACTTACTGCTTTGCGATAAACAATGTTGGACTCCTAACTCCTCATGTTTCTGAGTTTTATCGGCGTAAACTCAGGAGATAAGCCATTTTTTCGGCTTACAACACTAGGAGTTGACTCCTGAGGCTGCCAGTCAGTGCAAACAACTTGAAGCTTCAATGGACCCGGTGATCTGGCCGCTTCCTGCATTTCTCATCCTCTCTGAGGCATAGATGGAGCCAACTCCTGGGGTCTAAGGTCCCTTCGTACCTCCTGCCCCAAATAATATAAATGGGTCCCCCCAAAGTTGATGGGCATTGCCATCCGATTTGTATGGATTTGCATAGCCAGGATTTGGGGGGGGGGGGGGCAGAACCTTAAACTTGTATTGATTTGTATTGGTGCAGCCAGCCAGCCAGCACTGGCAAAGCCAAGGGGAGTGGGGGCAAACATGATTGAAAAGCATCGAAAATACTCAATTATTTGAGGTTCTGCCACACACCCCCAGCAGAAGCTTCCCCCTCCATAATGTCTTCTTCTTTTTACCTGTTATTTCCCAAAAAACCCAAAAACCTTAAGAAAAATACACCCATGGAAAGCAGGATTGTTGTTGTGTTTGTGTGTGGGTTTTTTGGGGGAGGGGGAGTTGTGAAGCTTTTTTTGAGGGAGATTACGGGTAAAAAGAAGATGGGGCAGGTATTTTTAAGGGGAGAAGGTTAAACTGAGTATTTAATTCTTCATATGTGGTGGGATTGCAAAATTGTTGAGAAGTATTGGGAAATGATTTATAATGAAATGAAGAAGTTGTTTAAAACAACCTTTGTCCAAAAACAAACCCAGAAGCTTTCCTATTAGGTGTCACAGGAATGGATTTACCAAGATCACAAAAGAACTTGTTTATGTACGCAACGAAGGCTGCAGCAACATTGTTAGCTAAAGAAGACTGGCAAGTCAAATTAACGGAATATGCTGAAATGGCGAAACTGACAATGAAATTAAGAGGAAGAGACGACAACGAATTTAAGGAAGACTGGAAGGACTTTATTGCATATTTACAGAAGCAGTGTACATTTACAGAAGCAGTTCTGCATATTTACAGAAGCAGTTTAATACATTGGCAGGGTTTTGAAGAATATTTGTAATTATATTATGAATGGACAATAAGTAATTCATATGGTTAAAACGGGCATAGGCAAACTTGGCCCTCCAGATGTTTTCAGACTACAACTCCCATCATCCCTGATCAGTGGTCCAGTTAGTGAGGGATCATGGGAGTTGTAGTCCCAAAACAGCTGGAGGGCTGAGTTTGCCTATGCCTGGCTTAAAACTTTATAATGGACATGTACTGTAGTAAGTACACTGAAATACAATGGAACCGAGGAAGGGAATAGGGGGGAGTCAATCTGTTTTGTTTTTATCTTTATTATTGTTTTTGTTATATTTTATATGTTTTAGTGTTGTATTTTAATCTTGTTTTTAAGTTGTATTTCAATCAATTGTTTTTATACCTGGTGTTAGCCGCCCTGAGCCTGGTCTTGGCTGGGGAGGGTGGGGTATAAATAAAATTTATTATTGTTGTTATTGTTATTGTTGGGAAATAAAATGTTATGGGGGGGGACCTGAGTAATTTTTTAAACGCTTTTTCTTAATGTTTGAGGATTGGGGGTGTGTGGCTGCCCTGAGATATGGACAAGACATATAACTGTGAACATGGTTTATTGTGGAAAAAGGACGCAGACATGTCGAAATTGAAATTGAATTGAAACTGAGGGAAAAAGCTGAGGAGGAAAAGCGCGCGAGGCGGGCGAGGGGCGGGGCTTGGACCGCGCCAGGCTCCTCCCCCCTGAGAGCGCGGGAAAAGGCGGAGGCGGAGAAGCCCCACCCCGAGGGGTGGGGATGAGAGGCTCCGCCCTCCTGGCTCGCCCAGTTCCCCCTGGGTGGGCGTGGCTGGGCGGTGGGCGTGGCTCCCCGGGAGGCACTCCTGGTCCTCTTCCCGGCAGTGGATGCTGCGCGTCTGGCGGTGCCGGTCGGTCTCTCCCGGAGCTGCTGCTGCTGCTGCCGCTGCCGCGGGTCTGCCTGGCCGGGTCCGAGGCGTCTGCCGCCGCCCGCTGAGCGCGCTGGAGAGGAGAAGGCTGATCTTTTGCCCCGGGGGACCGCGGAGGGGCTTCCCACTCATGCCCGGGGACGGAGGACGCAGGGTGGTAAGTTGCGCGGGGAGGGAGAGGGCGCCTAGGATGCTGGGTGGGGGGGTCGTGACCTCAATTGGGGTTTGCATTCATTGGGATTTAGGGTTTGCATTCATTGGGATTTGCATTCATTGGGATTTATAGCCTGCCCTAAGTGCCCCACCCCCACCCGGTTATTGGGTTGGCGCTGCCAGTTTCAGAGAATTCTGGAATTTGCAAAAATCGAAAGGTACCCCCGAAGGTCATCCACCCCAACCCCATGCAGTGCAGGAATAAGCAGCACGGGGATCAAACCCGCAACCCTTGGCGTCATTCGCACCCCTCATTCTCACCAGCTGAGTTATCCAGGCAAAGAGAATCCCAGCTTGCAGTTTTGCTGCTTTCCTTATCCTGCTGGATTTCTTCGGTGGCTCGGTTATGAATGACCCGCCTTGTCTAAGGACCTCTTCCTAGAAGGATCCTGGAATCGTAGGGTTGCAGAGCTGGAAGGGACCCCTGAGGGTTATCCAGTCCAACCCCCTGCAATACAGGAATAGGCAGCTGTCCCATACGGGGATTGAAAACCTCGGTGTTATCAGCACCCCACTTGTTCTAACCAACTGAGCCATTAATTCGTTTTGCATGGAGTTGAAGCCCTGCCAGATTCCCAGAGGAAGGGTCGTTAGCCCTCAACAGAGAACAAGCAGCTTCTTAAAATGGGGCATCTGTTTCGATTTGCTTGGCCCCAGCACAGAACTGTGGCGAAGTCCTATTCAAGTCTACTCAGCAGTAAACCCCATGGAGTTCAAATAGGATTTGCCCCCAGGCAGGGGTGCCAATTTCAAGCAAATATGGGGAGTGGAGTGGGGCTACCCCCTCCACATAATCGCTAACAAGACATGCCACACACACACAACATTTGAATGGCAATGCTAATCTGCTTGGGGGGCATGGCCCCCCAAATCAATAAAATCAGTAAAAAAAAAAAACTGATATTCTGCCCTTCCAACATAAATCCTGGCATACCCATGGGTAGTCCCCTCCAATATTTTATTGGGGTGCCAAAGGGACTTCAGCCCCTAGGAGTTGACTTCTTTGCTCCCAGGTAAGTGTGCCTAGGTTTTTGCAGTCTTCCTTAAGGGGTTTTCCTTTGCCGTGGCTGATTTACTCCAGTCATCCTGAGCATTTCAGCAGAAGAGCTGTTTTGTTTCAGAGAATGAGATGGATACAGTTAAATCCCTCTCTCTGGGAAAAAAAAAATTAAAGGGACATCCATGCAGTAGGGAAGGTTTCGTTGCTGTTTTTCGGTCGGACTGGGTTTCTGATTTGGAGAGAAGCAAATATTTCAACTGCACCGTGATACGCCCTGCGGATGGTAACTTTCCAAAAAAAAAAAAAAAAGGAGAAGAAAGCCTGAGTCTGTACGGTAATAGGATCAGTTTGCCAGGAAAAGTGCACAGCGGAGTCTGAGGGATGAGCAGAGGTCGGAGGAGGAGAGGCTTAGAGAGTAATTAATTCCTCGGCCATAAGTATGCCATGACTGCTTACAAAAAGGAGGGTCAGGGAGGAAAGGACAGTTGAATCCATTGTACATGTTTTGCCTTTATGGCGGTGGGTACCAAGGCAGTGAGAAGGTTTTTACAGCTTCTCTTTTTATGATAACACACTTTAAGCTCTTGCAGTGTCTTCTTCCAGTGCGTCTTATATTGCTCCGAGTTTACAGTGGCTCTGAGTTTGCTATTAGTGAGTGCATCGCATTGGATAGTATTTGAGTATTCTTCTAACTATGCTTCCAAAGGACTGCCAGGGTGTTTTCACTTTTCAACGCTGCAAATTTCATATTGCAATATCGGATATTTAATGCCTTTAATGTCCTTAAGAAACAAGTTTGCAGCTAGGTCCACAGAGCTGTGGATCCATATGAAGCGGCTGGATTTCAGCCAGTCTAATTCAGTTGACTTTGGTGGGTATTAATTGTTTAAAGTGGCTTAAATCCTAAAGCTCCAGTCCAAAGGGATTGTGAATTGGGACTGGTTTTTGGAGTGCTCCGCGGTGTCACCCAGATCACCGTCCTGCACACTTTCCTGACAATAAGATTGACGCTTGTTGCGTTTTCTTCTCACCAAACTGCAGTCACAGATTCTGCCTGCCCTCCCCCCCCCCGAAAAATGAATTTGCGCACTTCCCCTCAATCAGTGTATGCATGCACCTGTGTTAACTTGATGCTGACTAAAAGAATGAGGGATCAGGACAGGTACGCTCAGTGACTGATCCTGGGATCATGAACTTGGCAGGTTTGGCTTCAGCTATGAGAAATTAGTAAATGAGTGCTCAGATTCTTAAATGATGACTAGAGTGCAGTGATTCAAAATCAGAAAAAAATCCTCCCTGTTGACTGCGTACCCGGTGGCAGTCCCAGGTTTTCCATCACATAAAATGTTAAGCAGCACTTTTATGTGTTATTAGTCATTTTGGTTTAATGTAGCAGGAAATTTAACTCTCTCTTTTTTTATATAATGTACAGGGAAATGTCTTTTGACGCATCAGATGTTTGACCTTGTAACTAAACTGATGAAAACATTTCTCTCTCTTTTTAAGCACAACCAAGGAATGTGTTCCACATGAAGCATCAAGCGATCGGATTCTGAAAGGACACGTCAAAGCAACATTTACTTGAACAGTGAAAGAAGAATGACAGAACAATCTGTCTGACTTTAAATTCTTGGACCGCAGGAAAGAGCTCAGAATGGCTCCGTGCAAAAACATTGTTGTTAACTTTCTTGAGGAATTGTGTCTGCCAGAACCACTGCTTGGCTGTAAGAAACACCCAAACGTTAGGAAAAAGCTGAGACTGATACGAATAACAGGACTTTTCCTGGGTATTGTGGCCGTTAGCACGCTGTATCTTTCAATTAGTGCCTTTTTCCAGTCGCAACCTTATAGCACAGAGACAGCCAGCAATCTAGATAGCCATAAGTCAAAGCACATGCATCAAAGAACTCTATTGGACTTTAACGAACAGAATCAAACCGGCGCTCCAGATTCACCTATTTCTATGAAATATGAAGCTGGGCAGGATAACCATACGGAGGAGCACTCCAAGGGAGAGTATCCGGAAGATCTTTTTTCTCTTGAAGAAAGACGGAGGGGTGCCGTAATACTTCATATTTGTGGAATGGTTTACATGTTCATAGCCTTAGCCATTGTCTGCGATGAGTTCTTTGTTCCTTCATTGACAGTCATTACAGAAAAACTGGCGATTTCTGATGATGTGGCCGGGGCAACATTCATGGCTGCTGGTGGCTCAGCGCCAGAACTCTTCACTTCTCTAATAGGAGTTTTTATATCCCACAGCAATGTCGGCATTGGAACAATAGTTGGCTCTGCCGTGTTCAATATCCTCTTTGTGATTGGGATGTGTGCTTTATTTTCCAAGGAGATCCTGCACCTTACCTGGTGGCCCCTCTTTCGGGATGTGTCTTTTTACATCATGGACCTGATATTGCTGATCATCTTCTTTTTGGATAACTTCATCATGTGGTGGGAAAGTTTAACGCTGCTGCTTGCTTATTTCGTCTACGTGACGTTCATGAAGTTCAACGTGCAAGTGGAAGAACTGGTGAAAAGCCTGCTAAGCAAGAACAAAGTGGAAAAAGTATCGCCTGAAGTTGAAGCAAAGGTTAGTATCGTATGGAGAGACTAGTACCACTCGCTTTTAAAACCGTTCTGCGTTGTCCGTAACTTAGCTTGTGGTTTGCCGCTGTGTCTGTATCAGGGCTGGTTCACATTTCCTGGCAGCCTCTGTTTCCCTCCCCATCACCCACTGTTTTGATATTATTAGCCGTCTTTTCTTTCTGCATGTGGGACTGTTAGAATGTCCAACAGTCATGTATTAAATGGGATCCGTAATTCCTGAGCTGCAAATAAAAACCTCAAACCAGAAAGCAAAGCAAAAAATTCAAAGTATCAGCAGTAAATAGGCTTCCACAATAGGCATTCAGCTACTACTCAGGTCTAAAGCATATGGGAAGAATAACATGTCTCAAGGCAAGCAGAATACTAGACAGTGAATTCCATAGTCCGTGTGCTACTGCTGAAACGGCTCTGCTTTGTGGGCTGCTTCACCTTATACAGTGAAGGGTTTCAGACAAAGACCAAAGGGCCTAGTGGCTTTAGATGGAAGGAGGTAGGATTTATACATCTGGGTCCCAAACCAAAACCTTGTGCCTGTACTGTTGTGCTGTACTGTTGTGCTCGTGGATGATGCCAAATGCATGACCTATGGACCTATGACCTTCATGTCAGGACTGTGAATATGACTTCAGCAATTTGCGCAGTTCTGACAGCTGTGTTTTGAACTGTTGGGAGGGACACAGGTTGCGGCAACAGCTTACGTATATAGAGTTTGGAGGAACCGTTTCATTTCCGTACGTAGCATGATGTCATCAAACCTGCACACTCGAGAGATTGCTCAAGGGCTGCTACAAATGCGAAATAGTTCACAGTTTCAGCTGCAAATGCATTTCTGCAAGCACATAATACTGTGAGTTAAAGAGCTGATATACTCAATAATATATTTGCTCTCCTTCTACATACTGTGGCTAAATTCAAACATCACACCAAACATGCTTTGCACAGGTTGTGATTTAGGACCTAAAGGTTCCTTGGGTCATGCCAGCTCTGTTTTGCCGGTTTATTCCCATCTCCTTATAGACCTACCTGTGGGTGTGGTGCTGCAGCTATAAATAGGCTTTGCCAGTTCAGGTATCATGTCAAAGCAGCAGAAAGAAGAATTCACAACCATTCAAAAGTAAAAATACCAAAACAGATTAAAATTGGCCAACTGCCATCTGCAAATGGCCAAAGCAGAACCAGATATCTTCATTTAAAAGTGAGGTGTAAACTGTACTCTTCAGTGTAGTCTTTTTGGCAGCGGTTGAAACCATTTAGGCAAGCCTGTCCGCTACAGTCATCTGCCTCTGTAGTAAAATGTTGCGATGTGAAGTTCTGCATGTCTTGTTTTCCATTGGGATACTTTAAAGATACAGTTTGCATTACTTCAGAGTAAACACTCTGCATGAGGAGAAATGTAACTAAGCAGTCTTTGCCATATGAATTAAATGTTTATACGTGTCTGCATTCTTCCAGCTTTAAAAAAAGCTTTCCAAGATATATCTACCATAAGGTTTTATATGAGAAAGTTTGAAATGTCATATCTGATTAATATACAGTTGTTTGCATGATCATTCTAGGTGTGTAATAACATTCTGGATCTTCCTAACAGTTTTCAAACTCTTTTGGGGAATGCAGAGTTCATCGATGAGATGATCAGTTATGCTCAAAACAAGCTTTCAAAAATGGCGGATTGAAACCGCAATCACGCCATTTTATTCCAGAAAAACTACAATTTCCTGTGATCTGAATCATTAACATGGATTAGAATTTCCAATCTGTACATTAAAAAGGGACGGGCGTAGATGCAACAGAGTCCACTGGTAGAGAGACTGGGCATGGGCCATAGGAATGTGGGCTCCTTTATTCTTGTCTGTCTCCTTTCTGGTGCAAATTCTACACACACACCCTTCATATCCTTAACCATGGTTAATGCTAAACAGAGTTTACCCTTTACCACAATTGGAAGAAGGGTTGGCTGTGGTTAAGGCTTACATTGGCAGTGTCCTTAGCCATGGTTAAGGATGGCTGGGGAAGGATGAAAGGAATTCATAATGGACTGATGGGAGTGGAGACAGGGACTGCCCATGCCCACCCCCTATTCCTTACCCATAAATGATGAGTCATGTTACATCTTCCCTGGCTCAGAGTGGGCCAGTTTATACAGTCTCACTATAATTCTGTGAGCAAAGTACATACGGTAAGAGGTTTACTAATCTGTACGAAACGATCATGAGTCGGATATTGATGTTGGCATCTGTCCTTCTTGAGGGACCATGGAGTGTGCCTCTGGGGGTGAGGTCAAACCGCAGTACTGAATTGACCTCCCTGGGCGTTGAACATGGAGGTCCTGGGCTGCCCCTGCGACAAGACACCGCCCCCTCCTCAGCCTTGCTGTGGGTCCAAAGGAAAGTAAGCAATACATTTGGCACCAGCTTGGCTGCAGGAGATGCCAGGAGGAGGCGTACAAGGCGCCATCCGACCATCTTAGGGACTCCACTCTGGATATGTGTAAGGTTTACTCCTTCTCCCAAAGATGTCCCCCAGGCAGCAGAAGTTTAGGGTCAGAGTTTTCTGAGTTTTCCTTCTGGATGGACTACCTTCCCAGGCTAACGAGCCCCCAATAACTATAGTGGCGCACAATGCATCATGCTGCTACAATAGCATACTGATCCATTATTTTATGTTGACTATCATCTGCAGGCCCAAACCCGCCTAACAGTATTGAGTGCATTGATTGGCAACGTATTTTTGTCTTGGAGATGTCTGGGAAGCTTTTAGATTAGCGCTTAGACCGGCTTCCACCAATCAGGTGCCCTCCAGATCATCCGATGTCCAAATCATCTGCAGGATATCAGGTTGGCGAAAGTGGCACAAACATATCACACACACACACACACACACCCCGTTTAGCAGCCTTAATTACTGTTGTTTCTGAGCTATGTACAATGCCTCGTGTGTCCGCGGTGGCATTTCCTAACATGGCAGGATATTACGGCTCTGTTCCATGTAGGTTTTGTTTTACTTTGACATCATGCTCCTTTGCACATATCATAAGCATAGCTCCCTCCTTTCTTAAACATCTATCTAGATTTGCACTCAAACCCAGGAGGGAGGGAGCATATCGCTTTCAAAGAATTACAGTGTAAAGATTAGAGGTTTCACAAAATGGCCAAGCGTTGGTGTAGCATGACTCTTGTTTGTTACTTTTAGAAATGCATCTCAATGAGGGGCAGCAGGGTTTACAAACGGTTTGGCGAGGAGATGAGTGCGCCGTGACACATCATTTTACAACATTATCCAATCCAGGACACTTGTACAACCACATTCCATGCAGCAGTTGAAAAAGCAGTTGAGGTATTATCTAGGGATGGTGACTGTAACATTTTGTCAAATGCTGGAAAAATAGATTTGAGTGATAGAAGTGAAACCTTGAGAGGGTATTGGAGAGTAAGGTAAAGGGACCTCTGACCATTAGGTCCAGTCGTGACCGACTCTGGGGTTGCGGCACTCATCTTGCTTTATTGGCCGAGGGAGCCAGCGTACAGCATCCGGGTCATGTGGCCAGCATGACTAAGCCGCTTCTGGCGAACTGGAGCAGCACACGGAAATGCCATTTACCTTCCCGCCGGAGCGGTACCTATTTATCTACTTGCACTTTGACGTGCTTTTGAACTGCTAGGTTGGCAGGAGCAGGGACTGAGCAACGGGAGCTCATCCCGTCGCGGGGATTCGAACTGCCGACCTTCTGATCAGCAAGTCCTAGGCTCGGTGGTTTAACCCACAGTGCCGTGGAGAGTAGCACTTGGTAAATGCACATTTTTATGTGCTAAATGTGCAGGAAGATTTTTAATAGATGAGGTTATGCTCACACTGACTGGGGTCTGACTGAGGGCTGAGGGTATATCTGTTTATTAAAATATTCATGTGCATTACACATCTTGATGGATTTTCTTTGTTAGAACTGCTGGACAGTGCACTTGATTTTTTTGTGGCTCACTGTGGGCCAGATCACCCAATTAAGTCTATGGAGAAATTTCCGGATGGATAGTTTTGCTTCAGGCTGATATCTGTTCTAGTCAGGTGGGTCCTGAAACAAAAAGCTCAGTGTGCTTGTTCATGGTTTCTCTTTTCCACTGTGTTTTCCGTCCAGCTGGTTTTCTACCCCTGTCCCTTGACATCGGTCATCACTCTTGGCTACTAAACATGCTCAGCTCAGTGGGCTGCTACTTTGCTTTACTTCTGCAAACTTGGGATTCCTCCAAGCCTGCAGATACTTCTTCCCTGTGCACAGGTGGTGCCTTTTTTTTTTAGTTACACAAGGATCAACACTCAGCGAATTGAATTTGCTATTAGTGCACAGAAATGTTGCAGAGTGCAATGCTCCTCAGGATTCCAGACACTTCATTCTATTTGCACTTCCATTTCCCCATGTATTTTGCTTTCCCTCTCTGTTAGTCAGCATCCTGAGCATGCCAACTGGGCATAAGCCCTTAGTGGGCTTTTGGGTGGCATGGATTCCATGTTCCCCTTAGAGTGTTTTCCTCTGTAGATTTTTAAAAAAACTTTTGCAAATATTGGGGCTCCCACAAGGTTGCCGGTTCATCCGTCTTTTGTTCGGTTACGAACATTTTGGCTACTTATGGACCAACACTCCGAGAACTGAGAACACTGTTGGAATATAAAGGAAAGGGCATTTTGCTTCCTCCTTGTAGTATAGAATGTGGATATTCTGCATGCAACTCAGAAGTTCAATGAGTTCAGGATTTATTTATGTATAGTGTTACAGTATTTTTGTTACATCTAAACAAATGTTTTGAAAGTTTCAGAGTAGTTTATAGGATGGTTTCCTAAAGCACTCAACAAGATTGTTCTGGCATCTGTAGCTAGCATTAATGACTAATCCCGACGGCACATGGACTCTAGCTCCTGAAGCAACAGAGGTTAGAAGCATTGCAGAGGCGGTGTTCTTGGTTTTCATTGGGACAAGCTATCTCCTGTTGTTGCGCCTGTTATTGGCTGCAGAATTTGTCCTTGTTCTGTGCAAGGAAATAAATGACAAGCAGTATTGCTATATTCTAATGGAGAGTCAAATGCAATTCGTTTTCAGTGCAAAGTATTTTATTTCTTTCTCTCTTTCTACAGAATGTATAACAATCAAAGCATTCATCGTAGAATCAAAATAAATTTATACGGCAATGGTTGTTCTAGGTATTAATAAGATGCAAGACTAATTTGGCTGTTCCTGCTGTTTTTCTGTACCTCTCCTTTCAAATATGCAAAACGAGCTTTAGCTTTCTTAAGCTGGAAAGTGGTTAGTCAAGGAAACTGTTGTCTGTGGTATTTATCTCTAAGACTTTGTGTTGTAATCTGACAGCAGGTCAAGAGAGTTCTGAGAGACCTAAATAAAGAACCAAGAGCTAAAGAGTTATCCTAGCAACCAATCCCCAATCCCAAACAGTGAAATGTACACAGTCCCAGTTAAATGAAAAACATTTGAATTCAGACATTTCTACGGTGCTAGAGTATGTCATTTCAGTCTGTTGCAATAAACTAATGATGAAAGAGCCACCTTTGAAAAAGAAACTCTAGCATAAAAACAGAAAAGCTATTAGTGCATCACACAGTATTATGGATAGATCCATTTTTGTTTACATTTTTCCATTTGTGGGGGAAATTCCTGCCTATTATTTTAAAATGCAATCCTAGATATGTCTACTGTACTCAGAAATAAGTCCTATTGACTGCAGACGGACTTATTCCCTGGTAATTGTGCATATGATTGCAGCCTAACTCAAGTTTGACTCACTACCTCAATAATCTGCTGCATTCTATATATAAAACATATTTTATGTCTTTTGAAGCACTTTATTATTTCTGTGGACTCAGCGGGGTTTTTGCAACGTACTTTTTTCTCGCTCAAGCTCAACTCCTGTAAAAGGTGCCTTCCTCTTCTTTAGAAAACCTTAAAGAAGAGGAGGGAAACCGTTTTTGCACATATGGTGAACTGACCAGAGAAAAACAAAATTGGAAATTGATTGGTAAAATTCCAAGGGGTAGGCAAATAAGAGTAGCTTTAATATTGGAAGTCAAACATACCTTTCCAGGTGGCAATTGGTAGCTCTGCAATTAAGTTGCTGCCTAAAGGATTCTAATCTCTTCACCCGGTATTGTGTGCTTGACAACAAAAGAAGCCAAATGTGAGTGGCAGAACAACAACGTGTGCAAATTGGCACCATCTTTATGGCCAATATTTTCTTGTTGTAGTTATTTACAGAAGTCATTTCATAGAATCATAAAGTTGGAAGCGACCACGAGCAGTGCAGGGATGTTTGCAGCCGTTTGCCTTGGCAAGAACACAATTTCAGTATAATAAAGTCCCTTGTTTGCTCATCATGCCTTTGGGGTGGGGAAGTATTCAGATAGATTACTTTGGGTAACATGTTTTCAGTGGCAACGAGAACTGAGAAATACTGTATACACGTCATGGGAAAATGGTGACACTAATTACAATCTTAGTGAGAAACACTTAACAAGTGAATTATAAAGACGTCTTTAATCAACACATCATTTACTATTACAGCTGTTACCATTTGAGATGGAGAAGAGGCGTTGCTGTTTGATGAACAATGGTTGAGGTTAAAAAACTTAGTAAGTCATAAGACACCTGAATTTTCATGTTAGACATATACAAGCTACTACAAAAGAGAGCCTGGGTAAGTGGCTAGAGCAGGCATCCCCAAACTTGGCCCTCCAGATGTTGTGGGACTACAACTCCCATCATCCCTGACCACTGGTCTTGTTAACTAGGGATGGTGGGAGTTGTAGTCCCAAAACATCTGGCGGGCTGAGTTTGGGGGTGCCTGGGTTAGAGTGTTGGGTTAGGACCTGAGAAACCAGATTGCCGCTCACCCATGAAACTCACTGGGTGACCCTGAGCCAGTAACTCACTCACAGCCTAAGCTACATCACAGGGTTGTTGTGAGGATAAAATGGGGAGGAGAACTATTTACACAACCTTGAACTCCTTAGCTTAGAGGAAAGGTGGGATATAAATTATACAAGCCAGAGATTTCTTGTATATTTTTTGTATATATAGTTTTTGACATGGCACTCTTTCTATGGATAGAAAACCAGGAATTTTAATAGTCCAGATAAATGATCTCGCTTCTTAAATTTTGCAAAACTTTTAAGGGAAACATTGTAGTAGTTCCAAATACAGTACATTATTAGAATGCTATTGTAGGCTGGGCTGGATGAATCCCAAGCCAGAATTAAGATTGCCAGAAGAAATATCAACAACCACAGATATGCAGATAACACAAGCTTGATGGCAGAAAGTGAGGAGGAATTAAAGAACCTTTTAATGAGGGTGAAAGAGGAGAGCGCAAAATATGGTCTGAAGCTCAACATCAAAAAAACGAAGATCATGGCCACTGGTCCCATCACCTCCTGGCAAATAGAAGGGGAAGAAATAGAGGCAGTGAGAGATTTTACTTTCTTGGGCTCCATGATCACTGCAGATGGTGACAGCAGCCATGAAATTAAAAGACGCCTGCTTCTTGGGAGAAAAGCAATGACAAACCTATACAGCATCTTAAAAAGCAGAGACATCACCTTGCCGACAAAGGTCCGTATAGTTCAAGCTATGGTTTTCCCAGTAGTGATGTATGGAAGTGAGAGCTGATTGCCGAAGAATTGATGCTTTTGAATTATGGTGCTGGAGGAGACTCTTGAGAGTCCCATGGACTGCAAGAAGATCAAACCTCTCCATTCTGAAGGAAATCAGCCCTGAGTGCTCACTGGAAGGACAGATCCTGAAGCTGAGGCTCCAAGGCTTTGGCCACCTCATGAGAAGAGAAGACTCCCTGGAAAAGACCCTGATGCTGGGAAAGATGGAGGGCACAAGGAAAAGGGGACGACAGAGGACGAGATGGCTGGACAGTGTTCTCGAAGCTACTAACATGAGTTTGACCAAACTGCGGGAGGCAGTGGAAGACAGGAGTGCCTGGAGTGCTCTGGTCCATGGGGTCATGAAGAGATGGACACGACTAAACTACTAAACAACAACAATTGTATTGAAGCATTATTTTCTCCAGACTCGTACCCAGCTGTCTTCGACTTGCCAAAATATGCATCACTTTATAAGTTGGCAACACTTGGCTCACGCTGACTAGCAATCTTTCCCAGGAATAGTCAGAAGAAAAATTATGTATGGAGAGGCTTTATGATGGTGACTGTACCGTAACATTGTCTCCACAAGAAGGAGATAGTACGCATACATAGAGAGAAGCACGAGAGATAAATTGAGAGAGGTTCAAACGCTGTATGTTTTCTTTTACTTTTTGTTTTAAAAAAGTTTATTTACCTGACTTTAAAGTTCAGTGCTACGCTATCCTAAACCCATCTAAAAACAAACGTTTGTTTCTATAGGAGCACGTGAATGTTTGAGAACTACGTCAGTTACAGGATGGATACTATTTAAAGTAAATGCTTTGCATCTTGATTGTATAGATTTATATGTAAACGACATTCTGAACATATTGGGGTGCATAATTCTCCTTCAGTTATGGTTGTCTTTATCAAATGGGACTGAGCAATTGTCAGAAAGCCTTGGACATTTATACAAGAGGCTATATGGATAAGCAGAATGATACATGTATAAATATATATACATGTACATCTTTCATATGCTTTTCAATTAGAGCTGCAACATTTAATTGGTTAGGTTAATGGATTTACAGCACAATTGTTTGCACTTTTGCTCAGAAGTGAACACCACTGAATTCAATGGGATTTACTCTTGGGTACATGTGTATAGGACTGCAGCCTTACAAACCTGTTAATCAATGGGAAAGTTTCATCTGCTTACTGTTTTTAATACAAGTCTCTTACTTGAAAAACTGCTGTTGGTCGTACATAGGAGAGAAATACATCTTCTAAAATGCTGCCTACTCCATGAGGGCCTCACCTAAAAACCAAGGATGATTTTTTTGCTTCAGAAATACTCATAAGCACATTAAAGTGATCAGTGCAGCCTGTGTTCCTTTACCTGCTTATCTGATTTATTTTCGATTAGGCCTATATAAAAGGGTACTGTTGGATTGCAATATTATGCATGCATACGGCTGCACTGTAAACTTCATAGCATTAATTGATTGCCTGATCAATCCTATCCTTGTTAACTCAGAACTAAGATGTTTTAAGACTTTTATTCAGGACTAGATGGTGCATTTGTTTTATTATTAATAATAAATAATGATGATGATGATTATTATTATTATTATTATTATTATTTATACCCCGCCCATCTGGCTGGGCTTCCCCAGCCACTCTGCGCGGCTTCCAAAAAAATATTAAAATACTATAATACATCAAACATTAAAAGCTTCCCTAAACAGGGCTGCCTTCAGATGTCTTCTAAAAGTCTGGTAGTTGTTGTTCTCTTTGACATCTGGTGGGAGGGCATTCCACGGGGTGGGTGCCACTACTGAGAAGGCCCTCTGCCTGGTTCCCTGTAACTTGGCTTCTCGCAGTGAGGGAACCGCCAAAAGGCCCTCGGTCCGCCAGAAGGCCCTCGGTTTATTTATTTATTACTCACCCTTCACTGTAAGGTCCTAGGGCAGGTTACAGGCACACAGACAACTCGAAGTAGGAATTCAGTTGTGGGTAAAAGCTGTAGAAAGTTATGAACACGGTAGCTTTGGCTATATTACTTCATAGAGGTCCATAATATGTAGGTGGGACTGTCTGTCCATGCTCTTTGGCCATGCTAGGGTGTGGACAGGTCTGTATACCTGGCTCTAAACCTTCCCATTCCCAGCATCAAACATTCCTTTTCTCTCCCCTCCCTTAACAATTGAGCATGTCAATAGCTTCCTTGTAAGTAGGCTAGAATTTACCCAGCTTATTGTGACATCAGCTGCAGCTATAGCTAATATCCTTGTGCCATTTGTACTAAACAGTAATAACACATTTTTCAATTTCTTTGAGAGTGAAAGTGGTAAGCCTTTTTGTCCTAAGTATTTATTTTCAACACATTTTCCTATCGTTTAAAGGGGGGGGGGGAAATATATTCAGGTTGCCAGGCTGTACAATATTATCTGTTGGCAGGCACAATAGAAATAAAAAAAAGTTAAAATACAATTCGGTGCAGTTAATTATAAATGATTGTGCATATGTATAATTTCAGTTCAAAATGTTTTCTAAGTTAGTGATATTAAAAATTATAAAATACAACCCAGACGTGCTGCAAAGAGAGGAAGTATTTTTCTACAGCATAAATACCTATAAAGTCAATTCCCTTCTCTGAGATTTATAATTCTTTCTTGACATATTGCATTGTTGTTGCTGTTGTTAAATGTATTTACATCCCGCCTTTCTCCCAAACTGGGATTCAAGGTAGCTGTAAATACTTTCCTACCATTACAGTTAATTTTATTATACTTGGTTATCCCAGACTCTTGAACAAATCCACCTACATTTTCAAACATCTTTCCATTTTTCTGCATATAAAAATTTGTCCATTTTAAGGACTGTAACCCTTGAGTCCAATAAGTTGACTGTATTGATTATTTCATATAATTTAGCAAAGTATAATAATAAAAAGGATGGTCTAATGCAGTAGTGGGAAACCTGTTGCCCTTCATATATGGCTGGACTCCAAATCCCATCAACCCCTGCCTGCGTGGCCAGGGATTATGGGAGTTTTAGTTCTGCAACATCTGGAGGGCTGCAGGCTCCCCATGCCTGTTCCAAGGGTACTTTGCACCTGACTATTTCATTTCAATTTTATTCTTAGAAATGACCACATTTGCTATCTTTCCCAGTTTGTCTGCCTACATAAAGATGGATTCATAATGTGGGAGTCTGAGGTGGTACAGTCCTTGCTTTTGACAAAGAGGCAATGCAAGGCTGAAACAGTTCTCTCGTGGAAGTTAAAGAACCTCTGTGCCAAGGGCAGTGAAAGCGAGCAATCTTCATATGGAAACTCCATCCCCGTGTAAATGTTTTTAGAGGCATCGTCCGAAGACTAGTTAGTAGAGTGTGCTTAGGCATGAAACATCCCAGGTCAATATTTCCATTCAGTCATTGCGCTTGCTGTGTGACATTTGATGAATCACTTTCAGGCAGATATACTTTTCAGAGTTATTGGGAATTAAATTAGATGAGAACATTGAGAACTTAGACCGCAATCCTGTACTTACTTACGGTAGCTTGCTTAAAGCCCATTGAATTAAGATTTCTAAGCTGCACTTAAATTATCTGTAGGCTTGCAATTGTCTAATACTGAAAATTACAGCTGAAATTATCAACAATAATTGTTTTAAAGATGATTGAGTAAATGGATGCACCCTACCATTGATCTAATGTAATTTGCAAGGGCTACTTATTGTACTTAGCATAGTCTGTCTGTCTCTCTCTAATCTTCAGTATTTTAATTCCAATTCAATTAATTGACTGAATGAATCTATTTATTTCAGTCACTGACCAGAGTGCCCAATTCAATTATTTCAGTGCCATTGCTTGTCTAGACAACAGATCAATAGTTACATAGAAGAATGAGGTATCCACAGACTCAGGATAACTTTGCAGGAGAGAAGAAGAAGAAGAAGAAGAAGAAGAAGAAGAAGAAGAAGAAGAAGAAGAAGAAGGAAGGAAGAAAGAAAAAAAGAAAAAAGAAAGAAAACTTCAAGCACTGTAATGAAGACTCAGTGGTGGCCATGAAATATTGACTGATTTAGAGGAAAATAAACTACCAAACTGAGATTGGACGACGTAAGGAGTGGTAGGCAAAAGAGGACTAACTGTTGTGGGATGAAATGGAATGGAATGGTTGGAGCCTTGAACAGAAGCCCTCCATACCACAACAACATCTTGTTGTAGGGCTATCATTTGAATAAACAAGTAAGTTCAAATTGAGCTTTTACTGTGTGCCAAATACTGGAGACAATAACCATTCCTTGAGGTGGTGCATTTTTTGTTTTGGGAAAGAAGTGCCCGTTCTAAAAGTGCTGCCAAAAATTGCTTTTCCAGCAACACATTGGAGAGGAAATATTTTGTTGTTAATTTAACAGCTGATTTCTCCTGTATGCAAATATGCCCAAGTTTGAAAGATCAGCCACTCTGCTGCACGGTGTTGTAATACATGGCTTGGTAGCACATTTGTTGCTGCAAATGTTTAGGATTAAAGTAAAGGTCTTGAAGGACTGTTGGTTACAGAAGGACTGTGTTTTTGTAGGAAAATTTCCCATGGCGTTGGCACATAGAAATCTGCTGAGTGAGAAAATGGGATTCTGCTGTGCAAATCTGCTTCAGTGAGAAACCAAAAAGCTGCTACAGGGATCAAAATCCCTCTACCCTAAACTGTGTTCTGAATAGCCATGAACGTCAGCTGAAAGTGCATCACCTTCAGGTGTGCTTGCAGTTTCCTTGATAGTTTCCTTGCAATTCCCCAAGCATTGGTTATGGGGGGGGGGAGGTTTCATCCTTTTAGTACTTTGTATGCTGTCACCTGGGAGAAAAGCAATGACAAACCTAGACAGCACCATAAAAAGCAGAGTCATCACCATGCGGACAAAGGTCTGTATAGTTAAACTATGGTTTTTCCGGTAGTGATGTATGGAAGTGAGAGCTAGACCATAAAGAAGGCTGATCGCCGAAGAATTGATGCTTTTGAATTATGGTGCTGGAGGAAACTCTTGAGAGTCCCATGGACTGCAAGAAGATCAAACCTCTCCATTCTGAGGGAAATCAGCCCTGAGTGCTCCCTGGAAAGACAGATCATGAAGCGGAGGCCTCAGTACTTTGGCCACCTCATGAGAAGAGAAGACTCCCTGGGAAAGACCCTGATGTTGGGAAAGATGGAGGGCACAAGGAGAAGGGGACGACAGAGGATGAGATGGTTGGACAGTGTTCTCAAAGCTACCAGCATGAGTTTGACCAAACTGCGGGAGGCAGTGGAAGACAGGAGTGCCTGGTGTGATCTGGTCCATGGGTCACAATGAGTTGGACACGATTAAATGACTAAACAACAACAACATTCTGTCACCACTGGGTAACTTGCCAGTTAAAAATTAATATTGAGAAGCATTATATATATATATATATATATATATATATATATATATATATATATATATATAGGTAAAGGGACCCCTGGCTGTTAGGTCCAGTCATGGCTGACTCTGGGGTTGCGGTGCTCATCTCGCTTTACTGGCCGAGGGAGCCGGTGTACAGCTTCCGGGTCATGTGGCCGGCATGACTAAGCTGCCTCTGGCGAACCAGAGCAGCGCACGGAAACGCCGTTTACCTTCCCGCTGGAGTGGTACCTATTTATCTACTTGCACTTCGTGCTTTCGAACTGCTAGGTTGGCAGGAGGTCAAAAAATTGTGTCTGCACTTTGTAACAGGCAGTTTTTTTTCTACTAGCCTGCAGGAATGAAGAGGTAGCATTCCTGAGCATATGCAGAATGCCTTGCTGCTATGCCTCCTCCTGCTCTGCTAGCTGCCAATCCTGTGGTCAGTTATGACATTAATTTTGCATAGAATTGGCTGCAAGCCTCACAGCACACAATTATCTGGTCCCCGGACGTTTTACTTGCTAGGATGAAAAACATCCTTGCTCCAGGTGTGTTGGCGTGTGGTTTTTGTAGAAGGCTGATAATGTAAATCCAAGATAAATCTTGTCTTGCTCAGCTGGAAGTTGCCGCTGTTAAAGCACCCACTGACTTCCATGGGAACAGGATCGCTCCCTGTGTTTTCTAAGGACAGAGAAGTGTTATCCTTTCTGATTGGTGTTTCGTTCTAGGGTGATGCAAGGTTCAGGGCTCACATTGCTTGAAAAGCAGCTTTAAAATATCCCTGTGCTCCAGCTTGAACCAGATGCAACTAAAGTGTATTTGGCAATTTTGCAGTAATCTCAAATGCTGACAAATTTTGGATATGTATCTCAGCCCAGAAATGATTGGTCGGTAATTGCTGTTTTTATTGATCTGCCACTAGCTGTCTGTGTCTTCCTCGCTCTTCTTCCTTTTAAAATGTGTCTTTCTTTAAATGGCAAAGCCATAAATAGCGGTGACCTTGAGTAGCTCTTTTAAGGTGAGATGTGGGAATAGGCTTAAAAGAGACATATGGTTTGTGGCATAAATAGCTCTACAGAAGGCCAAATGCTTACATTTAGAAAAGGGAAATGAAGGGGAAACAGGAAGAAATATCCAAATAGTTTAATGCTGGAGGAATAGGTGCATTTCTGGGAATGTTTAGAATATACATAAAGAGGAGGAAGAGACTTGCACAAATACAGAAATATCCCAATAAGTTTCATGTTGTTGGAGATATAAATATCTAACTTGAAGTTTCACTGACAAATGCAATAAATAAAATGATCCATAAATTATGCCTAGGAGTTAGTTTTATTATCTCTTTAATGGTTGCTGCTCTTAGTCTAAAGTAAATTATGTTACCAGGGGCATTTATTATGTAACTAACTAGTGTCAACATTACACATTTTTTAAAATACTGTACTTTGGCTGTTGGCACACATGGGACATTCTGTAAGGAAACAAAGTATCCCTTACATAAATTTCTTAAAAGAATTTCCTTTACTGCTTTCTCTTGTAACTAATATAAATGTATTGGCCATGAAGGAAGAGATAAAACAATAACGGCTTTTCTCCTTCTTTTGCTGAAACTGTGTTTTTTTTAATCTTGATTGTTTAGTTCACGAGTCCTGCAGCCTGATCCCAAGAATTCTGTGACTGCTGATTTATTGTTTAGGTTAATTTAAGTTAATATCCAAGAATAATCAAGGAAACGCCTAGTAAATAAGACACAAAACATTAAAATATTCCAGCGCACAATCAAATCCAGGAAGACAAACAGTGGTGATGGCTGCCGAGAAATAAGAGTATATTTAGTATATTCTTGGAAAGAAAAAAGTGAGATCACCCCTCCCTCAAAGAGAAGAAAATCATTAATGCATAAGCATTCCATTGTATGGTGATAACATAAGTACCTTTTATTAAAATGGAACCCCACAATTCTGAAATGGTGCAGTCTGTTTTCTGTATTCCAGGTACTGCAATAAAAATAGACTTGTAAAATGAGAACAAAATGAACTTCTTCTGGCTTTAAATAGCATATCACTGCAGTCACAAATACAAGCACATAAAAAAGAAACAAGAAATAAATTGCAAATTCATGTGTTAATTTAGGAATTTTGAGTCTAATGGTTCTCTAATCCAATCAGGCAGGCAGAAAGGAAGCTTTGTTCTGAAAGAAATGGTCTCGCGGGCTTGAAAGCCACTGCTTCTAAGAAGATTAGTGTATGTAAGTGAATCAGTAGAAAGAATATTGACTGTAAAAATCTTAACACAGCTTAGTTATTTAATTGGCAGCCATGGCTGTTCTAAGGAAGGTAGCGGTTGCATAAGAAAAGCACACCCAATCAGGGATTTCATTGTTTCCAATTTCATTGTTCTGTATGGGACAATGACAATAAATATATCGTATATCAATGAGAATCTATGACCACTTTGCCTGGTCCATCAGTTCATGGCCGCTTTTAATGTTTGTTTTGCTTCAGATTGGTAATCAATCTGGATTTCGTGTTAGACCTAGCAGATCCTAGCTTACTCACAAATTACTCACAGAGGGTGGACTTTCCTCAGTTCCATAACTTTAACGTGAGACATGGATGATGTTTTGTTCATTAAGGCAGCTGTTCACAGGGCACGGTACTCTGATGCTATGGTGAAAAGCAACAGAGATCCAGCAAAATGCAAATAAACTTCTGAAAACTGAGTGTGTGCCCTACTTTCTGTAACAGAAGAGAAGAGTTTGGATTTGATATCCCGCTTTATCACTACCCGAAGGAGTCTCAAAGCAGCTAACATTCTCCTTTCCCTCCCTCCCCCACAACAAACACTCTGTGAGGTGAGTGGGGCTGAGAGACTTCAGAGAAGTGTGACTAGCCCAAGGTCACCCAGCAGCTGCATGTGGAGGAGCGGAGAGATGAAACCTAAGTGTGGCTAGTTTTGTGTGATCTCTGTATGAATTCACACATGGTATCCTGAGCAGAGTGTCACTCAGGACCACTAGAGCTCAACTTTGACATTGGTGGAAGGATGTGCCCTTAACTCTAATGGCAAAACATATTTTCAGGTCCCATTATGTAGGAGGAGTTTGTGATACGTTTGACTTATTCTCATAAAAATACAGGGTCTGAAGATGGCTTCCAAATTATCCTAAATTGCTTCACAGGTTATTTTAACTTTAAAGCAAGCATCGCGTTCCAAATAGACAATCAAACCTGATAGGTTTAGGGGAGCAACAGAACAAGCTAGGAAGACAAAAGGCACGAGTCATCAGTGATACACAAGTTTCCTCTAAGCTCCACCTGCATGCAGGATATCAGAAGTTGAAGCTAGATTCCAGTTCCAGATTCATATGTTTTGTTTTATTTTTATGTGTTGGAGAAGTTTATAATCTGCTTTCAACTCAACTGTGCTTTTTCAATGTTACGATTGCAGTTACTTTCTCTAGTTACAGGTAAGTAGCCGTGTTGGTCTGCCGTAGTCGAAACAAAATAAAAAAATTCCTTCCAGTAGCACCTTAGAGACCGACTAAGTTTGTTATTGGTATGAGCTTTCGTGTGCATGCACACTGTGTATCTGAAGAAGTATGCATGCACACAAAAGCTCATACCAATAACAAACTTAGTTGGTCTCTAAGGTGCTACTGGAAGGAATTTTTTTATTTAGTTCATTTCTCTATTCTTGCTGGTGTAAGGAGATACAATTTTGGAATCTTTTCAGCAGCAGAAATATTTAAAGATCTCAGTTATGAATTCTGGTCAGGAATTCCAGTAGTGAAAAACCTTAGTGATTGACAACTTGTAGAATTCTCAAATAAAATTAGTACATCAAAACTAAGAGAAAATTATCATTAGAATGTGACAGTGTGGAAGTGAATTCAAAAAGATTATCTAGTATTCTATTACTAGCTGTTCATATAGCAAAAGCACAAAGCAGTATAAATGGGATTAGAAGCCTATGGGAACTGATCAATCGCATCTCATGATTTATCATGGATAGTTTCTCCAGTACTTGACCAAGCATAGTGAGTAGCTGGTCATTTTAATGATTGCTTTGCCTTGCTTCTAAAGGTTATACATTGCTGTACACCACCCTGAGGTTTTGTGAGTGGGTGTTATATAAAAAATTATTTTTGTGTAAGAATTAATAAGCAAAATATAGAGTGGAATGGGGCAAGAAACAGGAGAAAGTGAGACCTCTTTGCCAGCTATAAGACAGGGTTGGGAACTGGTGACCTTGTAGATAGTTTTGATCAACTCCAGCCAGTAATCAAGGATGATGGGAGTTGGCCAACATCTGCTGGTTTCAGATTTCCATGGTATATGCAGTATTTGCAGAGTCAATTTTAAGCACCCATTAGGGGTGATTGCTTGTCTGAGCATTCTCCATTTTTTGCTTGTAATTGCTGGTCCCAATCCGAATTGATCCTGTTGGAGTGCTGTGATATATATAAAAAGGCTTTATAACTCTATTCAGCTGAGACGTGCAGTAAAAAGAGCTGGTTTATATGTAACATGAAGTCAAATGGTGGCTTAGAATCTATACTCACATTCTCAGGCAAGACATTGCGGATCCTGCACTCCTTCCTCAGTCCTCCGACTGCTGCAAGGTATGCCATGGTTTGTCTTGGTATATTATCTTGGTTCAGACTAAGGTTTGTTCTTGTGTTTTCAGCTTGTGATTTGTCTGAAGGAGGCAACAGCAGCAGCATCAGGACTGAAGACATAGTTTGACTTAATGTTGTGTGCGAACTCACTCATTTGGGGAAACCAATGGGGTTTTTGCTATTGACTTTAGTTGAAGCAAGGTTTGATTCTAATATGAAGGAAATCTAGTTGCTGACTAAATATTCTCATTTGTGTCATGAAGAAGATGAAGTATGCTAAAACAAAAATATGCTTGACTGGAAGCCACTCGTCTCTTCTTGTTCTGAAAAGATCCATCTTTTTAAAATATATATATTCCCCAAAGTGGTTTTTAGAACAAGGTTAGAGGCACTTTAGAAAAGAAAATGAAGGCAAAAATGCTGTTGTACAAATTTGCTTTAGCGCGAGATTTACAACTTTGAGCAATCTTGGTAGATAGATTGTGACTTATTCAAGGTCATGCATTGAGTTTTCATCTCCTGCCAACCTAACAGTTCAAAAGCATGTCAAAGTGCAAGTAGATAAATAGGTACTGCTCTGGCGGGAAGGTAAACGGCATTTCCGTGCGCTGCTCTGGTTTGCCAGAAGCGGCTTAGTCATGCTGGCCACATGACCCGGAAGCTGTACGCCAGCTCCCTCGGCCAATAAAGTGAGATGAGCGCCGCAACCCCAGAGTCGGCCATGACTGGACCTAATGGTCAGGGGGCCCTTTACCTTTATTGAGTTTTCATAGCTGAGTGGTGACTTGTTTCTGGTTCACCCAGATCTGAAGCAGACATATTATCCACTAATCCTCACTAAATCTTTCCTTTGGAAATCTCTCCACTAGTGAAGTCAGAAGAGCCAGACTTGAATTTTGGTTTCTAGTAGTATGTTCTCTTAATACTTTCGATGTTTCTTTTTAGAAAGGGTCTAGCATGATTATTCTCATTGCAATGATTCTGTTCAGTGCTCATCCTGTATATTAGATTATGGTGAATCTTGTGGCCTACTAGTTAATATACAGGGCAAGAATTATGGGCTTGCAGAAATTAAAACGGGAGAAGGTATGGAATAGAGATTCTACTTTCTGACTTTCGGCTTGTGTCTGATGTTGATGCTGTTTTGCCACTGCTTGGTTGTCTTAAGGTGCCAGAAATAGATGAAGGTAGCATTTCAATTCAACTATCTTGTTCTTGTACTAAAGGGTTTCAAATTAAAAATGTGGGTGCTTCTATGGCTATCATCTAGTCTCTTCTCTTTATAACTTTTCAAAACATTAATAGGAAAATAAAATGGTAGGTCTATACCGTATTTTTCCATGTATAAGATGATATTTTTTGCTAAAAAAAGTACTGTATTTTTTGCTCTATAAGACTCACTTTTTCCCTCCTAAAAAGTAAGGGGAAATGTTTGTGCATATTATGGAGTGAATGCAGGCTGCGCAGCTATCCCAGAAGCCAGAACAGCCAGAGCTGCTTTCGCTGCGCAGCGATCCCTCTTGTTGTTCTGGCTTCTGAGATTCAGAATATTTTTTTTCCCTTGTTTTCCTCCTCCAAAAACTAGGTGCGTCTTATGGTCTGGTGCATCTTATAGAGCGAAAAATGCGGTGGGCAAAAATTGAGTGTCGTCTTATACACGGATAGTGAATGCAGAAGGGGGACATGTGATTAATGGCAGCAGCAAGCAGGAGATTGGCAGCGGCGATTGGGCAGGTGATTGGTGGCTGCAGCAAGGCCTGCTGGCGATTGGCTATGGCTGCGGCATTGGGCAGGCAATTGGTGGCTGCAGCAAGGTGTGCAATCGGCAGTGGCTGTGGCAAGCGATTGGCAGTGGCGGGCAGGCGGGTGAGCGTTTGGCGGAAGTGACCTCCCCCACCCCCCAAAAAAGCTTAACAACTTAATTTCTTAATTTTGTGTTAAAAAGAAATAGGGGGCGTCTTATACATGGGGGGTGTCTTATGCACGGAAAAATACAGTAACTGGTACTCTGTCTTCCAATATAAAGTCTCAATATTACCCTTCCACCTAAACAGCAACAGCAAAACCTTTACCAAATCACTAGGCAAGCATTGGGCAAAGCGAGTACTTCCAGGCCTATTGTCTGCTTTTCTAATGCTGTATCCCAGGTTGCTGTGTTGTGTTTCCACAACAGATTGATTGTATGATAGTCATTAATGCATGTAGCTATTTCAACTCAGTTTCTTACATAGCAGACACAGGTATGGTAGTACCAGTGCTTTTTTCTGAGGGTACGCAGGGGGTACACATACCCCTAAACATTTTGTGAATCTAAGTTTGGCTTCATTGAGGGGCAGTATTTCAATATGAGGAGGAAAATGAGAGTACCCTAAACATTTTTTAAGAAAAAAAGCACTGTGTAGTACTATCTAGTTTCTTATCAGTGGATTATATATTTCTGCCTTTTTTAGGCTTCTGCCTCACAATAAATATTTCAGATGCTGCAGATGAAGCCGTCCCCTATGTTTTATAAATGTAGGCAGCAGCTCAGAAAAAGACGCTACTATGCAGAAAACAGTGTTACTAATTCAAGCCTATGATATGAATTTTTCAGTAGGCTTGAAGCACCTTAAAGTTAAGCTACTTTAGATGTTTATTTCCACTCAATACTGAATTCCCAGGTTCTGATGGCTCGTGTTGGTGCCTAGGTACCTTAGAACAGTAAAATGTTTCAGATAGGATTGATTTTTTTACTCGTTGTGCTACGTCTGTCCTTCTGATCACATAAAACAGGAGCTGAATAGAAGTAGAAACATGATGCTAAAAAAGTCCACCTGCAGTTTGGTTTGAAGCAGCATCTGGCGGCCGGAAAGTAAACCACATTCATAGATAAAGTTAAAGGTAAAGGACCCCTGGACAGTTAAGTCCAGTCAAAGGCGACTATGGGGTTGCGGCACTCATCTCACTTTCAGGCCGAGAGAGCCAGAGTGTCCACAGACAGCTTTCCGGGTCATGTGGCCAGCAGGACTAAACCACCTCTGGTGCAACGGGACACCGTGATGGAAACCAGAACACACGGAAACGCTGTTTACCTTCCCGCCGGAGCGGTACCTATTTATCTACCTGCACTGGTATGCTTTCGAACCGCTAGGTTGGCAGGAGCTGGGACAGAGCAACGGGAGCTCACCCTGTCACAGGGATTTGAACCGCCAACCTTCTGATCGGCAAGCCCAAGAGGCTCAGTGGTTTAGACCACAGCACCACCCGTGTCCCTGAGCCGCATCCATAGGGCATGGCTGAATAAGGAGCATCTGGAGGGTGTAGGTTCCTTTGCCCTTGGTGTAACCATTGCACTGAACTGGGTTAAGAGGAAGCTAAGGAAATGGATACTGATAAAATGTATGTGTTCTCCCCCTGGACTACCATAGCTGTGTTTCATTCTGCTAGCATGGATTGATAAGGAGAAGGCTGTACATGCAGAGTACAGAGGCTGAGTATGGAAATAAATAGCAGTTCTCCTGTAAAGCCACCATTGATATGCATCCAAGAGGCAGAGATGGAACAAGGTGATCTAGGATTGGCTATGAAAATGACTGTGCAAAGGAGGCTTCATTGAAACTCAACCAACCATATGACTACACAGGTAGACTCGGGAGATCAGTGATTGGGTGAGAAGGGATGGCAGAAGCTACAGTCTTCCTATTTTTCAAGCACCAATATGCCATCCCCATTACAAGTCCTTTCCTAAAATAACCTCTCCATCTGTCTTTGTGCAATTTATTTCTTCTCTTAACGCAGGGGTCAGCAACCCGTGGCTCCGGAGCCGCATGTGGCTCTTTTACACCTTTGCTGCGGCTCCGGGGCGGATACTAGCGAGGGGAGGAGGCGCACTGTGCGCCCCGACACTCCCCACTGTAGCGGGTGCTGTACTGGCTGTGACGTCGCATGGGGGCGGTGCGTGCGTTAGTCACGCATCGTCCCGACGTCACCTTCCCGCCCACCCGCTACATTGTAAGGGGCATGTACGCTGGTCACTGCATTGAAAGGGGGCATGTACGCTGGTCACTGTTTTGAAGGGGAGTGAAGAACACACACACACAAAAAGGTAACTTGTTAATTTAACGTTTATTTCTATGAGGAGGAGTAATTCTGAGGGGTCAAACAAAGAAATAATTAAAAAGTGACAAAAAAGTTATTTTTATAATGACGAGTTTTGCGGCTCCCAGATTTTTTTTCTTCGGAAACGGGTCCAAGTGGCTCTTTTTGTCTTAAAGGTTGCAGACCCCTGTCTTAACGCATATTCTTTAAATTAGACTAGAAAACTCGTTGAGATAATCACCTTTTATAAGATGGCTTCACCCCTTGCTTATCTACTTACAAGAGCACGATGGTTCCCCCTTCCTCAAAGGAGATAGATATCTGCAATCGACTGTAATTGCAGCTTGTGTAGCTTTTTAAAACCGGAGCGCTTGTCCTTTCTCCCCCTGGGTTGACAAGTAGTATTCATATTAACAATACATTTTTATATTAGGACTTTTTAAAAAGTACAATTGCACATAAGCTCAGATTTGGGGGTGTGTGTGAAGAGGGGACAAATGCCCCACGTGGTAGGTTAGTGTGGTAGCAAAACAGAATCCTGCAGAACTTGGCCAGAACACATGGAGTCCCCTTGTACATCGCTCCAGGTGTCATCCCTGAGTGGGGGTGACATTTGGTGCGCCGCCTGCGACTGGGAATCCCTTCAGGGGAAGGGGAGAGCTGCTGCACCGCCTTGCCGGTTCTTTCCTCTCCCCTTCCCACTCACCTGCCTCCTTCCCGTCCTCTCCCCTGCCTGCCTGCCTCCTCTAGCCGGGGGTGCGACCCAGCAGCTCCCCCCTTCCCCTGATGGTTGGCGCGGGAGTATGGGTGGGCGGTGCGCCGTTGCCCTGTGCTCCTGGCTGGAGGAGGCAGGCAAGCAGGAAGGGGAAAGGAAGGAAGTGGGATTGGCGGGTGCACATGAGGCTATTCCGTGTCTGGGAGGGCACCCTCTGTGCCCCTCAGGAATCCGCCTGCCCCATGAACTCCAGCGGGTGCAGAATGCCGCAGTGAGGCTCCTTACGGGGTCCTTGCCACGGGATCACATTCATCCAGTACTTTACCTACTGCACTGGCTCCCAGTGGAATACAGGTTTAAGGTGCTGGTTTTGACCTTTAAAGCCCTATGCGGCCTAGGACCCAGGTACCTACAGGACCGCCTCTCCTGGTATGCCCCCCGGAGGACCTTAAGGTCACAAATGACAACACTTTGGAGGTCCCAGATCGCAAGGTGGTTAGATTGGTCTCAGCTAGGGCTGAGCCATATTTTTCCTTGTAGCAGACAACACTGTATATGTAGTTCTATGCTCTCAAATGCAAATATTTTTCAGCATGTAATTTTGATAGTTGTATTTCTTAGAAGCATTCAAATGGTTCTTCCGTGACTTACAATCTTTTTTAGAGGTAGACAACATTCAGTTACCTGCCTGCTACCTTGGCAGGTGAAAATGCAACCTAAAACCTTTGCGATAGAAGCAAAGCTACAAGGAGGTTTCATAGAATTTCCCCATAGGGCATTTTATGTTTTAATTTCTAATATGAAATGTTATAATGGAATAAGAAGAGGTGCTACAGAAGGACAATAATTTATAATAGCCATTCAGAGCACCCATTCTGCTTGAGAAAATCTCATTTTATGCTAAAAAGGAAAGAAATAAAAAAAGATTTGATTAGAATACTAATTACTTTTAAGCTAGATGCAAATAATTAAACATCTGTGTAACATTTTGGAGCACACGGACAAGGAACACCGAATGTCTGTATTTTGTTAGAAGTTTGTGGAATGAATTGGTAATTTGGCTTTTAACGGGGCCCATACTGAATACCTAAAATGAATAAATGAATCTTTTCCATTTAGATTACAGTGCAGAACACCTGCAGATTGTTCAGAGTTACAGCCGTCTTGGTCTTAGTCCCTTATCAGTCTCTCACTTTCACCCCAATAATTGCTTTTAACAAAACTCAATTATAGAAGCCAATTGAGAATAGCAAAAGTTCTTCTGCACTGCATAAAAAGACAAGATAGAATGTAAAATACAAAGCATGAATCTTTGCATAACGATGGGATCTGGAAGGCTTTTTTTGTGCTTGTTGCATAAGGCAGGTAAGCCGTTTTGGAACCTCTTTGTTAGCTGGACAACAGTGGATCTTCCAGCTGATTCTTGTTGACAGTGAAGCACTCCCCGTCTTTTTGTTGACATGCTATAGCCCATGGCTATAGTAAGAGCGCATTGGACTGCAGTCCAAATCAGGGCCCCACATCTGGTGCTTGCATTGGTAGCAAAGGTCCCATTCAGCTATCCACACAATTTGCTAATTTTACGAAAGTGCCTTGCCTAACTTGGCCCACAGATCAGGTGCTGCTGCTATAGACAGATAACTTGCAGAGTCAGTGGGAGGGAGGTCTGTGTTGTGCCTCACATCTGTTTACTTTGCAGCGAGCGCAATAATATTATTTCCATGCGGCACTGAAAATAGTGATCATGGAAATGCCAATGTTACTAATACAGGATTGACCTTTCTAACCTGGAGCCTTAAGTCCTCCTATTGCTGGCAACAGTGGCTAGGTAGCAAAAGCTTCTCTTCCTAATGCATAGCAGGTATTAAGGAAGCACAGCTATGCAGTCTCACAGCAGATTTCGTTATTTAAAGAAGCCAGTGGTTAACGCTGCAATCCAGCTTAAGAAGTCATCAGCAATCAAAAAGCTAAATCACAACATTGGTTTCTCCCAGCACTGCCCAAAATTAACCCGGTTTTAGAAACTGGCAAACTCAAAGGCTTGTGTTTCCAAAGCAGAGCAGCAGGTTTCTGAAATTTAGTTGGCAATCTTGTTCCCAGGCTGCTGTTTATGCAGATGATTTTGTTTTGTTTTATCCTGCCTTTTGAAAGGTGTCTCACAACCAAAACATCTGAAATAAAGATGAAAACACTGGTGAGAACATGATATGCAAATAATAATAATGAATAGTTAGCTGGTTGGTTAAATTAATCAGGAGTAAGCAAAAGCAAGCAAACAAGCAAACAAACCAAAACTAGCAAAAAAGGAAGGAAATACTTTCAAATTCAGAAAAAGAGTGCAGTCTTTTCCTGGCATTTAAAAGCCAACAAGGATGGGGGATGAGGAGTCATGTTCACTGCTGTCAAGGACCTGCCTTGACCCCTCACCCTAGCACACAATCTATGCAGAGCCCCCAAGGGACAGGAAAATGCTAATTACTATGGTAACCCACGCGGATGGCACTGTGGGTTAAAGCACAGAGCCTAGGACTTGCCGATCAGAAGGTCGGCAGTTTGAATCCCCGTGACGGGGTGAGCTCCCATTGCTCAGTTCCAGCTCCTGCCAACCTAGCAGTTCGAAAGCACGTCAAAGTGCAAGTAGATAAATAGGTACGGCTCCGGCGGGAAGGTAAACGGTGTTTCTGTGTGCTGCTCTGGTTCGCCAGAAGCGGCTTAGTCATGCTGGCCACATGACCCGGAAGCTGTATGCCGGCTCCCTCGGCCAATAAAGCGAAATGAGTGCTGCAACCCCAGAGTCGGTCACAACTGGACCTAATGGTCAGGGGTCCCTTTACCTTTTTTATGGTATTTATATTGGCCACCCAAAAACAGGGTTCTGGGCAGCTCACTCAAAAAGATAAAATTATCAAATGCTATATTAAAACTAGTATTAAAACAATTGCAGCCTGCAAAAAAAATAAATAAATTCCATATGATCGGTGGGAGTTTTTTTTAATTGTTTTTGAAAGCTCAGAAGAATTTTCAGTCAAGGTCTTAAGATGGTGTGCAGGAGGATGCAGCATACTTGATTGGATTAGTGTCTGCTAGGTGTTATGTGGGTTTCAGATTACACCTTGGATTGCTGGGATGAGGAAATACAAAATGGTGGTTTTCCTATTCTTGAAAATATAGAATACAGCAGTTACACAGATCTGCCTCCAGTCTGTGCAGTTTCTTTACTGTGCAGGGAACAGAAGTAAAGAGTAACATGGCTGTTTTTATATTGGCAAAACCAGAGAGTAATCTTAGGCAGTGATTAGATAAAAAGTCAATAAACCCTTCAAAGGGTGACATCTTCTCTCTAGGTATTAGGAATCATCTTTCTCCAGGTCTAGGATTCTATTCTGGAATGGCTAAATTGACATTTTTCCAAGTTATACAAAAACCCAAAGGAAGTCATAAAAATAATAATTTTTTCTGTGAAAAGGCAATACTTTATTGTTGTTGTTGTTGAGTCATTTAGTCGTGTCCGACTCTTCGTTACCCCATGGACCAGATCACACCAGGCACTCCTGTCTTCTACCGCCTCCCGCAGTTTGGTCAAACTCATGCTGGTAGCTTCGAGAACACTGTCCAGAGCTGATTTCCTTAAGAATGGATCAGTTTGATCTTCTTGCAATCCATGGGACTCTCAAGAGTCTCCTTCAGCACCATAATTCAAAAGCATCAATTCTTCGGCAATCAGCCTTCTTTATGGTCCAGCTCTCACTTCCATACATCACTACTGGGAAAACCATAGCTTGAACTATACGGACCTTTGTTGTATCTAATAAATACTTCATTAGAACCAACCAAAACACACAAAATGATGGGGGCAAAGATTCCTGCACTTGATAACACTTGTGATTCCTTCCTGCTCTACATTTCCATGATTCTGTAAGCAAATTTTTAATGTTCTAAGACTTGGTCCAGAGGTTTTTTAGGTTTGTCAGCAAGCTGTTGGGAGTGTTTACTCATTTAAAAAATGAAGTTGTAAGTTCTGAAAAGATTGCAAGTCAATCTTTTATGTAAACTAGTATTTAAAAAAATAATAACCCAGAGGGGTAGAGCGTCTCCACCCCCATCATTCTGCCTGGACACTGAGATCCAGCTCCGAGGGCCTTCTGGTGGTTCCCTCCCTGCGAGAAGTAAGGTTACAGGCAGAGGGCCTTCACCGGTAGTGGCACCCGCGCTGTGGAACGCCCTCCCATCAGATGTCAAGGAGATAAAGAACTATACAACTTTTAGAAGACATCTGAAGGCAGCCCTGTTTAGGGAAGCTTTCAATGTTTGATGTTTTATCGTGTTTTTAATATTCTGTTGGGAGCCACCCAGAGTGGCTGGGGAAACCCAGCCATTGATCCAGTGGACACCTTTGCTGATCCAAAAGGAGGGGAAGCATTTTTGTTTATTTATTTTTGCCAATTACTCCTTCCTGCTGCAACCTACTCCACTCCCTGAAAGTCTGTTTCAGAGGGTTCGGGAGCCCTCCAGAATTGCAGGGAAGCTAGTATAAAGGGAAGAGGGTACACACATGCCCATATGCTTGTGGAAGCATCTTCTGGAAGAAAGGCAGCAATGAAACAGCAATGGAACATCAGCATTGGATTCCATCCTTTATGTGTTTGGTGGTTTTACATTAACATGCTTATTTGATGCTTGTAGCATTCAGTACTGGGACACGGGTGGCGCTGTGGGTTAAACCACAGAGCCTAGGACTTGCCAATCAGAAGGTCGGTGGTTCGAATCCCCGTGATGGGGTGAGCTCCCGTTGCTCAGTCCCTGCTCCTGCCAACCTAGCTCGAAAGCACATCAAAGTGCAAGTAGATAAATAGGTACCGCTCCGGTGGGAAGGTAAACGGCGTTTCCGTGCGCTGCTCTGGTTTGCCAGAAGCGGCTTAGTCATGCTGGCCACATGACCCAGAAGCTGTATGCCGGCTCCCTCGGCCAATAAAGCGAGATGAGCGCTGCAACCCCAGAGTCGGCTACGACTGGACCTATTTGTCAGGGTTCCCTTTACCTAGCATTCAGTAAGCAGAATGGGCACCAGAGCACAGAAATGCTAGGATACCCTTTCTGACTGTAACCTTGACAGCTTTAAGGCCATGTGTGCACTTTTAATAGGAAATATGACATTAATAATGGATGGTGTAAAGCCAAATATGGATATATGCAGAAACCCTTGAGCTGCCCAGAGTGCTGCCTGGCATTCTGAATGCATCATTTTTAACTTTGACAAATGTGTGCGTTTAGTTTCTTTTTATACTATAACGTCAGAAATTTCTGTAGCACAAAATCCTCCTCCTCCTCCTCCTGTTATATCTCCAGTTATGGTTTTATCCTGAAGAACATGCAGTAGAAACCAACATTAAAATCCCCAAAGGTTTAACGCACGCATAGGCAAACTCGGCCCTCCACATGTTTTGGGACTACAACTCCCATGACCCTTAGCTAACAGGACCAGTGGTCAGGGATGGTGGGAGTTGTAGTCCCAAAACATCTGGAGTGCCAAGTTAGCCTATGCCTGTTTTAAAGAGTCTTCTTGCAGGCTAAGGAACTAATCAATGGGAGCGAAGTGCCAGAATCATCAGGCGAGGACAAAGAGCAGAGCGGGTATTCACAGAACTCCTTATGTCACTGCTAGTGACTAAATGCTTAGGTTAAATTCCTTATGCCAGTTATGGAGACCTGGCTCAATTCAGGATTATTTCTGTGACCAGGGATTGCTCAGGCTAAAATTACTTGCACATAGATTTATGTTCTAGTGCAGAAGAGATAAATAAAATATATATAAATATATATAATATAAATATAATAAATATATATAATATAAATATATATAAATAAAATAGCTTTTAAATTCCATCTTGCTTGGCTTGACAAAATCAATTTTTGCTTGTGGTTTGCAAACCTAAAATTATGCAGCCCAGTATGTGTTCTGAATGAGATCTTTCCATAAAATGAAATTTTACCTTAGAAACCCTGGCAACGGATCTACAGATCTGAAAGTACTTTCATTTTCTTTGCTGGCTTAACTAGATATGCTCCAAAATAATCTTCAAGGATCATCTTAGCACAGGTTGAGCAAGTGATTTGTATTTAGGCTTGAGGGGGGAAATAGCACAAATTATCCCAATATGTGTTATTCGTTCTGTATAGAACAGTTTCACTCGTTTTTGACACAGTCCCCAGATATTTTAAAAATGGGGAAGGGTATTCAATAAAAAAATAATTGTTCAAAATGCGGGGGAGGGTCTCCAGTGCTATCAAAAATGTTTGCCAGAAGTAGACAGGTTGTTCCAGCCAAACTCTGGTTTTAATGAAAAGGAGAAGGCATTTTCTTCAGTACCATGGAGAGCACCTTGCTATCTCAGAAGTCATTGCTGAAGCAAGATTCATACAACAGCAGAGTTGGGACTGTTGCACAATACATTTTATATATCCAAAACACACCTGTGGCACTAATGTTAGGTGCTCCACTTGCAAAATAAAATAAAATAAAATAAAATAGAGCAGTCAGTAATTTCCTACAAGTACAGATCACTGCTGAATAAATGACCATTTCGTACACAATTAAGGTGAAGATAAGTTAGACCCTTTTACATTACCCAGTTAAGCTGAGTAAAGAAAGCTGTTTTATGAAAATGGATGCTTACTGTTGGTGCAAAAGGATCTTTTTAAAGGAATCTGTGAATAATGCTCATAATTATATTGGCATAAGGCAATACACTGAGAAAACACATTATTACACAAAAGGCCTAAATATGAAATATTGGACAATTTCAGATAAAGCACAGTGCTAATTTGTAATAAAAGACCGAGTACAAGAAATGTGGGTATGACCTAAATGGCATTTACAGTTGCAGAATCTCAACGAAAATGGAAGTTAATCAGTGAACATCTGCTACCATTTTCAGAACTAGCATACTATCTAAATACCCAATCAGGAACCATTGTGGTTGTGCTTAGATTAAGTATGAATAATATTCATTTTTCCTCTTATGTCACCAATGAAACCATATAAAGTGTTGGCATATTGATGTGGGAGGTGGGAGATAACAAAGTAGAGATAATAGCTGTTGTTGTTGTTAAAAAAATGATAAACCAGATTGAGCCAAATGTTGATGATGGGGATTGCTCATTTTCTGGAATGCTAGCATTATGTCATGAAATTAAACCACATTGGGCTATAGCTGTCTTTCTTGAATTGTCCACGTGTCAACCATAGGTTATTTGTTAATCTCTCAAGGTGGGCTGTTTCCCGAACGGTTTTGTACCAATTGCCTATCATTGTGCCAGAAAAGTCTTCCAATTAAAATTTGTAAGGAGAAAGAAAGAAAAAGAACTAGCATCCAACAATTGTATGTTCCATCAAAGGGCATAGTCTGCGAGCCACAAAAGCTGGCAAGTCTAAAATGGAGTCATGTGATTGTCTTACGTATATAGTTGGCTGGAAAAGAAGCAATTAAGTTCTGTTGAATCCTTCTGTGTGATTTTATAACTATATTGTTCTTTGTATGAGTGTCAGTTATCGTTGACATGTTAGCGTGGCATGGTACAGACAATGTACTGCTCTAAATCAAGATGGGGGGAGTGCAGTGGCTTAAACATAGATTGCATTGCCCCTTGAAGGCATTTGCTATCCTCTGTGAATTTGGAATAAACAATCAGAATGGAAATATTGACTTGTCCTTACAACATCGCTTAGAGCAGGCACCCTCAAACTCAGCCCTCCAGCTGTTTTGGGACTACAATTCCCATCATCCATGACAACTGGTCCTGTTAGCTAGGAATGATGGGAGTTGTAGTCCTAAAAACAGCTGGAGGGCCAGGTTTGGGGATGCCTGACTTAGAGGTATGCCACCACTGTTATTCCTATATACTGACTTGGTGGTAGAAGAGTTCTGAGACTCAGAAATGTGCCACACTGAGAAAAGTTCATGGCTGATGTGAGATCTTCAGTCTCTTAAGTTGTTGATCTTAATATCACATCACTATAATACATGTAACATTGGCACTGCCTTTACTAGATCAAAAACAGCTTATTTATTTATTTTTTTGCTAATGAAGTTTTCACTTTGATTTCTGCACCTCAACACATTAAAGATACTGTACTATCTTGCGCCAATGAATTAACCAGTCGTATAGCTAACAAAAGAGGATGTGGGTGGCGCTGTGGGTTAAACCACAGAGCCTAGGACTTGCCAATCAGAAGGTCGGCGGTTCGAATCCCCGTGATGGGGTGAGCTCCCGTTGCTCGGTCCCTGCTTCTGCCCACCTACCAGTTTGAAACACATCAAAGTGCAAGTGGTTAAATAGGTACCGCTCCGGCGGGAAGGTAAACAGCATTTCCATGCACTGCTCTGGTTTGCCAGAAGCGGCTTAGTTATGCTGGCCACATGACCCGGAAGCTGTATGCCGGCTCCCTCGGCCAATAAAGTGAGATGAGTGCCGCAACCCCAGAGTCGTCCGCGACAGGGGTCCCTTTACCTTTACCTTTACCTTTACCTTTACCTTTACCTTTACAGCTTCCAAAGCGAGCCTCTTGATCCAGCTACCACTCCTCAAAAGCCTGGCATTATAACTTGGCAAGTTTGCTTATATGTTGACATAGTTTAGGGTAAATCGACATCATGAACTTGAACTGTTTAAGCCTGGGACCCTGTGCACATTCACCTTAGAATAAGCACCATTTAATTCTATGGAACTTGCTTCTGAGCAGACGTGTAAGATTATAGCTTACAATTTTATGAACTCTTTCCTGATGTGTGCTTTATAAAATAGACTTTTGAATAAATATGCATAGGATTTCGCTGTGAAACCAGGATAGATGATAGATAGATAGATAGATAGATAGATAGATAGATAGATGATAGATAGATAGATAGATGATAGATAGATAGATAGATAGATAGATAGATAGATAGATGATGCATGATATAGTAGTTTTCTGATGATACTAGAAATACTTCATTTATGCAATACTCGAATTCTAAGATCCCCTCCTGAATTACAGTTCCTGGTTTATCTCCTTTTTTGGTAGAGAGTCTATATACTTTGTTCTATAGAATCGCAGTAGATTTATTCTCTCCTGTGTGTTCTCCATACATTGGATTGTCTCTTTGCGCTAAAGTCCCGGTTTATAATCAGTGTTAGGATTTGTTAGAGACAGAGGATGCCACAAGAAAAAGGAAGGAGCAAGGAAAATGAAAGGGTGGTTTTTTTATTTAATTCTTGAATATTTAATATCAATAAGCAGTTAGTGGCTGAACATTTATTTAAAAAAAACAAACTATTTTGACGGCACCAATATCCATACAGGCTATATATCTTCACCCATCTCAGTTCTTTGCAGAAACAAGGTGCGCCTGCTCCCTCTCTTCCTAAAAATAGGTCTCAATCGATATTGTGAGTCTTCCTTATCTGCACAATGAAAGGCATTCTCTGTCAAAGGCAGGAAGAGATTTCAAACGATTTCCAGTTTCTCAGAAAGAAATCCTTAGACAACAGCTCTGCCAGGAATCTCAAGATTAGAAGTGTCCTCCCCAAAACTAGTTAAGCTTTTTAAAATAATAGCCACTTCTCTTTCTTAAATCTTGTGAAAGCACGATGACCCCTGCAGGTCTACAAATAACAACACTTTGGAGGTCCCAAGCCTCAAGGAGGTAAGATTGGTCTCAACTAGGGCCAGGGCCTTTTCAGCACTGGCCCCGATCTGGTGGAACGCTCTGTCACAAGAGACTAGGGCCCTGCGGGACTTGACATCTTTCCGCAGGGCCTGCAAGACAGAGCTGTTCTGCCTGGCCTTTGGTTTAGACTCGGTCTGACCCTTATATTTCCCTCCCCTTATGATTTATCAGCTACTTTAAAATGAGGCTGCATTTTAAATTGTGTTTTAACCTGTATTTGAAATTGGTTTGTTTCTCTCCCCCACCCCTCTTTTTCCCCTATTATGTTTTTACTGTGATTTTATTGGTGTTAGCTGCTCTGAGCCCTGCTCTGGCTGGGGAGGGCGGGGTATAAATAAAATTTTTATTATTATTATCATCATCATCATCATCAGATTTCACGGTCCTGGCATATTTTCACACAACGCAGGCATGATCTAGGGATCACTTGTGTTGTTGGCATCTGTCTATTTTGAGAGGGGTGCTTCTCTGGGGGTGAAGTTAAACCACTGCATTAGCAGCACTGAAGAGTAGTATCCAGTGTAGTGCAGGAAGATTTTCCCTCCTGCGCCCACCCCCCAAATCTGGACCACAGAGCTGCTCAACCCTCCAAAGAAGATGAGTAGAAGCAAGCAGAGGGGAGGACAGTGGCATGCCATAGGATAATAATAATAATAATAATAATAATAATAATAATAATAATAATAATAATAATAATAATTTATTTATACCCTGCCCATCTGGCTGAGTTTCCCCAGCCACTCTGGGTGGCTCCCAGTCGAGTGTTAAAAACAATACAGCATTAAATATTAAAAAGTTTCCAAAACAGGGCTGCCTTCAGATGTCTTTTAAAGATAAGATAGCTGCTTATTTCCTTGACATCTGATGGGAGGGCATTCCACGGAACGGGCGCTACTACCGAGAAGGGCCTCTGCCTGGTTCCCTATAACCTCACTTCTCGCAGTGAGGGAACCGCCAGAATGCCCTCGGAGATGGATGAGAGTGGAGACGCTCCTTCAGGTATACTGGGCTGAGGCTGTTTAGGGCTTTAAAGGTCAGCACCAACACTTTGAATTGTGCTCGGAAACATCCTGGGAGCCAATGCAGATCTCTCAGGACTGGTGTTATGTGGTCCCAGTGGCCACTCCCAGTCACCAGTCTAGCTGCCGCATTCTGGATTAATTGCAGTTTCCGGGTCACCTTCAAAGGTAGCCCCACGTAGAGCGCGTTGCAGTAGTCCAAGCGGGAGATAGCTAGAGCACTGTACTTTAAACATATAAAGTTTTGGGACACCCTAAATGTCACATCCAGGCCATTGGGAGACTAAGAGATGTGTTGTGTTGCCATGCCACCTGTTGTACACACAAACACATTAGAAGGAGGGGGCTACGTATCCCCAAATAACCTGTGGGCTTTCACACATACACTACTACCCCTGGGACACTCACCTAAAATTGTATCTGGCTTAATGCTTCATTTTACATTAGTCCCTGTCTAGTGTGCTGAGCTCATGCCAAGGACTGGCAAGACATGCACAAATGAATAAAGGACTGCAGGTTTGCACCCCCTCCTCTCTCTCTCTCTCTAAATAATAATAACAATAGTAATAATAATATATTTATACCCTGACTAACTGGCTGGGCTTCCCCAGCAACTCTGGGTGGCTTCCAACAGAATATTAAAAACATGATAAAACATCAAACTTCCCTAAACAGGGCTGCCTTCAGATGTCTTCTAAATGTCAGGTAGTTGTTTATTTTGCGCCACAACCGAGAAGGCCCTCTGCCTGGTTCCCTGTAACCTCATTTCTCGCAATGAGGGAACCACCAGAAGGCCCTCGGCGCTGGATCTCAGTGTCCGGGCAGAACGATGGGGGTGAAGACGCTCCTTCAGGTATACTGGGCTGAGGCTGTTTAGGGCTTTAAAGGTCAGCACCAACACTTTGAATTGTGCTCGGAAACATCCTGGGAGCCAATGCAGATCTCTCAGGACCGGTGTTATGTGGTCTCGGTGGCCACTGCCAGTCACCATGGTAATCTCTGCTGCTAGCTGCAGGCAGGCACAATTAAACTATTGCTCTGTAAGTCTGTATGTCTCAGCTATGGTGTGCATGCGTTCTACACAAGCATGTGCATGTGCAAACTCTCCTGATCTTTCTCCATGGAGATTGTTCTGTGCCCATTATAATCCTTCTCAGCTGAGAACAAGATAAGGAATCATGTTTTTGATGGTGAGGAAATAAAATATTAGTTGTTTGCCCAATAATTGGGGGGGCAGAATTCACATGTCTTTACTGTGGCATATCTCTGGTATAGGGTTAGGTCAATGTGGAGGTCAATGTGTTTTACAATGTGTTGTAAAAGAAGTGTTACCAGATATGTTTCATGTCTTCTATCTATCGTAGAGTGGGTGACAATGTAAAAAAAAAGAGTTTGTGATATACACCATTGGTGTAATACTCTTTCTATTTAGGTGAGTTCCAGAGATGTCACTTAATAATGTTGGTTCCAGATAAGATCATCTCTGGTAAAAAAACACAACAACATACTTTCACATGAATGTGTAGTTCTTAGGTGCTGGCAGCACTTAAGCACATGCAAGCACGTGTTTTTAAACCTCCTTGGACACGGGTAGGGGACATCTTCTCTCAGTCAAGGATGCTTATTAATTTAAACACTTGGGTAGATATTTTCTAAATACTGCCCCTGACTGACTCCACAAATCCCTTTGAAATGGGACAAGAATGTTCTGTCCTTTAAAGAGTACAAATGTCACACACACAAAAATGGATGTGTGTGCCGTCTAGATTTAAATTTCTCTAGACAGAAATACTGTGCCAGCATTAACTTGATATATTAGAGAAGTATGCAAAGGGCATTCTAAAATGCTCTGCCTCTTATTTGAACAGCCAAGGTCAACCCGATAGCTTAATAATTTTATTTTGCAGTCTTGTTCTGTTGTTAGGTGCTATTCGTCACACAACAACATCAAAACCTTTGAAGCTCCTTGATGTTGCATTTTGGCTGGTGCATATTTGTGTCGGGCTGAACTATCCCTTTATTACATAGAAGATTTTATGAGTGCTGTTAGCATGGGACCCTGGACCTTAGCACCTGAGCAAAAAGCCCTATACTCCATAGCAAGTAGCAGGTATTGTACTATTATTGAAATTAGTTATGTTCTATGATTTCTCTATGAGCAGAATTCATCTAAGTTGTAGCAGGGAAGGAATGAGGTCTGTTGCTGCAATGGGATTTCCCTTCAATGCCTCCTTTCACTCCCTAAATCTGCTCTGGAGGGGGCCCACGGTGGGGGGGGGGAAGCATGGACTTTCCCCCCTGCATGCGTGCCCTACTTAGTTCCTATGTTGAATTCCACCATATAAATGGTAAATGAGAAAGCGGTTAATCTCTTAAAGATTCCAGGACAAAATATCTTTGCAAAATGTATTTTCACTAGATCAGTTTTGATGTTGTTGTTTAGTCGTTTAGTCGTGTCCGACTCTTCGTGACCCCATGGACCAGAGCACGCCAGGCACTCCTGTCTTCCACTGCCTCCTGCAGTTTGGTCAAACTCATGTTGGTAGCTTCGAGAACACTGTCCAACCATCTCGTCCTCTGCCGTCCTGTGCCTTGGCCAAAGGCTTGGTGGAACAGCTCTGTCTTGCAGGCCCTACGGAAAGATATCAAGTCCTGCAGGGCCCTAGTCTCTTGTGACAGAGCGTTCCACCAGATCAGGGCCACAGCCGAAAAAGCCCTGGCTCTGGTTGTGGCCCGGGATCTCCACGATGTTTTGGTTTGAAGACCGTAAGTCCTCCGTGGGACATAGCAGGAGAGGCAGTCCCATAGGTACGAGGGTCCTAGGCTGTATAGGGCTTTAAAGGATAAAACCAGCACATTAAACCTGATCCTGTACTCCACCGGGAGCCAGTGCAGCTGGTATAGCACCGGGTGAATGTGATCCCGTGGCGAGGACACCCGCTGGAGTTTCTGGGTCAGTCTCAAGGGCAGCCCCACGTAGAGTGAGTTACAATAATCCAATCTGGAGGTGACCGCTGCGTGGATCACAGTGGCTAGGTCAGGGCGAGAGAGGTAAGGAGGAAACTGCTTAGCTTGGTGGAGATGAAAAAATGCCACCTTTGTTATAGCTGCAATCTGCGCCTCCATGGAAAGGGAGGTGTCGAGGAAGCAATAAAATATACATAGGGGAGGGTATTTTTATTCATGTTCTTCTATCTTTTATCTCCGCTCTTTTCCTTTTTTTGTTTTTTTAAACCAAAGAATGCATATTTAGAACCAGTTCTGAAGCTGGGAAAGTTTGCAGAGGACAAGAGCTATAGCGCAATGGAGAGAGAGGTGAAAGATGAGGTGAGGTCTCGAGCAGAGACATTCTGGATCAGGATAGCAACTGCTGGCCATGGGTCCCCTCTGAACTTGATGCATCACAGTGCTAGGGAAAGTTGTCTTCCACATGTGCTGTAGATCAAGAGAAAGGCAGATGTATGAGATTAGTTTGATTTCGTGCCAAATCCTACTTATCTTTGTGTGTGTGTCTGTGTGTGCAACACAGCTGGTTTAGCCAGCCATAAAGTACATTTGGCAAGAGTGATTTGGACGTTCTAATCTTATTACTTATAAATGTGAGTTTATTGTAGTTCTTTATTAAGTAGATTTTTTTTTCATTTGCTGAATAAACTTGTTCCACTGCCCAGAACTGAAAGTTTTTAATGTCATATCCATATTCCAAGAAATGACTCACCAAAGGGGTGCCAATCTCCTGGTTCCTAATGTTACCCAGATGCTCCTCTATTCTTATTTTGAGCATCCTTGTAGTTTGACCTACATAGATTCTTTTTGCATGGACACTGAATGATGTATATAGCATTGTTAGTGATTTAGTGAATGATTCCAAAGGGTAAACATTGTGTGAGTCATTTCTTGGAAAATGGACATGAAATTAGACGATGGATTTTGAAACTCATGCTGGTAGCTTCGAGAACACCATCTCGTCCTCTGCGGTCCCCTTCTCCTTGTGCCCTCCATCTTTCCCAGCATCAGGGTCTTTTCCAGGGAGTCTTCTCTTCTCATGAGGTGGCCAAAGTCTTGGAGCCTCAGCTTCAGGATCTGTCCTTCCAGTGAGCACTCAGGGCTGATTTCCCTAAGAATGGATCGGTTTGATCTTCTTGCAGTCCATGGGACTCTCAAGAGTCTCCTCCAGCACCATAATTCAAAAGCATCGATTCTTCGGCGATCAGCCTTCTTCATGGTCCAGCTCTCACTTACATACATCACTACTGAGAAAACCATAGCTTTTACTATACGGACCTTTGTTGGCAAGGTGATGTCTCTGCTTTTTAAGATGCTGTCTAGGTTTGTCATTGCTTTTCTCCCAAGAAGCAGGCGTCTTTTAATTTTGTGGCTGCTGTCACCATCTGCAGTGATCATGGAGCCCAACAAAGTAAAATCTCTCACTGCCTCCATTTCTTCCCCTTCTATTTGCCAGGAGGTGATGGGACCAGTGGCCATGATCTTCGTTTTTTTGATGTTGAGTTTCAAACCATATTTTGCGCTCTCCTCTTTCACCCTAATGAAAAGGCTCTTTAATTCCTCCTCACTTTCTGCCATCAATGTTGTGTCATGTGATTAGCCCTTGATAAAGGCCTCCTGGCCAAAATGTGGGCATTCTTCATAAATAAAGTCACCATTATTCTTCCAGCATCTTTGAGATTCATTTCTCCCACGGTCTTTCAGATGCTTCCAGATTTTGGTGCAATGCGAAGCAAGGATTCAAAATCCTTTTCAATCATAAGCATATCCAAACTAATGCAAGGCAAATAAATAGCAGGTGAAAAGCTCCAAAGTTATATGAAAACTCATGCGCATTAGAGTTTATCAGACATCTTAGGTTGCAGAGGAGAAGTGTTCTTGGTAGCTGCTTCCTGACTTCAGAGATAGAGGGTTTTCTTAGAGGTTCTGGCAGAATATATTTCAAAAGTTACTTAAGACACTGGGATACATATATCCTTTTTCATCTTACTTTTTTTGGGGGGGGATGGTGGAATCGTTCTTAACATTTTAAAAAACTTGGCTTTTTCTTCTTCTGATTTTCTTTTTTTAAAAAACACACTCTTCAGAGAGCTCTAAATCATATGCATTTTCCACTAAATGAACTTCATTTGACATTAAAGCTGACCTTTTCAGAAAGCTGCCATTTTTGTTCCTAGGCTCTCTTTGTAACTTGAGTGAGCGTTGTAGGTATTTCCCTGCTCGTGTTATGTTTTGTCATGGAAACAGACCTTCTCTGTTTGCTTCTAGCTGCAAAAAAAATATGACAAAACATTGTTGTTTGATTCATGGTGATGCAGTTATTATCTTCACCATTGGATGCAATTAAAATGCATTTGCCAGGCTTGGAAGAAGAGAATAAATTCACTAAAACTGTGAGTTTTATGTAACCAGCAGTAGGAACTAGGTGTTCTCTGGTTGCATTATTGCTACCTCTTTCAAATCAAACATTTACAAGACTAAAGAAAATAAAATACAATAAAATAATTTTTAAAAATCCTTCCAATAGCACCTTAGAGACAAACTAAGTTAGTTATTGGTATGAGCTTTCAACTTGAGGTTGTAAAGGTAAAGGTACCCCTGACCATTAGGTCCAACTTCTGCCAGTTTCAGAAATTGTGGGTCACTTTGCACCCACAGACTCTGGTACCCAAAACCTGTAACAATATTATTTTCTTAGATACGTCAGCTTTGTTGTTGTTGTTGTTTAGTTGTTTAGTCGTGTCCGACTCTTCATGACCCCATGGACCAGAGCACGCCAGGCACTCCTGTCTTCCACTGCCTCCCGCAGTTTGGTCAAACTCATGCTGGTAGCTTCGAGAACACTTTCCCACCATCTTGTCCTCTGTCATCCCCTTCTCCTTGTGCCCTCCATCTTTCCCAACATCATAGTCTTTTCCAGGGAGTCTTCTCTTCTCATGAGGTGGCCAAAGTCTTGGAGTCTCAGCTTCAGGATCTGTCCTTCCAGTGAGCACTCAGGGCTGATTTCCTTCAGAATGGATAGGTTTGATCTTCTTGCAGTCCATGGGACTCTCAAGAGTCTCCTCCAGCACCATAATTCAAAAGCATCAATTCTTCAGCGATCAGCCTTCTTTATGGTCCAGCTTACGTATCCTTAAATGTATTTTTGGGTGCATGGTGTACACAAGCATACAGTGGTGCCCTGCAAGACGAATGCCTTGCAAGACGGAAAACCCGCTAGACGAAAGGGTTTTCCGTTTTGGAGGTGCTTCGCAAAACGAATTTCCTATGGACTTGCGAGTCTTGCGAGTTCCTGCGGGGGGTTTTTCCTCCCCCCCTTTTTCCTAAGCCGCTAAGCCACTTATCAGCTGATCCTAAGCCGCTAAGCCGCTTAACAGCTGATCTTCTAAGCCGCTTATCAGCTGATCCGCTAAGCCACTTAACAGCTGATCCGCTAAGCCACTAAGCCACTTATCAGCTGATCCGCTAAACCGCTAAACCGCTTATCAGCTTGATCCGCTAAGCCCGCTAAGCCGCTAATAGCGCTAATCCGCTAAGCCACTAATGGGCTTGCTTCGCAAGACGAAAAAACCGCAAGACAAAGAGACTCGCAGAACAGATTCTTTTCGTCTTGCGAGGCACCACTGTATTTGATTCTCTCAATGATTTCAAGCAAGTATACTTAAAATGACAGCAAATATTTCATTTGGAGTGGTACTTGTGGGGAATCATTTATTCATAGCAATTCTTTGAAAAGGGCATCTCAACAACTTTTCCAGTGGAAGAATCACACAGCCTGACAAGATAGCAATGCTGTAAAAACTAGCAGGACATTTTTATTTTATTTTATTTTATAAAGAAAATGAGGACTTCTATTGTTGTTGGGTTTTTAAAATATGTTTGTGTGGAGAGAGAGAGAGAGAGAGAGAGATGGATCACAGCCATTTTTATTATTATTTAGTGGCCTCAGCTCTTAATTTTGTCATATTTTGAATAGTAGGAGTGATTTCATCCCAGCCTAGGCTGAACAAAGAAAGAAGTGTGATGCTAACTAGGTTTTTTGGACTCATACCAAAATGCAATGTGCTTTATTTGGCTACCTTAATAGGTTATAATAAGGTTTAAGGATTGTTACTCCCACAAGCCCTTTTGAGCTTATAATATATTTGCTCTTAGAGACTTTAGTCCTTATCTACCAAACACTTGTTCGGACAAGTAAACCTCCTCTATATTTTTTGTCAACTTAGGAGAAACTTTGCTTAGAAGGTTTGCAAAATTGCACGAAATCATATTCCATCTTGTAAGAACAGCATTGCCCAAATCCTGATTCAGAGAAGTGTGGGAATCAGATCTGGGTGGGAGACCTCAAAGACCTGAGGTGGGATACCATCTGGGACAAGCAACCAGCCACTTAAAGCAATGTTGGCTAGAATTAAAAGAGTCCATACTCAAGGTTGAACATAGTTGCCATCTCATCCTAGTAAGGGTGCATTATATGAACTGATCTTCAGCATCATTATGTTGGCAGCGTTATAATATGGAGGCTCTCTAATATGTATGTGGTGGGGTGGTTAAGTTTTTGGGGAGATTTCAGAAATTGTTCCACACATGACCCCACTAATGTATATTTAGCACATCTCTCATTATATGACAGCAAAGCAATATTGATTATACACAATGGCTCATTGATACTTCTCCTGGCAGCAGTAATATTGGAAGTGGTAAGATACTAGAAGCTGAACACTAGATCTCCATTAGAGGGGTGAATATAATAGAATCTAGAATTTTTGTCTGAAAAGGTTACCTACCGCAGCAGAAGGTTGAGGGGCTTGGTCAAACAATGCAACTTTCTGAAGACTCCATGTCTGTCAAATGTTACTAAAGGATCTGACCTCCCAAGACCACCAACAGATCTCTTTCTGAGGAGATAATTTACCTTGGGCATTTTGGTAGCAAAATTAAACACCAAAAAGACTGGGCTTAGAATATACATTCCTTTGAAACTTGTATGAGGAAAATGATTTGGGAAACTTGTTTGTATTTTGGAATGTTAATTGTGCTGTTTGAAACCAAATAAAAATGTGTCCATATATTTGTTCAGCTAGTCAGAATAGGCAGTAAGCTTTGTACCACGTTGTTGCATCATCTCCATCCTGTATGAGGCAGGGAGAGAGAGAGACGTTTGCCCTCCACAACAGGTCAGGTCACCATGTGCCAGTTAACTTAGAATAGCTTGATACCAGAGATGAAGGTTAGGAGACCGTTTTTTTCTTGTGTTTGGAAGATCACAGTCATACAGGTAAAGTGCCAGGAATAATTAGAAGAGACAATGCTTCAGTCCCCAGTAGGCGCTGAACGCTTTATCTATAATGAAGAACTTGCCGTTCCGATTTTGTGCTGTTTTGTTCTGATTAACTGGCAAGCAAGTTGCCCTTATAGTGCATTCTCATGGTACCGGCAATGCTGTCTTTCTGAATAATCGTCACGAGGACGTAATATGAGTTAGTACTGTGTTAGACAGTACTAAAGATCATGTTCAACAAGTCAGGTTGCACCCTTGCTGCATAATTTGTTTGACTTCTATACTGATTGTCTCGCCTCTGTTTGGGGGCAATTCTTACACGTCCAACATCTCAGTCCCAAATCTGTTTACTTGGAGCTATTTGTCCCACTGATTCTCAGTAAATCTGCTTAGGAACTCGAGAGACCCTGCAGCTACAATCCTACACATACACACAACTTTATATTTAATGATTTTATGCTTTGCTGTTGTATCCCACTCTGGAAATACTTTGGAATACTGTGCCAATAACTCTTTTTTGAAAAGAAATGTGTGTGTGTTTTGGAGGGAATCATAGCACTATGGCAATAGTTCTGCCAGCACAAGCTTTTCAGCTTGCCAGGTAGAACTGTCCCCGTTTGCACTAACAGACATCCCGCTCTGGGGTGGGAAGAAGAGTGCAGAAAGCCCCATTGCACTAACAGACACCCCGCTCTTGGTCTCTGATGATGATGATGATGATGATGGTGATGATAATAATAATAATAATAATAATAATGATGATGATGATGATGATGATGGCAGCACAGCTCTGTTTGCCGCTGCCATCTCGTACCAAATCCAAATACTGTATATGTCTGAAAAGTATTACGTACAGAGAAAATCACTCCTCCTTCACTGAGCACATGTGTCAATCATCATGTAGTCAAAATGGCACCACCTGCACATAAGAGGAAGGTGTTAGGAGGCTCAGAAGAACCCCAAGATTTGCAGTAATGCAAAAAAAAAAATCTTTAGGAACACCTTCCCCCCAAACAGCTCATTGAGGACTCAGTGGGCACAGAATGCTGCCTGGAAAAAAAAAAGGAAAACCAGGAATTGAACATCATGGAAAATGGCATGGCTGAGAGGAAAGGGACATCTTGGGCAGATGCCATTGGCTTTCCTCCGTTTTCAGATTTCAGGGGGTGGGAGATAATCCTTACGTAAGACAAAACAGCTCCATCCACACACAAGAGAGCAGGTACTGTGAGGTTTGGGTGAACCCAGAGATTTGCGGAAGTACAAGGAATCTTGGGGGGTGGGGTGGATATCTAATGGGGAGGAACCCGAAACAATCCATTGGGGACTGAGCAGGATCAGCAGCCCTGAAGTGCTGAATCACTTGGAAATGCAAACAGAGCAAGGAATGGAATGGAATGGGCTGATTGGTGAGGAGAGTTGCGATGGGGCAGGAGAGGCTAGCTGAAAGAACAAGGAGGAAGCCCAGAGAAAGTGGAAGGTAGGCACTCATACCTTGGTCTTTTCCATTATTGTCCTCTGTCTCCTTCCCTTTACTCCTTTTGGAGAAATTAGGAGAAATCTGCTTCCAGGGCAGAGAGATAGAGATAGAGATAGAGATAGAGATAGAGATAGAGATAGAGATAGAGATAGAGATAGAGATAGATATTTCCCAGTAGTGATGTATGGAAGTGTAAGCTGAACCATAAAGAAGGCTGATCGCTGAAGAATTGATGCTTTTGAATTATGGTGCTGGAGGAGACTCTTGAGAGTCCCATGGACTGCAAGAAGATCAAACCTCTCCATTCTGAAGAAAATCAGCCCTGAGTGCTCACTAGAAGCTGAGGCTCCAATACTTTGGCCACTTCATGAGAAGAGAAGACTCCTTGGAAAAGACCCTGGTGTTAGGAAAGATGGAGGGCACAAGGAGAAGGGGACGACAGAGGATGAGATGTTTGGACAGTGTTCTCTAAGCTACCAACATGAGTTCGACCAAACTGCGGGAGGCAGTGGAAGACAGGAGTGCCTGGCGTGCTCTGGTCCATGGGGTCACGAAGAGTCGGACACGACTAAATGACTAAACAACAACAACAATAGTTGGGTAGTGGGTTGAAGTCATCAACACTTGATTGGAGCCCAGGAAGCTGTAGAACAAAAGTACCACTTACAGTAGCGATTCGGCAGGATGGTAAATTGTATCTGCAGATAAGCTTGTGAAGAAAATCACCTGTGCTTCTACAACAGAAGAACCATTTTCCATTTTGACCCCAGTTGGCTTTTCCTTGGCGTAATAAGTTAAAAAAAGAGGAAGGGGAAGTTTTCTCATCTAGTCTACCACATCGTCTACCACAATTTACATGTAGCTTCTATGGGGCTTTAAGCAAAGTCTTCCTTAGGTTGGAGACCTTAGCCCTGCTATCTAGACATCTCAACTCTTCATCTAGAGCAGGCATGGCCCTCCAGCAGTTTTGGGACTACAACTCCCATCATCCCTAGCTAACAGGACCAGGGGCCAGGGATGATGGGAATTGTAGTCCCAAAACAGTTGGAGAGCCACATTTGGCCATGCCTGATCTAGAGTTTCTGCAGATTTAAGTTGGAACTCTGTTGTGCCCTCTACTGCTGAACTATGGAACCTCCCATAATTGATTTCTTTTTAGCCCACATCCCAACAATTCCCTAAATATCAGAGTTCATTCTTCAAAAAAACTGGATCAAAGTGAATATAGGAAAGTTCAACTTGCTTTTTATCTTCTGCCAGTGGTTCTCCTTCTGAGGTCAACTACAAACGAGCCGTATCTATTGGCCTGAGATGGAAATTCTGTTTTATAAATTGTGGGTTCTCTTACTTTATATCATGTGTATTATTGCATAGTATGTTCAGTGTACAGCATACTCTGCAATGTTTTGCATCACTAAAACTTACAAATTGGGCTTAGTTCCCTAATGGCTTGTGGCTTGAAATACCAGGAATGTGCTTATTAAAGTATCTTTGGACAGTTTGGGCATCTCTGGAGCAGGGCCAGCCATGGACGTTTTGCCACCAGAGGCAAACCAGAAATTGCTGCCCGGTTTCCTCCTCCTCCTCTGTGCACCCAACATGCATTAGATGTCAATCAGGCAAAGGCCTGGTTAAAGAGGAACTTTTTCTATCTATTATCATTTATTATAAAAGGTAAAGGGACCCCTGACCATTAGGTCCAGTCATGGCCGACTCTGGGGTTGCGGCGCTCATCTCGCTTTATTGGCCGAGGGAGCCAGCATACAGCTTCCGGGTCATGTGGCCAGCATGACTAAGCCGCTTCCGGCAAACCAGAGCAGCGCACGGAAATGCCGTTTTCCTTCCTGCCGGAGCGGTACCTATTTATCTACTTGCACTTTGACGTGCTTTCGAACTGCTAGGTTGGCAGGAGCAGGGACCGAGCAACGGGAGCTCACCCCGTCGCGGGGATTTGAACCGCCGACCTTCTGATTGGCAAGTCCTAGGCTCTGTGCTTTAACCCACAGCACCACTCGCACCCCATTATTTATTTATTATACTTGTCCTGTAAAGGCCAAGCTACATGTGAGGGGACATGGAATTAATTGTGTAGATACAGTTATGTGCACTTAAATAAATTTGTAAATAACATCCATGGGAAGCCTCCAAGTTGTTGGGGATTGGGATGTGGGACTGCTTTCCACTGTCCCAACCATTACTTCTCTGAAGAGATTTACATTTTAAGGGAAGTCCTCATTGGTCCTAAATATCAATTACAGGTATAGTAGGTATGTAGTCTCTGTTTCAAAATGTCAAGGCAATCATCCTTATTTCTTCAAGCCATTCTTCTTACAGCAGGATTACTCTGAGGTGCTTTATTTACATATTTATTTACATAGATGAATGATTCAGATGCATATGTGTCTAGAATAAATGTCTAGAGTTGCATGACACTGAGATGTGACTCTTTTCTACAGAATGTATGTTAGCATTTCTAGGGAGAGAGAGAAATTATTGTGCTGTCTTGACACTTTGTTTAACACTTTCTTTTGAAAACATTGGCATGCTTTACCATCCATTTTACTCTTTTGTTTTGTCTTTTCTTTTTCCTTTCCACTCATGCAGTCAAATGCCGGGGAGGACCAGACACTAACGGTAGGCAGTAGCAAGTGTCTTTTTATATCTAGTCATTTTGATTCTAAAATGCATAGTCAGTTTTTTTATTATATATGTGATGATATAATTGTAAAACTTAGAATTCTAGTGCTAAAACTATTTCTGGGATTTTACTTTTCCATTTCATTTGCATTTTATTGGAAGATGGATGCATATACAGAGGGACTGCATCCAACTAAGTTTTATTCACAGTTGGCCTGTTGAAATGAATGATCCTTAGTTAGGCATGCTCATTAATTTCAATAGGTCCACTGTCAAGTATGACTTAAGACTGGCTACAAGTCAGAGTCTGCCATTTTTCCTTGGCCTTAATCACTAAGCCACATACAGTCATACCTCAGGTTACAGACACTTCAGGTTGCGTTTTCTTGGGTTACGGACCACCAAAACCCAGCAGTACCGAAATGGGTTACTTCCAGGTTTCAGTGGTTGTGCATGCGCAGAAGCGCTGAATTGCAACCCACGCGTGTGCATGTTGCAAACGTGCATCCCACACAGATCACGTTCGCAACCCGAGCGTCCGCTGTATTGTAGTTGCTTGCCTCTCTCCTTGCAGTTTTGCAGCCCACAAGAAACCAAGGTGTAGAAGCTGTCTAGCCCAGTTTAGGTGAAGAACTTCGCTTTCATTGGCTAACTGGCAGCCAAGGACACATTTCCCTTTCCTTTGATATCTAAGGTAAAGGTAATGAGACCCCTGACCATTAGGTCCAGTCGTGACCGACTCTGGGGTTGCGGCGCTCATCTCGCTTTATTGGCTGAGGGAGCCAGCGTACAGCTTCTGTGGCCAGCATGACTAAGCTGCTTCTGGTGAACCAGAGCAGCACACGGAAACGCCGTTTACCTTCCCGCTGGAGCGGTACCTATTTATCTACTTGCACTTTGACGTGCTTTCGAACTGCTAGGTTGGCAGGAGCAGGGACCGAGCAACGGGAGCTCACCCTGTCGCGGGGATTCAAACCGCCGACCTTCTGATCGGCAAGTCCTAGGCTCTGTGGTTTAGACCACAGTGCCACCCACGTCCCACCTTTGATAGCTAACTCTCTTCAAATGCCTGTTCTTTCATTCGTGTCACCTCAGTAGATACGGTTTTGTGAATGTGTTTGCCCAGGTCATGCGTAGCTCCCCTCCCAGGGCTCATGTGCTTAACCAAACCCCCCTGGTTATAAAAGAATGGCCCTGCAAGTTATTTTTTTCTTTTCCACCAACTGCGCATACATCTTACAGTCATATATATTTCCAGAGTTATAATTCCACCTACAAAACTACAGTGAGTCAGAAGAATGAATTGCATATGAATATGGAAATCATGTTAAGAACTTCATTGCTTTTCCATAGGTCTGGTTCACATGTCGCTTAAAAAGCAGGGGTCGGCAAAGGTTTTGTGGCTTGGGCTGGAGTGCGCACGCATGCGCAAATGCTATTTCCGGCGCTCCTTCCGGTGCGGAGGAGGCTTGCCCTGTTCTGGGAAGTTTTTAATGTGTGATATTTTAGTGGTTTTTTTGTTTCTATGGAAGCCGCCCAGAGTGGCTGGGGAAACCCAGCCAGATGGGCGGGGTACAAATAATTAATAATAATAATAATAATAATAATAATAATAATTCCCATTGGCTGCAGGAGCTTCCTGCAGCCAATGGGAAGCCGGCCAGCGTCGCGGAAGGCGGTCCCTGCTCTGCTCTGCGCCAGTTTAGCATGGCACACGGGAGCCAACTAAGCAGGCGGCGAGGGTCCCCTAGCGGGCAGTGTGGGTCCATGGGGCTTAGGTTGCCAACCCCTGCTTTAAAGCACGGTTGAAATAAAACTACCACACTGTTCCCATTTTCTTCCTTTTGCTCCACCAAAAAGCAATCAAACAAGACTGGCCACAGTACACATGTCCCTTCAAGTGTCCCATTTTCTAGGGGCAATCTCAGAATTGCAGAAGCCGTCCCAATTTCTGATTTGATCCTGGAATGTCCTGGTTGTCCTTTTCTTACTCCCCTCCACAAATGCCCACTCCTGCCACGAACCAGTAAGTAAAGGGGAAGAGTTACCTTAGTAGATGCCTGGTCTTGTTTTTAGACCAATTTGGAGCCTTCATTTTGCTCAGTATTTCTGCTGTGGGCTGGAAGAGGCCCCTTCTTCCTTGGCCACAACTAACTTGTCATTTGCTCTTAAGATACTGGTGTTTATGAGGCTTATATAATGTGACCCGGGGACTGAAAACCTAGCTTTATGTGAAGTATTTAAGACTATATTATCTTATTTTTTTAAAAAAAATTGTATTTACTAAGTTTTCCATTGTAACCATCCAATAAAAACCACATTAAAACATTCCAAATTATAATACAATTTAAAAAGCCAAACAACTATGCCAAATTATATATCTTTGGGTGACTTCCCATGCTCTGAAGTTCGGGGAGTGATAATCTAACGTTGCACTGCATTCCTTAATTAGTCCAAATAGTCCTGATAAACATTTCCGATATTGATCCTTCGTTTATTTTTAACAGCCTCTGAATTCGTTTAGCAAGCGGGTTAGTCCTGACTGTACGACCTTATTGTGTTATCTAATTATTTTCCTAAAATATTTTAAAAATAACAATTCCTGCTTTATATACATAGTAGGGAGGAGTCACAGTGTTGTAGTACATGAAGTAAATTTACTTTCCAAACAGGATTTAAATAGTTTTTTCCCCTCTTTCCCCCTTTAGACTAAGCCCCGTCTGCAGCGTGGTGGGAGCTCTGCATCTCTGCACAACAGTCTAATGAGGAACAGCATTTTCCAGCTTATGATTCACACTCTTGACCCACTTGCTGAAGGTATCGCTTCAATGTGCTTTATTTTTTCTGTTGCTTTTCTTTCCCTCTTGTTAATTTTATTTAAAATTGCCTTCGGCAGCTAATGCTTCTTTTCTCCTGTTCTCTTCCGGCGCAGTTGACAAAATGGCTGCTTTTTTTTCATCTCAGTAGGGGGCTTCCACGCGTGCAAAAACCTCCCATGCACAAACATTGGTTTAAAATCAGCCTTTAAATCAAGGTCCCGCTGAAACAATTCCTCTCCCTTCAGATAAAATAGACAAATGTAGACACAGCCCTGTTTGTGTGTTTTGTGTGTATGCAGCTGTGTGTGTGTGTGTGTGTGTGTGTGTGTGTGTGTGTGTGTGTGTGTGTGTTCTTAAGTCTTGGCTTTAGCTTTTCATACAGATTATGTCTTCTGAAATAACGCTTGCATTTGCAAGGCTAGAATTTCTCCAAAAATAAGTAATCGTATGTTAGCAAACTATGAGAATATACTCATCATTTGCTTACTCAAGTGATTGCAAAATTTAAATTGCTCTGTATTAGAAGCACAAGGAATTTGGGTTTCACTTGAAAACTGTTTAATTACATTTTTTTTTTTTTAAAAAAGTGAATACTCCACATCTCTTTGAAATGAAGATTTGGGTTTTTTTTGTCATTTTTAACCAAATGATGTAACGTTCACCAGTCTTAAAGGAAAAGCTGCTACTCTTTCGTTCCTTACGTTCCAAGCATTACCAAGTCTCCGCTCAGACAAGTACATGTGCTTGAAAATGTTGTCAGAAGCGATTGGGACTCTCTTGACTGTATAAAGCTTTGCAACTGCCACTGGAAGCTTTGCAGCTGCTCAGTTGAAATTAACTTTGCCAGTAATAATCTGTCTGGACTGTGAAGGTTAGCTTTTAAAAAATAAATAAGATTTGTATCTTCTGTCGTCTTAATAAAAGAAGGAAACAAACCCCAAGACACCCAACCAAATTGTATAATTTGCCTCCTTTTATATTTCTTTGTTTTCTCCTTCAATGCATAGCTTTGCATCTGTCTTGCATCATCTGCCCTAAGCAGCTGCTGTGTAGCGTTTCAGAACCATTTTTTAAAAACATAACACAGTGTTGAAGGAGGTTTACTTTTCCTCTCCTGTAACAAAAGTATTTATATGGATATTCCAGAAATCCAGTGTCAGCACTCATTTATTGGTGGGCCACGACCAACAACTAGCTTATTCCTTACCCTAAATTTGCACCTGCGAAAGCACCACCATCTTCTTAAAGTCTTCTTAAAAGGTTGAGGGGGAAAGCATGGGAGATCAGGCAGGAGGGAGACAAGAGAAGGGGAAAGCTGGGTCAAAATTAATATTCAGTGTGCATTATAAGCCAAGAACAGAAATGCATGTATTCAAAAATTGGGTCTGATCTTGAAATATTATTTTAGCAAAACTATAAATCCTCCAGGTGATGCGGTTATCTAGTTGTGAGATTATGACGATGACAATTGTGATTAAAGTTACCAAGGCGCTGCATAAAGATTAATTTTTTTTAAGTACAGTTCCTTCCCACAACCTTACGGTCTAGTAGATACGATACCAAAGGGGAAAGGGGTTGAGAGTTCAAAGAGGGAGAGCAAACTAGTACCGTTAATTCCCCCCCCCCAAAAAAAATTATTCATTTTGTAACACAAATGAACAACAAAAACAAAAAAGCAAACAATACAAATTCTTATCTTATCCTTATTTTTTCTAAACATTGTTGGGTGAAATTCCCCAAGTCCCCCCTACCTGATTTTCATTTTAACTCATCTTTAGCAGATTACAAATATCATAATTTGTAACCATTTTTTTATCACACTTGCTTTTCCCATAAAAATCTTCATATTTTATCCCTTACAAATAATACTATTTGAAAATAAATTATCTTCTACTTCTAACCCTACAGCCTATATCCACTTCCAAAGCTATTCTAAGATTTAAATATTAACATATTTTTTCAAATATTCCTTAAACTTCTTCCAATTTTCTTCCACCACCTCTTCTCTCTGGTCTCAGAATCTCCCAGTCAGTTTGGCAAGTTCCATATAGTCCAGTGGTCCCGCTAATGTTATACGTGTTGAACCATCAGGTGGGATGGCCACTGAGGGAGATGGTTTGGGGAGAGCCACTGCTTTTTCATCTATTGTACTAATAATAGCATTAACTTAGGACATTTATTAAGGATTAAAGTATTCCTCGGGCCATTAAGTTATCCTGGGTAATTGTTTGTCTTCTGGGAATCTAAAGTATTCATAAAGTGCTTTAGAGTGTTCAAAACGCTTCACATACATTAAATTGTACAAAAAGGGAGGCACGATTATCTCCATATTACAGATACAGAGAGAGGGACTGAGAGATAATGGCTTGCTTAAGAAAATGAGCTTTATTTGTATCTGTCTCACCCTTCACTACTGCATTTACAGGCAGCTGACATCTTATGACTATAAACAAACATAATAAAATTATGACAGTAGATAAAAACTACAACAGTAAACCACCAAACATTAAAACTAGGAATTTCCTGATTTGTAGCTCATTTTCATGCAGCACAAGTCTATGCCTGTTTACACAAAACTAAGTCCCACAGTGCTCAATGGAACTTACATCCAGGAAAAGCGTGTAAAAAAAATTTGTGTCCTTAGCTACTATGCCATATCAGGACATCACTTGATTCTTAAGGCCTTTTAATCCACTGGCATTATTTAAACTTTGCAAGAAATTTGCAGAATAAGTTATCACATCTTAAAGCATTTTTTTTTAATTCGTAAAAAGAACCATATAAATATGTGATTATTTAAGTGTACTTTCACCCCATTCCGTCTTAATCCCCAAACTTACAAATGTGTACAGGTAACTTTAATCTTACGCTTATTTTACTTATACAGTTGCAATTTTGTGCGGCTGAGCAGAGGAAACCCAGTCTCCATTTATTTGTTTCCCCACAGGCAACTGCACCAAGCTCCTATTGCAGCACCCCAGGTGTCAGGCTTTGGCAGGTGTCTTAGAGAGCCAGTGTGGTGTAGTGGTTAAGAGCGGTGGACTCGTAATCTGGTGAACCGGGTTCGCTTCCCCACTCCTCCACATGCAGCTGCTGGGTGACCTTGGGCCAGTCACACTTCTCTGAAGTCTCTCAGCCCCAGTCACCTCACAGAGTGCTTGTTGTAGGGGAGGAAGGGAAAGGAGATTGTTAGCCGCTTTGGGACTCCTTCGGGTAGTGATAAAGCGGGGTATGAAATCCAAACTCCTCTTCTTCTTCTTCTTCTTCTTCTTCTTCTTCTTCTTCTTCGAGCCCACTGGCCTCTGTCCCCAAGCTGGTCAGGTGCTTACTAGGTTTTGGGAAGGAGGAGGGAGGACTCTAGGACTCTGCCAGAGTCCTCACACCTGCTTCCCAAAGCCAGGCAAGCACTTACTGAATTTTGGGAAGGCGGCAGGAGGGCTTCGGGACCTTGTCAGAGTGGAGTGTTTTTTCAACTTTCAAATTCCAAAAATGTGGGGTGCTAAAAAGTTGTAACATCGCCACTTCCAGGGAGGAAAGGTGGCGGACTAGTCATGGACTGCTGACACTCCTGTCGGCAGAGATAATTATGTTGTGATTGAGATAACCAAGGTATGAAGCTTGGTTACCAAAACTCCCTTTTAAGATAAGGAAGTTCAGCAATGAGCATCACATGCTCAGAAGAAGATGTTCATCACGCCAGAGACAGAAGCTTTCGGGAGTGGAGGATCATCTATGGAGAGGAACAGTCAATGGGTCCATGCACTGCATAATAGCCCTTAAATTAGGCCATCAGATCAGCGAAACCTCCTTCTTTTCGCTACTACTAAGATTGGAAGTAAATATGAGTTTGATTTTCTGTCTGCCAGTTAATTAGCACCCAGAAAGGAAGCAGGCTGCGGGGGGTGGGGCGGCAGCAGTGGCAAAAAAAGCACTAATTAACAGGCTAGAAAATAAATCAAAAATCTTAAATTGATTACTATAACTTCGAAAGAATACAACTTATAAGATAGACCTGAATCTGCTTTCAATCTTCACTTTGTATTGCCTGTAAATCTCCATCTTGTATGTGCTGTGTTGGCTGCGGAAACGAATCTGAAAAGGAATGCTTAAGAAGACACAAGTTCCTGAAAAAGGAGACTGCCAAGGGGGAGATTAATAGGACCCAGTATGGCAAAGGCAATGCTGAATGCTTCACCAATAGTTTATATCAGTGTTTCCCAACCTTTTTTGGGCAAAGGCACACTTGTTTCATGAAAAAAATCTCGAGGCACACCACCATTACAGCCCCGTGACGTCAGCGCGCAGCGTCACGCCGGGAGGGACGCACGAAAGTGTAAGTTTCAATTTTTTCCCCTCCCCCTTGCCTTCCTTCTGTGCCAACCACCAAAAAGCCAAGAAAAAAGCCAAGACTTTAGGGCAGCAGGTCGACACGGAAGAAGCTCCTACCTAAGGACAGGTGCGACGGCCGTGTCCTCTTCTGCCACACTTGGCAGCCCTGCCTCACGGTCGTGACTCCCACCCTGATTTCTCCCCGCAGGTCGAGCGGCACAGGCAGCCCAATGTGTCCAGCCCAGACACAAGCCCCGCTTCCCCACTCTAGATCCTGAATGCGACCAAGTGCTCTGGACTCCCGAGCAGGGTGGGAAAGAGGACTCGCATCTGGTAGCCTCCGGGCTCCTCGCCTGCTCGAGGGATGGCATTGCAGGCAAGCTGCCGGCCATCGCCATTGCCGCCCCCTCATGCGAGTGGACCTGCCCGGAGTGGTGGGCCGGGGGAGGCTCGCTCTCTGTGGGGATGTGGCCCGCACGCGCGGCCCCGCTTCCTCCTGCCCAGGGCTGAGCTCCTTACCCGCGATCTCGGTCTCGCGCACGCGGATCCCACTTATTCCGAAGCTCGCGCCACTAGCCGGGGCTCTCACACCGTGCCAGGGCGAGGCGGCGCGGCCCACTGACGTCATCGCGGCTCGCCGCCGCCCTCGACTTCCCTGTTCCCTCCCCTCCCTCGGGTCGCCGTGGTTACCGAGGACTGCAAGCTGTTCGGGCGAGCGTGGGGCATTAAGTGGGAGAAGGAAAATTAAAATTAAAACTCGCCTGAAGGCCGCCTCTCCGGATATGAAGCTATCTTTCGAATTTTTTAATTTTTCCCACGGCACACCAGGCAACGTCTCGCGGCACACTAGTGTGCCGCGGAACACCGGTTGGGAAACACTGGTTTATATCATACGATGGCTGCTGGACGAACAGCTGACAGTCAAGAGCTGAGATGTGTAGAACGTTAAGAGAGACTGGATGAGAGATGCTTCAGACTAAGAATGCACAAGACCTGTGGGAAAAGATGTGTTTCTATATCTGCCTGAACATGTGCAAACCTCTAGTGAATATTGTTAATAATCAGTAATAATAAATGTATGGCAAGAATATACTACTAAACAGGATACTTTAAAAAGCTGTACAATCCAAAATGCATTTCGTTTTTTAAAGAAATCAATATGCCACTGCTTTTTCACCTATTATGCTAATAATGGCATTAACCTAGGGCACTTATTAAGGATTTTAAGTATTCCCCAGACCATTATCCTGGGTAATTGTTTGTCTTCTGAGAATCTGAAGCATCCATAAAGCTTGGTTTGTTTTCCAACTGCTCGTGCCTCATACCTCTGTAACTTGCCGAGAAACTGGGAAGGAGTGGCTGAATGACTCGTGGTTAAACAAGCCTGGTGGGTTTGGACATAACGCCAAACCATAGTTGAAAGAAACCACAGGCTAAACAAACCATAGCTTACATACTCAGGGGCTGATTCTGCATAATGTATTTGCAGAAATTCTGAGGTATCAGAATTTGAAACAAAGTGACTAATAATCCTAGACTAGTGAATCTGTTTAGGCTTAGATTGGAGACACAGATAACACACCCTTCAGATCCCTAGCTGTGCCAATATGTTGTGCACTTATGGCCTTGATTTCTTCTTTCCTACTCTTGCGTTTGCTAGTGTGTACCTTCCTTCCTTTCTGTTAGTATCTTTTCTGTCAATGGGAAAATCTGATTACAAAATACTGGGTATCTGATATCCCTTACGTGTTCATTTTCATTCTTTGATTTGAGGCATGTTGTGCAACGACCCCTCTCCCTTCCGTCCTTTCAAAAACCACTTCAGATCGCAATATGTAATCCTTTGCCTTTCTCCCCCCGCCCCCAGTTAATTTATGATACTTATTTCATTTCTCCTAGTCTCTTTCTTTTAATAAATTCCTTTCCTGAACACCTCCTCTTCTTTCCTCCTCCTTGATTATTATATCCATCTGAGATCGTCCTGGTACCTTCCTCAAACTTCCACTTGGCAGGCACTATTACAGTGGTACCTCGGGTTACATACGCTTCAGGTTACATACGCTTCAGGTTACAGACTCCGCTAACCCAGAAATAGTGCTTTAGGTTAAGAACTTTGCTTCAGGATGAGAACAGAAATCGCGCGGCTGCAGCAGGAGGCCCCATTAGCTAAAGTGGTGCTTCAGTTTCAGGTTAAGTACGGACCTCCAGAACGAATTAAGTACTTAACCTGAGGTACCACTGTATTTTCCTTAAATGAGAAATGTTAAGGATAAACTCTCTTTCCAGGATCCCAAAGAATGTCAGCTTAAGATAATGATTGTGGCTGCACCTCAAACCGCTGCTGCTCCCATTCAGAAGGAAGTGGGAAGAGTTGTTATGTCAGGGGTCGAAAACCTAAGGCCTGTGGGCGACAAGTCGCCCAAGGGAGTCGTTTTGCCAGCCCACGAGCCCTCCACGAACTGAGCCACCCGCTTGGCGCATCGCTGTGCTAAACCGATGCAGCACAGCACAGGGACCCGCTTTCGCAGCACCCAAAATTGCGTCTGTGCAGACACAGATGCTGGAAATCGCAGGCGCTCTCACTCATGTGCGCCCGCGATCTGGCCCACAGAGGGGGTGAACCGGCCCAGGCAAAGTAAGCCTTGCTGACCCCTGTGTTATGTAGTCCTTCATACAGCTTTTAGACCAGGGGTCGGCAAGGTTTACCTCGCCTGTGCCGGTTCACTCCAGCAGAGATCCCTCCGTGGGCCAGATCGCGCATGTTTTGGCATCTGAGAATCCGCAGGTGTTATTTCCGGCACCATGGAAGCGAGTCCCTGCACCGTGCTGTGCCAGTTTAGCGCAGCACGCAGATACTCTGAGTGGGTGGCTCGGTTTGGGGCCAGTTTGGGGGCCAGTTAAACGACTCCCGTGGGCCACTTGTGGCCCATGGGCCTTAGGTTGCCTACCCCTGTTTTAGACAGAGCCATGTGTTATAAATGCTCCTCCTTTCAACCCCACTCTGAATGCCATACGTATGTCAGAATGCAATTGTGCTTAGAAATTCATGATATATTTGAAAGACAATTGTAATCAATTGGCATCACTTGTAGGGTTACAAGAAGTTTTGTAAGGAGAACTATATGAATAATTGTGAAAGAAGACTAAGAAGGAGTTTATTTAGGATTTGGATTTCATAGCAATAACTATAATAATAAAATGCAAAATTAGAAAGGAAGTTAGAAAACCATCAGTTGAGGTTGATGGAAGTCCTAGGCTGTGATAACCAAAGTTTGTTACTCTTGTTTAAAATGGGATGTTGTGTTTGTAAAAAACAATAAAAATTATATTAAAACAAAACAAAACAGAATGCAATTGTGCTTGCATGCATTATGAACGCCAGTAGAAAAATGAGCCATTTATTTGTTCTTGTAATTATTATTATTATTATTATTATTATTATTATTATTATTATTATTATTATTATTATTATTTCTACCACGCCCATCTGGCTGGGTTTCCTGAACCACTCTGTGCGGCTTTCAACAGAATATTAAAAACAGAATAAAAACTTCAAACATAAAAAACTTCCTTAAACAGTGCTGCCTTCAGATGTCTTCTAAAAGTCAGATACTTGTTTATCTGTTTGACATCTGATGGGAGGGTGTTCAACAGGGTGGGCGCCACCACCGAGAAGGCCCTCTCGCTGGTTCCTTGTAAATTTGCTTCTTGCAGGGAGGGAACCGCCAGAAAACCCTCAGAGCTGGACCTCAGTGTCCGGGCTGAACGATGAGTTGGAGACAAATACACCAGTCCTCCTAAGATGATGAATTGTGTAAGATGGTTGGGAATCTGTTGCGGAAATGTAATTGATATTGCCTGTGTCAATCACTTATGACAAGAGAATCACCCAACCTCCCCCTTCACCATGACCACAAAATGTTAAGAGCTGATTCTTTTAATTTTTCAAAAATCTAAAATATAGAATTTGAGCATGAAGTCCACTGCTTTTCTTTGTCAACTTTGAAAAACTTGAAAGACCTGACCTGAATGCAAAACTGCCTCTTTCTTCTCAAGGACCCTTTTAATTATGTTTTTGCTCTGTCCCTTTCCTACTGCAAATATCGTGGGTTGGGGAGTTATGTGAAAATGGTTTTCTCATTAATGAAGCCTTCTGAAGCAAGTCCTGTTTAACCATTGTCGTGGCACTGTTACATTTTAATGCCTACCTGACAGATAGCGCCACGAGGTGTGTTTAGGGCATTCAGGAATCTTAGGGAAGTCAACCGAAAAATCACATTTCCCTAAAAACTCAACAACTTCCTGGTTTCTTACTTTTTGAAGTAAATGCCACGTAACTGTAAGTTCTGAACAGTGGCATAGCAAGCAAGAGACTGTCCTTCTTAAATTGACCATACATTTTAGCCAGTACAGGGATGCACAGGTAAGATACATTTCATATTCATCAGGAAACAAAATCCTCTACTTATTAGCAATTAAGATTGGAAAATTGTCACTGATCTTAGATCTAAACATTAAGAGAGAGATCAAGTGTTATGGAAATGTGCCTGAACCCAGACCGTTATTAGAAGAATCGAAAGAGTTGACTAAAGAACGAAATAATGGACCGTTGCTGCTATAATTACTTTCTAAGTGCTTCCATTAAAGCAGGGAGAATAACATCTGAAATTCTATTATTAGGTCTCTGCAAAGCTTCAGTTTTGGTAGTCGGTGATAAATGCTCAGAAATGGAAGTTCCGAAGGAGGACTAGAACATAATGATGGGGGGGAATCACAGTGTTTCTAAAGAATTTGCCTTAATTTGTCATTATTTTGCACCCCTACTTATCTCATGAATAATTTAAAAAGTCATTTTGAACAATTAACTCACCCCCAGGTATTAAAATGAGCTCGTATTTCCAGTTCGGAGTGGAACTTTCCCTTTGAACTTGGAGAGTTCCAACACTGCTTCCACCTTTGATTTGCATCTTATATAATCTTAGCTTTACTGCATTGGTGCTACAAGATAATTCCACTTTGCAGAAGGCTTTTCCTTCTGTTTGACGAAGGGGTGAAGAAGCTCCCTGACTCAGATGTTTTCTTTGAAACATATGCTCAGCAATCACAGTGCGACTGTAATGTGCATTTCTGAAGCATTCCTCTTTTATTTAAGTTTTCAGATTTACAATTACATCGTTTTCCATTCTTACACAGCAGCTCTTTTTGACTTCCCACCCAGTCTGCATGAAAAACAAAATGAGGTATATTTAGAGTATATCACATAAAAAGCCACAACCTAAATTAAATCATGGCTCAAGAGCCCAATACCTCTCCCCATAGGAACCGACCTAGACTCTGTGCTTGTCATCCAAGGCCCTTCTCTATGTCCCCCCCCCCGAGAGGTTTGGAGGGTTAAAACACAAGAACGGGGCCTTTTCTGTGGTGGCTCCCTGGCTGTGTAATGCTTTCCCCAGAGAGGCTTGCCTGGAACCATCATTACATATCTTTAGGCTCCAGGCCTTTGGCCATTACCGTATTTTTCGCTCTATAACACGCACCCGACCATAACACGCACATAGTTTTTAGAGGAGGAAAATCCGTAGGCATGCCACCCGTAGGCATTCCCTCCATAACACGCACAGATGTTTCCCCTTACTTTCTAGGAGGAAAAAAGTGAGTGTTATGGTGCAAAAAATACGGTAAATATCTATGGCCTGTTAAATGAGGAGGTTGGGCTGTTCTTACGATTATTTTATTATTATGCTGTGCATTATCATGTTTTTTATTATTATACTGTGTAAATTATGTTCTTAATTTTGTACACTGCCCTGGGGTTTTTGGATAAAAGGTGGTATAAAATTTAAAAATAAATTAATAAAAGAACTTCAATCGTATCCCAATAAACATTAAATAGGCTTTCACCGGAACGTGTTCTTAGGCATCTTGCAGACTATTGATGCTAAGTAAATATTAAATCGTAGCATAAAATTGTAGTTTACAAAAGAAGATTCTCAGAAGGTGAAACTTAAAACGTAACCCTAGAAGAGAAAATGTAATTTCCAGTGACACCCCAAAACTTACTGTGTTTTGTGCTCAAACCAACCTATCCAAGATGCTTACATTAACTACAGAAGCAATTTTCATAAATACGTCTCATTTTGACAAGCTGTGCTTCCCTACTCTGCAGAAAGATTATTGCTGTGAATTTTATTGAGAATGTGTGAAAGCATGTTGATTACTTTGAATGTCTGCTGCTTCCTTATCTCTGTGTCTTTTACTATGATGTTGTAGAGCTTGGATCATATGGAAAGCTAAAATATTATGACACAATGACTGAAGAAGGTAAGAAATATTTTGGAATTTTTGTCTCAGCATTTTTTTATACTCTTTTTTAAACAAAAAACAAAAAAACTACTGTGATTACTTTTCTTCTTCTTGGTTTTTTTTTTAGTTCCTCTTTGCATGATTTCATTGACATAGTGTGATGTGCTACCATACTTCTTAACATTTTTATCAACTCGCATTTGCTGTTTCTTTTTTTATTGCCATACAGCAAATCAGTTTTGCTTTAACATAGCACACACTTCCACCGATCGTCAATTTTAAAATTTTGTTCTTCATGCAAACCTGATCATGCCCACAGCAAGCCCTACTGAGTTCAGTGGGACCCACTCCCATCTAAGTGTGTAAAAAGACCACTGTCTAAATGTGCCTAAATTTATTAACGCAAGACACAATGAGACTTATCAATCACACTTCTCATTTTGGATATAGCAAGGCTAGGAGATGACCTTTTGATTTTGCAAACACCTACGTGCAAATTGTTCAGAGCTTCATCAAACTATTTGGTTAATTGATATGAGTGTTTTCATCGAGGTTAGGTGATGTTGTGCAATCCACATTAACAACTGAGATATAGTTTACACCTGTGCAGCCATTTTAAAAACGTAAGCTATGCCAGTTAGCAGTTTGCTCCATCTTATCAGCACACGCAGTCCTTATCCAAAGTTTTGATGGATGAATGAGAGGTGGGTGATGCTACTATCGTCTTCTCCCCATGGCTGAACCAAAGGTGGAACTGCACTGAGAGTTCTTGCAATCCTTATTCAGGGAGGGGGCAATTGCAAGGAAGAATCCATGGAAGGAAGTGAGGCACTTTCCTCTTCCCTCTCTCACTAATTTGGTGCTGAATGGATCTCGAACGGGAAGTAATATTGGTATTTTGCCACAAACTATGTCCATTGTTGGACGCGGGTGGCACTGTGGGTTAAACCACAGAGCCTAGGACTTGCCGATCAGAAGGTCGGCGGTTCAAATCCCCGCGACGGGGTGAGCTCCTGTTGCTCAGCCAACCTAGCAGTTTGAAAGCACGTCAAAGTGCAAGTAGATAAATAGGTACCGCTGTGGTGGGAAGGTAAATGGTGTTTCCATGCGCTGCTCTGGTTTGCCAGAAGCGGCTTAGTCCTGCTGGCCGCATGACCTGGATGCTGTACGCCGACTCCCTTGGCCAATAAAGCGAGATGAGTGCCGCAACCCCAGAGTCGGCCACGACTGGCCCTAATGGTCAGGGGCCCCTTTACCTTTACCTTTAGCACTGGAAAAGTCTGTTGTGTGGATGGGGCTGGCTTTTCAAATGCTTCTGGACTTCAGCTTTCAACAGACCCAGTCAGCATGGCCAGTGGTCAGGGATGGTGGGATTTGAGATTAACACTGCCAGGTTCCCCTCCCTTGCTCTCTTGAGTGTCATGCTAAGCAGCTGAAATGAGCACTTTCCCCATTATGGCCCTGGCAGTCAGTGCAACCACTGGCTTTGTTGGGGGGTGGGAACAACTGCCTGTTCATGAGTCCCTCTGGCTGCAAGAGGAACAGGTGCAATAGGACCCGAAAAATAGGACCAGATTGTAAATAGCCTTTTTCTGTTTGTGTGCCTCTTCTAATGACTCCATAATCGATCTGTATCCATTTTTCTACTCATATGCAGATATGTACTCTTTACCATGTGAGGTCTTGTACCTATTATTTAAGATTTGTGTTTTCCACTGCATTAGAATGAACTAACTAATGAACAGATGACATCTCATTAATTGGTTCTTCATTTCTCTTTGTAACCGCTCTTTATATAGTCTGGCTTTTGTTTCTTGAAGCACCCATTGATCTCGCTATTACATTATGTTGTATTAAATGCTCCTGTTTTCAAGCTGTGCCATGTTTGCCAAGTGCATTCTTCTGTGTCAAACCAGTACCAACTTTAAAATACATCCATCGGACACTGCAAACATCAAATAATAAAAATGCTTCGGGATGGATGAATCTTGCCGCTGGAGAGACGAATTTTATTGGTGTCCATCAATTGCCATGTTTATCTTTTATTTGATTACATGATTATATCCAAGCTTTATGCCTTCATAGATAACCTTCTATGTTCCTAGTCCCAGTTTTCGTTGCTTCTCTGCATCCAGCCATCTTCTGCTCTCCAAAAGCCTTTCAGAAAACCACAAAGGTTACATTTTTAGAAACTAATCTGATCTCAGGAAGGTCTTTTGAGGGGGGCAAAAACCATTGTTGTCTGCATCTCAGAAACATAATGAAAAGGGAAATAGAAAAATATTTCTCTTCCACCATTTCCCCACAAATATTTGGTATTTCCCGCTGCCTACTGCCTCCCATTATATTTGAGCTATATCCTTAAATCACTCCACTACTAATTGAAAAGCAATTGTTAAGATGAATACGGGAAGTCCGTGCTGCGAGCCGATCCCAGTTATAGCTGGAGACACAATCATGTGCTCCCCCAACTCCCCAGGCAAAGGAGTTGAATACAGTTGTAAAAACAGATTGCTGCTTAAGGTACATACATTCATTTTTTTTTACTTTCACCTCTTCTACGTAGGCTTTTCATGGTTTAGCAAATATGCCAAGCTTTTTTGTCCAAAGACAGCAACAGAGCAAAACAATATCCATCATGGGAAGTATCCTGGTTTGTGCAAAAGACAGGTTCTTATTTTCAGATAAAATAGGAAACTGGTTTGCTGCAAACTCTGGGTTGTTTTACTACATTAAATTTGAATCAGACACTGGTCCATGGTGTTCGCTCAGCCAGTTCCTGCTCATTATCAAAATTCATTATCAGAACGGAGAAAATATATTGTAGGATAATTACAAATGTCATGCAGTTAGGTCTCTGAGTTGCATAAAGGTCTTATTGGGTTAAAGTATTTTATTGATTAATTGATAAGTAAATAGCGTATGATTTGTTGGCTGCATTTTATTCTTTGTGTTTTAGTGTTTCATATGTGTCTTAAAACTGTTGTATACTACCTTGAGATTCTCAGAGGAAGGAAAAAGAAACATTTTAATTATCCCCCCCCCCCCCCGGTTGCATGAGTGAATCTCCAATTCTTCTCCGTCCCCCTTGCGGTATAACCCCCCTATCTGTCCCAGAGGGTTGTGGGATCCTCTGGAAAAGATTTTGGGGTCGGCTGGTGGGTGATAGGGGGAGGAGAGGAGCAGGAAGTCCCATTGCTCATGCAGAAGTCAGTTGTGCATTCAGACAGATATCATTGGTATTCACCCCTATATTTACTAGGTAGGCTCTAGCTTGAGAATGATTTTGCCACAATTAATGCATTAGTCTCTGGGCTGCCACGGGCCTCTTAGGCTGCAATCCATTTAATTTAGTGAGATCTAGTGTAAACTTGCATAGGACTGAGCTGTTAGTTGTCTCTTCTGGAATTTGTCTCCTAGGAATGGGGGGGAAAGGCGAAGCATAGCAGTCATCCTATTAATAAAAGTTGGTGTTAATTCTGACAGCTTTCTTCATTCAGCATTAATTGAAACCAAATCCATGTGCCCCCTTGGTCCAAGGTGCTGTCTCTCAGCCTTGCAGGAGCTTCTGGTGATACAAATACACACGCAATACTAAGCCACCATTTTGCAGCTATTCAAGTTGGAAGATATAAGTTCAGCTTGCTGTTTCACGGTGCAAGAAGCTGAGGCAGTAACAGGAATCTGTCACCTCCGATAGCTGTGCTTTACAAATGTGGTTTTTTTCTTTCTTTCAGGAAAGTTCAAAGAAAGGGCATCTATTCTTCATAAGATGGCCAAAAAGTGTCAGGTGGAGGACGGTGAAAAACGGAATGGAAGTGCTAATCATGCCGGTAGGCAAAACATAATAATATTTAATTATTTCGTTTGCAGATATGTGAATAGATATCAAAGACCAGCTCACATAACATAACACAATAAAAACAGCATTCATAAAGATAAAATATACAATCGGAGCAGATTGCAGCAGTAGTTCGTGAGTTAAAGTTGAGATATATACATTCACCCTTACAACTGAGATTTGGGCTACCATAAAAAATTGACCCTGAGGCGCCCCAAAGGGGAACTTCAGCATTTCCCTGGTAAGCTATTTTATTGTAGAGGATGATCTGTGCCTACAAATCTGGGCGCAGAATCTGGCTACCAGCCAGGTCGTCTTATGATCTTTGCCTAAGAGGAGAGAATTAAATATGTGAATAGAAATGCTATAGAGTACTTTACTCAAGAAGATACCGCATTTTTTAAAAAATGAGGTAATACCTCTGTACTTACAGTACAATTGCAAAATAGCATGTACTTTTTTTGTTGCAAAGAAACCTGCATCTGTTCTGCACAACATGGATGGGTCTGGCATTCTCATCTGTCTTCCAATGCAAACATGCTTCCCTTGGCTTCTTGGTATATGCGGTGCAACTGTGTTCGCCAAGTTGAAAGCAGAAGTGAAGAACAAGCTTTCCTTCTGCAACATCTTTTTCCCATGCCTGGTTTTATTTAAGCTTAGATCAGCAGTGGGGAACAGCAGCCCACCGGCCTAATTAGGCCCAGCAAGCCATTTCCCAAACCAGACCCACCTGCCCACATGTTGTGTGATGCAGTGACAGTGAACCCCTTTGAAGATATCACCTGACATCATACTAGAATCAGCTGATTGACAGCTGTGCAGTCCCACTCAGCCAGTTCCCCTCCCCTCCCCTGGCTTAGATAATCCTCTGTGATCACACAGGCTAATGATGGTCAACAAGTTGGCTCATTTGCAACCCACCAGCTGATACATATGTGTGTCCCCCAATTAAGGGATAGCCCCGCATCCCTTATCCACATTCTTCTAGAGACTGGTTAGGAGTCAGAGAATATACTGCAGAATAAGCAGCGTCTTTTATGCCTTCCTCCTTCACCTTTTCACGAGTCTTTAAATTGTGGTGTGTGTGAATAGCCCAGGTTTATCCTTGCACCAGTCAGGTCTAGCGGAACAGGAACTAAGAGAATCCCAAAGCACTACAAATTCTTCCTCTCTTGCAACATAAATGCTTATGTATGGGCAAAGAGGAGCAAATCACAGAGCTTCTCTCCGCTAGTTTCATCTCCTGAGCAGTTCCACCTGAGGTCCTGGGAGTTGGCTGTGTCTGTAAGAGGCAGATGCACGATAAGAGACTAATTCGCTCTGGGTGAGCAGCTGTGTAAAAAAGTAGGTGATTAATTAATAGACTTGATATTGGAGCAAAGAAAGTAAAGATTACAAAGATATTATATTAAACTCTGTTAGCATTCAGTTTGACTCTCCTTTAAATGCCACTGGCTTCAGTAGGTTTAAGCTACACTATTTTTGTCTCAAACTAACTCTTATATCAGCTAATTAAATACCAGTGCTTAATTGTTCAATGAGTTTACAGATTAATGGTTGAAAAGTAACTGATATGTTCTCAGTTTTGCTTACATTTTGTTTTTTAATTTCTGGAATATGCTTCAGGTGCCCCAAACGCTGCAAAAGTCGAAGTTGAAGTGACACCACCAAATGATGGAGCTATGCAAAACGGAACGGCTGTTGGAGCAGTAGAGGTTGCTATCTTATTCCTTCCTCTTCTCCCCCCTGTCTCCTCCATCCCTATTTATGCATGATTTCGTGATGCACAGGAAGTACCATAAAAGGGCAGAGATTCATAAAATTATGAAACACTGGAGAGAGAGAGAGAGACTCTTCTTCTTCTTCTTCTTCTCTTCTTCTTCTTCCTCCTCTTCTCCCTCCTCACAAGAATTCAGTCCTCCACAGGTATAGCTAGTTATCATACGGTGTTTGTGAATTGCATGGACACAAGCTGTAGTGTTGGCCACTTGGTTTGATCACTTGGCCATTAGCTTTATGCCCTCCTCACACACCCCTTAGAAACATCCAGCTGGTCACTGTTGCAAACAGAATTATGGGTGTAGGCCAGGAATGAGGAGGTTGTGGCCTTCCAGATGTTGCCGGACTTCAGTGCCTGTCCTCGCTGACAAAGGACTATGCTGGCTCATCTTCCTCATCCCTGGACAAAGTGGACCTTTGGTCCATTTCAGTAGCACCCTTATGTTTTTACCGTACGAAGTCTGTGGGCCCAGGGTGGGGGACACTTACCACTTATCAAGATATAACCTATATGCAAGAACAATCACCTTGGAGATTTTAAAAAGCCCAGTGGTTTCACATAAGCTGATGCAGCAGCCGTGTCGTGTGATACGTGGCAAACTGGCTCTCCAAAACTTCTGAGGGAACATTTTTCTCAAGGTTGGGCCAAAGTCAGCGATGTTTCCTTCCAGGGTGCATTTCTCACACTTGCCTAGGGAACTGCGTTCACATCACCTGGTTCCATTAATAGAGATTCTTTCCTTGCGCTGAGCAAAACATTTCCTCCCAAGACTGCAGCCTGCCAGCTGTGATTAACTGGATTCATAAAAGGGACACACTTGTGAGTGCAGCAACCTAACCCGCATTCTCTTGTTTTATTTTATTTCTCATTATTTATAAGATTTTATTAATACATTATAATAAAAAAGATTAAACTAAAAGAAAAGAAAAAGAAGGATACAAAGCCCTCTTTCACAGGTAAATCTTAACTTGACTGACACAAGTTTTGACCCAGAATGGGTTTTTGACAAATGGATTCCCACTTTCAAGACTTCGTAATTAGAGTCATAGCAAATATACCTGTGGCTCCACCTATTGATGTGCCTGAATAGTCTTGAAATAATTTCAGCTTTTAAACAAGGCTGTCTTCAAAGCAGACAGGCAAAAAAAGACAAAGCGCAGTGATTTAATTTTCCATATGAATATTGTTTTGTTATCTTCTTGTTTACATTAGGTATCACCCAGGACTTTAATTTCAGTTGAGCACTTTGATTTCACTGGGAGATATTTGAGCATCTGCTCTACTCTCCCATTGAATCACCAGGATTTAAGACTGCTTAGTTTGGCCTGGATCTTGCCCTTTGTCTGTCTAACAAGGAAGTGTTTTCTTTAAGCACAGGGGAAAAAACACAAAAGGGTCTAGAACTGAACAAATTAATTTGGAAGTCTTTATCCTTCCTGTCACTCAGGGCTCAGAAATTATTCAGGAAGAACAGAGGCACAAGGAAGCACAACTGCATCTCATAGAATATTCTATGTACAGTCGTTGTGTGTCTAGCGTTTTCTAAGCCCACTGGAAAATCCTGCAGAGTCAGGAAGTCATGTTTTCAAAAGCAAAGTGCTATGTCTGCCTTATTTTGAATAAACTGTAAAGAGAAGGGACCTGAATTTTTGCAAGTCCATACAACTGGATCAAACCATGCTATCCTCTGCCAGTTCTGCAAAAGAAGAAATCAACAAAAATCTGGCATCAGAAATGGCAACATTTAGAAACCAGTGGGTGAGCCTTTTAATTTCCCAGAACGCTCCACTTTTTATATGAATGTTGGAGTTCCCTGTCAGAGGAATTTCAGAGGGAGAACAGCGTGTCAGATAGCTGGATTGAGACTAATCAAGAAGTTTGATTCCATCATTTAAGCTTCACTAGATACCATGTTTTACTGTCCCAGTATAGCTGTTAATTGACATAGTAAAACTCTTATGCTGCTGCTATCAGCAATTGCTGTTCCGTATTTTAAGCTTTACACAGAGTTATGGACATTGTCATGTATCCCCCAGCTGAGATTCTAGGCCATGGGTGTCAAACACATGTGGCCCGTGTAGCCACCGTCGGCCGCCAGCCTTCACCTTTTATTCTCGCTTTCTTTTTTTTTGACACAAGAAAGCTGCCTCTTCAGCGCATGCGCGGCAGCCTATAAGCCAGAGAACATCTGCCCTCTAGCGGCGCCGGCCGTTCTACACAGGAAACCTCCACTTTACTGTAGGACCTACAGATACAACCGGCCCTTTGAGGGTGACCAAACTGCTGATACGGCCCCCGATGAATTTGAGTTTGACACCCCTGTTCTAGGCCATGAAAATTTATACTGCACTGACAGCCCAAACGTGTACATGTTTACTTAGAAGTAAGCACCACTGAGTTCTTTGGGATTTACGTACCGGTGAGGGAACACAGGATTAAAGCCTTAATCTGCTGGTCTTTCAGTAACCTTGCCAAGCTGACACAGCTGCCCAATGGCAGGTGCTGAACTACTTGTTACACTACTTAACTCAGGCCAAGAAAATCTTGCAAGCCTGTTCCTCATAGCTTCTACTAATCTGAGAGTAGTGTACTTTGCAACCATTTATATTTCATAGAGTAGCAATGCACTCTATTTCATTTCCGATAAACAAAAGCTGCCACTCGCTTTCCAAAGAAAAGGCCATGTATTACTGTATATTTTCTTGCTGCTAGCATTAGAATGTTATGTTCTATAGCTTGGCACTGAGTATGTTTGATTTTTTAAAAGGCCAAAAGTACTACAGGAGCCGCTCGCTGAAAAAATTAAGCTGCCCTATGGAAGATCATCCAGAAATTTTATATACCTTTTAAAAGCACCATTCCCCTGTTAGATAAGCAGTTAAGCAAGTTCAGCTGTAATTGTTCTAACCTGTGACTTCCCTAAAAATAACATTCACTTTCACATTAACATCTCCTCCCACTCAGACGTGTTCCTTTTTTACCAGTTTCTATGGAAACCAAATCAGAAATATATATATATATATATGCGCGCATGCCTGCCATGGCAAAGACAACTTCTAGTGAAAAGGGGCAAACTTAAGTCCATATTGTTTTCTCTGTGATTAGTAAACAGCTTTATTGAATGACTGTGGCAAAGTGGGTTTTGCTTGATACATCAGAGGGATAACACAGGAGTTACTCATTTCAGGAAAAGTTCCTCTCTGGAGTGTTTTTTCTCCTTGCAATGCATACTGGGCCACTTTTGTCCAAATAGCTTGACTTTTAACTATGAATAGTTGGCCATTTCTCCCTATCCCATTATTCCTTGGGATCACTGAATGTTTCTAACAAGATAAACAGCTTTTGGGGGAGTGAAGAGTGAGAACATGCATTTAGATGGTGTGGTTCTGTAGAATTATATCTCTTCAACTCATGGGTTGCAGTTCTGCTCCTAAGGTGTATCACATCTGTGTCATCAGCACTGCAACCATTGGTCATTTAAAGTTTTTTAAGGAGAATGAACAGACAGAAGCAGAGCAAAGGTGAATCACATTACTCCAAAACATGGTTAATACCAACAAAGTAGGCAAGGAGTGAATTATCACAGGAAAGGCTGGGAGCAGTAGACCATCTCAACTTTACAAACCAGTATAATTACAGAGACTTTGGTAAAGGTAAAGGGACCCCTGACCATTAGGTCCAGTCGTGACCAACTCTGGGGTTGTGGCACTCATCTCGCTTTATTGGCTGAGGGAGCCGGCGTACAGCTTCCGGTTCATGTGGCCAGGATGACTAAGCCACTTCTGACGAACCAGAGCAGCGCACAGAAACGCCATTTACCTTCCCGCTGGAACGGTACCTATTTATCTACTTGCACTTTGATGTGCTTTTGAACTGCTAGGTTGGCAGGAGCAGGGACCGAGCAACGGGAGCTCACCCCGTTGCGGGGATTCGAACCTTCTGATCAGCAAGTCCTAGGCTCTGCGGTTTAACCCACAGTGCCACCCGCGTCCCTTACTTTGGTACTGGACTTTGGTACTGGACTTTAATTTCCCTTTGCTGGGTTGATCTACACAAGCAATTTTTGACTGCTTTTGGGTGGCCCCTGCTCCTCTAATAGTTGTGTAGCAGAGAGTGAGACTTGTCATCATCACCACTTTTAATTTGTATACCGCCTTTCTATCTTACAATACTCAAGGCGGTTTACAAGCTGAAGAAACAAAGAATGTACACCTTATAACAATTTAATGCAATACAAGAATGTGATAATGAAACAGCTTTAAAATAAGCAATCGACATCAAATATAGTAACATTCAACAATCATTAGAATAGTATAGAATTATAATATCAGCATATAAAAATTAAACAGAAACCTGATCTTAACAATTGCAATAAATAATTTCGAAACTACAATCAATAAAACAACGGCAAGCCACAGTGCATAAAATAATACAATACAAATTGAGAAGCAAAGACTGGAGGGTGGGGCAAGGCAGGTGGAAGGCAGATTGCATCAGCTGAAAATCCCTCTTCTGCAGAACTATTAATGGTTCAGGAGCCCTGTCCTCATTTTCCACTGGCCAGCCAGACTGTGAGCTCAGATCACTGGCAAGCAACCAGTTCTGAGAGTAACCTCACGCAGATCACAGTCTCCGCGCAGGTGATTGACGCCTGTGGCAGCTAAGCCAGTTTCCCCCATAGTTCATTCAGCACTGGCAAGGTGAAGGAATAGCTTACGCAACATGCAGAGTGCAAACACTCCACTTCAGGGGGAAATTGGAATGGTGCATTACGGCAAAAATTCGCTTACAAAAATATTGGAGCCTATGAGGTTAACATGATGAAACACCAACTAGACCTGCTTGAAAACAATTTGGAATAGGCTCCTTCGGGAGATTGTAGACTCTCCTTCCTTGGAGGTCTTCAAGCAGAGGTTGGGTGGCCATCTGTCAGGGCTGCTTTAGCTGAGATTCCTGCATTGCGGTGCGTCAGACTAGATGATTCTCGGGGTCCCTTCCAATTGCACAGTTTGGTTATTTTATGCATAGTAAGGTAAACGGTGTTTCCGTGCGCTGCTCTGGTTCGCCAGAAGCGGCTTAGTCATGCTGGCCACATGACCCGGAAGCTGTACGCCGGCTCCCTTGGCCAATAAAGCGAGATGAGCTCCGCAACCCCAGAGTCGGTCACGACTGGACCTAATGGTCAGGGGTCCCTTTAACTTTACCTTTTTAACTGAGTCACGCTACTTCAAAATTGCAGCAAAGCTACTCGGTTCAGCAGGGCTGTTGCAAACTGCTGCTGCTAATGCAGGAAGATGGCAACATCACGGTCAACAACAACAACAACAATTTAATATTTATACTCCGCCCATGTGGCTGGGTTTCCCCAGCCACTCTGGGCGGCTTCCAACAAAACACTAAAATACAATAACCTATTAAACATTAAAAGCTTCCCTAAACAGGGCTGCCTTCAGATGTCTTCTGAAAGTCTAGTAGTTGTTTTTCTCTTTGGCATCTGTTGGGAGGGTGTTCCACAAGGCGGGTGCCACTACTGAGAAGGCCCTCTGTCTGGTTCCCTGTAACTTGACTTCTCGCAGTGAGGGAACCACCAGAAGGCCCTCGGTGCTGGACCTCAGTGTCCGGGCTGAACGATGGGGGTGGAAATGCTCCTTCAGGTATACTGGACCAAGGCCATTTAGGGCTTTAAAGGTCAGCACCAACACTTTGAATTGTGCTTGGAAACGTACTGGGAGCCAGTTTAAAGCAAGACTATTATGGACCAAAACACATGTTAAAGTATATCCTAATTGGGATTTAGCATTTCTGTAGCCTGTACAGGAATCCCATTTTCCCCATCATTAAAACCCTTGCAGAGTTGTTTAGATTAAGAAATATTAAGTAGGTGCAAGGTTTTTACGGCTGAATTGTAACTGATTCTCCTATCCGAACATTCTATGTAGTGAATAACCTCTAGGCTAGAAAATGAGTTTTCACAGTACAGGTGGTCCCCGCCCCCCTAATTCTTTGTTAGCACATGCAACATTGAATCGGCTTTGCACTATAGAACACAGAATCACACATTCTGGGCACATGCTCCATTTTTTCAAAGCACGTTTTTAGCCCTTATTGCTGAACATGAATGGGAAATGTTTGGTGAATGTTCAGGAGCTGGATGGGAAAGAGGAGGGAGAAGTTTTGATTATTCAGTGCTGTGTCAAGTTTTTTGCTGCTCCATATTACTAGCAGAAGCAAAGCAAATTCACTGAAATAAGTTTCAGCTTCTTTGCCATCCAAAATCTGGGTTATATAATATTGCCAAAAAAAAAAGTTTTGTTTTTTTTTTTAAAAAGGAAATTCAGTGAAAAGTGTACATAGTTGGGACCCAAGACTGATTTGTAACTGTTACCTTTCTTATATCACAAGATGCTAAAACTTGTATAGCTTTTATGCTGGTATTATTATTATTATTTACCACCCTTTATCTGAAAACCCCAGGGCGGTGTGCGACATAAAAAGCACAACTTTCTGTTTTGCAGCCAAATTAACATTATTGCAATTTCTCTCCCTTGTAACAGGAAGAGGAGGATGAAGATCAGCCCCTCAGCCTGGCCTGGCCCGACACGCCCCGCAAACAGCTCACCTATCTGGCTATTCTCCCCATCGTTTTTCCATTATGGGCTACCCTGCCTGACGTCAGAAACCCTGTAAGCAGTGCAATGATTATTCCCTTTTTGTATAGGATTTGAAATATTGGGTATTGTCAGGGAACTGCCATCAGCTCAGAGGCGAGAGGGGGAAGGGCAGCTGGATTGCAGAGAGCCTCCAAAGATCGTGGGAAGCAGCACTTCCTCAGCGGAGGAAGGAAGCCCCGCCTCTAGTGGGGAAGAGCTGCAGGGCTCAGAGGATGCAAGGCAGTGCCAGGACACCTTGCCCGAGCAAAGCAGGGAGGAGGAAGGTCCCCCTTTACCCTTCCTTGCGCAGTAGGCTTTCGCGCAGAGAGGGGAGGCATCGGCTGGGGGTCAAGAGACTACTCTGCTGGGGAAAGTTTAAGGACCGCCCACTCTCAGATTCTGCTAGTGAGTGAGCAAGACATGGAATAGAGGCGTTCTGCATTGCAAATGTTTTGCTCCAATAATAAAGCCTTTGAAAAGACCACTGAGGGACCTTGCCTGATCGCTCTCGAGCAACCACACCGATAGGCATAACAGGTATCTTCCCGTTTCAAAGTAGCAGATCTTCTCAAGATGTGTACGGTTGTTAGGGATCTGTAACTAAGTTCACGATCCCTTTGCCTCCATTAAATTTCCTGGTGGAAAAATTACCCAGCAAGAGTTGCTGCGTGAAATGACATTTGGTTTGAGCCGTTCTTAAGCTGGCAGACAATAGCTGTGAATATATTGCCATTTACCTATGTAAATATTTAATGGCAACCTATAAAATACGGCATGAATAGTCCTTTCATGTTGATCCCTGTGGCTGTTTCTTTAGATGTCTATTATCAGTACATATGCATAAGAAATAGTCCCCCTTGGATTCTGCAGGCGCCCAACAGTTTGTGTATCCTTCAGTCCCCTCTTCTGCAGAAGTTTCTGCATTCATTTGGATAAAGTATTTTCCATAATAGAATCCTGGGAGCACACCAGTTCTTTCCTGGAAAGAAATTCCGTTTTTTGTTTTTTGTTTTTAATTTCAGTGGAGCTTCCTTCCATGTAAATATAAAAAGCTTCACAGCCTAAGATTGTGCATGTTTCGCTTCTCACCTTTAGAGCCAAGCAGCCTGCCCCTCCAAAGTGAAGTTGTAGCCCCTCCATTTACTATTTTGTATTTCCTTCAGTGGGACGCGGGTGGCGCTGTGGTTCGAATCCCCGCAACGGGGTGAGCTCCCATTTCTCGGTCTCTGCTCCTGCCAACCTAGCAGTTCAAAAGCACATCAAAGTGCAAGTAGATAAATAGGTACCCCTCCGGCGGGAAGGTAAACGGTGTTTCCATGTGCCACTCTGGTTCGCCTGAAGCGGCTTAGTCATGCTGGCCACATGACCCGGAAGCTGTATGCCGGCTCCTTCAACCAATAAAGCGGGATGAGCACCGCAACCCCAGAGTCGGTCATGACTGCACCTAATGGTCAGGGATCCCTTTACCTTTAGGCTTTAACACCTTTGTAGCACGCGCAAATGAGCAGCAAAGCAACTGGTTGCACCATCATACAGCGTAGACCAGGCATGTCCAAAGTCCATTTTGGGGGCCTAATCCAGCCTGCCGGTCGGTTTAATCTGTGGTAGTTTATTTCCTGAGGTAAAATCCTAAAAAAAACAAAAGCTCAACGACTTTGAGGGGAAATCATAAAAAAGCTCAACAACTTCAGTCCTTAAAAAAAGCCACGGTCCGTCATTTCATCAAATCTGGCCCTCTGTGAAAAAAGTTTGGACACCACTGTAGACAGATTAAACACTTAAAGAGAAATTCTCTTGGAAAGTCGGGGCCAGTGCAAACCAGCTGGGGTTGAGGAATGTACTAACTCTGATTCAAATGATGTCCCTGTATACCTTTTGTTGTTGTTGTTCTCAAAACCTATTTGGGCACGTTTTCCAAAGAAATCTTAATTAAATCACGTATTTCTAGCAATGGATTCATGCTGCTCATAGGAATATGCTTTAAGGAACAACTCGTTTGTTTTATCAAAAGTTATTTGGTAGTAATAATGACTGTCACCCAGATAAAGAAATCTTAGTCCATTATGGATTGGCTTTAATCAAACTGGTAATTCATTCTTCATGCTTTGGGGGACGTGGGTGTATTTTCGCAAGTGATACCATTGTAGGAGAGGCATTACCTCCCGTGAAGAATAAATGTATCTTCTTTGATGGTGCCTATCATCTGTAGCTGCGCTGTATTCAAAAGCTCGCTAGGCAGCACATTTTAATAATGTTAATTATTTTTCTGCACGTACTTACACAAAAGCACTTAGAGTTAAAATAATTAACATTATTAAAATGTGCTGCCTGATTATTTGGGGAGCTTTTGCATTGATTAACCTAATGTTTAAAGGTTGTTGCTCTAGTTTTAATGTATTGCACTTCATAATTTAAGAGCTGAAATGTGCATCAAGGAAATCTAAATTGCTCAGATGAAGCATTGCATATCAGCTGCACTGAGCCAGCTAATCTTCCTTCGAGTTGCTGAATCCAATTGGTGTTGTCAGGGTGGAAATTGGATATTTGCTTTATAGAAAATACTTGTCAGCATGTCCTATTGCCATGACGGCAGGAAAGATGGCTAGTAATAAGGAAGGTGCTAGGTTCTTTCCAATACGCATTACAAAAAAAATATGCATTTCTTCTGGAAGGAAGTGTTCAGATGGGAAATAGCCGATGGGTAGTTTTAACTAACGTATTTTTTGCTCCATAAGACACACTTTTTTCTTCCTAAAAAGTAAGGGGAAATGTCTGTGCGTCTTATGGAGCAAATTCATGGTCCCTGGAGCCGAATTGCCCAGGGGCGAAAAGCAGATCGTGCTCTTTTTTTTTTTTTTTTTTTTGAAAGAGGGAAGTGGGTGTTGAAACAAAGCCGCTGAGCAGCAAGAGACCGGGACCGAGATAAGGGACTCTAGCAATAAAGGAGGCTGCCCGAGAGGGGGGAGGTAAAAGCCCATGGATCCTCCAGATTTTTACATTGGGTCACCGCAAATTCACCATCAGATCACATAGCATGTCCATGGCTACAACCTGCACCAAAAAAACCAGACACGTCCACTGTTTCATGGGGCCGCAATGGCGCAAAAACATGGTTACAAAGCACGGATCCACATGGATCCTCAGGATTTTTGCATTGGGCTAAAATCCTTTCAGAACCCTTTTGCCACACCCTCTCTCACATTAGAGATGCAAAGATCTTGTGGAAATGTGCTTCCAAGACACAGGGGCATTTCAAAACTAGAGGAGGGGGGTAACAACATTCAGCAAATTGCAAGGGCCGGTTCCTGGATGCATTAAGGATTAAATTATGAAAAGGTTTATTACAAGAGTGTTTCTTCTGATTATTTCTGTCAGAAGGATAAAAATGTGGTTGGGGTGGATTGGCCACGCACATAGAAGCAAAACAGATTATACATCTGGGAAAATCTGGGTACATTTCAGTAGAATGCCTCATTTTGTGGACTTTGGACTAAAATAGTAGCACCTCTGCTTACTGTTCCCATTCTTTCTGTTTTTCAGAGCTCGAAGAAGTTTTTCCCCTTAACGTTTTTCGGATCAATCTCTTGGATAGCAGTATTTTCTTACCTAATGGTCTGGTGGGCACATCAAGTAAGTGAAAGATACATCTCTGTTTTGTGTGTAACCATTATGGTCTGACTTACCGTATTTTTTGCTCTATAAGACTCACTTTTTCCCTCCTAAAAAGTAAGGGGAAATGTGTGTGTGTCTTATGGAGCGAATGCAGGCTGCGCAGCTATCCCAGAAGCCAGAACAGCAAAAGGGATTGCTGCTTTCACTGCGCAGCGATCCCTCTTGCTGTTCTGGCTTCTGAGATTCAGAATATTTTTTTCCTTGTTTTCCTCCTCCAAAAACTAGGTGTGTCTTGTGGTCTGGTGTGTCTTATAGAGCGAAAAATATGGTAACTTGATACATCTAATGGCTTTTTTACTCTGCTTCTGTACCTTGAGGATAAAACTGGTAGAGTGAGATGAAGCTCTGGATGTAAGGATGGGGGACGGAAGCTGTTTTTTATTTAGTACTGTTATTTAAGACCTTCTGGGGCAACTTAAAACAGGAAAGGGATATGAAGCTGTAGAACAAGACCATAAAATAAGTAAAGCAGCCATTTCAGCATAAAAACAGAACAGGGTACTGAAGAAACCCACCCTGGAAAAATAAAAAGGTCTTCAGCTGGTGCTGGAAAGATGCCAGACAAGAGGTGCCACAGTCGAAAAGGCCCTGTATCCAGGCACGGCCCTCTTCATTTGAAAAAGTGCTATAGATCTGTAGAAGAAATTCTGAGGATAATTTTTATATCTAAAAATGTACCTATGGAGTTGGGGAGCTAAAATAGCATGGTGCTCAAAAGCGAAATCAGCAGCACACCTAACAGCTTGAAGAATGCCAGACCAGCTAAGGGAACAGGTAACAAATGCTGAAAGCCCTTTGAAAGAAGACCATTGGTGTTATTAGTTCAATAAGGAAAGCTCTCTTCATAGATCAGCTAAGACTAAATATGGACTCACCGAAGAGCAAAGGGAAGGTCTGCTTGGACATGTAACCATTCTTCCTCCTGGCAACCTGCTTCATTGAGGACGTCAGCCCTGAATTAAGCACACAGAGAGACTAGAGCAGGTATAGGCAAACTCGGCCCTCCAGATGCTTTGGGACTACACCTCCCATCATCCCTAGCTAACAGGACCAGTGGTCACGGATGATGGGAATTGTAGTCCAAAACATCAGGAGGGCCGAGTTTGCCTATGCCTGGGCTAGGGTATACTTCTCTACTCTGCTAAGTAAAGTATGTTTCGCAAAGAAGCGTTTCTCGCTGCCACGATTTCAGCATATTATTTTGTGTTTAGGTGGGAGAAACCATTGGCATCAGCGAAGAAATCATGGGTCTGACGATTTTAGCTGCAGGCACATCGATCCCTGACCTAATTACCAGTGTTATTGTGGCACGTAAAGGCCTGGGGGACATGGCAGTGTCCAGCTCTGTCGGAAGTAACATCTTTGACATCACTGTGGGGTAAGTAATGTTTTTCTTTCTTTTTTAAAGCGGCAGCACCCAATTTTAACTTAAGCCACACATTGAAACTTCAAACTACAGTTATTAGTTGCAGTTCTTTCTTGCTACTTTGGGGAAAAGATGTAAATTAGAAATACGAAACCTCAAGGGAAAAGTAGTTCTCAACCTGTGAAAGCTGCTCAAAGTTACTTCTCTTCATGGATGTGTTTATCATTTTTACCACTTAACATACTAAAAATATCTTAAGAGGTTTACATAGGAACAGGTATTCAAACTTAAGTCTAAAGCAGACCCATTGAAAACAGGGAACATGACTTTGTTAGGCACATTCATTTGAAAGGGTCTACTCTGAGTAAATTGAACATAATAAATGCTAATAAAATGCTCTAAAATCTGGATTAAAAACAAGTTAAAATAAGACACAACTGCATATCACAAATAAAACTGAGTGGTTTATATTAACAACCCAGCCATGCGTAAAGGCATGTTAAATGTGACATTCTTATGCTAGTTGGTGTTGGCTTTATCATATAGCTTTCACTGCCACCGTGTTGATGGTGTGGCAAAATGCACTTTTGCTGCCTTTGACCACTGTCCGGAGAATGGTGTGATACTCAAGGTGACAGGAGCCGGTTCTCCTTACAGTGGACCTCAGCCAGCAACCTCCTCGTCATCTTCTGGCGCAGAAAACCCTTTGCCCCTTCTAATGCACTTGTTGTTTAATCATTTAGTCGTGTCCGACTCTTTGTGACCCCATGGACCAGAGCACGCCAGGCACTCCTGTCTTCCACTGCCTCCCGCAGTTTGGTCAAACTCATGCTGGTAGTTTGAGAACACTGTCCAACCATCTCGTCCTCTGTGGTCCCCTTCTCCTTGTGCCCTCCATCTTTCCCAGCATCAGGGTCTTTTCCAGGGAGTCTTCTCTTCTCATGAGGTGGCCAAAGTCTTGGAGCCTCAGCTTCACAATCTGTCCTTCCAGTGAGCACTCAGGGCTGATTTCCCTAAGAATGGATCGGTTTGATCTTCTTGCAGTCCATGGGACTCTCAAGAGTCTCCTCCAGACTCCAATGCACTACCATTCTCCAAAGAAATGTTTCCGTGCTCCCTACTGATAGCCTTTCCAATGTCGCTTGTGAGCTAAATCACACTGTCTTCCAGTGGTTAGCAAAGCCTACCTTTGCGAAAGCGTTTGCAATATTGTCTCTCTCTCTCTCTTCCCCCAACAGCCTTCCTCTGCCATGGCTCCTCTACGCTGTGATCAACAATTTCGTCCCCGTGGCCGTGAGCAGCAACGGGCTCTTCTGTGCAATAGTCCTCCTTTTCATCATGCTGCTCTTCGTCATCCTCTCCATTGCGGCTTGCAAGTGGAGGATGAACAAATTCCTGGGCTTCACCATGTTTGGGCTTTACTTTGTGTTCCTGATCGTCAGCGTCCTTCTAGAAGACAGGATCATCGTGTGCCCTGTGTCTATTTGACAAGGAAGGAGGTGCCGCTTTCTTGAACAACACCCCCCTCCCCCCACACACACACAAATTGCAAAAGCAAATGCCCAAACCAGAACCAGACAAGAACAAAGAAACAGTCTTGCAAGACAAGATAAGCAACGTCTTTGGAACCCTCTAATTTAAAACAGTGGGGAGAGGGAGAGCTGAAGTCATGAAGCGAGGCGTGGAGAAGTTCAGCTCATACAATTGCTGCTGCTGAACCGTGATTCAGAAACATGGTCTTGGAGAAGTCCCGCTGCTTATCTGTTGGAGGTATTGTGCATGTATTTTATAACAATGTTAAGCTATTACGTATGCTACACCTAGGATCTGCTCCCATGCATCTTTCTCTCTATATATATTAACAAATACATGCTACACAAAGAGAGAGAGAGAGCGCGCAATATCTTATAAACATACAGGGAAATGCCGATATCCATCTTTTGGGAGACGCAATTCTCCTGTTTGGGATTTTATCTGTTCGTGTAATGTAACAGAAAGAGTTATCAGTACCCAGTGCTGTCAGCATGAAGCGAACGACAGACAAGACACGACTCTCCGTGGATCATGTGCTGCTCCAGTGCAGCTAGCACGTGACGTGGACACGGAGGCTCTGCAGGTTTGAGAAGCGTGCAGATGTTTAGAGCAGATCAGTAGAAGTTGGGTTGATCCACACACACCCAGACTGTGAGAAATCAATAACCTTTATAAGAGGCCAGTCGAGTTAAACAAAACAAAAAGTTTGGATTCTTGCATCTCCTGTATGTTCCTGCTTATCACAGCATTACTCCAGCAGCAAGCAACTATTATGTACATGTGTGAAAGAAGCGCCAAAGGTCGCATATCACAGAGGTTGTGCATTGCCTCTTATACAGTACTTTACCAGTGGCGGAAGTTTGCACACTCAGATGTGCAGCATCGGAGAGGCGAGTGGTCAAGCGATGTCCATGCATGTGAGAATCAGCCTTTAATCCCAAAAAAGATGCTTGCTCTGGTTCCTTAGAAGGATCTCTGCATTTTTGCTATTGTTCTTCATCTATATATATATATATATTAGCAGGACATCTTTGAGGTACTCACAGGTAAAACCCACACTTGAAGTGTGGACTCCCATCGCCCACAGCATTTACATAAAAATGTACCACTACTAAGTAAATATACTCATTTTGGTAGTGCAGCAATACTGTAAGGATACAAAGTCATTTTAAATGCTGTTTCCATTAGTGCATTTGCCTTGCCATATGAAAGATGCTAGTGTGGCTTCCGTGTAGCTCTTTAAAATAGAATTTCAAAACTGCTCGATGATGGGGACAAGAACAGAAGCGGATAAATCCCATAGGTTATTTCCTTTTGTTACCTGCACTGCTGTGCACACTTCCACGTTCCTTTTCTGCTAAAGCTTTGGGGATGTTTGAGAAGGTAAATCATTTCTAGGGATGTGGAACTAAGTGGTTTGAAGCCGTTTTCTGAAGTTGCTGAGAAATGTGAAGATCAAATTGGGACAGTGAACAATTAAAGTTTCATCCATCTCCTGTAGAAGCCCCAGGAAGAGGGGCAGTAGTAAAGAAGAAACAAAAGAGGTTTCATATTTACTAAGACTCAGCATTAAATAGAACAGCTGTAAAAAACTTTTTTTAAAAACCAGCCCTTCTTTCTACAATAATCAGCACTTATCTGTGAAGCATCTTTTACCTTGTTAAAACTCATGCCATCTCAGTTCCGTGATTGATACATTACCAGTGTTCTTGATATCCTAGGTCACCCGTGTGCCATGGAAACATGATACTTTGTTGTCGTTTAGTCGTTTAGTCGTGTCCGACTCTTCCTGACCCCATGGACCAGAGCACGCCAGGCACTCCTGTCCTCCACTGCCTCCCGCAGTTTGATCAAACTCATGCTGGTAGCTTCAAGAACACCATCCAACCATCTCATCCTCTGTCGTCCCCTTCTCCTTGTGCCCTCCATCTTTCCCAACATCAGGGTCTTTTCCAGGGAGTCTTCTCTTCTCATGAGGTGGCCAAAGTATTGGAGCCTCAGCTTCACGATCTGTCCTTCCAGTGAGCACTCAGGGCTGATTTCCTTCAGAATGGAGAGGTTTGATCTCCTTGCAGTCCGTGGGACTCTCAAGAGTCTCCTCCAGCACCATAATTCAAAAGCATCAATTCTTCGGCGATCAGCCTTCTTTATGGTCCAGCTCTACTTCCATACATCACTACTATCAACATGATACTTAAGACCATATAACTGAGGACTCAGCAGATGTTGATGCTGAGCTTTCCTGTTCGTCCCACGCTTCCGCTTTCCTTTGTACTCTGTGCATTCATGCATCTGTACATAGCTATATTCATGCATAGCTATATCCAGGTAAATCACAGAACTCACAGAAAACAAGCCTAGATATTAGCCTAGGCATATTAAAACAAAAGTGGTGAAAGCGAGATAACAAGTGAAAGCAAGAAAATTAGCCGCCGCCCCCCACCAAATACTAGCAGCATAACTGCTGTCCCTTTCTTGTTTCTAAGCTGCTACAGCATCTTCCCGGGCAAACCTTTGTTTGTTGTTGTTTCCTGGAACATCGCTGGTGCCCTTTAGAGGCCCTGTTTGTTCATTGTGCCCTTTGGGGTTGCATCCAGGGCTGGGCTTGATACTGACACACATACCACCATGTTGTAAATTCTATGCATGTTCCTAGAGGTTTACTCCAGCTTCCAGAATCTAGCAGGGCTTTCTGCCATCTCACAGGATTGCAGCCAAAGTTAATATCCGTATGTTGTGTTAAAATACCTGGGCTAGGATTCAAAGATCTGTCCGTCCCCAAAGAAGGAGCTTTGCACTTGTGTTTCACAAACATCTCTTCTGAAATGCAAATCGGTTGTAATAGGACACTGGGTGGGGAGGTTGTGGGGGAGGTCAGAGATTGCTCTGGATGCATCTAAGCCCTTGGACATGCCCAAAGCACTTCTTTTTATCTTGGCCCTTTTTATCTTTGTTTGAAAAGTTAAAGTGTAATTTGTTCATGCCCATAGAACAGGCACATCCAACTTGCAAGAGACTGTGATCTACTGTTGTTGAGTTTTGGGGGGGGAGGGGGAGCTTGGGGGGGCGATCCACCATGATCAACCCCGCAATTGACCGGTAGATCGTGATCGACCGGTTGGACATGTCTGCCATAGCGGTCTTCAGCTTTCTTTTCAAAATGGCAGCTGTGAGGGCAGTTCCATCTATGGGCCGCTGTCACCAAGAACTCCCTATCTCATGCCACTGCCCTTCTGTCTTCTGCCATGGATGGAATGAAGAGCAGGGCATCTCCTGCCAATCGTAATCCCTGGGTCAGTTGGCAGTGAGTAAGATGACCCTCAGGTCCTTGAGTCCCGAGTCATTTAGAGCCTTTTATGCTAACAGCAAGTCCGTAAGCTGGTTCTGTGGAAAAGCTGGTTGCAGTTCTTAAGCTGAACAACCCTTTGCATAATTAGCTGAGAAAAACTGTTTTTTTCTCTTCTTTTGCAGTTCAGTAGCTTCACTTCTAAAGGTAATGATGTAATGGCATTGATGAGGATGGCATGTACTAACTTGCTTGAGTTGGGTGGGCTGACAAAACATCATAGATCATTTTTATCCAATAGCTGTTTGTAGCCTTTACTTGCAGATTCACACCTGCAATAAAGACATGGGGGGGCAGAATATGCATTTTGGGGTAGGAAGAAGCTGTACGGCGCTTCATCTCTCAGGAATCAAAATCCACGTTAAAATTGGAGCAGCTTCAGATGCAAGATTATGATTAAGGGTTTGGAATGCATGTCATAGGAAGAAAGGCCGCTGACTCAGAAGCAGGCTAGCTTTTCAAAAACACCATTTGGGGAGACAACTGTGCAGGAAGCTGTGGGGTGGGTGGTTCTGCAGAACAACACAGTGACATTTGGAGAGGGACAGAGAACCTTAGGAACAAACAGTTCCAGCAAACGGCTGGAGCCTCCGTTTGGCAGAGATGCTCCTCGCAGAGTTCTGTGCTTTCCAGCACTCGGTTTCCATGCCTTCAGCATTCCTAGTTGTTTGGAAAGTTAAAAGTGCAATATTAGGTTATTAGAACCTTGTAGCACAAATCGTTGGCGGGTTACTTAACATCAGCACATGAAATGCAGCCACACATTTTTATTTGTGCCCTGATTACCCCCTTAGTGCTGTCAAGGCATAACTATGTATTTACAAGACACAATGGGAAGAATAACCCCATCAGGAACTAGACCACTGAAAGTGTAGACAATCTCAGAAACCAGAATGGAGGCTTAGTTTCCAACAGTAGGGAGTATGACTTCTCTTCTCTTAGTAACTCTTTGACCCTTCTCAGGAAAACAAAAGAGGCAAATTAAAATAATTAATTCCAGTTGCAGAATTCAGCTTTTCTTGGAGCAGGACTTGAATTCCTTAAAGGTAAAGTAAAGGTAAAGGGACCCCTGACTATTAGGTCCAGTCATGACCGACTCTGGGGTTGCGGCGCTCATCTTGCTTTATTGGCCGAAGGAGCCGGCGTACAGCTTCCGGGTCATGTGGCCAGCATGACTAAGCCGCTGCTGGCGAACTGGAGCAGCGCACGGAAACGCCGTTTACCTTCCCGCCGGAGCGATACCTATTTATCTACTTGCAATTTTGACGTGCTTTCGAACTGCTAGGTTGGCAGCAGCAGGGATTGAACAATGGGAGCTCACCCTGTTGCAGGGATTCGAACTGCCGACCTTCTGATCGGCAAGTCCTAGGCTCTGTGGTTTAACCCACAGCACCACCCTTAGGCACTTAATTAAAATTGAATTAAAATTGAATTCCTTAGGCACTTAATTAAAATTTGTTTTTAGCGCAGAGTACACAACAGCCCTGATGCTATCTAATTCTGTATAGTTATGAAACATCAGGCTGACTTCAGTTAATCCAGGACTTTGCCCAATACTTTCTTGGACATTTTAATATCAATGAGATGACTGTATGCTTTTCAAAACTCCGTAGTCAGGTATGCCTGAGATCCTTTATATATTACAGAAAGTAGTACTTCTCATAGATTAGGCTTGGTTGAATTTCACATCGCCATTGTAATGTGCTGCAGTTCCTGCTTTGAGAAGCACCAGTGAGATTTAAGTGGTGTGTTGCTCTTGATAGCTTTCTCTGCAAATTTCTGGTCCTTCTGCACTTAAAAATAAAATGTCCCCTGAGTGCTTCAGCTCCAGCTAGTTTAAACTAGTACCGACATTCCCATCAGAGCCGTAATACAAGTGAGGTTTTCCTTGCATGCAGACAGAAAAACTTACCTAGTGACGGTCACTTGAATGGATGTAGATGGCGATTTTGAATTGAGTTCGAAATGGTTAGATGTTAGGCGTTAAGTGCAGATTTCTCGTGTACAGAAACACATTCAGCTTGCATGTAAAGCACGTGGACCCCAATGGAACTTGCTTCAGGTTCATTTAAACACACACACTTGGGCTGCAATCCTGTATCCACTTACCTGGAAGTGAGACCCGTGAGCCAGACTTGACTAAAAACTTGCAGTAGCAGCGCTGGCACAGTTGTGGTTCCCTTTTCTCCCTCTGTGTGCTTCTGCCGCCGCCGCCACCCTGCAAACAGCTGTGGAGTTTGGGAGAGCACAGCTAGCAAGCAGAAACCCTTGTGCAGACCAGGCGACCATAACAGTGCTACGTTGCATTCAGTGCGACTGAATAGACCTGTACAGGGTTGCAGTGTTAGATGCAAACACTAAGTAACAAGTAGATAAATAGGTTCTGCTGTGGCGGGAAGGTAAACTGCATTTCCGTCACAGTGTTCCATTGTGCCAGAAGCGGTTTAGTCCTGCTGGCCACATGACCCGGAAAGCTGTCTGCACACAAACACCAGATCCTTCGGCCTGAAAGCGAGATGAGCGTGCAACCCCATAGTCGCCTTTGACTGGACCCAGCTATCCAGGGATCCTTTACCTTTACCTTTTACCTTTAGGGTTGCACTGTTAGATGCAAAAACTAAGTAACAGGAATGGGTGTCCATAGGCTTATGTAGTTAACACCTTTGCAACCTGCCCTGCTGCCTCAACAAGGCATTCCAAGCTGCAGGCAGCGTTGAAACTCTGCAATATTTCTTAGCTATCCTCAAAAAGCCAGATAAGAAACAGAACAAAGCAGCAGAACAAACCATTGTCAGACAGGAGCTTGCAGCATCGCAAAGAAACTAAAGGCAACATGCACCAAGCTATCCCACAAATGCCAATTAATAAATCTATGCACAGTATAGAAAAACCGACACCCTGTTATATAAATATAAATCGATCCGATTTTTTGTGTGAGAAGTGATGGGAAAAGAGTATCAAACTGAAAATAAAGTAACTGATCCTTGATGGAGATGAAATGCGTTCCATCTTTCAGGTGTACAGGGAATTCTACACGGTTGCCTGTGATGGCTTTCCCCCAATTAAATTCTTAAGGGGGTGCTGTAAGCGCTCCCTCTTTCCACCTTGTGCTCCCCCTCCCCTTTGGAGACCTCAGCAATAACAAAACGTGAAACTTTGCATTGTTTCAGTCTGCCATAGACCCCTGAATTACCAGGGACAGGGGTGGCACTGTGGTCTAAACCACTGAGCCTCTTGGGCTTGCCGATCCGAGGGTCAGCGGTTCAAATCTGCGCGACGGGGTGAGCTCCCGTTGCTCTGTCCCAGCTCCTGCCAACCTAGCAGTTCAAAAGCACACCAGTGCAAGTAGATAAATAGGTACCACTGTGGCAGGAAGGTAAATTGTGTTTCCGTGCGCTCTGGTTTCCGTCACAGTGTCCTGTTGCGCCAGAAGTGGTTTAGTCTTGCTGGCTACGTGATCCCGAAAGCTGTCTGGGGACAAACGCTGGCTCCCTTGGTCTGAAAGCAAGAAAGATGAGCGCCACAACCCCATAGTCGCCTTTGACTGGACTTAACAGTCCAGGGGTCTACCTTAGACCCCTGAAGAATCACGTCATTCTGATTTGAAAAAGCGAGTTGCTAACAGTACTGCAGAGGACCTCTGAAGGCTGCTGGTGTTCTGTAGATAGTGGCACTCAATGTGAATTGCATTTCTTTTTTAACAGGGAACATTGCCCACCAACCTAGGCAGCCAGCCTTACACAGTGTTAGACCATTGGTCCATTTAGTTCAGTATTGTCTCTACTAGCTGGTTGCACCTTCTTCGAGTTTCTTCCCTAACCCTAACAAGAGATCCCAGGGATTGAACCTTCAACTTTATTCATACAAAGCAGATGTTCCATGCAGTCCTTCTCCGGTGTAATTCCAAAAATTTGATTCTCCAAGGTCAGATTACCACCTTGATAGCAACTTTTTTTGTTTTTAAGTTGATTTCAGAAATTAATATTGCAAAAGCCTCCAACATCACATTTAGTCATTGGGGGAATGACCTGGAAAGCCGTACCTGTGTCGTTCCACTACTGCAGTTTGCAAATTACTTTCTCCAGAATAGATCTACATACGTCAGTAGAACTACTTCTGAATAAGTATCCTGTAAATTGCAGTTCAGTAACAAATTTGCACTTTCTCAAGATCAGCCATTGATTGTGAAAACATTGATAAAGCGTTATGAATGACAATCATATATTATTTTTTTAATAGAGTATTTTTTAAAAACCCCAAGCAAACAAACCCACGTTTCCTTTGTTACTTAGGGAGGAGAGTATTGATTTCAAGCTGCTAATTATTTACTTATTTTAAAGAATTGTGTTTTGTTTTTTTAAAAAAAGAAATTAATATATGCAGGCCCAAAATAATAATTTATTTTTATGTGAATTTATTTATTGCTATTCTTCGAATGAAAATGGGACAAATGAATCAGTATTTTCTCTGTGAATAAAAAAATTGTACATAGTGTGAAAGCTCTTATTTGTACATAAGTGTGGCAGAAATATTCTTCTGAATGTATTTCTTCACTATAAGTACTGAATTTTAATTATTGTGACTCGTGTACACTTTTCCACAGCTACTCTGTGTTCCTGTAACTCCTCATAAGGCACCGTGTGTAACTTAAAAATGTGTGGAAATAAATGAACAAATTTAAAAAGTGAGTGACCTAAACGAGGCTGTGTTTTCTTTTTCTCCTTCAACTCTGCCTCCCAAAGAACCCTGGGAACCATAGTGTGCCCCATACAGAGCTATAGTTCCCAGCAAGCCTAACAAACCTTAGGCTTCTTCGGGCAGGGGAGCAATGTGTCTTCTTAAATATATAAACTTTATTTATAACTCTTTGCTGGAGGGAGTTTGGCACGAGGTTCCTGTTCTGGGCTCTGCCCCGTACTGTTCATGACACAGCTCTCCTCCCAGAGATAGTTGTCATCGCACCAAACACATCACCGAGATTTAAATTGGTACGTTTCCAATTATCGCTGTAGCAACTTCGGACCTAGATATTTTTAGATTAAAGCTGCTTAGCAGCAAGGAAGTCATATGGTAGTCTCTCAGCAAGATGCTTTTCTGTTTTCTGAATCTAGTGGTCCCTCGAAAGTCCAGCAACTGTGCACGTCTAGGTAGGCAAGGGGGTCTGGGTGCTCAAAGAGCTTGGCTTTCCCGTACTGCCCACTTCCTGCTGATGGCTTCAGCTAGTCAACAGTCAAAATACCTATCAAAATAGCTTATTAAGTGCAAGGCTGCTCTGCCACCCTTAAGCTTTTCTCGCGACTTGCAGCCTGCCCCACAAGGCTTCCTGCTAGAGGCTTTTCCTGGAAGCCTTAATGGAGGACAGAGGGCAGGTACCAGACAGAAGGCAGAGCGTCTCAGCGAAGGAAATTTAGCTCCTTGAAAAAGCAGTCCTATCTCACCCAGATTAGCATCTGGCAGGTGCCAGGAAGACTGCGCCAGGCTCGTGTGGGACTGTGCCAACACCTTTGTGTTTAGCAACAGGTGTGCTTGTGGCGATCACACGGGGTCCCCAGACGTTTCACCATCTATTGATCCCTGTGCCACCACTTGATTTCTCGCTGCCACCACCCAGGCCCTACCTGGTACAATACTGAGTCCAGTCAGGTTTAAATTGGAACATAAACTTCTGTTTATTTATTTCAGTTTAACAAGCGCATGGTTTCATAAACGGTATCGGTCAATTACAATCATGGGGTGCCTATCCAGACCTGTAACTTCCGCTACCTGATCTCACTCACGAAACCACCTCTCAGATATTTACTTGTCTTCCTAGCTCCTAACTGTTCCTGACTCAGCTTATTTCGCTACACTAATTCAACCTACCCCCAGACTCTACCCCAATTCACTCCCACTCCAACCAACCACCCAACTCCCAACCAACTCCCCTTTCGCCCCTCCCAGAGCTGGTTTTATAGTCTCTCTGACTCCACCCCCGGGTTCTGATTGGGTAACTTGTTTAACTAATTCACCTCCAGCACTCTCATATGTTAACGTCACAGTGCTCAAGAGCACATGAAGGAAATCTGGTGATTTAAAGTCGACAGTGTGTCATGATGGCAACTCATAGCAGGAACTGAAGCATTTCGCAAGAGGTTGTAAAGGGGGAAAGTAGTTCGGGTGGGGGGCATTGACTAAGGAAGAGGGCTACAGCTCATTATTGTTAAGACTTGTACAGCACAGGGTTAGTGAAGCTCCTTTGCCAATTTCAATCTCGTGCCTGCATCAGTTACTGTACAAAAATTGATGTGCAATTATTACAAAGACGGGGGTTTTGTTTTTTTTAAAAAAAGAGCTGAGCTAAGAGATGGTAATGTTGTTTCCAGCTTCTTAACAATTTCAGCAAATGTGTTTTGTCAATTTTTACATGTTCAATAGTACATTCTCTGGCAAACTATATTGTCGTGTTCCTTAGCGCCCGTTCTTGCAGCTACAAGTGTTAAAAACAAACAAAAATAGGTATCTAGTGGGTCCTAAAAATAAAGTGTCAAAAACCAAGGTAAAAAGGTACATATTCAGCAAACATATTGTCCATTCAAGGCCTGTGATATGAGGAGAGTATTTGAGGGGGCCCGATGAGTATGTGAATCAACCCAGGCAGGAAGAACTCTCCTCTCTTTGTGATCAGTTGTTCCAAACACTTGAATAAACCCACTGGTGGGACACACAGACTGTGCACATAAGTCATAAGCCTTAACCCTATATAGAGAATCCTAGAAATGTAGAGTTGGAAGGGACTATGAGGGTCCAACCCCCTGCAGTGCAGGAATTTTTTTGCCCCATGTGGGGCTGGAACCCACAACCCTGAGATTAAGAGCCTCATGCTCTGCCAACTGAGCTATCCTATCAGAATATGCGCCAACAGTGATCAAGGAAAGAAAGAAAGAAAGAAAGAAAGAAAGAAAGAAAGAAAGAAAGAAAGAAAGAAAGAAAGAAAGAAAGAAAGAAAGAAAGAAAGCAAGCAAGCATTGGGGGACCATAGCAGTCAACTTGCAGATTTGAAAATAAGGAACCAGCAGCCTCGAAAATAAGGGATCAGCAGCCAAAATAAGGGATTTTACGGGCACAGGTATGTTCAACTTCTGAGCCCCTCCGAGCCAAAGGCAGAAAGCCCAGCCAGCAGCCAAACGAAGCCTCATCAATAAGGGACAGCAGCGGGACATGACACTGGGATAAGGGACTGTCCCGCCAAATAAGGGACGCTTGACAGCTATGTGGGGGACTGAGATGGTGGTGTGCCGAGATTTGGGGGTCGGGGGGAATACATAGCAAGGGACCTAGTCTCGTTTGAAGCTTGGTGTTTAAATAAAATAGATAAAGCAATTCGGTTGCTATGCACCCAAGTAGCAAATAAGGCATTCATCATTTAAGTGGGACTAAAGAAGGAAATGATTGATGGGTTCAGGCAAGTAGGAAAATAAGTGAGCAAATGATGTAAGAGATTACACACAGAAGTAGCAGTGCCATTCTATGTACGTCTACTCTGAAGCAAGTCACACGGGGGTCATTTTGACTTATTCCATCACAACATAGGCTCTATGGACTTAAATGGCTAATGGACAGACTGGAACGGCAACCCCCTGGGAGCAGATCTCACTGAACACAGCTGGACTTGCTTCTGAGTAGACATACCTAATATTTCACTGTAAAGGCTTTACTGTCACAATGAACTTTAGCATCCACTTGCGTAATTTACAGAAGTGTCTCCTTGGTGCAAAATGGACCAGAAATTACTTGGTGCTAAGTCTGTGTAGCACAATTGCGGGTGGCGCTGTGGGTTAAACCACGGAGCCTAGGACTTGCCGATCAGAAGGTCGGCGGTTCGAATTCCCGTGATGGGGTGAGCTCCCGTTGCTCGGTCTCTGCTCCTGCCAACCTAGCAGTTCGAAAGCACGTCAAAGTGCAAGTAGATAAATAGGTACCGCTACGGTGGGAAGGTAAACGGCGTTTCCGTGCGCTGCTCTGCTTCGCCAGAAGTGGCTTAGTCATGCTGGCCACATGACCTGGAAGCTGTACGCCAGCTCCCTCGGCCTGTAAAGCGAGATGAGCGCCGCAACCCCAGAGTCGGTCACGACTGGACCTAATGGTCAGGGGTCCCTTTACCTTTAAGTCTGTGTAGCGCAATTGCCAGTTACAAATCACAGCATCCGACTCTGCTGGTTTTTACATCCTTTGGGCTGCGGACACAGTTTGACATTCCCCCTTCTGACTGAGCGGCTCTGTGAAGTCTCCCACCACATTGGGCAATTAAGCCTTTTCCATTCTAATGCTACGGTTTCGTTTGCGAGGAAATCTATCTACACCTGTCAGTCACAATTTAGGAAACAGCACAGGCTGAGATAACAGCACTGAGAACTGGGAGGACTGCAGATGGAGCTGCCCTCTCTGACTGGCTCAAGCAAGGTCTGAGGTAAAGCTTGTTTCATTAACTCAGAGCCCTCTTTCTCACGCACAGCCGCTGCGCACAGGGAGAAGCCATGTGCCGTCCACCTTGTGAGCGGCTCTTGCATGGAGCCGGACATCTCTCAGTGGCAGGAACCTAATGCAAGCGTCTTTATATATCCTTAAACCTCTTACCAGTGCACCTTTCTTGGACGAGGGCAGCTCTGCGCAAGGTACAGAATGGGCTGGCGCTTCTGAGGAAAGGTAGTAGAAGAGTTATGGACAGCCACAGAACCATTGAAAGCAAGGCAGACAAATGCAAAAACATACATATACACAGAGAACAAGTATTCCTGTTCCTTAATTAAGTAATTAATTTAATGCAGGGCTGCAACATTTAAGCAGCAGTTACAATGCTTAGTTGAAGAATCAGATTTTTGATTATTATTTTCAAGCGTCCGTAATTAATTGGGCAATGGACCTTTAAAACACTGGTTGTTCTTTTTAGCACAAGAACTTGCAAGAGGTGCCCCAATGTTTTTTGGTGCAGGAGGACCTTTAAGACATCAAATAAACTTTCCTCCTCACAGGAGATAAAATTGGCACTGCTCTGTCAGGACCACTGCCCCAAACAGGCAAAACACCAAAGCGCACCCCAAAAGAACAGAAAAGGGCAGGGGTCCCCCAAAGCGGGTAAGCCTTTCAGCAACAAAAAATAAATGAAAAAACAAACCCAAATGGGGAGGGGGCCACGTTGGTCCCATGTAAATCTGCCCTGGTGGTCCTAGATTTACAATATCTGTGAGCGGCATTGGTGCAAACTCCTATTGGCTCAGCTCTTTTGCAGCCTCCCCCCAAAAATTTTGGTATGTTGTCATGATCACACATAAGGGTGACTAACTTTGGGTTCAATCAAGAGGGCTACATTGACTCAGGCAAGGGGGGGGGGGGATTTCTGTCCACTGTGACCTACAGCTGCAACTCCTCACACTACACCTCACAGCCTCAGGATCAGCTGGGGCCAGGTGGGGGGGCAGTAGGTGCAGGAAAGTCCCATGTCACAGCCATAGAATCATAAGAGCTGGAATAATAATAATAATAATAATAATAATAATAATAATAATAATAATAATAATAATAATATATTTATTTATACCCCGCCCATCTGGCTGAGTTTCCCCAGCCACTCTGGGCGGCTTGCAATTGAGTGTTAAAAACAATACAGTGGTACCTCTGGTTACGTACTTAATTCGTTCCGGACGTCTGTTCTTAACCTGAAACTGTTCTTAACCTGAAGCACCACTTTAGCTAATGGGGCCTCCCGCTGCTGCCATGCCGCCGCCGCATAATTTCTGTTCTCATCCTGAAGCAAAGCAAATAGTACCCGAGGTACTATTTCTGGGTCAGCGGAGTTCGTAACCTGAAGCATATGTAACCTGAAGCATATGTAACCTGAGGTACCACTGTACAGCATGAAATATTAAAAACTTCCCTAAACAGGGCTGCCTTCGGATGTCTTCTAAAAGTCAGAGAGTTGTTTATTTCCTTGACATTTGATGGGAGGGCGTTCCACAGGGCGGGTGCCACTACCGAGAAGGCCCTCTGTCTGGTTCCCTGCAACCTCACTTCTCGCAATGAGGGAACTGCCAGAAGGCCCTCAGAGCTGGACCTCAGTGTCCGGGCTGAGGGACACAGAGTGTCATCTGAAGGGACAAAGAGTGTCAGAGTGTCATCTTGACCACACACACACACACATCCCTCGCAATGCAGCATACCTTAGTGAATTTCAAGTAATAGAGGCAGGTATTTTTAAAAGAAAAACGGTTCCACTGCTTTGCTATGGAGAAACCCCTTTGTGACATGCTGCCAAGTTTCTGCAGAGTTTCTTGCCTGCATTAAGTTCACACTGTTAGGTCAATGCTGCCCCCGTGTGGAACTAGATGCCAGTGAGAGGTTTTCCCCAATTCTCTCCGATAAGAGATACAGTGGTACCTTGGTTCTCAAACGCCTTGGTACTCAAACAACTTGGAACCCAAACACTGCAAACCCGGAAGTAAGTGTTCCAGTTTGCCAATGTTTTTCGGAAGCCGAACGTGCTCCGTTTTGAGTGTTACACTTCCAATTTGAGGGCCACACTTCCGATTTGAGTGTTACGCTGAGGTCTGTCTGTATTTGTTATTTATTTTGCATTTTTGTTTTGTTTTTGTGACTGTGGAACCCAGTTCAGCTACTGAATGATTGTGTGACTGCAATGCATTGTTTATTGCTTTCATTTTATGGATCAATGGTCTCGTTAGAGAATGAAGTTCATGTTAAATTGCTGTTTTAAGGGTTGTTTTTAAAAGTCTGGAAGGGATGAATCCGTTTTGCATTACTTTCTATGGGAAAGCACACCTTGGTTTTGGAATGCTTTGGTTTTGGAACGGAATTTCCGAAACGGATTAAGTTTGAGAACCAAAGGACCACTGTACTTCATAAAGGAAATCATATCCTCCAGCATTTCTCCAGTGAAAATAAGGATGTCCTAAGTAAGGAAAAGTGGGGCATTCAAATCAGAAATTGGGGTGGCTTCTGCAAATCCAGGACTGTCCCTGGAAAATAGAGACACTTAGAGAGTCTGGGAAAGCCAAATAAATTTGTGAAACTGCATTCTCTCCCCCCTCCCATTTTTCTCTCTCTCTGTGTGTGATGCTTGCCCCATTATTAATACATTTATACTAGCCAGAATCCAAAGAACACAATAATAATACTTTATTATTTATACCCCGCCCATCTGGCTGTGCCCCCCCAGCCACTCTGTGCGGCTTCCAACAAAATATTAAAATACCGTAATACATCAAACATTAAAAGCTTCCCTAAACAGGGCTGCCTTCAGATGTCTTCTAAAAGTCTGGTAGTTGTTTTTCTCTTTGACATCTGATGGGAGGGCGTTCCACAGGGTGGGTGCCACTACTGAGTGGCCCTCTGCCTGGTTCCCTGTAACTTGGCTTCTCGCAGTGAGGGAACTGCCAGAAGGACCTTGCTGCTTGACCTTAGTGTCCAGGCAGAACGATGGGGGTGGAGATGCTCCTTCAGGTATACTGGACCGAGGCCGTTTAGGGCTTTAAATGTCAGCACCGACACTTTGAATTGTGCTCGGAAATGTCCTGGGAGCCAATATATGCATTTCAGGACCGGTGTTATGTGGTCTCGGCGGCTGCCCCCAGTCCCCAGTCTAGCTGCCGCATTCTGGATTAATTGCAGTTTCCGGGTCACCTTTAAATGTAGCCCCATGTAGAGCGCATTGCAGTAGCCCAAGCGGGAGATAACCAGAGCATGCACCACTCTGGTGAGACAGTCTGTGGGCAGGTAGGGTCTCATCCTGCGTACCAGATGGACCTGGTAGACAGCTGCCCTGGACACAGAAGTGCTTCTCATGCATCCAAAAGGCCTATAGAGTTGTGATGTTCAAAGAGGAACTTTCCTTACCCTATGACAAAATGGTTTGGGGAACTGAGATGGGTTAACAACAACCACCAGTTGCAATATGGAGGACAGAGTGTCAGTCACCCAAAGAGGGGGAAATGCCCAAGTCTTTGAGCTCTTAAGATCCCACCTGGAGAAAATAAGGCCAAGGTAAAAACCGAGCTGTTCCGTGATCAAAAGATGTTTAATATGGGTCTGTTCGTACATTGCATGCACATTTTAGAATACTACCCGTAGAGGATTTGCAAGCTTTGAAAGCAATTCAGAACTTAATACTGTGAAGAGGACAGTGTATTCTGCTTTTCTTCTTTTTGATGCACACACAGAGACATTGTGCCTGGCCTCTGCTCACCTCAGACTGGCAGACCTCTTCCAGCAGAAGAGTTGTACTGATACAGCAAACCAAAACATATGAATTTTGAGCAACGCTTTGCATTAAATTGGCATGTAGCCTGTGAGGACACCAGGACACAGACTCTTAAGAGCAATCACCGTATCTCTCTGAGACCAGAATCCTGCACACTAAATGTATGTTTTGGCTTCAATCTTAAAACATGCTTCCTATTATGTAAGTCCCAAATGCTGGAATGTCCTTTTAAGAAAGCAGAGTAAAAGGAAAACTTCTCAGTGTTAATTTTATAAAAAACAAAATATGAACAGGGTTCTAGTCCTCAAGGAAGCAGATGAAACATTTATCCCAAGGGTTACAGCAAATCCAAGGCAGGCTTTCAGGGATGAGGAATTTGACACCTTAAAAAAAATAAATGTGAAGAAGTTCTGGCAATGTTTGTTTATTCTTTCCCTCTCCACTTTTTCACGATTCCCAACCAGCCTTACCCAGTTCCAAAGTGGATCAAAATAAAAAGTCTGAAAGCAAAATTCCAAACACTGAAAAAAATGTGACTTTTACAGAAACGTTTAATTTTTTCCAAGTACTTTTTTTTCCCTTTTACAGAAAAAATAATAAGAAGTGCAGAGCTTTCTGCAAACCTATCGGTAACCTCTGCCTGACCCCTCTGCAGTTACCTCCATTAATACTGCTTGAAATACTACATCTCTGTAATGGAAAGGACACCTACTATATTAGAGAGACGAACTATATACATTTCAGCCTGTTTCAGGCTACAAAAAGGGGCAGTACATTGGCTTCCCTGTTCTACAGATGGCAATGGAAATTACTAACGGATCTTTCCGTCACAGCCTCTATTAAACCCATTCTTTTCAGAAAGAAGTTCCAAAGGAAAGATTTTATTGCAGTACACAGTGAAGAAGATTTAACACTGAACATTTTACTAAATCATACACAAAGGAATTAAAAGCTTGCTAGGTTTTACATGAAACTTTCTCAGTTTTAAAATGCTAGCTAGGTTGCATTCTTGTCAAGTGGTACCATCCCATGATTCGCGTTGAGTCCTTAAGCAATTCACGGTATATGGTGTGTGTGTGTGTGTGTGTGTGTGTGTGTGTGTGTGTATTTTAACATCCGCAGAAAACCAAAACACACGTTGAGGGTTAACACTGTACCAGAGTATTATCACAAATTTCCTAAGCTTAAAAACAAAAACAAAGACAGAAGGTGGTACCCATAAAACCCTAATAAACATCAAATAAATTGGAGAAAAATAAAAGTGCAAAGAAAAGAAATAGGAACAAGGGGTGCACATTCCTATCTGGGCTCTTATGCAAGAAAATCTTCTGGGGTCAGCCAGAGACAAAGCCTTTTGGTTTGAAATGGGCCTTGCCATGGGTTTTCCGAGCCAGAAGCCCATTCTATACCACGAGGTAAGCTATGCTCCTGCCACAGCAAAACATGAAGGTACCACCTGGGTCAGTTAGGTGGCCCATCAGAAATCAAGCTTGAGCTCTCAGCTTATTTAGTTAGAGGGACCATATCTCAGCTTAATAAGCCAATGAGCATGAACTTTTGTGTACATCAGAAAACAAACCAAGCCATCTTCCACTGCTCTTTGTTGGAACCGGGGAGCTATGGTTAGTGAGTAGCTTCTGCCCAAGCCAGGCGTTGAAGCCAGCTTCAAATGGTGGTTTAATACCACGGCTCCTTCAAAGTGTTAACCATAATTTTTCATGGTTTGGACAAATCAGGAAACTATGGTTAACTGGAAGGCTACCTGGTCCGTTTCCTAGTTCTTGTGAAGGGAGAAGGCAGAAAGCACCTACACAACATTGAAAGTGGTTTGTCATTAAGGTTTATATGGAGCTGGGTAAACTTAAAAAGCTAATTTCTTTTGGTTAGAATACAGTTTAGAACAAGGTATGTTATGCCTGGAGTTGGGACCCAAAAATATGATGTATCTCTCCAAAGCAGCTAGATTCTCTGAGGCCTATATTAATCATCATGCTTTCTGGTCAGATGTTATAGAGTGTGCCAATGGCTCATGCAACATTTGCATCATGTTGTCCTAAAAGTTGAAACAGCTTTTATGAATTCAGCTTGTGAACCACAGTCTTCACTGGTGTTGAAACGAAACTGCAACCTCCTTAAAACTAAAACAGGTGCCAGAATATTAGTGCTCTCTGCATGAGCACTCTCTAAAACTCTGTCATGGCAACATGTGGCAAAAAACACCCATATTTGACAGCTAAACTTCAACCTTTCAGAGTTCATTTATTTGCTCGCAAAGAGCCGGGGATTTAAATGCAGATTAAAAGGTAAATTGGTTTTTCAAAAAATCTGGTGGCTTATTGTTACATTAATCTCTTTCCAAGAACTCAATGCATTATTCAGTTGCTACCAAAAGGGAACTGAAGGTGGGATAATAAAGCCATGTTCAGTCATTTCAATCAGTACTTGGGGCACAATTAGCTAAATGTGGATTTTATTTTATTTTTATTTGTTTTAACATATTATTTCATTGGTGGGGATTAATCTATTAAAAATCAAGGCCAAGATGTCTCAACAGAAACAGCAGCCAGAAAAGTGTGCATCATGATATATACATATATGTTAATTATATGTTAATAACGAAGTGTTTAATTGGCTAATTGCTTCCTTGCCCACAATCACCTAACAGTGTTTTTTTAGTCTGCTTATTGTCATAGATTGACAAACAGCCCCAAATAATAAGGGTGAAGCTCAGAGCTCAAGCAAGTAGATCGGAATCTGAAGGTTCATTCTTAGATCTTGCAATTCAAATCTCGCAATGGAAGGAGAGATTTTCATGCATTTAGAGCTTTTAACCTACCATCTCATTTTCCAGCCCAACTGAGTTCACACAGAGTAGACCCACTGAAATGAATGGGCCTAAGTTAGTAATACCAGTTGGTTTTAATGGGACACCTCTGAGTAGGACTAATATTGAATACCTTATTCACACTGCCCTCAAAGGCCCAACCTTATAAAGAGCACCTATGGCTGATCTGCCAACGCTTCTCCACTTCCATTGCCAACTCAACCCAGATTTCTGCTGCGATAACTTGAAAAGCAGCAGGTCGTTGACAAACACATGATGTCTAAGGGTTGCACAAGGCAGCCAGCATTCCAACTGGGGAAGGTCCGAGGGGTGGGTGGAGAAAAAGGTCTGTCCCAGGACCCCCAAACCCCTGGCACTGCCAAACCACCTCCACCACCAAGTGCCACAGTTCTGCTTAAGATAGTGGTTGAGCAATGCAGTCACGCCAATGGAGTGGAGGCATCTCTCCCGAGGGGTCTTCCACACCGCCAGCCTCGTAGTCCTGAGTAAGGAGAGAGGATCCGAGGCGGCAACTGCGAATTTGCACAAGTTCAAGGCCTTCTACGGAAGCCCGGGAGATGAACATCACAAAAAGGTAAGTGGAAAAAAGCCCCTTCCTCTGAATAGGGTTGTAAAGACTGCGGAGAGAATAATTGTGTTCACTCTTCCCACTTGGGATCAAATCTATGCTTCCAGGTGCCATAAGAAGCTGCAGAGATAGTCGGAGCTAGCCGACCTAACCGGAAGAGTCCGTGACCAGAAGGAGGAGGAGTATCAGGAAGAGTGGAATAAATTTAATGATTATTTAGTTAAATTTGTTAAGTTAAATTAACTGAAAACAGCTTGCAGATACTTAATGGGCTAAGGTTTTTATTTATGTTAAGTGATGGATTAATATGTTTAATTCCATAAGGTGAAGATCTAAGGATGTTAATGTTTAAGTTAAATTTCATAAAAATTGGGATTTGGAAAACCGCTAAAAGGACATGCAATGAAATTCAACCAAGGGGAAGCGAGGAAGTCACTTAACAAAGTTAATAACTGTAATTTTCAATAAGGCTATGATTTATGTTTGTCTGTTTTATGTGTTTGTTTGTTTGTTTATAATATTGTGAAAATTAAAAGAAAAGAAAGAAAAGAAAGCAGCAGAGATAGTGCAGGATGGTGCGCACCCCGGAAATGATCTCTTTCAGCTTCTGCCTTCTGGGTTATAAAAACTAGGACTAGCCGCCTGAGAAACAGTTTCTACCCAAATGCAATATTGGTTTTAAACACAGTGTAAAGAGTCTCTATGGGAGTATATTGTATTTAAAATGGGGTACCAGAGTTTTTAGGGGGCTAACCAAGTTGGGGTAGCTGGGATAGCAGGCTTGTTGGGTTTTGAATGTTTTATGTAGATTTTTCAATTTTGTTGTTCTGTATGGGACAGTGACAATAAAGATTATCGTATAGATGCATGTGAGTTTTGTTTTCTTCCTTCAAGTGGCATCTAATGGCAAGTGGCCACTAGATAATCACCCTGCCAAGTAAGGGGGACAGTGCACAAGACAGGGGCAGCCTGGACTGGCCTGTTCCTATGCCGTAAGCAGCAGTCTGATCTGCAGAAATCAACAAGGGAAAGGTTCACAGCACCAACCCAGCTGCCATTCGTAAGTTGGCAATGCCCAGTGAGAATGAGTTTACTGTAGTACAACAGGAGGAGACCTAGAGCAGAACAGTCTCAGTGCTAAGGCTACAAACTACTTAATCAAGCAACTGAGAAGAAAAGCCGGCTTCTCAAAACATATTTCCTTGTGAATCCCTGCCCACCCCACCCCAAAAAAATCCCCAACAACTTCTGACCAGATTGGCTAGAAATATATTTTGTCCTTGAAGATGCTGTCGGTATAAATATCCTCCGAAGTCTGTGAGAGAGGTGATAGTGGTAGAACTACAAAGCAAACCTTTCAAAAGCCTTCAGTAACAGCTGGATCCTGTGGTTACTTTACAATGAAAGATTGCCTGTATAAATACTCTCTCGGAGTTGATTGGAGGGGTTTTGTCAGGAGCTGGGCTTTATGGGAAATCGCGTGGCATTGTCAAAGTTGACATGCTGTGATGTCAGAGCATTC